>NC_089823.1:186743120-187993120 GCF_035046505.1 Tiliqua scincoides
GGAGTGAGAAAACGAAGCAGAGGTTTTTCCCTGCCTACCTGGTCTAGTTCTTTCTTCTGTCTCATTCTTTCTGTATCAGCCTCAGAAATAATTTTTAAGAGTTTTCGTTCTTCCTCTTCTTGTTTTTCAATGAAATGTTTAGTCTCAAGAGCTTGTTGTCTCATCTTAAGCAGTTCACTCTGACAGAAACAAAACAAATGAAAAGAAATTGTGTTTAAGTAGCAACTTCTCACTCTGTAAACCTGGGACTTTCAGATTATTACAGTTTAGACACTGACTTGCACTCTTGCTTAGTTCTCCTATTTTGTTCAATTCAGTTTGCTGGTTCTCAGGAGCAAATGCAGAATACCAAGCAATCGAGCATAAAAATCTTATGGAAAAAAGAATGTAAACAATATGCCCAACATCTGTGTATGGTATGTAATACCCAACAAAAATGCCAACATGATTTAAGGCCCAATTTGTTATTCTCAAATATTCCTTAAAACTATAAACAGAAAAAAATTACACTGCTGGGTGCACTTCAGTCGTTGAACATGAACAAACAATCACAACCTTTGCAGCTCATCAAACCTGGCTGGAATTGTTGAAAAAGCTAAGTTCATTGACATTATCCTAAGACTACACCTTTAATGCACACTCATTTGGAAATAAGCCTTACGGAACTAACTTCTGAGTAAACACATACAAGATTGTGCTGTAAATTATTAAAAAGACTTAACAGGACCATTGCTGTTAACATAAAACCATTGCTATCAGATTTCTTAACAGTATCACTAGAACAAACGACAAGAGAGGTTAATTTCAGTCAAAGCAGTCTCAATGGCAGCAGTTCAGATCATCTTCACTTATGCTGCGACAGTTTCTACAGTGTGTTTTGACAGAACATAGAAAACTCAGAGGCACAGATACTGGATTAAAGGATAGTGTATAAACCGAATTGTGTAGGAACTACAAATTGTCAACAGCCTTAAGGTTGTGGCAATTATGTTGAGTAGGAAGTAAGGAAAAAAGTCTCTCTACATCTTTACCCACACTATAGCTCTCAATTTCTTTTGCAGTTTGCAATGTTGTGGGTAGAGCTTTACGGCCCAATCCTATGGGTGAATAATGCCACCAAGAACAAGCATTCCTGTGGTATTAGGTCCTTTCCAGCTGTCACCAAAGGAGCACATGGCCTGGCTGCCACCACAACCAACAAGCGGCCAGCTCCAAGAGCCAGTGGACAATGGACGCCCACCAGAGCTGGTAAGTGCAAGCAGGGGGTGGGAGGGAGGCTGGGGATGGATGGAACAGGGCAGCAATGGAGGTGGGGAGGAGGGCAAATCAGAACTAGGAAGGGAGCAGGTCCGACAGCAGTGGCATTTGCTGAATCCCAACCCCCTTCCCAGCCTTGATCCCCTGACATAGGTGAATGCAGACATGTGCCAGTTACAAATAAGATAGGTATGTGTGTGGGGAATAAGCCAGCACAGTTTATCCCAAGGCAAAGGACCAAATGTTCCTTTACTCCGCCTCCAAGTGCCAAAACCACCCCACAGTTACAGCAGGCACCACGTTGACACTCCTGCATTGCTATGCAGGGAGTTCGGATTGGGCTGAAAATCTACAAATATCCTAGCACGCATCTCAGATGATAATTTAGTATGCTGCTGCCATCAAAAGGTATGCTACTTTTTCAAATACTGTACTTAGATGCTAAAGTAGCAGCAAAACATCCATCAACTGGATCCATCATTAAAGGGACGGAAAAGGAAGAGGCCGTAACCAGGGAACAAAATCTTTTTAAAACAAGACCCATCTGGAAAATATATTCTCAGACTAGAATGTTCTTTAGGAGCCAAGACATGTGAATTGTTCTGTTTCAACATATTCTAGAAAGGAACCAATACCAACAAAAGAGGATGTGCATTTTTGCCTCTTGAAAGAAAGTGATATAAGAAACGAGAAGATAAAAATATGATGGAGCTTATCTGACTAACAGCACGATCCTATCTTGTGCTGGAATAGGCAGGCCAGGAGGCCTGCGCTGTATCCAGCGCAAGATAGGAGCCCAAAGTGGCTCAACCGGAGGCAAGGGGAAACTCTTCCCCTTACCCCCAAGTAAGCCACTGCAGCCCCAATGGGCCTCCTCAAACTTGCACCACCTCTAGAGGTGGCATACGTCTGAAGAGAGCAGAGCAGCTACAAGCACTGCTGAGCACTGCTGAGCACTGCTCAGGAATGGGGGTTGGGATCCGACATAACTGTAGGGTCCCAGTCCTACCTCCCGCTCCCTGCCTGCCTGCCCCTGGGACCGCCCTCCACCCACCCTCCCCCTGCCCCGGAACACCTCCCTCCTGCCTCCCCCCCGCCCACCCCAGAGCCTTGCATTGGCTGAGCTGGATTCAGCCTCCATGAGCCAGCACACATCCCTGTGCTGGCCCAGCCGACTCTAGAGGAGGCGCAAACATACTTTATGGCATATTTGCGACCCTCCTGGGTCAGTGCAGGGGACTTGCACTGGCCCAAGGGCAACTCTGGATTGCGCCCTAAAGCAATAATTTAAAACAGAACTGTTCTATCATACTAATAAAATTCCTTGTTTCGCTGTTGCTTTCTTTAATAAAACTTTTATTTTCCCTTGAGCACAATATTTGTACTTCCCTTACTTTGCTTTGGAGTTGATCAAATTCCAACAGCATAACAAAAATGTATGCTGCCTGGCATTAAAATGCAATCAACAGCGTGTAAAAGTATCTGCTTGCAAGTATAAAACTGCTCATGTGTTCAACACGGTAGCATACAGTTTTTTAATATATCAAAATCTGGCGCTTCCTTTATGTCACAGAAAACACAAGTTATAAACAAGACATCTCTTTAAATGGTAACAGAATCCATTAACAGAAACAAATTCCTTGGTTCAAAAGCACTAAGTGCATGTAAACCTAAGCAGGCTTGCAAGAGTTTTTAAAAAAATCTAACCACAAACACAACAAACCAAAAACTCAAAACAACGTCTGAGGGGTCTTAATATAATTTTGTCCGGTGCAAAAACAAACATGAACTGTGTGATCTAAAGATCTACATGCACAGGTCATGTTGTACCAAGGTAAACCAGGTGGGTGGTAGCAGAGGAGCAGTGCAACATGGCAATGGCAGCCTTGGGGATTATCCTCATACCTACTTTCACATGGGGTGCTGCCTCTTGGCTCTGCCTATATAAAAGAGTCTTTCTAATCAGAACTCGGCAATCTTAGCAGTCAGTGGTCAATTACATTACAGTCAGCCTCAAGTACATTTATTTTCTATTTGACAAAACAGTGGCTAAGCTTGTCAGCCCTACAGTTACACCCTGCAGTGTAGGGTAAACCTGTGAAATGAAAGCTTGAGATTCAGAACCTCATTTCTGTGCACCCAGAACAATTACCCATTACTCCACCAGGTCTGCCTGCTTGCAAGGTCACTGTCAGCACTGGCTCACTTTGTACCATATCCTTTGCTATTAAGAACCACAGTGCTTTGCTACTTCTTCCACTTCCTGTAGCAGAAAGAGACAGGTACAGTCACACTCACAACTTTCTCCAAAATCCAAAGATTCCTAAAATTCTTGTAGCAAATATGTTTCTGCTTCCCACAGTAGTTCCCAAAGATCGTTAAGGCTGATGCAAACACACACACATCTATGAAAAGCTTGTACTTCCACATTACACAGCTGTCCTCAAACCCTGATTTGCACCACAGTTCCTTCTCACCAAAGCAAACCAAAACATAATAATTGGAAGCTGAGACACTCTAGGTATTGAGCTTAAACACTGTAGGTGTGAGAGCAAAATGCGCTCAAGCCAGTCACCAAAGGGATGGTAGGCCACAGACATTTTTGTCACTGAATAACTGAGCAGGTAAAGAGCATAGCAGACAAACTGCTGTCAAACTGTTGGTGGATGACTCCATGGTGACAAGGCAGCAAGAGAAACTAGTTAAAGCAGAGGATCTTGCACAACAAGTGAAGTGCTGAAGGCTCTCTCCATAGCTTATATAACAACTCAGACAGATCAGCAGCCCAGATTCATCACCTTTTTACAGAGCTCTATTGACATTCTGTCATAACAGTAATATGCTGACAATGGCTGGAAATCTACAGAGTCACTGGAGCATAGCACAAAATTGAAGAAAAGAAAGCAAAGCAAAAAGTGGCAGGGAAGGGATTTTTTCTTCTTTTGGTGAAAATAAAAATGACCTGCTATAGCTACTGTTTCTCTTGATCTCTGAAAGGAGCAATTTGGACTGAACTCAGGAAAGTTACATATAATACAGCCAAGATGAGCTGCACTCAGTGCCATTTAATAAAAGAAGCATCGAAAGTAATTTCCTACTTTTCTTTTGATTTAGCACAGATTTACAGCTATCCACTGATCTTCAATAGTGTATTCCTGCTTGAGCAAAGGAAGAAACGCCATTCACAGGGGATTTGAAGGTTGGAATGAAAAAGTAAAATCTGTGCCTGTGCGTCTTTCCTTTAGTCTTAACATGATAGGAGAAAAAAATAAGAGTGATGGGCAGCCCAATCCTAAACTGCGCTGGCTCAGCCAGGCTGCATGGTGTATGCTGAATCCAACACGGCTCGGGAGGCAGCTGGATAATCTTCTCGGGGTAAAGGCATATATTTCCCTTTACCCCACATCAAGCCCCAGCCACCCCTACAGGGCTTCTCAGATCCAGGACAGCTATTTCGGAGACTTCTGCTGATTCCTGCCCCTTCCAGGCCTGATCCTACCCCTATTTCACCCTCTCCCACCCATAAACACACCCTTGCTGCCTCCAAAACATTCTCCTGCCATCCTCTCCCAACCCCACGCAATCCAGGACTGGGATGGTGGCCGGCACAGGATTCAGGGCCGGTCCAACCAGATCACAAGTAATCGCAAACATGCTTCACAACAAGATTGCAACACTCTGGGCCAGTGCAGGGATGGTTGCACCAACACAAGAAAAGGTTCGGATTATGCTCTGAGATAGTGATCTCCTGCTACCATTTCAGAAGCTAAATTCTAAGTATCCATCAAAGATAAATATAAGGCCCTGCAGAGACAAACCAATCCACATGATCTACAGCATAATTCACAATTCCAGGCTCATAGATTCCCAGACTGTCAGTGGCTTTCCAGGGATTCAGAATCTCCTCCTTTCCAGCCTGACCTGGATATGTCAGGAATTTAACCTGGCACCATCTACATGCAAAGCATGTGCCCTTCCACAGAGCTACAGCCTCTCCCTGACTTCCATTAGTCAGTGCCACCTTGCTCTCAGCTTAGCCTAATGATTAAGCAGCAAACTCCTCCAGCTATCTTGTAAGTATTTATCCCTAGGGATTTGTCTGTGCCAAAACCCGATGCAGTCTGCAACTGTGCTCTAAAGGCTACATTCACGCTTATAATAATGTGATGACAGAACAAGGCAGTCACCAACAGTTTAGTAGCTTAATAGGCAAAGGTGGCTGATCAAACATGGGTGAGAGAGGGCAGCTGGCTGAAATGACAAGTTCAAGCCCTTCAAGAAGAGAACTACTTTTTTGGGAAAGATTGTATAGGAATCATCCTGCTATTACCAAAAAAGACTGGATCTGACAGTATCTTCTTAAGCAGTTCTCTATAATTATAGGAGCTAAAAAGAAACGTTTTCCAGCAAAAGTATTGGAGCTCCATAATGTTATAAACAGGTGTTTTTTTTCCTTCAGAAACTCATACACATTTCATACCAGCAGAAATTCAACAGGTGACTTTTTCCATCAGTACATATCCATGATTGCGAAGGCTTTACCTGTTGAATTTCTAGTAGTCATGCAAACGTTAGGGATAGAAACACTGATGGAAAAATTAAATCAACTCTAACATATATGAAATATATGCTGTTGATGAGAACACTATTTACTCTGCTGCCCAACAGTCTCCCTGCCTGAGCTGACTGGGGTGATCTCGGGGGTGGCATTGAAGGCCCCCCGCCTGTTAGTGCTGGGGGACTTCAATGTTCATGCCGAGGCCCCTGCGGTAGGTGCAGCTCAGGATTTCATGGCTGCCATGACAACCATGGGCCTGACCCAGAAGATCTTGGCTCCGACACATACTGCAGGACACGTGTTGGACCTGGTGTTTACAGCTGGGCACGGGGGCAGTGATCTGGATGTAGAGGAGATCAAGATCACTCCGTTGTCATGGACAGATCACTTCCTGGTAAGGTTTAGGCTGGTTGCGACTTCCTACCTCCGCAGAGGCGGGGGACCGTTTTCTATGGTCCGCCCCCGGAGGCTAATGGATCCTGAAGGTTTCCTGAGGGCTCTGGGGGATTTTCCCACTGCCAAGACTGGCATCTCATCTGAGGCCCTGGTTGACCTCTGGAACGGGGAAATGTCCAGGGCAGTGGATGAGATTGCTCCGGAGCGACCTCTGCCACGTCGCAGACTCGGAGCGGCTCCTTGGTTTACTGAGGAGCTGCGAATGATGAAGCGGCAGGGCAGGCGTCTAGAGCGACGGTGGCAGAAAACTCGTGATGAATCCGATCGGACACGGAGTAGAGCTCATTATAGAGCCTACTCCGTGGCGGTGGTAGCAGCGAAGAAATCATTCTTCTCTGCTACCATTGCGTCTGCTGATAGCCGTCCGGCAGAGCTGTTCCGTGTGGTGCGGGGCCTCCTCCATCAGGCCCCGCCAGTGGACCAGAAGGAATACACGGTCAGCCGCTGTGACGTGTTTGCGCAACATTTTGCAGATAAAATCGATCGCATTCGTTACGACTTGGATGCCACATTGACAATGTCTGATGATGTCCCCCTGGCAACTGCTTGTCCAGTTTTGTGGGATTCTTTTCAGCTTGTGCAGCCTGAGGATGTGGACAGACTCCTTTGGAGTGTGAGGCCGTCTGCCTGCCTGTTTGACCCTTGCCCAGCTTGGCTGATAAGAGCTGCCCGGGGTGGACTGGCTGAGTGGACAGGGAGGGTGGTCAACTCTTCTTTGGGGGAGGGGACGTTGCCACCTGCTTTGAAGTGGGCGGTGGTTCGCCCCCTCCTGAAGAAGCCCTCCCTGGATTCCACTGTGTTGAACAACTATCGGCCAGTCTCCAACATCCCGTTTCTGGGCAAGGTAATTGAGCGGGTGGTGGCGACCCAACTCCAGAGGGTCTTGGATGAAGCGGATTATCTGGATCCTTTTCAATCTGGTTTCAGGCCGGGCTTTGGGACGGAAACTGCCTTGGTCGCCTTGGTGGATGACCTACGCCGGGGACTGGACAGGGGGAGTGCGTCCCTGTTGGTCCTGCTGGACCTCTCGGCGGCTTTCAATAGCATCGACCATGGTATCCTTCTGGGCCGATTAGCCGAGCTGGGAATTGGAGGCACTGTTTCGCGGTGGTTCCGCTCCTACTTGGAAGGTTGGTCCCAGATGGTGGTGCTGGGGGATGCCTGTTCGACACCCTGGCCCTTGAAGTGCGGGGTGCCACAGGGTTCAATTCTGTCCCCCATGCTATTTAATATCTACATGAAAGCGCTGGGAGAGGTCATCCGGGGGTTTGGAGTGGGGTGTCATCAATACGCTGATGACACCCAGCTTTATCTCTCCTTTCCTCCAGACTCCAGGGTGGCGGTTGAGGGCCTGGAGCACTTTCTGGAAGCAGTAAGGATCTGGATGGGGGCTAACAAGATGAAATTAAATCCGGACAAGACAGAGGCTCTCCTGGTTCGGAAATCCTCGATGCAGGTGCTGGATTATCGGCTTGCTCTGAATGGGGTTGCACTCCCTCTGAAGGAACAGGTCCGCAGCTTGGGGGTCCACCTGGACTCACAGCTGCTTCTGGATTCCCAGGTGGCGGCTGTGGCTAGGGGGGCCTTTGCTCAGCTTCGGCTGGTGCGCCAGCTGCGTCCATACTTGGATCGTGCAGTGATCCATGGTGATCCATGCTACGGTGACATCAAGGTTAGATTATTGTAACGCGCTTTATGTGGGGCTGCCCCTGAAGACGGTTCGGAAACTGCAATTAGTGCAGAATGCGGCGGCCCGTGTGGTCACTGGAGCTAGGCGGTTTGACTCTGTCAGCCCACTTCTCCGGGGGCTACATTGGCTGCCCATTCGTTTCCGGGCCCAATTCAAGGTGCTGGTTTTGACCTTTAAAGCCCTATACTGCTCTGGGCCAGGCTATCTTAGAGATCGCCTACTCCCGTACAATCCGGCTCGTCCTCTCAGGTCATCAGAGAAGGCCTTTTTACAAGTGCCGCCGCCTAAGGAGGTACGTGGGGCGGCGGCAAGAAATAGGGCCTTCTCAGTAGTGGCACCAAACGTTGTGGAACTCCCTTCCCCTTGACTTGAGAATGGCTCCCTCTTTGGAGACTTTTCGGCGAGGCCTGAAGACCTTGTTGTTTAATCAAGCCTTCTGACTTCATGGCCTTTTTAACATCTTTTATACATCTTTTAGTTGCTTTTTACAGGCTTGATTCCTCTAAGTACTGCTGTTTTATGCTCTTTTATTCTGACCTTTATCTGACTACTGTTTTTATGCGTTCTGCTAATGTGTTTTTTAATGTGTTATCTGTTTGTGAAATTATGTTTTAATCTGTTTTATATGTTGTTAGCTGCCCTGGGTCCCTTTGGGGAGAAGGGCGGGATAGAAGTAAAGTTTTATTATTTTTATTATTATTACTTAAAACATTCATATCCTGCCTATCCACAAAACACTACCCAAAGCACCCAACAGCAAAGATAAAACAAAATAATAGAATCAAATACATATATATTGAACATTAGAAAACGGAATGCTCACCTTGTAGCACAAGATCTCCTATTCTTAGCACTGCTCCCAAGGAAGGACCCATAAATGTTACCAGGACCAGGCCCCAACAACGCACCATGAAGGTTGGGGCTGCAGGTACAACTGCCTAGAATTGGCTGGTGGAACACCACAACCGCTTTGATTCCTCTTTATTATCTTACCTCTAGTTACCTGCCTGGAAACCTTCCAGCTGCATCAGCAATCTTGTCATAGAACCTGCTTCTTACCTGTGGGGCAAGTTCTTCTGCTCAAAAGTCTGCACCACTCAGCTTCTGCACTGCTAAGTAAGGAAGAGTTGCCAGCTTCGACCAACCAGAAGTTGTTTTACATGTTAGGTTGGCTTTCTTGTCCAGGATTTGATCCCCTGGATGGACCGCAGATTTTTTATTTCCTATTTATCTATCAGGCATTGAACATTTGCATCTGAAGGCCTGAGAGGGCTCCTAATGTGGCAACAAGGAGCAACTAAGCCAAGAAGAAACAGAAAGGGTAACAGTCCGTAGCTGTCTGATCCCACTTGTGCTTACTTGGCCTCTTCACCATTTCTCTCCCTTCCAACCTGTTCATAATGGATACAACTGGAGTGCTCCCTTCATTCTCCCAACTAATCATAATATAGCTGTTAAGTCGTATAGTAACCATATGACAGGAAAAAACAGCAGGCATGAACAAATATAATCAGTGAGAGTAACATTAATCACAAACATCTTGTTCACAGTTGTGACCAACTCTCAGCTAGGCACTCATTCAACAACTCACTACTCTCATCAATAGGCTTATGAATTGAAAAAACCTCTTATTTTCCAGTTCCAAACATACAAAGATGCTCACCTACAACCAGAGACAAAAAATAATGCCTTTGCTTCACCTCCAAAGCTACCACCCCTTTGGTGGTGATGCACCAACAGAAACCTGCACTCAGAGCAGCTAAAGAGGAAGTACACAGCTAATGAAAAGGATTTGCTGAGAAGACGGACAAGTGCAGCCAGTCAGAAGACTTCTATCAGTCTAACTATTTAAACCGTTTCCTTCACTTCTGGTCAATCCTGGTGCATTGTTTTTTTAGTGGAAGTGCCTTACCTTCAGTGCCTCTTTCTCTTTTTCTATTCGCTGGTGGTCCAGATGCACTTTCACAAGTGCTGCCTCTTTAGCAGAGATCTCTTCTTTCAGCTGATCTACTTGATGTGTCATAATCTTCAGCTTCTTCCTCATTTCATTGATCTCATCCTAATAGGACAGAACTGAGAGTTCACTACACACAGTATTTGAAAAGCATGGTCTAAAAACATGTGGTGGATATTTTGTCACAATAACCACATTCTCTCCCACCTGAGAACTACGTCACTACGAAAGGAGGAGGAATAGATTGACTGAGGAGGCAGAGTGGGGCTGATTATTTGTATACAAACAGCTTGTGTATCCAACACTAACTTGACAAGTCCAGCATGGGGGAAAAACACTATAAACAGGCCCTGAAGAATGGTATGGAGAATTCTGAGATGGGCAATCCATTCCAAGCAGAACAGAGCATGTGAAGTGATGTTTAGCATGTAGTTGCAATGACAAAAAAAAATTACCTGCTGAATAGCTCCTTTTCATGCAACTGTTGAATGCACACAAACAAAAAAGCTAATAATTCTCAGGTAAATACATCAGACAAAAAAAGAGACTTTTGAAACTATAACTTGTCACATTGATACATCCTACATCACTCATGTGAACAGAAGAGGGGAAAACTGAGAGTAATTGTGAGAGAGATGGCTAACAAATGCTCAAGAAACCAGCTATTTTAAAAGCTGGTATACAATATGTTTCTAAATATACTATCTTAGTAATGAAATAGGAAAATGCCCCATCAATTTTTCAAAGGATGAGGTTATATTCAGATTAACAAGCAACAATTCCCACACCAGAGCAATCTAAAAATCGGAAAAATCCCAACCAATACGTCTTGTTGAAAGTCAGCCAATAACTCCTCTCTCTCAAAAGATTGTGTGTGTGTGTGCACTTATGATACCCTAGAGCAATGGTATTCAAACTGGTCAGTCGTGACCCACCAGCTGGTGCAGATCTACCCCTGCCTTTTAAAGGGGCAGGGGAGGGGGCGAGGGCAGCAAAGCGATCCCTAGGATCGTGTCGCTAAGGGGAGTGAAGTAGGGGTGCTTTTACTAAGTAGGGATGCAGCATGTTGCAGGGAGCCCCACACAGACCTCCACAGGGAACCCTTTAGCTTATAATGTTCAAACGGAGCGGTTGCAAAGCACTTCCTGTTTGTGAACACAATTAGGAAGTGCTTTGTGATTGCTCCATTTGAACTTTCTTAGCCTCAGGGAGCCCTGTGAAGGGCTGCACGGGACTCTCCACAACTCCTGCAAGTTTACTGCACCCCTAAGTAAGTAAAATCACCCCGCCACTCCCTTTAGTGATGTGATCCTGGGGATCGCTTCGCTACCCTCACCTCCTCCTCCACAAAGACTTACCTTGGAAGTAAAAGTCCTGAGAGGTTAGAGAATCACTGCCCTAGAGATCAGAAGTATCTGCAGGGTAGGACAACAGGGGCTTGCTCTTTATTAAATAACCTGAAAATGCCTACCTAGAGCTAAGCTCTCTCAAACAAGCTTTTGCCAATTTGCCTAACATTATTCCAAAAGAGAATGACAATTCTTTGCATAGTTTTTAAAATGAGCCCATCTTTGTTTTCACAGCCAGGAGACATGTTACAAAACTATAATATAGTTTGATTATAATAAAAAGGAGGCTTTAACCCAAAATGCCTTTTCATGTTCCTGAATTTTGCAATTAATGTATAATCAGTTCAATCAATGAATGCACCGAGTAGTATTCGCCCTATGCCCCTTAAGGTCTCTTCATTTGCATCTATTCTAAGGTCTCAAGTTATTAGCTAATTATTGAAATTATGAAAATGACACTGTAGCATAAGTTAAAGAAGGCAAACGGCTGCATATATCCAACAATGATATCTTCATCATGGTGTCAGGAAGAATGAGCTAAACTGGTGGCATCATGCACTATCATATGATCTTGTTGCCTCAATACTTTAGAATAAATGAGTGTAATGATAATCACCCTTTTTCACAAAAAGCAAGAGTTCCATTCCTTGGTAAGTGCATATCTTTGTCAGAGATATTGTGTTCAACTTTGGATTATGTGGTCTTACAGGGTGATCAGTGTAGCCAACGTCCACATGAATATGACGATCTCTAGCTCAGAAAACATTTTCTGGGTTTCTGTAGTAGGCCATGAGTTGTCCTACCTGTTTATATTATGGCTATCACAAATTATACAAAGAAAATAACTGGCTGTTTGGCTTCTGTTCACTCTCTTGTTTACTTACATAGAAGTTATACCATTACAACTCCTACTCAGATTCAGTTCTGTTTAATTTACCCTCATTAGCTTTGTATGTCTACCTATAGATACTTTTAAGACATCTATTTTCAAATTCTGCCAAGATCAAACAAACATATCATTGAAGATGTTTATCTCTAATGCACTCAAGCAGGTTCTCAGGAAAAATGGCTCCACCATCTAGAGGTGCAACTTCCTAGCTAATCTTTGGAGGACATCCTATCCCACACAGCCTTCCTGCAACCACAGAACTATGTGGTAAGTGTTTGAGTTTTTAAACTGTCTCCAGACATTCTTCCATCTTGCAAGAACACACAAAGGGATTGTCTTCTGGATGCTCCCCTGAAAGCATCTAACGGGATTTTGCATCTGCAAATGTTTGGGACATTTTTTATTTAGTTATTACTGTTTTTATATACCACCTTTTTCATAGATTCAAGACAGTTTACATAGGCAGGCTCATCTTAAACCCCATTTTCAATGGTTTTTTAAAACTATTATTCTATGAGAGAGACTCAAAGAGCCCTCCATTTCTCCAGATGTAGTCTCATCCTGGCTTGCCAGCCTTATGGGTAATGTTTTTGTGTAACTTTCTGCATTGGGCATAGAAAAATGGAAAACATCTCAGGGACTTCACTTTGCTTCCATTCCAGATGTTAACTGAGAATGGTTAACAATCAAAATGAGGAAAAGGACCTAAGAGCAAACTGCATTTTAGTACCTGAGCTTCGATCAAATTCTTACTGTAGAGGTTCCTGTCTGATCTCACAGCTTCATAGAGATTCTGCTGCTGTTTTAATTTTGTTTCAGATTCTGCAATATTCTTTTTGTAGTCAAATATTTGCATTTCCCGCACTTTGATATCTTCCATGTGATGGAGGACCTGTCACAGAAAGCTTAAAATTAGTAACACTAAACCAGTCTCAAGATAAGTAATGCTCTGTAGAGAGATGATGTATATATTATACTATATGCATATTAGCTGCAGATGCAGTTATTTCTTTCTGAATAGGAAAGAGGATGATTTATTTCCTAGACTTGAACTGAGAGCTAACTACAAATTACACACAGTTCTATTATTCCTTTTAGAGCCCAATCCTATCCAACTTTCCAGTGCCAGTGCAGCCACAATGTAGCCTTGAGGAAAGGAAACAAACATTCCCTTATCTAGGGAAGGCCTCTCTGATTGTCCCTCCTCCCCCACCCCACCGCAGGAAGCAGCGCATGCCCCATTGGCACGGCTCCACTGGCACTTGAAAATCTGATTTAGTCCCAGTGTAGTCCCAGAATGCAGTGTGACCAGGAAGAGAAGACATCACATTGCATTCTAGGACTAGTAAGACAAATGGAGGATTCTCAGAGTGACCAGGAAGAGGCTGCAGGCAGCTCAGTGGCTGCAGCCCTCAAAATGATATTTAAAAACCTTTTTTTTAACCTTATTAAAGCACAACCGCTGCATTTCCAGGGCTGCAGGCAGCCTTCTAAGTCACCTGCTGACTCTTCCTGGTTGCTCTGAGGTGCCTCCTTTTCTGTTAGTCCTAGAATGCAACGTGATGTCTTTCCTTCCCAGTTGTGCTGCATTGTGGGACTACACTGGAGAAATGGAGGAGCCTCAGAGCGACCAGGAAGAGTCTGCAGCCCTGGAAAAGCAACGGTTTTGCTGCACTAAGGAAAAGAAAGATTCCCCTATCTTTTAAAAGGGCATCCCCAATATCCATGGTATTCACGGATAACTGAAACTGCAGTTACTGAATCTGTGGATACTGGGGCAAGCCTGTATACTGCTTTCAGCAAAAAAACGGTAACAAAGAAAATCAAATAAATAGTTCCCTGTCCCAAAAGGGCACATAATCTATAAAGGTAATTAATGCATTCAAATCTGAAAAGATGCAGAAGAAACACCAGCATACAAGTCAAAGTTTTATTAAAGCTTTATAATGGAATTAAAACAATGAATATGGTACAAAATAATAGTTACAGGGCAAAATGGGGGGAAAAACCTTGGTTTTATAATTCTTGATGAGACATGAAAGCTTTTAGTCATGACAGGTTCACAGTTTACTGTAGCTCTGAATCAAAGAGCAAAATGCCTCAAGATGTTCTATCAATTGCATTTAGCTTGTTGGAAAATTCACCAAATTGACAACACAATAAACAGAAGTGTTCATTCTGTAATAGTTCTCATGGCGATTATAATCATATGAGATAAGAGCAATGGCAAGAAAAAAATGTGTGGTGACATTTATGTATGAAATGAAATTGAATTGGTCAATATTTTATTTCTTCTTGATGCAATGTGTACAAGAGATATGCACTTAAAATACATGTACTTGGTACTGGGTGTTTATCTGGAAAGTGAAGGGCCAGACCAATACCATGGCTATTGGAAGGACTATTGGAAGATGCCACAGATGTTTCCCCTCTCTACCCTCTCCCCTTTCTTTTAAAGAGTGCCTAAGGAGTTCCGCTCTCCTCCCCCTAACTGCTTTCTTTAGGGCTCCATCATGTACACGTTAGTGGTAGAATTCTTCCCCACAGTTTTAAGAAGCAAGTGCACTAGCTTCCCAGTTCGAATCAAATTACCTACTTTGAATTTTGAATACTTTTCAGTAGACGGTGCACCCTGCTTTGCCTCAGTCGTCTTTCACCACCAAATTACACAGAGGTGCCATTAGCTTTGCATAGGATCCTTGCACACTATTGCTGCTCCCCTCATGTGCACATGTTGTAATTAAAAAAAACAAACCACTGCCGGCAACAGATTGTAATCTATAACGGCTTATATTGCTATAAATCAGGGGTGGGCAAACTTTCAACTTTAGGGATCCTGGAACTTTAACGATTATGTAGGAGACAGAATTTCTGCAGGGGCAGCTTGTCACCTGCTATAAATTAATCAATCTTTAAGGTGCCACAAAACTCTGCCTTGTTTCTGTTGCTAAAGGCCAACACTACTAACCCTCTGAACTAGTTTGAAATGCTGCAACTGTCCCTACCATTATGGCCATGATACATCTAAATAATGTAAAACAAATTATAATGATAAAACTTGTGTTTACTAACATCGGCCAGGGAGGATTTCAAAAGACACTGACTAGAAAAGCATCTCTGAACCTTTCAGGAAAGAATGGTTGTTGAAAATCGGAAAAGTCATGAAATTAGTTAAGCCGACATGTTTAGGTCAGCCTTCTGTTCCCTAAGTGTAGAAAGATTTACTGCTTATTCTGATACAACAGAGGTAACCAAACAGGACTCTCCCCCCTCCCATAACCCCCTTGTATCTCCTTAACACCCTTTCCACTTTTTGTATTGTTGCCTTATTCTCACTTTATAAAGAGTAGGGGAGAAGGGGCTCTACAAAAATGCAACATTCTGGTTTTAAAGGGTTTTTGTAAGTGCTTCCACACTTGACTGTGCCAAGGAGGGGGGAACTCAGCTTCTGGGGAAGCAAATAAACCAGTGGGCACAGTATGCAAGTTATGCCCCTTGTAGCAATTGATCCATTTCCATTAGCCATATATATTTTTTGAGCAACCACGTTTTAGACACCACATGCTATTGCAAAAGGCATGCCAATCAGGTGGGAAAAATGAAAACTTTGAAAAGAAATACTGTTGATAGAGAACTAAGAAAATGCAATTACCTTGTAACAGACACACTAGCTAAGAGAGTACTTTGGATTCAAAGTTGTGCATATTTATTGCACAATAAAACAAAAGTCTGAAAATTCTTTCTTTGGCCATGCATAGGGAAGTATATAGTTATGTATGTACTTAGGCTGCAATCATTAACACCCTTACCTGGAAGTAACACCCATCAAATTTCATGGGGCTTACTATGAGTAGACATGCCTAGGATTCTGCTGTGTATATAAACAAAATAAGGCTATCACCTTACTTTACGCTTATATGTTTTGTGCGGCAACATACAAAAACAACTTTCCTTTGGAAAATATTTATCCATGCCTGTAGCTCTCTGTGTGGCAAGATATTAAAGGACAAGATGATTATCAGGCTTTTCCCTATTTCTTACACTGAGCCTTTTTTTACTGTTTCTGTGAAATAATTTCTCCTCATAAATATTTACATATCTGCTATGTAGAGTGGAACTTCATTTAATGGAATGGCCTGGAGATGCTATAGTGAACTTTTTGAGTAGCAAGAAATCCAAGAGCGCTTTTTAAACGGAGTCACCCTGACAACACTAGATGAGAACCAACCAGTAAAATCTGATCATCCAAAATTTCAGTTATCAATGGTTCGGCAAATGGTTTCTCCGTTACCTTGACATTGGATTATGATGGAATGAGTTGCTAGAAACTGTTCACCCTGTCAAGCATCCTACCAAAGTACATCAAGCTTTAATAAGAATTGGTTAGTCATAAATCTTCAAAGGAAAAGATAACATTAACGTTTAGAACAGCTACCCAAAAACAACAGAGCTTGAAATCAGCACAGTTTTCAGCACAGCGCATACCACAAATACCACAGCACATACCACAGCACAGAGCTTGAAATCAGCACAGCACATACCGAAAGAAATCAAGCAGAGCTGGTTTACAGTGGGGCCTCCAGTGCACTAGCTGCGGGGCAAAGGTTTAATTAATTGATTACTCTACCAGATACTCTGACAATCTCAGGAGATAAACCACATCTAAATATAGCAAGTTTTATTGCAGTAGTGGAGATGGTGCTCTATTGCATTTGTTGCTGACTACAGAGATACCTAAAATCGCTTACAGTTTAAAATAAAAAGCAGAGACACAGTTTATAACCTAACTCCTACCTTTTCCTTTCTCTTGCTAAAAACAAGTTGCCAATAGTAATAAAAGTGAGAACAAAATCAATAACATGTATTTCAAATCTGAAACTTAGCTCAATGATTATATATACCGGAGCAAATTAGAAAATAGGTCATTGAATGTGTAGTCATGCTAGTTGGGGAGCTGATGAACAAAAGTACAATTATAAACTACCTGATTACATTCTCCAAGTTGGTGGCTCAGAGGCTAACTTTTGCTTCGGTAAGAATTTCTAAAATTGCTGCATGTCTCTATGCCTTAGCATAAAGTCAGGAAGAATATTTTATGCGGATTTTCAATCTAGAAGCACAGACGTTACCTACTGTGATAAAAGAAACTTTCTCTTAAATGTTCAGCATTTTTTTCTTTGTCTGAGACATCATTGGTAGCCACAGCTAAAGATGGAATATTGGCAGGAGTCCACAATGGTGTCTGCCCTCAAACAAATTCTGCACAAATATACCTTCTACTCTTACTCAAGAGTGTGGGGAGGTTTGTTTGGCAGCAGTTCAATCAGCATTTTCAAGTGCTGCATCTGGGCAGCATCCAAATCAACACACATACCCCTGCACCTCCCTTGCTTGCTTTTGAACAAGAATAGGAGGCATGTGGAGATGTGTCAGAGATCCAGTTTATAACCAAACTACTACCTTCTCGTCTCTCCTGCTAAAAACAAGTTGCCAATAGCAATAAAAGTGAGATCAAAATCAATAATGTGTATTTCAATTCTGAAGCCTAGGTCAATGCAGACAGACAGCATTCAAAACACTCTGTGAACCTCCCCTTCCTATTCTTGAACCTGAATGTGAGGGGCATGGGGTGTAAGATTGAGTGCTATTCTGGTCACAGCACTCCAGAGCACCAAGGCCAGACAGTGGCAAAAATAACATCCCCATGCACCCTGCCTTTTCCTGCTCTTATGCAGAAATGGGAAGTACTGAGGTGGTTGCTTGGGTGCCACTTAGCCACAGTGGTCCAGAGCATGCAACTGAGGTGCTGCCAAGCAGTTCTCACACCTCCATTTTCTGCTCAAGAACAGACAAGGAAGCATGGGGTTTGGTTATTTGGTCTTGCATGGCCAAGGTTGTGGGAGTAATACAACATCAATCTTAGCTTCTGTCCCACTTTGGAGCTTAGAAAGAGATGGGGATGGCCCTGCTGCTTTAGGATGATCCCCGCCTTTGCAGTCCTGAGATAGGGAGGAAAGTGTTATTCACCCAGCTCATCATGTGAAGGGGGAGTGGCAAGCAAAACATGTGGATACCTGAATATTGGGCAAGTCAAACACAGTTTCTCTTAACGAAGCTCAATGGAATGGTTTCTCTTCAATGCTTTTAGGTCAGGCTTTTAACCATCATCATCATCATCATGGATGATAACCATCATCCACATGTGAAGGGATAAGAATTTTGTTCCAAGGCAGACCAACTCAATTCAGACATAAAAGGCAAGCAGGCTTCTCACTAGAGCTGCAGGCACATACATTCCACTCTCAGTTGTCCTCCCTTTTCAGGAAGTGGAAGTTTAAAGCTTCCACTTCTTATCTGAACTGAACTTCAATTCCATGAACAAATTTGGGAGTTGTGATTCAATGGTGCCAAATCAGGATCTGAAATGTCCCTTAGATCTCTGGTTATTTTACTTAACTGTGGTTTGAATAACTGTACTTCTATATTAGCCCATTGTGTTCAATAAGACTTAGGCTGTAACCCTATCTTACCCATCAGAAACAAACACCAGTATATATTAGGTATGAACTCAAAGACCTGTGGTTTGAATAAATCACAGTTCTGAATATACAAGCAATGCAGAACTGTATTTCATCAATGCATCATTAAACTTGTGATGAATGCCCTTCCCCCCAACCTTTTGCTTATTTCCCATCCCCCCCTTTTTGGACACTTCTAACTCTCCAAAAGCTCCTGTGCAGATTCAGCAGCCTTAGAGCTGCTGGAAAGTCCTCCTACAGCACGCTTGTTCTTTGTTTGGAAATTCCATTATTCACCAGCCTGTGCTGGATTTGGATTGGGGCAGCTATACTGCCTAGTGATAAACCTGCCTTGCATATTGGGCAGTAAGTAAAGGGATGGGATGGAGAGACCAGATAAAAGGATGGATGGCCAGGTGGGTCTACTCCTCCAATCAGGAAACTTGATGACATCATCAAACCTTGGTTATATAAGCCCAACCACAAGGAAGCTTTGTATGCTGTGCCACATTCTGATCTGATGCCAATTTGTAGGAGGCACATTCACTTACTCTCCCATAAGGACCAGAACATTACATGCTCCTCTCAGGTCTTTGTTTCTCAGGAATCAAGGGACTGACCAAGTTAGATGGGGAACACTCAAGTGCAGCTGCTAAAATAATGGAGTTCTTTATTGGTGAAGGAGCAGTTACTCATTTGGAGAGCAAAAAACAGCCCAGTGTCGGGTGGGCAAAAAATTGGGAGATTTTGCCTTGGGCGGCAAATGATTTATTGTATGGAGACTGAAATGCCTCTGTCTATGCCTCTTGGTAGAGCTGAAGAAGGAAAAGGGAAGGGTGCAACCTGCTCCTGTTTTGAACTCATTCTGACATTGTTATCTCAAAGTTGGCTTCGCCATATTTTCTGCAGTTATGTGTCTTCTGCAGAGGTCAAGAACTAAAGCAAACAGCCTTACTACATTGCCTGCCAGCCTCCCTGAACTGTAAAGCCAGAAGCAGCACACTTTGCTACCATTTGCATAATAGTATTAGTGTCCTCTGATCTGATGGCTTCCCTGAACTGAGACAAATGGACATTCCTGGCTGACGGGCAAAGCTGGCCAAGAGCCACTATCACATTTTCAATAGCCTTGATGAGCTTAGGAAGTTTTCCCAAACTGTGGCTATCCCCGCATGAGGATCATGCAATGCTGATCACTGCAATTTGAAATAGAGGCTGGGCAGATTGGCCTGCTCTACCCTCTTTAAATGTGAACTCCCCTGTGGCCAACCCTGGGGTCAACATTTCCTTCCTGGGCAACCTTCCATACCCTTTAAAAGAAGCACCCCAGTTCCGGAGTACAGAAAATAGCTACATCATCCTGAATCTTACTCTTGTCCTTTTGCTGAGCTTTCTGCATATGTGAGCTCTAAGAGTGTAATCTTCAAATTTGTTGCTGGCAGAACTCAAATAGGACAACATGCTGTCTGAGCATGCAGTTCTTCACAAAAATCAATTCACGGCTTTCCCTGTATCCCTTTTCCAGCAGCTCCTCAAAAATATGCATTCTTTTCCCCTCAATTCTCTGATCCCCCTCCCATCCCAAGTTCTTCATTCTTTGCCCCCGTCAAAAGTTACATATGTGCCAGTGCTCAACCCAGGAATCTGTTCCCCATTCAAAAGCCAAGCCTAGAGAACATAGTTCTTCATGCCCTCTACAAGAGAAATACATTCCATATTCTCTCACATGCAGAAACCTTATTTTTAGCCACAGTAGCTAACCAAAACAAAGACAGACTTCTGCAGAAGAATAAAAGCTACTAGGTAATAAAATCAGTTATTTGTTCTGTTCTCCTTTGACAGCTTAGCGACTGAGGCCAGCAGCAGCAGAGGCAGCAGAGCTTTCTCGGTTCCTACTGGAGAACTTTGGAACTCTCTTGCATAAGCTGTTCATTTGGCTCCCACCCTCCTGGCATT
Organism: Tiliqua scincoides; assembly: GCF_035046505.1. Classification (NCBI taxonomy): domain Eukaryota; kingdom Metazoa; phylum Chordata; class Lepidosauria; order Squamata; family Scincidae; genus Tiliqua; species Tiliqua scincoides. The sequence continues at coordinate 186,763,748 of NC_089823.1, forward strand.
CTGGAAGCAGATAAAGATGATGGGCAGCCCAATCTTAAGGAGGGCTTACAGCAGCAGATCTCCTGATCCATTGTCGTAAATCCTCTTTCAGTGTCATAAATAGCATGCTGTGGGACTGGTGGCACAAATGGCTGGGGGTTCCTCACATGCTCCAGCAACACCCAGATGCTGCACTGGTGCAGGTAAGATAAGTGGTAGGGGCATTTTGTGGGTGGCTCAGAGTGAAGACTGGGCCTGGTAGGGGATAGATCTTGGCAGCAGCAGGGCACACCAGGATCCTATGCCTGTTTTCCTGGCCCAACATGCCGCCTGCCTCTCTTCGAATTTACACCAGCAAATAACTGGTGTAGGTCAAAGGAGACCCTCTAATGGTCAGAAAAAGTATTTTTACTTACCTCCCCCAGATCATCTGGTCATCCCTCCTCCCCACCATTGGATGAAGCATGCGTTCTAGCTGGTGGCACTGGATAGGACTGGGTGGTGGTAGATAGGACTGGGACCTCAATATAATTCCGCTTTTGGAAATTAGTCCTATCATGTGCTTTCACTGTTTTAAGTATTGATATTAATTATGTGGGAGATGACAACATTATTTTAATTTCTTTTTCTCCCCCTTTCTTCCCTCATGCATGTGCTGTTTGTGGCAAAGGCTCACCACTAAAAACACAATACAATATAAGAAACTGAAGTAAAAACAAACCTAACTCAAATAGGATATGAATCCAAATAACCTCCGTAAGCTGCCAGACAAAGAGGCATACATCACAAAGAGGCAAAATTATGCAGGGGATGGACAGAGTGGATAGGGAGATGCTCTTTACACTCTCACATAATACCAGAACCAGGGGACATCCACTCAAATTGAATGTTGGGCGGGTTAGGACAGACAAAAGAAAATATTTCTTTACTCAGCGTGTGGTCGGTCTGTGGAACTCCTTGCCACAGGATGTGGTGCTGGCGTCTAGCCTAGACGCCTTTAAAAGGGGATTGGACAAGTTTCTGGAGGAAAAATCCATTATGGGGTACAAGCCATGATGTGTATGCGCAACCTCCTGATTTTAGAAATGGGCTATGTCAAAATGCCAGATGCAAGGGAGGGCACCGGGATACGGGTCTCTTGTTATCTGGTGTGCTCCCTGGGGCATTTGGTGAGATACAGGAAGCTGGACTAGATGGGCCTATGGCCTGATCCAGTGGGGCTGTTCTTATGTTCTTATCACACAAAACTGATTTAAAATCTATTACTCCGATGAAGCTACAAGTAATCATAGCGTGAGCACACAATCTTGCCAGCAGAAACGGACTTGAAAACTAGCATGCCCATCAATGACATAAGAACATAAGAACATAAGAACAGCCCCACTGGATCAGGCCATAGGCCCATCTAGTCCAGCTTCCTGTATCTCACAGCGGCCCACCAAATGCCCCAGGGAGCACACCAGATAACAAGAGACCAAGTTTTATGCAGAGCTCTTCAACAGGCTCTTGAGTAAATAAAGCAGCATATTGCAGTTACATGGCAGGTCAAGCAAGGAAGAAAGCGCTACCTAAATAGGACAAAAGAACACAAGACAAGCAGGTTGTGGCATTTCTTTCTGCAGAAATTCACATGTACAGCAAATTGGATGCAATTTGCACCTTGAAAAGCAATTGTTGTTTATGGGGGGGATAAGGCTTGGAATCTGCAAGGCACATCTATAAATCTTAGAATATTAATAGCAATGCCATAATATTTCACATTCTTTCTGGATGTGCCCTAGTCCTCTTTTATTGTGGGGTGGGGGCTATAAGAGAAGGTTAAAGGAGATTCTGAGGGAGAAAAGTGCTTGCCTTGCATGTGTGAACCACCAGATACAACAAGAACAGACAATGTATTTATTCATTCAGCACCCATCATCCCAGCCATGGGCATTTACCAATCTCTTCAATGAAATTCCACAAACGGGGCAAATGAGGGACAATTAATGTCCTAGTGTTTCCTTCCCTATCCTTGCCCCTCTACAGCCCCAACCAAAGGGTGAAATGAAACTACACTCCACACAGCACTACAGTCCCATCCTCCTGGTAACAAGAAATCTTGCTCTTCGACTTTTCAATTTCAATAATGAAATTCCCACAGACATTTCTTTATAAGTTTACGCTTTTCTACACAGTCTTTTTCTTAAAAGCTTTTTCAGGACAATAGATACTGGATTTTGGGCTTCAGTGGCACTCTGAAGATGCATAGAACACACATTCTTTATTAAAATCCTTTTCCTCTAAAGACCACTAACAGCCCAATTCTATCTGGGGATGATGTCTTGAATGCAGGGTTGCTGGCACAGCATCCAATGCACCATCCTGTGGGAGAGGCAGGAGAAAGGGGTGGGAAAGGGAGATACCGGTTTCTGTGTTGGCCACTGCATGGTTTCCAATGGGACTGCTCAGAGCTACGCCGGTTCTCATCCTGGCATAACTATGAGGAGCCTGCTAGGAGTATGGGCAGCCCAGGATAGTGGCCCAAGATCCAGCAGCCACCACCCCATCCTGCCCTAATCTCTATCCCTTTCCTGTCTCTCCATTCTGCTGGTTGAAGGTCTGCACCACATTACTGGTGGCACAAGGCTTTATGGCTGCTGCTCCAGTGACCATGCAACAGCTGCTGGAGGAAAGGCTGCCATGACAGCGAGATCTTCACTGCACTTGCATAGCTAGCAGTATGCCGGCATTACAGCACAATAGGATTGGACCATGAGAAGACCTAGACAATAACCATCCATAAAAATCAAGAACTGAAAGGGACATCTTGTCAGCTCTGAAAACCAAATTAACTATGCCTACAACCAGTAATCTCTTACCTTCTGCGTGAGGTCACTGGCTTCATTAATATAGCGGTCTCTTTCCTTCTCCAGCTGGAAGATAATCTTCCTCTGCTTCTGAGCCTCATCTTTATAATTCTGAATTTCTTCTTCCAGGTTCTTCTTTGATTGTTCATGGAGTTTAACGAGGTTCATCTGCTTTTGAGTGACACTGGCAGCCTTGAGCAAGTTCTGCAAAGACAAGGCCAATATGGTCACGATACATGTTTTATAAGACTGCTTTGCTTTTGTCAGCCTGACACTACCTGTCATCTCTCTCCTAGTTATTCTACTTTCTTTTCCCTTTCTCTATTTTGTACTCCAGATCTGAAGCTGGAAATAACAACTGCTTCCCCAGCCAAATGTTATGAACTTAATCCCTATCTCCTGTGCAGGCACAATTTCTCCTTCATTCAAAGGACACATCTGACTGTAGTTGTCTTTGAAATCATGGCCCTAAGTACACTCTATCCATCTTTCACTCTTCTTTCTCCATACATATTCCATAAGTATATTGGTACATCTTATCCACAAAAACAATGCTCTCCACCTAGCTAACACTGAGTCCTTTTCACATCTTTCATAAACCATTTTGGAAAGAAAAAAGCCTAAATAGTGAGGTGAAACTGGTCCATCTCTAGATCAACTGCTGCCCACCAGTGCTTTTACTTGGGACTAGTGCAGGAAAACTGGAAATTAAAAGTTGAGCTCAGGGGTGGTATCAGGGTGTTGCAGTCCCCCCTTCTTGCCAAGGAAGCAGTTCCACACCAAGGGGACTAGGGAATGGTAAGTTGGTATCCATTGTGCCCCCAACGCACGAAACCACACAGATTTCTACTGCAGTGTTAGGGATTTACTGCAGACTCCAGATGCACAAATGTCTCAGTGCCCAATCCTACCCAATTTTCCAGTGCCTGTGCTGCCATGCCAATGGGGCATGCACTGCATCCTGTGGTGGGCAGAAAGTCACAGGGGCCTCCTTAAGGTATGGGAACATTTGTTCCCTTACCTTCGGACTGCACTGCGGCTGCATCAGTGCTGGAAAATTGGATAGAATTGGACCCTCAGTTCCCCTCTACTCTTCCCCTCTCTGCTCGCCAACTTTTCATTCCCCCCAATCCCTCTGAGGGGTCTTTTCTCTCCCTCCTTCTTGACCCTTCCACATCTTGAGTACCTGTTGTACCGCTCTCTCTTTCCCCTCACTCTTCCTTGCACCGCTTTCTCCTCTATCTTTTCCCCTGCTCTGCTGAATTTAGTCTCATCTTTCTTCCTTAGTTGCCTTTAATGTCCCCAGCCTTTCACAGATCCACCTCCTCCCAATTAGCTTTCCCAACCAGCTGCTTCTACAGCAGCCACATCTGAGGTGCCTGGGGACGATGTCATTCGCCTCCTGGAGTCATTCAATCAACCTGGCTATGCCACACAAGGAGTATGAAGCCCACCAAAAGTGCAAGAACCCACACAGGGGTCTCCAAGTCAGGCACTGACCAAGGGCCTAAACAGATCAGAGTGCCTATGTAGCCAGGCAGAATTCTGACCCTTCAATACTGGTGACCTCAATAGTGCCTCAATGCACTATTGAGGAAAGGTGCAAGTGCCATGAGGGACCCTTGCAGTGCTTTGCCACCGGGAATCCAGCAAGCTGGCATCAGCAACGGCCAATCTGTACATGTGGTTCTCTCCTGTGTGCATGCCCCTACTTGGATCTTGATTACACAGCAGTGTTTACAAACTCAAATTAAAACAAAACAGCAACAACTATTTTCACCATTTTCAAACAATTAGAACATTGTTTTCCAGTTAGGCATACTCACCTTGTTCAATATGTCCCTTTCTCTCACAAGTTCATCTATAGCTTTCTTATCAATTTCTGCCTGTTTTTTTGCAGCCTCCAACTCTAAAGCACAGGAAAAGATTATAAATCCTGAGTGCAGCCCACAAAGCTTGGATGTATCAAAACATTAAGGCGGTTTTATTTAATTCAGGAAACTGAATTGAAAAGTCATCATGATACCCCTTCAGAAACATAACGTTTATGGCTTGGCACCTAAATGATGGAGACTCTGTAAGGGCAAAATATGTGGAAAGCTGTGGTCAATGTTGAATTATTGAATTCATTAAAGGGGTTGTAAATCAAAATCAAATGTGTTTTACAGCCTAGTCCTAACCAGATTGCCCACCCATGGGACAGCAGCACCAAAACAGTGGCTGCTGTATCCCACAGGGCCAGGGAGGCAGTCAGGGTAAATTACTCCTCAGGGTAAGGGAACATTGGTGGTGTTCAAGGTTTAATTGTTGGTGCAGAACAAATGAGACCTGCGAAAGACTTTGAAGCACGGGATGGGGGACAGAATGCAGAAGCAGCAACTGCTGCCATCCCTGTGCTTGTCCTGGGTCTGAACCGCCTAGGTCACCCTTCCCCTCCCAGTAAACCCCTACCTGCCTCCATTCCACTCTCCCCCTGCCTCCCTGCTGCAAAGTGGTTCACTTACCCCAGTCATTACTGGCAAAGACTTGCCAGTGGAGACTTCTCCACTGATGGCACTGGCCTCTGGGTACCCACAACAGACTTTACAGCACCTTTGAGACCACATGCATTCCTGTTCTACCGGCGGGAGCCAGCTTAGGATCAATATCTTATTCTGTTTTAAGATAAGAGGTATCTTTTGAAATGGTCAACAGACATGTGGATGTGGGAGAACCCGTGGATATTATATATCTGCACTTTCAGAAGGCGTTCAACACGGTCCCTCACCAAAGGCTACTGAAAATACTCCACTGTCAGAGAATTAGAGGACAGGTCCTCTCATGGATTGAGAACTGGTTGAAGACCAGGAAACAGAGAGTGGCTGTCAATGGGCAATTTTCACAATGGAGAGAGGTGAAAAGTGGTATGCCCCAAGGATCTGTCCTGGGACCGGTGCTCTTCAACCTCTTCATAAATGACCTGGAGACAGAGTTGAGCAGTGAGGTGGCTAAGTTCGCAGATGACACCAAACTTTTCCGAGTGGTGAAGACCAGAAGAGATTGTGAGGAGCTCCAGAAGGATCTCTCCAAACTGGCAGAATGGGCAGCAAAATGGCAGATGCGCTTCAATGTCAGTAAGTGTAAAGTCATGCACATTGGGGCAAAAAATCAAAACTTTAGAGATAGGCTGATGGGTTCTGAGCTGCCTGTGACAGATCAGGAGAGAGATCTTGGGGTGGTGGTGAACAGCTCAATGAAAGTGTCGACCCCAATGTGCGGCAGCAGTGAAGAAGGTCAATTCTATGCTTGGAATCATTACAAAAGGTATTGAGAACAAAACAGCTAATATTCTAATGCCATTGTACAAATCGATGGTAAGGCCACACCTGGAGTACTGTGTCCAATTCTGGTCACCACATCTCAAAAAGGACATAGTGGAAATAGAAAAGGTGCAAAGGAGAGCGACTAAGATGATTACTGGGCTGGGGCACCTTCCTTATGAGGAAAGGCTATGGCGTTTGGGCCTCTTCAGCCTAGAAAACAGGCGCCTGAGGGGGACATGATTGAGACATAGAAAATTATGCACGAGAAGGATAGAGTGGATAGAGAGATGCTCTTTACAATCTCACATAACACCAGAACTAGGGGACATCCACTAAAATTGAATGTTGAGAGAGTTAGAAAACACACACAAAAATATTTCTTTACTCAGCATGTGGTTGGTCTGTGGAACTCCTTGCCACAGGATGTGGTGATGGCACCTGGCCTAGATGCCTTTAAAAGGGGATTGGACAAATTTCTGGAGAAAAAATCCATTACAGGTTACAAGCCATAATGTGTATGTGCAACCTTCTGATTTTAGAAATGGGCTATGTCAGAATGCCAGATGCAAGGGAGGGCACCAGAAGCAGGTCTCTTGTTTTCTGGTGTGCTCCCTAGGGCATTTGGTGGGCCGCTGTGAGATACAGGAAGCTGGACTAGATGGCCTACGCCCTGATCCAGCGGGGGCTGTTCTTATGTTCAAACATTAAGGCTGAAGTACTATACATATTCTGCACTATATCTATAATCAGACCCCTCTGTGGAGCATTTCCAATGAGGTTTAAATGTATATCTATTTCAACTCGCTTGGGGGGGGGGCTGATTCACTGCTGTCATATAATTATTGAACTGTTCTCTTGCCACTATCCCCAGTATTTAGCAGGAATTGTTTTATCTATTTATCGTTGCCTGCTTTATTTATACTATTTTATTGTCTGTTGATTGTGTCTTTATTTTTGAATATTTTGTTTGATTTTACTGGAAGCCATCTTGTGCAGTTTTTAACGGGGAAGGAGGGATATAAATTCATAAAATAATTAAAATTTGTCTGGGAGAAAATCCCATTTAAGTCAATAGGGCTTACTTCAGAGTTAATATGCATATGACTGAGCCTTTGGTCTCTAACAACTCTATGGGCCTTTTACAACATCGGAATAAGCATTCCATCATGTTGCTATCACGCACAATGGAGCCACTGGCAGAAAGGATCAGCAGCTCCACACGCCAGGTTTGGCATGACACCCCATCGGTGCTGGTAAGTTGGTTGTGGGCACAGGCCAAGGGCAGGGCGAGGGAAGAACAGGAAGCGTTGGGGGAGCGGTGGATACGATGCTACATTCTGTCCTTGCAACCCCTCCCGGAACACTCCTGGCTCTCTTCAGACTTGCACCAACTCCATAGCTGGCATGGGTTTAAGAAAACCCAAAAATGGCAAAAGGCCTAGGGAGGTATGTTTACTTTCTGGTTGCCTCCTCCATAGTATACAGTACAGCCACCACTGGCACAGCTGCATGCTGTAGCATAGTGAGGGACAGGACTGGGCTGCAAGACATCTAAGATTCAAGGCTGCAATTCTAAAACACACTTGTTAAGGATTAAGAGCCCAATTATAGACTTGAGCGCTGGCAGCACAAGCGTACCACTGGTGCTGGATGTTGCAAATGTGCCATAAAGCACTGGGCAGCGGTGTGGCTTTTTGGGGTGAGGGGAGGTGTTCCAAGTGGGGGGTGGGAGGAAAGTTGGACTGGTGGAGACCTGCTCCTCTGGATTCTATGCCCTCTGTCAGGCTGAAAGCCCGACACAGGGCTTCTCAAGTCTGCACCAGCAAAATACCTGGCACAGACTTGAGTAGACCCATTGCAGGGCCTGAGGCTTTCCTCAGGGGAAGGGTACAATAGTCCCCTTCCCCCAAGGAGACCTCTGGAGCACTCCCTGGCCCCACTGGATATAGCCGTAGCCATTTTGGAGCTGCTGTAACCAGTAGCGCTAGGGAGGATAGGATAGGATTGGGCTGTAAGTGCCTTGGGATGCAGTGAGACTTATTCTCAGTAAACATCGGATTGCACTGCACCTTGGCCATAATACTATGAAAAAACATTCTTATTGTTTCAACATTAAGATTGTTTCTATTTGAAAAAGGCTTGCTTTATTGTAACTATTAACATAAAGCATGACAGAAATGAAATAATTTCATCTGAGAGCTCAAAATATATGCCTCCTGTGAACCCTTTTGGTAGATTCTTGCAGGCAAGAAAAATGGGCCATCATTACATCATGCTGGTTCCAGCACCTCATCTGCTGGAATTCTGTAAATACTACCACATCCAGCAAAATCACATTGTCAGTTTGAGTTTAATTCCTACCTTTCTCCAACCCGTTTATCTGATTTTTAAGAGTGTCCCTTTCATTTTCTGCATGGACTTTGGCCTCTTCTATAGAGCGTATTTTTCGCTGCATAATCTCTCTCGTTTTAGAAAGCTTTGAAATTTCTTGACGCATTTGAGACACTTCATCTTCTCTCGCCTATGAAAACAAATAAGAAGGACAAGCAACATTAGGATAGAATCTAACAACTCCCTTCTCTGCTGTTACTAAGACAAATGTCATGTGTTGGGTAAAATTTTAGAAAACGATAATAACCACTCCATGTCCAATAAAATACATACAAGCCTTCAAAAATACACAAATGGTTTTACCGATAATAGCTCAAGTTCTTAATTTTCTTCTCTTTCCAATTTATCCTTTTTCTCTCTCTGAACTCATGGGTTTCCTATTACAGATTAAATAGTTGCTACTATAGCTGACACCACTAAGGGCAACCAGACCAAGAACCAAGGTCTTCCTTCCTGCCCTTCACAAAGATAGATTCTATTCTATTACCCTCATCTTCCCATAAAAGAGCGTACACAACAAAACAGTTGTCTCTTCCTCACATAATGAAAAAGTTGAATATGAAAACATAAGAGGAACCCTGCTGGATCAAATGTCCCATCTAGTCCAGCATCCTGTTTTCCAAAATGGCCATGCTGATGCCTCTGGGAAGACCACAAGCAGGAGATAAAGGCATATCCCTCACTTGCCACTGCTATCCTGAAATGATATCCAGAGGCATACTGTAACCAAACCTGGAGGCAGCATATAGCCATCATAACTAGTAATCATTGGTAGATATGTCCTCCATAAATTCTCTTTTTCAGACATCTAAACTAGGAACCATCAGTACACCTTGCTCATCCCTCTTCTGTTCTCTCATATCTATTTTCTGTATTCAAGTGAGGAAGAACAAATGGAAGCAAGATGGCAAATGTAAAACATACTCATCTCTCCAGCTATCATGTGTATGCATGTTTTTCTATGCAAATACCTGTATACTTTCATGGATGAATATTATGTGCAACCCTGTGAAGATGAACAGCAGAAGGAAGGAAAAGGTTACACGGATATTCTTTAAACGGCCTCAGTGTTAGAGGTTATAGAAATTCCTTCCGTTCTCTGAGAGAAGTGGACAGATGTATAAGCAGAATAAGAGCTGACAAAAGAAAGGAAAACAGTGCTGCCCCTGGCTAGAAGTAATTCACATTCAAGAAGTGTAGCTATGTTAGCCTGTTGGAGCAAAAACAACAAAGTGATTGTGGCATGAGCTTTTGTAGACAAGAGTCCACCTTGTGTCTAATGAAGTAGGCTCTTGCCTACGATGGCTCATACCACCATTCATTACCATGAGAGCTTTTGTTCACACTACATTTAGTATAGCCCAAGAAAGACCATCTTGTTTTATCAAAGGTTGTAACAACATCATTTTCTATATCCAAAAATACATCGGAAAATAATCTTGATGGCACGTAGCTCTGAAATTGAATCCTTGTGCTGCACCAGATACAGATAAGTCTTTTCATATATCCCTAGTGACTTGTTTTCATTGTTCTTTTAACTTACGGTAACCCTTGAAAGAGAATATGTTATCAGTAAGCAACTTCTCCATTTAGAAAAATAGGTTGTACTTCTAGTAAAGCTCAATAGCTATCGGTTTTCTGTCCTGTTCCTTAATACAAGCCATGGTGAACTACATATATGCTCTTGGTTGGAAAAGATTAGATACAATAAATGAACAATGGCAGTATCTTAGGTTTATACAGTGCCTTTCATCTCAAGAAGAGACTGACCTACCTTTGAAAGGCAAATAGTTTTAGAATGCCATAAAAATAGTGCCCAAAAACCCAAAGGGCAAGGAAACCAAATAGAACAAGAGGAGGCAGTAACAAGAAGAGTAACCTTTTTTGCCAAAAACAATACATATTGGCAGATTATGACATTGCCACTTTTCATGGGTAGATATCCTTTGTAAGCACCCTAAACAAGTAGTTACAGTGACTCCTCACTGTTCATATCTATAGGTTCATATCAGTAAGATCTTTCAAGCTTCACTATGAGTTAATCTGAACTGACCAAGTCACTAGAAATATATGAAATGATCATTGCAAAGGAAATCAGAGAGATAACATAGATGCATCACTGGGTTAAACTAGAATATGCCCACATGATAATGCTCAAAAAGATTACAGATTCAGACCTGCTAGCTACTATACACAACAAAAATCCATTATATACATGTTATTTCTGAACCAGGATTATGTCAGATACCACAGAAAAGTAACCTTCGACTTACTCTCAGCTCTGTGGTTTTCTGGTGATTTTCCTGCATGAGTTGTTCAATGGCCAGGCTGTGCTGTTCATTCTCTAGCTGGAGCTTAGCATTTCTCGCTGTACATTGTTCCAGTTCTTTTGTGGCCCTTTCATTTAGAATCTGTGAGATTGTGGCACAAACCAGTTAATTAGTTTTAATCTTATATTGCAACCAACTCACAGACCAACATTATCTCAGGGTTTTTTCAGATTTCCAGAGAGATTAGAATTTCTTCATGTTTTATTCTTATCATCAAATGCTCTAAATACTGAAAATGTGATAAAATGTTCAGCAGTGGGGGGGGGGGAAGATGACAACTCCTAACAACAACACAGCGGGTGTAATTTTTACCAGGATTTTTGCAAGCCTCCCTCACAGGTGGCAGATAAATATTTTAATGCCTGTTTGCCACTTGGCAGACATAGTATACAGCTGTACATGCTGCAATCATTGCAAAAGAGCAGAAGAGTCAAATAGTTTTAAATAGCAGTAGTGAAAATGAGCTCTGGATGTTAGCAGGCAACTCCTATGTGAATAAGGGGAAGAAGGCACTGCTCAGTAGTATAGCAAATGCTTTGCATGCATGGGTTCCCGGTTTTGATCCTTGGCACATTCAGTGCGCAATCCTAACCCCTTATGTCAGTGCTTTTCAGCACTGACATAAGGGTAATGCAGCTCTGAGGTAAGGGAACAAACATTACCTTACTTTGAGGAGGCCTCCATGAATGACACCCAACTGCAGGATGCAGCACATGTGCCATTGGCACTGCTATGCCAGTGCAGGAAAGGAATTAGGATTGCGCCCTCAGTTAAATTACTGCGGCCAGCAACATTGGGAAAGACCTGTCTAAGATTGTGAAAGTCACTGGCATCCTACAGTACTAGACTAGATAGCCAAATAACGTTTCAACAGAAAGCAGTTCTATATGTTTAATATTGCTTGTGATAATTCCTTGATGCCTAATTTTCTGATGCTAAGGTCTTTAAGTATCCCCCACTTCAGACAAAAGGACCAGGGAACACCACATATTTTCATACTGGAGTTTCCAGTATTTTCTTCAGCTTAATGTCCTTTCAACCAGTAATCTATCATTATGTATATGGGAAAAGAATGTGGGTGGTCAAGCATCACTATGTGACAGACTGATAAAACTGGAACGCACAGTATACTGTAGGAGTAGGGCGAACACAGCATGTTAATACAGCAAACTTTGTGCCATTCTATGACTGCAAACAGCTATGCCAGAATCAGCTCACTGCTACCACCCAGAATGCGTAAATGGGATCTTCATACTAGTTAAAAAGGTACCACCAGGCCCAACATTACCCACAAAAACAGTCAAATTTTGCCTTCAGCACTGCATGAACACTGAACCTGTGGATCTTACTGAAACCATCAACTGAATTAGCAGCTGTCACAGGTTTCTCCCCATATCCACTCAGGGAGCAGAGGGGAGGAAAAGATTATAAATTTGCATGCCACATGCAATTCCTAGAAGAATTTTGCTCCAGGAATAACAGTTTTACAATTACCAGACCTCTTTTGCTGCTTACTAAAATTGCTTCTTTGAGGGTTTTGCAGCATCAGGGGAAAGGCCTTAAAAAAAAAAACGAGTTTCAGGAGACTGTTTTAAGGCTGGTCAGAAAAATTCAAGGTAATTGTATTTTGCTTTTCAAAAAAATGCTCTGCACTCCAACAGCATTTCTGTCTAAAGACTTTCACCACCACCTGGGTAGCTAACAACAAGCACGACCGCTAGGAAAACATTATTACCATGTTTTCCTGATCATCTGCTGCAAGTTTCAAAATTTAAGAGGAGTATGAGTGATGGTAGCAGTTTAAGAAAAAAACTGGTGAGAAATGACCAGCTGATGAGGCATGGTGTCAGAGTGAGAGCATTATTTAAGGCTATAATCCTAACCACATTACCTGAAAATCCCATTGAATTCAATAGAGCTTACCTCTGGGTAGACATACATATTATTGTGCTACAAGTCAGAAGTAAGGATCTGTCCACAAGATCATATTAGTCTGAGGCAGCCAAAGACAAAAAAAAAAAATCTTATGCTGACTCAAATTGCATCAGCCCACACTGATGAGTCAGTCATAAAATGTGCTACTATAATATGCTAAATTTATACTATAATTTGCTAAATTCAGCTAGAATCACCACAAATGTCTTGCCATTGTATATATCTGTGCAAGACAGACAAATTCACACAACCAGATCAGCACAAGCTGTCACAAAAATAAATCACCACAAGTTACTGCAACTAGTTTTCCCATAGCTGTCATGGGCTGAAAACAGTTGTATGAAAAGGCAGCAAAACACTGAACTTTCTAGAGACTGCTCTGTAGGGACTGCAGATACAGAGTAAATTTTGGTGAGTTTTCAGATAAGCCAGATAGGTCAAGAAAATGTGAAATGTAATTTTTAGAAGACGAACAAAAGAGGTCTAAAACCAAGTGGCTCTGAAGTTTGCAAAAATCTTCAGGCTTTAGATTGAGTGAAAAGACAGCAGCCCATGTAGCATTCCATTACAAGTAGATTACTCCTTATCTGAACATCCAAAAACCGGACTATTCTGAAATCCAGACACTTTTGTCCAAGACTTTTCAAAACAAATTTTCTATAGTGTGAATACTAGAAGGTCTTGTGCTCATTCCCATGTACAGTGCAGGTACCGGCTGTAAGTTCTATGCTCTGCTCTGTGGTGTGTGCTTATGCAGATACTGTTTAAAAAGGTCAGAGGCCAGCAGACACTTATATGAGTAACAGTGAAAGAGCAACAACAAGCATTTCTCATTATATTTTTGCAATTTTTTTTCAAAATCCAGACACCTTCCCACCCCAAGCAGTACAGATAAGGGATGTTTAACCTGTACTACCCAAGGCCCATTCTATCTGGAATGTCCTCTCAAGCATGGCAGTTTCAAGATGCTCCGTATAAAAAGGAATCAGGGGAAGTCAGTGGTGTAGCGAGCCAGGTGCAGGAGGGCAGGCTGCTATCCCCCTCAAAGTTCTGCAGGTTCGCCATGCTCTCCGGGCGCGGGGGGGGGGGGGGCTTGCACAACGCTCACTGCCCGATTGCAGAGTGGAGAGCAGAGTGCAGGCCCTCCCGCCTGCCCCTGTTCAGCTCTAAATCAGATGTGCCAATGCATGGAGGGTGATGGGATGATGCACGGGTAATGTGACAACATCCTTACATCACCCCCACCCAGGGCACCAGCTGGCCCAGCTATGCTGCTAGGGGACGTCTTTAATATCAGGAACTGGGCTTAAATCAGGTATTGTTACACTCAAGCCGTAGCTTTGCATAACTGGCCACTGGGAAATTTTATAAATCAGGACAACTAATCCCATCTCCAGAACCCTAATGCCTAGAAAACAAGTTGCTTCCCCTAGTGTTTTAATTCTATTCTGAAAATTAGTCCTTTCAATAAAAGGAAACTCTACTTTATCATAAATCTTGGTTTAATCTTACAGTCTGCCCATGGGGGGGGGGGGGTTCCAAGATAGCTTAACATAACACACTGTAATACCTTCTGCTCCTTGAGCTGCTGTTCAGCTCGAAGGAGCTCCTCCTTGTTCCTGTGCATATTCTGCTGTATTGTCTTCACTTCAGCCATCTTGGTATCCAATTCTATTTGGAGCTGTTTCATTTCCTTCTCTATTTTATCTTTCTTTCGAGTCTCTCGGGAAGCTTCATTCTGACGCATCTGGATTTCCTGACTGAGCTGCAGTAGCAACAAAGGACAAAATGGCAGGTCTTTGCTAGGCTTTGAATCAGGGCAGTGAAGTATATGCCTGATAGTTGCTATCTTTGACAAGCTGTAAGGTTGGATGGCTTGTATACTCTCACCGCCTTTTCACCAATAACTAACATCCTAATCAGCACACTATTAAACAGTAGCAGAGCTACAACTGCTACTATTTAAACAAGGGGACTTTCTCCACATTTTGCTAAGCACTGTATAGTACACCAAAGAGACAAGTACTCTGGCGAGACAGTTTACAACCAACATGAGGCAAAGGAAGGTTTAGGGGAAAGATATTAAGGTTTGACAATGAGGAATGGAGATATAGTAGGTAAGAGTCAAGCAGTAGCAGGAGAGTTGGTAAAATGAAACTAGGTTCAGCTGAGGTTTTTCAAAATAAATCATGATTGTGGATAAACTTTAGAGAGGAAGAAAGAAATGGTTTGATTAATAAAGAGTAGGACATTGTTCCAGGAAAGGAAGAGGCAATGGGGCTGACAATAAACAAGGGAGTGAGAATGTGTGAACAAATTGGTAGATGTAACAGGTGTTAACTAGCCAGTACTTGATCATTAAACTGTATGACAAAGCCACAAGCATTTCAGCCACAAGTAATTTCAGAATTTAGCCAGCATAGGGGGAAAAAATAAAGCACAGCATGCTGTGGGGGAAAAAAACTGCCTGAAGCACACATGTGCCTCAGCCAAAAACCAGTAGAAACCTCTGACAGATTAGAAGAAGAGCAAAACAAGCTATAAGACATTGCAATGTGACAATCTCAGTAATGCGTAGAAACACAGAAAATGGGGATGCCAGTGAACATGAATTGACATCAAAGAAGAATTCTCCACAGCAGAATAACTGCTCAATGGAGCAGATTTAGCATATGGGGATGAGCTCCACAGAGGCAACTGTTCTGAAAAAAAACATGTCAGAGATCAATGGAACAGATTAAAGGCATCTATGATGCTCTATCATTTATGACTTCTCACAAAGGTGCCTAGAAAAGGTTAGGGAAGTGAAACAGCAGGTGGCAGTTAACAGAGAGAAACTGCAAAAATGAAGAAATCTTCTATGCCAGGGGCGCCCAAACCCAGGCCCTGGGGCCACATGCGGTCCTCGAGGTCTCTCAATGCGGCCCTCAGGGAGTCCCCAGTCTCCAATGAGCCTTTGGCCCTCTGGAGATTTGTTGGAGCCCACAATGGACGATGCAACTGCTGTCAGCGTGAGGGCAACTGTTTGACCTCTCGCGTGAGCTGTGGGATGAGGGCTCCCTCCACTACTTGCTGTTTCACATCTGTGATGCAGTAGCGGCAGCAAAGGAAAGGCCAGCCTTGCTTTGTGCAAGACCTTGAGCTATTGCAAGACCTTCATTCATTCATACAAGTTCATCTTTAATATATTCATTTATGTAAAATTATGTAAATTTATTCAAATTTTAAATGTAAATTAATTCTTTCTTTTCCCTGGCCCCCAACACAGTGTCAGAGAGACGATGTGACCCTCCTGCCAAAAACTTTGGACACCCCTGTTCTAGGCAAAGACAACAATGACAACAACCTAGGGGGTAGTACAGACCTGAGCGATGGTTGAATCTGCCTCTAATTTTGTTTTTTCTGCCTCTTGTTGTTGATCTGCCATACTTAATACATTCTCACGTAATTTCACAACCTCTGTCAAAAGTTGGTCCCGCTCCTTTGTTACTTCCTCCTTAAATCTTATTAATTCCCGCATGCTGGAAGAAAAGAGATCCTAATCAGCTGTTCTGCAACCAACTCTGGTTGACACAGAGAAGCATAGTGGAAAAATCAAGTTTAAAAAGTGTTTGGCATAAAATTGCCCTTTCATTAGCCACAAACATCCCAATCCTAGGCATACCACACAAAACCACCACAGACACCCACCTATAAGTCAATCTCACAGATAAGTCGAGGGCAGGTTTTGGGCCCCAAATCATGGAATTTTCTATGACCCTCGGATAAGTCGGGGGTTAAACTTAGGGGGGTCTGACTATAATTTTGCCTGATTTTACCCAAGGCCAGATCCTTCCAGTAATTGTTACCTAAAAACTGTACAGTTTCTAATTTATTAAAAATACATTTTTTTGTTCAATATTGCATTTTTGCATATTAACTCATTGTTGTTCATTAACTTTTAAAATTCTGGTCTTCACAACATTTGTGTAAACACTGTCAGAGCAAGTTCCTGTAAACATACCAGTAGAACCATCAGTCAAACCCTTCTTTAAGATGCCTGGTGTGTGAAGCCAGAGGCTCTACATATAACATGCAACATAAAACATGCAATTGGAAGCATGCAGTTCAGTTCACAGCAGGGAGACAAGCAACAAGGACTGAACTGTGCACAGTTGCAACCCTCTTTACTCAGAAGCAGACCCCCTGCTTTCCATGGGTGTTACTCTTAAGTACTGGTGCATTGCAGCCTGGGACCTTGTTTCAGATGGAAATGAGGATCACATCCTGGGGTTTTAAAAACCAGATCCCTAAACTTGGGGGGGGGGTGAAACTCTTGCAAAGGATTTGCCAGGAATGTTCAGAGGCAGCAGCAAAAGAAGGAGGCATTTCCCTTCTTCTCCAAACTGGAAGGGAGACAAAGGGGCTTCTGGGAATTGTGGGGAGGCTTTGTGGGAGCATGTGCTGCATTCCACTGCAGCAGCCCATACAGACTACAGTTCCCAGGAGCGACTTCACTTCTCTTCCTGTCTGGAGAAGAGGCTAAAATGGCTGCCTCTGAATACCGTAACTACTGGTAAAAATTCTCCTTCTTCTCCACTTGCTTCCTGCTTCTCAGCCCATTTTCACGCCCCCCCCTTCAACAGACAGCTGCTGAGCCTCTATAAGCTTCCCAGAATCTCCCAGAGGATCCTGCTTCATTCACTGCATTGACCCAGGTATAAGTCGACCCAGGATCTCAGGCTCCATTTTAAGGCATAAATTTTTTGATCTATAGGTATGTATATACAGTAAGTCCCATTATAGTCAATGAGCATTGCTACCAGATAAGATAAAATCTGTCAAATTATATTATATGTTAAATTATAAACACACCCTCACTGCGGCAGAAATGTAACTTCTTAGTAATTAGATACTAGCAGTTTTTATTTGGCTAGTTCTGCCCCCATATAAAGATCACCCCCCATAATGATCATAATCTCTCGTAGCATGCCCACTGAATATCCATCCACCACTCCTTTCTCTTAGTTTCTTCAGGTTACTCCTTCTGTATTTGAGTAAGTTCAACACTCCCATGACATACTCAGTGAGAAAGTGCGTTCACAAGCAAACGTACTGAGAAATAAATCCACTCATTACTATTAAGGGTGAAAATGCATAGCTTTCCACAGATAAATCTAAAATATATGTGCAGATTTTTAATGTTGCAAATGAATTTGCATCAGTTTTAGCAAACAAACTCAAAAGGATATGACCTCAACGGACATCTATTTCACCCAACCTATCTTCATACCCAGCTTACTTATGCTCTTGACCCAAAGATAATCCAGATCCTTGTTCCACTAATTTAGTCAAGTTCAAGATTTCTTCTTTAAGAGACGCAATCGTTTCCTTTGCTTTCTGTTCCTTCTCATAGGCTGCATCTACCATTTTCCAGGCTTTTTCAATCTCCTAGGAATGTAAGAATAAAATAAATATATGATTTAAAATGAACCATAAGCTAACGCTCTATTTCTAGGTCAAATAATAAACATATTCATTTTATTTCATGTTTCTTTGCTATCTATCTTCTATCACAGTGACCAACTCTATTTGGTCAGGAGAGCTTGAACAGCCTAGAAATTGAGTTAGCCTGAAATCCTATACATACATGCATCAGAGTAAGACCCACTGAAGTCAATGGAGCTTAGTTTTGAATAGACATGCATAGGATTGTGCTGTTAGAAAATCTACAGTCATGTAGTGATCCTACAATTTTACACATAGACTTGGAAAAAAAGTAATCACCACGCAACTCTGATTTTCTATCTCAGCTTCTAAGCTGCCTCCTTGCACAAAAACCAATGGGGTTATCTCAGGTGCCATCTAAGGCCTGTGGAAATAGTCTCTATTGGCCAATGAGAAGTGGAAGGAGGAAGATAACTCTCCCCTTCTCCAATAAGGCTCCAGAAGGGACGGAGAGGGCCTGCCTCTACCCACACTTGCCCTGTCTGCCCCCTCATAAGATGAACTGAACAGGGAGGGACTAGGATAGCTAGCAGGAAAAAATCTGGAATGAAGGATGGGGCTCATGTGTGCACACACTCCTAAGAAAGCTCAGGGTGATGACAAAACATCACCTGCTGGGTAAACAAAAATTAAGTACTTTTGAAAAATCAATCACTACTTAAGAGTCTGTAACATAATTTTTAATATTTTTCATTTATCCATGGTGTGCCTGTCTGCTCCTCCTGCTCTCCAATGTTCTAGCTCAGCACTCTCCTCTTTCCCGTTTTTCCTTTTCCTTTTTGTCCCCCTTTTCTTTTTCCAATCCAGGGAGAGGAAGGAGAAGGAGGGGCAGTGGAGACAAGCACCCCCAACAATCTGCTGCCTGAGGCTTTAGGAGGCCTCATGGAGGGACCATTCACTTTAGCCTGTTTTCATATGTTTTTAGGTTTTCAAACATCACATAAAGGATAAACATAGAATCAAAGTATTTATTTAAAAATCCAGGAACAATTCAAGCACCTGAAAATAGTTTTCGTTTTAAACTTAGTTAAATTTCCAGGTAACAGTTGTACTTGTATTACAGTTGTTCAATAAAACAGATGAAAGCAGAAAAGATATTTTAAGGGAGTATTCCTTGTCCTACTCAGCCATTAATAGATAGTTATGAAGACTGCAGGTTTAAAAAAGCCCCTTGAATATATTCCTCCAGCTTCACAGAAACCCTTGTTTTTTTACATTACGAATGTATGTATTGTTGTCTCAGTAAGATTAACTAAAATGAGTGAAAGACTTTTCAATGACCTAATAAAAGTAGCTAAATAGAAGTCACTTAGCTTTCAACATCCATCTGCACTGGTGTTTTACCCCCAAAGGCATTTCATTGGCATCACTGAATCTTTAGATAAATAACTATTGCTTAGCTCAGCTCCCTACTGCTCCCTCTCTCATTGACAGAGTCAATGGAATTTGTACACTCAGATGAAGGGCAATATATTAATAGCTGGATAGGATTTTGCTTAAATTGGGCTTTGTCATTGACTTTGTCTAGAGTACAACTAAGCACAACATTCTTAAAGCATCTGTTGTTGTTTGTTTCATTTTGTTCAGATGCTCCACTTTGAGTCAGGATAAAAGGACAAAGAAATATTATATGGTTACCTTTATTTAAAAACAGACTACTTATGAATCTTACTTACTTACGAATCTTACTTACTTATGAATCTACTTACTCCTAGGAAATTGTGTAAAGGAGTGCAGCCTAACAGCATAATCCTATGCATGCCTACCTAGAAGTAAATCCTATTGTGTTCAATGAAACTTACATCCAGGAAAGCGTGTACAGGATATCAGCCTGAAATACCGATGGCAAACTTTGATCTAAATATTCAGATGTTTATTTGTTGCCCATTCACACAAACAAATTTGTGTATTGGGTGCACAATAAATAAAGTGTATTTTGACTGTGGGTTGAGTGGATCTATATAGTTTGACATCCAGGTAGTAGTTGTACAATTATTTCATCTGCGAATTGGCCTCAGAAAATATCTATATTTACTCAGAAATCAGCCAAAATAATTCAATAGAGAAATCTGAGCAGAGATTTGTTAGTCACTCATGCTTTCATTTACTTAAACACTGCTATTGTTTGGAGGTATTGTTTGGGCAGGTCTCCTTAACCTGAACATCAGAAGGTCAACAGTTCAAGGCCACCTGCAGCTCCATAAAGGCTAGACCTTGAAGCAGCTGACAAGCTGAGCTGAGTTATTCCACCTGCTCTTTGGTGTGAGGGAAGAAGTGTCTTGGCTGCCCTTCATGTGAGAGATGAAGGAGCTGCTTGTCAGCCTGCGTGGGAAACTGGAAGCCATAAGTGATACCAGACCAGAAAGATCCATCTGAAATGTTGTGTGGTTCTTGAAAGACAGAACCCTTCTATGATTGTAAAAATCCCGTTGGGGATTTAGAAACAGCCTGCCTATGTAAACTGCCTTGAATAAAGTCAGAGGAGTAATCTGATGACCAGAAAGGCAGTATATAAATACCCAGTTATTATTATTGTTATTATTCATACCTCTTCCCAAACAACCACAAGATGGCTTTCAACAATAAAGTAAACCACAACTATTAAACAGTAAATAAATCTTGAAAAGATTCAATATCTCTACTTTTTTTCAGAGACTAAAAACAAAAATATAGTAGAAAATGGAAAGGTATTTAAAAAAACCTGGAACCATAGATAGCGATAGTACAACTGTACAATCACATTGCCTTGTGGAATAGAAGAATGTATAGGTAAAGAGAGCCAAACTAGAAATACAGGTCATCCCTGAGTTATGTCCAAATTATGGATGTCCTGATTTACTGACAGCAGCATCTGTGCTTTCATGTAGTAATCCGCCCAGCCTTGTGCTTTCATGCTGGTGCAAAAGCACTGAGCTGCTAAGAGCTAACTAGACAGCCGAACCAGCATTTTACATAAAAAAGTACATTCAACCTTGCGCTTTTACATAGTCACAATAGTACTGTTCCCACTTGTATCAGTTTCAGTTTATGGACAAACCAGGATATAAGTTGGGGATTTGCTGTGGCATCTCACTAAAATATCCTGTCCATTGTCTGTAAGCTTGAGAATATGCATCCAATGGACAATCCTGCGGGCTTAGCATCTGTGGATTTGTGTATCTGTGGATGCCGAGCCCGCAGCTGGAGGCCTCAGAAGACCTCCCATAGAAGTGCCTTCCAGTCAAGTCCGGGAAGTCTTCTGAGGGAGGTCATGTGTGGCCTCCATGCACCTCTGAAGGCCTCCCAGACGCTTCTGAAAGGCACTTCCGGTTTGCCAGTAAGCCCCTCCCAATCGATTTCATTACCCATGGAATTCATTTCCACAGGGGGTCCTGGAACCGATCCCCCAGTGGATACTAAGGACACACTGTACATATGTTCTTATGTGTAAGTCAAAAAATAAAGGAGAAAACAGTTCAATTTTAACCTTCACTATTTTAAGCTTCAATCCTATATTCATTTACATGACAATAGTCCCAATGGGACTTACTTTGGAGTAGACGGACTTGGGCTATTTGTCTCAGCATACTGTCATTAGCAAGTCATTTGACTATTCCTGCAGTGCATGATGTAACAACCATTTTTTTAAAGCAGTTAGATAATAAAATACAGCAAAATGACTGCCTTTGACAAAGAATTATTTTTCATTCTGAAATACAGCACAAGACTTCGAGAGTTGCTGTGTAGGCTGAAGAAATTCTATGTAGTAACAAGTCTTTCCCAAACGGCAAAACTTTTTGGAGCAATGTCATAGCAATACTTAAGGACCAGAAGTTTTACTATGGGCTAGGTTACCTAACTAGATACAGTGACAAAAGCATTTCTTCCCATGTGAAATTTGATACTAGTCGGTCCATCCATGAGGCTAACTGAAGTGGTTGCCCCAGGCAGTAGATTGGTGGGGCTCATCTCTGCCCCACATACCTCCAGTGATCCTCTTCCTACCCCCTGGATTGGAAAAGGAAGAGGGAGACAGAGAGGAAGACTAAATGTGGAGGGGAAGGAAGTGTTGAGCTGCTAGAACACTGGAGAGTGGGAGAAGCAGAAGCTGGCACATCATCAGGTCAGGGGGGCAGCATGTGACATGCTGCCTCAGGTGTCAGGATGTCTTGGGCCAGCTCTGGATACTACCTTCTACATACTGCCCTTGCTATAGCCCAGTGGTTCCCAAACATTTTAGTGTTGGGTCGCAGCTACAAAATGTTTCACTTTACTAGCTGCTGAAGCCTCTGTGGTTTTATGATGATTGGGCAGCAGTGCCTAAGTAGTAGGTTGTTTAACCTTTGATATCCATAGCCCAAATTACCCTGTCAGTTTTGTAAACCACCAAAAATTGGGTCGTGGTTCACTGGTGGGTCCAGGACCCACAGTTTGAAAACCACTGCTATAGCCAATAGGCGTGCATGCATCTGGTATTCTAATCTGAAGGTTTCAGTTTATCTGTAATGATGTAATCAATATTTTGGATCCCTAAAGGGGCACTCTACATTTGGCAAGAGGGACACAACCATGTAGCTCTGCCCTCCTACTTATTTTAAAAAGTAAAGCAGTGTTGCACCACCGTTAGGGAACTAATGATCTCCAAGTTTCTTGTAGGGCCATAGAAGCCCTATCTGCAAACAGGTGTGTTGTGCAAAAGCCACAAGTGCAGCAGTGCCAATGGGTTCTACTGCACCAGTAATGGGAATGTAATCTTGATTCAAAGGCTCCAGCATCAGAGCAGTGCAAAACAGCGGTGTCTCCCGCATCACTTCTGGGACTCTGGTGCCAGATCCCGGTTATGAGACTATTTTCATTCATTCATTCATTCATTCATTCATGTTAATCATCCAATATTTATTTTATAGTTCACAAATATAAGGGAACCTTAATAAATAAACAACGCTTGCTATGAAAAACAGATGTTCCTACTAATGGTAATGGGGAGAAACAAATGTTGATGCTATGGTTAGAGCTCAGATTATTTGGGATCCTTCCTAACTCATTATTTTAAAGCATTTATTTGTTTTTATTTAAAATGTTTTTGGGCTGCTTTTCTGTTAAAAAAAACTGTAGGGGAATGTAAATAAAAAACAGTAATAATGGTTTAAATTTGTTGCAGTTGTCAATTTCAAGACTTGCCCCTCCACACCTTTACACTCATCCTGCATGAGGAAAGAGGAGGAGGAAGAGAAGAGGGAAAGGGAGCTGTTCCAATAAGCTATTTCACCTCCAAGTGCAGAGCATCAGGTCTAAATCAGGCCCATGTCTCCACAGCAAGCACTGTGGAAATGCTGCCATTTTACAAACTCATTCCCTCCATTCATTACCATGTCCTCAGTTACGTATTTGCTTATCAAGAGTGCAAGTCATGTTTAGCTCCACTTACCCTTTTCAGCGATGCTATTGTAGTCTGATCATCCTGAGAGAGCTTCAGTGCAGTAGCAACTTTCGCCGAATTCACCACAATCTCTGCATTCAGTTCCCTGCATTTTGTCATCAGCCGCTTTTCATTCTCATAGGACTTTTTCAGAACAGCATGGAGCTTCTCATATTCCACACGAAATTTTTCCAGGCTTTGATCTCCCGTAAGCTCATTGATGACTTCTTGGAACTCTTTTTCCAAGGCTTCAAAGACATTTTCTTCTATTGCAGGTCTGTCATACCTTTCCTGGATGAAAGGAAAAGGAGAATCTATCAGAGAGTCACCAAAGTCATCTTGATATAGATAATGACATATACCAAGATACTGGTATAGTAGCTCCAAGGTAAATCCCTTTGATTAAAACTTCTGTGATTTTTGACAATTCTGTCCCTACATAGGAGGCTTATATTCCATATTATTTGAAATACATCGCCCTTTAGGCAAGAAGAGTCTTTTAAACACCATTTCAGTCCATCCATAAAGACCTACCACTAAGTTATGCTATCCATTTATTAAGCAAAAGGTTTTTTAAATCCCAGTGTTTATATCACCACAACTACACATCTTTGTTAATACATTCATACATCCATTGAAACTGCCACTGCTGAGTTAATTATTCTCCATCACACTAGTCATTACTCTAGAACAGGGACCTCTAAACTACGACCAGGCGTGCTGAGAAAATAATCTCGGGTGCAGCATGGCAGTGGCAAATCCTTACCATTCTGCCCTGCTGCCTCCCATCTTTGCACCCAATTCGTGCAGAAACTCACACCAGGCAGCCACTTCCCCCAGGAAATTAGGGCGCTAAGTCTTCCAGGGCAATCGGCAGCAGAAGCTGCTGCCTGGCACAAGTTTCTGCACAGATTGGATGTGAAACTAGAAGGTGGTGAGACAGAATAGTAAGATTTAACCATCAACGTGCCCAAGAAGATTTTCTCAGTGCACTGCAGGCCACAGTTTGGAGGCCCCTGCTCTAGAATTTAAAAAACAAAAACCACAGTCACTTCAATCTTAAAGGAATACACTAGTTTTATCCCTAATTTTGCAGTCCCAGGAGGACTAGAGCAGGGGTATCAAACATAAGGCCCGCGGGCCAGATATGGCCTGCGGAAGCTCTTTTCCTGGCCCTTGGGCTCTCCACCATCAACTGCTGAACTTTGTTGAGGTGCAGTGGCATTGCTAGGGGGAGTGCAGGGGGTGCAACCGGCACCAGGTGACACGCATGGAGGGTGCCACACACTGAGGGGGTGACACACACTAGTGACCAAAATTGCGGTTAGTAGGAATAATACCATCATGTTATATACCATTAGATGCGTAATTTACAGCAGAATGCAATGAAAAAATCGGAGTGAAATATCTCCTTTCTATCAAAAGTTATGGTCCAAAAACCAGAAAACAAAAATGCAACTGTCTTATATTTTAAAAAAGTATTTTTCCTGAATACAAAACAGACCAATGAGACTGATTGTTCAAAGAGCCAATGAGATGTTATTATGGAACCAATAAGGTGTTAGTAAGGTGACACCCTCAGGGGAGGCAACATCACTAGTTACCAAAATCACTACAATCGTGGTTTGTAGGAATAATACCATCATATTATTTATCATTCAATACGCAATTTACAGCAGAATGCAATGAAACAAACCACTTTGAAATATCTTTATTCTATCAAAAGGTATGGCCAAAAGACCAGCAGGAGAGGGGCAATGGTACATAACCATGCCCACCAACCAGGTTGTTGCCCCGCCCACTGAATAGAAGGAGGTCCATCATGGGGCTGAAACACTGGCCTCCCGCACTGGGTGGCGCAAACCCTAGTAATGCCACTGTTGAGGTGTCACTACTAAAGGGCAGTCCATATCATAATTGGGCTCTTCCATATGTTAAAAATATGATAAAGATTTGCATATTTTCGCTTGTAATTTGCAACTAATTAGTTGCTAAGTGAGCAAAATGTGCTTATTTCTGGTCCTGACCTGACTAATTTAACCACTTCCTCCTTAATGACATCACTTCCAGCCCTCGGCTGGCATCATATAGCCTATTCAGCCCACTGTATGAAACGGGTTTCACACCCCTGGACTTCAGAGTTTACAATGGACCTGGCAGGCTACAATGCACAGCTGATATACCACATACTATAACCGCCTCAATGCCACATGTTTGATGGGCCCAGAGTACTCCACTATTACCCTGCAACTACTGGAAACAAGAAAACAGGGTGGTTCAGATACAGAGCCAAACCACATTTTAGCATTACAGGTGGGACCTCAGTATCCACTGATTTGACTTGCCACTGATACTGGGGTCAACCTTTAAATGCCTTGTAACAAGGGGAAAAGGCACCAAAATCCAATTTCCTACCTTTGCGCTGTTAAATAATTATCATTTCAATCCATTAGATTCCATTATTCACCCTTTCTACTGGCTGAATGCAGAATAGCATTATAGTGATGCATTCTGGTGCAACAATGGAGGTGCAAGAAACTTCGATGTGGGTCTTTACAGCTATTTTTCCACTGACAATATGCAACTTGTCCCTCAAAACGGCCACAGTGCCAGAAGATTGGAGGATAGCAAATGTCATACTGATCTTTGAAAAGGAAAAGAAGGGGGACCCAGGAAACTATAGGCCGGTCAGCCTAACATCTATACCAGGTAAGATGGTGGAATGCCTCATCAAAGATAGGATCTCAAAACACATAGACGAACAGGCCTTGCTGAGGGAGAATCAGCATGGCTTCTGTAAGGGTAAGTCTTGCCTCATGAACCTTATAGAATTCTTTGAAAAGGTCAACAGGCATGTGGATGCGGGAGAACACGTAGACATTATATATCTGGACTTTCAGAAGGCGTTCGAAACAGTCCCTCACCAAAGGCTGCTAAAAAAACTCCACAGTCAGGGAATTAGAGGACAGGTCCTCTCATGGATTGAATACTGGTTGAAGACCAGGAAACAGAGAGTGGGTGTCAATGGGCAATTTTCACAATGGTAAGAAGTGAAAAGCGGTGTGCCCCAAGGATCTGTCCTGGGACCGGTGCTTTTCAACTTCTTCATAAATGACCTGGAGACAGGGTTGAGCAGTGAGGTGGCTAAGTTCGCAGACAACACCAAACTTTTCCGAATGGTGAAGACCAGAAGTGATTGTGAGGAGCTCCAGAAAGATCTCTCCAGACTGGCACAATGGGCAGCAAAATGGCATATGTGCTTCAATGTCAGTAAGTGTAAAGTC
Organism: Tiliqua scincoides; assembly: GCF_035046505.1. Classification (NCBI taxonomy): domain Eukaryota; kingdom Metazoa; phylum Chordata; class Lepidosauria; order Squamata; family Scincidae; genus Tiliqua; species Tiliqua scincoides. The sequence continues at coordinate 186,790,700 of NC_089823.1, forward strand.
ATGCACATTGGGGCAAAAAATCAAAACTTCACATATAGGCTGGTGGGTTCTGAGCTGTCTGTGACAGATCAGGAGAGAGATCTTGGGGTGGTGGTGGACAGGTCAATGAAAGTGTCAACTCAATGTGCGGCGGCAGTGAAGAAGGCCAATTCTATGCTTGGGATCATTAGAAAAGGTATTGAGAACAAAATGGCTAATATTATAATGCCGTTGTACAAATTGACGGTAAGGCCACACCTGGAGTATTGTGTCCAGTTCTGGTTGCCGCATCTCAAAAAAGACATAGTGGAAATGGAAAAGGTGCAAAAGTGAGCGACTAAGATGATTACTGGGCTGGGGCACCTTCCTTATGAGGAAAGGCTATGGCATTTGGGCCTCTTCAGCCTAGAAAACAGGCGCCTGAGGGGGGACATTATTGAGACATACAAAATTATGCAGGGGATGGACAGAGTGGATAGAGATGATGCTCTTTACACTCTCACATAGCACCAGAACCAGAACATCCACTAAAATTGAGTGTTGGGAGAGTTAGAACAGACAAAAGAAAATATTTCTTTACTCAGCATGTGGTCGGTCTGTGGAACTCCTTGCCACAGGATGTGGTGATGGCATCTGGCCTGGATGCCTTTAAAAGGGGATTGGACACGTTTCTGGAGGAAAAATCCATTATGGGTTACAAGCCATGATGTGCATGTACAACCTCCTGATTTTAGAAATGGGCTATGTCAGAATGTCAGATGCAAGGGAGGGCACCAGGATGAGGTCTCTTGTTATCTGGTGTGCTCCCTGGGGCATTTGGTGGGCCGCTGTGAGATACAGGAAGCTGGACCAGATGGGCCTATGGCCTGATCCAGTGGGGCTGTTCTTATGTTCTTATGATTTGGCATTCAGTGATTTTTTTTTTAATCCACTGGTGGTTCCATAATGGAACCCAAGTGGATAACAAGGCATGACCTATATATAATAAACAAAAAGGAGCCTTGGGACTACATGCTCTGTCCCCCTCCCTTCCCCCACATGGTGATTCCCTTTTTTCCAACCCTGGTTTCCAACTTCTGATGGCCTATGAGTCTCTTTAAACCTACACCAGCTATATAGGTGGCAGAAGTTGAAGGAGAGAAATGGGACAGGGCAGGTTTGAAAAGAAGGGGCAGGATCCACCCCCTACCCTTCCCCAAAATGCCCCTGCATCAACTTATCACAGTCAGTGCAAACCAGGCTCCACAGCAGTAGGAGTGTGAAGCTGCTACCACCTGGCAGTAATGACTGGCTCGGCAGTGGTGTGATGTTCACAACATCTCTAGGCCTTCTACACAAGCAGAATATTCGTTCCACTGTCCCTGTCCCTAGGATTGAAGAATCCCTACTGAAGACCAGGTGTGCATATTAAAAAATTACCTAACAGTCCTCTTGTCTCCTAAACCAGTTGCTTGTCCTACAATAATTTGTTCATAATAAATCCATGATGATTAGTACTAATCATTGCCCTGTTTTATTCTGTATCCTTAACACACTGTTTTATGATTTCAACTACTATCTTTCTAGGTAGAGAGTTCAATATATCATTTTGTATCACGGTGCCACCACTGAGCACAAAACGCAACACCTAACTGTAAAACTATTTATATTCATAATGGCTTAAAATTTATTGCTCTTCTCTACTCATGAAAAACAACTTGCTGACAGAAAAATATGGGCAAAATCAAAGTGAAGTAAAGATGTTTTGTGGGCTCAAGAGAGTTGCAAGGGCTGCCTCTGTTTTATTTTGCCATTCTGAGCTCATGCCAAACTCAGTTATTCAGCCCATAAAGCTTGGTTTATTGTCCCCAGGTTTGCCCAGAGTATCAAGAAACAAAGGCTGACAACATTTCAATTAATAAAGAACAAAACTAAGCAAAATGGCCAGGACTGGATGAAGTGCCAGGAAGACTGTTTGCAGCAAGGTGCAATGCACATCTGTATTCAGAGACCTCAAAAAAAAAACTGGCTCACCTAAAGACATTCCTGCAGATGGAGAAGGAGAACCTCAGGGGCAAAAGAAACAGAACTGGGAGGTGGAAGAAGTGGCAAAGCAGAAGAATGAAAATACTGAAAGAAGAAAGAAGGCAATTGTTTGGGGCTAGAGAAAGAAGAAAAGAAGCAGCAAAAGCAGGGTAGAGAGTTGGGAAAAGGAAATAAGGAAGGGCAACAATGAAAACATTAGGTAACAGAGATATTACATGCTAAGATCAGAGAGAGAGAGAGAGAGATGAATACTGTATAGGCTGGTGACATGACAGACAAGTCTGAAAGGAGAATTTTTCTAGTTATCAACAAACTTCTTGAGAATCAGTCCAGATGATGGCTTGTGCTAAACTGGGAACCAGGAATATCCATAGCATAGCACAAAAGAGAGACTGCTGTGCAAACACCAGACTCTAGTGGGTATGTCTTTTCCAGATATTTCCCCATTTCCAGTCCAGCAAAGGCAACTTGTGGGACACGGCGCTCATAGAGATAGTGCGGGTAAGTCCATGCAGGAAGGACATGAACAGAATCATTGAAGTATGGAAAGAAGCAATTATATCAGAAAGGAAGAATTACCAGGAAGGCACAACAACAAGGCATAGAAGGGTGGCAGGATGAGAAGAAACAGAAGAAAGAAAGATATGAGGAAGATGCAACAAGAAATTTATCCAGCACACAGTACCATCTAGTTCTGTACTCAGAGTCAGCCAGTTTGGACAATACTCCAAACCAACCTCTTAAGAGCATAAGGGGCATGAGCATGCATTTCTCGTCCCCACTTAGTGCACTAATCATGAGGTTCAGGTCATCCAAACTGCCCCACAATGCATAGTTTTAAATGCTACTTTAAAATAGCATTTAAACCACACACTGAAGGACAAACTACCACTTGCATGCACCAAATGGAGGGGGAAATGTGCACACCCACCCTCTTCCTCCATGCACTTATGACGGTTGCTCAGAGCATCAAAGAAAACAGCCCACATAGATTACAATCCTCAACCCACCTTTTCTGTGGCTTTTTAAACACTTTTTCATGCATATAACCAAACAGTAAGCAACGTTTGCAATTGCCTTAAGATCACTTGAGGCAAGGGTCTCACTACAGTTACAGAATCAAGGGAGAACAAAGAATACAAATAACATAAAATTATTTAATTTTGTATGTAAACTGCTTGAAAAGCAGTAAATATAGTATTCAACACCATAAAATCCAACAGTTTGCAAACTCAGGGAGCTCACATGCTGGGATGTGAACTAGGGTTACCAGACACAAAGGGGAACAGAGTACCCAGACCTTTAACCCCTTGCTTCCCAAACTGTGAACCATGGAAAGCAGATGGGGAGCCACAGAATCCTTATTATTGTTGTTGCTATTAACAGTATTTTTATACTGCTTTTCAACAAAAAGTTCAAGAAGCTGTTTACAGAGAAAATCTAATTACTAATGGCTCCCTGTCCCAAAGAGCTCACAATCTAAGGGCCCAATCCTATCCAATTTTCCAGTGCTGGTGCTGCTGCGCCAATGGGGTATGCACTGCTTCCTGTGTTGGGGAAGCAGTCACAGAGGCCTCCTGCAGGTCAGGGAACATTTGCTCCCTTACCTTGGGGCTGCATTGCTGTTGCACCACTGCTGGAAAGTTGGGTAGGATTGGGCCCTAAATCAGCCATTTTCTACCACTGAGTGGTCCACAGGTGTGCCACAGGAATTTGAGGGAAGGTCATTTATTAGTAGGGCCAATGGGAGATTTGAGCCTCCCCCCCATTGGCAGCATGGTGTGCGTTGTCAATTGTCAAAAACCTAATGATGTGCCTTGACAATTTTAGTACCTTCTCAATGTGCCATGAGACAAAAAAGGTTGAAAATCACTGGTCTAAATCCTTGAAAGAAAAAAATTCCACCACCCTTATGCAATGCACAGGATTGTAACCCTAATGGGTAGCCGTGGCCAATGGATCCAACTGATCAGTGGATCAAGCCATGGTCAAGGGAGCTGCCAGTCAAAAAAGTTTGGGAACCACTGCTTGAAGCATTGTACAGAAGAGGGAATTGGAACAGGTGCAGCCTCCATATAGGTTTAAAAAGCTGCACCTGCCCCAATTCCCTCTTCTATACAGTGCTTAAAGGTATAGGCACTCTGCCCCCCCCCCTTTGTATCTGGTCACCCTAGTGTTAGCTCACCTACAGTGGGCACACCCATGAGGGTGGGGAAGTGTCTGGGAGAGCACCCACTACTCCTGACTTCTGGGGGGCACCCTCCTCCCAGGGCCACCAGGAGGGGGAAGAGGGCGAGGCAAGGAGGTTGCAGAAGGGCTGCAGTGATGGGGAGAGGAGGTCTCACCTCAGCCATGCTTGCGGCGGGGCAGGGTGTGCAACCCGCCTGCCCGCCAGGGAGGTGGGGCGAGGACCCCCGAGGAAGGGGGCAGGGCCTCTCCTCCTCGCCCAGTCAGTCCCGGCCGCTGTGTACACGGGCCGCGGCTGGCGTCTCCTAGCAACCTCCTGCCTCCCGCGGGGAGGGAGAGGGAGACGGGACTGGCTGGAGGCTGCCGAGCAGGTGATGGGGAAGAGCGGAGCGCGCGGGGGTGGGACTCCGGCTGCAGTCCTAGGCACGCTTTCCTGGGAGGGAGCCCATGGAACTCAGTGGGGCTTGCTTCTGAGTAGACACGCATGGGATTGGGCCCCAAGGCTGCAGTCCTAGGCACGCTTTCCTGGGAGGGAGCCCCATGGAACTCAGTGGGGCTTGCTTCTGAGTAGACACGCATGGGATTGGGCCCCAAGGCTGCAGTCCTAGGCACGCTTTCCTGGGAGGGAGCCCCATGGAACTCAGTGGGGCTTGCTTCTGAGTAGACACGCATAGGATTGGGCTGCCTGTCGCTCCCTGCACGCCTCCCCCGCCGGCTTGCACTTTGCAGTGCAAGCCCACCCCAAGCTCCTCCATCACTTGGTACCTCTTGCAGTGGAACGTGTGAACTGCCTCCCTGGGAAGGTTTGGGATGCTGTCCATCTCTTGCCTGCGATGAAAGCAATCAATGAATGGTCTCTGCAGCACCTTGCACATGGGTCAGTTAATTGTGGCAGAAGCTTTGGTGCAAGAGCGGCCACTTCACCAGGTGCAAGGCTGGGGCATCCCCCTTGCCACTGAAGATCAGAGCCGGGGTGTGTGTGTTTGTACAGTGGTCAGTGAACTAGCTCTGATGAAGCGGTTGCATCTCCTATTATCACAGCAGACAAATGTGAGCCCAATCCTATGCCTGTCTACTCAGAAGCAAGTCCCATTAGAGTCAATGGAGCTTACTCTCAGGAAGGTGTGCATAGGACTGCAGCCTGAGAGCCCAATGCTCTCCAATTTTCCAGTGCCAATGCTGCTGTGCCAATGGGGCATGCACTGCATCTTGTGGTGGGAAGCAGTCACTGAGGCCTCCTCAAGGTTTGGGAACATTTGTTCCCTTACCTCGAAGCTGTATTGCGGCTGCACCAGTGCTGGAAAGTTGGATGGAATTAGGCCCTGTGACTCCTAACCAAACCCTTAAATTAAGCATTGCTATATTTTCATAGTCTATCATTATTTTTATTTATTTTGTTTGCCTCCATTCCGATCACAGTGCAGCTAAACCCACTGAATAAAAGGCCATTAAAATCCACATGGCTTAATATATTGTCCAGTTAAATAACACCAGTGAATACATGCTAGGGATTCCAGCACGTTCCAAGACTGTGTTGTTTGGAACTTTGTCCTGCCAGGTGATGCCGAGTGGAAAGCGCTCGGTTTCCTCTCCTGTTGTGAGAGGAGAGTCCATGTCTCGCTGCAGTACAGAAGTGTACTCAGGACGCAAGCTCTGTAGACCTGGATCTTGGTATGTTCTGTCAGCTTCTTGTTGGACCAGACTCTCTTTGTGAGTCTGGAAAACGTGGTAGCTGCTTTACCGATGTGCTTGTTTAGCTCGGTATCGAGAGAAAGAGTGTCGGAGATCGTTGAGCCAAGGTACACAAAGTCATGGACAACCTCTAGTTCATGCGCAGAGATTGTAATGCAGGGAGGTGAGTCCACATCCTGAACCATGACCTGTGTTTTCTTCAGGCTGATTGTCAGTTCAAAATCTTGGCAGGCCTTGCTAAAACGATCCATGAGCTGCTGGAGATCTTTGGCAGAGTGGGTAGTGACAGCTGCATCGTCAGCAAAGAGGAAGTCACGCAGACATGATGGCCGGATCCCAAAGGATCTCCTCTATGGAGAACTCGTGCAAGGAAAGCGCCCTACAGGTAGACCACAGCTGCGATACAAGGACATCTGCAAGAGGGATCTGAAGGCCTTAGGGATGGACCTCAACAGGTGGGAAACCCTGGCCTCTGAGCGGCCCGCTTGGAGGCAGGCTGTGCAGCATGGCCTTTCCCAGTTTGAAGAGACACTTTGCCAGCAGTCTGAGGCTAAGAGGCAAAGAAGGAAGGCCCATAGCCAGGGAGACAGACCAGGGACAGACTGCACTTGCTCCCGGTGTGGAAGGGATTGTCACTCCCAGATTGGCCTTTTCAGCCACACTAGACGCTGTGCCAGAACCACCTTTCAGAGCGCAATACCATAGTCTTTCGAGACTGAAGGTTACCAATACAATACAATAATAAATAACACCATAGTGCAGTGGTTTGCAAATTGTGGGTCTGTGGCCCACCAATGGGTCCCAACCCAATTTTTGGTGGGCCACAAAACTGACAACTAAACTAGACTAGATTAGACAATCAGATTAGATTGTGTGCATAAAGGTTAAAAATCTGCTACTTGAGGGGGGGGAAGCACTATGGCCAAATAACTTTTTATAGCCACTGAGGCTTGAGTGGTTGGTAAAGCTTTTTTTTTTTTTTTTTTTTTTTAAGGTGGTTCCCAGTGCTAAAAAGTTTGGGAACCACTGCCATAAGGTGCTTCCAGACTAGGGAATTCTTGTGATGCCTAATCATTATTTTTGCATTCTTCAGGGCGGGGGGGATATATATATTTATAACTCAATAAAAATAACAAATAAAATAAATAAACAATACAAACAACTAAAAACCTCTATAAATATGAAAGAATGAAGCATATCCTAATTCACTACAAATTCTCTTATCATGGCGACCAGATACAGTGGAGGACAGAGTGCCTGTATGTTTAACCACTGTATAGAAGAGGGAATTTTGGCAGGTGCAGCTTTTTAAATCCTTCCATGCTGAGCCACACCTGCCAACATTCCTTCTTCTAGACAGTGGTTAAAGGTATAGGCACTCTGTCCTCCATTGTATTTGGTCACCCTCCTACCATCTAATATCAATATTTTATGTCAGATGCATGGATCGTTTTAGCAAGGCCTGCCAAGATTTTGGACTGACGATCAGCCTAAAGAAAACACAGGTCATGGTTCAGGATGTGGACTCACCTCCCTGCATTACAATCTCTGCGCATGAACTGGAGGTTGTCCATGACTGTGTGTACCTTGGCTCAACGATCTCTGACACTCTTTCTCTCGATACTGAGTTAAACAAACGCATCGGTAAAGCAGCTACCACGTTTTCCAGACTCACAAAGAGAGTCTGGTCCAACAAGAAGCTGACAGAACATACCAAGATCCAGGTCTACAGAGCTTGCGTCCTGAGTACACTTCTGTACTGCAGCGAGTCATGGACTCTCCGCTCGGAGAGGAAACTGAACGCTTTCCACATGCGCTGCCTCCGGCGCATTCTCGGCATCACCTGGCAGGACAGAGTTCCTAACAACACAGTCCTGGAACGTGCTGGAATCCCTAGCATGTATGCACTGCTGAAACAGAGACGCCTGCGTTGGCTCGGTCATGTCGTGAGAATGGATGATGGCCAGATCCCAAAGGATCTCCTCTATGGAAAACTCGTGCAAGGAAAGCGCCCTACAGGTAGACCACAGCTGCGATACAAGGGCAGGAGGTCTGGTCTAGAGGGTAGAGCCTCCGTCTGCCTGAAGATAACATCCACAAGGTCGCCAGTTCGAGGCCACCGGCACTATGCGACCTTGAAGCAGCTGACAAGCTGAAGCCGAGCTATTCCATCTGCTCTGAGCGTGGGAGGATGGAGGCCAGAATGTGAAGCCAGATCGGAATGAAACACCTTGAATGTAGTGGTTCTTGAAAGAAAGAACCTTCTTTCAAATTGTAAAAATCCCTATTTAATAAGGAATTTAAATAAAAGCCTGCCTATGTAAACCGCCTTGAATAAAGTCTTGAATAAAGACCAAGAAAGGCAGTATATAAATACCTGTTATTATTATTATTACAAGGACATCTGCAAGAGGGATCTGAAGGCCTTAGGGATGGACCTCAACAAGTGGGAAACCCTGGCCTCTGAGCGGCCCGCTTGGAGGCAGGCTGTGCAGCATGGCCTTTCCCAGTTTGAAGAGACACTTTGCCAGCAGTCTGAGGCTAAGAGGCAAAGAAGGAAGGCCCATAGCCAGGGAGACAGACCAGGGACAGACTGCACTTGCTCCCGGTGTGGAAGGGATTGTCACTCCCGGATTGGCCTTTTCAGCCACACTAGACGCTGTGCCAGAACACCTTTCAGAGCGCGATACCATAGTCTTTCGAGACTGAAGGTTGCCAATACAATGTCGGATGCAAGGGAGGGCACCAGGATGCAGGTCTCTTGTTATCTGGTGTGCTCCCTGGGGCATTTGGTGGGCCACTGTGAGATACAGGAAGCTGGACTAGATGGGCCTATGGCCTGATCCAGTGGGGCTGTTCTTATGTTCTTATCAAAAAATATATGTCTGCACTTTGTACAGATTGCTTTTCTTCTTAACTTATTGGTTAATTATTTAGACTCCTCTCAATAGTTCATTTCATTTCTCTCTTATTCTCAAATTCAGATTATTTTTGCATTGTGTTGTGGCCGTGCTTGCAGCAGCACTTCCACACTAACATGTACATGGGGGAGGGGTTCATCACCATGTCACTTTTTCCCATCATTAGTTGGCAGGGAGCCCAGTAGCCATGAAAAGGTGAATTATCCCCTCTCTGTTTTCTTCCCAGTGTCTCTCCCCAATGAGGATTTTAAAAATAGTGTTTGGGGCAACTTTCAAAATGGAGCTTTTGCAAAGGAACAAGATGTGCAACCCACAAAATCATCATGTAAACAAATAAGAAGAAAATACACAGTCCTACAAAATTGAGGGTCAGAAAAGTTTTCCCCAAACTTTATGGTGGTTTGATATCAATTTGGGGTGCCGATTCCAAAAATGGCATCCATTTTGCCCCATCACATCTAGTTTTGGAGACACGGCATAGCCTCTTTAGTGAATGGTTCAAGCAGCTTCCTCATGAGGAAGCCATGGTGTAGACTTCCTCACAAGGAAGCTGCTTGAATCATTCACTAAAGAGACTATGCCGTTTCTCCAAAACTAGACATGATAGGGCAAAACAGATGCCATTTTTTAAATCAGGACCCCAAATATACCCAGGAATTGGTGTAACGTTTAAGGAAGCAAAATGTGTGTTGGTCTGTGATATTACACAACTAAATGCTTGAAAGTACACCTGTTTTACAAATAAATGTTTTTTAAAGGACCACAACTGACTGAACCAAAATGCACCCATCAAAAAAATAAACTTTTTAAGGTACTTAAAAACCTTGCTTCTGCATTTTTTTTAAAAGACCTGAAATAGGCAACAAAGGAAAAAGGGAAAAGCAAAGGTGAGCTCGAGTATAGAAGTAGATGGGCATTTACTTGCATCACCTAAAGAAAACATCATTGCACATGCACAAAGACATGCTCAAACACACTGCAAAACAGCAGTACAAAGGAAATCCACACCTGTGGTGATTGTGCAGCTGTTGTACTCCTGAAAAATGGGGTTTTCCATGCCAAAGAAAATGGTTAAGCCGACTTTGAACTATGCTCCACTAATGATATATAAACACATCACCAAAAGTGACTGTACTGGCAAACCAACACTAAGGTTGCAATCCTATACCCATTAGTTCCACTGACCTCAATTGGGCTTACTTTTAAATAGACATGCATAGAATTGTGCCGTAAACAATCAGTCTGGAAGAATCCATTGCCTTACATTTCTTCCTTTGTCCAAAAGGAAGTGTTCTGGACTCTCCAAAAGTGTCAGTGTTTATTTTCAGACTTCAGAATCTTCTGACATAACAAAATACCATATCAAAAGCTTGTTTAATTACTGTAGTTTGTCATCTAAAATTAGCTGATTGGTTTGTGCTGATTTGATGCAAGTGACATGACTGGTCTACAGTACATCTTCCCTGCATTATCAGAATTGAAAATATTTGGGGACCAGCTTAGGCACTGCTGTTACCCCACTGAACCTTAAATAGGATCAGTCTGAAGAGGGGAGAGTTCTGTGCTTCAGACTGAAGCACAAGAATGCATGCAGGCAAAGCTGAGGCCATTAACTCTTACTTTTCTGTCTCTCTTGCCCAATTTATGAGCAATTTCTGGGTATGTGTTCATATAATAATAATAATAATAATAATAATAATAATAATAATAATAATAATAATAATAATAAATTTTTAATTATTTTAAAATTATTTAAAAATTTAAAAATTATTTAAAACTATTATTATTATTATTAATATTATTATTATTATTATTATTAACAGTATTTATATACCGCTTTTCAACAAAAAGTTCGCAAAGCGGTTTACAGAAAAAAAATCAAATAACTAATGGCTCCCTGTCCCGAAAGGGCTCACAATCTTAAAAGATGCAACACCAGCAGGCAGCCACTAGAAAAGATGCTGCTGGGGTGAGGTGGGCTAGTTACTCTCCCCCTGCTAAATCAAAGAGGAGCACCCACTTGAAAAAGTGCCTCTTAACCAGTTAGCAGGAGTTTTGTATTGTATTATTCCATTATTCACATGTGAGAGGGCTGAGATATATGCCAGGTAAGCATACCTTGTCTCTCAATGTACAGCCCAATTGTTCTGGCATAAAGCAATGCAGGCAGGCACATCTATGGAGGTAACTAGTGAAAAACAGATAACAGCAAGCATTTATGTAGAGCTCCTGGAGTGTTCAAAATGCTTCATGTTCATTATCTGGATGTTATCCCCATAGCAAGCTTGTAGGGTGATTATTTTATCCCCATATTGCAACTGCGATTGAGAGCTGGGGGGGAGGGCTTGCTGCAGAGTTCATGGTAGAGGTAAAATTTGAGCTGAGAATGTTCTGATTCACAGTACTGCCTCTTTGTCCCTACAGGATAGCAGCTCAGGGAACAGCAAATGATGCAAGCTAAGTTTCTTTCAAATGATGCAGACTACAAGCTCAAAATGTTAGGCATATGTTATCATGCAGATGCTGCCAAAAAACTTTAAGCTGCTGGGTTATAAAGAGATTTTCTTTATCTGTTCCATAATCGCAGCTCTGCAGCAGGAGTTGAATGAGTCCGCTGAATTGCAGTGGCACTGAAGTGACAAATCATTAATAAGCTTCATGGCCCATTTTTAAGATAAAATGAAGCCTTGCCACAATCCTGCCTATAAATCTCTGGGGAGATGATATATTGCCTAGGTCCCCAAAAAAGCACTTGCTTATGCATTATTTTCATAAAGAAAACCACAAGGTGGCACTATAGAACCATAATATTATCAGCGAAGCTTATTGAGTGCCAATGCCTTGATGTAAAATTTGCAAACTACATTAGACAAATGGAGAAGACCTCCTTTGTGTATTTGCTACATTTACATGCTTTGCTAAGCATGAATACATGCTTTGCTTATTCATGAATGCAGGAAAACGTCAATCAAGAGGAATGTAAATGTCTTTTACAAGGAGCAGAAACTGTAACTCATTGCTTGCTTCATCTTCTGTCCTCTTGATCCAAAGCAGGGTAACAAAAAATTAAACTCTTCAGATCACGAAGTAGCAGTTCCTAAGAATATATAGGCATATGCAGTTTCTCATATATCTAAATAAGTAGGGTTGCCAAAAAATGATAAGTTTACAAATTATTCTTTACAATTGGCGTCATTTTTTATACACTGCCTGATCTTATGCCTTTAAACAACAGCCTGATGCTGATAAATCATAGCATGGAGATATGGTATCAAGTCTGCTCACCAAGCTGTTGTTAAAGGTATAGTTGGCAACTCTAATTGAATAGCCTGCATGAACTTTTTTTCAGATGGGGGCTCTGCTTAGTGGCCAGAAGCATTTCTAATCAGTTGCAGTTGTTATGCCACTTACTCTCCTTCCTGGATCTGGATCTTCACCATTCATGCTATGTAAGTGAAGGATTGACTATTGTGAATTGTTCTATGTAGGATTGCCATTGTAGATGGTTTAGAAGTTGCGCTGAAAATTGAATGCTCAAGCCCACCTGCTGGTGAGAGCAGGAAAGCAAGGCTATACCCATTAACTTCTCCATGGAATGTACTATCAATTCCTATCTTGGCTCAATTCAAACTTTCAGACTACTGGTTTTGATCTCTGAGGTCTTGGGTTCAACATGTTTGAAGTGACATCTGTTATGAGACTCTCCCCTTGAGATTCTCTGGAGTCCTTTCTCAAAGTCCTTTCTTTTTCAAGAAGTAGCATCTGCTAGGGAAGATTGTTGTGGCCCTAACAGTTTGAAGAAGCCCTCCTAAACCCACCTAAAGTAAGCCCACCTAAAGAAGCAGGCCTCCTCGGTCCAAATCCTATCCAACTTTTCAGTGCTGGTGCAGTTGTGCCCGCAGGGCATACACTGCATCCTGTGGTAGAGGAGAAGTCATGGAGGCCTCCTCCCAGTAAGGAAAGTTTTGTTCTTTTACATCAGAGCTCCATTGCAGCGGCACCAGCACTGGAAAGTTGGATAGGATAGGGCCCTTAATCTGTGACAACTCTTCTGTTTAGACTAGGTTTTCTAAGGAGAGATGATAGCTTCAGGACACTGAATTTCATACCCTTTGTTGTGTTTTGTTCTATTTTATTAATTTTGCCTTACTAGATTTTATTGATAACTTGTTTGAATGGGAGGAAAAAGCAGAACATAAAGTCAAGATACGAATGGTGAAAATACACCTAAGTGACAAAAGCCTATAACCATTTCTCTTTGCTAGACTCTCATATCTTGATTTCCTACAATGTGCTTGATGAATGGACTCTCCCACCTACTTATCTGCTGATTTAATATGAAACGTCCTCCACCGTCGCTTTCCTTTTTCTATTATCACTTTACAGACTTTCGTACACAGAGTGAATACAGTGCTTCTTATGTCTCCTAATTCACGACCTTGAAATCTTTTTGAAACTATCAATTTGCTTGACACTGCTCAGGATGTAGCGTTCAGGTCCCCCTGAGGCATCCTGTGAAGAGCACTTCTACATTTAACACTTAAAGAATATAATGAAATCACAGCAATTGAAGATGATTAAAAGGTTCAGATGAAGGTTGAAAGAGGGAATGCCAGATGGCCAGCCTGAAGTGAAAAAGGTGACTTAATTTTATTCATATGTTATCTGTGAAAGAATCGCTAAGGGCCTATCCATGCATTCATTTTGTGGCTTCTGAAATGAATCTGCTTCTATGGATATAATCTGCATCCCATATGTACTTTCTCCCTGCAGCACTTCCCTGACTGATATTCCCCCGCTTTCCTGTTTCTATAATACTAAGGCTGCAGTGTTCTGCATGCTGATTTGAGAGTAAGCTCCACTGAATTTTGTGGGACTTGGTTCTGAGTAAGAAGGACGTGCATGTTGTTTACCTGTGAAAAGCAAGTGTGGTGGTCAAGAAGAAATACTCCTGGCAAAACCAGAAAAAAAAATTATTAAAAGCCAGTCAGGTCTCAAAGCATTCCCATTATTAAAAACAGTGTGGATTACTATACTTGTGTCATGTTTAGCCCTTTCTTCTTCTATCCCAGCAACTAGTAGAGTACCTTCCACATCCTGCCAAGAGCCAAATAATTTTGAGTTAAAGAATGTGGTGTGGAATTGACCAAAATTTCAAATCAGTGGCAGGGGAAACCCTTCCCTTTTAGAAACCACATGCCAGAACAAAACTTCTAAATCCTATGCCAGGACAACTACAGTGGCGAAATATTGGCAGCTTGTTTACTTTCCTCCTTAAACCCCTTTAACTCAGTGTTTCCCAAACTATGGTCAGGACCCACCAGCGGGTTGTGAGCTGATTTTTTTATGGGTTGCAGAAAGTTTTTGAAACATTAGGGAAGAAAACCTTTGCAAGGACCTTTGCCCATTAGCTGAAGAAAATTGTTAGCTGGAATTCTAATCTGTGGTATGAGGTAATCTTCATACACTCATTAAAATGTCACATTTTCCCATTTTCTCAAGTAATTGGTATAATAATAATAATAATAATAATAATAATAATAATAATAATAATAACAACAACAACAACAACAACAACAACAACAACAACAACAACAACAGGTATTTATATACCGCCCTTTCTTGGTCTTTATTCAAGACTTTATTCAAGGCGGTTTACATAGGCAGGCTTTATTAAATCCCTTATTAAATAGGGATTTTTACAATTTGAAAGAAGGTTCTTTCTTTCAAGAACCACTACATTCAAGGTGTTTCATTCCGATCTGGCTTCACATTCTGGCCTCCATCCTCCCACGCTCAGAGCAGATGGAAATTGCTCGGCTTCAGCTTGTCAGCTGCTCCAAGGTCGCATAGTGCTGGTGGCCTCGAACTGGCGACCTTGTGGATGTTATCTTCAGGCAGACGGAGGCTCTACCCTCTAGACCAGACCTCCTGCCCAAGCTGTTGGTATGCCATAGATCACGTGTGAACTGTTTCAGCCTTTTGTCTCTCCTGAAATTCCTTAATCGCATCCTGCTCTCCAGTTCAGCCTTTATACCCTGAGATGACTAAAAGTTTGAGAGAACAGTCTTTGAACTCAATTTCTAGGGAGAGTATAGCAAATTTCCACACACATATATTATATGCAAGGTCTCTAGTAGCCCGAGGAGCACAGGACCCTGATTATTATTAATATTTCTTTCTATATCTCTTTTTTTTGTCTAGTGGGTCATGATAGATTGTCATTGGCAGTGGGTCCCGGTGCTAAAAATTTTGGGAAACACACTGCTCTAACCACCTTAACACATCTTTCTGCTCATGCAGAGGTTCTCAAACTGGGGCATCACGACACCCTAGCCTGAGAAGCTCTGCCTCTGTCCCCTTAAGGGGTGGGGAAGGGGAAGTCAGCAGCACGATCCCCAGACTTGGAAAACAGGAAGTGGGTTTTTATTTTTTTTATTTTTTAAAACTTTTTTAGAGGCTTGGGGGGGCTCTGCAGAGCTCCCCACACCCCCAGGAGGCAGGAGCTGGTAAGTGACACTCACCCCCAGTCAACCCTAGCAGCAACACAGTCCTGGGGATTGTGCTGCTACCTTTGCCCTGTCCCACCACACACTTACCTTGCTTCTCAAACTCCCAAGGAGTTTGAGAACCAAGATGCTCATGTATCTAAATGCCAGTGATAGGTGGACAGGATAGGTCATATTCCTGAGGACGCTTGTTTGTACTTGCAAATGTACCCTTGTATCTTACGGCTACATTGTGCTGTAGCTGTTCCTCCCTAGCACCAGCACAGGTGCTTCACTGGCTTTCAATCCCATTGCAGAGGCCACAATCCATATGCAAGAGCTAGGAGCATCATGGTAATCTTCTATATATTTTTCTTTCAGAGAGAAAATATTAGAGGAAGTGGTTAAATCTAATATTCAATGTGACATAGACAGTTATGCAACAGAAACAGATCTTGCATCAAACTGTGCAGTTAGGGAGAACTGAAGCTCCCTAGTACCAGGTACCTGTATATTCTAGTAATAGTTCCTGGGCCCTGTCCAATATGCTCCTTTTACTCCTACTAGTAGATTGCTGAGAGTAGGATATACTGTTCATTTTGTAGAAATAAGGCCTTGATCTTCTGAAAAAAAAGAATCTTGTAGCACCTTCAAGCCTAACCAATTTATTTCAGCATGAACTTTCTTGGTCTGCAGTCCACTTTGGAAGTGGTCTGTAGCCCCCAATGCTTGGGCTGAAATAAATTGGTTAGGCTTTTATGCTGATACAGAACTCTTTTGTTGTTTTCACTACACCAGATTAACATGACTGCCCTTCTAGAAATTGATTCTTTGAATGTACTGGCACTTTTAAAACTGTCCCTGTGACAATTTCCAGCAGTACAGATATTTTAGTTGTCTCCAGTGGTACATAGTAGCAAATTTGGAAGTGCAAGCACTCTCATTACACCCCTAATAGCCAGGGCCCACTAAGGGCCCAATCTGATCTAATTTTCCAGTGTCGGTGCAGCTATGCCAATGGGGCATGCACTGCATCTTGTGGTGGGGCAGCAGTCACAGAGGCCCCCTTAAGGTATGGGAACATTTGTTCCTTTACCATGGGGTTGCATTGTGGCTGTACGGGGACTGGAAAATTGGATAGGATTGGACCTTATTCAACACCATAAATCAACTTTAAATTTCTTCATTAGAGTATTTCCTTCTCCTGCCACTTCTTCCTACTTTGACATTTGTTATATTTCATTAAAAGATCTCTAGATTGTTGTTCCTGATGTAAGAGAAGGAGCTCCACCCCACCCTCCCACAACACCCCTAGTTGTCTGATATGAGCCAAGCCACACTGTGTTTATTGCGGTTATGTCCTGCCTGCCTTCTGTCATGGATTCAAAGCAGCATATACAGGATGAAGGGTGTGATCCTAACCCCTTATGTCAGTGCTTTCCAACACTGGCATAAGGGCAATGCAGCTCTGAGGTAAGGAAACAAACATTCCCTTACTTTGAGGAGGCCTCCATGAGTGACACCCAACTGCAGGATGCAGCACATGTCCCATTGGCTGGATTGGCCCAGTGCTGGAAAGCGCTGACATAAGGGGTTACGACTGTGCCCTCAGTCTCCCATGTTGATACTAACCAGACTGAGGCCCAGGGCTAGCCCATCCATAAGGCCAACTGAAGCAGTCGTCTCAGACAGCAGTTTGGTGGGGGACACTCATCTCTGTCCACTTATTTGCCTTATTTTACACTGCTCCCCCTTTTTCTTCCACATCCTAGATTGGAAAAGGAAGGGGGGGCAAGTAGGAAGTGGAAATGTGGAAGGGAGGAGAGTGCTGAAGTGAGAACATTGGAGAATGGGAGAAGAAGGGGTTGGCACATCATTGGCTAAGGCAGGGGTCTCCAAGCATTTTGGCCAGAGGGCCGCATCAAATACCTGACACGGTGTTGAGGGCAGGAAAAAAAATTTAAATATAAAATTTATATAAATAAATTAGAGATAGAACTTAGATGAGTGAATAAAAGAATGAATGGGCTCATTCTTTCAACCTCTTTGGCCCTTAGAACACCCTCCAGACACAACCAGAGCATAGTTCCTCTCACGTTTGGCCAAGCGGGCCAGAGGCTTTCAGGGGACAAGAGGCTGGCCATGGGCCGCATCTGCCCCCCGGGTCAGGGTTTAGAGATCCCTGGGCTAAGGAGAGAGCCTCAGGTCTTGGGTCAGCTCTGTCTATACTTGCTTAACTTCAACAAGCTGGCTATATTGTGTGCCTTCAGACTATGATCTGGGACGTTGTCACCTCTTGTCTGTTGCCTTTCCTTCTATGTCTGTTCCCACTTAACACAATGATACATGGCACCCAGGTGAGCATAGTTTTTACCTGTTATGTTGCATATCCATGTATTTTTTTTTGTTTTGATTTGTTATTGCTTAAAAAGTTCCATCTGTTCAAACAATGTGTTCAAGTGAGCATTTTCAGTATTGATATGGTGCATTGCACACTTCTCAGAGAGATTAAGGTTGATCTTAGCTTTTTACTACACCCAAAGCCACCCAACCATTGCTGCCCCCTCCCTTGCATGCTGTAGTGAATACACGCTTGCTTCTGTGACAGTGAGAAGAGTTAATGGCACCACACTGAGCAGATGCCATAAAATAGTCATCTATGCATTTGTTACCATCATGAAGGTAATGTTACCATCACTGAAAGCCACTGAAAGCATGCCTGTGGCCTCACCAGGAGAATGTTGGATCCGATGCCAGTGCAATTGCTCTGGAAGGCATGCATGGGTGGCAACATTTGGAGAGATAGTTATTGACACCTCACTGCTCCCATGGTAAAATGCACGTGGACACCTTTAAGGAGCATAATTATTGTTGTTGTTGTTGTTCAGTTTTTCAACCAAAAGTTGTTCATTAAAAGATTTACATAGCAAAATATATTGGTAAGAACAGCTGTCTGAATGTGCCATCCTTAGACTATTTTAATTTATTTGAAGCATTTCAATGCAGCTCTTCAACCAATAAGTTTTCCAGAGCAACTTGAATAAAATTGAATGAAGTCATCACACTGGAAAATCATGAGTGTCTTTTCTCCCTCCATCCAGCTCTTCACAGGGCAGTTGATGATAATACAGCCTACAGCCTGATCCTATGCAGAGAGATGTAACTAAGCTCACTGCTTTGCTCTCTCTACAGATATACTATGTTAGGTATTGTTAGGGAACAGGCTACTAATCAACTGCCTGATGCAGCAGACTTGCCGCGCAGCCCTTGAGGGAGATTATTCTAAAACAGGGGTCTCCAAACCCCAGCCCGGGGGCCAGATGTGGCCCGCAGCGAGCCTCTATCCGGCCCACGGCCTCTGGCCCACTCAATTGAACATGACCAGAGCTGTGCTCTGATTGTACCTGGAGGGTGTTTCTGAGGACTGGAGAGGCAGAGTGAATGAGCCCATTCATTCATTTATTCATTCATCTAAGTTCCATCACTAATTTATTTATTTAAATGTTATATTTAAATTTTTTTGCAGCCCTCAGCACTGCGCCAGATATTTCATATGGCCCTCTGGGCAAAAAGTTTGGAGACCTCACAAGAGTGAGCTAAGGCCAACATAAATACATACCCAAATCATGCATCCCTGGGGATTTACCCTGGTGACACAGGGCCCAATCCTATCCAACTTTCCAGCACTGATGCAGCCACAATGCAGCCCCGAGGTAAAGGAACAAATGTTCCCATACCTTGAGGAGGCCTCTGTGACTGCCTCCCCACCACTGTATGCAGTGCACACCCCATTGGCACAGCTGCACTGGAAAATTGGATAGGATTGGGCCCACAAACTGGAACATGGTGCTTTTCTGCAACTTTAATCAGACTATAAGACTCTTGTCCCTTTAACATTCAACCCTTGAGCAGGGCTTATTCCTAGCCTTTGTTTGATTCTGGATACCTGCTTATGCCTTGCCAGAGCAACCATATGTTTTGTTCCTTCACTGAATGAATTGTAATGTTGATGCTTTGTATACAAAGAAGATTTTTTCACATGCCTTAGGTCATGCTTTTTGGCCTGCCTGTTGTGCCTCTAACATCTGCTTACAAAAGTTACTCAATTATTTAGACCAGAGAGTTGAAACTGCTTCTATTACAACAGATGTTTTAAAAACATCTGTATGGTTTACAGCACCGAGTGCATTGTTAACCTAAAAAAAATTAAAACAAACAGTAGTGACGATACTTCTAGGCTGAATCAAAGGAAAATGGAAAACTTCAAATCCTGTTGGAAGATTCATATCTGACTTTCTTGGTGAGTACATATTGGCCTATGATCTCTTACCACTTTCCCCTGGGTCACTTACACTGGAAATGACCCTTAGAGGATAACAGTGCTATTATATATATATGTGATGAATACAAATCAAGCACAACTATGAACCTTCCTTATAACAAGCAGATCAATGGTTTAGTTAGCCCAGTACTGTGTACTCTAGCAGTGGCTACATACAGTATATATATACACCGGGATATTTCTCATCATTTGCCATATGACCTTTTTTAAAGGGGAAATGGTGGAGGTTGAGTCTGGGACCTTCCGCATACCAGCAGCAGGGATTGGAAAGAATTAGCAGGCAAAAAAAGAGTTAAGCACATCTAACCACACAGAATTCTCCCCTGCAAATCTCACTCTCCACCAGCTCTACATCTCCATTAACCAGCGAACATACAAACCTGATGAAGGGGGGCAGAGGGAAGATTCCCAGGGCCTGGACTCCCAGGGGCCCAGTAATTTGTACTAAAAAAATTTAGTAAAGGGGGACAATCGGGCATCTTGTCCCAGGCCCAATGCCAGCTCTCAGCAGCCCAGCGAACGTATGATTGAAAAATGCATGTTTGCTGAGGGAGAGTATAGTTCCACCCTAACTAACAGTGCAGATACTATGCCAAGTTAGGCACACCTACACTGGCTGAATTCCAGATACAGATCAGTCATTACTCTTATTTAATTCCCTTATATGAAAATATTGAAGACAATATTTAAATATGCAAATATGTCCTCATTCCTCCTCTTTTGTGCATCAAGTAGTTTGTTTGATTTCAGCACTCTTTGGGCTCTGTCCTATCCAAATTTCCTGCACTGGTGCAGCTATGATGCAGCCCTGAGGCAAAGGAACAAATGTTCCTTAACCTTGTGGAGGCCTCCATAATTACCCTCCTATCATGGGATGCAGCGCACACCCCACTGGCATGACTACACCAGGGCTGGAAAGTTGGATAGGATTGGGCCCTGTGTCTCATGTCATAAGCAACACACCAGCTTTCTGAACCTTGAAACCTATAAACTTTGGGCCTAATTCTACCAAATTTTCCAGGGCTGATGTAGTCATGCCAACAGGACATATGCTGCATCTGCGGTGGGAAAGGCAGTCATGGGGGCCTCCTCAAGATGAAAACAATTTTTTATCTTACCTCAGGGCTGTGCTGTGGCTGCATTGGTGCTAGAAAGCTGGATAGGATTTGGTCCTTACTTGGAAACCTTCTGGCTGGGCTAAAAAAATTTCTCTTCCATTTGGCACCCCCCCCCTCCCCAGCCAGAGCTTTTTGCTGTTTTTTAGTTGCTGTTTCATTATTGCTAGTTGCTCTGTTTTTTTCTTTTTTTCCTTCTGCTTTTAACTGCTTTTTAAATTATTTATTGTTCTGTTGCCTTTAGTTCTTAAATGATTTAATTGTAATGTTTGAATTCTTGTTATTAGCCATCTTGGGCTTCCCATGTTTTGCGAGGAAAGGCAGGATATAAATATTTTAAATAAATAAGTCCTATTAAAGCCCATTGGACTTACTTATAAGTAAAAAATATACATCTGACTAAGCTGCACTTGTCAGTGTTGGAAACACCAGGCACTACGCTAAAATGTCTATATTGCAGATCTTCAGAATTTAAACAAAAAGGATACCAAGTCCTTTTTTTATGTGAGTTCTATCTCAGAATAGTGTCTTTGTGGTTCTTAGGCAGTTGTTGTCTAGGTCAGGGCTGTCAAACACAAGACCCATGGGCAGCATGTGGCCCCTAGAAGCTCTTTATCTGGCCCCCATGATAATTGGGCTCTACCAGCATCACCTTTTCAGCAGTGCCACTTCTGCAGAGACTCTGGGAGGAAGAGATGGAAGGTGGTCTCAGAACACAAAGAACGCTATGAGGTAAGGGACAGACTAAAAAGGGGGGGGAGAAGAAGATGCTGCCAAGGCTCTAGGAGAGCCCAATTATCACATGGACTGCCACTTCTGCTGAGGCATCACTTTGCACTGACACTGCAGCAGAAGTGGTGCTGCTGAAAGGTAAGCCCAGGTGATAATTGGTCTTTCTCAGCAGGATAATTGGGCTATCTCATATCTTAAAAATATGATCAACATTTGCTCATTTTCTTTTGTCATTTGCAGCTAGTGAGTTTCTGTGTGAGAATAAAGTGTTTCTTTCTGGACATCAGCTGCTTAATTACATCACTTCCTGCTTAATGATGTCACTTCCAGCCCTCATCAAGCAGCATGACTGATGACCTGGACCCACTATATGAAATGAGTTTTGACACACATACCCCTGTAGTTACCAGGTCAGTTTGTGATATTTCCACTGTATGGACCTTTATGTACCATTCTCTTGGCTTACTACAGCTTGGGAGCCAGGGTGGTGTAGTGATTGGAGTTGTTTGGTAGGCCTTATATCCTTATTTTTGCTTCATAGATGGGGAGGGGGGGATAACAACCAATGCTGAGAAAATGATTTGCCCCCTGGCCTGAGCAGAGCTAATCAGTTCAAGGTAGTCATGAGACTTGAGACACTTCCTCATATTTTACTAAATCGTAATTGTTACTCTGGTTTACAAAGCTACTACGAGGGTCGCCCAGAAAGTAATGCACCACATTTTTTTTCTCAGCCTACAGTAATGGTATGAATGCGAAACTTTAGGTATACATTATTTGAATTTTCAGGAGTGCGCACACAAATTTTTGGTTTCTTCAGACAGATAGCGTAGCTGCAGCAGTGTTTCGAAATGGCGTCTGTAAGTGATGTACGTTACAAGCAGCGTGTCGTCATTGAATTTCTCACTGCGGAGAAAAACTGTTGGGAACATTCACAAACGTTTGTGTACAGTTTATGGAGAATCTGCAGTCAACAGAAGTACGGTTAGTCGCTAGGCACAGAGGGTGAGGCCGTTAGAAGGCGGTTCGGCAGAGCTCCAAGATTTGCAGCGTTCGGGGCGGCCATCCACGGCTGTCACACCTGACAAGACGCAGCTTGCTGATGTGCTCATTCGCGAGGACCGACACATAACAACTAGGCAGTTGGCGCTGAAGCTGTCAATCAGCAAAGGAAGTGTGGATGCAATCATCCGTGCTCTTGATTACTCAAAAGTGTGTGCACGATGGGTTCCGTCCGTGCTGTCTTACGGTGGACCACAAATCTCTTAGAAAAAACATTTCTTCTGAGTTGCTGAAACGTTTTGAAGATGAGGGGGGAGCGTTCTTGTCCAGGATTGTGACAGGTGATGAAACCTGGGTTCACCATTTTGAGCCCGAAACAAAATGACAGTCGATGGAATGGCGTCATCCTCAATCTCCACAGAAGAAAAAATTCAAAGCAACTGCTTCCGCCGGTAAGGTCATGATCACTGTGTTTTGGGACTGTGAGGGCGTCATACTCATTGATGTGATGCCAAGAGGCAGCACCATTAATTCTGAAGCTTATGTGAAGACATTAACCAAACTCAAGAAGCGCTTCCAGCGACTTCGGCGCCATAACAACCCAAGTGAATGTTTGATTCAACATGATAACGCTCGGCCTCACACAAGTTTGAGGACTTCAGAACACATCACTAAACAGGGTTGGACTGTGTTACCCCATCCACCCTACAGCCCTGACCTAGCTCCCTCAGACTTCCACTTGTTTGGGTCATTAAAGGATGCCATTCGCGGAAGACATTTTGAGGATGACGAAGAGGTGATTCGCACAGTGCAGAAATGGCTTCGTGACCTGAACAAGGAGTGGTACCGACAGGGCATACATGCCCTTGTGTCTTGCTGGAGGAAGGCCATAGAACTGGACGGAGATCATGTGGAAAAATAGGGAGTGTAGAAGAAACATCATTCTTTCTTGTGTGTAAGTTTCATTGTGTTCAATAAATAATTGTTGAAGAAAAAATGTGGTGCATTACTTTCTGGGTGACCCTCTCGTATTCCCTTTTAAAAAGTCATTTAATGGATCTGGAATTGACGTGGTTCATAACTGGCAAGAATCAAATTTTGTCAATCATTATGGCAAAGGACCTTTACTGTATTTATACAAGAATTGTTTCAAGAAGTTGAGTCAAATTAATGTATGATATAGATATTTTTTGTTTAACACCCTGGCTTTATTGTTTATGCCAACAGAGGTTTTTGATTTGATCTGATATGCTTTTAACAATGATAGTAATAAATGGGACTTACTCCTAGGTAAGTGTGGGTAAGATTGCAGCCTAGAATTGTTAAAAATGTTCTTGCTTGATGACGTCATTTCTGCTCATGACATCATTTCTGCTGCGTCCTGACTGATTCTCATTTTAAAGAGTGGGTCCCTCCCTATGCCAAAAGTTTGAGAACAACTGTCCTATGTACATTGTAGCCTACAAGTGTGTCAGTGCTCTCTCTCCCTCTGCCCAATACTAGGCATGTCTACTCAGACGTAAGTCCCAGTGCTTTCAGTGGGATTTACTCCCAGGTAAGTGTGGCTAGGATTACAGCCTTACACTGTTAATGTGAAACCTTCTTAATTATAGTGGTGCCTTGCCTGCCCGCCCTGCAAGTCGGAATAGCGTTCCAGTCTCCCAGTGCAAGCTGGGCTGGGCGGAGTGACCGAAAGCAAGCCCCAGGAGGGACTGGAAAGTGTCTTTTGACCCACCAGGCTTGAGTGGAGATCAGCCCGCAAGAGCTCGCGCGCTCCAAAGTATTCCATCAGAAAACCAGGCGCCCGTGCGGGAGACCTGCACCGCCGCTTGCATCTCGTCTTGCAGGACCACAACAAGCTCCGCGGCGGGGAACCAACTCCGGAAAGTTGTCGCTTGACTCTTTCCTCGCGAGTTGCGCAACAGGCAGCGTTTTTAAGGCCGTCCAGTGTCATCCCTGCCAAATCCTGCCTGAGGACATCATCAACTCGCTTCCTGTGGCTCTTGGGTTGAATTTCCCCCCAAAGGGGGGGGGGATTAAATGCTGGAGAACTTTTCCTCCTCGGAGTTTGCAAGAGCGACCTGCTAAAGCCCTCCCCACCTTAAGAGAGTCCCGGGACTGGGTAGAAAGTTGAGCTCGTCGGTGTTGCTCTTATAAGGAGGGGGGGGAGTGGAGTTCCCTGCTAGTAAACCACCGATCTGCAGGAAATGAGTAAGCCAGACCGTAGCAGCGCTAGTAGCTGAAGAGGAACAGGCGCAGAGGATGCTCCGAGAAAAGTGAGCGAGCTGCAGTCCACCCTCTGGTCGAGCACACAAAGCCCGGGCGCCAGCGAAGAGCGCCTAAAACGTGTTCGCAGGACATGCGTGGCTGGGCTTAGTAAGTACCTACAACATCTTTTGCCTGGAGAGAGTGGTTTGCAGCGCAATCCTAGGCAGGTCTACTCAGAAGTAAGTGTCGTAGTGGTCACTGGGGTCTGCTCCCAGGAAAGTGTGCACAGGATCCTAGCCTATGTTGCTTCTTTTCTCCAAACTCTGCCCTAATTTTGATGCTGTGGTAGAAGGTAGGAGTTTGCAAGAGCGCACCACACCTCCATCTTCGGAGAGGAGGAAGTGGTTCTTGTGCTTTCTCTCTGGCCCTCCACGCTGGGAAATCGCCTTGGGGGGGGCAGCAAGCCAACAGAGGTACCCCCCTCCCTTAGCTTAGGATGCATAGTGGAGGGGGGGGTGGGCGCTGGAATTCACATTGTGGCTGGGCAAAGCCATCTAGGGGAGGTCTGTGCGCTTCCATGTCCTTGGAGTTAGCCTCATTTGGGCACTTTCCCAAAAGGGGGGGACAACCAGTGTTTTGTGAGCTCAGGAACTGGGAGTGGAGGTTGAGGAGCAGCACATCGCCTGGAACTGCACCCTTGGTTGGAAGTCTCCTTTCTCCTTCCCAACCCATGCGCTTCACCGCCAAGGAAATGTAATTTTGTATCTGGCTGGCGGATGTGTGTCTCCTTTTTTCTGCGATTTCCAAAGGGAAGCAATTGGACCTCGTTGGAGGCCTTCTGCCTTTCCCTGTGTCTCAGCTCTGCTTTGCTGAACTTCTTTCTTCTCTCCCTTTAAATCAGGAGAACTTCAGCAACTGGCCTTTAGTAAATGCCTTTGCACAAAGGAAGCCCTGTTGGTGGCAGCGTAACTTCATTTCAAAAAGCTGTGCCTCTGATCAAAGCCTTCAGCAATGCATTTATTATGTGTGTGTGTTGGTTGGTCTTCAGCAGTGCCACATTTGATTGGCATCTTTGGAAAATAGAGCTTGCCCCACATAAAATATGAAGGGTTCCATCCTATCCAACTCTCCAGCACCAATGCATCCCCAGGGTTAGGGAACAAACATTCCCAGTGCATACCCCACTGGTACAGCTGCACAGGCACTGAAAATTGGATAGAATTTGCCCCTAAGACAACTCTTTTCACCCTTCTTCATCCCATGGCACACAAGGCACTCAATATGTCAAGGTACACCATCAGTTTTTAGACAGTTGACAAGGCCCACCATGCTGCTGCCAGGAGGCTCACATCCCCAATGGCCCTACTAATAAATGACCCTACCCCAAAGTACTGAGGCACACGTGCAAACCACCTGTGGCACACCAGTGTGCTGTGGTACACCAATGTGCTGTGGCACAGTGATTGAAAATCGCTGTACAAAGACAGGGCTCTCATACGTTTTCTTGGGTAAGCCCCAGATAATGGGGAGGGGGAGGGGGAGAGGTTGCTTACTTTTGAGTAGATATATGAGTTTGTGAAGGCTGTTTCACAAATTAAACACTAATTCTGTTCTGGCAGTCCTGATCCTTGACAGATTTGTGCAGTATCCTTCAAAGGCTTACCTGGAAGGAAACAAGTGCCATTGCACTTAGTGAAGTGTATTTCAGAGACATTTTCTGAGAACTTTAATTCTACAATAAACAGTCTGTTGATGCTTTTGACAGTAAGGGACATTAATATACAGACCAACACACATTTTGCTATCTTTAAAGTTAGACCTGTTCCCAGGTTTATTTGGGGTGCTGATTCCAAAAATTGCATCAGTTTTGCTCTATCACATCTAGTTTTGGAGATACAACATTGCCTCATTAGTGAATAGTTCAAACATGGCTTCCTCATGAGGAATCTGCTTGAACCATTCACTGAGGCAGGGCCCAATCCTATCCAATTTTCCAGTGCTGGTGCAGTCCGTGTCAATGGGGCATGCGCTGCATCCTTTGCTGGTGGGGCAGGCACAGAGGCCTCCTCAAGGCAAGGAAATATTTGTTCCCTTAACTCAAGGCCACATTGCTGCTGCACTGGTGCTGGAAAGTTAAATAGGATTTGGCCCACAATGTTGTATCTCCAAAACTAGATGTGATAGGGCAGAATTGATGCCGTATTTGGAACTGGCACCCCAAATTCATATAAAACCATCATAAATTTTGGGGGAAAAGTTTTTTCTGGCCCTCAATTTTGCAGGCCTGTGTAATCAGGCTATGAATATGTCCCAATCTAATTGCACAGCATTGAGAACATTTCAAAATGTTACCTCAAGCAATCTGGAGACTAGAATCTGAAGGTATTTCTTTAAAAATATAAAGGTTTCCTCATCTGTACTAGGTTTCTGAAACTTTGGTCTCACTGTAACCATCTGTTAGAGATTTCCTGTGCAGTTGCTGAAAATTAAGTGTCTTGTCTTTATTTGGATCTTGTGGTTTTTATTTTGTAAGACTTTGAGAAAAACCTTATTAGCTTATGTACAGGTACTGATCCAGCAGAGACTTTGAACCCTCCATTGTCATTTTGGAACATGCACCAAGTGTAACAGACTCCAGTGGCTTACAATAATATATGCTCATTCAGAATGCTTCAAACCTTTCTTATAATGATGTGTCTTGGGGAACAAAATGGGTCTAGGTTGAGAAGTATACAACTACATTACATAAACAAAAACTTTGATGGTCCTCTTTCTCTTGGGGAGAAAAGGTTGAGGTAGGATTGCCAGCCCTCCAGGATTAGCTTGAAGTCTCCTGGAACCAGCATCAATCTCCAGGTGACAACTGAAAGCAATTCTGGAGCTTTTAAGAGACCTTCTAGGAATGTCCAACATTACAACATATTGGAAAGAAAATCTCCAGAAACATATTCAGCCAGAGTTGGCAACCCCTAGGTTGAGGAAAGGGTGAAGGAGGAATATTTAACCCTTCTTTCTCCACATTTTTCTGCTACATCTCCCTCCCAAGTTGCTTTGTCACCTCAGTATTCCAGACATACTTTTGGGAGGATGTGATCAGGCAGTTTGCTTCAATCCTTGGAGGACTCTTTTTGAAATGGGGCAGTTTGCATTCTTTCATAATACAAAAATGACTAGAAACTGCTATATTTAAATTATGTGTCCTGGGGTGTACAGCAAGTTTGTACATTCCATTATGGCCATGCATGTGTTTTCTCCAGTGGGACAAATGTCAGGGGTTCCCCCACACCAGGGAGTGAGGCTTAGGACAGGAAAATGTTGTGAAGAAAGTGATAACTTCCATCACTGGGGTTCTGATCAAAATTAGAAATCCCATTACTGCTGCTAAGGAAAAGTGCACAAGCAGAAATGTCTTTGTGTACTTTGGTCCTTCCATAGCTATTCTCTCAGTGTCTAGACTAGTGTCAACACAGGAAGTTCCTGTAAAAGGAGGTGCCTCCTAGTATGGTGGTTTGAACCTGTGGTGTTAAAGTGCTAAGCCATGCAGATCCTACTGGTTCATTAACCAACAATGATTTTTAAAAAAGGACCATCAGCATATAGCCCCTGGTTGGCTTGTCAATGTCAGCTATGCACAGATTCAGTGCAGCTAGCATTCTCAGAAGCCCTATAGTGGCTGAAGGATACAGCCAGCTAGGATATAGCTAGATACAGCCTGAAGCATGAGTGGTAAAAGAGGGAGCCATCTGGACTGCTTTCATGGCCTGAAATGGGTTTCAAGCAAATCTGGCATTTGATACATCTCTGAGTAGTAATTGGGACTTGCTCATTTCTAACTGAAGTAAAAGATTTACTTGGGGTAACTTGGGGGGAAGGTGGAAGAAAGAGCGTCCCTCTTTCTTAACAATTATGTGCTTGAAAATACAGTTCTCCTTATGTGTGTGAGCATGCATGCTTTAACATCACCAAGTTGCATCAGTTCTGCCCAACACATATTTTCCAGTCCAGGTTTTTAATAGCTGGCTGCTTCCAATAGGTGGAGATTCCAGTTTAGGAGCTCTAGGTACGGAATTGGAACCGTTTGGGTGTGGTATGGGCAGGGATGCTGCTCTGTGCGAGGATGCCAGGCCCATGTGCTGCCCAAGGCAATAGCCATCAAGTCAGCTGTGGAAGCAGAAATCCTTGCCCATGTTTTTAGCAGAGAGGCAGTATCTGAGGTAACCAGTCACAAAGGAAGCACTGTGCAAGATGAGGCAGGTACATCTGGAGAAGACACATTTGAGAACTGGGTGCAACTGGGTTAAATTAACTGAAGTGATGTAAGCTTTGGATCTTTCAGCCACGCTTGCCTTTTGTCAGCGTTCTGAGGTAAATGCTGTCTTTCAGATAGTTTTTGCACGGTGAACCATTGCAGCACATGCTGAGATAAAAGTGCGTCTGAGCAGTTGGTTCTGTACTGAGGACTGTTCTAGAAACCCTTTTGGGACAGGGAGTCATTTAGTTATTTGATTTTTCTCTGTAAACCACTTTGTGAACTTTTAGTTGAAAAGCGGTATATAAATACTGTTAATAATAATAATTAATAATAATAACTGGCTGCTGCTATTTCAGCTTATATACCAGGACATGGCTTTTATTTTTCATGCTTCATGACTGATGAATGTTTCACTTTACTTCACATGGTAACTTCATTTTCAAATGCTTCCTTCTGGCAGATTAGAAAATATCAAGCCATGTGTCTCAGCTTACTGGGTATCCTGGGCCATTCAAAAACCATAAACCAGCACTCCATAAATAAGATTTAAAACACATAATGCAGTGGTCTTTTATTTGCCTTCTAGGTTTTAAGCTTTTTAAAAACAATGTTATGCCTTCTTAATTTGTGCTAGGAAAACATGTTTCTAACACTGGGACATGGAAAAGCTGAATTATTGTAACCAACAAATACAGAAAGCTGACCAAAAAATGAGAATTTGGTAAGGAGAAATGAGTCAATTTGGCCTTTTAAGCTGCTTTGGGAACATTTTTCTTGAAAAATGGTATGCTGCATAAATGAAACAGAGAAAATAACTCAATTTTAAAATTGAAACATAGGATGAAGTTTTCATTTTTGATGTTTGTGAAGAGGGGTGGTTTCAATAGAGCTTCATTATTATTATTATTATCTTCCAAAAAAAATGGGATTTTTAAAAATTACACTCACATTTGTTTGAAAAACCCAGGTTTCTCGAACTTCTCGGGAGTAAAACTTGCAAGGTAAGTCTTTGCGCGGTAGGGGGTGAAGGCAGCAATGCAGGATCCCTGAGTTTTAGAATATTGAAAAAAAGCAATTGCAAACCACTTCTAGTTTTGAGATCACGAAACCAGAAGTGGTTTGTGATATATGTATTTTTTTAATATTCAAAGAGTGAGGGCTCTGTGGAGGGCTGCGCGGGGCTCCCTGCAACTCCTACAGCTTGCAGTTGCCCTCATTATGTAAAAACAGCACCCCTTTGCCCCTATTAGTGACAGGAGCCTGGGGATCATGTCCCTGCCTCTCTCCTTCTCCCAGCCCTTAAGGGGCCAGGGGCTGAGGCTCGCAGGCAGGGATGTCATGACACCCCAGTTTTAGAACCTCAGGAATAACCTTATCAGAATGGGGATTGGAACATCAGATTGATTACCCGCTAACTGGCAAGGAGGCACTTTTTCAAGTGATGCTCACCTGATACTTAGCGGGGAAGAGTAATTGTCCCTAAGCAGATTCTTTTATAGTGGCTGTTTGCTGGTGTTTCTTCTGTATCATTTTTAGATTGTGAGCCCTTTGGGGACTGGGGACCATTTTGGGACCGGGGACCATTAAGTTAGTTGATTTTTCTGTGTAAACCGCTTTGTGAACTTGTTTTGTTGAAAAGCGTTATAATAAATCATCATCTAGCTTCAGAATGTACATATGTTGCCGTAACTAGAAATTGGCCATGGACTTGTAGAAAATGCTGCCAATAATTTACTTACCAACTACAGTACTTTTTTGGTTGCTATTTGAAAGTACAGTAGTTAATTCTCTCCTTCCTCCTATTCTTGGGTGAAATTAGTGTTTCTTTGCCATGAAAAAACTTCAGCAAGGATTTCCTGGCGACTGCCTCCTAACTTATGATGAAACCTATAAAAGTTTTAATCAAAACTGTAAAAGTTGAATTGCTTGTAGTTTTGCCTTGAGGCATTTACCTTCTTTGTATAACCTCAACTTTTTGTATAAACTGGGCAGGAGGTCTGGTCTAGAGGGTAGAGCCTTTGTTAGCCCAAAGATAACATCAGAAGGTCGCCAGTTCGAGGACACCGGCAGCTCCCTGAACGGCTAAGAATGGTGGGAACCTTGAAGCGACTGACAAGCTGAGCTGAGTGATTCCACCTGCTCTTGGTGTGAGCAAAGAAGCGTCTTGGCTGCCCTCCATGTGAGAGATGGAACTGCTTGTCAGTCTGCCTGGGAGAACTGGAGGCCAGAAGTGAGACCAAACCAGGAAGATCCATCCTGAAATGTTGTTGGTTCTTGAAAGAGAGAGCCTCTATGATTGTAAAAATCCCCTGGAGGGATTTAGAAACGCCTGCCTATGTAAACTGCCTTGAATAAAGTCAGAGGAGTAATCCGATGACCAGAAAGGCGGTATATACCGTAGATACTCAGGTATAGTAAGTGAAATTTTTGCCAAGTAATCAAGCTCCAATTCTCACTTTGCCCTATCTCCGTGTCCATCAGTTTCATTTCTCTGCCAAGCTTAGGCAGGCAGCTGGTTTGTTGCTATAGTTACTTTCCTGGGATGTTCCAGCCAAAGTTAACCTTTTATTCCCCTCCGTTCCCTTTTGCTGCTGCAACCTGATTCCCTTTTGCAAAGGCTTTGCATTTGGCAGAGGTCTTTTTTTTTTTCAACACCACAATGGGATCCTCTTTCCATTTGAAGCAACAATTCCCAGGCTACAATTCAATGCAGCATTACTTAAGAATAACACCCATGGAAAGTAGTGGGTCTACTTCTGAGTAAAAAGGGTTGCAAATATATGCAGCTGCATCTCTTTGCTGTGAATTGAATTGCACACTCTCAGTTATATGTTATGGGTTGTATGTTGTATGTAGAGCTTCTGGCTTAACACACCAGACACCTTAAAGGTGGATTTGATTCATGGTTCTCCTGCAGTGGTTGTCAACCTTTTTCACTTGTATATCCCTTGGCAATAATAAATTGTACCCTTCATAGTAGCAAAATGTTTGTAATAATACAAGGCCTCATCTCCTCTCTATGAAAACCCAGACTTCATGTATTCATCACAGTGTTTTCTCTTTTTATCTGTTTGAGGAACAGAAGATTCTGCCTTTGTACTGTTTTGCACCAGAAATGATGCAAATTCTGGGTGATTGATCACTTTCCATATTATGTTTCAGCTTTTTTACTGTGCTGGTTTTCAATCACTGGTTCATACATGAATTGATGACCAAAAACTAGCTGTTGGTGGGGCTTTCAAAGCCAACTAGCCACCTCCCTTCCTGCCTTGCTGGTCCTTGCAAGGTTTTCTGGAGCATGACCTGCCTTTTTCTACCATTATTCCGTTCTTTTTCAAGTCCCCCTAAATGTCCTGTTGAGTGTCCCTGGGAGTACATGAATACCGGGCTGGGAACCACTGATTTACTGGTATGTAGTTTACACTTACTCTGATAGTGTTTACAAAAAGGTGGTGAAGACCAGAATTTAAAAAGAATAAAAATGTATCTTATGATCTTTTACTATGTTTTTAATAAATTAGAGGCTACAGTTCTTAGGTAACAATTAGTGGTAGGTTATTTTTCAGGATCTGGCCTGGGGTAAAATCAGACAAAACTATAGTCAGACACCCCCCTGAGTTTAATCCCCGACTTATCTGAGGGTCATAGAAAATTCCATGATTGTTGGCTCAAGACCTGACCTCAACTTATCTGTGGGGTCGACTTATAGGCAGGTGTCTGCGGTGAATGGCTTATTATTATTATTATTTTACTTCCCCTTTTGTCTTTTAGTCTCAGAGTTTAATCTTGTTGAACCAGTTGCTTATTTCTGTTGGGTAAATTTGCATAGTTCAGCTTAAATATGAATAAAGGCAACACTATTGCTGCAAAGCCACAAATCTAGACCTTGTTGGAAATGGGAGGATTATCCTTAGTACAAGGATGGGCAACCTACAGTACAGTTTCTGCAGAATCTGTGCTGTTGGGGTTAACTTCCCTAAGCTTTGAATGTGGCTGGTAGACTCCACAGCACCAATGTAAACAAGTGTAATGCTTCCATCCTCCATTGAAAGAATGGTCCAAGATTCTTGCAGAAGGGAAGAACATAAGAACAGCCCCACTGGATCAGGCCATAGGCCCATCTAGTCCAGCTTCCTGTATCTCACAGCGGCCCACCAAATGCCCCAGGGAGCACACCAGATAACAAGAGACCTCATCCTGGTGCTCTCCCCTACATCTGGCATTCTGACTTAACCCATTCCTAAAATCAGGAGGTTGCGCATACACATCATGGCTTGTACCCCATAATGGATTTTTCCTCCAGAAACTCGTCCAATCCCCTTTTAAAGGCGTCTAGGCTAGACGCCATCACCACATCCTGTGGCAAGGAGTTCCACAGACCGACCACGCGTTGAGTAAAGAAATATTTTCTTTTGTCTGTCCTAACCCGCCCAACACTCAATTTTAGTGGATGTCCCCTGGTTCTGGTATTATGTGAGAGTGTAAAGAGCATCTCCCTATCCACTCTGTCCATCCCCTGCATAATTCTGTATGTCTCAATCATGTCCCCCCTCAAGCGTCTCTTTTCTAGGCTGAAGAGGCCCAAACGCCGTAGCCTTTCCTCATAAGGAAGGTGCCCCAGCCCCGTAATCATCTTAGTCGCTCTCTTTTGCACCTTTTCCATTTCCACTATGTCTTTTTTGAGATGCGGCGACCAGAACTGGACACAATACTCCAGGTGTGGCCTTACCATTGATTTGTACAACGGCATTATAATACTAACCGTTTTGTTCTCAATACCCTTCCTAATGATTCCAAGCATAGAATTGGCATCATCAAGAAGATGACTGCCGACAAAGTTTATGTGAAACTTTACTGCATTAGCTTCCATTCTGATGGGTGGTGTTCATTCTTCTTTGTCTTCTTATGACACACAAAGCTTCCAATGGTCTGATTCAGCAAACAAGATATCTACTGCCATCAAATGGATCAGACTCAGTAAATGATTTCCTAGATTTTTCAGCCGTTATTCTTGGATTCAGAATGAAAATGAAAAATTGCTATATTTTAATTTTGAACAGTAGAATCATCATTCTACTGCAGAATCATTGCAGTAGAATCATTGCAGAAAAGGGTCCACCTGGAAGATCTTGGAGCTGTCAGATGTGGTTCCCATGGTGTGGCAATGTCTCATCTTAATGGTACAGGGAGTCTCTTTGGCTATTGAACAAAGCCATGCTTTGTCACCCTCATGGTTGCAAACTAAACAAGATTTCATGCTCACCACAGACTGTCTCAAATGAGTAACGTGTGGCTAAATGCCTTGTATGTGGTGCTTCTGC
Source organism: Tiliqua scincoides (assembly GCF_035046505.1). NCBI lineage: Eukaryota > Metazoa > Chordata > Lepidosauria > Squamata > Scincidae > Tiliqua > Tiliqua scincoides. Next base: position 186,824,964 of record NC_089823.1, read on the forward strand.
CATGGAGACGCATGTCAAGTTTCTTCTCTTGCATTAATAACTTTTTCCTTTTACTGGAAGGAGCAGAGTGAATGTTCTTTGTGAAAATGGATGACATGTTTTGCTAGAACTCCTTTCAGATCTATTCCCATCCTCTTTTTACCCTGTCTCTGAAAGCTGACCATCTTGTGGTTTTCTAGCTCTTCATCTGGTAGCTGCATGCTGCTTCCGCTTTGATTTGTTATACTCAAGATTGTGTATACAGATTAAGGAAAAGTAAATCCAATAGGGTAGTGTTTCTCAAAGTGTGGGTCGAGACCCACTAGGTGGGTTGCGAGCCAATTTCAGGTGGGTCCCCGTTCATTTCAATATTTTATTAGAAAATTTCAATATTTTATTTTTAATTTATTAGACTTGATGCTACCATGGTGTGCGACTGCATTTGGGGAAATGTTATAGAGTTGCATTGCCCTTATGTCAGTGCTGGAAAATTGGTTAGAATTGTGGCCTAAATCTCAAACTGTGTGATTGATTTCCAACCTTAGTCCAACCTTATGCTACTATATACAGGTCCAGCCTATTTATACACAGATTTTTTTATACACGGATTTGACTCAACACGAATGGCCCCTGCAAATGAGAAGGAATGTGCTGGTCCCTGGAGAAGGGGAAAAATGCATCCCTTTAAAATCAGTTTAAAAAACTTTAACAACAGCCTCCTTAATGAGAGGGGGGGAAGCTGGCTGACAATCCATCAGTCCTTCTCTCCCCAGTGGACCCTTCCCTTCCCCCTGAGCAAGTGAAAGAAAGGTGATCCCTTTGCATTGGTGAAGGGAGGGGCTGAGTGTAAGCTCTCAGCAAGCTCTTGGAGGAGGGCTGATTGATGGATTGTCTTGTTAATGACTCTTATCTTACATCACAAAGGTCAGCAAGGCTGTTTTTAAATCACTGGAGCAAAGAAACTTTGTTTTTTAAATTGATTTGCTATAGTGCATTTTTTGCCATCCACTTGAGTGCTTGGAACATAATTAGTCTCAACCTGTATATTCTTTTAACAATGATAGTAAATGGGAATTACTCCTGAGCAAGTGTGGGTACTATTGCAACCCTGGACAGTTAAAAATTTTCCTGCTTGATGACGTCACTTCCGGTCATCACATCACATCACTTCTGGTGGGTCCTGATTCTCATTCTATGAGAATTCTCATTCTCAATCTATGCACCTGGTGGGTGCATAGATTCTCATTCTAAAAAGTGGGTCCCGGTGCTAAATGTGTGAGAACCATGGTAATAGGGGATAACTGGCAATGTCACCTAAGAAGAGAATGGAATTATTGTGTGTCATGGACTATGATCCAACTACAATAATAATACTTGATGTTTTTATGTAGCTGTTGAGAAATTCAGAGCAGTTCATGTACCTTGCAGGATTATTCAAAACAGTGTAAGTCAGTGTGATTATCTTTTTTTTTTTTAGTACAGATTTGTAGGAGGAATAGTTGGAGAAGAGTGCCCCATAAATGTGCACAGTAATACCTTCCAGAATGCTGCTTCCTTTAGCACTGATTTGTTCTTGCATAACAGATGGGAGTTAAACTTGCTGTGCTAGGTGAGAACTATGCTGCTGTTTGGACTCCGTTAGGATCATAACTTTGCAATATGCAGTGAGAATTTATAATACCTGTGGATTTTTCACAAAATACCTGCATTGGTTAGGATTGTAGCCTAAATCTTAGATTGTGTGATTAATTTCCAACCTTAGTCAAAATGCACATATGCACATTAGATCTATGGGTGGATGTACTATTGAAATGCTACTCATGAACACACCTGGGCCTCCAGGTAAGGTCTATACACTGGATGAGTCGGAAGCGATGACATGCTTGGGATGGATGCATGGATGACATGCTTGGGATCATTAGGAAAGGCACTGAGATTAAGACAGTGAATATTGTACAAATCAATGGTAAGGCCACACCTGGAGTACTGCGTCCAGTTCTGGCTGCCACATTTTGAAAAGGATATAGTGGAGATAGAAAAGGTGCAAAAGAGAGCAACCAAAATGATTACTGGGCTGGGGCACCTTCCCTATGAGGAAAGACGACAGCGTTTGGGCCTTTTCAGTCTAGAAAAGAGGCGCCTGAGGTGGGACATGATTGAGATATACAAAATCATGCAGGGGATGGACAGAGTAGATAGACGCTCTTTTTCCTCTCACATAACACCAGAACCAGGGGACATCCACGAAAGTTGAGTGTTGGGAGAGTTAGGACAGACAGAAGAAAATCTTTCTTTACTCAGCATGTCATTAGTTTGTTGAACTCTTTGCCACAGGAAATAGTGATGGCATCTTGCCTGGATGCCTTTAAGAGGGGATTGGACAAATTTCTGGAGGAATAGTTCATTACAGTTTACAAGTCATAGTAGGTATGTGCAAGCTCTTGGTTTTAGAAGTAGGCTGCCTCTGATTGCCAGAAGCAGGGGAGGGCACCGGGACGCAGATTGTTTCTGTTGTCTTCTGTGCTCCCTGTGACATTTGGTGGACCACTGTGCGATACAGGAAGCTGGACTAGATGGGCCTTTGGCCTGATCCAGCAGGGCTCTTCTTATATTCTTACATGTTCTTATGTAAGGGAGAATGCTGTCTTGCTCACTGTTATGCTTATGGAGCAAATTTGGGCAGAGGTGTTGCCATCTAAAGGTGCCCACAGAAACTGAACAATTCTGGCATAGGTTTTCATATTTTTATGTATCTTTCAGGACACAATTGTGTTGAATCCCTAATTAGCAAAGCACAAAGAATGCAGTGCATTGTTTTAAATACTTGCCTTTGTACTTATAAGCATTTCATTATTGAGGAGTGATGCATTGGAGTTGGCTGTCCTAAGAATTTGTTCGGGATAAGGTCTCTTTCAAGCAACCTGGCAGCTTAGTGCTGAAATAAATTGTAATGTGGACTCTTTGTAGATTTGGTCAGATAATCTTTATGAGATGGGCAATTTCTAATCCTGTGCAGGTTTACTCAGAAATACATCCCTTTGTATTCATTGGAGGAAAGCGTGCATAGGATTGCAGCTAAGGCACACCTTTTGCAGATATTAACACATTACTGCTTCTGTTTCGCCTAGAGGAAATTTCCTTAAAACTGCACAACATTGCAGATTCTATTGTTTCTGATAGGGTCAAATATTTTGACCCTCTTCTCATGTGGATTGTCAGTTATTTACGCTCTGGTTAAGGAGGAACCACTTTGAATTGCATACAGGAAGAACAAGAACATCAGGATTTCCATGACAGTTATTTATTTCTGGGAGTTGAAAGGGAGATGCTTTCCAAAAGGTCTCAGTATGTATGTTGGAAAAGATGGCCAGTGTGAGCCACATGACTACCCTCATGAGTAACTTGGCACTAGGTTATGGAAAACAGGATGTTCTTTCCTAGTGTTTATGATGGGTGACAGCAATTTGAGACACATGGCAAAGTGATAGCTTTCTCTTTTGCATTTCCACAAAGTTCTGTAGGTAAGGCAATCCATTGTATCAGTGTGAGCAGATCCTGTGATAATGGCCTCAAGTGGCCATATTGATGGAGAAGGGCAAAATAAGGAAGAAGGTCTTTTCCATTATCTTACTGCTGTAATTTTGTGGCAGTAAGTAGTAATTGGGACTGTTCGAATAACTTTCATAGTGGCAGAGAGCCAAAATGGGTAGCCATTTTGCCTGTGCCTTGTGTCTTTGTAGTCTTCAGTCGTAACTGATGTCACTTATGAAATTGTTCATGCATTCTGGCATGATGGGGAAAAGCTTCACATGCTACCTCTCTGCTGCTGTTATATCTATTGTACTAAAGCAGGGGTGCCCAAACCCAGGCCCAGGAGCTACCAATCTCGGGGAGTCCCCAGTCTCCAATGAGCCTCTGGCCCACTGAAGCCTTGCTGGAGCCTGTGCTGGCCCAACACAACTGCTCTCAGCGTGGGGATGACTGTTCGAACTCTGAACTGTGGGACAGGGTCTCCCTCTACTACTTGCTGTTTTGTGTCTGTGAGGCTGCAGTGGCAGCAAAGGAAAGGCTGGTCTTGCATTGTGCAGCAGTGGCAGAGAAGGAAAGGCTGGCCTTGCTTTGTCTTGAGCTACTGCAAGACCATCATTCATTCATATAAGTTACATCTCTAATAAATCCATTTATGTAAATTTAATTAAATTTTAAATGTAAATTAATTCTTTTTTTTTTACCTGGCCCCTGGCACAGTGTGAGAGAGATGATGTGGGCCTCCTGCCAAAATATTTGGACACCCCTGTGCTAAAGGTACAAGAGCAGGGAGAGGAAAATTAGCTAGGTGGGAAAACAAGGATCTTTTAATTTTTCTCCCTGCCCAATTCTGCATGCAATGAAAATAGAGGAATATTGAGGTAGAATTTGATAAAATACAAGGTGGTGTCTGCACACGAAGTGCCTAATCTTTAAAACATAACCTCCCAACCCTCCCTGGGTGAAATCATGACCACACCTAGTTATAATACTAGGTCTCTGATAATAGCAAATATAGTAAATGGAGAACACTTTTTTAAAAGTCCAAAAACAGGATCATCGTGCAGCAATTTCAAACCATTATGTATTGCTTCCAGATTTGAACAATGGGGAAGAGAGATCATTTTTATGAAGTTGCATGTCACCCTCCTTTGACAAATGGCTGCCAACAAATCATGAACTTGAGTCGAATGGTCTCTCTTTCCTTTCCCTTCAAGTTCTGCTAGTGATCCACAGACCATGACCTCACTGAATGTCCTTGTATTTGAATTATTCTCATTATAATAAGCACAACAGAAATTGGACTAGATCAGGGATGTCAAACTCATTTCTTACAGAGGTTAGCATCCATGGTGCCTGCTGAGGTCCAGAAGTGACTCATTATGCAAAAAGTGACTTGATTAAGCAGATGATGGCTAGAAATAAGCACTTTATTCTCTCTGCAAATGATAGAAGAGAAAATGTGCAAATCTTGTCTATATTTTCAAGATATCGGAGAGCCCAATTATCAAACTCAGTTATAACGGTGGCTGGATAAATTGCTTCTGGGGGCCACGTTCTGCCTGCATGCCTTATGTTTAATAACCCTGGACTAGATAATCTGTTGGATCTCTTCTAGCCTTGATACTGTTACCTTTTGTCGCGTGAGCATTAAAATGCACTTCACAAAGTCATGCCCTGCCATTCCCACTGCTGTCCATTCTCATCCATGTATCCTTGGCAGTCTGTTAAGATGGGAATGCAGTCTCACCATGATACCATCTACGACAAAAGCTTAAGCAAAGTAGTCAAAAAGTAATATAGCACTTGGAATAGTTGTAAGCACAGTATCTTACTGCTGCCAGAAGTAAACACCATTATTATCAGGGGTTAAAATGAATGTAGATGGTTAGTGCATATGTTGAGTACAAAAGAGTAAATGGTTTTTCCTTTGCTATAATCTTTTCTTATGTAACTATCTACCTTGATTGTCTTCGTTCTAAGCTGAAGTGTCCTAATCTTTTAAAGCGTTCATCATGCCACGTAAGTTCCCTCATGACATCATGGATGACTTGAATTCCCAAATAATAACTTTTATTTGACTTTGAATTTTATTTTATTTGGCTTTTATTTTACAGGCTTTGAAGAGACAGCAGATGTTGTTGAAACAGCTTATCATATAAAAGTGTTGACTCTCACTGATCCCCACATGGGTTGTATGTGGCAGTGTTTTAAGACTGTTTTGAAGTTGTAGTTTGAAACAGATTGCCATCTTATTTTTTGAAGTGGAGGAAGATCTCTATGATATTATTATTCACATTTGCCAGTAGGTGTGCCAAGGTCAAAACCTGGGTACTGCTTCACAAGTTTGGTGGGAGGAAAATGTATTTGCCTCCACATATACAGATGGCACAGAACCACAGCCAATCCTGGCTCCCTGACAGTCACAACTGTGTGATACGTATATCTAGAAACATGTGTTGGCTGTGTTTAGACATTTACATTTTTATACTGAGTACAAGAAGCTTTACATGTACCCATAAAATTGTAGAGCTGGTGTAGACTCTGAGGATACAGTACTGTGTTTACTTGAGCTCCTTCAGTGGGTGTAGAACTTTGCAAGGGTAAAATTGTGTGAAGCTGTGGAAAACCCAGTTATTTGCACAACCTAGGCAGAATGTCTTAAGTTTTGAAAAATTCATCTGCATAGAATGTTTTTTAGATGTCATGATGGGGAGGGTGTTAGTACAATAGACCTGTGCTTGGACAGGGCTTGTTCACAACGGAAACAAATCTATATAAATCATAAGTAGTTTGATCAGGCATTTGCTCTGTCACTGTTTCAGTTTCTCCCACAGCACTGCCAAGTCTTTTAAAGCAATCTGTATTACTCTCTAACTCATATGCTGCACAGCCATTATACTGTTAATTTACTTTCACTACCACCATCCTAAAAAAAATCAAATAAGTTCAAGATTCAAGTTAAGCTACTTGTCCATACAGAATAAGAAATTGCTGGGGACATGACTGGTTTTCTTAATCCTGGGGAACAGAATTTCAATTTCTTTGTCAAAGAATTTTGGTGGTATTTTAGCATAGGAACAGAATAGGAAGTACTCTGCTGCTGGGTGCAAACACAGTTTCCTTCAAGCTCAGACTGCAGTATGAAGGGGAGGCCGTCATTAGTTATATCACAGGTAACTTGCAGTTTACCCCTATTGTGCAATTGCCTGACTGGTATTGTAGCTCAGACACCCGTTCTAGAATCTTCAGGTGCCCTAACTTGCAACCTTTCTTGCAGAAAGGCCTCCCCAAATCTTCATACAATCTGCCCTTCCCTTCTGAGTTCACACATGTTTGTAAATCAGTGCAGAGTGTAGGAGGTGCTGGGGAAAATATTCAATCTGTGTATAACCCTAGGTGAAATCACATTTTTGCAAGAGTTCACCACTTCAAAAAACACAATTTTTTTGGCGTGAGAAGGAAGACTGCGCTGCAGGATCTCTTTTGACTGGCTATACTTTGCCTGTGCAGGGCTGGCTTCAGGATTTGTCCAACTTGGGCCCTGGCTATCCAAGTTTATCAAAGGCCCATGGCTGAGGCCCAGGGATGACCACCTAGAAGAACCTCATGCTACAACCAAGGTAAACCTCCCCCAATCCTCATGCCTTAGCAGGAGTGGTGGCTTGGAGTGCTCTTTGCATTTTCCTTTCCCTGCAATGCAGTGCCCACCACCCAGCAACGCAGTGGTGGGATGGCAGCATTGCATTGTAGGCAAAATACAGGACTGCAGCTACCCTAGCAGCCAAGAGCCCACACAGGTGCTTGACTGAGGGCCCCCATCAACCTGGCACTGGCACTGAGCCTATGTTTGAGCTTCTCACAAATGCTGCCCCTCCCAGGGAGATTAGCCTTTGTTGAGTTTATTACTAATTCATCCACCCTTTGTGGGTGTAACTCAAAGCATGGCAAAAAGGAAGTGAGGAAAATTCTGCTTGGATCCTTATGGCCCCATCATTCCTTGGAGGCATTTTCCTGTTTCATAACTGGCAACACAATGAAAGCAACTCATTTTAATCACTAACTAACAGAAGCGACCAGGTAACACACACATCCCTGAGGCTCTGTGCTCAAAGCCACCTTCTCTCTTTTTCCAGCACACCCCTTAAAATTAATTAGATAAACAAAGTATGAGGTGATGCTGTCACCTTGTTCGAAGTGATGGCGTTCACCAGCTGGCATGTATAGACACAGTGGGAACATGTTTATAAATACTAGTAATGCTTTCCTTGTGTGTGTCAGCACTGGGATTAAGGGTATCTGGCATCTAATCTCACACATACAAAAAGAGCAACCACACCTTTCACCCTAGAGATGAATACTGGTGGAGTATTAAGACACAGGTATGGCTCATCCTAGCAACACTTCTTGTTGAAATGAGCACATTTCTAAGGAGACACCTCCAGGCATACTGTGCCATGTTCCCAGTATGTGGGAGTCGAGCTTTGCTCATGAGGGTTGTTGCCATACACTGCTGAGGTTGGTGCAAGAGAATGAACTAGCGTAAAATGATGCACTTTTAAATCCCTTTAATTTCAGTGGAGGGGTGATTTAAGTAACTCTCCCATGAACTTGATGAGTCTTGGAAGTGCTTAATTTTTGCTGCATCATACTTCTCAGTCAGGACTTTTACTGGACTAAATGCATACCTGCTCCAGAGGAAAACATGATGTTTATAGGTCTAAGCAAGAAAAGCCCTTGAATCTGGCAATGCAAATTGCATAGTGTAGTAGATAGAATAAGTTGAGCTACATTGAAGAAGTTTACTTTTCCAAATAGATTTCATTTTTATGGCATTTTTATGCAGGCATGTTTTGTTTTGGTTTTTGCACCAACCAGAGTGGCAGAAGGAAAGGGGAGTATTTGTAGAATCACAGCCATGCTAGACTTGGAAGAATAAAACTGTTCTAAGAAAAAGCCGTGGAGGAAAATTACTGCTAGAAACAGCTAGGGAGTCATTCATGCCATCCATCACGTGGTCAGTTATCTGATGGAACATGGAGCTTCAAGGATAGAAACCAAGTTCTAGGATTAAGAGAGATAGCAGACACCTGTGAAGGAGAGTGACAGGATGATGGATGAGAGGTGGCATGATCCAGCAGGAATACTTCATTGGCTTGAGCCAATGTGGGATTTTGGGATAAAAGTAAGTGAAGTGAACCCACAGTTGTCTGTCCTTGGACCTTGGAGCAGACAGAGGCTTTGCCCAACTATTCTGCTCTGGGGACAACGGAATGAGTTTTTAGTAAGTAGCTTAGAGAGTTAATCTTTGTTCTTTTTTGTCATTCAGTATACTTACCATATACAGGTTCAACCTTGTTATGCACTGATTTTTTTATACATGAATTTGACTCAGCACAAGTGGCCACTGCAAATGAGAAGGAATGTGCTGATCCCTGGAGAAGGGGAAAAGTGCACCCCTTTAAAATCAGTTTTAAAAACTGCTTTTTACTGTTATAGGGAGACAGTCATGCAGGTGATTACAGGTATAACCTAAGTATCCACAGATTTTTCAGGGGAGAGGGGATCCACAGATTTTTCTGTCTCAAAACTGATGAGAAGTACCCTTTATTTAAAACAGTCTGTTAATGCGAGAGACTGTTAAGGAAAACAGTCTGTTAATGCAAGAGAGAGCAGCCAGCTGACAATCCATCAATCATTCTCTCTCCAGGCTTTACTCCTCCCTTCCCCCTGAGCATGTGAAAGAAGGCTAAAATGACAGCGATTATCACCCATTCTTTTGCCCTAGCTGGGGCTCCTGGTGAAGGGAGGGATTGCTGCCTCCTAGTGAAACCTAAGCATCTGAAGGGAGACTGATTGCCTCTGTGTGCATTTCAAAAGGTCAGCAAGGCTGTTTTTAAATCACAAGCAAAGAGACTGTTTTTTAAATTGATTTGCTTTAGTGTGTTTTTTGCCATTCAAGTGAGTTCTGGGAATGAAACCCTCAGGAATAATGACTCAGCCTATTTGCTCATTTTTTAATCTCTTCCTGCAATGGCTCCAAATCTAGAATGAAGTAGAATGTGGATCCCTTACTACTAACTGATTTAAGCTAATAAAACTTATTTTTATGTTTCAACAGTGTGTGCGTTTTGTGGTTGGCCAGGAGGGAATTGGGACCCACAAAGGACCTACTCAGTCAGCTGGTTATAGTGCCTCTTTGAATCCTCCTTTCAGTCTCCCCTTGCCTGTAGTGAGTGCTTTGGCAGAGTGAGCGCAGGTGGGACGGAGCGCCTAGCAGCTTGGCTGGGTGGACATATGGACAGCCCAATCCTATGCTGGGGCAGTGCCAGCAGCCCACACATTGCTCTGGTATCAGCTTTCAAAAGTGGCATAAGGCACTTTGCTGCCAGTGGGCAACACGCAGCACCAGTGGAGAGGCCCATGCCAGTTGGTGCTGGGCCCCCATGCCAGTGGGATGCTTGAGAAGAGAACCTAGCAGTAAGTATCCTCGCTGCTTGGCAGAAAGGCATTTTGAGGCAAGGAGGGCAGGGGGAAGGCGGGGAGGGGGCAAAACTGGGCTGGGGAGGGTCAGGCATTTGAGGGGGTTTGGGTCAGTGGCAGAGGTTGCCACCAAATCCTATCACCCCTCCCGAGCCACAGAACCTGGTACAATGTCCTTGGTTCTGTGCCACCTAAGTAGTTGGCACAGATCCAAGTAAGCATAGGGACCGCTGGAGTTCTACATGGGGTAAGGGAACTGATGTCCCTGTACCCTGAGGTAAAGGGCACAATACAGCAGCGGCCATTTTGTCACCACTGTACCACACAGTGCAGCCAGAGCATAGCATTGGGCTCTTAGAAGAAGGATGGATTGATATTTAAGTTGTGGAGACTAGGGAAATGGATCCCCTGCTGTTGTCCAGAGGCCAGAAACTTTCTGGGCACCAAGGAGCACTAAGACATAAAATTTTCAGCATTCGCAGTTCCAAATTGGTCTATCTCCCTACACATAACTCATTTGTTTTTGGTACATAGCCTTAAAGAGGTAAGAAATATCTCCTTTGCAAATGGCTATTTAAAATTCTCTGTATTCTTGATTACCTCCAGAAGTTCCATCTCTTTAATAAGGTAAAGAAATGGGAATGTCCCTGATTGCAGCCTGTTCTCTGGGTACTGTCAAATGTCTTCTCTACTCACGTCCATGTTGCAGGCGCCTTTAGTTAGTATTTCTAGACTAAAGCCCAGGCCTTGGCCCCCTGCCATGCTATATTTGAATCTCAAAACATACACACTGTTCCATAAAAGTGCAGAGCCAAGAAAAGGACCTTCGTGTCACTTCCTGAAGCTTTCTTGCAAGCGGATAAAGGCACTGACCTGCTGGGTGGCTTCTTGCTTATTTTTAAACAGGCTCAGAGGGGTTGGGCTTTGGAATAACTATTTCATTTTTATTTCAAGCGTGAGCTATTTAATTTCTTTTGGATACTTTCTAACTGAAGTATTGCATAAGATAATAAACACATCCAGACCATTTACTATCCTCCCCATTTTTTCAAAAGTTGTCTCAGCTGCTCCTTGTACAAAAAATCATTTCATGTCCTTGACCAAATTGCTCATTTTTCTCTTCTAACTCATTTAACACCCCAATCAAATTCCTACAAAGGCTTTTCATTCCCTCCTCCATTCCATGCATATTTCTCATCTTCATCTTCAAAACTCTTCTGGGCTTGCCCTATTTTGACTTGGTGGCGTCACTAGGGGGTGCAGGGTGTACCAGACAACACCCTTGGAGGGGGATGAAGACACTACTGGCCAAAAGTGTGAAAATCTTTGTATGTTTAAATACCATCATGTTATATAATGGAGAAATTTAATGCAGAATGCAGTGAAACAAACTGTGTTGAATTATCTGTATTCTATCAACAGTTAAGGCCAAATAACTAGAAAAGGAATACACAACTGCCTTATGTTACAGAAAGTGGATTTCCTTAACTCAAAACTGACCAATGAGACTGATTGTCCAAGAGCCAATGAGGTGTTGTTAAGACACAACAGGGAACCAACATGAGTCAGCTTTCATTTTCATGTATCAGAGCTCTTATTCAGTTGTGTGAGCGTCATCAAGTTGGCCGCTGGCTTTGGGTGACCTGTACTGTTATATATTAAAATAAAGTTACACCAACCCTAGTGATGCCACTGCATTTAGGCTTTGTGTATGTTACTATAATTTTTTCTATATGATCTGTTATGGGAGGAGGTCCATCATGGGGGTGATGTAAGAAGCTCTTGCACCGTGAACCAAATCATAGTGATGCCTCTGCTCTGTCTTCCTACCACTGTGTTCTTGCCCATGACCATCAATCCTTCCAATTTTACCAGCTTCAACATCACAAAAATCTGCCTTTTTAAAAATTCTGTTCATTCTCTCTAACTTACCTTTATACTCTGAACTTGGTCCCAGAATATCTAGGTAATATCACCAAACTTTTCTTCTTCATGGGCTGTGCAGTGACACAAGTAGGAATCTGCATTTGCGCAAATCTTCTCTTGGAGCCTTGGAATAAAAGGAAGTCAAGCTATTGCCTAGAAAAGGGCACCTTGCTTTTTACAAATCTAGTGAAAATTTTACAGTAGGATCTATTCATGAATTGAGATGGTATTTCTTCTAATAGTGCAAGTGAACTTGGAAAATGTAAAATTGTCCATTATTCCAACCTTCCAGTAAAACTGGAAAAAAATCATCAGTAGACATGTTGGTTCCAATAGAAAAAAAAACTTCAGAATCCAGAAAAGGATAATGCCTTTATTAGGACCTACTAAAATATCACAGTATTCCATGAATTCTCTTGCACCAAGTAAATAACACCTTTCAGATACAAAAGCAGCAGTAGAGGCAATGTTCATTGTAGATTCCACAGTAAAATGCCTAGTATAAATACTCCTGAACATTCTTGTACTGATGCTCTCTGCAGTTTACTGAGAAACTACTGCCTCTCCAAAGTAGCCAATTTCCATTCCCTGGTAGATGCCCCACCATTGCAAATTTGCGTCCTGGTTTATCATATATTGCTTGATTTTTCTGCTCTGGGCTTCACTGAAAAATATTGCTTTTGTTATGATCCAAGATGTACAGGTTCTGCCTGTGGCTAGCCAAATCTGCAAGGCACCATTCACACATGCAAGTACCTTGCTTCAAGTCAGTGAAGAAGCCAAGAGCAAAACTGTTAGTGAACTTGAACAAGCCAAGAACTTGCAGACTATGCAGTGGTACTTTCCAACTGTAAATGTCTGCATCTGTTGTATGCTCTGTTTTAACAATCAAGTAGCTCAGGGCTGGCCCAAGACTCCTGGTACCTAAAGCAGCAGGTGCCTGCGCTACCTCAGTCCTCCCTAAATTCTGCCTTTGCAATTGCGCGCGCGCACACACCCACACCCAATGGATATGGGGGAGGGGGAGGTAAGGCCTGTCTCCCTTCCCTTTGCTTACCAGGAGCATAGAAGCCTTCCCAGCTTCGTGCTTCTTCTGTCCAATATGAACAAATGCAGTGCAGTTCCTGGCCTATACCGTTATCATTAATATCAAATGGAAGCGGTGCAGGGAGCCTACACTGTGCTCCTTGTGTAGACTAAAGGGAAGGAGGAGAGGGCTCCAAATTGTCTGTCCTTACCTACTTGGTGCTTTGTAAGCACCAAGCACCCCTCCCCCTTTTCTTCCTGCAGTGCTGGACAGATTAGAGGTGGGAAAGCCATCTTACCTCCTCCCTGCACTCTGTCCTTGCATGGAGTTTAAAGTATGAGTATGATACTGTATGAGTACAGAGCAAGGACATGAGGTAGCAAAGTACTCCATTCTTGCACTGCATTTAAAATTTAAAGGGAAGTATTTCTGTTAAATTTTAAACCCTGTACACAGATGGAGCATGAGGAGGGAAGGGGATGATCCGATTCCTGCTTGCATTTAGTGAGTGGGGGTTGATCCGCGTGGAGGGTACCCTGAATCTGTCTCTCCTTCCACCACCTACCTTGGTGCAAGCTGCATCACAGTGTTTCATAGCTGGGTTGGCTATGAAGTAGCTTGTTGTAAAGTTTCTCAAGCTTCTCAGAAGAACTGAGAAAGGACCTCTCCAGGAAAAAATGAAGAAGGGATACTAGAAAAGGAGCTGGGAATTGTTTAAGGTAAAAGAGAATTATTTGATATTCTCTTGAATATTATTTGATTGTTTAATACACTTTAGGTTAAGCAGGGATGTCAAACATAAGGCCCAGGGGCCGGGTGCGGCCCACGGAAGCTCTTTATCCGTTCCTCGGGCTCTCTCAGCACCACCATCAACTGCTCTCAGCTGTTGAGCTGTACGGAGGTGTCACTGCTGAAAGGGCATCCTGTGTGATAATTGGGCTCTCCCATATCTTGAAAACATGAACAAGATTTGCGTATTTTCTCTTCTGTCATTTGCAACTAATGAGTTCCTAAGTTAGAAAAAAAGTCCTTATTTCTGGCCATCCGCTGCTTAAGGACCCAGTCCTATCCAGCTTTGCAGTTCCAGTGCAACCATGCCAACAGGGTGCACATTGCATTTGTGGAGGGGGAGCAGTCACAGAGTCCTTTTCAAGGTAAGGGAACATTTGTTCCCTTACCTTGGGTATGCATTGTACCTGCACCGGCGCTGGAAAGTTGGATAGGATTGGGCTCTAAGCCATTTCTGCCCAACATTGCATATACGCAACAGGGATCTAATGCGTATACCTGTGGGCTGGGCAAAAATGTGTTTTAATGACATCACTTTCAGCTTAATTACATCACTTCTGGCCGTCAGCAGGCATCATGGATGCTCTTTGGCCCGTTGTATGAAATGGGTTTTACATCCCTGAGTTAGGGGATTATCTGAAGGTTTTTTGTACATTGTAGAAGTAAAACTCTGGATTTGATTCTTGGGAGTAAATGATGTTATGACTTAAAAAAAAAATTAGCTGTATACATTTATAGGAGAAATTGAATGACTAATTTTTGAGAGGGGTTTGTTTTCCTCAGCCAAGGTACACATCTGTGAGGAAAGGAATATCTTTTTTGCCATACCCTCTCTTGTTACCATGGTAACTAACTGCCAGCTGAGGGCAGGAGGTGGTAGTTGGCAAGAAGGTGAGAGGGACTTGACTGCCTTAAGAACCGCAGAGGACAGGAAGCATCATTAAAGCTGCTCATTTGGGAGAAGTTACTTGCCAGGCTAAATATGCCATGCCATAGGAAGCAAGTGAAGCCAGGCCTCTTGCTGTTACATATTGAACTAACACAGTACCTGGCTTTATCCGTGGCTTCTCCCTGTTGTCTTAAGACCTTGGACAACATAGAATATGGTTGCCAGATTGAAAGGTTAAACAGAGGGCTGCCACTGAGAATTACTCCCATCTAGTCTTGTGTGGTTCATTTAATTAAATATCTTCATGCAGGACATTTCTGACATGACCTATATGTGCCAGCCCCCTACCACTAGTAGTTCAATTGCATGGTTGTACCTTCCTTGGAGTTCAGTCTTCAGGTTTTACCCCTAATGGGCTCCATGCTATAATCATACGGTGATGTCATGTTAAGGTTTGGGAAGAATTCCCCACCCCCATGTAATGGAGGTCATTCAATAACACTAACTGCTGCTCTTTCTGGGATTCTAGCGTATATTGCAACAATCTACCACTTGCTAGGGGAAAGGTTTGCTGTGGTATTCCTGAACAGAGCTCTGTTGATGATTATGAGTGTGCTGGGGTCATTCTAGTAAGGAGATACAGTAATAAACTGCAACTAACAGCCCTGCAGATTACATTCTGACAAAATAGAACTGTATGAATGTACTAAACAATAATTTATTGGATCTGCTAAACTTGCTCACCCTTTTCCTTCAATAAATAAATGAATTTTTTTTTTTAGAAGCATGTATTCCTGTAAGACATGCCATTAGACAATACATCTTAGGTACTCTCTTGGATCTGGAAGTTCAAAAACATTTCTAGGATTAGAGGGAAATCTTGCCATGGCAAAATTTTTCCCAGTGAGAATTCACTTCATTCATGTGCCTATGTGTAGATATAAATAAAAGCTGATCCTGTGTTTTTCTCCCTTTTTCTCACAGGAAAGATTTTGTCATGCCAGCGGGAATCTTCCGGGTGTGCCTTGTGGTTATCACAGCTATTGTCAATCATCCACTCCTCTTCCCAAAGGAAAATGTCACTGTCCTTGAAAATGCAGAGGAGGTCATTCAGAAGATGAAAGAACGTGAGGAGAACCTGAGGCTAGAGCAACTTAAACTGGAGCAGGAGATTGCAGATCAGGAAATTTTAGCAGAGACTTCAGGAAAGGTCACAGAGTCGGAAAATCAATACAACCATGATCCCCTCTCTTGGAATTTCTGGACTGCTTTGTCCATGTTGGTTTTCCTTCTGATTGAACTCTGGAGGCAGGACCACCAGGAAGGAAACTGGCAAGATTATGCAAATGAGGAAGATGAAATTGCTATTCTGGGCAAAGCATTCAAGGGGGTTGTCCTACCAAACAAAGACACACTGGCCAACTTCTATGAAAGATGCCTCCAGACTGTGACCAGTGACATCCCCAGGAACAGAGAACTTGTTGAAGGCTTTGCAGATGACTTATTAGAAGCTCTGAGAAGTGTGTGTAACCGGGATGCAGACATGGAAGTAGAGGAATCCATAGGAATTGGGAGCATGTATGAAAACTGGAGGGCTCACAAGCCTTTGGCCTGTGACTTCATTGTCCCTTTTACTCCTCCAGAGCCATATTGTTTCCAGTTGGAGACGTGGTGTTCAGGAGAATCCGTCCCACCAGACAAACAAGGTTATGGGATGATTAAGATCTGCCGGGCAGATGAGAACTCAACAGGCTGTATCTGCGACAAGACCAAGCTGGGAGAAGACCTACTGTGCCTCCTTCATAGCAAAATGAGTCAGCCTCAGCCCAGCCACCATATGGAAGACCTCCTTTGCTACAAAGGCACTCGATACCTTGATGCTGACCAAGTTATGACATGGTTCCAATTTGCACTTACCAAGGCATGGAACAAGATTTCACACAAGTATGAGTTCAACCTCACTTTCAACATCCTCGACTACCCTGGTGCCTTAAAAATAAAGTTCAGATCTGGAAAGACCATTACCTTCAATCTCACCCCTGTGGTACAGTATCTTGATTCTGATGTATATTTTATCTCTCATTTCCCATGCAGTAGCTTGGCAGAGGACCCCACTTCCAGCATTCACTGGTTTCTCACATTTGCAGTGTATGAGAAGAGATACATCCAGTTTGTTTCTAAAGCTCTGCCTTCTAACTCGTGCCACCTTAGCTGCCTCCAGGTTCTGTCTTTCCTTCATGAAAAGCAGTGCAGTCTAACGGGACCAAGCAGCCTTACAAACTATCACTTAAAAACAGTGATGCTGCATTTGCTGCAGGTTCATCCTGGTTTGGACTGGGCCCCTGGAAACCTCGGGGCCAGACTACAGGACATGCTCAAATTTTTGGAGAAAAGCTTGCAGGAAAAGAAGCTTTACCACTTTTTCATTGGAAACAGGTATCTGCCAGAGGAACTGGGAGTTCCTTTGGGGTTCCAAATGGCAGAACCTTTAAACCTTTTCCGTCCCTTCGTTTTGCAGCGAAGTGCTTACAGAGCAACAATGGACATGTTTCATGAGATGCTAAAGAATACATCGGCTTTAATAAACGAATATACCATGCATGTCCCCAATGGACGGGCAACCCCACTTAACAAAGAATCTCTCTAGTTTTCAGAGATTTGGCTATGTATAATATGATTAAACCTCCTCATGGGGGAAAACTGAGAATGCGCTGAGGTCTGCAAACAGCTCCAAAGGTTGGGAAGAGAATGTTTCCATTCTTTTTGTGTTGTTAGCTGATATGTACGCAGCTCTTCAGCTTTTAATGTTTCTAACCATTGTACTGTATATAAAGTTTGCTGTGAATAGTAAAAGGGAGGAAAGGCTTCTAATTTATTCCTGTATGTACAATAGTCTTTTGCTAATTTTAAAATTTTAAAACCTATTTTAAAATCTGTCTGATTTGTTTTACTCTAAGAATGACAAGTCTGCAAAAAAAAAAAAATCCGTATTTAACAGATACAGCAGTTTCCATGGGTGAAACATAGTTTAAAGGCTATTGACAATGCTGCAAATCGATCACAAATTCATTTCAACACTGTGAGGGAGAATTCTTTTTGTTCATCTTAAAATTATTAAACTAACAGGAAAAGCCCTAGTACTGCATCAACAAAAAAGCAGTTTAATACTGCAGCTAACAGTACTGGTACAGTTGTAAAAGCTGTAGCTCAACAAAATTGTTAAGAACATAAGAACAGCCCCACTGGATCAGTCCATAGGCCCATCTAGTTCGGCTTCCTGTATCTCATAGTGGCCCCACCAAATGCCCCAGGGAGCACACCAGATAACCTCATCCTGGTGCACTCCCTTGCATCTGGCATTCTGACATAGCCCATTTCTAAAATCAGGAGGTTGCACATACACATCATGGCTTGTAACCCATAATGGACTTTTCCTCCAGAAACTTGTCCAATCCACTTTTAAAGGCATCCAGGCCAGATGCCATCACCACATCCTGTGGCAAGGAGTTCCACAGACCAACCACAAGTTGAGTAAAGAAATAGTTTCTTTTGTCTGTTTTAACTCTCCCAACACTCAATTTTAGTGGATGTCCCCTGGTTCTGGTGTTATGTGAGAATGTAAAGAGCATCTCTCTATCCACTCTGTCCATCCCCTGCATAATTCTGTATATCTCAATCATGTCCCCCCTCAGGTGTCTCTTTTCTAGGCTGAAGAGGGCCAAACGCCGTAGCCTTTCCTTCTTCCTTATAAGAAGGATTACTGGGAAGGTGCCCCAGCCCAGTAATCATCTTTTAAGGTCATTGAACATAATGACCATCAAATGGGTCTAGAATTACTATCTCTTTAAAAAAAATGTGTTGATGAATCCATGGAACTCATTCCCAAAGCCATCCAAAGTAATGGTGCCAATGCATCATGTTGGAACTGGCTTGTCAACATACCTTTTCTGCATCATATGAAAAACCCCTAAAACAGTTGCAAAACAACCAAACTTTCTTTTCGGGTTCCTCTTTGATCAGGTTTAGTCTTTTAAGCTTCTCTTAAGAAACCAGCCAGGGGAAAAACCTAGTCCTTGGCACCAGACTTGGCTGGCAAAATAGTTCCCAGAACTGTTTAAAGAATGCGCCAAAAAAAAAAAAAAACACACCTTGAGAACTACTATCCGAAACAGTTCATTACACTTGTGCCAAGCAGCTGTGTTTTACAATATAGAGCACATGTTGTGGCCTATTTTGATGTGTGTCACAAACAGACCACAGCCGAAAACTACTCTTCACAAAGAAGCAAAAGTGTGAGCAAAAGTGTGTTCATGTATATTCCTGACAGGAGTCTAACTCAGGGTATTAGAAACACCAGATTCCAAGAGTTGATCTCCTGAACTAGTGAGGGACAACTTGGTATAGGGTGCAATCATAACCAACTTTCCAGTACTGAGGTAAGGGCAATGCCAAGGGAACAAACATTGCCTTACCTTGAGAATGCCTCCGTGACTGACCTCCAACTGCAAGATGCAACATGTGACCCATTGGCACAGCTATGCCAGTGCTGGAAAGTTGGTTGGGATTGCGCCCTTAGTGTCGTCTCAGAAAGAAGGAACAAAATAACCTATTTTTAAAGGATTTCTTTTATTGAGGCAAAGTTGGCACTCCGTTTCTAAAAGTTGCTGTAAATATTATCTGATGATAATATTTTATTATTATTGCTGAGATTTTGTCTAGTTAAGTAGGTGAGATAGATTATAAAACTGCAATATTACTTGGGGAGTAAGACTTGCTAACTTTCTTTGACTCTACTTCTGGGCAGCTGGGCCTTCTGTTCTGATAGGATTTGCTAATTGTCAGCAAGGAAAATAACTTGTGCCACAATTGCATGTTTCTGTTTTGTGGGCATATCTCCTAAAACAGGCCTGCTGCAATGGGAACCAGATTTCTTCAGAAACTGAAAGTATTCCACTGCACTTCCAAAGAATGAACTATTGGGATAGGACAGGATCTGTACTATGCTTAGTAAAATCTTGTCTCTTGTAAGATTAAGTAGGTCTTGCTCCAGCTACATGCACAGAAGGTGTGGTTCCTGCCACCACAAACCTCCATCCACCAGCCAGAGTTCTGCATGCATAGGCACGGTTGCATTATAACTCGGAACTCTGCTTCTCCCCCACCCACCTGCCTAAAGTTCTTTGGTACTGTTCCAGATGATCTAGCTGGGCTTACAGCACCTTCTTTTATGTCCGTTGCTGGAAGGGGGCAACAGAGTTTTTTAAAAGTCTGTGTTTCAGTTCATTCAGTTCTGCCCTTTGCCAACAAAAGCATTCAAGTGCATCCTTAACTGAGAATATGCTACAAAACATATTTTTGTATGATGCTAACATATTCCAGATAAGGAAACAAAAATATGTAACTTAAGAATTCCAGAACCGATAGCTTAGTGCAGCCCACTGTATCTACAAATTATTTGTCAGGGTGTGGTGGTAACTGTCTGTTCTGTGCTGCAGCCCTCGGTTTTTGCTGCCTATCTTCTCAGAAACTCGGGCCAGGCAGTTGCTTCTGCTGCCCATCACCCCAGAAGGCTTTGCACCCCAATTTCCAGGCAGAAGTGGCTGCCTGGCACAAGTTTCTGAAATCAGCAGCAAAAAGAGGGCTGCAGCATGGAATGGAAAGCCTCTGAACAGGTAATTTTGGGATGCCAGATCTGGCCCATGGGACGTGGTTTTGAATGCTGCTGGTTTAGTGACAGACCCCAATAGAACAGCCTTGTGCTCATGGACCCTACTTTAAGTGGCTCTTATTTCACCATGTTAGAATGGTGTGCCTGTTACCTGACAAACCCTGGAACAATGAAAGCTGAGCAAGTACAATCTCTAGCAGAAACTGGTGCTGAAATCTCACCAAATCAGCTGTAATGTACTCTTCTTGGCTCTGTTTGAACCAGTTAATAATAGAGCCTCCAGGCAAAAGTGGAAGAAAACAGTTAAAACCATTTTCTGCTTGCTTTTTTTAAAGACTGAGGTTCTTGCAGAAATGACTAAAAGTCCTCAGAAGCCATAAAAAGAGATGCCAGGCACCCCCCTGGAATACCTTTCCTTCAAGCAATTTTTTTTGGGTAGGGAACGTACACATTTTCAAGTTGTAATGTTTCTTCCATTCTTGTCAATGTGCTCTATGATGGACTCCTTGTAAAACGCTGGCTCCAGTTAATAGGCCTGTTAAGCAACTCATTGTGACTTCAGTTATTTTATTTTAAGTAATTACATGGTTGAAGTGGAAAATATCTATCTTCTGTCCCAGTCAGCAGTATTTCTAGTTTTGTTACAGTCTTGAAACAACCTCTCAGAGGAGAAACAAATCCAAATGTTTATGGTATAAAACTTTTCTGAGTTGTGGTTTTTTTTTCCAGATTGTACTTTCAAAGGAGTTATCACTACCTCGGGCATTACCCAACACCTGTGAGAGGCTTTTATTAAACTGCAGCTTTAAAATTAAATAAGGTTTTAAAACACTCCGAATGCTTAATTTAGTCAGCCTGCATTGAGACATTAAAGAAGCAAAATGAAATCCATAACAAACCAAAAACACAATTCAGCAGTCTCACTAGGCTGTAAAAACGTTTAATAGGAACATTGGTTTCTTCCCTTTCCGTTTCTGGCATATGCATATGAAGATAAAAAGTCGTGATTAATCCTCATACTGCAATGATACCATATAGCACTTTCAAACGCTCTAGTGGACCTTTTTGCATTCCGTGGTGTGGGAATAGGCTTTTCTTCTACGATACACACATCAATTCAGACGTCTACAACCACCATCTTCCCCATACTACTGTGAGCCTTGCCTTTTGACAGGTTGCTGTGTATGAAGAGTAAAACTCTGCTCTCTTGTGCAACACTAAAAGGTTCAGAAGTGTTCCCAGCACCTGACAGATGCATCAGAATGTATGCAAGTGAAGACTCTACTGCATTTTTTTCCCTCTTTTTGTAGTTCCAGTCTTGTAAATGCTTTGGAACACACCTGGATTATACGTAGTTTACCACCTTTTTCATAACTACTTCCAAACCTGGGCAAAGTACCTTTTTGAAGCTGCATGTGAGGACACAATCTTTAGCTTCTTTTGTCCTTGCAACTAATAGGAAAATACTGCCTGAGCTCTGCCCTAGAAAAGCTTATGCCACAGTAAATGTCAGCTTTAATCACTGCAGGACTATCTTATACCAGAATGACACTTGGTAAAATTCTGTTCTCTTGCAGCGCTTAAAAGATACAGAAGTGCCCCCAGCACCAGCATCTGCCAAATTTCATAAAATGGGGATTTTAATGTGATGTCACTCTAAACACTCCCTCCAAACATTGCATAGTACTGGTGCCACTGCCATGTTTTATGCTTGCCAATCCAAGTAAGTATCCGGCTTTCTATGGGCACAATCCTAACTTTGTCAGTGCTTTCCGGCACTGGCATAGCAGTGCCAATGGGATGTGTGCTGCATCCTGCAGTTGGGTGTCGCTCACGGAGGCCTCCTCAAAGTAAGGGAATGTTTGTTCCCTTACCTCAGAGCTGCATTGCCCTTATGTCAGTGCTGGAAAGCACTGACATAAGGGGTTAGGATTGCACCCTATGTGTCTTAAGTTTGTGCTACTGAGGATCAAAAGGGTAGAAATTTTAACAAGTCAGTGGAAGGGCCCACAGAGCTACAACAGAGGTACCGGCAAAGGAGTCAAACAGGGTGAAGATCATGAGAAAGGAGCATGCAGTCTTAAAGTAGAACAGGGCACAACCATCTACAGGAGTCTCCAAACTCTGGCCCATGGTGTTACAAAAAAATGCCCCTCAGGCGTGGTGCAGGAATAGCCTTACCATTCTGCACTGCAGCCTGCCATCTTCACTGCTGTAGAAACTCATTCCAGGCAGCTGCCTCCACTGCCAACTGCTCCAGAAGACTGTCAGATTTTCCAGGGGAAGCAGCTGCCAGCACAAGTTTCTGCAGCAATTAGCTACAAAGATAGCAGGCTGCAGTATAGAAAGGTCAGGCTGCACCACTGCTGCATCACGCCCAAGGGGCATTTTTTGTAACACCAGATCCTGCCTGCAGGCTGGAGTTTGGAGGCCCCTGGTCTAGAATAACTGGTTAGCAGTAGTTCAATTACAAGATGGTTTCAAGGCAGTTTTCATGCTTGAAATGCACTAAGCAGGGTTCTTATCTTAGCAATTATTTGAGGTGAGTTGGCTCTGGTTAGCAACTGTGTCACTATTAAACCATGATTATGGCTGACAAGGAAGGGAGAATTCATGTCAGAGATGGGGAACTGGGTTCCAAGCTGATTTGCAAATTGCTTTGCAGGGAATGCCCCAAGTCATTTAATGTGGCAGATGTCAATGCAGTAGGTATTATGCAGCAGTTCAAAATAGTTTAGCAGTGACAAGAATATGTGAACTAGTCCTCAGTATTGCATCAAGAGAGGCTGAACAAGATTTATGTTCCATTACTCAAATTCACCAGTGTTTAAGCATAGAATATTCATCTCTTGTTTTCCATCCTTTTGGCTACAATACTGTAATTTCTTTAGGCAAGTGAGTTACTTTATCATTTAAGCAAATCCAGCATTGTACGGTACATCTTTGGTATTAATCCTAATTTTAAAAGACTCCAAACAAAATCAATTGATTTTTCTACTGTTCTTCTATGCTTGCTGTAATTGATGCAGGATAATGGCTGACACTGTTGCGTTACAGAGTACTATATCCTATTTGTTTCTCTTCCAGTAGCATGTTTATTAAAAAGGCAGCAAACTGTTCTAGCTAACAGTACTTGACCATGAAAACTTTTGAATAATAAAACTGTAGTCACCTTATCCTTTGGTATAGTTTATGATGGAGCATCTACAGCTACCTTCCTTGGGAACAGCCTCAACAAATTTGCATCATGCTCTTGAAAGACAGTTCACAATATTTTAATTGGTGCATTTGCAGCTTAAAAGCAGCCCATGAAACTAAGCTGCATTATGTTCAAGTAGTATGCTGGCTCCGAGTACAAATGTAAAATGGTAAATAATTGGGGTACTCCATGGACCACTATTAGGTCCATTCCCAGCTCTGAAAATCCAATCAAAGTTTTGCCTCTGCCAAACTGAAGAGTAATATTAATGAAGAACTATGAATATTCTTTGTGCTATGAGACAGTTTGTAAAAGAGCCCCTTTTTCCTTAAAGGTAGAGCAAGGACAACTGTTTTGCTAGTTCTTAAGGCTCTAGTCAGTATAGGGGGATGTACAGTGAGAAGGAAAAACATGTATTTTCAGAGCTGATTACTTCTGTTTTAAGGTTTATTTTAAACTGATGAAAGTACCATCTAGAGCAGGGGTGCCCAAATACTGGCACTGTTCTCAGCATGACAGCCAACTGTTCACATGAGCTGTGGGACGAGGGCTCCCTCCACTGCTTGCTGTTTCACATCTGTGACGCGGCAGCAAAGGACTTTTATAGGCCTTGAACTATTGCAAGACCTTAATTCATTCATGTAAGTTCAATCTCTAATATATTTATTTATGTAAATTTATTCAAATTTGAAATGTTAATTCTTTTTTCCTGGCCCCCAACACAGTGTCAGAGAGATGATGTGGCCCTCCTGCCAAAAAGTTTGGACACTCCTGATCTAGAGCAATTGTTCTGACACACCAAGTTTAGCCTTGCATATATCACATCTCCAGTTGTATAACTTGGCTAGCTGCACAAAAGAGGAAACAGGAAGTGTCTGTATGTAAAGTGTGTTTATTCCTGCAAGGTATGAACAGTGACAAAGCCAGTGCAGATACCCGCCCAAAACTGCTAAAGAAGATAGGCGACACTTTGGCAGCAAACAAGAATAACCAATCCCCCCAACCCCCTCAATTTCCTGCTTTAGATTTAAATCAGCTGCCCTGTCAAGTCAGCACAGCTGTACTCTCACTGCACATCAAACAGAACCATACTACAGCTCAACAACTGAATTTACGCACCAGATACATGCTCTGGAGCAACAGCTATATAATACATCCTGTCACCCATTGAAGGTTTCCACCAACTCAAAGCCCATAGTCACAGGCCTCATGGCTGTTCTTGGTATAGAGCTCCAAGTAGCCTTTGTATGTCTGAGCATCTGTTATGGTAGCCTTAACAGCAGGATCCAGCTTCATGGCTTCCACCCAGTGTTTCAGTGCTGGGGTCTGCTCCAGACAGCTGCAGATGAACAAAACACAGCAGTTCTATAAATTAGTTCTGTCTTAATCTCAACTTGTCTTTTTCATAGGGGGCTTGCATTGTGCTCTTTAAAAAGGATGAACTACTCCCAACAGGCACTACTAGATTGTTCCAATTTAAGCATCATGCAAGTCTGTTCATCACTTCCCATTATAGCCCTTCTAACTACAGAGTTTCCCCCAACCGATGTGGCTAACAAAGGCTAGAGCAGAGCTGTGCCACCTGAAGTGACTGCTTCCCACAGCGAGTCAACTCTTCTTGCTGGATCAGATCAATGTCCTCCTAGTCCCATCTTTCTATTAACACCGGCCAGCTGGGCAACTAGAAGCTCCTAAGCAAGGCATGAAGGAAGTAGTATCTACAGAATCTGGTACTTGGAAACACATTGCCTCTGACCCAGAAGGGTTCTGCTGAGTTAGCATGTGGCCCTAAGTTAATGTGGCCCAGGGGCATTTCCCTCCCCAGTTCTATATTAGGAGGGAGACTGAGGGAGAGTGTGTGATATGCTTTTTCTTGTCTATTCAGTAGTTTGTATTTTAATATTGTAAGCTGCCTTGACTCTTTTATCATTAAAGAGAAAGGCAGGATAAAAAATTTAAATACAGGTCCAGCCTATTTATACACTGATTTTTTATACATGAATTTGACTCAACACGAATAGCCCCTGCAAATGAGAAAGAATGTGCTGATCCCTGGAGAAGGGGAAAAATGCATCCCTTTAAAATCAGTTTTAAAAACTGAACAGTCCTTTAACAACAGCCTCCTTAATGAGAGAGAGAGAGAGAGAGAGAGAGGGCAGCAGGCTAACAATCCATCAATCCTTCTCTCTCCTTTGGACCCCTCCCTTCCCCCAGCATGTGAAAGAAAGGTGATCATTTTGCATTGGTGAAGGGAGGGGCTGAGTGAAGTGCTGATGGATTGTCTTCTTAATGACTCTTATCTTGGAGTCAAAAGGTCAGCAAGGCTGTTTTCAATCACTGGAGCAAAGGAACTTTGTTTTTTAAAATTGATTTGCTATAGTGCAAATGCACAGCCTATTTTTTTTAATCCACATGAGTGCTTGGAACAGAACCCACAGGAAAAATTAGTCTCCTAATTTTCTAGTCTCCTAATTACAGGTTAGTCTCCTAACCTGTATATGCAGCACTTGGCTGCCTAGATGTCAGGGGAAAGGAAGCAAACTACTATCTAGGGCAGGGGTCTCCAAACCCCGGCCCGGGGGCCAGATGCGGCTCACTACGAGCTTCTATCTGGCCTGCGGCCAGCCTCTTCTCCCCTGAAAGCTCCTGGCCCACTTTGCTGAACATAACTGGAACTATGCTCTGGTTGCATCTGGAGGGTGTTCTAAGGGCCAGAGAGGGTGAATGGATGAGCCCATTCATTCATTTATTCACTCATCTAAGTTCCATCTCTTATTTATATAAATTTTATATTTAAATTTTTTTTCTGGCCCTCAACACTGTGCCAGACATTTGATGCGGCCCTCTGGTCAAAATGTTTGGAGACTCCTGATCTAGGGAATATTCCACAATTGCGCTTCTTAACTAGTAGCACTTCATTTTTTAAAGAGAAAAAAAAAAGTAGCACTTCACAATATGGCAAGAGATACTTGACAGCATTGCTATAGTGACCACATGGTACTGCCTTGCCTATCCTGGTCCTACTGAAAGCAGAGATGCCTGGACCAGTGGTGTACCTCAAAAAAAGCCCCAAAATTGGAGCAGGCCACACTTACTTGCAAACTGTCTCTAGTGGTAGAACTCTCAAAAAGTGGTTCCACAAAAGTGATACTTAGAAAAATGGAACTTCCAAGGGAAAAACAGAAAGGGATTGAAAAGCTCAACTCTACAGTTCTTGCTTCCTCCCCCAGACCCTACATTGGCAGGGGATGGAGGGAAAGTCAACTATTGCTCTAAGGTATTTAGAGAAGGTATTCCCTTTATAAAACCAAAGACCAGATTTTCTGTTGGATTATGATTCTGTACCAACAGCTGAGCTGAATTTGGTTGACTCAACTCTATAAGTCTAAAAAACTTAATTTGCTAATAAATGCTAGTTCAAAAGAGAAAGGATACCTCCCTCCTGTTTCTTTGTATGCATGCCTCTTGGGGTAGTGGGCATCAAGTGAGAGCAAGGAGGATGATCACTCCTGCCTCCCTGGCCAGGGAGAGCATTAAGGCCCAGGGAAGTAAGACTATGCAATTACTTCATGTACACATACACTAATATCACCCTATAGCACCCCTATGGGTGCTAATATCACCCATAACTTGGCTTCCTTTAGCACTGATTTATTACTGCGCTTTTTGTCCTGATGTATGGCAGGACAGTTACTTTGCATGCAGAAAGTCCCAGCTTCAAACCCTGGCATGTCTAGAAAAGATGGAAAGACCCATATCTGAAACCCAGAATAGTCACTGCTAGAAACTGTTGACAATACTGAGCTAGATGGACCAATGGTCTAAGGACGAGTCAGTTTCCTGTGAACAGAGCTGAAGCCAAAAGCTACACCATAACATACCACTGAGTAAGCTCTTACCCTAATTGAATTTTGCATAGAATACCAGAGTATTGAGCCTGAACTAAAGGGGGGGAAGTCAAATTCTCAGGGGAGTCTGTTCCTTCTCTAAATACCTTAGAGCAATAGTTGACTTTCCCTCCACCCCCTGCCAATGTATCAAGAACAGCTTGAATCTTTCTACAATAAAACTAGTCACATAAGTAAATAGCAGGTTCTTATATGTGCCACAGGTTTGTCCTCTGTAATTCACATGGCAAACTATCTCGCATTCCAGAGAGGTAGCTGTGTTAGTTGTAGAAAGATCTAAGGACATCTTAAATGACTAACAGATTGTCCTGTACGATACAAGTGTTCATGAACCAGAATGTGCTTTGTCAGAGGTATAAAGTGTTATGCACCCTGTGGGATGCTCCCCCACTACTTTCAAGTCTCAACTGAAAATCCACCTTTTCTAGCAAGCCTCTGACACCACATCATAGTTCCCTACTTCAGCTTAAGGACAGGAAACAAAAAGAATTGCATGTTTCCCCTATTTACCCCACCTCCATGCCTCTGTTATCTCACTTTTGCCACTGTAACACCCTTGAGGCAGGAATTTGTATACTTCCCCCCTCTATGTAAAGAGCCATGTGCATTGATAGTGCTGTATAAAACAAAAACCAGGCAGACATATACGCTCTCGCTCTCTCTCTCTCGCTCTCTCTCTCTGTGTATTATTTGTAACTTGAATAAAATGTATATATATATATATATATGCGCATAGAAATATACAGTCCAAACACATCCAATATGATTACTTAACGGTAACACAGGTTCCCTCCCCCCCCATCTATGCTGTGCTAACTTACTTCTGTTGTGGGAAAGAAACTCAGTCTAGATTTAGTCTAGATTAAATATTGCTTTAATCACTGTGAGCTGCCTTGGTGTGTTTAAGGGAAAATGGTATATCAAGTTTCTAAAAAACTTAATTTGCTAATAAATGCTAGTTCAGAAGAGAAAGGATACCTCCCTCCTGTTTGTTTGTTTGTATGCATGCTTCTTGGGGTAGTGGGCATCCTCAAGTGAGAGCAAGGAGGATGACTCACTCCTGCCTCCCTCTCTCAATCATTTCACTACTTTGTGAACAGAACTGGCTGATGCAGACCCGTCCCATCAATGGCACTCATCCCTCTCACCAGTTACCCGAGGCACTGGCGTAAGGTGGTTTGTTGGAAAATTACTTGGAAGCGATAAAGACTCAAAAGGCTTACTCATGTACTCCAAAAGGCTCAAAACGCTCAAACCAAGGCCAGATCAGATAGTCAATCATGGATACAGAATTCCCGCCAAGGAACTTGGTCTTCTGGTTGATGAGAATCTAAAGGAGAGAGCCAGTAGACATGCATAAACAAAAAAGAGAAACACTCTGAAAACTTGCAGAAACAACAGAACACCACGATAGGGCACCCTTCTACATTAAGCCAAGTACCGTTTCAGCACCCTTCATCGACTATGGCAGACCTCCTTAACCACCACCTGCCTCCCAGCATGTCCACTCTAATGCCTGAAAAGTTTGTTAAAATTATTTTTCCCCTCTGTGGCTGTGAGCTCTCTCACTGTCTGATCTCAGAGCTGAAGTATTTCTCCAGCCCTATTATATCTCACCTCCATTGTGTGTGGCCCTGCTCTTTACTGAGCCTTTAGGTTTGTTTTTTTTAATGTCTGTTTAGATGCTATATGCTACCCTTTATCTTGTGCTAACTACACATAGATCCATTTGACTGCTTTGACCTTTTTTTTTTTTTAAAAAAAAAAGAGACAGGTAGCTATCTCATCCATTATATGAAAGCAAACTATTAAATCTTGACCAGTATTTACAAAGTCCAAAAAACCAAACTTTTTTTCTGGTCTTGAGGACATGCCCAGGTTTCCTAGAACAGATCCATACAGATGGAAACAAGTGTGAGGATGGCTCCCTCTAGTGGACAGCAGCAGAAAGCTTTCTAATAACTGAACTTGGACAAAATCAACAAGTTACAGTGAACCCTCAATTTCACAGAATAAGAGGGGAGAAGGATGTCCGTCAATGCCAGAGTCTGTTAAATTCAAATGCGTTTATGACAATGCACAAGTCCCAGCACAACATATCACTAGCTTTTAAGGAAGGAAACAGCCATTTCCAAATTGAGGGTTGACAGTATATGGAAGAATCACTTATCTCAGTGCAGCTTTGCCCAGTATCATTAGGATCAGGGTATCTGGCCTCCGTTAAACTCATGTAGTAGAGCGTAGTCCTTAACACTCTACCCAAGCTCTCTCGGAATAGAGCAGAAAGGCTATTCAAGGGTCTGTTTCATCAGAAAACCCAACGGATCTTTTGCCTAGTCAATAGGAAACACATGACAGAACACTAAAGCTTTCCTGGGAGGAACAGCGATCACCAGCTCACCTCTTCAAGTTTGAGAAGCTTCTCACAGAACTCGTCCTTCACAGCCGATGCATTCTCTCCATTTCTGATGGCCAAGAAGTATTTGTAGCACAGAGGAGCTAGCTAAGCAAATCAAGATAATGCCTTCTTATCAAGATGCAGAATAATTTCAGTTTCTTTTGAAGAATGCAAGCTTGCCAACAAAATCTAGGCTGCTGTCATTATTTCCTCTCAACCTCAGCTGCAGCATGCCAATAAGTCCCACAAACCTACGGAGGGTGGGGGAGGCACAATCATCCTAGCTTTTGGTGGTGGCAGTAGCAGGATTTTTCTGTCCTTTTTAAAGACTTTGTTTTGCCAAACAGGTAGCATTTGTCTTTTGCCCACTGTGCCCTTTAGTGTCAATTTTGGCACTTCAAAGAAAAAAACCTACTGACTGATACAAAGTAGTCGACAGGCAAGCTATCAATGAATCAAGCATGATAAAGTTGCCACTGCCTAAAAATGGTTAAAAATAAATCCCACCACAGCCACTCATAGTTTCAAGGTCACCAATGGCGACTAGGGAGAGGGATCACAGACATGACTATCTTAAAGAGTTGTTGTCAGGGTAACAGCAAGACAGTACATGTGAAGCACTCTGAACCCTCAAAAGTCTTGCTATTATTTACCTGTTTGAATTAAAACCCACTCCCTTTCATACATTTAGAGCGCAATCCTAACACCCCTTTTGGCCTGCGCAAGTCCTTTGTGCCTGCCAAAGGGTGTTGTGAAAGTGCTTTATGGCACTTTGTGGTAAGGTGGTTACACACAACAGAAGATTCCCCTTTGTTCTATCTATGCAACAATGTTCTTTTTAATGTCTACAGATCCAATAAGCTTTATTGTAAAAATAGTAAAATATTAAGAAATTAAAATTAAATTAAAAAATTAAAAATATTAAAAATAGTAAAAATGTTCTTTTTAATGTCTACAGCAGGGGTGCTCAACATGTCGATCGCGATCAACCGGTCAATCGCGAGGCAAAATGAGTCGATCGCGGAGCCCTTAGTCTAGTCTATAGAGTCTATAGACTAGTCTAGTCTAGAGTCTAGACTTTTCCCCACTCTACGGTTTCAGGGCAGAGCTACCAGGTGAAATGGGGCGGGGCGTGTGAGCCCAAGTCGGCGGTGGGGGGGAGAGGAGGAGAAGAGTACGGTGGCCGGGAAAGGCCAAAAATTGGTGGAGGAAGCGTTGGCGGCAGCGGGAGCGGCCAGCTGAACCGGCCTGGCTCTCTCCTTCCCCCCCCCTTTGGCGCCTGGCTGGTGCATTCGCCATGTCGCTGTTCCAGTCGGCGCTGGACTTCCTGTTCGGACCAGGCTCCCTGGGGGCCGCCAGCTGGGACCAGAATGACTTCGTGGGGCAGGTGGTGGAGATGGGAGAGATGAAGCTGCGCATCAAGAAGGTCATCGCCGAAGGTGCAGGGGGAGAGGGAAGCCCCCCCTGGGATGAGTGGGTCGTGGAAGGGCCCCTCACGAACCTCTTGGCCCCCCCACCTTCTCTGTTAGGGTCCTTGGTTGGGGTCAAGGAGCCTTATAGGGTGAGGTTGTGGTGGGGGCTCAGCTGCACTGGGGAGGGCTTCCCAGCGCTGGCTTTGGGAGCTTTGGACCCCCCCCCCCGTTGGCAGGGAGGTGGGGTGGGTGGGGAGGCAGGTGAGGCAGGGCCTCCCCACAGGGGTCCTCGAAGAGCGCTGCCGCCGTGTGAGGCACCCAAGCTCTGCACGTAGGTGCTTGGGTGGGTGTTTGTAAAAAAACTCTGGTAGATCTCCGGGCCTTGCTGGGTTTCAAAGTAGCTCTCGAGCCAAAAAAAGTGTGAGCACCCCTGGACAGATCCAATAAGCTTTATTGCAAGAGGTGGATGTGAATGGCATTAGGAAGGCAAGGGAAAACAAGATGAAGGGAAACAACCAATGG
This sequence comes from Tiliqua scincoides, assembly GCF_035046505.1. NCBI lineage: Eukaryota > Metazoa > Chordata > Lepidosauria > Squamata > Scincidae > Tiliqua > Tiliqua scincoides. Next base: position 186,856,692 of record NC_089823.1, read on the forward strand.
AATATGTATGAAGAATGTTCCAACTCCAAAGAACAGCAAAAAGAAGAGCATGCCAGAATACTTTCTATTCTGTGCCAGCACTGTCATGAATATGTACAGTTTAGGCCTAGTAGCATTGCAAAGCCTGAACCACAGTAACCCAGTAACACAGAAGGGGCTTGCAAGGGGCTTGCATTTCCTAGCTGCTAGGAATTTACAACTCAATGGAAGGTGATTATGTAGCACCTAGGCAGTCAGAAAGACGCCCATCAAGGATGGAATGCAGCTGCAGATCTCCAGGGGGGAGGGAAGAGCTGAGAGGGCGAGCTTCCAGCCCCACTTCTGGAGGACAGGGTCTTTGGTCTTTGTTCCTTGTCTCTTGGTGAGATAGGTGGGTGCACATCCTGCCCCGCGAGGACCATGTGGCTTTTTAGGTAACTGACCTGAGGATCTACAAAAGAAGCTGACCCAGGTGAGAGTAAGGAAATAATAGAGATAGCCAGTTAGCTTTATTATTTTATGCTGATATATTTCCTAGAAATTTTTATGCCTCTAGCATTTGCTGCCTTTTGTAACTTTTTGTAACCCTATGTACTTAAAAAAGTAAAAATCCTTTTACCATGTTGGTTCATTGTCTGTTGGGGACAAAGGTTCAGAATCCTGCCTAGCCATTCAGCAAGCTACCAAAAATCCTCATTGTGGACTAGTAACTTGAGGACTGAGACTTTAAGAAAGTGCTCAGTGCCTACAAGGGATATAGTTAAGCCTAGAGGGTCTTGGTTTCCCTGGACTGAGACACTGGCTCTTACAGGGTGGTGGCAGTACTACCGAACAGGGATCTTTGAGGGCTCTAGGGTTCAGAACCAACAACTCTGAGCAACCCAAAACCCTGGGAGTGAGAGCAAGTATACAACATGGTGGCCTAGCGCTGGGATCCGACTGAACTTTGTTCCCAAAAGTGGTTACACTTAAGGCAGAGGCAAAACCTCTACAAAGATTTCAGTGGTTTGTTATTTTGGCAGTAAGGGCTGTTCTGCCTCAGCAACGTAAGCAGAACTAGCATAGGGTAGAAGACAGCAACATGATGTACAGAGATCAGTTGTATGCTGTTGAAGAGGTGGAAGGGACTTTGGGACCGATCCCAGTCAACATACTGGAGTCCCAATCCCCAAGCCTGTTGGAAAGGGCTTACAGAACTGAGTCTGTACCACCGAGGGCTCAGACTGACCCACTGATTTTCCACTCCAATGCTAATCATAGCATTCCTAGACATCTTTCCAAGTTTATGTATTCATGATTCCTTGGTTGAATCCAATGTTTCCTTCCCAGCACACGATTTAAACAGGACATTAGCACTGCCAAGCAAATTGTGTACAAACAGACCAATCCCTTCTTAGGTATTAGTCTTCTACACTATACCTGGTTCCCTCTGTCAGTACAGTACAAACCTTGGAGAACTGTTCCAAGAGCATCTTCTGAGACGCTTTCTCAAAGGGGTCTGAAGGATACAGCTTCTTCTCTGGATAGGCTTCATCCAAATACTCACAAGTGATTGGAGACTCAGAGATTAGCTGACCCTTGCTAGTCTCCAGCACAGGCACTAATCCAAACGGGCTTTTCTCAAAAAACCAATCTGGCTTGTTTTTCAGATTGATATTGACAGTTTCATGCCTAGAAGGTACAACACAAAAACAAAAAGCAAAACCACTTTTGCCAGCAGTCCCCTATTTTTTGCAGTCAACAGTGAAGTTTTTAAGATACATCCCAAAGCTCCCAAGCACGTGCTATTTTCTAAAAGCCTACATGGTTACAGATATCCAACTCGCCACCCTAGGGTGACAGATCTTGACTTTAACTGTGTATTTTGCAGGCTGCCAACACAGTTACAACAATATAAAAGGAAATTGCTCATGTATATAGAAAGACTACCAATTTCCACAGCCACAGATTAATTTATTGGCCATTGCAACACAGAATAAGCTGATTTTTCTTGACCTATTTCAGGGCTTTATGAAGGTAAATGGTACCAAGGAAGGCAGGAGCACCCCATCAGGGAGTCAAATACATAAGAATGATTAGGGAGGGGGAGATCATCTCCAATGCAATGAGAATAACAATTTACATTGACAGCTTGTTTCTTTAAAAAAAATAAACCTGTAATTGATGTTCAGTTCTGTTGAAACTCGTATAGTAAGGCACATCCTATGGCTAGCATTCCATTACAACCAGAGGTTCCCAAACTGCACCAAGGGATGTCCCCAGCAACCACTTATTCCAGCTGTCCTGCTATCTCCATCTTGGATCACACAAGATCTTACACTATCCAAGATGGCAGCGCCTGGGAGAGCTGGGAAGAAGAGGCTGCCATGAAAGAAGGGTGCCATGACCACAATAAGTTTGGGAACCACTGCATTACAACTTACTACAGAGCAACCACTGGGACAGAAATATGCACATTCTTTTTTAAAAGAGGTGTGTGTGTATTTCTGTCCCAGTGACCACCTATCCTATATAAGCCCAAAAAGGAGGGAGGGAGGGAGGAGTGTGTGGACTACAGCACAGTGTCTTCCAACATTCGGTAGCTGCACTACTTACTTGATTCCTTTGGCCTCCAGGACTAGTCGTGTTCTCTGTGCAAAGGGACAGTAGCGCATACTATAAAGACGGATCACTCCTTCAGGCACAGGCCCTGGAGCAGAACTTCCTGGAAGACAATTACATAGGCCATCCCAGTTAGAACAAGCAGAATAGCTGGCCTGGTTCACATAACCAAAATCATAAGAGAGTCTCAGGTTGATGCACACATCCTCCTCTGACACATGAAGAAAGAGATCAAAAGCCACAGTTTAAATACCACCTGGGAATACTGGGTGCTGTAGGCTTATACCATGATCTCAGAAGCTAAGCAGGGTCAGGCCTGGTTAGTACTTGGATGGGAGACCGCCTGGGAATACCGGGTGCTGTAGGCTTACACCATAGTCTTTCGAGACTGAAGGTTGCCAACCAAGTACCCAAATTCCATCCAAACTCAGGAAATGGCAGTTTGTTCCAACTACAGAAAGTTCAGATCAACCAGTATCAGAGAAACTGTGCAGACTGGTGTGATTTCGTAATAACACCATAGCTGATCATTAGCAGACCATAAGTAGCCTTTACTTTAACACAAATAGTAAAAAGTTCATGATCAAAAGAAGGGAGAGAAAACAAATGGAGCAGCTTTTCTAACCCTGCAGTTATTCCAATGGATTTTTTACACTGAAAATTTAAATCTTAAACATGGGGTGGCCGAGGAAGGGAAAAGCTGTTTTGGAGCATAGTGCATTTGAGAACTTGAGGCTTTATTTGTTAGAATAAGTTTTGACTTGCAATCATTTTCCCATTAATACTCTATTCTCATGCGTATCACACACACACTCTAGCTTGGAATGTGGATAGAAAGGCTTATCTACACCTTGCAACACAACACAGGCTGTGCTGGATGTTTTAGCCACATTCTTCTGCATGCACTCAATTCCTGAAAGACACCCAGATGTTCCTTGCTGGATCAGAGTATGGTTGTGTGCATATGCAAGCCAAGTGTTACAAACCACAGAGGGTAAGAAACAAGGACACAAGCTTAATCACCTTTGAATAAGCACACAGAGGGGGAGCAGGACAGCAACAACAAGGCCCAATTCCTGCAGCTTACAAGCTCCAACATATATATAAAAACTGTATGTGCACAGATTCATATGTGCAGTTGGGGACTGTGAGAAGAGTGCTTTAGGAATCTCCGTCCCTTCCTCTCCCCCCACCCCAAGGAAGGATACTTCCTTTGAGCCTTAGGAAGGTGAAGAAAAGGCAGGATAAAAAGCGTGCCACTGATTCCCCAATTTCTTCAGTTAGGAAGCAAGGGAGGAACTGTATACCAGACTAGAAGCAAAACCAAATTATGTGGGGGGAAAAAAGTACCTTTCACAGATGTTATGCATGTGGCAGCTTGTGCAACAGGTTGTGAAAATGAGCGCATCTCTGTATTTATAACATTTTCAGTAGTCACTAGTTGAAACCCCATCTCGTGATTTTTTTTAAACAAGGGGCTGGTTCAGATACTTGCGCTGTCTGACCAGCTCCATGCAGCAATATGGTCATCTCCTAAGAGTCTGCTTGTTATTAACTGTACCCCTGCTAACTGGCTGAAGAGACATGTTTTAAAAGAGATATACTCTTGTATTTAGCAGGGTGACAGCAACTCTTCCCCCCCCCCCCCCAGCAAGGCATCTTTTCCAGTGGCTGTTGCTGGCATCTTCAAGATTGTGAGCACTTTGGGGCAGGGAACCATTTACCTATTTAGCTATGTAAACTGCTTTGTTAACTTGCTGAAAAGGACTATATAAATATTCCTAATTAAAACATGAAAGCTCACAAAGCAGGTACATTCTGGCCTCTCCACATGCAGGGCATCTGGAAAATGCAGGGCATTTTCTTTAATCTTCAGAGGGAGTTTTCTTTAAAGCAAGTTTCAGTGCACACAGAGAGGCAGTCAATTCAAACCACCATTACCCCATGCAATTAATCAGTGGAGGCTACTCTTTGTTGGGGAGGGAAGTGATGATAGTAAGGCAATACCAAGGCTACACTGTGAATCACAACTATGTGATAGTCATAGCTTGTATGGAAAAGCCAACTATAGTGCAGTTACAGGAATAACCCCAGTCATGTAAAGACAACACAGTCTTTACCAATAGTATAATTCATCTTGTGAAACCATTGTCATCTTGCAAACCGCAGGAAGAATAGTGTAGCAAGAGGAGCCCCTTGATCCAGGCACCATCAACCACTTTGTCCTTGGATTGGTGGGGCAATCTACTCTGGGGAGGACTACTTTAAGGAAGCTTACAGCACAATCCTACGTATGTTTACTCAGAAGTAAGTTCCACTGTATTCATTGGAGCCAACTCCCAGGAAAGTGTGTATAGGATTGCAGCCTCAGTTCTTTGTCCTCCTCACATTGGTGAGAACAGCAGAAGTTACTGGCTCCAAAGTAGGATCACGTGAACAATGAGAATGTCTGATGGTTTATTCTCAGCTAGGTAATGGATGTGTGCAAGGCCCTTCCCCATCAAACTGCAAACTCAATTCAAAACATGGATGGAAGCTACCTTGAAGTCCTAATTGCTGGAAAGGTGGGATGTCTAGGGTTTAAAATCTGAGGGATTACCTTCCTCCACACAAATCTAATAAGTTCTTCTCTTGAAAGTCCTCCCACCAGCTGGGATAAGGCTTGCAGGGACTCATGAGAGCACTTTCTCAGTGATAGCTCCTAGCCTGTGCAATCCCCTACACTGTGAGATGTGGCAGGTCTGCCAGTGCTTCAGTGCCATGCCCTTGGCACCATTCCCTGCCTTGAAAGCCATTCTACTTTTGCAGAAACCTAGCAAGATCAGGGCTGCTGGTGGTACAAAAAATAAAAAAAGGAAAAATGCAACTCCGACATGGGCCAGCCATTGCAACAGCTGGAGTGACTCTTGCAATGTATGCAAGCAGCCAAATGACCAGTACGTTATTTATCACATTTTTATACCGCCCTTCGTCCAAAGAGCTCAGGGCGGTGTACACAGCTGCTCCCCTCCTTTTGTCCTCACAACAACCCTGTGAGGTAGGCAAGGCTGAGAGAAAGTGACTGGCCCAAGGTCACCCAGGAAGCTTCTTGGCTGGGGGGGGGGGATATGAACCTGGATCTTCCAGGTCCGAGTCCACCTCACCATGCAATGCAAACTGCCCAAGGCGTTGGTGGAGGAGCTTTTAGGATCATCCACTTTTGCAAGCAGGCAAAGACAGGCACAATGCCAGTGCACTCATTCCAGCCTTTTCTGATATGGCAGTGAGCTTCCAACCTGCCCCCGCTTCATACGTGTGAAGCCAACCCACGTGTCAGATGAGACCAGCTTCTCCCCTCCGCCCCGGGAACAGCAGCAAATGGGGGAAGAGCCTACAAGCTTGCAAGGGGAGGCACAGCAAAGGGCTCCCTTGGCTTATCCCGCCAGCCACGATCCAAGCCACCTTCGTACCCAAGCAGCTGCCCTTCGAGATAGTTAGTGCCTGGGACGGGAGGGAGGGGAGGGTGGAGGAGAAAGCCCAGCAAGGCAGGCAAGGGACAGCAGGGAGGCCAGCCTATCCCGAAGGAAGAGCCAGGCTAAGCACAGGGCAGCAGCCAACCCCCCCTCTCACCTTTCCCTAAGCTCCTGCTGAACTCCCCAGACATGATCCCCGCTGTGCACAGCTGCGAGCCTCTGCCTTTTCGACTTCTTGCTCCCAACAGCCTCGAGGTGGTTTGGCTCCACCTCCTCCTCTAGCTTGCAACTAGCCGGTGGTTCTCTCTCTCCCCCCTCCCCTTTGTGGCATGCAGCTGCTCAGTTAAGGAAGCACGTATGGGGGGGAGGAGAAGAAGGTCTGCAGCAGCATCCTAGGCAGGCTTACAGCCCACTCCTAGGCTTGTCTACTCAGAAGTAAGTCCCATCAGAGTCAATGGGGCTAACTTCCAGGAAAGTGTGGATAGGATTGGGCTGTCGCTCTACAAATAAGTCCCACTGTTTTCAGTGGGGGTTAATTCCTAGCAAGCGTGTCTAGAATTGTTGCCTTTATGTGGCTGCAATGAAACCAAACCCCCCCCCCCCACATGGATTCTCTAGGACAGTGTTTCTCAAACTGTGGGTGGGTCGCGATCCAATTTCAGGTGGATCCCCATTCATTTCAATACTTTATTTTTAATATATTAAACTTGATGCTACCATGGTATGTGACTGCATTTGGGAAAATGTAACAGACCTGTACTTTTAACCAGCTACTATGTGTATTCTTTTAACAATGATAGTCAATGGCACTTACTCCTGGGTAAGTGTGGGTAGAATTGCAGCCTAGGATTGTTAAAAATTTTCCTGCTTGATGATGTCAATTCTGATCATAACATCACTTCCAGTGGGTCCTGACATTCTCATTCTAAAAAGTGGGTCCCAGTGCTAAATGTGTGAGAACCACTGCTCTAGAAATCTATTAATCTCCAGGTGACAAAGCAATCCTGCAGATTTTAATAGGCCCTTCAGGAATTTTCCAAATATTCCATTAGGTGGGAATCTCTAGGAATAGGTTCAGTTGGAGTTGCGAGTCCTATGCTTATCTTAAAGCAGCAATCCAAAATCACCTGGTAGTAGTACCACTCACTGAAATGTTGGATCCAGGGGTGCCATAGGAAAAAAAACTACTATGGGTCCTGTGGCACCTGGAAGACCTGCCAATTTATTTCAGGATAAGCTTGCATGGACTACAGTTCACTTCATCAGATGCCAAGGAAAGGGACTTGGTAATCTTGAAGTGAGAGAATGGTCTGAGCCACTTCAGCCACAGGAGGAGAGGCACCTTTTTAGAAATGCACTCCTACATTCCAAAAACACACCTGTAAGTAGAAAATTAGCACAGCAGGAAGCTGTCAAATGTGTGGCCCAAGCATTCAGTCAGTGTGACACTGATGTGTATTAAAGGTATAGGTACTCTGTCCCTCTTTGTATATGGTAACCCTGTGTAAGAGGCCCATGCTCCCTTGTTTCTCAGGGATACAGTATTCTGCTCTGAACAAATGTCTTTTGAATACAGTAGTATAGATGAAGCAAAGGGAGTACAATTTTCTATGTCAATTCATTTAGATGCCATATCCAGGAATCACACAGATAGCAAGTTGGGGGTCCTGTTGTTGCAGTTCATTCCCTACTGGTTTCCTACAACTAAGTTTGTCCACATAGGACCCTTGTAAGAAGGGAGAGAAGAGTCAGTGGGAATAGAAAAAAGGAAAGATAGAATGGGTGGAGGGAAAAATGAGAAGAAAGGAGGAAAGAGCTGTAACAAAGTGTGAATAAAGCACCAAGTTTAGACGTCTAACAGCCCAGTGCTGATGGGCTCATGCCAGCCCACCACTGGTATGCACTGTTGCAAATGTGCCTGAAGGCACACCCGTGACAGTCAGCACCAGCCCAGCACCAGAGCTGGCTCAGCGCCAGCCCACGCTAGGCCAGTACCAGTTAGAGGCCAGTCAGATGCTGCTCGGCACTCCAAGAGGTGAGTGGGGGCATGGGGGATGGGTTACAGGGTGGGGGAGGGAGGGGAAGGTGTAGTGGGGGGAGGGAGTAGGGTGGAGATGGCCGCAGGCCCTTCCGCCATATCCTATCCCCCTTCTCAGTCCAGGAAACCTGGCACTGGTCTCTTCGAATCTGCGCCTGCTCAGTAGTGGGTGCAGATCCAAGGAGACCCATTGGGGATGCCTGGTCACTACATGGGGTAAAGGAGTGTCAGCTACCTTATCCTGAGTAGTCCTGGTGCTGCTTCCCAGCCCCATGGGATGCAGCAGTAGCTATTTCAGTGCCACTGCAGCCCTGGGAAGCTCAGGATTGGGCTGTGAATCTTGTTTGCTGCATTTTACTTACTAGAGCCCAGTTACAAAAATTCTCCATCCTTTTTTTTGTTTTTGCGTGCCACTCACCTGGTGGGGGGAGAACTGGAATCCCCCATTCAGCGCATTTGATTCCTGCAAGTGACAGCTGTAACAGGCTAAACCCGCACTGCCACCCACTCCTATGAAAAGGCAGGCCTTCAGCATTGTCATCGACTGCCAATGTTGATATGACTTAAGGCAAGATGTCTAGATATTGGCAACCTTCAGTCTCGAAAGACTATGGTATCGCGCTCTGAAAGGTGGTTCTGGCACAGCGTCTAGTGTGGCTGAAAAGGCCAATCCGGGAGTGACAATCCCTTCCACACCGGGAGCAAGTGCAGTCTGTGCCTGGTCTGTCTCCCTGGCTATGGGCCTTCCTTCTTTGCCTCTTAGCCTCAGACTGTTGGCAAAGTGTCTCTTCAAACTGGGAAAGGCCATGCTGCACAGCCTGCCTCCAAGCGGGCCGCTCAGAGGCCAGGGTTTCCCACTTGTTGAGGTCCATCCCTAAGGCCTTCAGATCCCTCTTGCAGATGTCCTTGTATCGCAGCTGTGGTCTACCTGTAGGGCGCTTTCCTTGCACGAGTTCTCCATAGAGGAGATCCTTTGGGATCCGGCCATCATCCATTCTCACAACATGACCGAGCCAACGCAGGCGTCTCTGTTTCAGCAGTGAATACGTGCTAGGGATTCCAGCACGTTCCAGGACTGTGTTGTTTGGAACTTTGTCCTGCCGGGTGATGCCGAGGATGCGTCGGAGGCAGCGCATGTGGAAAGCATTCAGTTTCCTCTCCTGTTGTGAGCGAAGAGTCCATGTCTACACAGATCTGTTCCCATGTAATTACAAGTCAAAATGATCTCCTATTCCTGAGGTGCTTCTTTTGTTTTGTTTTGTTTGTTTTTCAAATGTTAGACAGAGCTAGAAATTGGAAGCAAGAAAATGGCACACACTCCAGTGATGGCTGCCCAAAGTGACAGCTTCGCATTGGCTCATTGCAAAGCCACCTCTGGCTCTTCAGTACCTCACTACCCAATTTTGTTCTTCTCTTTGCTTAATTTCTCCAGGCCTTCCTGGCCCCTCCAGTTTATTTCCTGTACTGTACGTGGCATATAAATGTACTGTATGTTCATATGCATTTAAAGCAACAAACAGTGAGTGGGAGGAATACCCAGCAAAGCATTCCTTTAGATCAGTGTATTGTAAATGTGTTGAAGAAAGTCTCAGTAAGATGGTTGGCATGGCAGAAAACACCCACATTCAGTCAACATGTGCCCTGCGGTTGCCTCCACCCCTTCTCCCTCTGGCAACATCATGGCTAATTTTCAAGAGCAATAGTGACTCAGCATTGTAATGTGCAGTACATACTTGTGTCATTCATTTATTTGCCTTTTTTGTTAAAAAAGGCAAATAAATGAATGACACAAGTACGTACTGTACATTAAAATGCTGAGTCACTATTGCTCTTGAGCAAATTACCTTCTTCTAAAAGCAAGATAAAAGATAATACTTAAAGAGAAAACATACCATTAATTGTACAGGTCAGCCCTTGGTATCCACAGGCATTCCATTCCTGGAACCCTGGATGCCTGGAAGCCAAAATCCACAGATAATTGAATCTGCAGATTTCTAGCCCCTCAAAACCTCCAAAGGCGGTTGGGTCTACAGGCTTTTCTGAGGCTTTCAGAGAGTCAAAAACAATGACTTACACACACAGCCTCCCTTACCCTCAGAAGGGCCTCTTGACCTGACCAGAGCACAGCTCCAGTCATGTTTGGAGGTTTCAGATGGGTCCTCCCCCACTAGTACAGAACCCATGGATAATGAAATCCATGGGTACCAAATCTGCAGACAAGAGCTACCTGTGTAGATATCGCCTAAACATAGAAATATAACAAATACTGCACACCAGTTGTTCCCAAACGTTTTAGCACAAGACCTACTTTTTAAAATGACACACTATGGGGATCCACCTAGCTTTACAAAACAAAAAAAGAGTTTCACTTCACCAGTTCAGGCCTCTGTTTTAATCTTTTTTCTGTTGTGGGGGGTGCCTCCTGGAGCATTTATTAAGCTCCACATTTATCTACTGGACCATTCTGGTGGCTTTGCATTCCTGGCTTGCCTGTTCCAGCACAAGATAGGATTGTACCCTTAGAAACAAAATACAGTAGTCAATTGTGTGATGGACTGATATACATATAGTAATGTTATCAAACTAATTTTCAACTTAGATTCATATTTGCCACTGCCTTTATTGGTAAAGATCAGTTCCAGACTGCATTCCTTTACACACTTTCCAGCGAATAAGCCAATAAACACAGTGGGCAGTATTTCTGAGTAAATAGTCATGCACTTGCGCTGTAACTAAATGGTACTTAAGGTAAATATGGCTTCAGACCTCAATCCTGTTTGAATGTCAGAGTTTAGTCTTAGTTTACTACGTATATGCTTTTAACAAGGATAGTCAACTGATAGTCAACTCCCAAGTAAGTGTGGATTGGACTATCCTTGTTAAAAGCATATACATAGTATATTTAGTATGCTAAAAGTACAGATCTGTAACATTTCCTCAGATGCAATCACATACCATGGTAGCATCAAGTTAATATATTAAAAATAAAATACAAATTGAAATGAATGGGAACCCACCTGAAATTGGCTCGTGACCCACCTAGTTGGTTCCAACCCACAGTTTGAGAAACACTGTTCTATTTATCATTTAAAATAAACTTTTGAGGAAGTTCAGAGGACTGATAGGGCTAGGAATTGCAGTGGGGCTAAGCGCTTAAACCCCACCTCTTCCCCCCACTGTGGTTTCAGATCATTTTGCACAGATCTCCAGGTGCTATTTGTGAAAAGAAGAAAAAAAAGAAGAAAAGCATGCATTTGCATGCCCATCTAGTTTGACATATATTTTGAGCTTGGGCTGTGAAAAAGTTCAGGAGCACTTTTGCAATGAATGTGGAAGATTACACAGAAAGTTACCATGTGTGTTTGTGACCTAAGGTTACACTAAGTTGATTCAAGGACAAGTCAGAGTTTATTACCTGCTTCCCAAACTAAGGAGCTCCCCAGGGTGCTATTTATCCCAATCTCTTTATGATCAGTTTATTATTTATCAAAACAATAATGGTATACCCCTAGCATAATGGCATCTAAGAAAGAGTGTAATTGGAAGAGAGCTGTGCACTTGCCAAAGAAGTCAAAAGGCGTTCCAGCTTCTCCCTGTGAAGAAAGGACACAAGCATGGGTGTGCCATGGCAGAGAAAGAAACATGCAGCTCTGCCTCCCTTTTGTGTACTGAGCCTATCTAGTTTCACAAGGAACAAAGAAATTACTAACCATTAAACTTAGAACTTTTAAAACAGGTGGATTGTGTAGCAAATGCCCCCTTCACTCTTGACTAGGTAAACATTAAGCATTTTGCCCTAAAGGCTGTTGGAATTATCTGGCATACAGTGTCACAAAGGATTGGGATAAATTAAAAGCAGATTCTAGGATTAAACAAAAAGAAAACACCTTTGATTTAGAACAGGGGTGTCCAAACTTTTTGGCAGGAGGGCCACATTATCTCTCTGACACTGAACTGGGGAAAAAAGAATTAATTTACATTTAAAATTTGAATAAATTTGCATAAGTGTACATAAATGAATATATTAGAGATGGAACTTATATGAATGAATGACATTCTTGTGATAACTCAAGGCCTATAAAAAGCTTGGCGCAAAGAAAGGCCAGCCTTTCCATTGCTGTCACTGCTGCTTCACAGACGTGAAACAGCAAGCAGTGGAGGGAGCCCTCAGCTCACGCTAGAGGTTGACCCTCATGCTGATAGCAGTTGCATTGGGCCAGCAAGGGCTCCAGCAAGTGTCCAGTGGGCCAGAGGCTTGTTGGAAACTGGGAGCTCCTTGTGGGCCAGATTGGGGGTCCCCAAGGGCTGCAAATGGCCCCCGGGTTAGGGTTTGGGCACCCCTGGTTTGAAGGAAGAGTTATGATTCTTATTGCACCTTGCCATTAGCAGAATGTACATTCCACTGGTCGCAACTGCTGAAAACTGGCCATAAAGCACACTCTGGCAGCACACTGAGCAGTGCACTGGTTGAGTACTGGCAGGAAGGCTGGAGCCTTCCTGTGTACGTCAGGGGATTGCTGGCCATCCGCTGGAGCAGGTAAGTCAGTAGGGGAGGCAGGAGAGACAGGATGGTGAAACCGAGTGGGAAAGGGCAGGGAGGCTGCAGGAGAGGGTGTATCCGATGGTGATGGCGTGCGCCTGATCCTATCCTCTTCGTGGGCAGCTTCTTAGCTCCCTTTCTCTCCTTGGACTTGCACCAGCAAAATCAGCCAGCTGAAGCAGTCCCCTCAGGCAGCAGATTTGTGGGAAGCGCCCATCTCTGTCTGCCTACTTGTTTGCATGGCTCCTCCTTCTCTTTCCACTACCTGACTGGAAAAAGGAGGGGGGAACAGAAAGAAAGAGGAAATGTGGAGGGAAAGAGAACATACGAGTGGGCTAGAGAACACAGGTTGTCACAAACATCACCCTTGGGGTAGGGAAGGACCAGGGGAGATTCCCAAGTCAACCAGGATTTAAGCCTCCTCCACCTACACCATCCTCCACAAACCCCCAAGAGCAATGTTTATTTATTTAGCTTACTCCAAGCCCCAGGTCCTATTAACATACATGTCCTTGGTTAATTATTGCACTCAATTTTCATGTAAAAGATTTTTATTATAGCTTTAAGGGAGCTTCAATTGCTCCAATAACATATCTACATGAATTACAGTAGCTTAAAAACAAGAAAAGATCATATCTAAAAAGAGACTAAAATTACCATCTTACAGGTCTCTCAGCATTTCTTCCAGTATAAAAGCTGTTAACCCCCAGCTCCCTTCCTCCTGCTGTGTGTGTTTTCAGGCACCCATGCCCATGTTTTATTCTATAAATTACTAATGCACTACACCTGGGTAACAAACACCCAACTTAATCCATCTTAAAGGGAAAGGGACTTGCCCCACACCCGTGACACAGGTGAGTAGGAAGAGCAGAGGCTGGCACATCTTTGGGTAAGGGGGTGGCTTTGGAAAGCTTCCTCAAGCATCAGGAGGTTTTGGACCAGCCCTGGATTACAGTATGCTATAAATGCACAATTACAGCATGAAAGATTGCAACTTTCAGAAGGGAAATGAAATCACTGTATATCATGGCAGGGGCGCCTATATGATCGTTGCTTAGAAAAACATAACCAGCAGTAAGCAAACAGTGTCACTCACTCCACAACCACAAAGCATCAAACAGTGTGTCTTGAACAAAAAAAAAATATTTATTATCCTCCTTTATGGTCATAAGACCTTAAGACTTCTTGTATAGTCAGAACATGTTCTAGGCTTGCTACAGAGCAAGGTAGCTGGGCTTAGTCATTTGCAAAATCTCCAATTAGACATGAGCTACACTACAAGCTACACTATTTGGGGGAATACCAAAAGATTCTAAAGATGTGGGTTCCTCTCCCCCCCCCCCCAAATAAGGATAACAATGAAGCTAGACAAAGTTTTCAAAATAGTAGGCTATGGAAGAGGCAGCCTTGGTGGTGTTTCTTTTGAAAGGAATGCTTGTTGAGTGCTGCAGTCATACAGTGAGGGAGCATGCCCTGCCTCAAAAGACTTGGGGGGAAAAGTCTTTTTCCTTTATAGTAAGAAATACTATATAGTAAGAAATGCAATAAACATAAGGAAAAGGCCTTTATGAGTTAATGTCAAAGTGATTCTTGTTTCTCTTAACAAAAGGAACATAACAGCCCAATGCTATGCCCACTGCTCTCCTGCAGAACATGTGTTCTGCCAGGGGAAGTGCAATGATGCCAGCAGAAGCTATGTTCCACCAGCAAGCGCAACAAAACCATCATTGCAATGGCTGTTGGCTGTACGTGTGAGCCAACAGAGAGGCCACTGGTAGCACTGGTGAGTTGGTAGTGGAGGTGAGTGGTGGGAGGAATGGGGCTGTTTCTGGGAGGAGAAGGGGAGGAACCAGGTTCATGGAGTATGTAGAAGGGGTGGATCCAGTGACAATGGTGCACAATGGACCTTATCCTCTCTCCTTTTCCCTCCTTGGAGATATACCACCAAAATAGGGAGCCTATGTCCAAGGAGACCCATAAGCTCCACAAAATGTTTGTTTTACTTATCTCCAGTTTGCCTTCAAGTCACTTCCCTTTCATAGTTTGCAGTGTGTGTCTTTATGGCAAGGCAGCATCTGCACTGGTGGCTGGGGGCTAGGATTAGGCTGTAAGGCCCCCTTCAGATGTTTCAAAACTGTCTACAGAAATGTGTCAAAGATTCCTGGAATTGTGCCATGCTAGCTCCACCCCAGCCAATAACAAGATCATAAAGCTTCCCCCTCCTCATGACCCATGATTATTCGCAGTGACAAATGCAGAATGTGAGGAGAGAACGACAGATGAAGATTCTCTCTCTGCATTCAGTATTTTTCATGGCACACATACACTGAATGTGTGCAGTATGCGTGTCTGGGGCTTCCAAATGCATCAATGGTGGGGGCAGGTTAGCATGAAATGATCTTGGGGGCTTTCCCTGCATAGTACACTGTTGTAAACATCTGAAGAGGGGTTATGACTTTTGAGATGTTTTGGTTTCCTCCTTACAATCTCTCGAGTGTACTGTATATACATATTTTTTTGTAATGGAACGCACCGAAATGATCTTGGGGGCTTTCCCTGCATACCTGTACACTGTTGTAAACATCTGAAGAGGGGTTATGACTTTTGAGATGTTCTGGGGCTTCCAAAGTGCATCAATGGTGGGGGCAGGTTAGCATGAAATGATCTTGGGGGCTTTCCCTGCATACCTGTACACTGTTGTAAACATCTGAAGAGGGGTTATGACTTTTGAGATGTTTTGGTTTCCTCCTTACAATCTCTCGAGTGTACTGTATATACATATTTTTTTGTAATGGAACGCACCGAAATGATCTTGGGGGCTTTCCCTGCATACCTGTACACTGTTGTAAACATCTGAAGAGGGGTTATGACTTTTGAGATGTTCTGGGGCTTCCAAAGTGCATCAATGGTGGGGGCAGGTTAGCATGAAATGATCTTGGGGGCTTTCCCTGCATACCTGTACACTGTTGTAAACATCTGAAGAGGGGTTATGACTTTTGAGATGTTTTGGTTTCCTCCTTACAATCTCTCGAGTGTACTGTATATACATATTTTTTTGTAATGGAACACACCAGCACCTTTTTTTCCCTCCTCTCTGCCCCCACCTTTTTTCCCCCCTGCCTGCACCACCCCGCCCCCTTTTTTTCCCTCCTCCTTGCCCCCACCTTTTTTCCCCTGCCTGCACCACCCCGCTCTGCACTGCTGGCTAGGGAGGGATTCGAACCTCCAACCTTGTGCTCCACAGCCCAGCACTCTCTCCATTAGGTTATAGGAAAGCCTGTTGTCAAAGTGTTCAGAACTAATATATAAGGTCTTCAGCCCAGCTGGTGGCTATCAGTACCTCAAGTATTAGTTCCAAACACTTTGAGCCTAAGACCTCTGGTGGCTCAGTGGTTAAATTATAGGTCTGTGGAGCCAGAGGCTTGGGGTTCAAATCCCACTGAGGAATAATTTTTTTTTTTTTTTAGGTGGGAAGGTGCTCCATGGCTGCAAAATATAAAGGTTGGTTAAGTTAAGCTCCAGGTGCTTAAGTTAAGCTCCTGGAGTGAGCCCCCTGCTGGAGGCTGTGGGTTAAGTCCTACCTGGGACTAAAAAAAAAAAAAGTTAAAAAAAGAGCCTGCCTGGGACTGAACTTTGAGGAGCTTTGCAGCCTCAACTGGCCCCCCTTTTGGCAACTAGCAACCAACCTTTATATTTTGCAGCCATGGAGCACCTTTCCACCTTAAAAAAAAAAATTATTCCTCAGTGGGATCTGAACCCCCAGCCTCTGGCTCCACAGACCTATAATTTAACCACTGAGCCACCAGAGGTCTTAGGTTCAAAGTGTTTGGAACTAACACTTGAGGCACTGATGGCCACCAGCTGGGCTGAAGACCTTATATATTTGTTCTGAACACTTTAACTACTGTATAGGCTTTCCTATAGCCCAATGGAGAGAGTTTCCTATAGCCCAATGGAACACCTCCCCACCTAAAAAAAAATGGGGTGATTCACTTCAGCTGTGGCAGGAGTGCTTTTGCTACCAGGGAGCTCACACGGGACGTGTGTGTGTGTGTGTGCGCGCGCGTGCGCACGCATGTATAAAAAATGGTTTAAAAATAAATAAATAAATAAAAAGTTGTGAGTTCCTGCACCTATTTTTTTTTTACAAAAAAAGCACTGTATTTAGGAATTGTCATTTCTGCTATTCTCCATGATTTGGGCAACCAAAGTTTTAATACAGAGAATTTTTGTACCATGCCAGTTATTTGTAACTACAATTTTAGCTGCTCTTACAAGATTTCATACCGTTTCATAGTGCTCCAGTCAAAAAAGTCCCATGAAGGTAACCCAACAGAATAAATAATATATCAGCTAGCAGTTGGAAAGAATAGAGCATCCTTCTCTAGAAAGATAGAATTTAGAAGCAAGCTTTTAAAGCTTTCCAAGTTTTATGGCAACTTAGCAGGGGAATGAAGAATTGTATTACTTGCCACTAATAATTACCTGAGAAAAATCTTCCATAAGTACTTGTGACACTCACCCAATCTCTCACCATACACCAATTGCACTAGCAATGAACGGGCTATCTGGGAGAAGAATTCCATTTTACCTGCAACAAAAAGGCAATCTAGAAGCAAGATATACAGGCTGTGCAGAGCAAATGAGAAAAAAAATGCACGTTTGTTGCACGTAAGCAGCTAATATGGCACACCTCTTGCAGCAGGCAAGTGAAATCTGTATATCAAGTCTGCTCAATGATTTTTTTTCCTTCGGTGTTGGCAAAAGTCTAATGAGCTCTCATTGTCAGCTGTAGGCTCCCTGGGTAGCAATAATCACTCCCTAATGATCACTGCTGCTATGTCTGTTAAAAGGGAATACTGATAGTCCTCAAAGGACTGTTGTGTGGATAATGCCAGATAGAAATTCTTAAGGAGCATTTTTAGAATAGCATTCTAGTCTAAACTGGTGTTTATTCAGTACATAGATGTAAAACCTGCAAACAGTTTAAACATCTCTTGTGAAAGGGGCCTAGCCTGTATAGTCTATTATAAAATGTCTCTGGTCTGCATTGTATCTGAACAGTATGAATCTGCCTGATTACTGGGTTCATTGTTGGGGGGGAGGAGCTGAACTGCATCCCACGGAGTGCAGTTTGTGGGAACATAGGAGAAAGGGATCCCAGTAACAGCACCCAAATTATCAAACTCCCTCATCCAGGATGTCCATTTGGCCCCATCGTTACCAGTCGTCATCTGTATTTGTTTTACTTATCTTTCTATTGGTTAACTCCATGGATTTTAGTTCGGTCTTTCTAAGACTGATTGTTACCTCTTGGATTGTGTTTTGCTGTAGTTATTGTTTTATGTTTTTAATATTGATTCTACACTGATTGTGTGCCACCCTGATAGGAAGTTTGGCTACAATTTTTTTTTAATCATTTACAGTACTTTCAATAAATAACTGAACACATGAAGCTGTCTTATTGTACTGAGTGAGACCATTGAGCCATCTAGGTGGGTATTGATTGGCAGCAGCTCTCCAGGGTATGTTTCCCAACCCTACCAGGAGATGCCAAAGAATGAACCTAGGATCTTCTGTAGACAAAGCCAGAGCACTACCACTGAGTTACAGCCCCTCAGAAAAGGAGGTGAGTTCCACTATTGTTCCTATCAAATGGAGGCTTCACAAGCTTCTACCATTGTGGGTATTTCCCCTTCGTTCATTCAGGAGTGACACATCTTAAGCCAAGAGAGACATTCTGAGTATCGCTTTATGAAAATGCCTCCAAGACAAACATGCAAAGTCCAAGCAACAAATGCTACTTTTATTCTGTGGCTAATGTCTTTTCAGTACAAATGTGGCAGTAAAATTAGGCAGCTGACACAAGCTCAGGGCCCAATCCTATCCAACTTCCCAGTGCTGATGCAGCTGCAATGCAGCCTGAGATAAGGATACAAACATTTCCTTACCTTGAGGAGACCTCCCTGTCTGCTGCTCCACTGAAGGATGCAGCCCGTGCCCTGTTGGCATGGCTACATCAGTAATGGAAAGTTGGACAAGATTGGTTCCTCAGTTTCCTTAGGGTCCAATCTTATCCAACTTTCCAGCACCAGTGCAGCCGCAATGCAGCCCCAAGGTAAGGGAACAAATGCTCCCATACCTTGAAAATGCCTCTGTGATGCCTCCCCACCTTCCCACCATTGGCATTGCTGCACGAGCACAAAATTGGATAGGATTGGGCCCACAGCTCCCTAAAATTGCTTTCCTTGGATGCTTTTTTTGAAATAAACTTGGTTCTTGGTTTTATGAGGCAGTTGCCAAAATATATCATGAAATAACATGGAATGTATCATGAAAGTAGTACAGTTCCTCATTTGCAATGATGAACTGTACTATTTTCATGCTGCAAAAACCTTTCCTGTTGCAGATTTTGCAACATGCAATGCAAAAGAGAAACTTCTTTCATGCTGGTGATGGAAGAGGAAAGAGACCACCTGGGCACAACCAGGGGATGCTGCCGGCTCTGAAGGGCTAAGACCCACCTCCACAGGCAGATGCTGCCTGCCTCCCTTCTGGGGGTTGCCTTCGCCCCGCCCTCTACTCCGTGTCTAGCCAATCGGTGTCACTTGCTAACCGAAAGGGGCGGGGAGAGAACGCTCGGGCGCAGCCAATGGCAGGCGCTGCCAGGCGTTGCTAGGAGACGGGTGTAAACTGTTTCAGGATAACTTCCGCGACTGGAGGACCGGGCCAAACTGCGGGGATGGAGATCCCCAGCCACGGGAAGGGAGGCGGCCGCCGCCCGCTGACTCCCGCGCAAAGAGCCGAGCTGGAAGTGAGGTGCGGGGGGTTGCTGGGAGATGAGGGGCTGCCAGGGGGGCTCCAGCAGGCGAGCTTGTCTCTGAGAGGCTTACCAAGCCTGCTCCATGAAGCCGCCTCGCCCTTTCAGCACCTGCCCCCCACCATACAAAATGGCACGCACCCCCCTTTTGTGCCACTCTTTTAGGCTGCAGTCCTATCCACACTTTCCTGGGGGTAAGTCCCATTGACTACAATGGGGCTTACTTCTGAGTAGACATGCATAAGATTGGGGTCTCAGGCTGCAGTCCTATCCACCCTTTCCTGGGGGTAAGTCCCATTGGTTATAATGGGGCTTATGTCTGAGTAGACATGCATAGGATTGGGCTCTGAGCCTGCAAACCTATGCACACTTTGCTGGGAGTAAGCTACATTGACTATAATGGGGCTTAGTTCTGAGTAATGGGGCTCGCAGCAAAGTCCAACAGACTGCCGGGGATGTGCTAACGACTACTGGCTCCAGCTCTGTTCTGAGATACAGATAGCAACTGACACAGGCAACATCAAGGGGATGTATGATGGTATCAAGCAGGCCCTAGGTCCAACACAGAAGAAAATTGCCCCTCTGAAGTCTGCCACAGGCGAGGTCATCCAGAATCGGGCGCAGCAGATGGAACGCTGGGTGCAGCACTACTCTGAGCTATATTCCAGAGAAAATGTAGTCACCGAAGAAGCACTGAACAACATTGAGTGCCTGCCTGTGCTGGAGGAGCTTGACAGTGAACCAACCCTAGAAGAACTTCACGTGGCCCTGGACACCCTTGCCTTTGGCAAGGCACCTGGAAAAGACAGCATCCCTGCTGAAGTCCTAAAGTGCTGCAAAGAGATCATCATCACTGAGCTGCATGAAATCCTCTGTCTTTGCTGGAGAGAAGGTGGAGTACCTCAAGACATGAGGGATGCAAACATCATCACGCTGTACAAGAACAAAGGTGACAGGGGTGACTGCAACAACTACTGTGGCATCTCACTCCTTAGCGTTGTAGTAAAGCTGTTTGCCCAAATTGCACTAAAGAGGCTCCAGGTACTTGCAGAGAGCGTCTATCCAGAATCGCAGTGTGGATTCCGAGCCAACAGGTCCACCACTGATATGGTATTCTCCCTTAGACAACTGCAGGAGAAATGCAGGGAACAACGACAGCCACTCTTTATAGCCTTCATAGATCTCATGAAGGCTTTCGACCTGGTCAGCAGAGATGCCTCTTCAAGATTCTCCCCGAGATCAGATGTCCACCCAGGCTCCTCAGCATCATCAGATCTTTCCACAAGGACATGAAGGGCACTGTTGTCTTCGATGGCTCCACATCAGACCCCTTTGACATCTGAAGCGGAGTGAAGCAGGGCTGTGTTCTTTTGCCAACCTTGTTTGGGATTTTCTTCGCTGTCCTGCTGAAGCAGGCCTTTGGAACTGCAACAGAAGGCATCTATCTCTGGACCAGATCAGACAGAAAGCTCTTCAACCTCTCCAGACTGAGAGCAAAGTCCAAAGTCCAGCTGAAATGTCTGCGTGACTTCCTCTTTGCCGATGATGCAGCTGTCACTACCCACTCTGCCAAAGATCTCCAGCAGCTCATGGATCGTTTTAGCAAGGCCTGCCAAGATTTTGGACTGACAATCAGCCTAAAGAAAACACAGGTTTTCTTCAGGTTCAGGATGTGGACTCACCTCCCTGCATTACAATCTCTGCACATGAACTGGAGGTTTGTGTACCTTGGCTCAACGATCTCTGACACTCTTTCTCCGTAAACAAACGCATCGGTAAACAAAAGCGTAAACAAACGCATCGGTAAAGCAGCTACCACGTTTTCCAGACTCACAAAGAGAGTCTGGTCCAACAAGAAGCTGACAGAACATACCAAGATCCAGGTCTACAGATCTTGCGTCCTGAATACAATTCTGTACTGCAGCGAGTCATGGACTCTTCACTCACAACAGAAGAGGAAACTGAACGCTTTCCACATGCGCTGCCTCCGATGCATTCTCGGCATCACCTGGCAGGACAAAGTTCCAAACAACACAGTCCTGGAACGTGCTGGAATCCCTAGCATGTATGCACTGCTGAAACAGAGACGCCTGCTTTGGCTCGGTCATGTTGTGAGAATGGATGATGGCCGGATCCCAAAGGATCTCCTCTATGGAGGACTCGTGCAAGGAAAGCGCCCTACAGGTAGACCACAGCTGCGATACAAGGGCATCTGCAAGAGGGATCTGAAGGCCTTAGGAGTGGACCTTAACAGGTGGGAAACCCTGGCCTCTGAGCGGCCCGCTTGGAGGCAGGCTGTGCAGCATGGCCTTTCCCAGTTTGAAGAGACACTTTGCCAACAGTCTGAGGCTAAGAGGCAAAGAAGGAAGGCCCATAGCCAGGGAGACAGACCAGGGACAGACTGCACTTGCTCCCGGTGTGGAAGGGATTGTCACTCCCAAATTGGCCTTTTCAGCCACACTAGACGCTGTTCCAGAACCACCATTCAGAGCGCGATACCATAGTCTTTCAAGACTGAAGGTTGCCAACATGTCAGTTCTGAGTAGACATGCATAGAGTTGGGCTCCTGAAGCACTACCATCCACTCTGGAATTCGCGGACTAATAGCCCAACCCCATGCATGTTTACTCAGGAGTAAGTCACATTGTAGTCAGTGGGGTTTACGCCAGGAAAGTGTGCATAGGATTGCAGCCTGAGGGCCCAATCCTATCCAATTTTCCAGTGCTAGTGCAGCCGTACTAATGGGACATACGCTGTTTCCTGTGGTGGGGAGGCAGAGGTCTCCTCAAGGTATGGGAACATTTGTTCCCTGACATTGGGGCTGCACAGGTGTTGGAAAGTTGGATAGGATTGGGCCCTTAGTCATCTGCTATCCCTTCTTGAATGATGTTTTTCTCCTGAATGCAGGTGTGGACAGGCTGGCTTCTTTCTGAGTTTATGTCCCCTGAAAGGTTAAGGATATACAGTAGTGGTTGTTTTACACACCTGTGCAAATGACTAGTTTGCAAATCCCCTAATTGCCCCACTAATAAATGATCCTCCCCTAAGTCCAATCCTATCCAACTTTCTAGCACTGATGCAGCCATGCTAATAGGCATGTGCTGAATCCTGTGGTGGAGAGGCAGTCCTGGAGGCCCCATCAGGGCTGCCTTGTGGCTGCATCAGCACTGGAAAGTTGGATTGGATTAGGCCCTAAGTAACTATAGGTGCAATCCTAACCATCTTTCCAGCACTGGTTTAAAGGCAATGCAGCTCGGAGGTAAGGTGACAAACATTCATTTACCTTGAGGAGGCCTCTGTGACTACCCCCCTTGCAACTGCAGGATGCAGCACATGCCCCATTGGCAGAGCTATGTCAGAGCTGGAAAGTTGGTTAGGATTTGGGCCTAACTTGGTTAAGCAACTGCTTTTATTTTTACCCTATGCAGTATATTTGTGAATGGGGGTGAGGCAGGACCACCCTACCAGTGTCCTCTGAAAATCTCTGCAGCCTAGCCCTGTGATTGCTTCTGTGTTCTGCCTGCTTGCTCAGGTGCAAGTGGGCAGAACATGTGCTGAATCACTGGGTTAGGCTGTGGCAATTTTTGGAGAATGCTGGTGGGGTGGTCCTGCCTCACCTGCTGCCCCCACACTGCTCATCCCTGTTGTGAATTATAGTATTATAGTACATGTGTGAATTATAGCATAACAGATTTGACACTATAAAGTGTATGTACATTTTCTTGAGTTGCCCTCTCCCTCACATTCTTAGAGAGAAAGAGATGTACATATATAATGCATACAATCTGTATATAACTACAGAACACAAACAACTGTGACTCTACTCCATGGAAATGTTGGTATATGCCATTCTCTTTCCTGAAAAACCATTGTGTTTCTTTTACAATAGTCTTATAATCCTGACGTTATATTTTCTTCAAGATGGGTGCAGGGATTCATCAACAGGAAGGTTGGCTTTGTTGATAAAAGAACTATCTGTTATCCTTCTGGCAACTACATTGTTTTTATCCACATTGAGACAAAGGAGAAGTCACTCTTGCGCTGTAAGAATGGAAACATAGGAGCCTTTGCTGTGAGCGGGAATCAGCATATAGTTGCATTTTCTAACCGGCAGCTGAATCCTACAATCTATATCTACAATTATCCAGGACTGAAGAAACAGGCCAAATTAAAAGGTATTTTTTAGCTCACAAAAATACAAAGCACTATTTTGATTTGCCAGTGAAACTGAGAGAAAGCTAGAACTAAACTGTATGATATGATTTTTCATTTATTGTGATCAGATATCTCAACTGCTTTTTCTTTAGATAAAATAAAAAGAAGCTGTCAGACAGATTAGGCTCAGGGATTTTGGCCTGGGATGGTGGTGGTTTGGTTAACCCTCCTCCCTGCAGTGTTTCCCTGACTTACAGACCAATCCTATCCACACTTTCCTGGGAGTAAGCCCCATTGACTGTAATGGGACTTACTTCTGAGTAGACATGCATAGGCTTGGGCTGCTGAATCACATACTCCCCTCTGCTTGATGCTGTTATTTCCGGTGAGGCTGAAAAAAGTCAGGAACTCAAATTGTATTTGTATTTTTTCTCCTTCATAGGAAATGTGCATTTCAGTGATAGCTATTTAAAATGGGGAAACGATATCAAGGAAAGGGTCAGACCAGGGGTGTCAAACTCATTTAATATAGTGGGCCGAATAGCATTCATGATGCCTACTAAGCATCAGAAGTGATGTCATGAAACAGGAAATGATGATATTAAGCAGGTCATGACCAGAAATAAGCACTTTTTTCTCACTTAGGACCTCATTAGCTGCAAAACAGAAAATATGCAAATCTTGATCATATTTTCAGGATATGGGAAAGCTCAATTTTCATGTGGGCTGCCTTTTCAGCAGTGACAACTCAGCACAGCTTAGCAGCTGATAGCGGTGATGGGAAAGCCTGAGGGCTGGATAAAGTGCTTCCAGGGGCCGCATCAGGCCCCCAGACCTTATGCTTGGCATCCTTGGGTTACTCACCTTCCCCAGTACAGTGGCTGTTATCCAAACTGCCATCTCCCAGCTGCTTTTCTCCACAGAAAAATGTCAGCAGTTCCTACTACTGCTCCTGTGTTATGTTTAGTTGAGCCATTATTTGAACAAATCCTTTTGGCTAAAGCACCTACTAGAATACTACAATCACATGCACTTACTTGGGAATATGCCCTCCAAAAGTGACTGGGGGGATGTTATTGAGGCCTATAAAATCATGAATGGTATGAGGAAAGTTTTCACACTACCTGTATATGTTGAATGTTTTATTTGGTTGCATATGTGTTGTGACCGCTTTTCCATGCTCTTTTATATTTCAGGGCAGGCCAGTCTGGACTACTCTGCACTAGCATTCAGTTACACAGGTCCTTACCTAGCTAGTTATTCCTCACTCCCAGAGTTTTCTCTCTCAATATGGTAAGTGTAGCACACCTTGCTTTCATATGGGCAGGGATATATGTCTTAATATTGATGATTATGATTATTTTATTTGTAAACCATTTTTGTACTGCTTTTCAATTAAAAAAAAGTTCATTAAGTGGTTTGCAAACCAAAATAATAGAACAGAGGGTTCTCTGTCCCAAAGGGCTCCAAGTATTTAAAAAAATCACAAAAGAGACACCAGTAAATGCCAACTGGAAAAGATGCTATGCTAGGGTGAATACAGACAGTCACTCTCCCCTGGGCTAAGTGTAAAAGCGTCATTACTTAAAAGGTGCTTCTTAACCCAGTTAACTAATAAACAGATCTGTGGCTGGCATTCAGACAAAACTTTTTCATTTTCTACACGTAAAGACAAATTCAAAAGTACAGTGGGCCCTCAGTATCCATGGGAGATCTGTTTCAGGACCCCTTGTGGATACCAAGTTCTGCAGATCACAGAATGTTGGAGTTGGAAGGGACCTTAGAGATCATCTAGTCTGCAACTCCATGGGGCAGACTGTTCTAGTGCCAGGCACCATTCTTATCATGTTTGCGTAAGCACCCAGGTGGCCACAGTTGGAAACAAGATGATCAGAAAACTGGAAGGGAACTTAGAGGCCATCCAGTCCAACCCAATCCAGTGAAGGCAACTCCTGCAACATCCTTGACAGGTGGCCATCCAGTCTTTGCTTGAAAACGTCTTGCAAGGGAGAACCTACTATCGCATGAGGCAGAGAGTTCCAGAGCCAGACAGCTCTTACAGTTAGAACATTCTTCCTTCTACCAAAATCTACTTCCCTGTAGTTTCAACCCATTAATTCTAGTCCTCAGGAAGAGCCACAAAAAGCAATTTCTCTTCTTCTACATGACAGCCCTTTGGATACTAGAAGACAGCTATAATATCTTCCCTTCATCTTCTCTTCTCCGTGCTAAACACGTCAAGCTTTTTTTAACCATTCTGCATAGGACTTGGATTCCAGATTCCCTCACCATCTTCACTGTCCTTTGCTGAACCTGTTCCAGCTTATCAATGCCATCCTTAAAATGTGGCGCCCAAAGCTGGACATAATATTGCAAGTGAGATCTGACTAGTGCAGAACTATAACTTCTTGTGATCTGGACTCTTATGCCTCTGCTAACACAGCCCAGCATTACATTTACTTTGTTTGCAGCTGGATCATACAGCTGGCTTATGTTCATCTTGTGGACAACTAGAGATCCTTTACATATGTACTGCTACCTTGTCAGGTCTCCTCCATCCTGTAATTGTGCCTCAGATATTTTTTGCAACTGCGTGCAAGATTGTATGTTTGTCTCTCTTGAATTTCATTTCTCCTATTAAGGTAGGAAATGTGATGCCTGGTGAACCCTTGTACAGTTCTCATTGTTCTTTGGGGGGGGGAAGGGGGTGCTTGTGCAAGATAAATCCCCAGGGGATTGTACCCAAAGGCTTTACCCCCTTCATGGAATCTGCTGGAGGGCCGACCTGGCACCACAGCAACTTACCTGGGGCTATTCCTGGCCCTATAGAGGTTGCACTTGTCCTTCCAGCCTCCTCAGAAGTCCTCCCAGATGTAAGTGACCAGTATGACCCAGAAGTGCCTTCTAGTTGCATCTGGGAGATCCTCTGAAGTCCTCCAGCTGGAAGCTTGGCATCCATGGGTATTCAAATCCTCGGATGCCAATCCCATGGATGATGGCCCACTGTACACTGATGAAGGCACTTACCCACTCACGCACACACATGTTGTCTTCTTATCAATTTCAGCTACACTAGTCTTTTCAAAATAACTGCTCTGTCACCTGAAAATCACAGGTTTAATTCACTCAGTTGCAAGAAGCCCTTGGTAAGGCCAAATGAGACCTCATTATCCACTGCTGGCCAGCAGTCTTCTAGAATTGACTCACATATTGTGGAATACTGTGGCTAGGAATTGCTAGTTCACAACACCAGTATTTTAGACTAACCTTTTCACCTGTGGCCCTGAAAAATTATGAGTTGCCTGAGGTAGTGTGTAGGCTCACCTCCCTGCTGAATTTTAGAAAGCCCTGTCAGCAGGTAGTAGTGGTGCTCAGTTAACCCCGTTTTTGTTGTTTTGTTTTCAGTGATAATTCAGTTAGGCTGCAATCCTATATGCACCTTCCTGGGAATAAGCCCCATAGAACACAATGGGACTTACTTCTTGGTAGACTTGCATAAGTTTGTGCTGCTATTGAATTTGCAGCCCAATCATGGGCTGAAGCTGCCATAGGAATGTGTGTTCCACTGGTGGCAGCTGTTGAAAAACAGCCTTAAAGTGCCTTTTGAGTAGTGCACTGCTGGAACAACAGCAGGAGCCTTCCTGTGTGTGTTACCGGAGCACCAGCTGCCCACCAAGGAAGGTAAGATGGTGGGAGGGGGGTAGGGGGGTAACTGGGGAGGAAAGCGGGGATGGGGGAGAAATGGAAGGCAGGGAAACTGCAGGATGGCGTGGATTTGGTGGCGATGGTGTGTGCCAGATCCTATCCCCTCCTGAAGCCTCCTCCCTACCCTCTTTCTCTCCTTGGCTTACACTAGCAAAATAGCTAGCATAGGCCTAAGGAAACGCATTGTGGGTTGTGAAGTTTACGCAAATGTAAGGGGATTTAAATCCCCTTTCCCCTCCAAAACCTCCCAATCCTTCCCCCCCCCCTTGCTGGATACAACTCACCTGTTTTTGGCATGGCTGCACCAGTGAGGGTGGGGGAGAATCAGATTGTGTTGTCAGTCTTATAGTAGTTTTTTGTTATTCTTTATGTTGTTGTTATTGCGTGATTTATCTTTTTCATTATTGTGAACTGCCTTCAGTCTCTTGGGGAAACGGACTATAAATTGACAGCATAAAGAAGTCAATCTGAGATCTGCTTTCTTTCAATTTTGGTTAGGAACTGGCAGAAAAAAGTCCTCTTGTGCAGTCAGTCACAGCCAGATGTAGAAGTGGCCGCAATAAGTTTTAATCCTATGAACTGGCACCAGTTGTGTTTGTATAATGAGACCTCTATGACGATTTGGCATATTGAAAGGAACAATGAAGAGCACATCCTGAAGTCAAAGTAAGTACAGGTCCAACCTTGTTATACACTGATTTTTTATACACAGATGTGACTCAACATGATTGGCCACTGCAAATGAGAAGGAATGTGCTGATCCCTGGAGAAGGGCAAAAATGTATCCCCTTTTTAAAAAAAACAACACTGCTTTTCTTACTGTTGTAGAGAGACAGTCATACAAGTGATCATTCCATTCTTCAGCTGAGCCAGGCAAAGGTAGAGGGACCTTTGCCTTTCTAATTGCTGGCTGCCTCTCTATAACAGTAAGAAAAACCATTTTTGAACTACAATTGAAAAGAGATGTACTTTTTATTTTTTTAAAACTGCTTTTATTTAACACATGTTATGGTATTAGCAGGGAGTCCCAGAATCAAACCCCTGGGAATGTTGAGGCATGACCTTATTTCATTAGGAGCAATGGAGGGGCAAGAAACCTGGAAGTGGGACTTTATATCTATTTTTCCATTGTCTTTTATCCATGAATTTTTTTATCCACTAGGGCAGGGGTGCTCACACTTTTTTGGCTCAAGAGCTACTTTGAAACCCAGCAAGGCCCGGAGATCTACCAGGGGGGAAGGAAGCGTCTGACAGACACCCCCTTTAATGTATGGAGCCCCAGCTGGAGTCTAGTCAGTTTCGTCAGTTTTGTTGCTGCATGCCTGAAGAGCAGCTAAAAGTTTCAGTGTCAGTTTAGCTAAATATGTCAGTTTCGTCTAGTCACTAGACAAAACTGACCTATTAACAGTTTGGAGAGACAGGGCTCCGCGATCTACTCATTTTGCCTCGCGATCTACCGGTAGATCGTGATCCACCTATTGAGCACCCCTGCGCTAGTGGATAATGAGGGAATACCTGTACAGTTAATTCCAATGCAATCCTATATACACTAACCTCTGAACTCCATTGAGTTCAGTGAGGCTTACATCTGAGGAAACATGACTATGATTGTACTGTAAGAAAGTCAAAGACATTTCATTCATTATACAGTATTTTCTGACACCTCTCCCAAAAGAGAAAAAGAGTGTTTAGTAATGTTCAAAGAACGGAATGTATTTTCTGATTGGCTGTCAATTGACCAGGAAGCTACTATGTACCTCTCAATCCATATCTCAAGATGGAAAATACATGTATTCCATCCTGCACACAGTACAAAAACATGCTTTAAAATATGGCTTTGGTTTGAAAACAGGCATCCACATTTTTAAATTAATTCCTATTCTTCAACAGCTGCTCTTCTTTTTTCTGTGCCTTTTCGCTCATTGTTCCAGGCCAGTGAAGCTTCCTGCTGAAGATGGATCTATGCTGAGTGAACAAAATAATTTTTTCACTCACCCCAATGTCCATGATCCTTATTTTGGCCCCGTGTTGCCCAGTTCAGCCATTGCTGGTCTGGTAGGAGATGAAGCAGAAACATTTAGGGTGAGTCCTGCTATGTTTATAATTTCTTATCATTGCGAACTGCTCCATGATAATTCCATTGAGACAGGACTACAACATTTGTAGAGAAGATTAAATTAGCAAATGACAAAGAAGATTTCTGTGGGTGATGGCAGTCACTACCAACCAACAGTGAAAAGAAAACGTGGGATGCACTTTTTTTTCTTTCACTCTGCTTTCTGGTTTCCTTTGACAAAATACCTGGACAGATTGATGACAAGTATAACCTCAAGAGGGTAGAAAAGTTAAAGGAAACTCCTGAATGATCACTGTGATTTCTTAACATCATTTTAACTCCGGATCAGTTTGGCCAACCAGCCCCCAGTTCTAGATGGATGATTCAGCAGTAGTTAGACTTCATCAGAATAATTCAACATCACCCACACCCAGTGGAGACAGTCCTACAACAGGGAACAATGATCACAGCAAGGACACAATCTTATGCACTCTGGGAGTAAGCCCCACTGAACACAATGGGATTTACACCTGAGTAGACATGCATAGAATTGTGCTGCAAGTCAAGGAGGAACTAAAGCATTGCTTTGTCTTTTTCTTTTGTTTCTATGGTTGTCTGATTTCTTTAAGTGAGTATAGCATTCAGTGAACATAGGGAGAAAAGCAGGGGGAGAACACATAGTTGTAATTCTAGCATGCAAACAGCACAGAAGTGAACAGCTTAGTATAGGAATATAATATCAGATTCATTACCAGTTAATCCTGCATTAAAAATTATGTAGGTTTAGATCCTGCATGGAACCAACCAGAATTTAATTAAAAATGAAATTTGTGTGTATGTAGTTGACCTTTGAAATGTGTTGATTTTTCTTTAATCTTAGCCTAAAGATGATATTCAACTTTCTGTTCACCCGACTATCCACTGCTGGACCCCAACTTCTGACCTGTTTATGGGCTGCGAAGAAGGCTATTTTTTGAAAATTGGTGCAGACTCATTCAAGGCTAATGTTCTCCATCAAAAACTTTCCTCCGATGCTAGAGGTGAGGAGTTGTTTCAAACCAAATGTTGTCCCAAGCTTTTTCTGATCCATTGGAACCAGAACACCATGTACAGGGAGAAAGGGAGACAGGTTTCAGGTTCTATGTCAGGGGTGCCATATACAAGGCCCAGGGGCCAGATGTGGCCCGCAGAAACTTTTTATCTGGCCCTAAGCTGGTGAGCAATGCTGAGGTGTTACTGTTGAAAGAGCAGCCAACGTGAAAATCGGGCTCTCCCATATCTGGAAATATGATCAAAATTTGCATATTTTCTCTTGTCATTTGCAGCTAATGAATTCCTAAGTGAAAAAGTACTTATTTATGATCATTTAATGACATCACCTGTTTATGACCTGCCTAATGACATCACTTTCTGCCTAATGACATCACTTCTGCCCTTAGCAGGCATGATGAATGCTATTCGGCCCTCTGTATGAAATGAGTTTGACAACCCCTGCTCTATGTAATTCTTCTGCAGGAGCATGTATTGGTCTCACACACTGTGTATTGTTAGAGTCCAGGGGTGCTCACACTTTTTTGGCTCGAGAGCTACTTTGAAACCCAGCAAGGCCCAGAGATCTACCAGAGTTTTTTTTACAATGTTCGTACCATCATAACATATAACATTTATGTGTACAATGTATGTTGGTGTACCTTGCATAACCTCATGAGCCAATATTGCACAACACAACATAATTAACTATAAACATTTTTTGTAATTACTTGAGTTTACTTTGATGACTTGCACTGAAGTGAATCAGCCAAGGATGCATAGTCCAGACAGTAGCTGCTGACAGCCAGCCTCAAGCACACTTCCAAATGTTCATCAGTCATGGTGGAACTTGGACTTAATGTGGTGGTACTTGGACTTAATTATCTTGTACTTGGACATAAAGGTACTTGGACTTAATGATCTTCATGTAGGAAAAGGCTGACTCACATAAATAAGTGGAGCCCTTCCTGCCTCAGGTACTCTTATATCCCTGAGGGCCCTATTGCCTTCAAGTGGCTGCAGCTGTGCAGCACACTCTGCTGGATGCCCAGGCCTTACCCTTAAAGGGGCCATTGCTGACACTACATCTACCTCCTCACCAGATCTTCCTCAATTCCAATACGGGGGGGGGGGGAGCAGATCTCTATACAGACCAGTGCAAAAACGGGAAAGGTGTGGGGGAGGGAAGATCTCTATATAGACATCACAGCAAGACCAGTGCAAAACCCCTTGCACACAGAACCAACAGATGGAAGTTGGGGGGGGGGGCACATCTCCATACATACCAGTGCAAAAACAGGGGAAAGGTAAGTCAGCCCCAGTAGAGTCAATGAGGCTCACTCCCAGGGATGCGTGGACAGGAGAGAAGCCTGCCAGCGGCTTCCCTCTCCCCTGGGCTCCCTGGGCTCACTCCCTGGGCTCACAAGCCTGCCAGGGGCTCACTCCCAGGAATGTGTGGATGGGAGAGAAGCCTGCGATCGACTCATTTTGCCTTGTGATCGACTTATTGAGCACCCCTGTTATAGTCAAACGGGCCTGCACAGAATTTATGCCACAGGTACAAATCCCTTTGCTTAAAAAAAGTGACATTTAATGCCCTGATGTTGGAAGCATAATTATTATTATGAAAAGGAAAATAACAAGAACAAATGATAAAATCTCACTGTGTTTTTGCAAGTTAACTCCGAAAATACTGCAGAATAGAGCTCTCAATGTTGTATGAATCTCCCAGGGCTGAGTTGTAGGCAGACATCAAAGTGGAGCCAGGGGTTATCACTGCTGAAGAACAAAGCTAAAAACAAGAGTCAGTGTTGAACCACAAAATCAACAGCCCAATTCCACTTTACAGCAGCAGAACATAGTTCTGCTCTTGTAAATGAGAATGACGGCACACACAGCACACTGTCTGTGGCCATTTTGGGTCTGCCTCCACAAACAGTGACAGTACCAGAGGCAAGAAAGGAAAGCAAGTGGTGGGGGGCGTGGGTGGGCAGAACTGGGTGTGGAGGGCCAGGGGAGTTTTTGGACAGGGAGGGGCAGGTGGGAGATGGAACAGGGATTGATTCCAGCAGCACCAGTGTGTGCTGGATCCTAAGCTGCATCAAGGCAAAGCAGAGCATAAATATCATTAAATACATATATGCACTCATATGCATGTACGTACATTGAAATTGAATGTTACTTCCTATGACCAATGGAGGGCACCACAGTCTCAAGCTGTGT
This sequence comes from Tiliqua scincoides, assembly GCF_035046505.1. NCBI lineage: Eukaryota > Metazoa > Chordata > Lepidosauria > Squamata > Scincidae > Tiliqua > Tiliqua scincoides. Next base: position 186,889,290 of record NC_089823.1, read on the forward strand.
CCAATTATATGTAAGAAATTACCATGATATTTGTTGTCTAAACTAGCTTAGGAGTTCAGAAAATCATATTCAGATTTTACGTGGGAGATACTAATTAGGTTTATGTTATTGGGTGTATGTAATTTTAAGTATTTTAGCAGACCCAAACAGCCTACGGACAAACGCTGAAGAAGAAGAAAGAAAATGTAATTTTAAACATTTATTTCTTCTAATTCATACTACATTGATCTGAGCACAGTACAGTACTTGTATAGGCCACATCAGTCACATTCTCACTTCCTTTGCAGCAAACAGACGGACAACTTTTCGCTCAGTATCTCGAAGTACTGCAAGAACTGAAGGTATTTACTTTTTAATGCTAATCGTGCCAAAACACTAAATACACATTCTCAAAACACCTTGAAAAATTGATACAACTGAAAGGAAGAAGAAATTCCCTGATCCTTTGTAATAAAAAGAACACATGCACACATGTAAACACCCAAGCCTCCTTTGGAGGAGGTGAATTGGTTGGTGACAGCTGTGCCTTGGCAGTTAGTTGTTTGCCTACATATTTATTAGGGTAAGAGAACAGCAATTGTTTGAAACTAGACGTGGTGCTGAAAATGTAGGGCCAAACACATTATGTCAAGCCTGTCATGAGCATTGATAGACTCAACATTCCTTTTGAAAATAGAAGCAAGATCACACACACTCCTCCATAGATTAGATTAATGTTATTATTAATAAAGGTAAAGGTTCCCCCCCCCCAAGTTAAGCCTAGTCGTTTCCAACTGGGGCGGTGCTCATCTCCGTTTCTAAGCCAAAGAGTTGTCTGTAGACAATTTCCATGGTCATGTGGCCAGCATGACTAAACACCTAAGCACACGGAATGCTGTTACCTTCCCACTGAGTTGGTACCTATTTATCTACTTGCAGTTTTACATGCTTTTGAATTGCTCGGTTGGCAGGAGCTGGGACAAGCAATGGGAGCTCACCCCGCTGCGAGGATTTGAACTGCCAACCTTGTGGTTGACAGGCTCGTCAACTCGGTGCTTTAACCCACTGCACCCCACAACATTATTAACATTATTAATTATTTATTAATTATTATTAATAACATTATTAAATTATTAACATTATTATAGATTAACATTATTTTTAGACTTACCTTTGTGAAAGTGCTCTTGCTTTACAGGGTTGTTATAAGCCTATAGGTTTATAGTGACGAGCAGGCTGCCTCCTGGAAGCTTGACTGCTTCAAGATGTGATCAAGATTAACAAAAAGTGGAAATTAACTCCTCCTCCTGTCAATCTCAATCATATCTTTTGAAGCATTCAGGCTACTGGGAGGCAGCCCAATAAGCTTGTAAGTTGACAGTGACCCTGTAAAGCGAGAGCATTTTCACAAAGGTAAGCCTTGAAATAATGTTAATGGGTGTGCGGGGTGGGGCACGTAGCCCCCCACAATCCACAGATAATTGAAACTGCAGATACCAGATCCACAGATATGGGGGCCTGCCTGTATATTGCACTAAAGCAGTGTTGCTCAACATTTGTCCTCTGCCATACCACTTCGTATGATCCACCTATTCAAAGTACCACCAGAAGTAACTGCAATGACATCATTGCCACTTACTTCTGGATTGGGAGCCCAGATGTGAGTTGACAAACACCAGTAAGAGGCTCAGAGTGGACAGCTTTTCGAGCACGGAAAAGCATGCTTTGGAGCTCTGCCCACTGAGCCAAGCCTCCTACCGCTGTTTGTTGTGTCACGTTCCTGGTCTCACTGTAGGGTGGCAGGTGTCCAGGGGTCCTCTGAGTACCACCAGACATCACCTCAAGTACCACTAGTGGTACTCGTACTACTGGTTGAGAAATACTGCTCTAAAGAAAGTCTGGTGCAGGGCTTTTTCAGATATCTCTTTGGATAAGCCTTTAGTTCTAATAGAAGTACCAGTCCAATTGATACTGAAGTACTAGTTCAGTTGCTATCGAATGGCCTGTATGAGGTCATTTAATAACTATTGTTAATATTTTGATGATTCAAAGTCCTTTAGGTATGGTGCTCTTTGCCCTAGCTGATGGAGGCTCCTTCTGGCATAGTCTGCAAGCAAATAAGTAAGGGAGCCTGCAAGACAGAGTTAGCATTTCAGCAAGAAACCTGATATTTGACCGTATTCTATTTATGTTGTGTTTTTTTTAGATGGAAGAATGGAGTCTCAAAATGTGGTCCTGCTTTCCATGGCATTTCATAAGGATGGACTGTATGCAGCTGGAGATGTAAGGCAACACTGAATAGGACCATGTAGGCTAACTGTGAATAGCTGCTAAGAAGATGACCTGTGCTTAGTTTGGAAGCCCAGGATGTTTAGACAGCGACAGTGGCAGGGGAAGTGTTTCCACACACTGTATTTGTATCACTGAGCTCCTTTCCATGGAGAAGAGGTTGGTGTGGGGAGGCTGCAGAAGGCAGTGAATCCAATAGCAATAGCAAATACCGGATTCTATCCCTTTTTTTTCAAACCTCTTCACCCCCTTTGTTTCCTCGAACTGGTTCCATCCAAATCACTGGTGCAGGACCAAGAAGACCAGTTGCGGATCAGGAGGCTTATGAAGGGATTTAAATCCCCTTTCTCCTCTGAAGCCTCCAGATTCCCCCTCCCCCACTGGACACAGTACATTTGTTTTTGGTGCTAATGCACCGGTGGGGTGGAAGGATAGATTGAACTCTGAAGATCTATTGAATCATATGGGAATGCCAATTACAGTGAATGACAGAGTGCTAATTATACTTTTTTATGTTATTGTTTTGCCTAGGATGGTATTGTGCGTTGTTATAAAGTTAGAGGCACATCTTTTTTGATGGAAGACTGCTTGGAAGTGGAGGAGCCCATAACAACTCTCACCTTCTCCCCTGATTACATTTACCTATTAGTGGAAACGGCCAAGGTAAATTGTGCAAGGCAAAGTACTGTTAAGTGCGTTGCTATCTTAATTCATTTTTATAGGAGTACTTTCATGCATCACAAGCTCATACAGTATGGGGTCACCCATAGTCATTTAATTACATTATTTAATTTAATTACATGGAGGCTTAGTAAATGTGGCTTATGAACGTGATTAGATGGTGTCAGGTGGCTGAGTTTGTTCCTGACATTAATTTCTGCAAAGATGTGCCAGTGAAGAGGGAAATATGGAGTTCTTTGCTCTCAGGAAGTCATCCATTTTCTGTAGTTCGCACTGGGATTCTAGCCTTTGTTTTCTGGTGGTGCTTTCTACCTCTTTCAGGTTCACATTACGTCAGACAGGATTTAGTTACTGATGGCAGACTGAGCTGCCATTCAAGATTTCCAGTCAAAACAGTGTTCAAAAGTTAGGTAGCTTGGGAGTGCAGGCCAAATATTTCTGATCTCCTTGTACTTCTTGTGAAGAAATAGCTGTGGCAATTTTCTCATTATGCAATTTATATTAAAAGTTAATCAGAAAAACATAGTCATTGCATTTCAGTGGAACTGCATGTGGCTGCCGCAAAAACAAAGTACAGGAAGACCTCACTTAAAGTTGTTGATCGGTTCTTGGAACCTGTGACTTTAGATGAAAAGACATGTAATTAAACCTATTTTTAACATAGGTTAATTGATATACAGGTTGAGTATCCTGTACCCAGGATGCTTGGGATAGGAATTTTTTCTGGATTTCAGAATATGCAAAAAATGAACTACGTGCAGTGCAATCCTAACTTGTGCTGGAACAGGCAGGCCAGTGGGCCTGTGCTGTATGCAGCACACCTTTCAGCCACTAAGTGGCTCAACTCAGGGCAAGAGGAATCACTTCCCCTTACCCCAGGGAAAACCACTGCAGACCCAATGGGGCTACTTGAAACTGCGCCACCGAAATCGGTGCACAAATCCAAGCAACCCGGGGCTGGCCAAGACTGCCCGGGAACGGGATTAGGATCTGGCATAACCTCTGGATCCTGGCCCTGCCTCCCACTCCCCACCTGCTTGCCCCCAGGAATGCCTGCTGCCTGCCCTCCTGCCACCCCGGAATGCCTCCCTCCTGCATCCTCCCTGTCTCCTCCCCGCTCTCCCAGATGCCTGTGTCGGCCAAGAGCAGCCAGTACAAACTCACTGTCCCCAGGCCTGCGACAGCACAGGGAGGCTGGCACAAAAGTGCATCATGGCACTTTTGCGACACTTCTGGGTCAGCGCAAGGGACTTGCGTCGGCCTAACTTCAAGTTAGGATTGCGTCCTTACTGTATTAATTTAGTGAATCTAATTTTTGGTATGATGAAGTCAAATTTTCAATAGATCAAGCATCCCACCCCTTGCAAGGCCCCCCCCCCCAGCCACCTGTTCAGTTCCACCATGCGTTCTGCACAGCCTGAGACCAGAGATCGCAATGTGGCCAACTTCCTAGCACCTATCATGCTTCGCACTATGTTGGCTGACACGCAAAACAGTAAAAAGGTTTTTTAAAATGTCAGCGCACTAAAAACTTACGAATTTTGGGCTTGTTTCTCATTAATGTTAAAATGAAATGAGGTTGGACGAAAGGACGTTAAGTGAGGACTTCCTGTAGTTGGTATAAATGACAGTCACTTTGGTGTCCATTTAGCATTCTGCTGCCCATATTATTCATTTCTCATCATTCTGATTATGTCATCTCTCTCCAGTTCCTACACTGGCTTCCTATCTGCTCATGGATCCAGGAGACTTCCACAACTGCCCCCACCATGGAGTGCAGTGGTTGCCATTGTCACTGCTGCATCGGCGGGAAGGGGAAAATGGATAGGATTGGGCCCTAAGTTAATAGGTCTGGACCCTAAGGTCTGGGTCCTATCCTCTCATCTGTTGTAAAACACTATGGAAGCAGATGGCACCATAATAACAGTAATGTGTGTTAATACAGTGGGCTCTCGGTATCCAAGGGGATCTGTTCCAGGACCCCCTGCCGATACTAAAACCCACAAATAATGGAATCTGTGGGTCTCTGCCCTCTAATCCTGACAGTGAAATCTGTGGGGTCCCAAATCTGCAGATAAAGAGGGTCAACCTGTAGTTAATAGCACAACTCTATGTATGTTCACTTATAAGAAAGTCCTGTTTTGTTGCATGGAGGAGCTCCTAGGTAAGTATTATAGAATTGTACCGTAAAAATATGTATTGAATATTTCCTCTGCTCTTCTTGTAATGGATTCTCATTTTCTTTTGGCAGGGGTCACTCTTTGTCTTTAATCCTAATGACTATGAGGATGTTATCCAGTTAATGAATGCAAGTGAAGGCCAGTTCCTAGGAGCGGGTTTTCTTGATCCAGGAAATCAGTACTGTGTGGTAAGGAACTCTTTTTTTTTTTTTTTCTTAAATCACAGAAGAGAGATTTTTCAAAGTGATTGTCCATGATGCCATTTTATTTCACTCTCATGAAGGAGATTCCATTTCTCCACTTCTGTCTGGGACTTGAAACTTCATCATTTTTTGGTTTAATAATAAAAATAAACTTTATTTCTATCCCGCCCTTCTCCCTAAAGGGACCCAGGGCAGCTAACATTGTGTTGCTTTTTTTTTTTTTTAAGTCTAAAGAGCCGCCGTTGGGGACCAATTTGTTAGGACCAATCAAAATATCACAGAGTTGTAGGCAGCAAGCTTCATACTTGAAATTTGCTGCCACAAGATGTGGTGGCGGCAACTGGCTTGGATAGCTCTTAAAGAGGATTAGACAAATTCTTTAAAAACAATGGGATTGGTGGGTATTAATCATGACTATATGCTACCTTGTGAGTCAAATGCAGTATGCACCTGAATATCAGTTGCTGGGAACAACATTTGGCATCTAATGGCACAATCCTATGGCAGCTTTCCACCACTGGAACATGCGTTCTGGCAGTGTAATGAGCTTTCCAGGGTCACAAATGTGACATGTTGGAGCATGCAGCCTGGCCACTGCCACAAGCAGCAAGCAGACCAGGGACACCCCGGTGCCAAAAAGTGGGTGCAGGGGGCTGGAGGGAGGTGCAAACTGGATGGAATGGGGCAGGGAGGAGTGGAATAGGGGGGGAAATGGGGTGGGGAGGGGGCAGATCGGACCTGGGAAGAGGGTGGGTTTGGCGGCGGCATCTACTGAATCCTAACCTCCTTCCTGGGCATGATCTACTTTCATGGGTCCTCTCGGAGGCCAAAGCTCCCCCATAGGATGCACCATTTTGGTGTTGCTGAATTGCTGCATGGGGAGTAAGTTAGGATTGGGCTGCCCATAAACTTGTACAGTGTCAGGAGAGTACGCTGTTGTGCCAAGGAGCTAGTAAGCCAAATCACCAACCTGCTTTTTTTTTTTTTTTTGTGACAGTGACTCCCTTTTTTCTCTCAATTTACTTCACCTTTTCACTTTTATATTGCAGTCAGTAGCAGAAACAGGGGAGGTGCATGTTTGGCTGGTGGATGATGGAATTTGTATCAGCAAGCTATGTCTACATACCATGGTATGCCACAATAGAGACTGAGGTTGCAATTAATAAGGCATATTATTTTTTGTCCATTTATATAGTACCATCAACACAACTGAGCCTGAATAAAGAAATACCATTTTGAGATATGTGCCAATATTATCATTTCGCATAAGAAAATTATCCTGTAGGGTTTTTAGCACACAAAGTAAATATCTGGGGGTTTTTTTGTGTGTTTGTTTTTAATGGCAGCTTAATTGAAGCTGAGTGAAGTAAGAAATTTAAAACAGAGTAAGATTTTTTTATGGAAATGTTCACTTTTTGTTGTTTTTCATTGCATACTTTTAAGCTTTCCTGAAGCTCTTCCTTAAGCAAACGTATTAAGAGGAACATAAAATTTAGAACAGGATTATGCAAATGAAAGATGTTCTCATAATACATGCATGAGACTGAGCAAGATCCATATGAGATTAGGTGGGTTCTTTCTGCAAATTCCCGCAAAGAGAAATTGTCCTTGAGAAAATGCTAAAGCCTGTCATCCATCTTAAAATGCTTTCTCACACCATCTTGGCATGAAGTAATCCCATTTTGTTCATCTCCAAGGTCACTACAATGTGCTGCTCGCTGTCCTCTTACAGTGTGGCTGTGGGCAGTAAAAAGGGCCATGTCTACTTCCTAGATCTTACTACTGTGGAAACTCCTAGAGTGGTTCACCGGGTTCTCCTTTCTGAAGCTCCTCTTCGGTTTATGCAGTAAGTAGGCAGAGAGAGGAAGAGAAGGACACGGTTAACTAGCAACCCAAATTAAATATTTTAGAGTAAAACTGTCTTTATTCCTTCTTGTGCAATGGGCTTGTGAATGTATGGTATGGGGCCAAGAAGTTACAATTGCTCCCATACAGTTCCATACAACCACTAAGCTAAGAATTTATCCAATGCTTTGCTAATGGTGCAGATATTTCTGGCTAGAGCTGAATTCAAAACTTTGCATGCTACTGTGCAAATAATTGGGATCGATGTGACCATGAAGCATTGTATTGACTGCCATGTTTCAAGTTAGACAATGTATGTCCATTTTAACGTACCACATTTTTCTTTTCTCAAGCTATGAACAGAGCGGTCAGTTTCTCATAGCATCAACTGCTGAAGCATATATCTTTATTTTAGATGCCATGCCCACAAAATTATTTCAAGTCCTGGGATACGTAGGTAATATATGTTTGTAATATGATGCGCTCTCTCTCTCTCTCTGTGCATTATCTTTATTGTTATGTAGAACAAGATGCTCTCTCTCTCTCTCTCTCTCTCTCTCTGTTTAGGATCTTTAAGTGAGATTTTTTTTCTGTTTACATAGAAGTAATATCTCAGCAAGGGAATAATTGCATATGATGAGGCTCCATTTCTGATTTATTTAAGTTGGACTTGTATACCACAATACTAGCTGAAGGCTTGCAGCTATACTAATTAGAGACTCCTCCTCTTCACTTGTTCTGATTTGTGTTGTTTGACCTTCCCTTGGGATGCTTATATTGTACACCAGTGTTTCTCAAGTTTTGTCCTCCGTGTACCCCTTCACATGGTCCACCTATTCAAAGTACCACTGGAAGTAACTGGTGAGAACATCATCACCAGTTACTTCTGGGGTGGGATGCCAGGTGTGACACAACAAACACCAGTCAGAGGCTCAAGATGAATGGGAGGGCTTTTTCAAGTGTGTAAAAGCATGCTTTGGAGCTCTGCCTGCTGAGCCTCCTACCGCTGCTGGTTGCCTCGCATTCCTGGTCCCACTGCTGGGCGGCAGAGATCCTGTGAGTACCACCAGACAACTACTTGTACCTGAGAAACACTGTTGTACACTAACAGGAGGAAATATATTAATATAATACTATGCCTGATTTTAAACATTGATTTTTTTTTGTCATTTCAGCACTAGCCAGTGAGATTGTTGACCTTACAGTGTTCTATGATGTCGAGAAGGAGTTGACTGAAGTGATTGCACTCACCTGTCCACCAGAGATCAAAAGGGCAAGAGTGGAGATATTTAGTCTCCCTTCAAATATTATTTCAGGTAAAAATGACTTATTGTGGGAAGCACAGCTACTGTTATTTCCTGCACTAGTAATTTTTTAAAATCTACGTCTAATTTGATGTCTTCTGTCTGTGTCTATGAGTTCAGCTTAAGTATCTAAAATGTTACGTGGTCATACTGGGGGCCCTTTTGGGACAGAAAGGCAGGGTAGAAATTCTTATTGTCACAAAGGTGAGGGATATTATTTAGAAATTAAATATTATTTTAGATATGAAGGATGAATTATTTAAATAAGTTGCTGGGAGAATGGGGTGGCACGAGTCAGCAAATTTGGTAAGAACATGGAGTGGTCCAAATCCTTCATGGGGTCAAAGAGGAGATTGCGATAAAAATCAGCTAGCCATCACTGAGGTGTGCTTTCTGCTCCTGGCGTCTGCTGCCAAAGGTTCTGTCTCTCTGGACCAAATTGGACTGGCTAGCAACTTTGGTAATGTAGGATAGAACCTTAAGTAGAGTAGACTAGCTAGCTCTGTTATGTTTAACTGTAGTGGTGCTTACTGTTTCCCTGGTCATGCCCTTGTTTAGCTTACTGCCTTGGCACAGCGTGGCAGTGCTGCTGATGTACTGACTGTCTTCATTTTAATAAATATCTTTTACTCCAGATGGAGTGTGTGTGCTTACTGATTGGGTGCAGGAAACTTGCTCATGAGACCCAATTGGTTGGATGGAATACTGTTGTGAGTGGACACGGGCATTCCCTTGGGGCAAGCAGAGCCGGGTGGTATGGCTGCTTGTTCCCCAAGTCAGATCCTATCACCTCCCCCACACTTATATTATTATTTATTATCATTATTAACAGTATTTATATACCGCTTTTCAACGGAAAGTTCACAAAGTGGTTTACAGAGGAAATCGAACAAACAACTAATATAAATAAATATATGAATTAAATAGTGAGACCAAGAAGAAAAAGAAAGAAAAGGGAGGAAGCTTTTAACACCACATTGTTAAACACCACATTGTGTTCCTGGGTGGGGGTAGAGCGGGTAGTGGGAAGCCCCGGGGGTGGGCAGGTGGGGAGTGGGAGGCAGGAGGTGGGACTGCGATCCGGCAGTTATGCCAGATTCCAACCCCCATTCCCGGGGAGAACAGAGGGGCTCCAAGCTCAAGAAGTGGTGCAAGTCCTAGGAGACCCATAGGGACCAGTGACCCTTACCCAGGGGCAAGGGGAAAAGCTTCCCCTTGCCTCTGACTAAGCCGCTTTTGGCCACTTGTCCTGCGCTGGATACAGCACAAGCCTCTTGGCTTGCCTGTTCCAGTGCAGGATAGGATTGCACCCTGAATGACTTCTCGTGTGTTTGAATGGTCAGAGGACATACAAACTTTGTGACCGTCAGAACATCAGAGAAGTGATAGTAATTTTACATAGTGTTACTTTTATAGTGTCTGCTGGACACTGCTGGCAGTGCACTCAGTGTCTGCTGAAGATTTGTATGCTTAACTGACATCCAAGTCCTACAAGATGAGAGCAGCAATTTCTTGTTTCCCCTGGAAACTTTTAGCGCTGCTTCAGTAGATGGTGCTGCCTTCCTGTTGAATGTCATTTACTGATACTAGACATGACCTTCACTACTAATATTTCAAGGGGGGGATTACTGGCATGAAAATAACTACTGTCTCCCCCACCACCTGTTATTCTTTTTTTACAAACTGCAGATAATGAAGAATGTATCAATGAAAGAGGTATGTTGAATGACGTCGTCATTCAGAAACGCACATATGATTTGGACTATCCTCTTACTTCTGTGGTCAAGCGGAAGGACAACACACTGTATGGCTATGCTAGCCAGTCACCTTTTATCTGTAAATACCAGCTCACCTCAAAGGTATATCTGACCTATACCACAAGAAGACAGATACAAAACCTAAAATGAAATGAAGGCCATACAGAAAGCATTGCTTTCTGTAGCCCACATAGTATTCACTACAATAGACTAGCCATGACATTGTGGTGGATATTCTCTCCAAATCCCCTCCAGAAAGAGTCCAGATAATAAATACTGTCCGGAATATTAATTTGGTCTCCTAACTCTAGTGCACAGTGAGGCAGTCTCAGGGCCTGATCCAGTGCTGCCAGCACTGGCCCTCCACTGGTGCTGAGTGTTGCAAACATGTTGTGAGACACACCTGCGAGACTCACTGCTGGGTCTGCACTAGTGTTGGCTCAGCACCACTTTGTACTTAGACAGCACCGGCCATAGGACCATTGCATGCTGCCCGAAGCTCATCCCTTGCCTGGGGGATGAATTGAGTGGGGGCTGGGGAAGGCGTTCTGGGGCGGGGGGAAGGTGGGGCAGGGGGAGAGGGTGCGATGGGACAGGAGGACCTGGGGCTCCTTTGTGTCAGCTAAATAGCCGGTACAGACCTGAGTTCACCTTCAGGGGACAGATGTCCCCTTCCCCCAAAGAGCTGCTGGCAGCTGCCAGGTGAGCATTGAATGCAGTGGCAGCCATTTTGGCAGTCCTGCTGCTCTGGAATGTGGTTAGCTCAGAATTGGGCTGTTAGTCCCTGCTGTGGCACTCACACCGCAAGTGAGGCCCTCTACACTGGTTTACGAACTTTGCCTTATAGGTGGTGGGAGGATAACTGAGAGAGCTCTTTTTGTAAAAAATGAAGGTTCAGCAGGAACTGAACTTCTGTCACAGGCGTGTATGCACAGTGCAGTCAGGGAACCTGGAAATATTGAGAGCGTCACAGAGAGATGGAAGCTATGAAATTCTGGAAGCAATTGGTCTCATCTTTTCACTCAAAGTATTTCATTCCCTTATTGGCTAAATATCCCCAGTGGGTAGGCAACCAGAAGGCACCTTTGGAACAATTTTCTAGAAAAGCTGTTTATACATTTTAAATAATTAGAGGAACATACAGATCTTATCTTCAGCCCAGTCCAACTCAATGCAGCCATGAGAGTGGAGCATGCAGTATATCCTGCAGGGGGAGGGCATCCAGAGGCCTCCTCGAGGTAAAGGAACATTTGTTCCCTTACCCTGGGCAAACCTCTTTTGCTCTGATGGGTCTCCTTAGATCTGTGCCAGATATTTTGCTGACACAAGTCCAAAGAGAGTAAGGGAGAGGGAATAGGTTTAGGATCCTGGCAAACGCCAGTGTCCACCCTGCCCCTCCCCCATTTTGCCTCCTGTCCACCTCCTCTGCACCCAAAACTTGCCTGTTCCTCCCCTTCCCACCCCATTCCACCCACTCCCCCTGCCCAACCTTCCCTGCTGGAGGTAGCCGGATGCCTCTGGATGCCAGAGGCAGTGGGCCTCTGGCTCTGCCACCATTTGTGGCAGTGGCCCGAAAATGGCCACAAGGGGCACACTGAGTGCACTGCCATATGACAATTTATGACAGCAGAACTGCTTTTCACTGAGGTAAAGGGCTTTATAGCACTAGTTAGGATTTGGCTGTTTTATTTTCTTAATTATTTGGCATAAGTACCCTTAAATAATACCCCCCATGATATCTGTTATGTGCTGTACCTCCTCTGATTCACAGATAACCTGGAAAGACCTACCTGTCACTATATCAGAGAGGAGGATACCAAGCAGACAGTTTGGACATGCAGTCCTGCGTTTGTCACCTCATGGCAAATGGTTAGCGTCATTCGCTGAGAACGGACTATTATACATCCATGATGCTACCTCTTTGGTAATTTGATGTGTTCAGTCTGCTTGCATATTTTTCTTTCTTGCCTGTTCTGTTGTGATTGTATAATGCAAATGTACTGCTTGAAAATGATCAGAAGGAATTGGTACATAATCTAGACATATCAGGCATATGAATTTACAGCTGAAGCAAACAGAAAAAATTGGGTCGGGTGTCCCTTGTGCTATTTGGATACAACTTAGCTTAACAGCATGCTTTGCTGCAGATGTAATGCCCTAATCGTTTAACCATGGTTCAGAGCATCCATTTTCAACCACTGTGCTCCGGCATATTGGTGCACCGCAAATGGTTCACAGGTGTGCCCCAGGAATTTGGGGGAGGTTCATTTATTAGTCAGGCCATTGGGGGATGTGAGTTCCCCTTCTGCCATACGATGTGTCTTGTAAATTGTCAAAAAACTGATGGTGTGCCTTGACAATTCTAGCACCTTATCAATGTGCTGTGAGATGAAAATTGCTGGTTTAGGGAATAGGAGCAGGCTGTAGCATTATGTGCTCCCTCCCTGTCATGCACAAATTTCACCAACCCTTCTCCAGTAGCCTTAACCATGGTTAATAAAAGTTTGTCTGCCAGTCTTCACATTTATAAACAAGAATCATGCCCTCTTAAACTCATATACTCTTACTCTTACATACGTATACTCATATATACGTATGAGCACTTCAGAGTCCAGTTAGAATTAACCATCATCAGTATTAGTGCAGACAGCACCCTTAACCAAAGTCAAGGTTGTCAGGTAAATGCACATAAACACATATAACTAGTGAAACAATCTGATGAAATAGGTCTTTCATATTTCCACAGATAGAAGAGTTTCATGCATCACTCCATCATCTACCACAGTCATCAATGTGGGATTCTCAGTCATGACCTTGCTCTTTAAACTATACTAACATGGAGCTTTGCATTAACATAGTCAAAACAGTTTCATTTTTAAAAATGCTTAGCATTTGTGTGGTGTTTTCTGAGCATGCATAGCACTTCACATGTATTATATGCCTGTAATCCTTACAACAACTCTATAAGGTAAGTATCATTTCCCCGTAATTAAAAGTGTTTGAAAAGGGTGTTATTTGTTTTACTTAGAAGTACGCCCATTTTGTTAAGTAAGACTCAGAGCCCAATCTGTTCCGCCAACCACAGTCGCAAATGTGCCGTAAGGCACATTCGCGGGGCTCACCGCCAGGCTTCCACTGGTGCTGGGCTAGCGCAGGGAGGTCACCCTTGTTCCGCAGCTTGGCGGTCTCCCGGACCGCCAAGCTGCAGAACGGCGGGCGGGGGCATGGAGGAGGCATTCTGGGGAGGGGGGAGGGCGGTGGGGACGGGGAGGAGGCATGCTGAGGGGCGGGTGGGAGGCGTGCAGGGCAGGCGGGAGGAGGCTCCGCGGAGCCAAGCCCTGCAGGATCCAGGGCACTCGGGTAGGGTGGTACCTTTTGGTTGGCAGTAAATTGAGTAGCCCCATTGCGGGGCTACTTCCCTTACTCGGGGAAAGGGGACGAACGTCCCCTTCTCCCAAGCAGCCATGGGAAGCGCAGGATTCAGCGGCAGCCCTTCTCCATGCCACCGAGCCTGGGTGCTGTGGGCATCTCAGGATTGGGCTACCTGGCTATAGTCCTATCATACCGGAAACAAATACCTCAACCCATAATGAAGTGGCCACACACAATGTATTTATCTTGTTTTTCTACTACTGACCTGTCCAGGTTCCTCCTTGAGATGGGCTTCAAACTGTAGCAACTGTAGATAATTTGGGCCAGTGCAGATGTCATGTTCCCAATCACCACAGTCAAGAGACTGAGAGCAGGCTGCAGAACCTCACAAACTCTCTCTCCAGCCCTTCCCTTCTCCATTGTGAATTTCTGAGCCTGTAGGTTCAAGTTATTTTTTTTCTCTTCCTCTGTCTCTCAAAGGATGTTCTAACTCGAGAACATTGCCATTCGTATCATGGACGGGGAATCAGATCGTTGGCGTTCTCACTGGATGGCCAGTTTATACTTGCCACTGGCATGCAGGATGGAACCCTTGTTTGTCTGAAATGGAAGTATGTATGAATTGAAGGGTGCCTCTGTCATAAAATCCTTATGCTAGGACAGATTTACAGCATGAATATATCAAACAGTTTTGTATCACCTGAAAGACTACCAAATTCTCATTATGCATGAAGCATAATCCTCCATTTATAGGTATATTTTCCTGGGAGCAAGTCCCAGTGAGCAGAATGGGACCTGCATCTGAGTAAGCAGACATAGTATTGTGTTCTAAGGAGTTAACTGCACATTGGTGTGTAGTTATAATCTTAAATTTACTCTTGTGTAGCAGGTATGCAGGACTGCAATTTGGATTGAGACAATAGTACAGAGGTAAGGAGAGTTTAACCTTTTTGTCCATACTGTTTTCCTACTGGAAACCACTTCTGTGAAAGGGTTGTTTAATCCTAAAGGTGCCACTTGCTACATCAAATTGGGAAGGTGGGCAGCAGCTTGGAATAAGGACAGCTATTACAGGTGGGGACTCTGGTCTTCTTCAGAGATCTCAGGTGGAGCTGAGTCTGGCTCAATGTGGGTCCAGGGGACCCCCGTTGAGCCAGATCCTTGGATGAAAAATCCACAAATAAACAGGCTCCACCTGTATAGAGAAAAGCATGTGTTATTATTATCATTCATCATGATGATTTAAAAAGATATAAAAGTTTAAACTGTGTTTCCTGAATATGATGTAAATAATAAGGAATTGCTATGGTGTCACTGACCAAAAGAAGATTCAAAAAGTCTACACTGCTCACTAGTCACTCAGTATAAGAAACCTTAATGGGAAGCTGGAAACTACTGTTCCTCCAGGGCTGGCTGATATTAAGACAGCTGTAAATTACACTCTGGTAGCACATACTACTGAAGTGCCAGTGGGAAGGCTGGAGCCTTCCTGTGTGTGTCATTGCTGGCTGCCCACTAGAGAAGGTCCAAAGAGATACTGGATCAGGTCCAAGGAAACCCGTTGTGTGATGGGAGGCTTACAGGGGGGAAAGGGGATTTAAATTCCTTTTCCCTTTCAAAGCCTCCTGTTCCGCCAACCCACCTCCTCTCGGCTGGTTAAGGTGTGCACTTTTTCAACACAGCTCCACTGGTGAGGGAGGATAGGTTTGGGCCAGTAGTCTTTCTGCATCTGCAGCTCTTACCTTTTCTGTTCTATTAGTAGTTTAACATCCCTAGTTATGGTCTGCTTTCCCACTGATCTCTCCTTGACAATCAGTCTGCGGGTCTGGTGCCTGATAGATTCTTAATTTTGACTGAATGCATGACATTTGTCTTGTGAAATTTCCTATAATGTTCTGCATCCTGCATCAATTTAATAAACATCTATAGAATTTCTGGGGGGGAAAAATAATGATTTCTGTAGGCATAAGGGAGGGGATTAAATTTCAGAATTCTTACTTGTTTACATTGGTCATACTGACTATAGTTCAAAACTAAGTGTTACCTTTTTATTAGCAAAAATGTTAATTTTTAGGCATTATTTGACTCAGATTCTCAACTTCTACACTCAGACATCATGGTGTGTGTCAGGGCTTTCCCCCCAGAAATCCCAACAGACTGTACTTTTAAATATTCAACAGCCATTAAAAACATTTCTTTGTTGCTGCGTAATCTATTGGTGAGTGGTAGGACCCTTCTCTCCCCCCCCAAATTTGATTGGTCAGGGCTGTAATTCTGCACATACTTACTTCTGAATAAATACATTGCGCTGGGAAAAACCTTTGATCAGCTTACTATCATGGCCATACAATCATTTTTTCCAATTTCTTTCTCTCTGTTTTTCTTTTTCCCCCAGGAAGATTGGAGAGCGCAAACTGAAGGATGCAATCGACTTTGGGAATTATCTTCTTAACAACCTTAACACCCATATATCCCAAGAAAACAGTTGTTTGAAGCACATGCTAGAATGGGCAATGACTTCTGGATCTGTATTTGACTCCTCCATTGAAAGTTCTTCTCAGGTTTTGCAGTTTTTAAACCTATCAGATTGGATAAAGAAGTGTTGAAAAGTAGAAATTGATCAGTAATTTGTTGTGATGGATATTTCTCTTGGATAGTTTTTATTTAGTAGTTTTTCATATCTGGACTAATAGCCCAATCCTATTCCTGTGGTGCAGCTCCTAGCCATTCAGTGTGGGGAGCTGAATCAGTGAATTAAACTCACCAAGCTGTGTTAGTGCTGAATCACCTAGTTGAACTATTTGACAGAAAGCTTGTGATTGAGGTGTCCTTTGTTAATCCATTCAGTTTCATCTGAAGACCTTTGTTGATTCTATTGCAATCCTGCTCTAAGTTCGGGCAAATCACCAAGTTAATAGAGAGTAAACTGGATTCAGGGTTGAGAACCCAGAAGGGAGTGTCTTCACTCTCTCAAGTCCTTATGGAGAGTGAGGCCCTGGGAAGCTAGGGACTGCTGGGCATGGAAAAACAACTGGGCCAGGTAGGCATTGTTCATCTTGAGATTCCCAGGTCAGGAACCATAGAGAGCACCATACCTTGCCTTAAAAAACTATTTTTATTTTTTATTTTTAGATAAGTTTCAAGAAGTCATCAAGTATTGAACTGGTAGAGGAAGATGAATACTTCAAACTGACTCAGGGAAAATCTGTTGAAATTACATGGTTAGATGAGAAAGTACAAAAGGTATATTGTGTTTTCAGATAGCAACTCAATTTTTTTTTGTTCGTGCTGCTCTGTGAAAAAAACCTATTTGTAAAGCCAGTGTTAAAAAGGAGGACAAGCTGATCAGGAGTGAAAGTCAAGCAATTTAGACTATGTCTGTGCCAATTACTCCCTTTTCTGCAGTGCTTGTGTGAGGCTGCCCCAATTACTTTGCTACCCATACAGAGCACCCCACATCACCTCTTGCTTTCCCTAGTCTGCCACCTGAGGTGGCCACTTCACCCCACTCATGAGTGTACTAGCAGGGCTTTTCATTTCTGTTAGGCCTCTCTTTGGGTCAAACTACATATTATATTAAATGTGTAGTTTGGCCCTGTGCATGTGGTTTTTCTGACTGAACAGCTTCAGGAATGAGTGTGCAAACAAGATAAGGACCACAGTGTGTTAACAGTTGGACTTGAACCCTTTTCTCCTGCCATACTCTTTCACTGCATAGTTCCCCTCTCCCCTGTGGTGGTTGTTTGTCTTTAGAAGGAAATTCCCATGGATGCCAAGTCCCCTTTGAAGCTCTCCTCTTTCCTTACCATGATCTCAGTTCTGATTCATCCCCCTTTCCAATCATAGATATTTAAGTCAGAAAAACCCGCATGTGCACTTTGTTTCAGGAAAGTCCTCCACCTGTTTGCACTGGCAGTCCTGTGGTGCATGACAGTGGTGTGCCTTTTCCAGTGCCAGACCAGGACTTATGGTGGCGGATCACAAGATCTGCTGCTGAAAACCCCAGACTGAATTGGCTGTAAATATTATTTTCATCTCATTCCTCTATTTCTTTCTACCATATGTCTCTCTGTTACATTCCAGGCAATCAAAGATGAAACTGTAAAGTTTGCTGACAGGAGAAAAGAGTTAAAAAACAGAATTAAAGAGCTTCGTAAAAAGGTGTGTGCAGAAGAATCGCCAGGCTTTGTTGTTAGGGCTCTGTTTGTCAGTTCCCCCACACCTGTAGGTACATTGACATTGGCCACTTCATTGTTGCTTTCATATGTTTTTAAAAGCCCAGTCCTAAGCCCAGTCCTAAGCCCAGAGGCACCCAGGGTTCCAGTGGCACCAAAATGGCTACCACTGGATCCTACAGGCATTGGGCTTGTGCCAAAGTCTCCTCAGGATAATGGAGCATTTGCTCACTTACCCGTGCTAACACAGCCACTGTGCCAATGGGTCTCCTCGGATCTATACCTGCTTTGGAGCGGACACAGACCCAAGAAGGCCCATGTTGAGCTGCCCAGGCTGGGAGGGAGCACTGGATACAGAAGCAGATCTTTCCCTCCCTCTGCCCTCCCTCCACCCCATTCCCCCAACTGCCTGACTCTCCCTTCCTCAAGAAATCTTACTCCCACCTAGTGTTAAGGCCCAGCGCTGACTGGTGGTGGCCCAACTCCAGTAACTCTCCTCCCTGCATACCACGGACAGGCCTTATGGCATATTTGCGACATCTAGCACCAGCACTGGAGCTCAGTGCTGGCGCTTAGGATTTGGCCCTTAGTCCACATTGCCCCTCATATTGCATATTGCAGCTACCACAATGAAGGGCTGATATGAAAGACACAACTATTTGGGTCGAGAAGATCACTGAAGTGTTTCCCATATAATCAGCACATTCTGGGAGACTCTCATGTAGCTGCATGTAAAGGGCAGACGCTCCTTAAGTTGGACATCTGCATCTTTATTCTACATTTTACCCTGTATGCTTTGAATGATTATTGCACAAACACACTATGTGACATGTAAATTAGTTTGTTGATACATACAATACTCCTAACACATTCTCTTTTCACTTAAAAAAAAAATAGATCCAAAACATGATGTTTGACAATGAAAATGCACCTAAAATTGAGCAACTGGAACAACAAGAATTCAACTTGGACATAGAAGAACAAGAGAGACAGCAAATAGAGAGTGAAAAAGAAGTAGCAAGGGTATGGTAGATGTGTGGAGCAAAGTTTGATCGTTGCAAAACAGAAAGAAATATTGGATAAAACAGGAGCTAAAGAACAAGAACACAGAAAGACTAATGGCCCAAATCCTATACAACTTTCCAATGCTGGTGTAGCCGTAATGTAGCCCCAAGGAAAGGGAATAAACATTCCCTTATCTGGAAGAGGCCTCCATGAGTGCCCCCCACTGCAGAATGCAGCACATGCCCTTTTGGCACGACTGCACCAGCGCTGTAAAATTGGATAGGATTTGACCCTAAATGCTGGCAGATACATAAATGTCGTAATTCACTAGGATCATTGACCAAGTGTGAAATAATTGTGTTAGAAAATTCTCTTGGCAGTGAATTGCGGGGGGAGGCTGTATTCGTGGATGACACATCCATGGTTTTGCTTTTCCGCGGATGTGGGGTGGGCCTCCCATGCTTCCCCGGCCCTCCTAATGCCTTTCAAAGGCATAAAAATATAACTTCCAGTTTTTATGTCACAAAAATATGGAAGTGACTTTTTTTGTCCTAAACAGCTATTCTGAGGCCTGCATAGGGTGCATGTGGGTACGGGCAGCCTCTGCAGGGCTCAGAAGAGCCTCCAGTGCTGAGCGGAACACAGCTCCCCTCACTCCGGAGGGGGAGAGTCCCTGGTATCTGCTGTTTCAGCTATCTGAGAGGGGTTCTGAAATGCCTGCAGGTGTGATTGACATTAATTTGTTTCTTTAACAGCCCAATCCTAAGCTGGTTAGTACTTGGATGGGAGACCGCCTGGGAATACCGGGTACTGTAGGCTTATACCATAGTCTTTCGAGACTGAAGGCTGCCAACCTAAACTGCCTGGCATGCGGGGCTGCAGTGGTTCCAAAAATGGTTGCTGGTGTGTCCTGCAAGGTTCTGGCAGCCGTCGCCGGCTAATCGGGAAAAGGGGACTTTCATTCCCTTCCTCCGGATAAAGAGAGTAGCCCCGCAATGGGGCTGTTTGATTCACCACTGATCCAAAGGTCCCTGCTCCCTCACCCCAGCATGCCTCCTCCCCGCCCTCTGTCCGCCTTTCCCCTCCCCGGAATGCCTCCCCACTGCCTCCCCCCACACCCCACTTACCTCTCTGCTGCTCAGCGGTCCAAGCGACTGCCGAGTAGCGGAGCTCTGGTGGCCGCCTGGCAGAAGCCCAGCACCTGCCAACTCTGGGCTACCACCAGCACTCGCCAGGCAGTATGGCCCACGAATGTGCCCCACTAAACAGGGCACATATCTAACCAACTTTCCAGTACCAAGGTAAGAGCAATATAGCTCTGAGGTAAGGGAATAAACATTCCCTTACCTTGAGGAGGCCTCCATGACCGCCACCACCTCCATGACTGCCACACTGCCACTGCAGGGTATAGCACATGCCCCATTGGCACAGCTGTGTCAGTGTGGGAAAGTTGGTTGGGATTTGGGCCTTAGTGGGAAAGAAGCCAGAGTCCATTACATTTTCAAATTGATCTTTTGTATATCTGTACCTGAATTTCCTCTCCTGGGAAATGACATGCCTAGGATATTTCCTACAAGTTAGAAGCTTTATGATGTCTAAGCTTTTCAGATTGGCTCTGTCTAATATCTGCACAGTGATAAAAACCATGGCATTTTCTATCCCTCTTTCTATATGTTTTATACAAAAGGTAAGGAAGGATATAGAGATGGAAAATCTAGCCAACAGCTTTTTACGTGAGGTCATCAAACATGAATGTTGGGATTCCATGGCTGTTAAAGGGCGTTCGGTTAAGGTAATGTTGTTTGCTTTTTTCCTTTTACATTTGTCTCTGCTTGTAAGTTACACCTTGTAATGTACATTCTTTCATTTATAATAATGTTAGTAATGCTAATGATCACAACATTATCATATCCAGAAAGTCATTCTCACAAGTAAACGCGCGATATGGCTCAGTTTCACTTTCCATAGGACTCCATGTCTTTTGTTACAGTTGCATTTTTGTGTTTTGTTTTTTTGGCCATAACTTTGATAGAATGGAGATATTTCACTCTGTTGTTTTTTTTCATTGCATTCTCCTATAAATTACATATCTAACAGTATATAGCATGGTGGGGTTATTAACCACCACAATTTTGGCAATTTTGCTCACCAGTGGTGTCACCCTTCCGAAGGGGGCACCCGACGGCCCCCCCTTGCTACACTAGTGAGCCCAATCACACCACCAGTGAGAGTGGTGAGTAGCTCACTACTCAGGCCTGAGGAAACCCATAGATGATGGGTAGCCTACTGAGAAATAAGTAAAATTAGTTAGCTCTCACTGGTGGTGTGATTGGGCTCACTAGTGTAGTGTCTCACCAGTGAGAGTGGTGAGTAGCTGGTGTAAGTCTGAGGAGAGAAAGGAGGAGGGGTTGGGCTGATATGGGGGGATAGGATCCTGGCACAAGTTGCTGCTGCTGCTGCTGGGATTTACCCCCATCTCCCCTGAATCGCCCCCTGCACTCCCTGCCCCAAACCTCCCCTGCCCTCCCTGTCCATGACACATACCCTCTGCCAACTTACCTGGGTCAGCTCTGTCCCGGGGTCTGCAACAGCTCCAAATGGTCTAGCAGCAGTGTGATATTCACACCATTCCAGGGTCTTTTACAACAGCTTATTGCTAGCTATGCGGTCATAAAAGGCCCATAGTATTGGGCTGTAACATAACTGCTCCCCCCCTCCAAATTCATCCTTATAACCACTGAACATTATCTTAAAAAACAAATAAAAGAAACTCTTTACCTGGATAAACTTTTGTTTTCTTTCTTCCTAAAGGCTTTCCACACATCCTGTGAAGTTCAGAACTACTCCATGAAAGAAAGGAGTCCAGAAGAACAACTCATGTTGGAGAGAGTTCAGTATACAAAGAAGATTGAAATGGTTGATGCGAAGGTGAAATCTCCTTTCAAATATCGAAGCAGACATTTCCCATTCACATATGAACACTGTTTAAAGACCTTATAATTTGAAGGCTTCATGGATGTTGTTCCATGTGTTGAAATGTGTTGAGCCAGTTTGTTCATTTAAAAGCCTGGTGTTGCATTAAGGGCACAATCCTGACCAGGTCTACTCAGAAGTAAGTCCTATTTTGTTCAGTGGGGCTTACTCTCAGGAAAGTGTGGTTAGGATTGCA
Organism: Tiliqua scincoides; assembly: GCF_035046505.1. Classification (NCBI taxonomy): domain Eukaryota; kingdom Metazoa; phylum Chordata; class Lepidosauria; order Squamata; family Scincidae; genus Tiliqua; species Tiliqua scincoides. Next base: position 186,911,249 of record NC_089823.1, read on the forward strand.
GCCTAATGCACTGAATTCAGTGGGACTTGCTCCTGAGTAAACATGGGGACATAGTGCTGTAAAAGACCTAATTTTGAATAAAATCCATGGAGATAGTACATATTTCTAAACCTTTTTAGAAACCCTGATTATTGTCACTTAATTTGCATCAACTGCAGGACATAACAATACAGATAGAAAACATATGCAAAACATAACCACCAGTTCATATATCACCAGCCCATTCCTATCTTGCGCTGGAACAAGTAGGCCGGCTGGCCTGCACTGTATCCAGTGCAAGGTAGGAGTGCAGGGTATCCTGTGCACTCCTTCCTGTTCACTCCTGTGCACTCCTACCAGGGGATTTATTTCCCCTTATCCTGTGTTGCACAGCAGCCACCTCAATGGGGCTACTTGGATCTGCGCCAGCTAAATCACTGGTGCAGTTCCAAGCAGCCTGGTGTAACACCAGGCTGCTTTGGAGGGGGGGGGGGTAAGCATCTGCATAAGTGCCAGAGACTGGTCCCACTCCCCGCTTATTTTGCAACGTTGCAAGCATTGGGGAGCTCTGTGGAGTGCTGTGCAGGGCCCCTGCATCTCCTGGAGCCGCCAGTAGCCCAGAATTAGTAAAAGTAAGTGAAAGCACACTCCCTTGTCCCCCTTAGTGATGTGATCCTGGGGACTGCATGCCTGCCTTCACCCATCCACTGCAAAGACTTACATAGGGAGTAAATCTCCCTAAACGTTTGAGAACCACTGGATAGAGTGTAGAACTCAGTATCAGCTGATGCTTTTACCAGTTCTTCCTGAACATAACAGTTCTCTTGATTTTGTAATACACTACTTTTGTAAAATTTAACCTCTTGATCCATGTTTGTTTGATTGGAGGGTTACAGCAGCATTTATGAGATGGCACCATTTTTAACAGTTTGGCTACTCCTACATTTTTTCTCTCTCTTTTATTAGTGGATAATAACAAAAATTTAAGAAAAAACTGAACAAACTAAAGAAATAGAAAAAAGAACATGCATACCATACAGAAATTACATTTAAAATTACCAAAAATTAATAAAACATTTTCTATTATTAATTTCCCTTTTGTCCTCACAACAACCCTGTGAGGTAGGGGAGGCTGAGAGTGATTGGCCCACAATCACTGAATGGGCTGAATAGGGATTTGAACCTAGATCTTTGGGGTCTAAGCCCAATTCCCAAACCACTACACCATCCTGGTTCTCTATATTACCAATCTATACTGTAACCCAGTGCTTCCCAAACTCCTACAAGGGGTCTGGGAACACTGTAAGTTGTTGCAGGGGAGGGGGGAAGGCAGCAGTGTGATCCCCAGGATTGCGCTGCTGCCAAGGAGAGGGTTTGTACTTACCTGCTACCAGTGCTGAAGTCCTGGGAGGTCTGGGGGGTCTGAGGAGCCCTCTGCAGGACTCCCTGTGCCCGCAGAAGTATTTTAAAAAGAAAAAAAAATACTGGTACTACCTGTTTTGTTGTGAAAACTGGAAGGGCTCCTCCAAAAACTGCAGAGGGCTCCCCATACCCAGACCTCCAGAACTGCAGCACTGGCTGTAGGTAAGTACAAAACCTCCCTCTTGCTCCATCAGCAGCATGATCCTGGGAATCATGTTGCTGCCTTCCCCTTTCCCTGCCCTGTAAATGGGTAGGGACATGTACCTCTCTGACTGGTGGTTCCCACCACTTTGGGAAACACTGCTATAAGCAATAAGCTAAACAATAAACAGTAAGCCATCTATGCATAGGTATATTTGAAAGGCTTCCATATTTCAAAAATTATATGTACGTATACATTGACATCAACAAGCCGTACGCTTAAATACTGAAAGAGTTGAGAGGTCCTCAATCCATTGAGTAATGGTGGGAGGGACACTTATCCTTCCAGTCTTTCAATATACATTTTTTTATTACAGTAAGGGCACAGAGGGTCCATTTCCAATGTCCTGCAGTTAATTTCCATGAAATAGGCAATTCAAAAGAGCATACATAACAACATGTATTAGTGTTTGTGGTAATATAAAAGTAACACAGCTAATAACTTCTTCTCTTCCCCCCCAAAGTGTATCACTGTACAAGACCAGGTCATGTGCATAGCATTAGGCAGCTTGCAAGGTCAGCAGTTAGATTCTTATTTAACCCTTTATTATATAGGCATTGTGGTATCCAATAAATGCCAAAAACAATTTTTTTGTTGAATTAATTGCAATTTAAGATCCATTGATATTGCAGTTAAAGCCATTTTCCATTGATTGGGTAAGACAGGGCGATTCAATTCTGTATTCCATATTTCTCTTAAGGCTTTGGGTATCATACTTATTAAGCAACATCAAGTATTTTTAAACAAATATTGTAGGTTTTTTTTCTCCATTAAGTATTCCTAAAAGTGGAGGCAATTCAGAGACTGATAATGCTGCTGCTTGGTGTTTCAACATAATGTTGATGAGTTTTGCTATATTCCTGAGGACAACTGTGACCCAAACATCAAGCACAGTGCTAGTGGGAATTCACTAGCCATCTCTAGATTTCTTATTTAGTTTGCTTTCTGCTTCTCCAATATTCAGCTCTTTAGCTGGCACAAGTCTGACAGCCCCGTGTAAGGCTGCCAGGCCTGGGAGGGAGGATAGGATAAGGCAGAAGCCTGCTCTGAAAATCCCACTCTCACCCAGGCCTGTTCTACCCTCCCCTGCCCCTTCCCTGCTTCCATTCCACCTGCCCACCATTCCTCCGCTGCCCGGCACGACTTTTACCTCTGCTGGCGGCCAGTCTGTCAGCAGTGCAGTGCTACTTACTCTCTGGGTGCTTTACAGCATGTTTGCAACACCCTCAGCTGCTACAGGGACCACTACATCAGCTTAAGACCATGTTTGGATTGCAAAGTAAACCCAATTTACATGAACATATGTATTTTTATCCCACCTTTCTTCCTTGATCTTAAGGTAGTGTACCTAGAAAGCCCAGGTCATCTCCCTTTCAGACAGTGACAAGACCCAAACACATAGCCAGTTTGCTACATCACATACCTTCAAACCAAGCTCTGAGTTTTCATTTTAAAAAGCCATTTTAGAAAAGCCCATGATGAATTCACAGACATTTACAATGTTTGTGTGCTTTGGGTCCAGGAGGTTCTCTTTTTCCAGGACACATCCTCTTTGTGTCCTAGAAAAGAATTTAAATGTCCTCCCTTTTCCCTGTGAGCAGGTCCCTGCAGGCAGCGCATAGCCTTCTAGTAATTAATAAATTCTATGTAATATAGTTTTAAATTTAATAATAAGTAACATAGTGTTTAAATTATCCACATGAAATCAATATACAAGTCTTTTTAGCTTTTATTTTGTCAGATTCTACATTTTACTTACATGGATGTCCTACATTTTGGGGTGCCCTGTCCTCTTTTGTGGTTATGGCATCTGGTCACCCTGTTTGGGCATCTGTGCATGCAAGCATTCTAACCTGAGATTTTTCTATCTCTATGTACAGCTTCGAAGGCAGATTGTCGAATTTCAGTCTTCAGTCACAGAAGGGGAGAAGCCTGAAGAAGGAGAGAAGCAGGAGGAAGATGTCCATGCTCTGGTGGGGAGCCTGAGTTCAAATTATGGTGGGGATACTTCCATTTTATATCCCCAACTGGAAGTGCACACTCGGGAGGAAAAGATTTGTCAGATCATATTACTAAAGGTAACTTTTCCAGAAGCTTTCATTTTTTGTTCTTTAACAGTACCTAGCCAGAGTTGCTTCTCTGTACATTCCCTGTAGGATGTTATACTGCTGGGGAAATATTGTAATGGGTTTAAATTGGAAAGCTTTATCCATCTTAATCGTTTTTTTACTAAATTGCAGGGCAAAATCTCCCTTTCCTGATTATTTTTCTTTGACAAAATGGGCTCCATGTCCTAAAAGTACCCCTGCAGTGCTTAACTTGGATTTTGTGCCAAGCTAGATGTGAGTAGGCAACCATATTTGTTGGTTGGTCTGCCCCATTCACATGTAAAGTGGAGAAGGGGGAGAGGGAGACTATAACCTTTATGGTAAATGTGCAAATGAGTGAGGGGGATGCCAGTGACTGCAGGCTGATCCAGGGCAGTAGTACCTAGTGGTTAGCACATTAGCATGAGAATGATTTCCACCTACTTGAGAGTTTTACGTTCAGCTGGAATGACAGCCTTTTGCACTCTGAGGTGTGTCAGCTGCCTGGTCACTTGTCCAGCCCCCTTGAAATTTGATCTCTACTTTTTCCCTGCCTGGAGAAAAGGTAGCAGTAACCTGAGACATTCCTGGTGTTCAGCAGGAAGAGCCATGCAGATGAAGAAAACAGAGGATGTCTGAAGTTTTGCTAGAAAGATGTGGGGGAATATCCAAAATCATGAGCCACATGTCAAATTCCACAGATAAACAGGCTAACTCCCCAAAAAAGGAATAAAGGAACAACTCTCTCTCTCTCTCATCACAGTCCTGGAACCTGAATAATGTTTTGAACTTGCCTCAGTAATATAAACTATGGAGAGCCCTGCTTTAGAACAAGGGGATGGAGAGGATTGACTTACAGCTCTTTAATTCTAGGATTCTGTGTATTATGTTTTCTTAGAAAGTCAGGAAATATGAAAGCCCCAGGGCCTAATCCTATCCAATTTTCCAGTGCCAGTGCAGTTGAGTCAAGGGGGCATGCACTGCATCCTGTGGTGGGGAGGCAGTCACAGAGACCTCCTCATGGTATGGGAACATTTGTTCCCTTACCTCAGGGCTGCATTGCAGCTGCACCAGTGCTGGAAAGTTGGATAGGATTGGGCCTCTAATTACCTGATATACATGAAATTCAGACCTACAGATGCATGATTATGCAGATATGAAGCAGATACAGCCATGCTATTAGGATAGGATGTTACTGCCACATTAGTTATAGATAATGACCCAAAGGTGATATCCTTTGCTGAATCAGCATATGTTGGGAATTGTGCAAGATATTGAGCTCTATACAGCTTTTTTTTCAGCACAATGAGGAAAATGAAGGTGATTTTGAGCTTACATAGTAAGGCTACCCAATACTGGAGAGAAAATTTTGACCCTGGCTTCAAGGCTTCATCTCTTGAGTTTAAAATAAGTTTGCTGTAAAGCATTTTTTTTTACCTTAACCAAATATCATCACTACAAGTTTGTGATCTAGCACAGGTGTGTCAAACATAAGGCCAGTAGGCTGGATGCAGTCCTCAGAAGCTCATTATCTGGTGCCCATTATAACAGGGTTCTACCAGAGCCACCCTTTCAACAGCGCCGTTTCTGCCAAGGCATTACTTTGCAGAGCACCTCTCAGATGCTGAGTTGTAAAGTGATACCTCAGAAGGAGTGCTGCTGAAAAGGCAGTCACTCTCCCATATCTTGCAAATAATAAATAATAATAATAAAAAACTTTATTTATATCCCGCCCTTCTCCCTAAAGGGACCCAGGGCGGCTAACAACATGTAAAAAAAAAAAACACATTTAAAAATATATTCAAAATTTGTTTATCTTCTGTCATTTGCAACTGATGAGATCCTACTTGAGAACAAAGTGCTTATTCCTGGCCTATCTGCTTAATGACATCACTTTGTGCTTGATGAGGTCACTCAGCAGACACCATGAACAATATTCGACCTGCTGTATGAAATGTGTTTGACACACCGGATCTGGCAGATGCTTATATAACTCAACTCTAAGATTAGAGTCTCAACTCTGAAAATTTCCTCCCCCTTTCATTTGATGGTTTCCAGCAGGAGCGATGAAAACAAAGAAACAGGTTTTCAAAGCTGCTGTCAGTTATCATGGAGAACAACTCCATGAGCCTCAGTATGTGGTTTGGGATTTTATCACATGTCCTTTGAAGTATCACCCTGGTATTTCTTACCTGGTATTTCAGGATATTATTTACCAGGTGAAGATGGCTTTTAACAAAGAATTTGATGGAGTCATCCGGATGAAGGAACAGGAGATTGCACGTGTAAATGAGAGGAATGTGAGGATCACAGAGATCTTGCAACAGCTGGATTTACAGGAGAAGATCTGGGTGCCAAGCTTTTCAGATAACGAGAAACCAGAATGTGCACTGATAGTCTCAGAAACAGAGGTTTAGTATCTGAAACTTATATTTCTCTCACCTTACACATTAATAGTGCAGATGTATCCTGGGATGCTGCATCCATCTCAGTCTTGTATAAACCTCAAAGAAGCAACCGTTCAACAATATAGTAATATACAATATCATTTTAAGTACTTTTCAGTAAGGCTATAGAAGATCCCTGCTGTATCAGATGTAGTTCTTAAGCAGGGCATGAACGCAAACACCCTCCCCCACTATTGCTCTTCAGCAATGCATATTTTGGTACAGGTGGTAGCAGAAAATAACACACATAGATTTGCCTGTTCCCTTAAAATAGTTTGCCTTCTGCTCTTCCTGTAAGGTCACCATCTAGAGAGGACTCCTCATCATTGCATGGGAGGGCATGAAGCAAGGTGAAGGTGATGATCATAGGACTCTCTATGGGCTAGAAGGCGAATAAGAGACTTGTATCGTTGTTCAGTTAGTTAATTAATTGTCCACTTAGTTAATAAGTAATCCTTCAGACTAAGGAGGCAATATTGCTCCAGTTGTTTCCTTGGCCTCTTCCAGCCATTGTGAGGGGCAGGTGGCATCCTCTATATATTTAAGAAAGACAAGAAAAAGGTGCCATCATTTGCTTACTGTGATACTACAGGAGTTTCAGAATTTCATAGTTTACAGAATTCCTTTGGAAATGACATACTATTATTTCTACAGGCAATAGTAGGAACCAGCAGCCATGACCAAAAAGCAGAACAAGGATCAATTTACTCATCACCTCCCACACAAACTTCCACAGTTGCAACTATTCATGATAATGGTTTATTCCCACTACATCTGTAGATAGATGAAAAAGAGCAGCACTGGGCATAGAAAGCACATGTGTGAATTCAAGCCACACATGTAGCTATAGCCTGAGGCTAAAAGCACTGTACATAGGATTCCTAAGTGGTCTCTTATCCAGGTACTAAACAGGCTCAGATCTGGCTTGATCCTGAGACAAAATAAGATCAAATACCTTCAAATTATTCTCTGCCATTTAATAGCTGTTGTCCCACTCCTATGCACAGATGGCTTTTAAGCTGTATGTTGGTACAATTATTAATTTATTCTAAATGACTTTGAAGATGCACCCCATAATTATATAGCACAGATCCTGCTGGAGAATTCACAGGATCTAAGAGAGTCTAGTATTGACGATATGATGGAGGAGTGCTAAGAAGATGACAGAACATTAGGAAATTAGACCTTTAGGAAAAACAATGTGAATTCCAAGTAAATGCACCCACAGAAAATGCTGAACTGGAACCTTTTGTCTTCACAGATCAAAGCGAAAGAATACCTGACCCCAGTGCAGAAAGCAAAGCAAAAAATAATGGCTAAGATTGAGTATAAACGACGTCTGGCTGCTCAGGTAGTCTGGTGTCTGTACATTTTCCCCTCCCTTCTCTGATCCCATGTTCCATTTTTACAGTGTTATCTTTCATTTTGCCACTCTTTTTAGAGGGAGAATGCAAGAGAACGTGCCCTTATGGACATGATGGGTGGAGTCCTTGAAGTAAAAAAGGAAGACATTTTGAAGATGGTGAGTCATGTTTCTGTTCTGCAGTTCAAGTCCAGGCAAACATGATTACAAATGCATCTCATTTTTAGTTCATAAACTGAACTCTGTACTTGTGCCAGGGGAGTGAGCTCACTTGGCCTTAGCACTTTGCTTCTGTCCTTACTAACCTTAATTAGTAACGAGAGAATGATCAAAGCATAAGGGATCGCTGAAATTGAAATTAGCCCTTAAAGTGTGGAGCAGCAATTGGAATCCATAATAAAATCATTGGCTGTAATTGGACCAGAGTTTTCATTCTGGGTTAATCAACACAACATACCCAACTTGTGAAATTGAATACATATTGATGCAGCTGATTAGCCATTTTCTCTCTTGTTTATTCACAAACACAGTGAGAATGCAGCTGAGCTTGGAAATGTGTGATGTACACAGAAGGCACAATCCTATGCATGTCTTCTCAGAAGTAAGTCCTATTGTGTTCAATGAGATTTACTTCCAAGAAAGTGTGGATAGGATTGCAGCCATGGTGGCCTTCTGTTGAAAGATTAAACCACTACAAGCTGTTGATGGCTACAATTCAGTCATTTTGAAGTACGCACATAGTGATTGGTTTAGAGTCCTAGTATTGTAAGCAGGGTTCTGCTCATGGAAGAAAGCCTTCCTCTCCCCTCCTCCTTGTTGCTGTGCCTGATGCCTTCCCTCAGATTTGATCCTAAGGGTTGAAAGAGTCTGAGGATTAATTTGGAATATGGTACTGGGTTGGGGGGCTGCAGGTGGAGGAGGGGTCAGCAGAAATCACATCCGTTTCATGAATGACACCCAGCTATCACAAATCAGACACAGACACCCAGGTATCCAAATCAGCAAATTGGCTTATTCATGCCTTTCAGGTCAGGATTGCAGATCATCTTCATTCAAACCATGGTTTGCAATCTTAGTTTGGACAGAAAGTAGAAAACATAATTGAAACAGAGTGTCCAAAGGGGGGAAAATCATGGGAACAGATCTCACATATCTAGGCACAGAGTGAGATCACAAAATCGAGGCCTAGGAGAGGGGGGTGGAGGTGTAAGTCTAAGGCAGAACATGTCCCTGAGACATGAGGCATACAGACCAATCTCACTGGGGCAAGCAAAAGAGCATAAGCCCGTGGCTTGTTCTCATAGTGCCAGAATGTGACTTCTTGTTACATCTGAATTGAAGCCAAATCTTTCAGGTCATCCACAGGATGAGAGAGTTACAGCACAATCCTATGCATGTCTACTAAAAAATAAGCCCCATTGTGTTAAGTTGGGCTTACTCCCAGGAAAGTGTGCATAGGATTGTAACCTTAGTGAGTGTGTGTGTATAGATCTCTGTGTGAGCATTCCTGAGTATCACAACTGGATGCAATTCAACAACTGTTCTGTAGCTAATTTCCAATGATTCTAGTGCTGAACAGAAGCCATAGACTGTCCCTGTAATGTGACTTACAGACAAATCCTATCCAGGATTGGAATGTCCTGAGGAGCCCATTACGACAGTGGAAGTGACACGTGCTGTAGTAAAATGGCTGCCAATGGAGTGCAGAGCTCCTTTGGTGGCCATTTTGCATGCAGGAATGCCACAACTCTGCCGCCAGTCTGCGTTGTGCCTGCCGGACCAAATAAAACAATGATGGGGACAGGGAGAGGTAAAACTTGGGAGGGAGGAATGGGGTGGGGAGATGACGGGAGGGAGTGGATTTGGCAGCAATGACACATGCTGGATCCTAACCACTCTGTTCAGAGGCTCCTAGCCCCTTTCGTCTCCTCATATTGCACCAGCTACAGAGCTCTATTATCTCATTAATATATTCAGGAAATTCCAGCACCTCCATTTGTATTAAAACCAGAGGAACTCTGGAATGAAGATGAAAAAAAGATGTATAAAGAATATGAGAAGAAAGTGAAGGAACTGAATGAAGAAAGAGAGAAACACCGAAAGGTAAAGATGTTTAAGGTTCCTATCCTCTAAAGCAGGAGTGTCAAACAAGGCCCATGGACCATATGCAGCCCATAGTAGCTCTTAATCCAACCGCCATGATAATGGGCTACCCCAGCACCAAAATCAGCAGTTCTCAGCTGCTGAGCTGTGATATGACGCATTGGCAGAAGTGGCACTGCTGAAAGGGCAGTGCTAAGAGAGGCCAATTATCACACAGGCCAGTCTTTCAACAGTACTGTTTCACTGTCCCTGCTGAGAGTGTGGCCCGTGTGAAAATTGGGCTCTCCCAGCACCATCCTTTCAGCAGCACCACTTCTGCCCAGACCCTGGGAAGGAGAGATGGAAGGAGCCTCAGAAGGGGAGGAATAGTATGGGGGAGGTGGCAGAACAGAATGGTGAGACAAGAAGCTGCCAAGGCGCTGAGACAGCCCAATTATCATGTGGGGTCGCCCTTTTCACAGTGCTGCTTCTGCCAAGGCTTCACATTGCAGAGCACTTCTTGGCTGCTGAGCTGCAAAGTGACGCTTCAGCAGAAGCAGCATTGCTGAAAGGGTGGCTTGTGTTATAACTGGGCTCTCCATATCTTGCATATATGATCAAAATCTGCATAGATTCTTGGCTGTCATTTGCAGCTAATGAGTTCCTAAGTGAGAAAAAAGTGTTTGTTTGTGGTCATTATCTGCTTAATGACATCAGTTCCTGCTTAATGACATAACTTCTGGCCTTCAGTAGGCATCCTGAATGCTAATCAGCCCACTGTATGAAACGAGTTTGACACTCCTGCTCTAAAGTATTAAGCATTCTTCTGTGGAAATATTTTAACCTCATTTAATTAAATCAAAATCAAATTGTCTTATGTATGATGTGATTCATTCATTCATCATTTCTTCAGTGAGGCAAAGTGAAAGTTTTACTAAATTTTCCAAGTGTAACGAATACCTTGCTCCCCATCTCCTGCTTTTTGTCAATTTTTCCTTATTTTTTGGACACTTCTAGAAATAAAGCAGGGAAAGATGGAGGACATCATAGATAAACACTCTGGGAAACAGAAGCCACTGGCTGTCTTTTTCCATGGATCAGATTTTTTCCCTCCTTTATCAGGGAATTGTTCTTCCCCTCTCAACTCCAGGAACAATGAGCCATTAGATAAGACAAGCACAGCAAAACAGCAGTTGGTGAAAAGAGCTAGAAACCTGTCCCTGTGTGTTTGCCTAGGAATCTTTCCAACTTTTCTAACCGATTTGTAGCTACAGAAAGTTAGTTAATGGGCTTCAGAGAATTATGACTAACATGCCTCATTGATTTCCATGGTACGCTTGTCATCAAAGAGTTTCAAAATTCTTAATGGCTCTTTTTGCTGTGATGCAGAGTCTTGTGTAGCCAGGCTCTGAAATGAACACTTACAAAGCTCACAGAGCTTTCTCTTGCAAGCATGACTATTTAGAACAGCGATTTTCAACCAGTGTGCCTGCAGCACATTGGTGTGCCACAAATGGTCCTCAGGTGTGCCGCAGAAGTTTGCGGGAGGTTAATTTATTAGTAGGGACATTGGGGATGTGAGTCCCCATCAGCAGCATGGTGTGCCTTGTCAATTGTCAAACAACTGATGGTGTGCCCTGAAAATGTTAGCACCTTGTCAGTGTGCCGTGAGATTTTAAAAAGGTTGAAAATCTCTGATTTAGAATTTTGTTTTCTAAAAAGTGAGAACATTTCAGATTTTTTTTAAAGCACGAAGGCAAAATAAAAGTTCCTTGTATCTCATCCTCATCTGTAATCTATATTTATAAACTCATGTTAAAAACGCTGCACCCCTTTCTTTTTTAGATTCTGGAAACAGAGTTGAGGAAACTTCAAGGATCTGTTCAGGAAACAACACAAACATTTGATGAAATTGTGAACAGGCTTTTTGAGAAAAAAGTCCATACAGAAATGGTTATAAACCAGGTAAGCTTGGGACCCCATGGCCACCAGACACTTTTCTATACAAACAGCAGTCTGACCTCCTTGAAAATTTTTTCCTAGGAAGAACTCAAAATAACCAACCTCCTTTACTCCTTACTTTTGGATGAAGAGCTTAGCAGAAGAGAAGCTGCACTTCATCACTACCTTGATAAAAAGCGGAAAGAAAAGGCAAGAATTTTTGAAAGTTGACATAGTAGCTATTTCTTATGGGGCTTGCTCTTTTGAGATTAAATATCTAGCCAACCATCTATGAATGGTTTTACCTTAAAATCTTTCATCTTGAACATACCATCCATGAGTTCTACATACCTATGATGAAATACCCTCCTCCTGCTATTTATCAATGGTAGCAGTGGCCAAACTCACCTCCACTGTGCAACAAAAACGTGGTCCCCCATTCGGACCACATCTTTCTGTTCCACCTAGGTGCCACGTGTAGTGCTCCATGATCAGGGGGCAGGGGCACTCTGGGAAGTCATATCTGCTACCCAGCATCCCAGAAAGCCACGCAACAGGATGTCCAGGCAGACGCAACTGCCCAGAGCGTCCCTTTCCCCCAATTGTGGAGGACAACATGCGGCCCACCTGGCAGAATGGTGAGGTCTGCTCATTGGGTGGATGGATTCATCCAAACCCTGGATCCTGCTCCTGGGCTGGGGTTCGAGCAGCCCTGATAAATGGTGAAATGGATGACTGTAAAACTTTTAAAGGAAACAAAACCTGTTCAGGGAGCCCATCAAATATTCCTCTCTCAAGATGTTAGGGATCTTAAATCGTTCCTGCATACAGGTGCTACATTTTTTGCACCCAGCTATATTAATGTAAGAATAAGACAAGTATTTCACTTGGCTTCTTATGTTCCAAAAGCAGTCAGTCATTTCCACTTTTTCTTTGTAAAATACAGATTACGTATCTTGAAGCAGTCAAGACATCCCGATCAGAAGTGGATGCTGCCAGGGAGGCCTATGACATCTTAACTGCTGAAGATAAAGTAAGAATCTTAATGCCAGATCTACAGAGTTGTTTGGTTGAAGCTGTAGGATATAAATGCACTAGCCTTCTTGAGTTTAAAGGGACTAGTTTAGATCCAGGTACTTATTAGTTATTATTATTATTACTTAATCTTAATTTGATTGTGGATCTCTCAATTGATCCAGTCTTGTGTTGCTACAGGGACTATTTTAGAAACAACGGTAATGTCACAGTAAAGTTGCCAGTGTAATATTCCTGGCCCACTGGATATGTGTAAGTAAACTGAAGGGCTGAGATATCAGGTTTGAAAGACCGTGTGGTCCTTTGGTTAGTTTTCACATGTTATTTATTATATTTCTATCCCACCTTTCTGACCATAGGTCCCAACATCAGCTTACAATGAAGGGAATGCTCCTTTAGAGTTCTTTTAAAAATGATATACAAGATCAATATTAAATAAAAGTCAACATTATTCACCTTCCCTTACTGTGTTAAATTTATATATAGGTGACTGCTGTGCTTTATGGTATGTAAACTAGTGCTGGTGAAAATATCTAGATTCTCAAATACCACCACAGAATTCAGTTAGCTTCTATGCTGAACAATTTGATAGCAATTTCACAGATTTTAGACTCCTGAATTTAAAGCCACTCCAGTGTTTTCTGTTGATCATTTTCATCATGCTGTTCCCCTCTCATTGTTAGCTTCTGGAACGTGGCTTCAGAAAGGAATTTTCAGATCTTCCCACTCATCACATTGATCAGCTATTCAAACTTTACAAACGTCGACCACGGTAAGATCTTCCCTCAGTTCCAATAATTTCTTGGAAGTCTTATTGGGAACATTACAAGTAACCTGCTTTCAAAACTAATGACTAGGATAAGATACTTGTGGTGCTGGAACCGTTAAGGAAGATGATCTGCTTACAGTAGCCATGCTGATAAATGTGTAGTGTTTGCTTGTGATAGTGCCATATTGCTCATTAATCTTCATGCCATGACATGTTTTCTGCACAAGGCCCAGGTTGAGAATCTCTATAGCCTCTAAGCTAAAGCAGTAAAATGGTCCATGCTGGAAGAGGAAATATACAGTATTTGGTATATTTCTAAGCTCCTAAAAGACTAAGCCACTTTCATTTCCTATCATCTGACACTTTTTTCCACTGTTCTTGTCTGTACAAATGCATGCACATTCACACATGTGCATACACACCCCTGCCTAGTGAGGATTACACCATGTATCTGAAGTGGAATACAGTTCATAAAAGCCTATGCAACAATAGATGTATTAGTCTTGATGGTACCATAAGACACTTCCTCCCCCCTCCCTACCCAGTTTCACCCTTTCCCCACTGCTACCAAGTCTGGCAGGCACTGCAGGGTCTGCCTGTGGAGTTGCACTGCTGCTGGATGCGCAAAATGGCCACTGATGGAGCATTGTGCGCTTCATCAGCAACTATTTTACAACAGCAGAAGGGCTTTCCATTGTTGTAAGAGGCTCCACATCACAGCCCAATCCTCAACAGAATTGGGCTGTTAATGTCTGAGGGAGCTCATGAAAGTCAACCGCTGCAATTACTGCCACCTCCATAGCAGAGAAATTAAATTCGTTGATAACAAAACTTACTGTAGCTTATGTTCATGAGTTCATGGTCAGCTAATACTGCTGCTGTGTGGAATTAACTCCCTTGACTGATGGTAGCAGCCCGCATAATGAATGAGCCATACACAGAAAAAAGAAATTTGCTTAGTAGTGCTGTTGCTACTGGTTAATGTTTAAGGCTGGTCATCCTTGGAAACAGGGTGGTAGGCTAGATGGACCTTTGATGTAGAAAGATTCCCATATTTTTATATAATGCTATTGACATGCTAGATCCAGTCTAGAACACAGGAGTCACATAGTCACAGCACCATGGATTTATAGGATAAAGGTGAAAGTAAGGATAAAGAACTAGTGACAGCGTTAGAGCTCTGGAAAGAAATTAAATGACTCAGGGCCATATCCTATCCAACTTTCCAATGTCACTGCAGGCCCAAGGTAAGGAAACATTCTCTTACCTGGAGGAGGCCTCTGTGACTGTCTCGCCACCAAGGATGAAGCACACGCCCCATTGGTATGGCTGCATCAGTGCTGGAATGATGGATAGGATTGAGCCTGTACTCTTGTATATCATTTCTTTGTGGAGGGGGCAGGGGCAAAGACATTTCACCATGACTATTGCGTATAATTTTTATAAGAAAAAGAACAGTATGCAGATTAAAGAGTAAGCAAAAGGAAAGGGACAGCTGGTAACAGATACCCTGAAAATTATTGTGAAAATCATTCACTTATCCAAGGATCGAGTCTCTGGGGTACCCACACCTGGCACATGACCCCTCTGCAGGCAAGGGGAGCTCTGCTCCCCACGCCCCTGGAAGATCCTCTGAGCCCAACAGAGGCTGCAGATGTCCATCCATGGCCTCTTCCAGGCTCAGACTGAACCTTAGAGGTAAAAAAGTCTCTTCTGGTTTTTTCATAAAACTGGAAGTGATGGTTCTAATGCCTTAAAAGGCATTGGGAAACCCCATAAAGCTTAGTATAGGCATGCCCTCGTAGCTGCAGATTCAGGTATCTGTGGCTGGGTTCCGAAACAGAACCCCCATGGATACAGGGGCATGCCTGTACTAAACACAAACTTTTCAATGTCTGTGGATCAACTGTGCTCTGTGTTTTTATCTCCTGTATTCCATGATGGAAGGGCTCCGAAGACAAAAGTTCATGTCGATGCTGCTAACCCCTACGGTGATCGGCCAGGCTCCGCTAAAGCACACCAGGATGCTCTTGCCCATTTGATGAAAAGTATTGATGACATGGATGAGCCTGAAAACAGACCTGAGGGGCTTGACCTTGCTAGTTGGGAACGTTTCTGTGCGGCTCGACGAACCAAAATAGAAAGTGAACAGATGGTATGTATGTAAAGTTATTTCTACTTGTTTTTAAATTTTATTTGAAAATGTATTATGTATATTACACAAGTTTCAGAATCCTATGGAACTGGCCTGTTAAGAAACTTACAGTTCTAGGTCATTCACAAGGCAGTTTCCTTTTAATCATTTCTAGTATAATATGCAGAGGTCATCTTCTGCAGCTTGCCTAAACTGTGGCCTCCACGCTCCTGCCTATGTGTGAGATCCGACACATCTGACGAACGCTTCCGGACACAACACGGCAGTGCAGAAGTGACCCATTTTCACTCTGTGAATTTGCAGAGTCTCACATTGGGGAGACTATTCCCCTAGGGCAGTGATTCTCAGACTGGTGGGTCACGACCCACCAGTTCGTGTAACAGTTCCCCTGTCCCTTTAAGGGATGGGGGAAGGGGAGGGAGGCCTGGAAAACGGAAAGTGCTTTGCACCTGCTTTCAGTGAAAGTTCCAGGCCTTGGGGAGCGCTGCAGAGAGCTGTGCAGGACTCCCCGCATCTCCTGCAGCCTGCTGCAGCTCTGCCTTCTGAAAGTAAGTCACAAGCACCCCCCTCGCCCCCCCCCATGCAGACGCTATCCTGGGAATTGCTTCCCTGCCTCTCCCCGTCACCTGCCCCTTAAAGGGACAGGGGAACCTTTACACGAACTGGTGGGTTGCGACCCACCAGTTTGAGAACCACTGATTTAGCAGGCTGTACTTCAGAGTAAATTAAGGACTGCAGGCTTGCTGAGATATTAACCTTGAACATTCAAAAGTGGGTAAGAGAGAGGCTGCTCTGCTAAAGAAATTTAATAATCAAGCCTGTGCCTTAGCAAAACTCAGAGAGGCAATGCTTGAAAAGACTGTCCTATTTGCCTAGGTGAAACAAAAAGCACTGACACTAGCAGAGATGCAGACTTTCCTTCAGAAGAGAGTCGAAGACGATGAGAAGATACGGAAAGAAATTGACCAGGTTTTCACCGAGCTAAACCTGCAAGTGTGCTTTTTCCTTTTTGTTCTTTTTTTTACTATGTTCCTATAAGCTGTACTACAAAATCTTCTGTACTACAGAAAATCTAATCAAGCTGTACTACAGAAAGCACTCAAGACGTTATAGGTATTAGGTTCTTGAGATACCCATCTGAATGAGAGCTGGTTATGCTCTTAGTTTGACATAGTTGCAGATGCTGCCATCTCAGCAGCTGTCCTCTGAAAAAAGCAGATGTTTAGATATGGGACATTCCTGCCATACGCTATGTGCAGCCAACCAACCAAGGGCTATTCCTGTGTACTGAAATTCAGAGTAGCAATGCAGTCCTGGGGGCTGGGGGCTAAGAATAGGCCCTCAGTTTGGCTGTACTTGTCGTAAGAGGCGACTAAACAGCCACCGGGTAGATGGGACTCGTCAGCCTAGGAAGGCAGCTCATCTAAGAGAAGGAAACTCTGACCTCAAACCTCCACTGCCTTGTGGCTACATCTAGTTCTGGAAAAGGCTTCAGGAGTCAACCTCGAGGCAAAATCAGGAGCCGGAGTCCCTTAGGCAGTTCATGGCTGAACACAGTCACGTTCTGGCAACTCCTGCGACGCCGCTGGAACCAACCGTATTGGCTTCTGCCTTTCCATTGGACCATTCCAGCGACGTGGAGAGGGGGGATTTGCTGCATGGGTAACAGCCTATCCTCCATACCTTCTTTACCCAGGCTTCGCGCACTGGAGAGGACACTCCAACTTCGCCATACGGCGTCGGCACAACACGGGAAGCAGCAGTTTACCGGTTATAAGTCTTTGCTCGATTGGCGTAGAGCATGACGCCAGGGGCTGCTTCCGACGGTGGGAGAGATCATTGCATCTCATTGGGCAGCTACCGCCCGCCTTAAGCTGGGCAGTCCCCAGCCAGTAAGGTGTTGCCTCACCACGGTCCGTTAACCTCATGGGGTGCGTGGGGTTTAGGGTGAAAACCGACAAGCGGATCGACAACTCTGCACCATGCAACAGAAAACAGAAAACTACTGCCCTAAAGCTGGGCACCTGGAACGTTAGGACAATGACACCTGGCTTCTCTGATGACCTGCAAGAAATAGATGACGCACGCAAAACAGCTGTCATCGACATGGAGCTGAGCAGACTGCAGATGGACATCGTCGCCCTTCAAGAGACTAGGCTGCCAGATTCCGGATCTGTCAAGGAGAGAAATTTCTCATTTTTCTGGCAGGGAAAACCACCAAACGAAACCAGGGAACATGGCGTTGGCTTTGCGGTCAGAAATACCCTGCTGAAATCCATCATCCCACCTACTGTGGGAAGTGAAAGAATTTTGTCCCTGCAGCTCCAGTCATCAGCAGGACCTATCACTCTCATCAGTGCTTATGCACCGACTCTGTCGTCTCCAGCAGAAGCCAAAGACAAATTCTATGATGACCTGGCCACCACTGTCAAGAAAATCCCTGTAAAAGAGCCATTGTTCATCCTCGGCGATTTCAATGCTAGAGTTGGTGCTGATAACAGTTCATGGCCCACTTGCTTAGGTCAGTTTGGCACTGGGAGGATGAACGAAAATGGCCAACGCCTGCTAGAGTTTTGCTGTCATCACGGTCTCTGTGTCAGCAACACATTCTTCAACACAAAGCCCCAACATAGAGTCTCTTGGAGACATCCAAGATCAAAGCACTGGCACCAGCTCGACCTGATCCTCACCAGATGCTCCAGCCTTCCCAGCATCAAGATCACACGCAGTTATCATGGTGCTGCCTGCGACACTGACCACTCCCTGGTGTGCAGCAGAGTGAAACTGCAAACAAAGCGACTGTATCACACGAAAAAGGAAGGAAGACCTCGCATTGATACCAGCAAGACCCGGGATCAGACAAAAGTGGAGGAATTTGCACAAGCGCTTGAGGAATCTCTTCCAGGCCCGGCCGACGCAAACGCATCCAACAGATGGGAACATTTCAAGAATACCGTTTACAACACCGCCTTGTCCATATTCGGCAAGAAGACCAACAAGGCGGCAGACTGGTTTGAAGCCCACTCTGAGGAGTTGACACCAGTCATTGAGGAAAAGAGGAGAGCTCAAGCAGCATACAAGGCCTGTCCCAGTGAGCGCAACCTGCAGGTCCTCCGAACTGCTCGCAGCAAAGTCCAACAGACTGCCAGGAGATGTGCTAACGACTACTGGCTCCAGCTCTGTTCCGAAATACAGATAGCAGCTGACACGGGCAACATCAAGGGGATGTATGATGGTATCAAGCAGGCCCTAGGTCCAACACAGAAGAAAATTGCCCCTCTGAAGTCTGCCACAGGCGAGGTCATCCAGGATCGGGCGCAGCAGATGGAACGCTGGGTGCAGCACTACTCTGAGCTATATTCCAGAGAAAATGTAGTCACCGAAGAAGCACTGAACAACATTGAGTGCCTGCCTGTGCTGGAAGAGCTTGACAGTGAACCAACCCTAGAAGAACTTCACGTGGCCCTGGACTCCCTTGCCTTTGGCAAGGCACCTGGAAAAGACAGCATCCCTGCTGAAGTCCTAAAATGCTGCAAAGAGATCATAGTCACTGAGCTGCATGAAATCCTCTGTCTCTGCTGGAGAGAAGGTGGAGTACCTCAAGACATGAGGGATGCAAACATCATCACGCTGTACAAGAACAAAGGTGACAGGGGTGACTGCAACAACTACCGCGGCATCTCTCTCCTTAGCGTTGTAGGAAAGCTGTTTGCCCGAGTTGTACTAAAGAGGCTCCAGGTACTTGCAGAGAGCGTCTATCCAGAATCGCAGTGTGGATTCCGAGCCAACAGGTCCACCACTGATATGGTATTCTCCCTTAGACAACTGCAGGAGAAATGCAGGGAACAACGACAGCCACTCTTTATAGCCTTCATAGATCTCACAAAGGCTTTCGACCTGGTCAGCAGAGACGGCCTCTTCAAGATTCTCCCCAAGATTGGATGTCCATCCAGGCTCCTCAGCATCATCAGATCTTTCCACAAGGACATGAAGGGCACTGTTGTCTTCGATGGCTCCACATCAGACCCTTTTGACATCCAAAGCGGAGTGAAGCAGGGCTGTGTTCTTGCACCAACCTTGTTTGGGATTTTCTTCGCTGTCCTGCTGAAGCAGGCCTTTGGAACTGCAACAGAAGGCATCTATCTCCGGACCAGATCAGACGGAAAGCTCTTCAACCTCTCCAGACTGAGAGCAAAATCCAAAGTCCAGCTGAAATGTCTGCGTGACTTCCTCTTTGCCGACGATGCAGCTGTCACTACCCACTCTGCCAAAGATCTCCAGCAGCTCATGGATCGTTTTAGCAAGGCCTGCCAAGATTTTGGACTGACAATCAGCCTGAAGAAAACACAGGTCATGGTTCAGGATGTGGCCTCACCTCCCTGCATTACAATCTCTGAACATGAACTGGAGGTTGTCCATGACTTTGTGTACCTTGGCTCAACGATCTCCGACACACATTCTCTCGATACCGAGCTAAACAAGCGCATCGGTAAAGCAGCTACCACGTTTTCCAGACTCACAAAGAGAGTCTGGTCCAACAAGAAGCTGACGGAACATACCAAGATCCAGGTCTACAGAGCTTGCGTCCTGAGTACACTTCTGTACTGCAGCGAGTCATGGACTCTTCGCTCACAACAGGAGAGGAAACTGAGCGCTTTCCACATGCGCTGCCTCCGACGCATCCTCGGCATCACCTGGCAGGACAAAGTTCCAAACAACACAGTCCTGGAACGTGCTGGAATCCCTAGCATGTATTCACTGCTGAAACAGAGACGCCTGCGTTGGCTTGGTCATGTCGTGAGAATGGATGATGGCCGGATCCCAAAGGATCTCCTCTATGGAGAACTCGTGCAAGGAAAGCGCCCTACAGGTAGACCACAGCTGCGATACAAGGACATCTGCAAGAGGGATCTGAAGGCCTTAGGGATGGACCTCAACAAGTGGGAAACCCTGGCCTCTGAGCGGCCCGCTTGGAGGCAGGCTGTGCAGCATGGCCTTTCCCAGTTTGAAGAGACACTTTGCCAACAGTCTGAGGCTAAGAGGCAAAGAAGGAAGGCCCATAGCCAGGGAGACAGACCAGGGACAGACTGCACTTGCTCCCGGTGTGGAAGGGATTGTCACTCCCGGATTGGCCTTTTCAGCCACACTAGACGCTGTGCCAGAACCACCTTTCAGAGCGCGATACCATAGTCTTTCGAGACTGAAGGTTGCCAATACTACCTACCTAATGCAGTCCTATGCTTGTTGACTCAGAAGTAAGCTCCATTCAGCTTAACGAGACTTACTTCCAGGTGTGTATAAAACTGCAGCTTTAGTATCATATTTGGTGTTGCCAAGGGATTGTCATAAGCTGTGCCACATTTAAACTCATTTTCACATCTGGACTAACCATTATGTTAGGTAGTTTAAGAGCACACCAAGTTCATGTGCTATAGTATGGTTGCAGATGCTCCCCTATTTATGAAATTTCAATTTAAAAATGAAAACTTTCAGCTCCAACATCCAGTGGCTGCTAAGTAGGGAGGCTGCTCAGGTGCATTCCCAGTGGCTCTACAGTGGAACTGACAGCTTCAGCAACAGGGACGGGGCATTACTGTACTTGCAAACAAAATGATTTACAAACAACTCCCTGGAACCTAACGTGCTTGTAAACTGGAGAGCTTCTGGAGCTGAGAATTCCCAAATGAGAAAAAAAAAAAATACACCCATCCTCCTCCTGCCACAGGCTTTTCAAAAAATTTTGAATTTAGAAACCAGTTATCTTCATTGGTGATCATAACAGAAATGTAAAACAAATGTGTCAGTTACTGAAAATATATTTTTGCTTTCTGTAATTGTAGGCTTCGAGAGCAGAAGATGAGATTTCAGTTAGATTTGATGGTCCAGTTTCTCTTTAAACAAGGGCAAGTGGAGCTGGAGGGTACCAACTTAATACCAGATTACACAGATGCTATTCTCATCAACAGAAGCATTGTTGAGGAACTGAACAGCACAATCCGGGTAATTTTGTCTGCTTCAGAGGAACTGAGCCCCTGCAGATCTTTAATATAGGCATATGTTGTTTAACAACAACAACAATATATGACAGTGGTCAAAGCAAAACAAAGAGGCTCTTAATGAGGCAATTGGATCTCCCATAGCATGCAGCAGAGTGTCTGTTTACACAACAAAGAGGCTCTTGTTACAAAGAGGCAATCAGTCTCCAGTAGCCTGTGCAACCAGTGAATGTCTGGCAGTAAGTGTCTGGGTACACAACAAAGGCACTAGAGTGGGCTGAATTGACCTAATTGCATAACAAAGGGATCAGAGAATGTATCCCTGTTGTTAAGTGCATACCTGTACTGAATGTTTTCCCTCTGAATTTGTTAAGACACAAGAAAGGTCCTGCAACTTGTGGTACATCAGAGTTTGCAAGCCCTGAGTCACACTGTTAGGTTAAAGGGTGGGTGGAGTCTCCTGCATTCAACAGTCTGCTTCCACAGATCTGAATCTGTGGTTCAGATCTTCCCTGTTTGTTCTTTTTCTGAATATGTTTTTACAATCTTTTCTCCTTTTCTTTCTCTTCCACTCAGCTGCAATTCTTTCAAATTAAACTTAAAGTTTTATCCTTTGCCACCTCTCCAGGAGCAACACCTTCCTAGGAATCTTTTCTGTACTCTGTTGTTTTAACCTTTAGACTCTCTAGGAAGCAAGTCAGTGTTAAGTTTTTGTGCCTCCTTTGGTTGTCTTTAAAAAATAAAAAAGTCAAATTTCTGCCCAACCCCTGCAGTTCAGTGAGTACAAAGAAATCACCATCTTCTTTGTGGATCTGTTTTTAGGTAGAATCTGATCAGCATGCACAGGCTGAGTTTTGTATTATAGGAAATGACTTCAATTGGTTTAGCTGTAGCTTCAGCTTATAATAAAGCTCTCAAGCTTCTGCAATCATTTTCATCTTGCTCCCATTATATGCTAGTAGGACATGAACCTAAGAGGAAAGATTGATTGCACTGTGAAATCCTATACATGTTTACTCAGAAGTAAATCACCACTTAAGTTCAGTGGAGCTTATTCCTGAATAAGGTCACACACAATTATGGTTTTAGAAGCCCACATGTTCAGGAAATGGAGAAAACGCATTAACCCATGAAAGGGGTTGCAAGTTCTTAATCAGCCTTCATTACAACTGAGTTTTTTGGAAATCCTGTCCATCTTCTTCCAGAGAGAACTGTAAAAAAACATACTTAAAATATACTTTTTTCCTAGGCTCAAGGAGAAAGGAAAGTTGCTAGCATGGTGGAAAGCAAAGATTTCCGTAAAGGAATATTTCAGCTGGAATGGGAACATAAAAAAATGCAGATGCAGGTGGAAGATCTGAATCAAAGGGCCCGAGATATTCAGAAACTGAATGTCACAAAAGATCGCCAACTTGTAAGTTACACTCTCAAATGCAAATATTAATTTATCAAGTTGAACTACATTTTATTCACATACTCTTTATCATCCCTTCTTAATCCCACAACTTAAGAGTTATCTATGGTGTTCCAGTATGGAGCAATAACAAAACTTGCAATCTGTAGCAGTGTAGAAAAAAAACCCTTCCTAATGAAAGATCTGTGAAAGTAGTCCCATTATACAAAGATAGAGCGATTTGGGCAGTAGGATTGTTTACATCTCACCATTCCAAGATTTATAAATATATATTTTAAATCTGCTTTTAATTCCACAGTTCTTAACAGTACTAAACTACGACAGCCGAATAAATCATGAGGTCTCAGTAATGGAGGCAACACTTAATTTTCTGGAAAAGGTAAATTCTCTTGTGCTATGCTGCACAAATATGGAGCATCCTGTCTATTTGATATGTACTGTCTTAAATGCTACAGTTGCCTACCCCATCTTGAACTTTGCCAGTTTTCTATTCCTGCAGCTTTTGGTTCATCAAGTAGAAAACAAATCTAATCAGCTTCTTTCCTTGTTCTTTGCTTTCCACCATACTGACAATTTCTTTCTCTTTCAACAAAAGAAAAAATGTCTCCTATTCTTGTGTGGAGAGCTGATCTTCCACTACTGTGTGCCTTGCCTTGCTGCTTTACTACTCTTTTATACCCATTTCATGCAAAACTGTAAAAAGTCTGTCCTCAGAAAGTTGCTTTAGACATTCTTTTATGGATTTCATTTTAATTTTAATTTCTCATTGATATTTGCTTTGTGTTTCAATAGTGTCATCACTGTTTTGTTTGATTTATGAATAAAATCTGCTTTGTGCTTTTGTCTGAGGGGATAAAGGCAATTTAAAATAGTTTATAGGGAAGAAATTCTGCAAGAATTATATGCTATGCATCCAAACCTAATAATAGCAACTTTATCTCTGAAATGAATTTTGCTCTCACAACTTCTCACATAATCTATCCAAGCAACTTACATCTATGCTTTATTTTTCAATGGCCAGGTTCATAAGAAGAACCTGAAACAGCGAGAAGACGTAATCAAAGAATTGCAAAAGCAAATCAGTCTGAAAAACGTCGCAAATCAGAAACTCAGCAAGGAGTTACAAGAAATGCTTGTTGTTGTGTCAGAAAGGAGGCATATTCACGAGGCTACTGGTAAGGCATTTTGTGAGGGCTGCCTGGCTATTCACTTTAGATTTCCCTCAATAAAGATCCATCCATTGGATATATCAGTTTCTTTCTCTGCAAACACATAGCCAACTATACTATCACCTTCACACACACATGATGAGAAGCAGGTGTGTTTTTTTCAAAAATTGATTAGTCTCCATTTTAGAGTAACATATAGTCAGCTTTAAGACCTTCAGTTATACCACTTCAGTCATACTAGTTTCTGCCATAACACTGATTAACTGTGTTGGTCTTTCTGTTATCTGCATTCTATGAGGCTGTTGTGGTTTCTTTGGGTTTATTATCCAAAGAAGCTAGTTATGATTAAGCACCATTAAAATAAACAAAACACATTAGTCAAGACTAACTCAAGTCCCAATCATTTCCACAAGACTTAGTCATGAGTCACTTTCTCATGATACAACTCAATATCATAAATATGAAAATGTCAGACCTTACATAACCAATTACAGCAATACAGCATGCTAAGAGCTTATGATAGTGGTTAGAGGGGGTTAAAAAAACACATCATAATGCAAAGGAAATAAATGTTAGGGCCTAGTGTGGGAGTTCCTATTGTGTTCTGTTACATTTGAAGTCAGTCAATCACACAAGTTGAACTGGCAACCTGGTTACTGCTACACAATTCCATTTTATTAAATGCATTATGAACTCCCCCCCCCCCCCCCCACAGATTCAGAGCAGCTGCATCAAAAGATTGCTAAAGAACATTATGAGGACATCGTACAACGGCAGCAGCTTGTGGATCTTGCCAAAGCACAGGCCCAGGAGTTGTCCGTCCTTCAAGCTGAAGTGGAAAGGCTGAGAATGAGAACATTCCCGGCTTTCTTTGATGTGCATGAATTTTAGCAAAGTGATTCTTCCAAAGCTAGAAGCAATGAAAACTAATGTGTGGAACTGAAAGAAAGTGGATTGTTTTTCCTTCCCCTTTAAAAACTGCTTAATACTTATTACATTAGGTTTGCTTATAGATGTTATGAGTAGTCACTTGTTTGGAATTTAAACAATTACTCCTTTAGCACAGAATAAATGTTTTAAGAGAACTCTTCAGATAATACTTTTGTGGCAGTGAAGACTTATTAAAATCAACATACGAGATATGGATTATGGATATGGATTATGGATGGATTATGGATGCTCGTAGATATGGATTGGATGAAGTGGAATGTTTACAAGTATTCCAGCTTATTAGGGAAAGGTGTCTGAACATTGGCAGTTCTACTTCTACAAAAGAAAATCACACTACCTCAGGAATAGAAGTGGTTTGTTGGGGCAGCCTTTGGAAAGAGCTCCTGCAAATAAGGAAGGAAGCCCAGAGGGAATATGATGGAAAGAAAGGAAAAAAAACAAACACCAGGCAATTTACTGGAAGATTGAAATTCTAGGTTAGGACAGGTGGAGGAGGTAAAGGATGCTCACAGAAGAGGACAGAAAGATACAGGATGAGGCTTTTTCTTATCTCAGTGCTTAGAAGCAGGAGGCTAAGCACAGTAGGTAGAAAGTTAGAACTGCTGGTTAGGGCTTGAGGGTAAATTATCTTTTAAAAGAAAAGGCCAAAAGTAGGAGTCTGGGAAAGTGTTGGGTACCAGAGACAGGAAGATTGAGAAAGTGGGAGCCAAGGAACAAGATTTGGTCAAAACCTTATATAATTCCCCTATTTTGTAGCTGCCTAGTGGGCTCCAGTATGTAGTTCAGCTTCATAAAGGGGCTGCTGAATCTGTGTAAGGTAGCAGGCCATTACTTTGCTTTTGTCTTTCTTTCCCAGTCAATCTGTAAACAACTGGCTATGACTTCGTGCTAGTTCACTGGAGCACAAGGCCCACCTACTTCCCAAGAGCAGGACATTCAAGTGACTCTAGCAACCCCACGTACCTAATCCCATAGGTAAAACTGGGTTAACACCCACAGGCTAAAAAAAGTGAGATCATTTGCCGCCTCCTTTTGCACATCTGCCCAGACCCCACATCATAAGCAACTGATGCTTCATGGGAATTTGCCCACCCATGTTGCTCAGAATGTGCGCAATGGCCAAGAACCTGGAATAGCATGAGTAAGCAGGAAAGGGAAAGTACCCAGAAAAATCACAGCTGGTTTTATTTACATTTTAATATCCTTCCAACCTCATCCACCTTTTCTTGGGTTACTGGTGCCTTTTTTATCCTTCTCTCGCCCTCCATTTCTTTCTTATTTTACAACTTTTAATAAGACTTTTGATATTTTCATGTTTTATCTGCCTGGTCCCAGTTCACTCAGTAACAAGGATGGGAAATCCCTTCATGGCTTGTCTCAAGTCAAGCCCTACCCCCCTCCCCCCCGCAGCACCTCTACTCGAAAAAGAGTCCTAACAGGGGCACTTTCGGAGTCTCTGAGTTACCCTTTAGTGACGCTAATGGACTCAAGTCGCCTCCCCTTTTAAAAGGTAGAAAAAACGGGGCTGCTGCCGGGGAGTGAGTATGTGTGTGTTGGAGTTCTCTTTACTCCCCTATTGTCACCACCCATCTGTAAAGAGGGTGGGGGGGGGATGGGAGGGATGGCAACTGTTGGAACAGAAGCACAAGAGGGAGGAGGGTCATGAGCAGCAGTTGCAAGGCTTTCCGGGATGACCCAATCCTTGCAGCTCTACCCAGAAGTAGTCCCCCTGTAGTCACTCAGTCAATGAGGGTCTCCCTCCCAAGTAACAACAGAGCCATGCCTGCAAAGCATGATTGCTATGAACTCCTTCCCTGCCTCCTCTCTCCCTGGGCTAAATCGCCAGCCAGTCATTCAATGAGGGTTGCCTCTCCTTTGCTCCTCCTCCTGCCCTGCCTCAGCCAATGGAAATATGAAAATGCCAATCTTTTGTCCAATGATCATCCATTCTTTTCTTCCTACCAGAGACAGGAAAAGAGAGCCCAGTTCTGCCTCCCCCCTGCTTGCATTAACCCTCTCCTGCCTCCTGGCTGGAACTTCCTGCTGCTTGCTGCCAGAATGCTGGCCCAATGAGGGCATGCGGTGAAAACAGTAGGCAAGCACCACCAGACACAGGCAGACTCAAGTCAGCACGTGTGGGGACAAGTCCCAAGTCAAGGGGGCCCTGACTCAAATCTTTCTCAGTCTTCCATGCACATGACTCACTAGTTGCTGAGTCAGCAAAAATCACACATTTTCACAACTGACTCGACTTCCAAACACTGCACAGGAGGGAACAGGTTGGTACACCTCCCAGACCACCCATGGGCCACTGTTTTATTTTAAATGGACTTATTGCATTTTAGGACTCCCTATTAACTGGGGGGGGGGGAATGGAGGGAGATTTTCCCAAGGCAACATCCTTCTGTCTGTGCTTTCACATATACACACATCTCTCCAAGTTTTGGGTGGAGGCAGTGTGAACTACTTTTCCTCAGTTTAATTCTAGTTAGAAGGAGGGGTATGCTGCTTAACATGCCTGCCTTGCCCTCTGTCTACACTTATTGTAACTAAAGGAAAGGAGAGGACTTGGAAAGCTAGGAACAATGGGTTAAGGAAACAAGCAGGTATCAGGATGTCTATACTCTAGCTAGGATTATGATATTTTCAAAAATCATAGAACTGTCATTCTGCCTGCTGGCTATCCTACTCATATTGCACCATTGGGACCTAGCAACTGCAAAATAATATGACGAAGTAAGTGGGGGGAGGAGAACAAGAGCTAAATTTTATGTATTTATTCGAACTAATCAACCATGTCTTTAGAAGCCATATTCTAGTATTTTTAGTAATTTCAGAAATAATACAGACTTGAAAGACATTGATAGACAAGACACCTTATCTGCTGATACTCAAGTCACCGACTGCATATTAAAAATATATGCAAAATAGTCACGTTCTCTTTTGTATTTTCTCCAAGTAGTTTTTGTGGCAATATTAACCTTTTCGTAATCTATTGATGAGCCCCATAGCTCCTAAAATAATCCAGTAGTCCAGTCACATCCAGATTTAAGCCTTAAAAACATTCATGTTTGGATGTGTTTTTGAGATGACAATCTTCTATCATGTATCTGTAAAGTCTTCTTCTGTTCTCATATAATGCAGCAGTTGATCATCTAATCCAAAATTGTCTATCAATTCAGTGAGACTTAATTTCTTGCCATCTGTAGATAAGGTGGATTGTAGCTCATATAACATTGCTTGAGAACTGCTTCGCCATTTTGCTATCAGAGACTGCAACTCAACTGGGTTATTCTGAAAAAGGAAAAGGCAGAAAAACTTGAGATACAAGCAATATAACTGGGGGCCCAATCCTATTGAACATTCCAGCTGCAATGCAGCCTCAATGTAAGGCATCAGATGTTCACCCACTGTAAGATGGGGACACCCTATTAGCACAGCTGCATCACTGCTGGCAATTGATAGGCAACATATGCACAAGTCGCATACTGTTCTAGAAAACATAATCCTATGATTCATTTAACATTAAGTGGCATCCATGAATGTTAACATTCTCTATATATATTTAAAAAGTTTGCAATATTTTTGTAGTTGGATGTATAAGGTATCCAGCCTCTCACCAACACTGCAAGAGCAAGTTAGAAAACTCAGACGGCATTTGGATTTAACGTAATAGCGTCTCATACTTTGATTGCCAGTTACTTTCCATTTGACACAGGGCTGGTTTTAGGGCAGTATGGCCGATGTCATGACATTGGGCCCTGCTCTGGGGGGGGGGGTCTGCACTAGGTTGGTGGGCAGAGCTCCCACTGCTTCAGACAGCATCTGGCAGCCTGGGAGGGCAGCACAGCAAGCAGAATGTGGGCTTGATTTCCCTCTCGTGGGACTGTTTGGCCTGAAATGGGCCTCCCAGAAGTAGCTGGTGGTGACGTTATGTCACCACCAACTATTTCCAAGTGCAGTGCTTTGCACGCAGCTCACCAAGGCTGCAGTTGCCATGGCTGCCTAGTGAATGGAAGGCCATGTGCGAGCACCCCAGACTCTCATCTGATCTCATCTAAATGTTGCAGCAATGTTTCATTTCAGCTTGAAAAATTGCTTCCCATTTACACCAAACCATGAACATGCACAGGTTTTTACAGGATTGTAAGGCACATGAGTTCTTGTTGGGGGACTTATTAACTCAAGGAACAAAAAACAAGTTGTGCACAAGTGCAATTTTTGAAACTCAATTCCATGCTACTCTATTACAATAATTGTTGACTGAAATATACAGGAAGGAAATATTGTGCTTTGGTACTACCAAGGAGTGAACAACGGACACAGATAATGACCCTTCTGGAAGATGCCTGGTTTCAGCTATTGTAACCTGCACCTTGTGCATTTATTATCTATCACTGCTCTGGCTGAAGATCACTACACTATGCAATGTCAAACTACAGAATGCAGTTTGATTACAGTACTATGAGGCAGAAAAGACCAAGAATAATGAGAAATGAAGCACATTTCTTTGCAGTATTTGCTTGCTTCTAAAAGTGTTCTTACAGGACTAAATCATCCACACAAAATAAAGTTACTCAGAATTTCGAACACAATATGTATCTTCTCACCTTTGACCTGTACATCTTGACCAGTTTAAGTCTTCGAAGAAGTTCCTCCTTCTCCTGAATCTGCTTCACTAATTTTGTCTTCTCTTCCAGCAATTCCCATTGTCGGCACTCAGTCCCTAACAAAAGAACTTGTGGAGAATTCTGTAGTGTTTTACTGCATCCAGTCTCACAGAGATCTGTCTCTGGTAAAGCATTTTTCAAACACAGGGTTTCATCAGAATTTTTTTCCAAATGTTTACCCTCATCTTGCAACGCAGAATGTGACTTTTCTGTAGATAAAACACTTCCTTCATAAGTACTACAGGTTTCTTCATTTATTTTAAGACGTTTTGCTACAGTGCAAGTTGCATTAAAGGACCGTCTTGCTTTCTTCAATCGTTCTCTAAGGGTTGTACTCATTGGCTAAAGTGAATATAACAAGGTAACATTAAGATGACCACAACTATTTTTGTTAATAAACTGAATGTTATGTTTAGCATAAGCAAGCTATTTGTTGAAACAGCGTATTTGAAATATTAATTTCCCATTAGAATACACTATTTTTTTCTATCACATGGTCATGTTGTGAGAATGGATGATGGCCGGATCCCAAAGGATCTCCTCTATGGAGAACTCGTGCAAGGAAAGCGCCCTACAGGTAGACCACAGCTGCGATACAAGGACATCTGCAAGAGGGATCTGAAGGCCTTAGGAGTGGACCTCAACCAGTGGAAAACCCTGGCCTCTGAGCGGCCCGCTTGGAAGCAGGCTGTGCAGCATGGCCTTTCCCAGTTTGAAGAGACACTTACATAAGAACATAACATAAGAACATAAGAACAGCCCCACTGGATCAGGCCATAGGCCCATCTAGTCCAG
Source organism: Tiliqua scincoides (assembly GCF_035046505.1). Taxonomy (NCBI): domain Eukaryota; kingdom Metazoa; phylum Chordata; class Lepidosauria; order Squamata; family Scincidae; genus Tiliqua; species Tiliqua scincoides. Next base: position 186,941,726 of record NC_089823.1, read on the forward strand.
CTTCCTGTATCTCACAGCGGCCCACCAAATGCCCCAGGGAGCACACCAGATAACAAGAGACCTCATCCTGGTGCTCTCCCCTACATCTGGCATTCTGACTTAACCCATTCCTAAAATCAGGAGGTTGCGCATACACATCATGGCTTGTACCCCATAATGGATTTTTCCTCCAGAAACTCGTCCAATCCCCTTTTAAAGGCGTCTAGGCTAGACGCCAGCACCACATCCTGGGGCAAGGAGTTCCACAGACCGACCACGCGCTGAGTAAAGAAATATTTTCTCTTGTCTGTCCTAACCCGCCCAACACTCAATTTTAGTGGATGTCCCCTGGTTCTGGTATTATGTGAGAGTGTAAAGAGCATCTCCCTATCCACTCTGTCCATCCCCTGCATAATTTTGTATGTCTCAATCATGTCCCCCCTCAAGCGTCTCTTTTCTAGGCTGAAGAGGCCCAAACGCCGTAGCCTTTCCTCATAAGGAAGGTGCCCCAGCCCCGTAATCATCTTAGTCGCTCTCTTTTGCACCTTTTCCATTTCCACTATGTCTTTTTTGAGATGCGGCAACCAGAACTGGACACAATACTCCAGGTGTGGCCTTACCATAGATTTGTACAACAGCATTATAATACTAACCGTTTTGTTCTCAATACCCTTCCTAATGATCCCAAGCATAGAATTGGCCTTCTTCACTGCTGCCGCACATTGGGTCGACACTTTCATCGACCTGTCCACCACCACCCCAAGATCTCTCTCCTGATCTGTCACAGACAGCTCAGAACCCATCAGCCTATATCTAAAGTTTTGATTTTTTGCCCCAATGTGCATGACTTTACACTTACTGACATTGAAGCGCATCTGCCATTTTGCTGCCCATTCTGCCAGTCTGGAGAGATCCTTCTGGAGCTCCTCACAATCACTTCTGGTCTTCACCACTCGGAAAAGTTTGGTGTCATCTGCAAACTTAGCCACTTCACTGCTCAACCCTGTCTCCAGGTCATTTATGAAGAGGTTGAAAAGCACCGGTCCCAGGACAGATCCTTGGGGCACACCGCTTTTCACCTCTCTCCATTGTGAAAATTGCCCATTGACACCCACTCTCTGCTTCCTGGCCTCCAACCAGTTCTCAATCCAGGAGAGGACCTGTCCTCTAATTCCCTGACTGTGGAGTTTTTTCAGTAACCTTTGGTGAGGGACCGTGTCAAACGCCTTCTGAAAGTCCAGATATATAATGTCCACGGGTTCTCCCGCATCCACATGCCTGTTGACCTTTTCAAAGAATTCTATAAGGTTCGTGAGGCAAGACTTACCCTTACAGAAGCCATGCTGACTCTCCCTCAGCAAGGCCTGTTCGTCTATGTGTTTTGAGATCCTATCTTTGATGAGGCATTCCACCATCTTACCCGGTATAGATGTTAGGCTGACCGGCCTATAGTTTCCCGGGTCCCCCCTCTTTCCCTTTTTAAAAATAGGCGTGACATTTGCTATCAGACTGAAGGTTGCCAATATGGGAATAATCTTCTGGCACCGTGGCCGTTTTGAGGGACAAGTTGCATACCTTAGTCAAGAGATCTGCAACTTCATTCTTCAATTCCTTAATAACCCTTGGGTGTATGCCATCAGGGCCCGGTGACTTATTGATCTTTAATTTATCAATGAGGTCTGAAACATCTTCTCTTTTAACCTCTATCTGACTTAACTCCTCGGTTAGGAGGGGCCGTTCGGGCAGCGGTATCTGCCCGAGGTCTTCTGCCGTGAAGACAGATGCAAAGAACTCATTTAATTTCTCTGCCATCTCTAAGTCTCCTTTTATCTCCCCTTTCCCTCCCTCACCATCCAGAGGGCCAACTGCTTCTCTGGCGGGTTTCCTGCTTCTAACATATTTGAAGAAGCTTTTATTATTCCCCTTAATGTTGCTGGCCATGCGTTCCTCATAGTCTCGCTTGGCCTCCCCTATCACCTTCTTACATTTCTTTTGCCACAGTTTATGTTCCTTTTTATTCTCTTCATTAGGGCAAGACTTCCATTTACGGAAGGAAGCTTCCTTGCCCTTCACAGCCTCTCTAACTTGGCTGGTTAGCCAAGCGGGCACTCTCCTGGATTTAGTGGAACCCTTCTTTCTTTGCGGTATACACCTCTGCTGGGCCTCTATTACTGTTGTTTTAAGCAGCCTCCATGCACTCTGGAGAGACTGGACTCTTTTTACCCTCCCTTTCAGCCTCCTTCTAACCAGCCTCCTCATTTGAGGGAAGTCCGCCCGTCGGAAGTCAAGGGTTTTTGTTAGAGATTTGCCTGGTATTCCTCCCCCAACGTGCACGTCAAAACGGATCGCAGCATGATCACTGTTCCCCAATGGCTCAGTAACGTTTACATCTCTAACCAGGTCCTGCGTTCCACACAAAATTAAATCCAGAGTCACCTGTCCTCTGGTGGGCTCCGTGACTAGCTGATCTAAGCCACAGTCATTTAGCACGTCAAGAAATCCGGTTTCCTTATCGTGACCAGAACACAAATTGACCCAGTCAATATGAGGATAATTGAAGTCCCCCATGATTACAACCCTGTCCTTCCTTGTCACCTCCCTGATCTGTTTCCTCATTTCAAGGTCCCCATCAGATTTCTGGTCTGGAGGACGATAGCACACCCCCAGTATTACATCGCTGCTCAAGCCTGGTAATTTAACCCACAGAGATTCTACGGTGGAGTCGGACCCACCTTCAATCTCTACTTTGCTGGATTCTATCCCTTCCTTAACATAAAGGGCCACCCCACCTCCAACACGCCCCTGCCTGTCCCTCCTGTAGAGTTTATAGCCCGGGATTGCGGTATCCCACTGATTCTCCGCATTCCACCAGGTTTCCGTTATGCCCACTATGTCAATATTTTCCCTTGTCACCAGACATTCCAGTTCTCCCACCTTTGCTCGTAAACTTCGGGCATTCGCATAAAAGCAATTATACACGGAATGCCCCAGGATGGGCTGCTTATTCGCTCCTTTGTCCCCGCATCCTCTCATTGTGCCAAACTGTCTATCACATCGCATCTCCCTACCTTTCCCAATTTCTTCTCCTACCCTGCCTTTGTCTTGTTGTTCTCTAACCTCCCCATCCTCATCCCATAGGGATGAGGAGTCCCGAACCGGATGCCCCTCGGCTCCTGTCGGCCTTCCCCCAGGGATCAGTTTAAAAGCTGCTCTGCCACCTTTTTAATGTTATGTGCCAGCAGTCTGGTTCCATTCTGGTTCAAATGGAGCCCGTCCCTCTTGTACAGGCCCCGCTTGTCCCAAAACGTTCCCCAGTGCCTAACGAATCTAAACCCCTCCTCCCTACACCACCGTCTCATCCACGCATTGAGACCCCTGATCTCCGCCTGCCTAGCTGGCCCTGCGCGTGGAACAGGTAGCACTTCAGAGAACGCTACCTTTGAGGTCCTGGCTTTCAGCTTCCTGCCTAAAAGCCTAAATTTGGCCTCCAGGACCTCCCAGCTACACTTGCCCACATCGTTGGTGCCGACATGCACCACAGCCGCTACCTCTCCCCCAGCACTGTCTACCAGCCTGTCTAGACGAGAAGTGATGTCCGCAACCTTCGCACCAGGCAGGCAAGTCACCATGCGGTCCTCACATCCATCACAAACCCCCCTCTCTATGTTTCTAATAATCGAATCCCCCACTACAAGAAGCCCCCGACCCCCCTCCCGCCGAGGAGTATCCCGAGTGCGCTCGGATACGGGCCCATCCCCTGGAGAAGGGATCCCCCCTAGGGGATTGTTTCCCTCCTCTCCAGGATGACGTCCTCCAGTCCCGAGATTTCCCACCCGGGCAGCAGAGGAGCTGCACGCCTGAGGTTGGGACGAAGCCTGATCGTCCCCAGAAGTCTCCCCACGGTCCTCCTCTGGCTGCCTGCGCTTCTCCAGGTTGGCCACCAAGGCTTCAAGGGAGCGGACGCGTTCCCTGAGAGCCTGGAGCTCCTTGCACCGAGGACACACCCATGACTTATGCCCCAGAGGCATATAATCATACATGTGGCACTCGATGCAAAACACTGGATAGCCCCCACCCTGCTGCTGGCTGTCTGACTGCATAACTTTTTTGGTCAACAGTCTGAGGCTAAGAGGCAAAGAAGGAAGGCCCATAGCCAGGGAGACAGACCAGGGACAGACTGCACTTGCTCCCAGTGTGGAAGGGACTGTCACTCCCGAAACGGCCTTTTCAGCCACACTAGACACTGTTCCAGAACCACCTTTCAGAGTGCGATACCATAGTCTTTTGAGACTGAAGGTTGCCAACTCATAATGCTTAAAGTCCACAACTTTAATGCTCAATTAAAAGCTTCACGTTAATCGGTAAATATAGGCCATTTATATGTCTTATCATATTTGCAGATATTGCCAAGTGTTAAGTTTATATAACACCAGTTTGGGAATAGCAAGGGGAGAAAGGAATAATTTGCAATTGAGTGAGACATAAATCTACATACCTGTTTTCCCGAGGTGTTGCTCCCCTGAGCAAGTGTCTTGCTGGTCCCTGGAGTGGAGCATATTGATACAGGTGTTTCCATTTTGAGAACAAACAATTTTGCTATAGAGATAAAAATGAGATCTATAAATATGGAACATATAGGCAGTGGCATAGCTAATGAACGTGTAGCCCAGTGCAGAGCTCAAAATGATGCCTTGGAAGTGATTTCACAAACGGAAGTGACATCATGCCTGCACTTTTTAAAAAGTGCAAATTGGGGGGCAACCTGGCTCCTCCCCTCAGCAGTTCACCACCCACTTGATATGCCACCTCCCCCCAGCCACTGGCATAGCTAAGGCATCTATCTGCTACCTGGGATCAAAGAAGATTTTGTAGCCCCTCCACGACAAAATCAAATTTAATTAAGTAAATAAATAAAAAGTATGCCTCTTACTGGTTAAAAACATTGTGCTAGCATGAAGAGGGACCATTATTCTCTCCCTGCTAAATATAAGAGGAGCACCACTTGAAAAAGTGCCTCTTTACCTGTTAGCAGTAGCTGTATTATGATACATGGAAATGAGAGCTGATTCATATTAACACCTTATTGGTTCCATGCTGTATCATAATACCATCTCATTGACTCTCAGAACAATCAGTCTCATAGGCCAGTTTTGAGTTAAAGAAATCCACTTTTTGTTCCTTAAGGCAGTTGTGTTTTTGTTTTCTGGTTAATTGGCCATAACTTTTGATAGAATACAGATATTCTAATGTGGTTTGTTTCATTGCATTCTGCATTAAATTACCTTTCCAATGATATATATAACATGATTTTATTATTCATACATACCAAGATTTTCACAATTTTGGTCACTAGTGTCAAGCTCAGCTTGTTGCCCCCCTAAAGCTTGTTGCCCGGTACGACTGCTACCCCCTGCACTCCCTTAGCTACGCCACTGCATATAGGCAGTTCCCATTTGTAATCTAGTTGGGATTCCTGATGAGCCTATTACTTCTAACATGGGGAAAGTAGGGGTTTCAGAAGACTTCATGTGCAGTTTGAGGCACATACAGGCAGCAATTGTGCACCCAAACTTGACTATTGTTACTAAAAAATATAGCTTACTGTTGTCTATTCCTCTGATATGCTGACATACACAGGAGGACCTGAGAGTATTCTATGAGGGTCAGAGACAGTGCAAGGGGTTGGCCAGGTCAAACGCTGGTTGACAGCCCACATCCATCAGAGGACCCAGCCAGCCTCAACCTGAATCTTCAGCTGTAGTGGTAGCAGTAGCACCCAATGTACCATGGGTGGGGAGCCTCGGTTTCTGCCCCTCAGTGTTTCCTCCTGCTGCTTCTTGCTATTTTTGAAACACAAACAACTGGATCTCCAGTGCAGAGCTTTGCCCCAGGGATCTCAGCAACCAGGCACCACCACCTGATTCAAGAACTCCATAGATTGGATAGAGGCACAGGAAGGCTACAAACCTAATCACTCTTACCTAGGAGTAAGCCCCATTGAATATAATGGGGTATATAAGTATAGGGCTGTGCCCTAAGGGAGCAATCCTGTCCGCACTTGCCATTGACTATAATGGGACTTTAATTCTCCTTAAAACAAATAGGACTGGCCTCAATGACTCATTAATATAACAGTTTTCTTGGCACTTTTCTCATTATGGTCATCCCCTTTTTCTCCCCCCCCCCCCCAATGAACATAATGTGCTTTGAAGCACATTTAAGCTTTTAAGCAACAACACACCAGGCAGAAATCTAACAGGCAAGCTCTCTTTCATCTGTGGGCAGTGATAGGAAAGAATGCACCTGTTAAAAAAGAATAACAGCTGTCCAAAATACCTTAGTGCAGTGGTTCTTGAACTTTTCAGCACTGGGACCCACTTTTCAGAAAACAGTCAGTTGGGACCCACCAAAAATGATATCATTACCCTGGAAGTGATGTCATGGTCAGAAGTGACATCATCAAGCAGGAAAATTTTTAACACCCCTCATATGACAAAATCCAATCAATACATTCAGAACATTAAAAGTTTAGAATAAGTATAAGTTTAAAGATTTAAAATAAAGAACCCTCCTAACTCTCCCAAGCAGCTGCTGATCTGTTTAAAACTCACACTGAAATGAATGGGAACCGACCTGAAATTGGCTCACAACCCACAGTTTGAGAGATACTGCCTTAGTGGATAATATTCCAGTACCCCCAATAAAAGCTTGCCTGTGCTCTGTGAATCAACCAGTACTGAGGCAAAGTCACCCCCCACAGCCTTCGCCCTAAAGTTCATTACCCTCCACGTGGAGACTCCTGACCCACACAGAAGGACCATGCAAGCACTTCTCCAGTTATCAGCGCCCTGCACTGGGGAGCCGGGTGGCCTTGGTGCGCATGCGTCTTTCCCAGGGGAAGGGGTGTATCTTCTCAGGGAGTTGACGGAAAGCACAACAGAGCGCGTTCCTCCGACATTCGAACGAGAGGAGGAGGCCCCGCCCCTTTTCGAATGTTCAAAGCCACACGGGGCTGTCCCCGCGCGCTGGTGCCTCAGAGGCAGCTGAGAAACACAATGGTTCTAAATCTCCCGCTGGGAGGCGGGTTGAGTGCAAAGGGAAAGCTGTTCTGCGCCTGCGCGTTGGTCTCAGACTGGGCAGGCCTGTTCCTGAGGGGAATGAAAAAGGGGGAGGGGGAGGCGCGCCCCTTTGACTGAAGCAACTGTCACAAGGCTTGACTAAGGCTGCAGTCCTAGCCACACTTTCCTGGGAGTAAGCCCTATTGACTACAATGGGGATTACTCCTGAGTAAGGAGTATAGGATTGTGTCGCAAAGCGAGTGTGTAAATGAGCCCCCAGGTATAAGGGTGTGTTGCAGCAGTAGTGACCAGGGACATAGGGTGGGTGGGGAGGCAGGTGAGCCAGAGCCTCACCACCAGAGTCCTTCAAAAAGCACTGCTGCCCTGTGAGGCACCCACAACCCACACAGGGAGGCAGATGAGGCAGAGCCTCCCCACGAGTCTCAAAAAGCACAGCTGCCATGTGAGGTGCCCAAGCACCCACAACCCACATGCTCTGCAATGGGTGGGTGGGGAGGCAGGTGAGGCAGATCCTCCCCGCTGGAGTCCTTCCAAAAGCGCCTCCACCATGTCAGGCGCTCAAGCACCCACAACCCACATGCTCTTAGCTGAACATATTTGTTTAAACAAGACAGAGCAGCAGTAACATTTGCAAAAAAAATTTTTAACCACAACTATAGGGTGGGGCGTAATTTTATTGGTTTTCATTTATTTTTTGGTTTGCCTTTTCATGGGCCACTTGCATGGTGTTGAACAAATGGGGATGGCCAGGTCAGGCACTAGTCAAGGATCCGTGTGCATCAGACATGTTCATGGATCCACCTGATTAAGGGCCCAATCCTATCCAATTTTCCAGTGCTGGGGCAGCCATCCCAATGGGGTGTGCACTGCGTGCTGTGGTGGGGAGGTAGTCACAGAGGCCTCCACAAGGTATGGGAACATTTGTTCCCTTACCTCAGGGCTGCATTGAGGTTGCACCAGTGCTGGAAAGTTGGATAGAATTGGGCCCTTAGTCAAACCTTGAACCCTCAATACTGGTGGCAGTGGTAACAACCAGTGCATCATTGGGGTGGGGGGGGGCACCATGAGAGTTCCAGTGCAAGGTTTTGTCACAGGTTACCAGTACTGCTGAATACTGTATGATGCTGAATGATCTGGGGCTATAATCCTCTCTTGGATAAATACAACTGAATGCAATGACAATTGCAAGTGGCAGTAGAACACTCCATAGGACATGGCTGCAAGTTCTTCTTAAAATCATTACTTAGTTTTGAGTAACTCTGCAGCATTGCATATGCCCAGTCTTGCCTGATATTGGAAGCTAAGCAGGGTCAGGCCTGGTTAGTACTTGGATGGGAGACCGCCTCGGAATACTGGGTGCTGTAGGCTTATACCATAGTCTTTTCGAGACTGAAGGTTGCCAACCATTTCCATCAATTTAATGAGAAAGATTTTGGAGTGAATTCCTATCTGAAATATGGTTATTGTGTTGCGTAAGCAAGATCTTGTTCATCAGTTAAGTTCAATGTCAGTTCCACAAGGAAGTATCCATGCTATAATATGTTAGTGTGTGTCATATGGAATGAATGCAAGAGGCACTCACATTGACGTATTTTGCAGCTTCCCTAAGGCGCTTGTTTTATTACAAAGCTCAGCTCAAACCTACTGCAAGACAGGAAAGCTAGAACCTTGCCCCAAATCCTACTAAAGTATGATGATGCTGTGATTACTAACCCCACTAGGAAGCAAGTCCCAAGCTACAGGTCAGATTGTCTTTTCTGTATATGACCAGTTGATCCTGCTGAAAGCCACATGGTATGATTTATCCTGACACACAAATGCAGCAGGCATGTTGCTGTAGCCTGGAGGCTAAGGTGGAGAAGCTCATATACTCAATTACTCTGTTTTGCAAGAATCTCTTTTACCCTTCCCATTGAAGGGTGGGGCCATGGCTGTATTTTCAGTAGCTGAATAAAAGTTGGCTATTTAAACCTTCTAGGAGTTGTAAGTAGCCCATTTGTAAGCCTGAGTTATAGAGTTACTACAGTGCAAACTTCTCTGAAACTAAACTACTGTGACAAATTAACTTCATCATAGTGTAAATAAATACTAACTTCACAGAACTTGAGTGGCTGTATTACTGGTAATTATTCACAGTGCCAGGAAAGCAGAATGGTAGGTCTGAGATTATCTCTTGTGCTTTTTTTGTTTTTCAAAGTCCCATGAAAAAATGAAAGTGAGAAAAAAGTGTCAGGTTAAGAATTCATATTGTTATAACACTTCAGATGACATTAACAGGGTATGGCTGACAGTTATGTCTGTTTTCTTGTCTTGCAGCTTTTGGGGATAAGGCTTTCTCTGATTTAATTTTTCAGGGTGTTATTAAAAAGCTTGAATTGTGAACAAATGTATTAGGGAGAGAAATATTGCATCAAGGGGAAATTCACTCAAAATAGTTTCCCTGTGTCATGTGACTTTCTGCTAATGTGAGATAGTGCTGTTAGGATGATAGCTGTTTTTAAAAAAGCTATTTGAATTTTTATTTGTTGAGAACATATCTATGCCACCCATCAATTTTAAAACTCTAGAGCAGACCACAGTAGTATACAACAATATTTTGGAAAGCATATAACGTAATCGCACAATTGTATGCATAGTAAGCATCCATGTAGTGGAGCTTCCTAGTAAGTATAGTTAAGTTTGCAGCCTAAATTACTTATTACATGAGTGTGGGTGCAATCCTAACCCCTTATGTCAGTGCTTTCCAGCACTGGCATAGTGGTGCCAATGGGACATGTGCTGCCTCCTGCAGTTGGGTGTCACTCACGGAGGCCTCCTCAAAGAAGGGAATGTTTGTTCCCTTACCTCAGAGCTTCATTGCCCTTATATCAGTGCTGGAAAGCACTGACACAAGGGGTTAGGATTGCACCCTATATCTTCACCTTTTATTCTTTCTTTCATCTGCTTGGGGTGTTAGGAAGCCATAGTTTTACATATTGCTCCTAGTAAGAAACAAGGATGCAAAAGGCAAGACTTGAGCCTAATCCTATCCAAACTTTCCTGGGAGTAAGCCCTATTAAATGGGACTTACTTCTGAGTAGATAAGCATAGGACTGTGCTCTTGGACACCAACATGTGTTTTCTTTATTTACCGCTTTTTCTTTTTCTGCTTTCCTTCTATTTCCTATCCATTGTTTGTTGTCTTTGTCCTCCTTCCCTCTTCTTTTCTACCAGAGTACTCAAGAGACATATGAGAAACAAACTGAGAACTTGGAGCAAGAAAGATACAGCACACAGCCTTTTCTGCAACATAACATGGATAGCTTTGGAGGAGTGATAAGCTGTCAGTACTGGTATGAACATGGGATTAGTAAAGTTGCTTGAGGAAGCAATTATGTAAAAACACCCAGACAGGGAGTTACTGATGATATCACTGTCACATTACTTGTTCAAGCGCTGTGAATTCTTAACATGCATGTCATTCTCTGTATATGGGCTCAAATTATTGATGGGAGGGTGACAGCTCATTGAGAATCTTTTCTAGGAAGATTAACATCTTTTACACACAGTATTTTATTGTGTATACCTTGCTAGCCAAACTAGTCTGTGGTTTGCAAATGTTGCCACACAACATGTTTTTATGATAAGAGTTTTTGTTAATCTTATATAGGCTTTTCTAATAAGATACAGAATATTGGATAAGAAAATCAGAGTTGGGTTCATATATAAACCTGGCGTTCTCCAAGGATTACAGCCAAAATGATAACATTTGACACTAATAGGACCTTGTTTGTGCTTTTGTTAGATATGCATAACTTGGTTTTTACCCACTGTGCATATATACCAGTAGGATTAACAGATTAAGGGCACAATCCTAACTGGCAGTTATGCTGGCATAACTGGAAGATCGCAAACTTGCCGTAAAGCACATTTGCGCCTCCGAGAGTGGGAGCCGTGTTGGTGCATTCAGATGCGCTGACATGTGGAGGGAGGCAGAAGCCTCCGCCACGGCTCCGCACCACCGCTTGTGTTGGCGCAAGCACACCGACATAAACGGCAAAGGTAGGCATGGGGGGTGTGGGGAGGGGGTGGGAGGGGTTGTTACTGGGCGGGAGGAGGGCAGGGAGAGGGCGGGCCCGGGGGCAGGAACGCAGGGAGCTGGGGGCAGGGCTGGGACCCGGCGGTTATGCCGGATCCCAACCCCTGTCCCTGGGGCGAACAGAGCAGCTTCAAGCTGCTCCGTTTTCCTTGAACTTGCACCACCTCCAGAGGTGGTGCAGGTCTGAGGAGACCGATAGGGGCGCGCAGCCCTTACCCCGGGGTAAGGGGAAGAGCTTCCCCTTGCCCCTGGATGAGCCGCTGCTCGCTGCAAACCCACGTTGGATGCAGCGCAAGCCTCCTGGCTTGCCTGCTCCAGTGCAGGTTTGGATTGCACCCTAATTTCTCTATTAACATGTATGGTGAAAGTGGAAGAGCCTGCAATTCACATGCCTCAATGTCTGCGTCAAAAGTTTCATACATCTTTTCCTCTTCATATGAACCTAAACTGTTCCTGAAACAGGAATACTGTCACTGTAAAAGGGAGCATGTAATGCATGTGTCTTGAAAGCGTGGGGATGTGCTACCCATCAGGCAATGCATCTCACACAAAAAGGAAGCCTCTTCCCCAGCCATGCTCGGTCCTTTGAGGCACCTGAAGAGCACTTCTAAAACTTACAGGAGCATACCCAGAAAGGGGGCACATTTGGACCTCTTCCCCTGGTAGGACAGAAGTCCAAAATTCATTTCAACCTCCTGGAATTCCTTGGGCACATGAGACAAATTAATCCCCTTCAGAGCTCAGAGTGGAGAGGAGGTGTACCCATTAGGTAAAATGGGAGGTAGGACTTGCTTCTGCAAGAGACTTTGTCCTCCCCCACCCACACCTTTCCCAGACCTTGTATCGAAAATCTTGGTATGGATAAGGGGGGATAGTCTTAATAATGAACATCTGTATAGTGAAAGTATATAGAGTATATAGCACAATCCATGGCACTCTGTATGGATTTCTGCCTAACATTGCATATACGCAACAGGGACCAAATGTGTACACCTGTGGGCCAGGCAAAAATGGGTTAAAGAGGCATGTTTGCTGGAAGGAACTTACAAACTAGAAATTGATACAAGATGGGGAGGGAGAAGGAGATAGAGGCAGAAGAAAACAGGGCAAATACATTCAGTTGTTTCAGTTACTAGTATGTAGCTCAGTTACAGTGGGCAAGAGAACCAAGGTGTTTTACCAAAGGCTTCATAGAAGAAGTTGGTTTTAAGAAGGTATTTGAAGGGATGAGGGAGGACATATCCTTTAGGATTCTGGGAGACAGTCCCAGGCATAAGAAGCAGCAAGGGAAAAAGGATGGTGTGAGAGAACAGGAGACCTTTGGACAGCAGAGCTGGAAGAACAAAGGCTAGCCATATTTGAGTGAAATGAAGGGCGTTCTCTCATCTTTAGTAGTGACTGAGCATTGCCTCACAGTTTCCCCAATGCTATTACTGATCCCAATACAGCAAATACCTCGTTCTTCTAGCTCTCATTTCTTGTAGTGTGGCCTTATATTTATTAGTGCATACAATCGATAGTATATCTGTATTCAAAATTGGCAAGTACAGTAATGAATTCCACAGGGTTAGGGTTAGGGAATTCCACAGCATCTACACTGACAGAATTCCATATGTACATCATAGTTAGTCATATATACATACAGTGCACCTACTTTTACATTCCAGAGCTGGTTGATTTACAGAACTCCTGCATAAAGAAGGGATGTGTGTGTGTGTGTGTGTGTGTCTTCCTTTAGTTCCAGGAGAACTTAATTGTGAACGAACACTTGTAGAATAACAAAATATTTCCAGGACCACTTTTCTTCCATTTTTAAAAAATATAATTTCTCCAGCCAAATAACATGCTATTGCTCTTGAGGAATCTTTAGAAAATAAATCTGTGGTTTTCCTATGTCTGTCACCTTTTCTATTTCTTTTGGCCTAATAGATATTGTGTACTGTAAAATACAAGTATGCAATAGGATATAGTGAATATGAAAAAGTGTTTACACAGATAAAAGCTGCAGTGATGTTGGTCTTTTAAAAAAAAATTCTCTATGACTTCACAGACAGCACACCTTGATAATTAGGTCCTAATAAAAAAATTCACAAGGAGGTTGAATTGGTGTTGTCATTTAGTGATTCATCCATAATTTTGGGGTGTGACTTTAGCAGAATAACAACAACCAAAGCACTCAAGAAAGGCTGGGAAAATAATTACCTTGCTTACGTTATAACCTTTGTTTTGTTAACTTTCTCCAAGATGGTCTCTAACAATCTAGGTTAATTGCTGCAGATTTAGGTCACCTCCTAACAGTGGGGGAGGGGAGAGAGAAGCACCCCTCTAAATTTGGAACTGGCAAAGAAAGCTTCTTGCTCAAAGCGCAATTGCTGATTTGGGGGTCTGATGCTGATTTGGAACTAGTCACGGCTCTTCAGGAACATTAATAGAAGGAAACACATGCTGATGAACTTACCTGCCCCCTCCTCAGCCCAGCAACCTCCCATACCTTCCAAATCCACTCCTGAGATTTGGGGGACTCTCCAGGAAAGATAACATGGGACATAGAAGGCTGAAAGAGGAAGGCCTATTGGCAAAAAAGAAACCCCCCCTTGCACAAAAGGTAATGGGCATTTAGAATCCAATCTATTGTTTGTGCGCATGGACTTACTGGAGGCTCCAGAGACCAGGGCTCCTGCAGGCCTGCCCAGCTTGGGGGTGGGCTGCATTGATGCACCAGCCAGAACAATGCAGCCATCTCCAACCTGTTAATAGGGAGGAGGAGTGAGAAAGTGGCCAGACAACCCTCTCCCTTCCTCGAGGATGGACAGCTGTGGGGAAGCAAGCAGGGCAATGAATGAGGGCTTCTGGATGTGAGGGGAAGGGTGGTGACCAGGAAGAGTGCTGACAGCTCTCTGCTGGGGCAAGGACCCAAGGGGCCCCAGGAAGGTGGTCCTCTGACCACCAACCTGTTAAGATGTGCACACCAGGGCTCAGATGCCCATGCCATCTTGAGCATAAGGCATGCAGGGCAAGGCAGCTCCAGGATCTTACTATCTATAAGTGTTAGCTGAACCTATCATCCTATTCAGGTGCTGTAAATTCAAAGGAACCATGAGTAAACAACTTCTTTTTGCAACTTTAACAAGCCATTGCATCTTTGTCTTTTTGTTGATTAGCAGTCAGCCAGGTAAGGGAGGTTCCCTGGGGTGATAGCCAAAGGGCAGGTCTGCTGCTTAAGCTACTCTGCTTCCCCCCCTCACCAAAGAGGAAACTATTTTAATTTCCTCCAACAAAAATGGGTTGTGCAGATTATTGATTTTTTTTCCTTTGCATTGAGACAGGACAAATTCTTCCTGTTACAAAATCTACAAAACATTACAAAATCTTCAGTGTCCTAAACTACAGGCCTTTGGCAGCCCAAGGTGACCCCACTACACCCTAATGTGTAAACAACTGAGGGCCCAATCCAACTATCCAGCTTTGCAGTGCTAATGCAGCTAGGCCAATGGGGTGTGTGCTACATCCTGTAACAGGGAGGCAGTCACAGAGGCCTCCAGAAGGTGAGGGAAAGATTGTTCCCTTACCTTGGGGCTGCATTGGCACTGGGAAGTTGGATAGGATTCAGCCCTGAGCATCATGCAGCAGCTCATCTTCAATTTATGTTTGGATGGCTCCTATTTTCTTCAGAGTTGGACTTTCATAGAACAAAACATTGTAAGAAACTGTCCATTTGTAACTTTGATCTGGCACTGAGCAATAGACGCCAGAAGTTCTAAACTGGGAGTCCCATGTGTTAGAGTCACTGTGTGTAACTGAGACTGTTGGAAGAAGAAGCTGCCTATCTCCTGGTCTCTAGTCACTGATGCCCATTGCTTATCAGTCCTCAAGAAGCCAGTGGCTTTCTGTAGCTGGAAAAAAAGAATAAGTTAGTGTCTTTGACTTTATGTATTAGGATATTGTAATCTTATACAAAGACATTCTTAAAAAGTTTAAACTGGAGGTTCTTCCTTTTTTCAGAACCTGCAATTCAAGCACTTTTTCTCCCAGGCACATATTAAGCAGCAAGTTGAACCACCTTCAGAGATCCTTTGAGACACATTTCAAATCAGCTATTTTTCCACTCAGGGGACTTATAAAGTAATTCTAAAAATGGTGAATCTAGACATGTTTAGTGTCACATGTTGTTTAACTCTATTATGGCTACCCCTCTGGAAATCTTTTGTATTTTTTTTGTTTTTGGAAAAATGAGTTTTAAGGAAATTCATGTTAAAACAATTAAAAAGGAAGCATGCTAAACTCAGCTTCTTTTGGGCTACCATTCAGTTCCACTTTATTTTCCTCTGTAATACAGAGCACACCGGGCATCCTGGAGCCTTGAAAGGATCTGACAGATTTATCAGGAATTAGTTGCTGCTCTGGAGCCAAGGTACAAAGGAGTAATTAGTTTATCAAAATCCAGAACCCACAAAGCAATCAGCCTTGTGATGTTAGGCAAAGTCAAAAGGGGAAAACCACTGTTGGCTATTTAATTAAATGTGCTCTGCTAGAACTCAGCACAGCTTGCCCTTCACCAGAAAAACAGGGTATCTTGTACCTGCAGGTACAAGTTTAAAGACTCTTGCAAGACAGCCAAATTCCTAATGTCAAAGCAATAATTATAACTAAGCGTCACGTAATTAAACCATCCCAGAATGAAATTTGGCAGCCTTGGGCAGTGCAACAGATTTCAATCCCAGGTTTAGGTGATAAAACACGTGCGCAGCTTCTCAATACAAGACCAATAAGTCCCCATTGAACTCAACAGGTATGCAGGCATGCTTGAAATTGTGCACCTGTTATGAATCCTTCAAGGTGCTGTAATTAGAGGAACTTATTTGGTTCTGTCTCCAGAGACAGGGTAGTCAAGAAGTTCACTTTAGATAAAAGACTCCGCTCATTGTACTGGTGTTTCATGCTTTTTGATGTTGATTACAGTATTTGAGAGCAAAACTACTGCCTGAGCTAAGCAGCATCAAGGTATCCAGGGATAAAGGTGCACAACTTACCGGGGTGGGAAGTTAAACAAGTTGCTTGAAAAAATGTGTTTTTTTTTAAAGTAGAAAAGGTTTTGTTGTCTCATTTTCATTCTGCCAGATGCGAGTGCTCCTTCCCTTTCCTTCTTGAAATTGTTGTGGACCCCTGAACATGCCATTGCAGCAATCAATGAGGTTCCACAAGGAATACCCCACCCATGTTTGGCTCTGCACTCTGCAGCCAAACGCTGAAGTGCAGAAGCCTGGAAGTGTGGTCTGCAAATATCTTGGCTAAGAGCATGGCTAGCCTCTGTGCTCCTACTTGCCCCTGTCATGCATTCAGACATAATACCACCAATGCTGGATCAATGGGGGCGGGGAGAGTGCTAGTGTAAACATAGTGCTAAGGAGCAAATCCAGGATAGTTGCTGCCTGTTAAGACCATATAAAGAGTAAGGAGTGTTCAGCTGCCATGTGAGAGGCAGGCACAAGAAGCAAATCTGTTGGTGTTCTCTTTTCATGCCCCATCTTGTTCCTGAATGGTGTTCGTAGATATCTGCCCAAGTGAATTCAATTTCATTTCTATGCCTCTGGAATGTACCTTTTAAATAAAGGATTGCCATTGTTGCAAGTCTGCACTTGGTTGATTGTATGCCCCAGGAAAAACAGGTGCAGCAATGGCAGACAAGAGCCAGCAGGTAAAATTCAGCCCTTTTAGAACAGAATCACCCACTTCAGCCATAATAAAAATACAAAAAGGAAAACTCAGAGAATCTATGACTTTCCTAAGTTTTTAATGCAATCTCTCAGCAGACTCTTTAACTGTGTCTGAATGCAGACAAAAGTTAATCTTTGGTATATAAACATTTGATTGAAATACAGCACTACCTTTTCTTCCCAAAATTTGTAACCAGTACGACTGAAATCAAAATTCATTCTTACAGCCCAATCCTGAACTGCTCGGTGCTCAGGGCTGCAGCAGTGCCAAAATGTCTTCCGCAGCATCCTGAACTTGCTGGGCAACCTGGTGGCTCCTGACATTTCCCCCCTTCCCCCGAGTAAGGTAAGCGGCCCCACAATGGGGCTACTCAGCTCTGCACTGGCTATTTAGCCAGCTCAGTGTGGAGCAGTTCCGTGTTAGGCCAAGAGGCCTGAGTTTTGAAACCAGCGGAGCTGAGCTGAGCTCAGCCAGTCCCGCCCCCTTCTGCCCCGCTGCCTCCCCCATCATGCCTTCTGCCCGCTTTCCCCAGCCTCCCCTGCCCCAGAATGCCTTCCCCCACACCCCCACTCACCTCTCTGCTGCCTGGCGCTTGCCTGGAGCTCTGGGTGGCAGTTGCCCATCCTCTGCCCAGCACTGGCTCAGTGCAGGCTTGTCACATAGGTGTGCTTCACACAGGTGTGCTTTACAGCATGTTTGTGACACTGAGCGCTGGTAGTGAGCTGGCGCAGAATATTCAGTATTGGGCTGTTACTCTGCTAGAATTTCCCTGAATTTCAAAACTGCTTGTAAATATTCACAGGATTATTTCACGGTTCCTTTGCCTCAAATGTCAAATAGTTTGTGCTATTAGGGTTAGGTAAGATCATTTTTGGGAGGGCTGGTGAGGTGGGTTAAACCGCTGAGCCGACGAGCCTGTTGACTGCAAGGTTGGTGGTTCAAATCTGTGACGAGATGAGCTCCCAGCTCCAACCAACCTAGCAGTTCGAAAGTATATAAAAATGTGAGTAGATAAATAAGTACTACCTCAGTGGGAAGGTAATGGCGTTCCATGAGCTTAGGCATCTAGTCATGCCAGCCACACGACCACGGAAACTGTCTATGGACAAATTCTGGCTCTTCGAATTAGAAACAGAGATGTGCACTGCCCCTAGAGTCGGACACAACTAGGCTTAACGTCAGGGGGCAACTTTACCTTTACCTTTACCTTTAAGATCATCCAATTGGGGGCAATTACATGAATGGTGGAAGTAACCAACATCTAGCCTACAACATTATGGATATGTTGATACAGCATTTTTTAGGTTGTGCCTGCACATGTCTAAGAGACTTACTTTTTAGCCTCATGATAACATTCTGAAGAAACTTCTTTCTGTGCTTTTCATACCAGATTGCATGCAAATTTTTTACAGCAAAACTATATGGACTTGTGGGGCACATGCTGTCCTGTCTGTATCATCAACACATGTTTCCATGTGACAGTGAAGGGTGTAATCAATGTGATTTTCTGAGTCACTGAATGAATCAAAAATTGAAGACTCACTTATTAACCATTGCCACGGTTGACTTTTACCAGAGCAGACGTACTTAAGGTGTGGTTGTTTGCCGTTGTCTAAACCTGTCAGATTACCAAAGCTACGATCTTGGTATTCACCATGGGCTGCAGTCATGAATCAGTGAGAATAATATCATTGAAATTTGTTGCTGTAAATAATCATCTCCCCCATGCATGGTTCTCTTTGAAGCTGCAAATCGGAATTGTATGCCCTGTGGATTCATTTCTAGCCTGTCACTAGTGTTTTATACCTTTTAAGTGACAAAAGATCAAGAGACTATACTGGCAAACAAGTTAGTTCTGTTTGGTTGTCTCTAAACCCACACTGTATGAAGGATTATTTGTTTATTTAAAAAAAGGGGATGCAGACATGTTGTGGCAAACAATAGGAGCACATTTCAAGCTATCTAAACTAATGTATGGTTTGCAATCGCCTCCTCCATTCCTGAATATTAAATGCATGATAAGAGTGTTGCTATCTGTTAAACCAGGGATGGTCAATTTCATAATTCTCAAGGGCTGGTCTGTTCTCCATAGGGATGATCAGGTTCTGTTCCCTGTTCTCCATAGGGATGATCTTACCCTGCTAATTGGGTAAGAGGCACTTTTTCAAGTGGGTGCTCCTTTTTTTAGCAGCGGGAGAGTAACTGGCCCACCTCACCCCAGATTTTTAGATTGTGAGCCCTTTTGGGACAGGGAGCCATTTAGTTATTTGATTTTTCTCTGTAAACCGCTTTGTGAACTTTTAGTTGAAAAGCTGTATATAAATACTGTTAATAATAATTATAATAATTATAATAATTATAATAATAATAATTATTATTATTATTCTGTAATCAAGTTGGCAAATATAAAATAGGGGCAGGAGGTCTGGTCTAGAGGGTAGAGCCTCCGTCTGCCTGAAGATAACATCCACAAGGTCGCCAGTTCGAGGCCACCGGCACCGTGCGACCTGGAGCAGCTGACAAGCTGAAGCCGAGCAATTCCATCTGCTCTGGCAATGGGAGGATGGAGGCCAGAATGTGAAGCCAGATCGGATTGAAACACCTTGAATGTAGTCGTTCTTGAAAGAAAGAACCTTCTTTGAAATTGTAAAAATCCCTATTTAAAATAGGGATTTAGATAAAGCCTGCCTATGTAAACCGCCTTGAATAAAGTCTTGAATAAAGACCAAGAAAGGCAGTATATAAATACCTGTTGTTATTATTATTATTATAAAATACAAGTACTCAAATGGTATGAAGGTATTTGATTGGGGTGGGGGAAATACTGTGTTCAAGAATATATGTGCTGAGGATCCAATGGTTTGTGTGCCAGCAAAACTGGTTTCAGAGAAGGATTTTTCTCTGCACCATTACCTTCTACAGGTATTTTCTTCTTGGATTGTTCTTGTAAGCATTGTATGGCTCACTTTGTCAGACTCCAGTCTGCTGTTAGGGAAGCAATCAGATTCAGGTGAGGTCACAAAGATCCATCTTCTTGCTAAGTCTTGAAATGGCTAGGAATTGCCACTTTTTGCCTGTGCTTCTAAGGGTTTCAAAACAGACAGGTTTCAGGGTTTTGCAGGGTTTGCAGGGTTTCAGAAGGCTGTGTTTTCCTCAACATTGCATCCAGGGCCTAGGAGAAGGGGGGGTAAAGGGGGTAATTTGTACCTGGGCCCAGGGTCAGAAAAGGGGCCCGGGAACCAAAGGAGGGGGCCCAGAAAGAACATGGGATTTGATATTTTCCTATCTCACCTGAACTCGCTGCCAGCGCATAATGCTGGGGCTCAACCATGTGCATGCAGTGTTAATTGCTGTTGCAAGCCATACACACATGGCCCAGGGAAGCATCCATGACCCTCCTTAACAAAGTGTCAAATTTGGGAGGAAACTGGCCTGCTACAGTGGCTCTTTGGCTTGTGGATCCCATAACCATGAAAGAGTATATAGAACAGAGGTGTCAAACATAAGGTCTGGGGTCTGGATGTGGCCTGTGGAAGCTTTTTATCCAGCCCTCAGGCTCTTGGCTGCTGAACAGTGCTGAGGTGTTATTGCTGAAAGGGCAGCCCACTTGAAAATTGGGCTCTCCAATATCTTGAAATACGATCAAGATTTGTGTATTTTCTCTTCTGTCATTTGCAGCTAATGAGTTCCTAAGTGAGAAAAAGTGCTTATTTTTGGTTTTGACCTGTTTAATGACATCACTTCAGGCCTAATGACATCACTTCCGGCCCTCAGCAGGCATCATGAATGCTATTTGGCCCATGAATGCTATTCGGCTATTTGAAATGAAATGAGTTTGACACCCCTGATGTAGAAGCTCAGGGACCCAGCTGTGGAGCTACAGCTGCTGTGGAAGTTCATTTTGATTCATTCTAGTGTGAGCCTAAATATGATGATGCTAATTTTCTGCAATCCATTTTCTATATTTCAAAAATTTTAGAGAGACTTAGGAGGGTGTTTGGTTTTCCATATTACTTTATCTAGCTGCCAATGGTGCATGATTAGGTAGACTTGGGCTCTGCATCAAGAAGCCTAGTAGAGCTTAGGTCCAAAGACTATTGTGGCTGGCAGCATGCTCCCCCACCCTATTTTGCCTCCCATTCTGCCTGCCCCCATTGCTCCCCTTCCCCTTTGGGAGGGGCCCAGAAGAAACTTTGTACCCCCTGCTAAAATTCCTCTCATGGGCCCTGACTGCATCCTCCTGCTGGGAAAAGTTGAAACTGAAAATATCCTGTTGTGTAGTGGTCAGGAAAAAAAGACTGTTATCCTGCTAATGGACTTGAGGGTGCTGCTGTTACTGCCACCAATATGATTTTTATTTTGGAAAATATCTAATTTTTTTATCCTGTTTTAGTGAATCTGTGGCAATAGATTGAAGCATTAAGAATGAGATTTAGATCATATCAAAGACACACAAATAAATACCATAATGCTGATTTTTTAAAAACATGACAAGCACGTGTGGAAGACTATGCTTTTGAATGGAGAAGATTGGTTGTGTGATGCCTCTGTACTTAGATTCTTCAAATCTCTTCTCAAAAACCACCTTTTCCATGAAGCTTTTGGCACAACCTTCTAGTTCCTGTAGTTCACTGCATCTTAGTCAAAATACAGTAAAACCTCCCATAATGCGGGGGATGTTACCAGAAAGTTGAGCACTGCATGAAAAAGCACTCTAGCAGACATCACTAACGGTATGAGTAATGAACTTGCTTAAAGAAAAATCAGTAATTTCTTTTGTAGAAAATTGGACTCATTGACTTTCTGCATATAAAGGAAAAAATGAGATGATTTGTAAATTTGATGAATAAGAATAGTGGGAACAAACTTAATTATAGAAAAAAGGGTTTGAGATAATGATAAGTATTAAAAAGCTCTGACAGAGATCTGAATATATATAATTTTAAGAACGGAATAGATAGTATAGGGTTATAAGTAAATAAGATATACTACTTTTATACTTCCTATACTTTACTTTTAGACGGTTTGTGTTTATGTATTGTTTATGTATTGTCTGTCTGTTATTAATTTTGAAATAAATAAATTAGAAAAAAATAAAGATATGACAGGAAATTGGTGCTGACCCCATGCTTTCCCAAATGCCCTACTTCCATTGGCTACAATAACTGTCAATTACATCAGGACAAAAAGTGCTGTAACAAATCAGTGCTAAAGGAAGCCAAGTTATGGGTGATATTAGTGTATGTGTACATGAAGTAATGGCATAGTCTTTCCTACTGACCCTGACACCACTCCCCTCCGCTTTGTCTGTTTTAGACAGAGCATCTCATAACAGGGACCTATTAGTGATGCACCTTACACATCTAATGTAACATGTAGTTGATTCCTTAGAAAATTTTTTGTAATGATAAAACCTGTTGGCCAGTAGAATTTGAGGCCTAGGGAAGTGGAGGAAACTTCTTGTGTGGGTGTGTGTATGTTTTAAGGGGAGATTGGGCATATATCTAGCGGGCATAGCTTGGTATGATAAATACTGTTTCAGTTGGATGCCAAAACCTTCTTTTTAAAATCCTGAGTCATCAGTTTTCAACAATGACTTCCTGTTTCCTTTTAAGGGGATCTCTATACTGCTTAAAAGAAGAATCTTGGAAGTTCAAAAAGTGGGCAAAGTGACTCATAAAACTGGCACCCAAAACAGCATTGCCAAGCAACATCTATCCAGTTTCTTACTCACTGGGCACCAGAAGGTGATCGAAAATTCTTCTTTGAAGACATCAGACATGTCCACAATCATGGACGGATATTGATTGGGTGGGGTGAACAAATATCAAAAGTGTTAGAACATTTATCCCCAAGGGATTGATACCAGGCCTTCCTTGTTCACACAAGTTCTGATTGCTACAGTGGTGTTTTCCACAGCAAATGCATCAAATGTGAAAATAAGAAATGTGTTCTTTAAATACCCAACTTTAATTGGGTTTCCAAGATGTGTGTGCACTGATGTTTAAATATCCTTATATGCACGTTCATTACTTTTGCACAATATGATTTGTTGTGGAAATCATTAATGTAACACCAGTGGTTCCCACACAAGCATAATTCATAGCACTGCCTTTGGATGCTAAACATGATGGATACTCTGCAGGTAGCGATGCTGATGAATTACTGCAAATCAATGTTTGTGCTTTTTGTGCGAAAGCCTCAGATTTGAACTGCCAAAACTGGGTGGGATTTTCAGAATAAAAGGCAGTAGTGTCTTTTTGACTTAGTACCCCTGCAAACTGGATAAGAGGCACTTTTTAAGTGGGTGCTTCTCTTTTATTTCGCAGGGGGAGTAACTGGCCCTCCTCACCCCAGCAGTGTCTTTTCTAGTGACTGTCTGCTGGTGTTCTTTCGCATCTTATTAGATTGTGAGCCATTTTGGGACAGGGAGTCATTAGTTGTTTGATTTTCTCTGTAAACCACTTTGTGAACTTTCAATTGAAAAGCGGTATATAAATACTGTTGTTAATAATAATAATAATAATAATAATAATAATAATAATAATAATAATAATAATAATAATTAATATTCACACTTCAGCTATAGCCAACCATGCACCATGTTGTTGAGCTTAGCCCCATTATATCATTTGATCCATTGCTATAGGTGAGACTGCATTGAGGATGTAAGCCAGCATTTCTCAACGTTTGTCCCCTGCTGTACCACTTTGCGTGATCCACCTATTGAAAGTCCCACTGGAAGTAACTGATGGTGATGTCACTGCCAATTACTTCTGTATTGGGAGTCCAGATGCAACACAGCAATGGGAGGCTTTTCAGAGTGCATGAAAAGCACATGCTGGAACTCTGCCTGCCAAGCTGAGCCTCCTACTGCTGCTCAATGCATTGCATTTCTGATCTTGCTGCCAGGCAGCAGGGGTCTGGGGTCCTCTGTATACCAGAGGATAAAACCTCAAGTACTGCTGGTTGAGAAATGCTGATGTAAGGCTTTTCTCCATATCTACTCTCCACAGCTCCCTTGAGCCAAGAGAGTCCAGGTGAGTGTTGGCAGAACAACTCAGTGATGTGAGATCAATAAGTGTGAGATGCTCTCACTTACATCCCTATTTTGCTCTGTCTCCTGATCTGCTCCAAGTTCTGCCCCCTTGCCACACCCAAGTACTAGAATTTTTAAAATCTGTTGACAGTCCTGTACATAGGCCGTGAGTCCCATGTGTTCAGTACATTGTTTCTATAACATCCAGTATATGCCATGGAGTGTATGCCATGAATCAAAGATAGGACACATAGGCCTACATGTACCGTCAGTCTTCAAAGTCTTGACATTCCTATGCACAGCCATATTCGACACAAGAAACACTGGTCAAAATGCACAGAGAAGATGATAATTATTCACACTGATTTTGCTTTATTTCATTTTTGCTATTTTGCTATTATTATTTTATATATATTTACTATTTTATTATTTGCTATTTTTGCTATTTATTTTATTATGGCTTCCTTAGGGCTCTATGAGTTTGATTTTAATAAATATATACCTATAGGCATCCCAGGCATAGTGTACCCTGGCTCCTTTGTTAATGGCATACTAATTATCTGGATCATATAGGTCAATCTGCTAGAAGAATGAACAGATAACTTCGAGTTGTGTTAAGATGCTTTATGTGTGAGTATTGCTAGCACCAGATTGCTTGGGGTACTGCGGCAACAACCCTGCAATGCCCCCCATGTTACCCCACCACCCATATCTGATGTCACTTTGGGCATTGCTACTGGAACTGAGGAGTCAGGGGTCAACCCAGCCAGGTAGGCCCTCTGAAGGTCATGGACTCTAGACCAGTGCCTAGTCTAGCCAACTCCTGAGTGTGACCACAAAAGATACAGTGGTCCCATACAACTTGGTGCCCGTGTGATGATGCCATTCAATGCTTCTACCATGTCTCCAAGTGTTTAATCTATTTGAGCTGGTAGGCTTTTCTTCACAGGAGTTAAATATGATTCCTGGAGGCAGACTTTTTTTTTTTCCTTGCTGTGTCAGATAATTGATAGGGTGGAGTAAGACAGGAAACCATGACACACCTTTGTCAGGACTTGTTTGGGAGAAAGGTTTTGGGAAACAGAAAATACGTATTTGTTGGGCGGGGGATGCAATAGATTAAATACAAGTCAAATTCAGGATTCTGTGAGGATCACTGAGGAACAACATATACCACTGAAGGAGTGCCATATAGAGGGTCTTGGAACAAAATCTGGAATTTGGAAAGAAAGTAAACTATAAGGATTACCAACAGAAGCACGTCAGGTACGTAACACAGGGTAGGGGAATAGTTAGAAGGGAATAATTTTTGGAAATGCCTCCCTCACACTCTTTGCAAAGAAATGGCAGGAAAATCAGGCAGGCATCAGATAGCCTGCTCTGGCAGAAAATTTCGTTCTTTGTTAAATTCTCTAGCAAGGCTTGTACAAAAAGAGTACTGGGCCAGCTTGGTTTTGCAAAATATCTTTGCAATGGGTATTAAAGTTAAAGGCTCTGATAGTGAAGATTCTGAAAATAAATCAATGATAAACATATGTTTTCGTGTGGATGTCTGCGACCCAATCTTATAGATTGGAAGGAAGTCCCATTAGGTGAAATTTGCTCCCAAGTAATCACATACAAGATTGCATCCTTACAGTCCAATCCTAACTACGTCTTCTCAGAAGTAAGCCCTGTTGGTTTTCAGTGGAATTTATTTCCAAGTGAGTATATTTAGGATTACAGCCTGAGAAGTGCATTCACAAGACTGAGAGTATCTCTGCAATGTGTATAACTGTACAACAAAGGAATTTCTCTGTTGGCCTTTAAAGACAGAATAGATGTAAGCCTGTTCTAGTTAATGCCTTCCTTAGGAAGTAATTTATCATACTCTCATTTTTGTACAGTTAGGGTAGCTAACCTTAGGCTGTAAACTTTCAAATGTCAGCATAATAGAAGCATGAAAAGGATGATTGAACAATCCTATGCAAGTCTCACCTAAGTGCTGCTTCATGATTCAAACTCTGCTTCTTGTTGGTGCCACTAATGTTTGCACCATGGGCATGCTACCTCATTTGTCTTCATCTGTTTTTCCCGGTCTATGAAATGGTGAAAGCAACATTTGAATACTTTTGGTGCATAAATATTGAGAGCAATGCCAAGATTACCAGAATAGAGTGATGCCTACAGATATAGATGCCAATAGGGACCTGTCATTGGGGCCTTGCTCCATGCTTTGGAGTTATGAGGTTAATGTTATGGGTTTTCTTTAATTTGTTAGCAAATGGACTGGAAGGAGGTATAAGATGTTGGGAGCAATCACTGATAGTAGAACTATGGTGAGCACTAAGGTACTGGGGATGCAGAGGAGAGATGTTAAGAAGTACTGTAATGAAAACTGTATTGTCCAATGTTGTAAGCTGCTTTGAGGACCTGATGTTCAAAAAGTGGGATACGACTCAAGCAATTCTAGGGTGAACTTTTGCTAAGGAGGCTTCTGATCATTCTGGAAATAAAACCCTGAAGTACCCTCTCAGAAAATATAAGGGCAAAGAACATTCTATAGTGTTTAAATAGACTGAATTAAGCTGCAATCCTGTAATACTTTTCTGGGAATAAGCTCCACTGGTACTTACTTCTGAACAGACAAGCATAGGATTGTGCTGTGAATTAGGCTGCAATCTTACATACAATAACCTGAGAGTATATCTCCTTGAGCACATGGGACTTACTTTTGAGCAGACATGCACAGAATTCCACTGTTAATTTGGAAAGAGTAGGAGGAGCTTAAACGTGGCATCTTAGTAGTGGAATGAGAACAGGTTCCCCTCCTACCTGTGTCCTAAGAGGCTGCCTTCTTTTGAAGTGTAAAGCAGGTCATGACTGGAGAGAGAATAGAAGGGGGAAATGGTCCTACTTTACACTATATTAAGGAACTGCAAGGCACCTTGAAGAGGTGCAGTGCACCATTTTACTTTCAGTGCAATGCTTGTCTGAAGACTGAACTTGGAACCAAGAATAACTATCCCTTCAGGTCAGACTATCTGTTGATTTCTGGGGCTTTCACTTTTTCTCTGTGATGTATGGTACAGCTCACTCTGAGCTGTCTGGGTGTGTTGTACTGACCATATTACATGCCCTACAGACATTTGTTTCCTGGAGCATGACACATCTGACTTGCTCTAGCATGTTATAGTATGGATCATATGGGTGAATAGGTAGGGAACATTGGGTATTGGATCCAGCCTTTGTTCAGGAAAGTGGAATAGACTTCTTTCTATTACTTCCCAGCTCTCTGAGATTCTGTGAAAATAAGGTGTGACTGCAGTGCAGACATACTAATCATGCCATAGAAACTTCATTTCAGGTTTGGCGTTTGAAGTTGGATTGGAAAGTCCTGTCCAAATGATGGGTTTCTGCACTTCTAGTTGAGTTTTATAGCACATCAGATGGGAGGAGACAAAACCGGGTCTTCCCACTTAGGCATCCCCCCCCCCACCGCATGAGCATAGAAAATAACAGCATGGACCACTCAGTGTTGATTCTGTCCCAGTCTGGAGGCAGCTGTGTGGAATGGCAGGGACAGGCACAGACAGAAGCACTCCTGTTCCTCACAGCGGTAGGAAACTCAGGGCCCTATACAACTTTCCAGCACTGGTGCAGCTGCAATGCAGCCCCAAGGTAAGGGGACAAATTTTCACACACCTCAAGGAGGCCTCTATGACTGCCTCCCCACCACAGGATGCAGCTCATGCTCCATTGGTACAGCTGCACTGGCACTGGAAAATTGGATAGGATTGGGCCCTCAGAGCCCATCCTTAGCACTGCTTGTGAAAACAGCTCATCCAAGACATGATCAAGAAGATTTCTCTTCCACCCAACACTGGGAGGGTGCTACTGAGAGGATCGTGCTTTCTTCCTTCTTCCAAGATAAACATATTCACATTATATGGATTTCTGTGATTTACAACACCAAATTTTTTTTTTTTCTTAAAAAGTGGCTGCAGGGGACCTGATCTGGATCAGGGCTGTAGTGTGGTTGGAGGGGGCTTTAATCTATTGCCCCCATACTGGTTCCTCAACTTGGTATTTAGCCTGTGGTGTCCCTCAGGGCCCTGTCTTGTCCATCAGGCTGTTTGATATCTACATGAGACCACTGAGGGATATTATCCAGGGATTTGGCTCTGGATGCCATCCACTAGCAGTTGACACTAGCAGCTGAGAGACTGGAGATGTTCTGAATGGGTGCCTGGAGTTAATGAACAAACTGAAATTGAATCTAGAAAAGACAGAGGTCCTCATAGCTAGGAGATCTCCTGACTTGGCCATTTTGTCTCAACCTGCTCTGGATGGGTTGCATTCCCTGTAAAGGATGAGGTTCATCATTTGCAAGTACTCCTGGACCCAGTCCGGCTCATGGATGCCCAAGCAGTGACTGTGGCCCTGAGTGCTATTGCTCAGCTTTGGCTGGTACACCAGTCATACCCATTTCTAATTCAGGAAGATCTGGCCACAGTTATCCATGCCCTGATCACTTCTGAATTGAATTATTGCAACATGCTTTACGTGGGGCTGCCCCAAAACTCCTTTGGAAATTTCAACTGGTGCAAAATTTAGCTGCTAGGGTTCTGGTGAGCACTAGATACTATGATCATGTCACACCATTGTTGTTCCTGCTGCATTGGTTGTCAGTTTCTTTCAGGTGTTATTCAAGATACTGGTTACCTTTAAAGGCCATAAATTATTTAGGATCAGCATACCTCAACTACCTTCTCCACACAAGTCTGTTCATCAGTTAAGATCATCTGAGGAGACCCTCTTGCATGTTCCTTCGCTTTCTGAGGCCCAGTTGGTGATGACACATGGAATGCCTTCTTTGTGTTGGCTTCCACTATGTGGAACTCCCTACTGCTTGAGGTGTGATGGCACCCTCTCTGCCTGTAGATTCCAATGTAACCTACAGTTTTCCAGCAAGCATTTTCTTTAATGGTGGCTCTTTTAATCTCAGTATGTCTTCTCTTTGTGTGTTTGATTTTTATGCGCTTTGTGTGTGGGTGTATGTGTGTGTATGGAACATGCAAGTTGCAGCTGCTTTTTTGTTTGTTGATTGTTTTACACAGATCCCTTTTGGAGAAAAGCAATTTTCAAGATAAACTAAAATAAACTTGATAATCTCCTCCTGCAACTGCTATTTGTCCCACTAGGGGAAATTTGTGAATGCTCCCAAAAAGCAACTGGGAAAGGGGTACTTAAGTTGTCGAATCAGTATGGTGACAATGAGCTTCCCCACACTGTGACCCAGTCTGGGGTGTCATCATCCCCCCATACATCTGCTTTTTAAAGAAAAAAAACTTGTGGATTTCTGATCACGAAGGCCTATGTAATGTTATTTGATCCTAAACAACCAAATGTTGGTTGGGGATGAACAGACCTGCAGCTCTAGTATAGGGTTGCTGGAACAGAAAGCATGATGTTCCAGCAGAAATGAGTCCCCTCCTCCTTTTAAAAATTGGCTTTTGAATTGGTTTGAGAATTTTTTAAAAAATGAAACAACCTAGTCCAGAGCTTAAAAAATTCCTTGCAATGTTGTCATTTTCATGGGTCTCTAAGGGGAGAGGATTTCCCTATTCACTGTGTGCATGATCAGGCATAGTTTGAAATCCTGAAAGCCAATCCCAAGCAAAAAGGGATATGCATAAAGGGCTTAGGCAAGATGAGACAGAAGCTAAAATAGCTAGACTGGGATGCGTATCTGGAGCCAACATCTTCCCAAAGACTGGGCTGGGCTGGGCTTGGCTCCAGGGCTTTATTGTTCTACCCTTCTGGGTGCATCTTTCAAGCATCTTCTGTCAATGTCAGTGCTTGTTTGGTGTGAACTCCTTTTATGACTCTCCCTATGACTCAAAGTTTAAGAAGCTGTGAATTTGCCATAGCACCTCAGGCATTGCTTATCCTGAGGAAGGGGGCACAGCTGCAAGCTGGAAAGAGATTGGGGTCAATTTACTCTGAGATGTAAACATTTTCCTATATATATATATACATTATATACTGGGTCCCTTTAGGGAGAAGGGCGGGATATAAATAAAGTTTTATTATTATTATTATTATTATTATTATTATTATTATTATTATTATTATTATTATTATTATTATTCTGAAATATTCAGAATTTTCAGAAATTTCCCCACCTCTCCCCATATACAGGAAATCTATGAGGTGAAATGGGAGCCTACTAGCCATGTCCCCTAGGTTGCCAATACCGGCCATACCTCCCCACATCTGCACATCCAGCCAGGGGGTAGTTAAGAGGGAATGGAGCTCACCTCTACAGCAGGAGCAGTGATGTCACCAGTGGTAGGTGTTGCCTTTGAAACTCTTTTCAAAGGACCTTAGCTAAGAAGAAGCAAAAGGATCAGGAAGAGGAAAACTGAGAAATTTACATAGGGGCATATGTTGATCTCTAGCTCAGTGGTTCCCAAACTTTTGAGCTCTGCAACCCACCTTGTCCTCCATGGTGTGTCGTGACTCAATGCTCAATGCTGCACCCTCAAAGTCTTTTTGGGAGCTTCTTGGGAGCCTTTTTGGGAGCTTCTGGGCCAACGACCCATTCTGTTGGTCTCTGTCAATCCAGAATGCCTCCCGGAAGTGATTGAAACTCATAGACACAAACCAGAAGTAAACCAGAAGTTGCTTATGGTCACTTCTGGGTGGCATTCAGGTCCTGTGGAGGCTACAACCTGTGGAGTGGGTTGTGGGCCTGGTCTGTTCTAGTGGCTGTCTGCTTTTGCATCTTTTTAGATTGTGAGCCCTTTTGGGATAAGGAGCCATTTAGTTATTTGATTTTTCTCTGTAAACCACTTTGTGAACTTTTATTATTATTATTATTATTATTATTATTATTATTATTATTATTATTATTATTATTATTATTATTATTAATAATAATAATAATAATAATAATAATAATAATAATAATAATAATAATAATAATAATAATAATAGCAGCAGCAGCAGCAGCAGCAGCAGCAGCCTCTGGCATCTCCCCAAAAAGGCTTGGCAGGTGCAGCATTGAGCTTTGGATCATGATTCACTGCACATTGGGTTGCATCCCACTGGTGGGTCACAATCCACAGTTTGGGAAATGCTGCTCAAGCCCATTGTTCTTCCCAAGGTCTAACAGACAGGATGTAACTCATGTTATGTTCAGACTGCAGCACAATGCAGATTTACCTGAGAATAAGTTTTACTGAATACAGTGAGGCTTCATTCTGAGTAAACACTCAGAGGCTTGCACTCTAACATACCTTTTCTATTTTTAAATTCATTTTTCAATATTTATACCTCTGTTTTAAACTATTGTAACTCCAAGAGTTTGAGATGAAATGAGCTAGATTTTTACCTGAAATATAATAAGTTTCAAAGTAGGAAGTGGGAATAAGAAGAGTATCAGAAGAAAATACTTCAACTCTAAGGAAAAACACTAGCAAAGAAATTTGGAAGTCATTGGCCCTCCTGTTTCCTTGATGGGGTAGTGGAGAACGTCTGAAGAGGGCTCAAGTGATTCATTTTAGCATGAGTATACAAAGAAAGCAATGGCTGTGGGCAACTTTCAGCCAATGTGGTCTTAGAGGAAATTCCTTCCTAGCCTTAAATAGGGCAGTCAATCCATGATCATGAGTGCAAACTCTATCTTCAAAGTCATCTCAGAAACAATAGTCACTTGAATGCATGAAAAAGGGAGCAGAACAGCATATACTGTCATCATTCCCAACCTCCAGCATTTCTGCAGGGTGTGTCCGTGCGCAGAAACGTGATTAGGAACGATCTTTCTAGAATTCCCAATCACATCAACACAGCCCTACATGCAGGAAGTTGTATATCTGTACCAACTGTTTTCTGAACATGCTAGGTTGGGGGTAAGCGGAGCCTGCCATCATGATACTGCCCCCCCCTGCATGCATTCAGTGAACACATGATCTTCATATGAAGAAGGCTACAATTATGCTATCTGCTTCAACCAAAAACCTGCCTCTGCTTGTGGAAATCCTTGCTGCTCCCAAGGAAGCGTATGTATGACTATGTCTCAGGTGGGGGCATAAATGCAGATCATATGGGCAGGTACGTCCTGATTCCCAAAAGCTTATAACTGGACATCTGAGAAGAAATTGCATGCTATTTATTTAGTTGTATCTTGAACCTGATGAAGTTCTTCATTTAAAGCTCTGTTGATTTTCATTGGAGGGTAAAGTACTTGTTTAAATCTCTCCCATTGAAATCCATAGTACTTAAAAATGTTTTAATATTGGCTCAATAGAGGCTCATCTGATCTGCTATTCAAATTTGTTAAACTTCAGTGTGTAGCTGCTAGTTCTCATTTCGGCAGATTTCTTTAACCTAAATAGATTCTCTGCACTGGTAGCACTACAAGGAGGGGGAGCAGAGTGAACAAGTACCCCTCCCTGAAAAATTAGTTGTCTCCTCCCATGCAACACTGAGGCAGGAATTTTCCCCAGACTGGTTTGAAAACAAATTGCTACTTCAGAAGAGCAATTTTCAAGATTAAAAACAACACATGAAGAAAAAAGGAAATCTTTCTCTCTCCCCACTTGGTTAGTACTGATTGGCTAGCCACTGTGCTGTCTTTAAGAAAAAATAGACACCTTCAGTTGGGTGGGAGCATGCCGAAGCAGTATGTGTTTGCTTGCTCATGTTGCTTGGCCCTGAGGGTGATGGCTGATGGCCATAAGCAAAAGCAACACTCTGGAATTACTCACACACACAAACACACCATCTTGTTCATATAAGGGCTGAAATGCTCTGACCCCCTTTTTGTATTGCCATTCAGTGCTCCTCTACTCCGTTAACATCCTCTGACAAAACTTCCTCCCTCCCCAAGTTGTTTTTCCGGAGCTAAACAACTAATTGTTGTTGACAGGGAAAAAGAAACCTCAATTTTATGTTGAGAATCTAATCTAGATGTTGAGCCCCATCGGCTGCCATTTACAAATAGGAAATGGATGAATACCCCAGACAGAGCCAAACATGTTTCAAGTCACATCAAGTTTGGCCTTATGGTCTGTAGTTGAGTGGTGCCATCTTATTTACTTACTTATTTGTGAAGCGCTAAACATTTCTAAGTACCACTGTACAGGATCTCTGTCTGCTAGTTTACAATCTAAGAAGACTAGTCACATCTGAAAGGAAGGCAATGAGAACCAGAAAGGGAGGTGGGTAAATAAGTCAGGGAGAAGTCAGGGTGGACAACTGTGTTTCAGTCTGGCTGTTAAAACTGAGGAAGAGACCCATCTGAGAAGGGCATTGCAATGATAAACAGACACAAGGGAGTAAGGACTACAGGTGGAGAATGGAGAGGGAAGCCTTGGACTAAACAAGACAATTGGTGCTTGTACCGGAAAGCTGAGCATTTGCTACTTTTCAGTGCCTTTTCAAATATAAGGGAGAAAGAGAAAAATGTTCAGCTTAATTATTAGCTAAAATGGAAGCTTTTTTAAAAAATTCAATTAAAATCAGAACATTTTTGCTTTTCAGTTATGGAAAGATTATGAAGCATAAACCTACAAACTAAATCAGAAAAAGGAAGATAAAACCTGGCTAAAAATTTCTAAACTACCACTAGATGACACTCTTGAATCACATGTTAAGACAGTGTTTTCTAAACATCGTGAATCTCTCATTTCTGGGGCTACTGTAGTGCCTCCGTGTACTGTCACCCAGCCAAGGAATTTCGTTTCACTCAGTTGGAAAGATGCACCTTTTGATTTAAAAACTCCTGGCTTACCAGGCAAAAGTACCATAGTACAATTTGGTAGGGGTGGTGGGGAGGATCTAAGGACAAAATGCCCCTAAACATATACAAAGTGCTTTTGCTTGGTGCAAAGAACCGGTTTTGGTGGGTCTCTAAAAGTACTGCTAACTTATAGCACATTTGGTCTGTATGCATTTCATATGTCCTCATAAAAACCCTATGAAATGGGAAGTCATGGCCTCTGTGAAGGAGCATAAACTACAATTCCTGGCACTGACTAAAAAGGGAAGGTCTCTGCCCTCACTGGCAACCATGGCCACGTAACAGACCACACAGCCCTGATCCAGGCTATTGGTATGTTGAGCTTTTGCCCTTCTTTTCACCTTCAGGTGGCAATGATATGGCCGCTATAACCAAGAAAAACAAGCGGGATGGATCTGAAGTTACAGAGAGACGTAAGTGAAATATTTTCTAGTGACATACCTGAGTACTTTCTAGACATTGAAGCCAATTCCCACAATTACTACTGAAATCAAAAGAACATACAGTTGCATTGTCCTGGCCTCAATATTTATAAGGCTACATAGTCTGCTGAAGGCACCCTCATTATCAAGTCTTAAAATACACTTGTTTTCAAGCATTTTTCATTTTGAACTCCTTTTCATGCAATTTGTCATTTAGAGATAGTTTCATAAAACTGATTTACTTCCTATTTTTAGGAGCGAGGAGTAGTCTCATAATGATTTGCCTCCCTCAAACACTGTTGTGTTTTATAGCTCTGTGGTGACCCCAGATGGAACTCCTTGGATAACTGTACTCAGTTATCAAGGAGGCCCTGGTGCAAACCCCAGCACTCCCTGCCCGTCCCCTGATGGAATATTGGACACTAGTAGCGCCACCAGTATTGAGGAGTCAGAAATCAGCCTGGTGAGGTAGGCCCTCTGATGGGTGTGAGCCAGGGGTGGCCCAACCAGAACTGATGCTCTCTCGGGTCTGCCACCTCTCTGCTGAAAAAAAAAAAATGAACCCAAAAAACCCCATACTATGCTCTGTGAGTGCTGCTTTGAAACGTCAAAGTCCTGAACTTCTGGGTTTCATGGTAGCTTATGAGGAGCATGGTAAGGAGGGAATTATCTGCTTTGCACTCTAGAGCAGTGCTGCTTGAATCCTGGCCCAAGAGCTGGATCTGGGGTTCGGTTGGATCTGTCCACCCAGTGAGCAGAACTTTCGGTTTTGCCCAGGCACCAGGTGAAGTCCTCCTCATTTGGAGGACAGGGACGTTCTGGGCAATCACGTCTGCCCGGACATCCTGTCGTGCGGCCTCCTGGGATGCCAGGCAGTGGACACAACTACCTGCAGTGTCCCTGCCCTCCGAATGAGGAGGACTTCACACGGCACCCGGGCAGAATGCTTGGATGCAGTCCAGACAGGGACAGCATTCCAGGTGCATAGCGGTAGTGACTTTGAGCACTGCTACTCTAAAACAAAGCAGATCAGTGCAGCTTGGATTCGTACAGATTGGAGGGACAAGTAGCAGCAGACTCAGGGTGAAAAGCACCTGGAATCCACCCCCCCCACACACACACATAGACTCCTCACAATCTGCTGCTGATGCAACCCTCTTCAGGGAAGTGCATAGATCTGCTGGCATTAGTGTGAGCACTTAGCCAGTGTCCCAACTGGCCAAACCCATGATGCATCTCTGCATGTACCCTCATGTCTAAATATGAATTGGAAATGTCTCTGTAATAGCTGAACTCTCTACAAAACATTAGAAAATAAGAAGGATGCAATTCAAGGAGTAGTATACAGCCAGCCTCAAAAAGTGCTTTTATGGATATACATGTGATGTGTAATTCACTGAGCAATTCACCTTGATATGTTTATCTATAGAAAAGTTTTTCTTGCTATACCTCAATAAGTGGGGGGCCTACAAAACCAAGATTCCAGCCCTTCCCTGAATTACATGGATGGTATTCATGGCTCAGGCATGAATATCCAAAGTGACCCTGAACCCAGTGAGTCATTTTTGCACTCAAACAATATTCAATGTTAAGCTTGATCTTTAAAAAGTTTTTTTCCTTTACTGCTCTTGCATAGCTCCTGTTCTCACAATGGGGTTATGCAGGAGAACTTTCTAGTGCTTATGACATAGTCTCATTATTATTATTATTATTATTATTATTATTATTATTATTATTATTATTATTATTATTATTTTACAGTTATTACAGAAACTGTTACCACCAGACTGACATCTCTTCCTCCAAGTAAGTGGCTGCCGTTCTCTCTAGCATTCCTGGAGTCAGAAAGGAAGAAGTGAACAGAGTAAAACTGTGGAGGAGAAAAGAGTGGTGGGCCAATGGGTTGGACCACATGGGCAGGTTGGACCTATGTGCCCAGTACTTCAAGCTGTCCCGATCTTCAAGACCAGTGACAGACAGATCACACAAGACTGTGGGCTCAGTCCTAACCCCTTATGTCAGTGCTTTCCAGCACTGGCATAGCAGTGCCAGTGGGACGTGTGCTGCATCCTGCAGTTGGGTGTCACTCACGGAGGCCTCCTCAAAGTCAGGGAATGTTTGTCCCCTTACCTCAGAGCCTGCATTGCCCTTGTGTGAGTCCTGGAAAGCACTGACATAAGGGGTTGGGAATGCGCACTGTGTTACAGTATAAAATAAATCTTTGCCTCAACTCTGGAACAACTTAAAAAACCAAATGGTACTGGAATAGAATTAGGAGTGTAGGTTTTGGGACTGATGTGTAAGAACTTGTACAACAATTATTTTCTGTTTTCAGAGGATAATATTTAATTTGGGGTAAGTTGTGTAAATGTACTTTGGAGCAACTGCCTAGTTCCACTCGATATATTCCATTACCTTACCCAAATGGTTCGAGTGGGTTTGCTGTCCATTCTGCACAGATCAATTGCCCCTGCCAACACTTACCCATAATTCCCAGTGTTTTTTAACCAGCACACACATGCCCTACCACTGCTGTTGCTGACACCACTTCCTCCCCTTCCCCCTCACCTACTGTTAGGAAGCAGCTGGATGGGCAAGGAGAGGGGAGGTTGAGTGATGAGAGCAGGGTCACTGCACTGCTTCTTCCCATAGCACTTCCATTGTGATTGCTTGCTGCAGCTGTGCTGAAGGAAGAGATGGGTCACCACTGCCCTGTCCTCCTCTCACTTGTTCTCAGCGAGTGAGAAGAGGGTCAGAGCAGTGATTGAAGTGGCTGGATGAGCAGTGGGCTGGAGGAGGGCAGCAGGCAGATGTAGGGGGCAAGGCACTCCTCATCAGTTTGTGTACCCAAGTGATGGTTAGTGTTGCAATCCCACTATCTGCTTTTGATTGTACGAACTCACCTCATTAAAGTTTGTCACATCTCTTGGTCCCTCAGACCTCATCCATTTCTCATTGGAATTTAAATTATGTTGATTTGAGGTGGCTTCGATTTTCTAGCATGGAAGCTGTGTTGAAAATATGACAGGCTGACAGAAAACCATCTGGTCAGCATACAGCCAACAAAGTGGTACCAGAAAAGAGTTATTCATAACAGTAATATGTCATCTACAGTATATGGTAACATATTCCAGAAATGAGCTCTGTATGAGGCTTAGCTAAAATAAGGAGGTCCCCGTGTTTTCTGTTGTGACGATTCTTTTGCCTTTTTCATCCAGAAACTCTCTCATTGTGTTTCCTCTGACAGAAGGAGGTGGTAGTAGTGGGCTCAAAACAACTGCCTATAATGGAGGAAGTGGAGTGGAAAAGAGGACTTACACTCATGGTGGCAGTTATGCCACAGCTAGTAAGTAGTTCTCAAATCAGGACCAAATAAAAACAAAACAAATAAGGGGGAGAAATGGCAAGGGACAACAAGGGGAATTGAAGTTTACAATTGGAAAATGATAGTATGTGTGTGAATAAGAAAAAGATTTCCATTCTTTTGTACTTACTTTCCCATAGGCTGCCTGGCTTCTGATGGGTCTCCTTGGACCTACACCAGTTATTTACCTAGCATAATCCTAAGGAGCCTCAGGAGGTGTGTCAGGCTGGAAGAAAAGGGATAGGACCTTTGCATGCATCTGTGCTGCCAAGATCCTCCCAGCTCCTCCTGCCCTCAGTTTGGCCCACTTGCCACCCTGATCCTCCCCTGAAGCTCCCCTGAACCATCTCTGCTGCCACCTTACCTGCTCCAGAATGGGCTGGGTGAGCTGTTGGCACAGGCATGGGGCCTCCAGCCACTTGCACTGGCAGTCCAAAAGCACATGGCAGCCCCAAAGCAAATGAAAGTGGTCCTGATTTTGCAGTGCCACACTTATGGGAGTGGTGTGTGAGATTTGGATAGCGTTGGGGCCTTAGTTGCCATGTTTTTAAGGGTCATCGCTTAGAATGTAAGTTGATAAAACCATTTATCCAGGAAATATCACCATATAATTATATGTCCTTGTAACTTTTCCATGTAACCCAACCACTTGTTGGTACTGCACCTTGGTGTAACCTGAGTAACACCTAACAGAGGCGTTAAGTGTGATAGCTCCCAGTAAAAATTAGCCGTATATCAGTTTATCTGATTTGCTGTAGAACAGCAATGCCCTAGAGCAGTGGTTCTCAAACTGGTGGCTCTCAACCCACCAGTTCATGTAAAGGTTCCTCCATCCCTTTAAGGGGCGGGAGGAAGAGGAGAGGCAGGGAAGTGATCCCCAGGATTGCAACCATATGGGGGGGGCAGGGGGTGCTTTTGACTTACATTTTGTAGGCAGGGCTGCTGCAGGCTGCTGGAGGTGCAGGGAACCCTGCACATCCCTCTGCAGCACTCCCCGAGGCTTGGAACATTTGGAAAAATTGGGCGCAGACCACTTCCATTTTGCAGGAAGTGCTTTTGCTCCTGTTGTTGCTGAATGTTGCAAGCCTTGGGGAGTGCTGCGGAGGGCTGCTCAGAGCTCCCCACACCTCCTGCAGCCTACTGCGGCCCAAGCTACATAACATGAGTCAAAAGTATACCCCTCACCCTCCCTTCGTGACACAATCCTGGGGATCACGTCGCTGCCCTAGCCCCCCCCCCCCCCCACAAAGACATACTGAGGGAGTAAAACTCCCTCAGAGTTTGAGAACCACTGCCCTAGAGAACATAATGGACATTTAGGGACCAATCCTATCCAATTTTCCAGTGCCGATGCAGCTGCAGTGTAGCCCTGAGGTATGGGAACAAATGTTCTCTTACCTTGAGGAGGCCTCTATGACTGCCTCCACACCACAGGGTGAAGCACATGCCAGTTGGCACAGCTGCATTGGCCCTGGAAAGTTGGATAGGATGGGGCTTTTTTCAGCCAAGGATTTGTTCATTCAGCCATCCTATGGAAATCACCAAAACAGGGTTGGTAGACATGCTCCTTTGAAGTATTTCCCTGTGTTAGACCCCACAGCTTTTATTTTAAAACCCTTCAGCTTTTATTGGTCTTCATGGGTCAGACACTCGCCTCCCAATTTCAAAGAGACCTGTAGAAGTAACATCCTCAACTAATTAATTTGGAACAATGTGTTTTCTTTTAATGGTCCTAATTGATTGGTCTTTTGGAGCTCTCTGTTTCCCTGGCTGTCACGCTAATCCATTCCAATATTTGCAGCAGGATTAAAATAGTCAGGATTTCTTACAGTAATAAACTCTTGATGTTTCTGTGTTAATGCTGTGCTTTGCAAGTTGGTGGAACTGCAAAGGTTGGGTACCCTAACAGAGGTACTCTAACAAAAGCACACTGTTCCTGATACTCATAGTTTAATGGTGAAGTCAACAAATAGTACAAACCTCAGAACCACAAACAGAATATACAAGAACAGCCCTCTGCGGAGTTTACAAAGGGCTCTCTTCATAAATTGGAGGATGACATGCACCATTATTCACATGACTGTATCTTGTTAGATCACAGCCATCTCTCTGTTTGGCGATCCAACAAAAATCCAAAGGCTGAATTCATACAGTGATCTTATCTTTTGAGAAACTGCATAGTAGCTTAATGATTCCAAATATGGCTTTTATTTTGCTATACTGTAGGCAGAAACGTGTCCAGTATTAATACAAGCTTCTTGAGGACTTTGGTTTGCTTGAATTTATACAGTCCATACAAAATTTCAATTTTGAGGGCAGGCCACTGAAGGAGGTAATAGAAGTGAACTTTCCACCTGACAGGAGGAAGAAGATATTATCCAAAGGGTGAATACTAGTGCCCTCAGAAGGGTCCACTGCTGATTCCTGAAACTATTTCCATGATTACTTTCAAGTATTGGCAGTAGAGCCCACCCAGGTAGAAGGGTAGTTTGCTGAGAGGGTCTTTGCAACCAGAATCTGTGCTGATTAGAGTCCTTGAACATACATTGATTTTGTTCCAGGGAAACCACTCGGACTTAATTGGCTTAAGATCAAGTAGGCTCTCCCATCTTAAGAACTATACTCAAAAATCAGTTTGAACAAGGACTATAAGTGTTTTTAAATATCTTGTTGAAATATTTTAACAAAGATGATTTATCGCAAAAGTGAGCCAAACAATGTACTTGTCCTGCAAGTTCTGGGCCTCTCCCACCACTGAGGAAGAAGTTGCTTCCTCTCCAAAACTACTGGTGGTAAAAACTGTTTTCCCATGACAGCAATTTAAGATGATTTGTCTAAACTTAGGCTAATCCATCTCGACTTTTATCTCTTCAGAAATGGAGCTAGGCTTTGTGGCTCATCTATAGACCTCATGTGGCCAAATGACTAAAGACAAACTCCATCATCTGTCACAGTCCAATCCATGTGTACATGTCTAGCATATATCTGAGGAGGTTTTGTTTCATCTATAGGTGGAAATGCTAGAATGAATACCTCCTCTTCCTCCTACAAGCAAGCCACCTCTCCTTGCTCTACTCTTCCCAAATCACCTGGTTCAACCTTTGAACGAAAAACCTATTCCACCCGCTATGCAACTTATGAAGGTATCATAGTTCAAGAAAATAGGGGGCTAGGATTATACTGTGACCATTCCTATCGTTGCCTGCCAGTGGGCCATTGTCCTCCAGATATCAACCATTTTTGGACCCATTTGTTCTTTCAGTGACCATTTGTGTTCTAGTGCAAGAAAATACTGTCATCTCTAATCATTATTTTGGGTCATGGCAAGATATGCTGTTGTCTAGTGTTACACTGTAGTCAGCAATTATAATCATTTATCTCTTTTTCACAGATTTTTTTCCTCACTTGGCTTGCAGTTTGATCAATAATTATTCTGTCTACATCTTTTAGTAACTTTAAATTCCAAATAAAGCATTTGATACCCTATATTACATCTTTGAGGTATGACATAGTCTTGAACTGTCTTGCTGTACAAAACATACACTGTATAAACTTTTCTAAATGAAACTTTTTTTTCTTTTTCAGGGAGTTCCAGTGCAAATTCTTCTCCAGAACTTCCAAGAAAAGATTTTGGTACATTTCCTTATTATTAAGATAGTGAAGGGCAAGTTGAGGACACTTGCATATTAATACCTTATGATCAGGGAGTTTGAAATTCTATGATTAAAAAAAATCCCCATATTCTTCTGATAGCATAAATCATGCAAGCAAAACAGATTTGCATACATTTATTTAAAAGTCAGTTTTTGTTCTGGTGCAGAACGTTTTCTTAAAATAAATTGAATTTTTCTAATAGCTGTATGGTTCTAGTGGAGATGGAGGGATGCATATGTCCGATATTTCGGAATAATAGTCATATGATGACTAGGTGCCTGAACCACAAAAGTTATCTGATGCAATGGCAGAACTCCCTCCTTCCTTGTGAACCAGTGGAGTCAACCAAGTTCCAGTGCATCCATCACAAGTCTAGAGGCACTTCCAGATGGACTTGTAGCACCAGCCAGTCATTGCTTTTCAGTTTTCTCTTGCAGCATTCCTCCCACACTACTTAGAAATAGTATGTTTTGGGGCCACAATAGATTCTCTCTCTCTCCCTCTCTCTCTCTCTCTCCCTCTCTCTCTCTCTCTCTCACACACACACACACACACACACACACACACACACACAAAACCCTGTTTTACCTCTCCTGTTTTTGCTGTAGCCTGTTGAATCTTGGTATTGCCTCTCAAAAAAGAATAGACAGAACAACATGAGTAGCAACAGTCCATAACTCTGTGATCAATGCCCCACTGTACTGTTGTTCTTGAAAACTAAACCTCAGATTTACTCTGTTTACATCTGATGGTGTAAATACAGGGAATGTATAGGAGATGATACATGATAGATGACAACATTGTGTGAAACCCTCTGTAGAGGATGAGTGAACAAACCATCACAGACTAAACTTCCAATAGAGAAGTGTCCCAAAGCTACATGTTTACCACAGCTGTGGAAATATGACCAATGCTTCTTCATTCCTGTCCACACCATTGTGATGCAGGACCTTTGCCAATCAGGTCCTAGGAATGCAGGGGTGGTAATGAGAGAGAGAAGGTTTTGCAGGATGAATAAATTCACATCCCTGTTACTTGAAA
Source organism: Tiliqua scincoides (assembly GCF_035046505.1). Taxonomy (NCBI): domain Eukaryota; kingdom Metazoa; phylum Chordata; class Lepidosauria; order Squamata; family Scincidae; genus Tiliqua; species Tiliqua scincoides. The sequence goes on from NC_089823.1 coordinate 186,983,884, forward strand.
AACCAAATAGGCTTCCAGTGCTTTTTGAGCTTCCCGCTTGTTTTCAAAATCATCCACGTGAAATGAGCACTGTAACATAGCAAAGAAAGAATTGTGAGCTTCTTGGATCCATTCTTAGCTACCTGCTTATGAGGTTTTTTGGGGGGAGGACGGGGGGACGTATTACACAGTTGGTGCTGAATGCATGATATTTGTAAGGAATAATGGATGGAAATATTCTACAAACCCACTAGACTAGGAAGGAAGATGCCCCCAAAGCGAGGGAGCCCCACTGAGATGTGAAGACAATCTTACTGAATTAAAGGAGTTAGAAGAATTATTCACTTACCCAAATTCCACTGTGTTCACTTCTGGGAACACCAGCTGAGCGACTTCATGTAGGGACTCCGTAAATGACTTGGTAATGTTTTCCCCCAGAAAAAAATCACTCATTCTTATTAATTTGAATTAAAGAGCAAACTGAGTGCATAGAACATGCACCCACTCAAGTAATCCAGATAGCATGTATTTGAATATAAATGTTAAATTTCAGTTTGGTGTGATTGAGTAAAAGATGACTAGTTCTTGGTTATTTCATTTATCATTGGCAGGTTGTATTCCTATCTTAAGAAAAGTTCAGAATAGGTGATAATCAGTTGAAGAGAGAGCCTGTCATCTTATGTTGCTTTGCATTACATATATGAACAATTTGGCATACAAGCATCAATTATGTTTAGTCATGTCTGCAATAAAACTTGAGAGATCACCCACATATACTTGCTATCTTGTAACCCTCACAAAAATATTCCTAGGGCAGCTGTGTACCTAGCTAAGCTGAGGCTACTTTAGGTTGTTATGGGCACAGTCCAAGCAGGTCTACTCAGAAGTAAGTCCTATTGTGGTTAATGGGACTTACTCTCAGGAAAGTGAGATTAGGTTTGCAGTGTTAGAGTCAAGAGTTCTTAAAAAGCCAAAACGAAGGGATAATCCAGACACAGAATATTTTTTTAAATGCACAATATTAGTGAAGTAGGTTCTGCAATTTGGAGGTCTTCACCTTGCTTCTATTTTTTTTTTTTTTAAATTATATTCCAAAGAAAATGAACAATTCTTTTGATGTTCACAGGTTCCTCTGCTACCAGGGGCCGAAGCCAAACCCGAGGTAAGCTATTATACATTTATAAAAACTTTACTGGTGTTTAAAGAATTTAGGTTTACCCAGGGGTATGTACATGCCAAGTGGAATGTTTAACTTTTTTTCCTTTGAACTTTAGTTTTCATGCTGTATCACAAGAAACTTTTGAAAGTTTCTTCTGTATTTAAAAATGGTCTGCTATGTGGCATCAGGGGCCTAAGAAACTGGAGAGCAAAACCCTCTTCCTCGGACCTGGAGAACTTGGGCCAAATTAACATTACAGATCTGTGATTATCTTTAACTTTTTTTAAAAAAAAAAAGTAGACATGGTTTACTCAATAGGGGGAATGATTTACATTGAGAAATCAGCATGAGCAAAAAAGGGTCAGACTTCTCCCTTTTTTGCATTACCATGGTGTCCCATTCACCTTCACTCCCCCCTCTACCACAAGCTGATTATTTTTTTAATGTAAAAATATGGATCTGATTATGGATCTTCAAGCAGCCACTTAGATGTTTGTGTAGTTGGACCAGTCCTGGTCAATTCCCTTTTGGTTCATCTATTTGTTCAACTACTAGTTTCCAAGTGGTAATTGGATAAAATAGCATCTTGGAATATTCACATATGTTGCTGATGATGAAGGAAGATTGGTGGAGGGTATTAGAAGTGTAAACAAAATGCAATAAAATGGTAGCTATTGTCGTTGCAGAAAGATAATGTCAAAATGAGCTGTTAGGCAAGTCATGTGAGAATAGAAATAAGTATACTGTAGCTATCAAGTTTTGGTGGACTTGAATGCTTCCTTCCAGAACCTATCACAAGCTAAGCAGTATCAGAAGTGGAGCCAGAGGAAGGGCAGAGTGGTAAATACGGCACGGTTTGCAATGCGCTGCGTAAGTGCCCCTCCTCCTCAACATTGGAGCCATTCAGGACAGCAATGGTACTTTGCTGTCACTGCCCCGAATGACTCTGACACTGTAGCAGAGGGGCACTCACACGGTGCATTGCAGAGCATGCCATACTTACCACTCCACCCTGTGTAGCTCCGCTTCGGAGTAGTATACATTTCTATGTTCCAGAGATGTGCACAGAACATCAAATTACCAATCTTGTGCTTGTGCTTTACAAAGAGCCTTTTCTTTCTTTTTGTCTTGCACAGAGAGTGAAATCCGAGTGAGGCTGCAGAGTGCTTCTCCATCAACCAGGTGTAAGTATCATTGCTGGGTTTTTTGGAAGTTTGAACAAAGGTTGTCAGACTGGCTTCTGATTAAAAATCCATGAGTTTCAGCAATGACCTTTCTTTTTGACCACTTGCTAATCTGTTTTTCCATGATGTCATAAGATATGTGGAATGGCGACCATATGAAGAATCACAACAAGATATTGGGTGGAAATGGGATCACAATATCTGACGGTTAAATTACATGCTGTTCTAGAGCAGAAAGTGTCCTGGTGTAATGTTTTTGGGAGGGTCCCTAAATTATAAATTCTATACAATATCTGGGCAGCTTGACAGTGAGCTGACAGAACAGGAATAGTGAGGTTTATAGCATCCTGTACTGTCCATATACACCCATTATTTTTAAGATCCAAAAATATGAAACATTCAATTTTCTACTGAAATAATGTTCTTCATTTGCAACTGAGAGAATAATGTTTTATGTTAAATAATTAATTATGCCTTCTGCATTTGGAAATTAACATTTGGGCTCCGTCTTCCCTCTCAGGGACAGAACTAGATGATGTCAAGCGACTTGTCCGGGGAAGTCGATCAGCTAGTGCCAGCCCTACTCGATCCCCATCAAGCACACTCCCTATACCTAAGAAAGCTGTTGTGGAGACCAAGATGGTGACAGAGAGCACCCAGTCAGGTAAAATGTTGTTGGACTTTATGGAACACCCACCAAGAGATTTGAGACCTCAAGGATCACATCATGTTGTCTATTGCAACATGAACGAACAGAACAGTAGGAGCAGGATACAAATGTAAATTCAGCAGCACCAGTATATTCTGTAAATTCTGCAAAAATTCTGTACATTCTGTAAAAAAGTGCACACTGGTGCTGTAAATTCAGGATGTAACGAGCATGGGTCTGAGAAGACCCATAGGCCACTAGGAAGCTACTCAAAGGTAAGTAGAAAATATTTTACTTACCTCTGGCAGGCCTCCTGATCACCCCTTCCACCATTGGACATAGTGCATGCTTTGTCAGCGCAGCTGCAGCATTGGTAATGGGGGAAGATAGGATTGACCAGATACTTGCAGAATACGGCACATCTTTTCCTCTCATTGTTAAGTAAACGTCTAATTCTGAATCTCATTCATTGATTTTTCCTTCAGTGTCAGGAACCTACGACACAACCATCTTGAATGCTGCCCTCCCGCCATACATGTGGTCCTCCACCCTGCCTGCAGGGTCATCTCTTGGCGGCTACCACAACAACTTGACTCAAGGTTCATCTTTGATCAACACCGCAGCCCATTCTACTGGATCAGGTACAAAAACCATGAGATGACTGGTTGGGGTTGCATGGTTAACATAAGAAATCTTAAGGGCTATGGAGGAAGAGCAAAGGCAATAAGATGCATCTTAATTATATCCTACATTTCACCTGCCCAACTCAAATGCACCTGCAAATCTAACTGACTGTTGTATTTTCAGTTAAGGAATATTTCCTTAGGCCAGATTGCCTCCATGATGGCTTTGATTCCCTGGGTTTTCCAGTTGGTGGATGAGGTTGGGGGAAGTTGCCTTACCCTGCATTGTGCAACTCAACTCACTTACTTGAACCATCTTTTATTTGTTGTACTAAAGGTATCTTTCCCTTGAAGAATATCCTTTCCTTAAAGTACAACTGAATAGTAAGAAAAGAGGGGTTGTTAAGAGCCAAAAGACCACTGCTGATAATTGCCTGCACATCTAACCAGCTCCTTGCTTATATTTCAGCCTCTTTCAGTACTAGCGAGGAGTAGGAAATGCTACTGAAAGAAGTTTGAAATATCTGCCTGAAAAGTTATATCATGATTTAGCAGTCTACTTTCTAAGAGTTTGCGTAGTTTATGACAAAAACAGTGTCTCCTTGAGGACTTTGGTGATATTAGGGCAGAGATGGAAGGACTGAAAAAAGCAATGATCTTGAAGGCTTCTTTTGGTGTATTTGTTGTATGTTTTCAAATGGGAAAGTGGGTATCTTTATTGATCAGACAGCTACAGAGCAGGAGGTTATGCCATGCCCGTATATACTGGAATTTCTCCATCTGTAGTTTATAGCCTATTTGTTGTCTGTCCATCTTTCTCTGCAGTGTTCGGAGCCCCAAACAACCTAACTCCCAGCTCCTCTGCTCTGAATGCAGCCCTCAGTACTTCTTCAACAGGTGTGTTTTCCTCATCATTTTCTTGTTCTTCTTTCCAAGGTGCATGGGGCATTAAGAGAGGAAACTGTATGCATGGTTCTCTGTTTTCCAGTTCCTCATGTTAGTGGCACCAAAAAGCCATGTACACCTGCACTTCTTTCAGTGGGATTACTCCAGACCTGTATCTCTGTAAACAAAGCTACTCCAACATCTTCAACAACCTTAAACAAAGAACTCTATCAATCTTAAACAAAGATTTCTTTTTCTTTTAGACAACTTTTAAAAAGCAGAGTAGATCAATATCTTTATTCTCTTGTGACAACTCAAGGCATGGGCCTGTGTATACATCAGACTTATATATTTGTAAATGAGCATTTCAAACATGGCTCAGCTGCTACTCTTCAACATGGTCGACCAAGCATTTGTCCCACCAGAAGGTTTATCTTCTGAAGACAAACCTATCTGAAGGTTTGTCCCTAAGTGGGCCACTAGACATGGCTGGCAGGATGTCTTTGGCCTGGCAGGTCACAAGTTGTGCAGGCTTGCTGTACAACTTGGGCAAACTTGTTGGAAGGAGCAATTGCAGAGGTATCAAGGTGCCTCTCAATCAACCCTTGCCTGTGCTGAGATGTAAGTCAGACCAGAGAATTTCCCATTTGTCTCTTACACCAGTGCAATTCTTGCTAGGTTGTTGTGATATCGAAGATAGAAATGAAAAGACATCTAATATATAGATTTATATATAGATGTCTATATATATAGAAATATATTTCTAATAATAGGTCTCCTATGTGGGCTATTTACATGGAGTATGTTCTGGGATGTACTGCCTGAGGGAAGGTGATTAGAAAGGAAGGCAAGATTCACTTTTGGATATTGCCAACTGCAATGATTTATGAGGAGGTATTCTAGCTCCATTGTGATATATGAACAAAATCATTTGACAATTATTCCCAGCTAGAAATGCGGGTAGAAAGTTATGGGTAGAAAGCTGAAATTCTCCTTCTGAAGCTCCAAATTCCAAACTGAGAACTCCCAGTGATAACAGTACATGAGTACATGAGATGTTCAGGCATCTTTGAGAGGGCAAGGAGGGACTTATATGAAGCATATGGTGGGCCAGCTCAGTTGATTAGCTCGTACAATGCTGGAGAGGTCTTCAGCATTTATTACACATCCGTTTCCAACCATCCTTCCTGTAGTGGGATTTCTTTGACTGTGTTTGCTTGTTTCTAAATTTGTACTTCATCCCAGGTCATTTTTCTCTGTAGTATTTGGTGTTCAGAACAACTTGGTTCCAAATGTGCATGCAACCACCAACAGTGCAACCACAGCCTCTACAGGTCAGTAATTCTAAATCAGCCACATATCTTCGATAAGAGCCATTTTAGAATAACAGCCATGAGCCTTAGCAATAACTTCTATCTGGATGAAAGTTGAAAAATGGCTCCCTACCCATTTTCTTAGGCATCTCAGCTAATATGGCTATGATGTAGTCTCAGATTGGCCTACTACTAACCTCAGTAATAGCTGGCTGGTCAGCAGGTACTGCCTAGAAATCCTTAGAAGTACAAGAAGTATTGCTTCTTGTTTAATGCTACCAGAAATGTGTGGTGAGGTCCATGCCTAGGAAGGCACAGACACATGAATACACACTCAAGGCCTAATCCTAAATAGTGTGTGCTGGTTTACTGCCAGCATGCATTGTCACAAATGTGCTCAAAACACGTTTGCGAGCCCTTAGTGCTAGTGGAGCGCCAGAGATAGTGCCGGTGGAACACTGGTACTCTATCACTCCGCGGTCGCCTGAACCGCCAGGCAGTAAAGAGGTAGGTGGGGTTGTGGAGGGAGGTGGCGTTCTGGGGTGGGGAGGTGGGGGGAGCGGAGTATAGCTGAATGCTATTACAGCTGAATGCTACTGCTACCAATTCTGGTATGAGGGAGAAGCCATTTAGAATCCTTCCTTAGGCTTTCTGTGATAGTGAACTGAAGAGATGTCTCTTCTCCTTCCCTTGTTTTAACAGCAGCATATGGGGCAAAGAAAAATACTACCCAGAGTTCTGGTGTAACTAGTACTGGTATGTCTACCTCGTCCACAACTGGTGAGTCTGTCTCTCATTTCACAGAGTTCAGAAAAGTGATCTCAGCATAACTGATGGTGCAATAGTCTCTCTAAATATATAGCTTATACATTTTTGCCATGCAATAGGGCAGGGGTCTCTAAACTTTTTGACCGAAGGGTTGAAAGGGGTTAAACTTTTCAAATATCTGGCACAGTGTCGAGGGCTGGAAAAAAAAAAATTTAAATAAATACATTAGAGATGGAACTTAGATGAATGAGTAAATGAATGAATGGGCTCAAATGCCCAGGATTTCTCCAAGCACCAACACAGCCCAAGAAATAAAGCACACACTTAAATGGACCCCCATTCCCCCACCCCACAAGCACAACTCTGGTTGTGTTTGATCAACTGGCCAGAGGCTCTCAGTAGATCAGAGGCTGGCTGCGGGCTGGATAAAGACTGGCTGCGGGCTACATTTGGTTCCCGGGCCGGGGTTTGGAGACTGCAATAGGGTATAAAGTTGTATCACTTCAGTGGTCACTAGTGATGTCACAGGCATTATCTAGTAGGCACCAGTAACAGTACCTCTTTTACATTAGTAATAATGGAAATTGCTATATGAAGTAAAGGGAAAGTAATTTTTTTTACCAATGATAGTATCTTGGCTGTTTTCAGCACCACATGCCCGATCTCGTCTGATCTCAGAAGCTAAGCAGGGTCAGGCCTGGTTAGTACTTGGATGGGAGACTGCCTGGGAATACCGGGTGCTGTAGGCTTATACCATAGTCTTTCGAGACTGAAGGTTGCCAACCAACCATCTTGGCTGTTAGGAAAAATGTAATAACCCTCTAATGCAAACCACAAGGAAGTATTTCAGAAAGTCACTTTTAAGTTCCCTTAACAGAAAATATCAGATCCCAGCACATTTTGAGCTAAGGCACTCTTAATAATGAAAAATGTGAAATATGTGTTTACAAAATATGTCATTAGAAAGACAGAACATATTTACAGATAAAACTAATAATTGAATATCTAACAGAAACTACCACTCAAACTTCCTCCACAGCAGGTCATTTCAAAAACATCTTCTTCACTAAATTAGGATCCAATATAGAGGTTTTCTATATAAATAGGGGAAATTTCCAAGGGATAATTGTAGGTGGAAGAGGAAGTGACTTGTGAGATGCTTCTCAGAATGGTCACAATTGTCATCCAATAAATGCTTACAACACTTGCGAAACTTTCTTCCTCACAGCAAAAAGAAACATCAGAATAGTTGTGTTTGCTGAAGCAAAAATTCCAGTTTACCCGCAATTTAGGTTAGCAGACAGGCAGCCCAATCCTAACTTGTGCTGGAACAAGCTAGCCAATTTGCCTGTGCTGATTCCAGCACAAGGTACATTTCCCCTTGCCCTGTGTCGTGTGCCACCCATCTCTATGGGACTACTTGGATCTGGTCAGCGAAATCCTTAGGCCGGCACAAACTCACCAGGTCTGGTGGAGGCCAGCACACCTCCTTTTGCCAGCCTACCCCACTCATGCGTTATCACAAAAATGCCTTATGGCATGTTTGTCACACTTGTAGGCTGGCACAGTGGACTTGTGTCAGCCCAACATCCAGGTAGTACTGCACTTTAGGGGCCAAATCCTAGGTAACATTCCCTTACCTTGAGAACTGGCTCAGAACTGGCCAACTGTTACCTTGAGGAGACCTCCCTGACCGCCCCCCCGATCGCAGGATGCTGCGCATGTCCCATTGGCACAGCTACACTGGTGCTGGAAACTTGGATATGATTGGGCCCTAAGAGCCAAGTCCTATCCCCCACCATGCTAAAGCATACAGCCATGCCAAAAAGGCATGCACTGCATCCTATGGGGAGGGGCAGATGACCTGAATGCAAATGGAAGGTAAGTAAAAAACATTTTTACTTGTTTGCCTGTAGGTCGCCTATGGGTCTTCTCATACATACATTCTCATCTTCTCGTACACCACCCATTTTACTGACCAAGGAGAGAAAAGGGGCAGGACGTTTTTCAAAAGAGAGGATATGATCTGACATGTGCGACTGTCACCAGATCCACCCCCTCCCTCTCCCTGCCCACCACTGGTTCCTCCACCAAAGCACCCTGCCCACTGCCTGCCTCTGCCACTGAGTTACTGGCGCTCTGGCAGTGCAGCCTGATGTTAGGATTGGGTGATTAGGCTGCAATCCTATGCACACTTTCCTGGGCATAAGCCCCAATGAACTAAATGGACTTCTGAGTAGATATGAAAAGGACTGAGCATGAAGCATTTCTAAATAATGACTTCTTCACAAATCTGGATCTTGTTCACTGATTGTGGGGTTGTTATGGGGTCTGGTGAGTTCAGTAGGAGGTTCTTTCCATATCATCTGAAAAGACCCAGAAATACTACTTGCATTGAAATACATGAACCCTCCTTCCCCTTTATAGCACCTTTTTATGCTATAAACGTTTGTCTGAAAAGACCTTCCCTCTGGCTGATGACTGTGGGAACCAAAATTAGCAACAGGAGAAATTTACCTATGGATGTTGTTAATGTGATTAACCACTAGATGTGGCTGTTGCTGTTTAAAGTTAAAATGAAAACTATTTAAAATAGTTGATGGCCTAATTCCTCTTTCTTTGTCTGTTTTGCAAACTTTTTTCCCCCTTCTCAGAGTGGAGCAAGCTCTGATTTAAACCAGGCTATGTAATCAAAAAACCAAATCCAATGTCCTCAATTAGGACTTTGTACTAGAAAGCTTTCTGTATCGGCTTATTGAATAAATCAAAGGACATAGGTACATTACCTTTGCATCTGACCGCATCAGCAAGCCTGTGTAGGTCAGAGTATCATTTCCTAAAATGTTTTGAGCCTCCAACCTCCCAGGGTCTTGGTCCATCAGTACGTGGGGAAAAAATGTGTCTTAGGCAAGACATCAGGATTTGGAACCAAATCTCCTGAAATTTTCTACTGTCACCCACTGGGATTATTTTGTTTTAAATTACTTGCGTTCTTAGTGATTATGTGCTTCCAATGTCTTTTCTGGTATTGCTGATAGCAAAATGTCATGTTTGCTAATCATGTAATATAAAGAAAAGTTTACTCTCTCCAATCAGGAATTGATATTTTAGCCTGAAAATTCCTGTGGGGGTGGGAGTGAGGGAAGGGATGACCAAATTACTCCAGCATAATTAATGGTTGGCAGCCTTCAGTCTCGAAAGACTATGGTATAAGCCTGCAGCACCAAGTATTCCCAGGCAGTCTCCCATCCAAGTACTAACCAGGCCTGACTCTGCTTAGCTTCTGAGATCAGACGAAATCGGGCATGTGCAGGGTAACAGTTGCATAATTATTTTTAGGATATAAAAACACTATTTTGGATTAGGTTGCCACCTTTTCTGGCAGTACTTCTGTGCATTTCACAATCGTGACAGGCAGAAATTCACAAGATAGAGCTTTATCCAGCATATAAAACAACTCTATGCTCCCCCCAGAAGAAAGCAACCCAAATCCCAATGCTGGGGGGTGTGTGTGTTTGTAAATCATAGCCTGGGAACTAAATGCCAAAACCTGGAATGTTCAGCCCCATAAATTAATTTTGAGATACGAACTGTGGTGAAGTCCTTCCATAATACTGATTAGCAGCAGGATTGCTGCAACTTCTTTCCTCACCTTCTACCCATTGTGTACCTCTCTTAGCTGCCACCACCACAAACATCCAGAACGATGACTTTCTTAGCAAAGACTGCAAGTTTGTGCTCGTGCAGAAAGAAAATGTGACTCCCAAGAAAGAGATGGAGCTGCTGATCATGACAAAGGACAGTGGAAAGGTTTTTAACGCTTCCAGCAGTGGGCTCAGCGGAGGTTCGTTTCCTTCCTATTCTTTATGATGTATCCGAAGTGGTGGCTTATGTTCCATTCCTGTGTTACCATAGTGGTGCTGGAGCTGCTGTCTCATTGGTTCAATCTCATGCCATTCTAATATAGTCTAAAAGGGAATACAACATGGTTTCTTCCAGTGTTTCCAAATGTATTAATGCAGTGATTTTCAGCCAGTGTGCTGCAGCACACTGATGTGCTGCAAATGGTCTGTCGGTGTGAAGGAGTGTAGGGGGAGGGTCAGTTATTAGTAGAGCCATTGGGGGATAACAATACCCCTACCAGTGACACGGTGTGCCTTGACAATTTTAGCACATTGTCAGTATGCCATGAGATGAAAAAGGTTGAAAATTGCTGTATTAATGTATACCGGTATATTTGGCATACATTTGAGCAAGTTTCCAGGGTCTGGTTATGTTCATTCAGCTGCATCTTATAAGGCTCCCATTGTTTGACACACAGCTCCCCTTGCCCTGACTTTAGCCAATCACTATTTTATGAGCTCTTTTAAACAGTCCAGTCTGAATCCACCAAAATGCTCTCCCATGCCACTTCTGATTTGCTACCCTGACCTGATTGGGACTCCACAGTGTGGAGAGGGAGTTTTTGTGAGAGTTTGAGAGTCTAGTCACAATTCTAGAATCACGCATCCATATGAACCATGGAGTCATCTGATAAAATTGACTGGTGGGAGAAAAGTCAAAAGGATATACTTCTTCACAGAGCATATAATTCTCTTGTGAAATTCATTGCCACAAGATGTGGTGATCATCGTTAGCATGGATGACTTTAAAAGAGGGTTGGACAAATTCATGAAGGTCAGTGGCTACTAGTCAGGATGGCCATGTATTACTTCCTGGTTCAGTGGCAGTATGATTCTGAATTAACAGTTGCGGGAAACAATGGTGGGAGAAACGTATGGCTTTCTCTCCTGCTTATGGTTCTACTAGAGGCAGCTGATGGACCACTGGGAGAAACAGGATGCTGGACTAGATGAGCTTTGGGTATGTTCCAGCAAGACTTGGACCAGATCTATACTTGGGACTTTCCTACACTTCAAAAAAACATAAGGAAAATCCCATTCAGATGTCCCCGGGGCCCTATGGTCACTGAGTATCTCTAGCAGTCATAGGAACAATGCATGATAATCTTGCACATGCTGACTCTTGGCCTATGACTAGGCACTTAAGTATATTCTCTGCCATGTGCAGGAATATTTGAGGTAGCATATGGATGCAGATGACCAGGACTGACCCAAGACCTGCCAGTGCCTGAGGTGGTATGCCAAATGCCACCTCTCCTTTAGCAGGTTGTGCACTAGCCGCTTCTCCTCTTCCTTCTTCTGGTCACTGGACTCAAAAAGGAAGAGGGGAATGGAGAGGACAGTGGTGGACTACATATTGCAGCCCACAACTCTCATAGTTTCCATAGTTCCTCCTTTGCTCTGTGCCTCCCTATCTTTTTTTTAAATTCAGGAAGGAGGAAGAGCATTAGTGGTGGGTGAGTGGGCAAAGAAGGGACCCTCCTCCAAACTGCTTCCTGAAGCAACAGCCTCAGTCATCCTCTTAAATGAGCCAACCCTGCACATGACTGACTGACTGGCTATGAGAAGCGGAGAACAAGCATGTGCACATTTTTTCCTATGGCTTCCACATGAGAAAGAGTTGTGTGAATAGGCTCTGAGGCTATCTCATGTTAGTTCTCTGCTAACTATTCATTTGGGATGAAATAACTGTGCTATTCTTTTATAGATCTAATCCTCAATTACTTTTACAAGACAGATTATATATTCCACAAGCCTCCAGATTTTTGCTAAGTTCACAAACATTGGCAGTTTGTATACTGGTTAAACCCATTAAATAATGGATTTTCCAATGGGTAATAGAATGACCCCAGAATAACTAAACCAATGTAAATAAGGGGGATATTTGTTTCACTATCCTAGGGCAATTTATGCAAGTTGGGTCACAGATCTTTACCAAATCTTTTTTATTTGCATTCTCTAAAGGTTACTGTACAGAAGATACCCTCACTAAAGACAAGCAGGCTATGTCTTCCTCATATGTTGGAGACGCCTACCTAAAATCAGGAACAAATGGTAAATCTTTGATTCTCTGCCTAGTTGTGGAAAATGGGGGCTGCTTCACATGTAAGATTTTTTTAAAGTGAATATAAAAATAATCAGACACACTTGCGTATATAATAATAATAATAATAATAATAATAATAATAATAATAATAATAATAATAATAATAATAATAATAATACAGGTATTTCTATACCGCCTTTCTTGGTCCTCAGATTTCTCCTTAGACTTTATTCAAGGTGGTTTACATAGGCAGGCAATTTAAATCCCCATAGGGATTTTTACAATTTGAAAGAAGGTTTCTATCTTTCAAGAAACCACAACATTCAGATGTTTCTTTCTTGATCTGGTCACACATTCTGGCCTCCATCCTCCCATGCTCAGAGCAGATGGAATAGCTCGGCTCAGCTTGTCAGCTGCTTCAAGGTCGCACCATTCACGGTGCCGGTGGCCTCGAACTGGCGACCTTTGGATGTTATCTTCAGGCAAATGGAGGCTCAACCCTCTAGACCAGACCTCCTGCCCTGAATGTGTAAATTTTACTGTGAATCATACGTTGAAAGCTTAGTGCCAGTTATGGCTTCCTAGTGCACAGATACTGATACAGAAGCAAAATGTGTCATCCATCCCCCCCCCAAACTCAGGCACACATGTAGGAAAGTTAATATGTTGGGAACAATGAGGACTCTGCCAGATGCTTGATGCCAGATGTGGTATCTCCATTCTCAGACCAGTGAAACCACACTGTTGCTATTTTCTGCTTGCTAGTGTCTGCTGCCACAGCTATTGGTTAAATACTCCTCAAATAAATGGTGTGGTTGTGTAAAGGAAGACCATTGTTCCTTTGTTTGTTTTTGTAATAGGAGGACTGAAATCTGTTTCAACCAAGGACAAAGCCACCTATGCAGGTGAGCGGGTTTTTTTCCTAGCACGAAAGCAATATTTTATAGCTAACATTAGATTAAAAATATTACTAGATATTATTTGGGCAGCCCAATCTTACCCTTTCCTGAGCTGCAGGTTACAGCGGCACCAAATGGCTGCTGCTGTATTCCGCAGGACCAGGGAAGCTGCAGGAGGTCTCCTGCGGGGACGGGGTCATTAGTCCCCTTCCCTTGATCCCTTCCCCTGAGTAAAGACCCAGCCTCTGCAATGGGACTTGTCAAGTCTTCACCAGCTTCCAAGCCCAACACAGGGCATAGGATCTGGCAGAGGAGGCCTCCCATCCCATCCCCTTCCTGATCTGGCCCCTCCTCCCATTCCATCCTCCCTCTCCTGCCCCTGCCCCAGAATGCCTCCTCCCACCACTCTCCCACACCTCTGTGCCACCTGGCACTCATCTTTTCGCCACCTTCAGCAGTGCTGACAGGGTGGCACCGTCTTCCCTGCCAGCACCGCTTATTCCGAGAATGCTGCAAATATGCTTTATGGCATGTTTGCAACACCCAGCTCCGGCACTGACACCCGATAGGATTGGTCCCTAAATTATGCAGTAAGTAGTTTTTGATAAAAAGGAACCTTTCCGGAAAGGGAGGTCATTCCCTTGTGTGGCCCTAGGCACCTGCATTTGAATAGTTAACCCAACGCATTGACAGTACTCTATAACACACCTGAAAGTCAATGACACTCCAGTGTACTAGAGATTGCATCTTAATAATAAATCTCTCTTGAGCCAGTTGGTTTTTCATTTTTCATCATTGGATGAAGACTTGACCTGGGGACTTCCAGTTCATAGCTCGTGCTCTTAACCACTGCTACATGATACCATCTCTTACCAAGTTTAGGGCGCATCATTTTAAAAAAGATCATAATAATGCAGAGAAAAATAAGAAGAAAGAGAACCAACACTGTTTAGAGAAATAGTAGAACCACAATTTCCAAAGGATAGATTTCTCATTGAGTGTGTATGATATGAACTGCTTTATATTGTTTGTGGCTATTCATGTATATGTTTAAGAATTTTAAATACAATAATTGTATTTAAAAGGTTGGATAATGTTTTATCAGGAACATCTTGGGATTGCCTGCTATGAATAGTTGCACTACTATTTTTACCTTTTCTCACTGTAGAAATCCAAGGTGATGATGGCTGTGGAGGGCCAGGTGCTGCTCCTGCCTGGTGTCCTTGTGCCTCCTGTTGTAGCTGGTGGAAATGGCTCCTGGGTTTGCTCCTGGCCTGGCTGCTTCTGCTTGGATTACTGTTTGGGCTTATCGCTCTAGGTAAGTGATTAAAACTGAGCAGGCCCAAGGGTAGGATAGGTTACAGCTAGGGAAAGGTATGACTGAGTGCCCCCTACAAACTGTTGAATGGTGAAAGCAACCCCTTTACAAATGTGTGAATAGATGGCAAAAGCAGACTATCAGTAATGCTGTTCTTTCTGTTCTTTAGGTGGTTTTATTCCCCCAGTGCTGAGCAAAGTTTACAGTAAATAACCTGGAAAAGAAATACTATGTACCCCTGCCTTTGTTTTCCAGTGAACAATGCAGGGAAAGCCCTCCCCTCCCTCAATGAATGGGGTCACTCCAAGTTATTAAGGGTCAAATTAGACAGGCACATAATCATGCAGCATTGGCTGCAAAGAGCAAAAGGGGGCCACAAAATATGGCAAAACTGCAACTGGAGGTAGGAGGGTTTAGTATTTATACCCCATTGCAGTTTTGATTCCAATTATGCCTCCCGACTATTTTTAGATGAAAACAACTTCCATTTTCTTTTAATGGAAGTTTTTTAAAGCCATTTCTGCCCAACGTTGCATATATACAACAGGGACCAAATGTGTACACCGGTGTGCTGGGCAAATCTAAAAATAGTCTGCAGGGGGGAGCATGATTGGAATTAATACTGTAGCAGGGGCAAAGTACTAAAAAAAACCCCCCCCCATTTCCCTATGCAGTTTTGCCATGTTCTGCAGTCACTCCTTTCTTGCTCTTTGCAAAATACACACACGTTCAGAGCCAAGCCTTTATCCAGCCATTCTGCACAATTACTCACATGTCTAATTTAATCCTGTGTAGCTTGTCATTCTGGCTAAAAGGCTCGACCAATCTGAACTGGTTGGCCAGCTGCTTGTTCATATAGTTTCTTGGGAGAAATGTTTTGGGTTGTATAACCTGTAAGCAGGTACTTAGTAACAGACCCTGGAACTCCTCTGCTCCGAAAGGGGCTAACTCTGCAAGAGCTATCCTGAACTTTCTACCATTCAAAGGGATTATCTCTTACACTTTTCCCTGAAATATTTTGTGTGAAATAAAGTTCACTTTTCTTCCAAAAAGGCAGTATGGTGGCAGGTGAAAATAGTTCGCAAATATAGATAACAAGACATAGTAAATTTGAATAAGGGTTATTAAGTTCTTTATTTTAATTTAATCTTTCAGCGGAAGAAGTGAAGAAGCTGAGAGCACGTGTCGAGAACCTTGAAACCCAAGCCAGCTACCGGAGGGCTGATGGAAGCTTTGAAACTAAAACCAACTACCACTTGGAAGCAATGAGGTACACTGGCAAGGCTGCTTTTCCTGAAACTGAAGAAGATCTGTGGCTATTTATGAAGATGAGGCTGGATAAAGCAAAAGAACAAGGTGAGGAGCCCACAAAATGAAGGAAAGTGTTGTTCTTCATCTTCAGCCATGTTGCTATGTTTTCTGGAACACAATTAATGTGAAGAGAAAAGGCAGAAGAGGTTGAACTTTTAGGCCATTCCTTCCAGCCCTAATCTGTCAGTACAAAATGAACAGAGTAGAAAGATAGCCTTGAAACAGCAAAAGGGTTCAAAGGGTTGCAGAAAAACACCAGAGACCAGCAGTGTGTGAATGGGGGGGGGGAGACAACCCTTTATCTCTGATGCCTTGAAAGGTAAACCCTTTCTCAGAATTAATGCTCAAAAAATATTCTTTGACAAAGCCCATCAAGGCAATAAACCTCCTCAGCCTGTGTAAAATAATGACTGATGGAAAAACATACTCTCTCCTCCTGCTGTTTGAGAAATATCTAGAATTCCTCCTACCCTCTGGATGAATTCATCGTAGAGCAACCAGAGAATGAAAGGAAGGAAAAGGAGTTAAACAATACCTCTTGGCATTTTTTCCTTTGAGAAAAATACATTTTTTCCTTTGAGTGCCTTATGGGTTGTGGCTTTTCTTTCATAACTTACTCTGGTTTAGTAATTTTTTTTTAAAACTAACACACTTTAATTTTGCTTTTATTTTTGTTTTTAAAACATGCATAACCCACCTATCCTGCCAAAGGCAGCTTACAGCAAAGAATTAAAACCAGGCTTAATAAAAACCAGCACGGTAGATTTGTTCTCACGTCCACCACATTTGACATCTGCTACAATCAGAGATTTGCTATCTTCTTTTTC
The DNA here is from genome assembly GCF_035046505.1 of Tiliqua scincoides. Taxonomy (NCBI): domain Eukaryota; kingdom Metazoa; phylum Chordata; class Lepidosauria; order Squamata; family Scincidae; genus Tiliqua; species Tiliqua scincoides. The sequence goes on from NC_089823.1 coordinate 187,000,748, forward strand.
TTTTAAACACAGTAATCCTTATGGTAGTCGTTAAATATTTCTGGGAAAATATTTCTGAAGTCTTATCAGGAATCATATGACTGAAAAAGCTTACAGCATCTGCCTAGTTTGCAAACTAGAGACTGCGTAATTTGTTTAATCAAGAGTTCATAAGCAGGGTTCTCCAGTTCATTAGAAGCAGTGAGGGAGTCCACAACTGAATGTGTCTGCAGGATCCTACCTACAAAAGCTCATGTCTCTAAGACCCAATGGCATACTACCCAGGGCCCATGAGAGGGGGGTAAAGGGGGCAATTTGTACCCAGGGCCAGGGTCAAAAAGGGGGCCCAGGAGTCAAAGGAGGGGGCCCAGAAATTTCCTGGGATATTACATTTTACTATTTCACTGCCTGCGTTGGATGCTAGGTGCGCATCTGCTGCTGCTGCTGCTGCTACCGAAAGCCATATGTACCTGGCCAAAGAATGCATACATGACGTTCCTTAACACAGTGTCAAATCTGAGAGGAAACTGGCCTGCTATAGTAGCTCTTTGGCTTGTAGATTCGCTTGCCATGAAGGAGCATATAGGAGCTCAGGGACACAGCTGCAGCACTACAGCTGCTACTACTGCAAACGTATGTTTTGGTGCAAACAGGACACTTTCCATTCTAGTGTGAGCCGAAATAAAATGACACTAATTTTCTGCAATTATTTTCTATATTTAAAAGATTTTAGAGAGATGTAGGACTGAGTTTGGTTTTCCATATTAGTGCATCTAGTTGCCAATGCTGCACGGGCAGGTAGACCTGGGTTCTGCACTGGGAAGCCCAGTAGACCTGGGCACTAAAGTCTTTTCCAGCAGCCCCCCTGCTCTGTTTTGCCCTCTCCCGTCCCTGTTCTGCCCACCCTTTGACCCCATCCTCCCTTGCTCTGTTTCATGTCCTCCTGTCCCTCTTTGGGAAGGGGCCCAAAAGAAACTTTGTATCCCCTGATAAGTTCCTCTCGGAGGCCCTACTGCTTCTGAAGACCAACATGGCAGTCATTTTGAAATTATTTATTAAAAGCTGTACCTAACTCTTCATAAATGAGCTCTCATTCCTTTTTTCTGAAGGGTGGTTTATTTGAGAATTTTTTCTTCTCTTTAACACAACTGCTATATCATAGACGTGGATTCTGAAAAATTAGAAGCATTTTAATCTAGTATGTACCTATTTCACAGATACCACCTTGACTATAGTTTCTTATGGTACTTTTATATTGGGTTGTAATATGCTATCTAATTTTGTGATGCAGGGAGGTAGGTGAAGAGTAACCCATAGCCAAATGAGAGAATTCCAGCATAAATTGCTTTTGTTCTCCAGATTACGTGCATTCCACTTAGATCAGCTGCCTTCAACCATAATTTTAAGTCAGAATGAATTTTGCATCATTTGTACAATAGAATCTGAGAATCATTCTGTTTTCCTTTTCAGGTTATTTCAAAGGAGATATGGGACAAAAAGGTACCCATTTGCTACATTTCTATTAATGTGTGTGGGCATTTCTTTTATGATGCAGTCATATTTGTTATAGAGTTGAATATTCATGAGGGCATCTGTGGATTTAATTCTACAGATTTCAATCAGTTTTGTTTTTAACTATCATGAATCTTGTCCAAGGAATGCGGTTCTATCAGTGGGCCAAATTCCTCTGTTATTCTCTGTAGAAAACAATGACTGCTGACTCAGTTGCAAAATATAAAACTTGTAGATGGGCCTTTTATTTAAAATTAAGAAAAACCCATAGTGTAATTTTTGTTTGTTTCAGAGAAATGCAAGGAGAAGCATTGCAGGGAGCAATTAGAAGCTGTCTGAAATAGACAGGGCATTGATTGATTTTGCCTTCCATGATTCAAAACTCATCCTATGTATCAGAAATGACAGGGGTAGAGAGTGTCAAAATAAAAATGTCTGGAAATAACCTTCACACAGCTTATTAAATTTATTTGCTTTCTGTTCTGTCTCAGGTGATGCTGGTATCCAAGGACCAAAAGGCGAGTTTAACATTCTCTAGTGCCTGTACACTTTAGCAATTGATATGTAATAGTGTGTGTGTGTGTGTGTGTGTGTGTGTGTGTGTGTGTGTGTGCGCGTGCACGCAACAGAGCTTCCATAACTGTCAGGGATGGCTAGATGAAGGCAATAAACTGTTTCAAATATCCTTAACTATATGGCAGAATGTAATATAAGATGTAGGAAAAAATGTAGAAAAAGCAAGAATTGGGTATTGTGTATTCTGAAACATTGTCTAATGTTTAATTTTAATCAAGAGTTGGTACAATAGAAGGATATAGAAAGGGTGTCTGATTGGTCTACTCTTTACAATTTACTGACACATCACAAACACACTATGCTAAAAATCCTCAGACCAACAAGTGGAATATCAAATAACTATAATAAAATAAAAATATCTCCAGATTTACCACCAACATTGTACTGGAAACCATATAAGTCTCCTTTGGGTCTCCTTTGGTATGATAGACACCTTCAGAAGGCTGAGGTTGAAACAATAAAGAACCATTCATTACTAATTCTGTTTTTTTATCGCTACAGGAGACCGAGGGCTCCCTGGCATGCAAGGTTGGTAGAGTTCAGTTTGAAACAGTGACCTAAACCAATTTTTATAGACTTTTGAACTGGCTGGAACATATCAGAAGGCAGTGGTAGTTTCATAACAGTTCCCAAGGATGTTATACTCAAAATCAACCACAGAACATGTACTGCTCAGATGTTAAAACTGAGTTACTGAGGGTTTCAGGGGAGGATTTGGGTAGGCTTGGGCTGCCCATATCCTGCTAGTGGGCTACGCAGGGTCAATTGGTGGGCCACTGTAGGAAACAGGATGCTGGACTAGATGGGTTCTTGGCCTCATCCCAAGGGCTCTTATATTCTTGTGTATATTACTTCTTATATTACTCTGTATTAAATGGAGTAATAGTACGCATGTCAGTCCTGGAGTTTTTTATTGTAAAAATTAATAGATGATTCTGAAAAATCAAACATCAAATTTCATAAAACTAGTCTTGAAACTTATGATATTTTGATCCAATCTAGAGATGATTCTTTTCTCTCACTATTGCCAGTCTTTAGATGTGTGGATTTTGAAGCAAGAATGTGAAGTTTGAAATTCTGATGTTAACATTTATTTTGTTTCAGTATCTTCCCATTCTGCTAAATAGCTATGTGTAGATAAAGGCACAGCACTTTTCAACATGCTGTTTTCTCCTAATAGGTCCTCAAGGTATCCCAGGACCCCCTGGGCATGAGGGGCTGAAAGGACAGAAAGGCAGTCAAGGTAAGCAGAAAAGGCCAACTGTTCAACTATATTATTCCCCAGAAGAGCGAGAGCTTTGAAAAGATCAGATTATGTTGTCACTATTCAAAGTGCACATAAGTACATAGTCCTCCATTGTAACAATTATGATTCAGTAGGAAGAGCAGTGAACTGTACTGAGCAGAATGTGGCATATATTGCAACTTAAATCTTAACTTGTCAATTCTGTACAGGTGAAACTGGTATGGAAGGACTCATGGGACAAAGAGGGCGAGAGGGGCCTCCAGGACCTCGTGGGGAACCTGGTCCACCTGGATTTGGAGAGAAAGGTGACAAAGGTAAGAAATTATTCTGTGTCCCCCATCCCACAAAAATAAAGATGCCATGATGGTCACAATATTGTTGGAGTTTTCTCTCCAAAGAAATAATTTTTCATAATTCAAAAGGCCTTGTAGAAGTGGTTTTCAACCTGTCTATGCTTGGAATGCAGTTTCCATATTATCTTGCCCACCAAAGCATCCTTGAGTGTCTGTCTTGAAATACTTGTGAAGTGAAGAGAATTTTGAGACATATTGTTGGACATTGCTGATGCCTTTTGGAACTATTGCTCCACATGAACTGAGAGTGAACCGCAGAGTTCATAATAATTATCTGGGTCTACTCATACAGTAGTGGTGGATAAATGCAGTTCCTTTCAGGGAAAGGGTGTCTTCCTTTAGTGATCTCCTCAGGAGCTCCTGCGGAGCTTCCAAAGAGCCTTAGAGTTTCCAACCCAGCTGGAAAATGACTGCTTAATATGGTCCAAGGATATGATGATTGTGGTGTAAGTTCTTGGACCTCCTTAGTTTCAAAAACTGCAGCAAATGACAGATACAGTACTGTTGTCCTGAACACAGAAAGAACCTGTGGCTCTGAGTGATATCACATCAGAAAGGCTGGAACTTATGGTCAAAAGAAATGAGTCTGTTTCCCAATAATGCACTGTCTGTTGTTCTTTAATTATTCATTAACCTTAGATACATGAGGGTCTGGTAATCAAAACTGTATGTCATTCAGATAGCCTGTAAATGGGCTGACAATCTTCAGTCATTAAGATGAGTAATGGAATATAATAAAACAAAACCATCTGGTGGTTTGTTTTGTAGCAGAGAGAACAATCCTTCATCTGTCCATCAAGTTCTGGTTGCTATTGAATATGTACTTCGATGACGGCTGAAGTGATGAAAGAGGGGACTAGAAAATAATGTTCAATTGCTATTCCCCAATGCTTCCTAACTGTATCTGAGCAAAGTCCCTATATCATGACTGGGGCTGGTTGACTGTCTCATAGACTACATAACGTCCCTCCCGCAGTGAATTTCCACCTTAGTTACAATATATCCATTTTATTCCCCTCACCAGTGGTCAGGGAGAGAAGCATCTTCCCACAGATGCTTAGAGGAATAACAAACCATGGAATTCAGTTACACTAAATCAAGATGTCATGAACAGAAGAAGGTTAGGAGAGAACAACCTCAGCAGTTACTTAATATGTTTCTCTCACATTTTACTCTCTAGGTCTTGCTGGAAATCCTGGACCTCATGGTCCACCTGGTCCCCCAGGTTCTTCTGGTCCCAAAGGTAAATGTAGTATCTGGCATAAAAATTCAACAGTGGCTTTCAGTAGAGATGGGAAAGGAGGGTGAATGAATTGAGCTTTGCTTTTTTTTCAGTTGGCTTTACTATTACAATGAAAATTGTAATAGTAGGCAGGAGGTCTGGTCTAGAGGGTAGAGCCTCCATTTGCCTGAAGATAACATCCACAAGGCAAATCCTCGAACATCCTCGAACTGTTCGCCAGTTCGAGGCCACCGGCACTGTGCGACGTTGAAGCAGCTGACAAGCTGAGTGGAGTTATTCCATCTGCTCTGAGCGTGGGAGGATGGAGGCCAGAATGTGAAACCAGATCAGAGTGAAACATCTGGACTGTTGTGGTTCTTGAAAAATAGAACCTTCTTTCAATTGTAAAAATCCCTACGGGAATTTAATCAGCCTGCCTATGTAAACCGCCTTGAATAAAGTCTTGAATAAAGACCAAGAAAGGCGGTATAGAAATACCTGTATTATTTACTATTATTATTATTATTATTATTATTATTATTATTATTATTATTATTATTAAATATTCAGCATTCTTCAGAATTAAGGTGACTTGTTTGAAGATTGATTCATATAGCCTTGTGGGAGCTATGTAGGTTCATGTCACCTATGTATATAGCATTGGTTTCAGGGAGTTGAACTGAACCGGAACCCAAATCTAAAAACTGGAGTTTTTATTACATTTGAGCAGAATCTAAAATGATGATATTTCAAAATAGTTTTAGTATAGAAGGACAAATTATATTTCTTAGCTTTCTGATCATGATTAAAAATTCAACACTCCCATTAATTTACTTGTGAAGAAATCTGTAGTTTAACCTAAACCACCAAGAGCACTAAATCCATGTCAACTGAAAGAAATACTTTACCCAAAAAGAGCAACTTCCTAGTGGCAAAAAATATTGAGTAATTTCACCTGATCTGGCCCAAGGTGGGTGTGTTCTGCTTCAGCCAACTGAATGAACACTGATGCATGTAGACCCCAAGGAACTTGATTCAACTTTCTAAAAATATGCTAGCTCCTTAATAATAGTGTTAAGTGTCATAATAACTGATCATAACTTAGGGCCCTATCCTATCCAACTTTCCAGCACTGATGCAGCCGTAGTGCAGCTCTATTGGCATAGATGCATCAGCACAGGAAAATTGGATAGGATTGGATTCTAATATGAAGAATTGCAAAGCTTATCCTGCCATTGTCAGATCTATGGCATGGTATTTTTACTTTCCAGTCACATAATTCCTGAAAAGTTACAATTTTTTCCTTCAGGTATGATGGGTCCACCAGGTCCTCAAGGTCCTCTTGGTGAGTATCATGTTCTGCATAGTATGTAATAAGGTATTACATCTGGAAGCATTTGGTGAATTCCATCCTCCTGGCTGTATGGCAATGGTTTCCAAACTTATCTGGGTCATAACTCCCTTACAGCCTCCTCAACTGGGCATCACCATTTTGGATTTCATGAGTTCTCATGAGATCCAAGATGGCAGTGCTCAAATCTTGAAAGATTTTGTGAGATCCAAGATGGTGGCACTCAAATCTCTCAAGATATAGGCACCGCCATGTTGGATCTCACATGATTTCACGAGATCCAGAATGGTGGCTCCCAGGGAGCTGGTAAGAGGGTCACTGGGAACTTCTCACAACGCCCATACGCTTTGGGAACCCCTGCTCTATGATAGCAATGTGAAAGTACACCAACCAAAAGAAACACAAATACAGTTTTGACAGGTTTGAGTTAACCCCTTTTGATTTTTCATTTAGGTCCTCCTGGATCTCAAGGTTTTAGAGGTGAAGCAGGTTTGCCAGGTATTAAAGGTATGACTCATAGTCCAGCTCCCACACATCTGCTAGAAAATTGATATTGTCTTTTTCTACTACCACCTATTTAGTGTATACAGTAGAGTAGTTCATTGGACCCACATTTGAGGCAAGTTCTGAATATATCTCCTGAACTAAAAACAAAATATAAATTACTAAGTATGCAAAGTCCTAAAAATTGGGTATACTCATAAATGCATGCACTGAGCAATAAAGATGAAATGGCAAAACAAACTTATGTCTTGTTCCAGATTGCTTGGATTATATTTATTGTGCAATGATGAACTGAAGCATATTAGAACTTTAGCTATAAGATTCTTTGGATCCTCCAGTTTGTGTCCTTCTCTAGTTCAGAGAATATCAAAGATAGTTCAATAGAATACTGAAGATATTATGGGTATGTGGAATCCCTCCTTGGAGAGGAGTTTGCAGGATACCCTTTCGTCTTCCTTCTATCCAGCCTAGTTGAATATTTTTCCCATACATGTTACTCTGTTTTCTATTTAAATTATATTATTAACAATATTAATTGTCATTTAGGTGAGAAAGGAGCCATGGGAACAGCCGGGCCCAAAGGTATGTTAGTCAATTACATGTGTGCCCTCAGTACCTGGTAGCTCCTTTGAAAACAATGGACTATTTTTCCCAATGTGGCTGATCAACAGGAGGTTCTTTATAACTTTGTCATGATGGTTTATTTGCTTTGGTGGTAATGTTTTACAATTCCATAACATTAACTTTTCCCCCTTGTGTTTTCCCTTTAGGTGATCAAGGAGAAAAAGGACCCCGTGGTCTTACAGGTCTGTATGGAATTGTTTTGCTCTTGGGTATCTTTTCGATTCCACATGACCATCCATTTTTGCTCACCATTCGCAGGGGGTATGCATGAAAGGTGATAATCTTAGAGGACAGAAACAAATAATGGATTTTCCCTTAGTCCTAAAGAGAAACATGGCCTCTCTTCATTCAAAAGACAATACAGGCATGCCCCCAGATCCATGGGGGTTCCATTCCAGAACCACCTGCAGTTAAGTGAAACTGTGGATATAGGTGAATGCCTCCCCCCCCCACTCTCCAGAGCTGAGGGGCACTCCACTCCCCTGAGCCCAACAGTGAAAAACATAAATTCCTTTTTCTCTGTGAAACCAGAATTGATGTTTTTAATGCTTTATAAGGCATTAGGATGCCCAGAGAAGCCCCAGAGAAGTGCGTGAGGGGCAGACCTGATCTGCAGATAAGTAAATCCGTGAATATAGGATCTGTGGATATGGGTGCCCCCCAGTAACTTACTTGTCTACAGTTCTTTGTACAGGGAAAGTCCCTCAGTCTGAGGTTATTCACTGGTGATTCGGAGACTTTATCTCCCTTTCCTCACTCCTTCCCCCCATCTTTATTTTATTTATTCATTCATTGCTGTCCTGCCTTTCACTGGATAGTCCCAAGGCTGCTAACAAGACTCTAAAAGCATAACCATAATTTACAACACAAATGAATCGAACCATTTATAAGTAAGTAGCAACAGACTCAGGAACAGCATAACAAAGGCTTAGTGAGACAAATGTGTTTTAAGTGCCTTTTTAAGAGGAGAACCTCTTAAACTCCCTGAGGCAGGGAGTTCTACATTCTGGGGACTAATGCAGAGAAGCGTCTATCCCGCTTACTCACCAGTCAAGCCTCACACAATGACAGCATATGGAGTAGAGTCTCCCCAGAATATCTTGTCAAATATCAGAAGGCAGTCAAAGTATCAAGGGCCCAAACCATATAGAATAAATGAATGGGAAGTCATTATGGTTCCTGCAGGATGGGAGTGATATGTGTCCCCTGCATGGCCTTCACCAGCAAATTGGCTGCAGCATTCTGAACCAGTTGCAATTTCCAAATACTTTTTAAGTGCCGCTCACATAGAATGTATTGCAACAATCCAGTCAAGATGTGGGCAGAGCATGGGAGGCTGTGGCCAGATCTTCTTTCTCAAGGAAGAACTGTAGTTGGTACACCAGCTGATACTAGACAAACTTACCCTGGGCCATTGTTGCCAACTGCTTATCTACCATCAGGACTCCAAAGCTGTGTGCCTGCACTTTCTGAGGAAGTGCAACACCATCCAGAACAGGCTGAACTCTACTGATCATCAGTACCTCCATCTCGTTCACTGTTAAGATTTGTCCTTCCAATCAATTGCCAATTATCATGCAATACTTTAGAGCAAGTGTCAAAAGTATGAAACTATGAGATGGAGCTGTTGTTCACACAAAGTGGGATGTAATACCATAGAAGGAAGAAGCAGCCTTTCGCAGCATTCTGGAAGGCTTATATATAGGAAGTTAGTTGGCAACCTTCAGTCTCGAAAGACTATGGTATCGCGCTCTGAAAGGTGGTTCTGGAACAGCGTCTAGTGTGGCTGAAAAGGCCGATTCGGGAGTGACAATCCCTTCCACACTGGGAGCAAATGCAGTCTGTCCCTGGTCTGTCTCCCTGGCTATGGGCCTTCCTTCTTTGCCTCTTTGCCTCAGACTGTTGGCCAAGTGTCTCTTCAAACTGGGAAAGGCCATGCTGCACAGCCTGCCTCCAAGCGGGCCGCTCAGAGGCCAGGGTTTCCCACTTGTTGAGGTCCACTCCGAAGGCCTTCAGATCCCTCTTGCAGATGTCCTTGTATCGCAGCTGTGGTCTACCTGTAGGGCGCTTTCCTTGCACGAGTTCTCCATAGAGGAGATCCTTTGGGATCCGGCCATCATCCATTCTCATATATAGGAAAGGCTTATATCAACTACCAGGTGCAGCAGTGCCCCATCATCAGTACAATAGTGTTGGTAAGGTTCACTGCTTCCCCTGCCAGGACCTTCCACATATGCCTTAAATACCATTAGTCACGTGAGATTGAACTATAAAGCCAACCAAAATCGTACCTGAGCTGTTACAGTTATCATATAGTCTGCTAATCAATTTACCTTTTTGGTTCTTGTACCTGCCACCACCAGATAAGACGTAATGTGCACATTATTATAAACCACTCCTTTGTTTAATTTGCAGGTGAACCAGGTTCCAGAGGGCTGCCTGGACCTACAGGTGAACCAGGAGCAAAGGGATCAGCAGGTAGGTAGCAATGTGTCATAAACATATTTCTAGAAGATAGCTGTAACATACCACTTAACTTCTAGGACTCTTGAATGAGATAATTGGATTGAGGGAGGGGGACCTTTTCTCTCCATCAAAACCCAGAAAGTCTTGAAAATGGAATTTAATGTCGTATAGTCTTCTCACTGAGGATGAACAAGTTTGATTTTCGTATGTGCATGTTTTGAAACATGTGACATTTCTGTAATTTGTTGAAGTGCAAGGTTATGAACATGTTTCTGTTTTTCTTGACATTTGATAAGATTATATTGTGTGAAAATGATCTTTAAGCTTCAACCCAAATCGCCTAAGATGTGAACAGTTTCACTGTATACAGTTTTATAAGATATTCTTATGTATCACTTTTCACTGAGCAAAGAATGTGGGGGTTATGGAACAATTTCAGTAATACCACTGTTTATTTTAGGTCCACCTGGCCCAGATGGACATCCAGGTCCTAGAGGTAAATCATTGCTCTATTGCCTCTCATCACCAACACGACACCAGATTAGTCTGGACATGGGTGTACAATGTGCAGATACTTATTGTCTTTAAGATCCCAACCTTATCCTCCCTCCCCCTCTGCTGATGCAGCTGTGTCACCGGAGTGCACGCTACATCTTGGCATCTTGCCAGGGGGCAGTCCTGGAGATCTCCTCTTGGTAAGGCAACATCCCCTCCGGCACCGGGACAGGTCTATGCAGACTTGCACTAGCGGTTTTGCATGCATAAGTCTAGGAAAGGGAATCAAGGACTGGAAAGGGGATAGGATATTGGTGCTGCTGCTGCTGCTGTTGGTGATACTGCCCCCTTCCAGGCCTTGTTCCAACCTCTGTTCAGTAGTGAACCTCCCATTCACTGAACGGGGCAAATGCCCTGGGTGTGGAACCCGCACACCTCCAGGACCACACGGGAAGTCTTAATGAGGCTCCCAAAATGTTTGGCAGAACGGTTTCCCAGAAGCACAATTTAAGAGGCAGAGAAGCCTCAGGCGGCTTCTCTGGTCAGTCCTGGAGCCATGTGAGGCTTCATTTTGCTCCAGGTGAGTGGGGGGGAGGTGCGGCTTCATTTGGGGATGTGGCTTTGCGGGGCTTTGCCTTGAGGAGAGGTCTGCTGCTGCCTCTATCCACCCCATCTCCTCCCCTCCATCTTTTCCATCTCCTCCCCTTTCCACTCATTCTCCATCCACCCTGTTCCGCCTTTCCCTGCCTCCCTTCCACTCCCCCCACACTGACTTACCACTCACAAAATAATTTTAAGTGACAATAACAAGAAGTTTCAGAAAGTGGAGTGACTGATAATGGAAGCATCATTCTCCTTTATTTGACAATATAGGTTCTTAATTCTTCATGACAATAGTAATAGGCATTACTATAAACAATAAGCTGTATTTATTTCCTAGGAGACCCAGGTGTTCAGGGAATGCCAGGTGCCCGAGGCCCACCTGGGCCTGCTGGAGATGCAGGACAGCCAGGTAATATTGTAATACAAGCCAGAGCAATTGTTGTTTTTCTAAGGAACTGAACTGCTAATGACAAATGTTCTGTTTTCCATCTGGAGCTGCCCTTTTTTTTCTCTAGAAATGGTCTACAGCAGCAGTCTTCAGGGCTGCAGGGCTGGCAGGCCAGACCTTAGCACTGATTGGCCCTGAGAAAGCATCACACTCTCTGCTGTTGGAAAGGAGAGAAGCAGGGAGGCAACTTGGTTTGAAACAGGAAGAAGAAAGAAGGGAGCTTGGCTCCCATGAGGGAGAGTAAAAATCCTGAGATGATATAAGGTCAGAAAGAAGAAAAGGTGCAGAACTGGGAAACTTCTCTAAATGCATATGAATCTCCTCCTAGGACAAACCTTTTACATTATGAAAAGTATGCATGCCTGGGATACAGCTTCCATCTACCTAGATATTTGCTTAGAACTGACCAAAATGAATGTTACAATAACTGAGACTAAAGACAACAGTTGTATGAAGGGGATACAAAATATGAAGGGTGCAAAATAGTGTGCTAAGATGTTGGCAAGGACTTAGAAATGGCCTTGATATGGGTAAGGTAAATGCAGTAGAATCAACTGAAGAGGAAGAAAATTCCTGCAGAAAAGAATTCTTCACACATTTGTCATTATTTTCTTAGGTCTCACAGGACCCCAAGGACCAGCAGGTAAGATGCTATGGGTGGAAACCAGATGATTCAGTTCAGTAACACTGATATATAAATTATACTGTAGCCCACAGCCTTATTCATTCTGAGTTGTCCTTTTAACTCTTTATAGGAGTCCCAGGCAATCCAGGCCGACCAGGAGCTAAAGGTGAGTTTGAACAAATCTAGATTTTCTGTAGACAATATTGTTCATATATTCAAGTTGAGACAGCACTGCAGTAGCATGGTGGAAGAATTGAACAAGCCCTTTTCTCCCACACAGTGATAGTCTGCAATTTGAGCCAGGCTTTCTGTGTGAGTTCCTGATTGTGCAGAGGTGTGACTCCTATTCATCAAAAAAGCAGGGAAAGAATCCTGTAAACCTCAGGCTGTAGATGCCATATGAAGGTCTCAAGCACATGCTTATACATTATTTGCATAGTGTCCCACAAGTTGTGGTTTCCACAAAGGTTGAAGAAAAACATGGAGCACCACTGAGCACTTGAGAGTCCTCTAAAGTAATCTTTCCCAATATTAGATACATACATAGTCAAAATCTGAACATATCACTACAAGCACCTGTTAAATACCACAAGTCAAACACATGTATCAGGACCAGGGCAACTGGCATGAACCCCACTCTTCAAACAGCCACCCCCAACTTTGCTAGAACGATAACCACTATGGCAAAGAATTGAATGACAAAAATACTCAAAGATATCACAAATGTGTTATCTATAACCTGCTAAACTACTAATTGAAGACAGGGTCACATCCATTCTTCCTTTCTTTTTCTGTTTCCTTTCCACAGGTGAACCAGGAGCACCAGGTCGGGTTACCACTTCAGGTATGATAATGACAGATAAAGGGAATGGAGGGAGGCACTGGTTTCAAAACATTCCCACCAGCATGGATATGTATTGTGGCAGGAGCAGGACAAAGAGTTTTACGATGGATAGCCTTCATTTGGTAGTGAAGTAGGCTACCTCCAAATGCCAGATGCAGGGGAGGGCACCAGGATGCAGGCTGTGTCATGGTCTTTCGTGTGTTCCCTGAAGCATTTGGTTGGCCACTGTGAGATACAGGAAGCTGGACTAGATGTGCCTTTGGCCTGATCCAGAGGGGCTCTTCTTATATTTTATGTTCTTATGTTCTTAGTCAATACTTTTCTTGTTTAAATTTTCCCTTTTTTGCATTGTAGATAGTGGATCAACTATTGCTGTCGCAGGACCTCCAGGTCCACCAGGAGCCATCGGACCTCCTGGCCCACCTGGCGTTCCAGGTACAAACATTTTTTTTTTTTGGCCTCTTTTACTTGCTTTATATCTAGTACTTCCCAGTGGGTGTGGTGGATATACAATGGGAGAAAAAAGAGCAAACTGCCAATCATTCACATGTCGCCTTATAGAGTTGCAGCAACTTCAATTTGTCTTCTTGAAAGCCAAACAGGCCAATCTTTGGAGGCTATGGAGGGGAAAGGGAATTGCAACAGTGGATGACACTTCCACTGTTGCAATTCCCTTTCCCCTCCATAGCCTCCAAAGATTGGCCTGTTTGGCTTTCAAGAAGACAAATGTTGCAAAATGGCCACTGACATTGTGCAGAGTGCTCCATTGGCAACCATTTTGGGAGCACTGCCACGCAAGATGGCAGTGCTCAGCGGCTGTTGCCAGTTCCTGCCAGAGCAGGTAAGGCACCCGCAGGGGTGGGGAGGGGCGAAACTGGGTTGCGAGGGGGAAAAACAGGAACAGGGAGGCTGCAGGAGGGGGTGGGTCTGGCGCTGGATCCTATCTCCTCTTTTAGCAGTCTCCCTGCCCCCTTTGTCTCCTCAGATTTGCACCAGCTGCTTCTTATAGTTCCCCTTTCCCCTCCAAAGCCTCTTGAGCCGCCCCTGATGGATACAGCAGTCTTGTTTTTTGGCATGACTGCCAGCCCAATCCTGAGCTGCCTGGGGCACGTGGCTGCAGCGGTGCTGAGAATGGCTGCCGCCACATCCTGCTCACCTCAGCCTGCTGTGGGCGGCACCTCGGGAGAAGGGGACTTTCATCCCCTTCCTCTGGGTAAGGGAAGCAGCCCCGCAATGGTAAAGGTAATGGTAAAGCTGTTCGTGTAGGGTGCTGAGCCCTGCACAAACAGACAGGATCTGGTGGAGCAGAGCTCCACTGGACCCACCTCCTGCCTCCCCGCTCCCTCCCTCCTACATGCCTCCCACCCGTCCTCTCTCTGCCTTCCCCATGCCTCCATGAGACCGCTGAGTGGCGGAGGTTGGACGCCCACTCCACACTAGCCTGGCACTAGCCTATCACTGACCGGCACTGGGCTAGCATGGGGGGTAGCCCAGCGATAAGTGTCACAGATGTGCCTTACAGCACGTTTGTGACAGTGCATGGCAGCACTGAGCTCAGGATTGGGCTCTGCATCAGCAGGGGTGGAAAGGATAGGATTTGACCCAAGGGGAGGTTGCTGGTTTATCCATCAACAACACAATCTCATATGTTTAGTTGCAGCCTAAGAAAGTATTACATTATTTTCTTCTTTGAATTCAGGTCCTGTTGGCCCAGCTGGTCTTCCTGGAGCTCCAGGTAATCCATGAAAAAGTATTTGACTCATTTCTTTCTTCCTCAGTCTCCCCATAATCTCTCTTTACCCTGTCATATGCCTGGAATCCCTTTTGTGAGTACCTTCTATGCTTTAAACCTTTCTGCTGCTCTTTATGCCTTTATGCTGCTCTTTTTCCCTTGCCGATTCATTCTATCCAACTTTCCAGTGCTAATGCAGCCATGCCAATGGGGTGAGCACTGCATCCTGTGGCAGCTGGGGGGGGGGCAATCACACAGGCTTCCTCAAAGTAAGGGAACATTTGTTCCCTTACCTTGGGGCTGCATTGTAGCTGCATCTCCCTGTCCCTGCAGTTCCAATGAGTTGTCTCATTTGTATTGATTTTAGAGCATGAGCCCCTTGAGATGAGGACCAGTTTTCCAACTCTTTGTAAAGTGGATGTTGCTACATAAATAAATAATAATAATAATACTATATGCAGAATGTAACTATGCAGTGACACATACTTATACACATATGTGATCTGGCGTCTTGAATATGGCTATCTTGCTATTTCCTATGAGGAAACTTCCATTCAGGAGATCCACAACGTGTTAAGCAATGATTAAGAGCCTGTTGCTTTTGGTAGCAAACTTGTTCATTTCTCATTAGTTTATTCTGCAGCGTTTCCATATTCACTGATCAGTGATTTAAGAAATCCACATTGTTTTGCCCCATCCCATTCTTTGGGTGCGGGGGGAAGGGGGGGAGGGAATAATCACTAGCATATGAGAGATCACGCTTGAGGCTCAGTTCAGGTTTCATCTATATTACAACCTGAATGTAATAAAAAAATAATCCTTGGACTCACATTAGGTGGAATTAAATATTTTTAGCTTTGAGTTCTCCAAGATGTTTTATTAGTGCTCTTTTAATTAAAGAAACCTGTATCTCTGGTGTTCTAACACAGGTCCTCGTGGTGAGAGAGGATCCCCAGGTGAAACCGCCATTGTGGAAACTGTCAATCCAGCTGTTGCTTCAATTGCCAATCAAGGTAGGGTGCATTGTCTCTTCTATATGTCTTCATTTGCTCATCAAGGTGGGGTGCACTGTCTCTTCTAGATGTCCTCTAGCCATTTCTAGTTCTACAGCCCTATTCCAAAGGGCTTAATCATGCCTTTCCAATCTTAAATATGGCCACCTAAATGCTATAGGTGAAAACCAGACCAGCTTCAAAATCAGTTGCTTAGAACCAAACTGATTCTTGAAAAAATTCAGATTCTAAACTGTGTATAGTAAGTCATACTACAGAGATACTACAACTATGTCTCTGAATCCTCCACACTCTCCTGAACTCCAGGAAATCTTGAGCTGCCAAGAGTTTTGTCTGTTTGTAATTAAGTTTTTTTCCCCAGGGCTATCCATGTGTTCCCTTGCAGTTCCCTTGTATCTCACAAATACATTTTGCTGATTGAAAACAGTTTATAACAGGGTTTGACGAAACTGACTGGCAGATATAGATTAAGCTTCCATCACATGTCCTTAATTTGGAACAAGAAAACTTCTATAAATATTATTCTTTTAATCCTTTTTCACAAAAAAGTAAAACTGAACCATAACATGCTCAATACTTGGATACTGTGGTTTGAAGAGAGAAAGAGATCTTGAGCTGATTTAGAGCGCAATCCTGAGTTTGTACCGCTGGAGCTCCACCGGCAGTGAGTGTCGCAAATGTGCTGTAAAGCACTTTCGTGGCCTTCAACACCAGCCCAGTGCCAGAGGTAAATCAGTGCTAGCCAGTGCTGGGCTAGTGCCGGTGGAAAGCCCATGCTTTACTACCCAGTGGTCGTGCTGACAGTCAGGAGGCGGAGAGGTGAGTGGAGGTATGAGGAGAGTAGGCATGCGGGGGAGAGGGCAGGGAGGAGGCATGCCAGGGGAGGAGCAGGGCAGGAGGGAGGCGGAATTGGCGGAGCTCCGCTGCTCTGCATCCAGAATCTCCATGTCGGGCCGTGAGCCCGACAAGGAGGCTGTTGATTCTGCACCAGCCCAAGGGCTGCCACAGAATTGAGAAGCCCCATTGCCCCCTTTCCCCTGGGTGCCAGCAGCGGCTGCCCTGTTATGCACAAGATGCCACAGCCGCTGTTTTGGCGCCACAGTAGTCCTGGCACAACAGGCAGCGCAAGATTGGGCTGTTAAACATTACTTTCTTGTTGACAGTATTTCATATCCTGCCTTTCATTTTCTCTCACAGGCCTTTACATCTTTACTACAATTTACCCTTCTAGAGATTCCTGCTTCTTCCCATTTCCCCATTCCTCAGTTTATCCTTCAAAAATCATAGTGCTTATTTTATGCTTGATACAATAGGATTGCCTGATACTGCTTGTTGCCTGATACTGTAGTAAGAGCTCAGTCCTGTTCTTTCCCCCGGCTTTGATGCAGCTGCACCGAAAAGGGGCCAGCTATCCAGGGTGAGGCACAGATTTGCAGGCTTTGGAGGGGAACTGGTATTTAAATACCCTTAACCCTCCATAAGCCTCCCACTATGCAATGGGTCTCCTTGGACCTGCGCCAGCTCTGTAGCTGGTGCATGTCCCAGGAGAAAAAGGGGTGGGAAAGGGAGGATAGGATCTGGCACATGCCATCACCACTGAATCCACCCCCTTCCACAGCCATCCCGCCCTTGTTTGTCCCCCTCCTCACGCCATTTTGTCCCCTCCCTGCCTCCTCCATAGCCTTACCAGGTCTGGCTGCCAGGGACAGGCCCAGCGGCGGGCAGGGAGTGCTGCCGCTGCTTATGACAGAGCTCCCAAAATGCCGGCCAACAGAGCACTCTGTGTGCTGTTGGCAGCCATTTTGCAGCAGAAGTGCCTTCCGCTATTGCAAAGAGCTTCTGGCCAGCAGCCCAGTCCTGAATAGGATCCTCCTATCCAGAGGTCAGAATAATTTACCCAGGCATTTTCACAAGTGATGCTCAGAACATTTTATTTTTATTGAATTATATATATATATATATATAATTATGTATATAATATAATAATAATATAATATTTTTATTTTTATTGAATGTGTTTTTTGTGAATGTTTGTATGATAGTCAAGGAGGTGACCACTTTCTGAACAATGTATACCTTCAAATCAGTGTAGCCTTTTCACTTGATTTACAGATACAGGAAACCAAGCATTACTTCTGAAAACAGTTCTCTTTGGTTCTCTAATAATACAGGAGTCCTATTAAAAATGTTTTTTTTAAATAAAGCAGACTAATCATTCCTTTTGCTTTTCCTTTTCTTTCTTGGGGCACAATCCTATCCTGCGCTGAAACAGGCAAGCCAAGGGGTTTGCGCTATATCCAGTGTGGGATAGGGGCCCAAAGTGGCTCAGAGAGAGGTAAAGGTACCTCTGGGTCAGGTGCCCTTGTCCCTATGGGTCTCCTTAGACTTGCGCCACTTCCTGAGGTGGCACAAGTCAGAGGAGAACAGAACAGCTTGAAGCCGTTTCAAACTCCCTGTGAACAGGGTTTGGGATCCGGCATAACTGCCAGGTCTCAGCCCCGCCTCCCACTCCCTGTCCATCTGCCCCTGGGGCTGCCCACTGCCTGCCCTCCCCCGCCCAGGGACGCCTCCCTCCCGCCTCCTCCCCGCCCACCTCAGAGCCTTGTATCGTCCCAGGCAGGCCGGCACAAGGCTCACCAAGCAAGCCACCACAGAGGCTAGATTCAGCCTCCGTGTGCCAGTGCACCTCCATGCACCGGCACAGCTTACTCTCAAGGAGGCACAAACATGCTTTACGGCACATTTGCGACCCTCCTGGATTGCACCCTTAGTTGGTTTAGTAGATTTTTTTTATGGTTTTTTTTTTTTTGATCTTCTGGTTTGTGTTGTTATTTATAGCATCAATTACTGGGCTTTTGTTGTCTTTTGTGTTTTTAATGCTGCTTTTTCTATTATTATATTTATTTTTTATTGTATTGTGCTGTAAGCCACTTTGAACACATGCACCCCCAAGTGGGGGAAAGGGCAGGGTTTTAAAAATACTTTAAAAAAAATAAATGAATACTCTTTCCATCTCTGAAATGTATTGTGTGTGTAAATCTAACAGCAGTCCTTCAGTTCAGCCTTTTTGTCTATTATTGCCAGATTTATCAGCACCACCAGGGCCGCCAGGACCACCAGGGCCACCTGGACCACCAGGTATGTGCAGTATACTTTATTCTATATTAGTGAACAGAATCACTCAAAGAAAAAAACAGGGGGCAAATTATGTAGGAATAGTAGGTCTCTAGCAGGTCTCTGTATCCTCCATTACTCACAACCCCCCTCTTTCCTTCCTCCCCCCTCTGCAATCCTCCATTATCCACAACCCACCTCTCTCCCCCCTCCCCCTCTCTCCCCTGCAGTCCTCCATTACCCACAACCTCCCTTTCTCCTGCTGCAATCCTCCATCCCCCACAATCTCCCTTTCTGCCCCTCCACTCCTGCATTATCCCCTGGGGGCTGGGGATAAGAACAGGCCCTCAGTTCGACTGTACTTGTCGTAAGAGGTGACTAAGCAGCCACAGGTAGATGGGACTCGTCAGCCTGAGAAGGCAGCTCATCTGAGAGAAGGAAACTCTGACCTCAAACCTCCTCTGCCTCATGGCTATATCCAGTTGTGGAAAGGCTTCAGGAGTCAACCTCGAGGCAAAATTCGGAGCTGGAGTCCCTGAGGCAGTTCGCAGATGTATACAGTTATGCTCTGGCAACTCCTGCAACGCCACTGGAACCAACCGTATTGGCTTCTGCCTTCACATTGGACCACTTCAGCAACATGGAGAGGGGGGATTTGCTGCATGGGTAACAGCCTATCCTCCATACCTACTTTACCCAGGCTTCGCACACTGGAGAGGACACTCCAACTTCACCATATGGCGTTGGCACAACACAGGAAGCAGCAGTGTACCGGTTATAAGTCTTCGCTCAATTGGTGTAGAGTGTGACGCCAGGGGCTGCTTCCAACGGTGGGAGAGATCATTGCATCTCATTGGGCAGCTCCTGCCTTAAGCTGGGCAGTCCCCAGCCAGTAAGGTGCTGCCTTAAGCCAGTAAGGTGCTGCCATGGTCCGTTAACCTCATGGGGTGCATGGGGTTTAGGGTGAAAACCGACAAATGGATTGACAACTCTGCACCAGGCAACAGAAAAAAGAAAACTCCTGCCCTAAAGCTGGGAACCTGGAATGTTACGACAATGACACCTGGTTTTTCTGACGACCTGCAAGAAATAGATGACGCATGCAAAACAGCTGTCATCAACATGGAGCTGAGCAGACTGCAGATGGACATTGTCACCCTTCAAGAGATGAGGTTGCCAGATTCACGATCTGTCAAGGAGAGAAATTTCTCATTTTTCTGGCAAGGAAAACCACTAAACGGGACCAGGCAACATGGCTATGGCTTTGCTGTCAGAAATACCCTGCTGGAATCCATCATCCCACCTACTGCGGGAAGTGAAAGAATTTTGTCCCTGCAGCTCCACTCATCAGCAGGACTTGTCACTCTCATCAGTGCATATGCACCGACTCTGTCGTCTCCAGCAGAAGCTAAAGACAAATGCTAAAGACGATGACCTGGCCTTCACTATCAAGAAGATCCCCGTAAAAGAGCCATTGTTCATCCTCGGCTATTTCAATGCTAGAGTTGGTGCTGATAACAGTTTGTGGCCCACTTGCTTAGGTCAGTTCGGCACTGGGAAAATGAATGAAAATGGCCAACGCCTGCTAGAGTTTTGCTGTCATCACGGTCTCTGTGTCAGCAACACGTTCTTCAACATGAAGCCCCCACATAGTCTCTTGGAGACACCCAAGATCAAAGCACTGGCACCAGCTTGACCTGATTCTCATCAGACGCTCCAGCCTTCCCAACATCAAAATCACACACAGCTATCAGGGTGCTGCCTGTGACATTGACCACTCCCTGGTGTGCAGCAGAGTGAAACTGCGAACAAAGCGACTGTATCACACGAAAAAGGAAGGAAGAAACAAATGCATCGGTAAAGCAGCTACCACGTTTTCCAGACTCACAAAGAGAGTATGGTCCAACAAGAAGCTGACGGAACATACCAAAATCCAGGTCTACAGAACTTGCGTCCTGAGTACACTTCTGTACTGCAGCAAGTCATGGACTCTTCGCTCACAACAGGAGAGGAAACTGAACGCTTTCCACATGCGCTGCCTCCGACGCATCCTTGGCATCACCTGGCAGGACAAAGTTATTATTATTATTATTATTATTATTATTATTATTATTATTATTATTATTATTATTAACAGTATTTATATACCGCTTTTCAACTAAAAGTTCACAAAGCGGTTTACAGAGAAAAATCAAATAACTAAATCCACAGTCCTGGAACGAGCTGGAATCCCTTGCATGTATACACTGCTGAAACAGAGATACCTGCGTTGGCTTGGTCATGTCATGAGAATGGATGATGGCCAGATCCCAACGGATCTCCTCTATGGAGAACTCGTGCAAGGAAAGCGCCCTACAGGTAGACCACAGCTGCGATACAAGTATATCTGCAAGAGGGATCTGAAAGCCTTAGGAATGGATCTCAACAGGTGGGAAACCTTGGCCTCTGAGCGTCCCGCTTGGAAGCAGGCTGTGCAGCATGGCCTCTCCCAGTTTGAAGAGGCACTTGCCCAACAGACTGAGGCAAAGAGGCAAAGAAGGAAGACCCACAGCCAGGGAGACAGACCAGGGACAGACTGCACTTGCTCCCAGTGTGGAAGGGATTGTCACTCCCGAATTGGCCTTTTCAGCCACACTAGACGCTGTTCCAGAACCACCATTCAGATGGCGATACCATAGACTTTCAAGACTGAAGGTTGCCAACAGAAGCAGGCTGTGCATTTTGCCACATCAGTGCTTCTGATTGCTTATAATATTGAATCTCTGAGATAAACACCTGCTCACCTGATTTTCTTGGAAGAAAACCAACAGTTATTTGGCTGCGCTATTCTCTAATTCCCCCCCACACACACACACACATTTTGTTGCTCACTTTGAACATTTTGATCAGATCTGATCAGTTTAATGTGGTGAAGCAAACTACTTCTTTCTTCATTGGGTATTCTGAAATCAGGTTTACTGTCTGCTGAGATAAAAAAAAATAAGCTGAGTTGTTAAACCTTACCAAACGTCATTGCAAAAACTTGTATCTTATGCGAATAAAAGGACACAAACCTTGTATGAGCTGCAGAGGCCATATCCGGTGTAATGTGACAGCCATCCAAGTAAGTTTTATGGAACCAGTTCCAATTCAGTGAAGAACAGAGCAAAACAGACAAAACTCTGTGTGTGTTAGTATTCATTTATGAATCAGTGAATATAAAGATTAAAAACCTATTCAAGTCAATTTTGCTATACCTCTAGTGTTTGGTCAAGCTTAGCCTGTGTGACTATAGGTGAATGGGTGGGCCTTTTAAGATGAGGGCAAATGGAAATACACATAGCCTCTTTGCCATGAGGTAACTGTAGGAAATTTCCACACTTGCTGCCTTCCAGCCTGCAGGCAACCATTTGTGTACATTTACTGTTA
Organism: Tiliqua scincoides; assembly: GCF_035046505.1. NCBI lineage: Eukaryota > Metazoa > Chordata > Lepidosauria > Squamata > Scincidae > Tiliqua > Tiliqua scincoides. The sequence continues at coordinate 187,022,863 of NC_089823.1, forward strand.
AAGCTGAGTGCTTCACATGAAGCTGCATGCACATGGTTTAGGGAAAGAAGGCAGCATGCTCAGCATACTTGATCATTTTCCCATGGCTACCATATGCCCTGTAGTTGTGTGAATAGACCCAGGCAGCCCAATCCTATCCCTGGTGGCGGCACCAGGTGCAGCAGCACCAAAACAGCTACCCCTGCACCCAATGGCACTGCTGGGACAATGGGAGGACTCCTTGGGGGAAGGGGACTTTCATCCCAAGCCCTGCAATGGGGCTTTTCAATTCTGCGCCAGCTATTTTGCTGGTGCAGACTTGAGAGCATCCGTATTGGGCTTTGTAGGCAAACATGGAGGATAGGATACAGCAGAGCAGAGCTCTGCTGCTCCCACCCCCCTCCCACCCTGGTTCCTTCCCCCACCCTACCCTACCCCCACCCAAGAACTCCTTCCTCCTGCCCCAACAGATTTTACTGCTGCCCAGAGCTGTTCTCTTGCTCCTAGTGGTGTCTGTTTGGTGCAGGGCCAACACCGGAGCTCCCTCCCGGGGCTGAGGGACTTTAGGATTGGTCCCTCTATTTTCAGAAATTACCTCCCTTCAAGTATGGGAGAGATGGTGAACTGAGTCATTAGTAACACTTTTCTTTCCTTGCTCTCAGGGGCTTCTATTCCAGGCCCACCAGGACCCCGTGGCCCACCAGGTAAAGCACATTTGTGTAGATTAGGTGTCCTCCTTTGTCATAGTTGCCCAAAGTTCTCTATTGTTTTTCTGAAGAAGAGTCACCTTAAAGTAGAGATCTGCTCTCTAAAGTTTTCCTCAGGTGTTGATTCAGTGATAACCTACACTGAATAGCCTGTGAAATATCTAGTCTTTCCCACCTATTCCCTTTCTTCTTCAGCATCAGTTGACAATTTCCAGGATCAGAGCATATGCACTTAACATAGTAGGATAAAAGCAAAGTGTCTTTTTCTCTTCAGTCTGATGAACAAAAGGCAAGAGCTACCTCAGAACACTAGAAAGAGGGTCCATTTATGGTGATGTAAAGCCTTTGGTCTAATCCAGGGGTGCCCAAACCCTGGCCCTGGGGCCACTTGCGGCCCTCGAGCCCTCTCAATGCGGCCCTCAGGGAGACCCCAGCCTCCAATGAACCTCTGGCCCTCCAGAGATTTGTTGAAGCCCGCTCTGGCCCGACGCTCTGATTTGAGCGTGAGGGCGACTGTTTGACCTCTCGCATGAGCTGTGGGATGAGGGCTCCCTCCACTGCTTGCTGTTTCATGTCTGTGATGCAGCAGCGGCAGCAAAGGAAAGGCCAGTGTTGCTTTGTGCAAGGCCTTGTACAGGCCTTGAGCTATCGAAAGACCTTCATTCATTCGTATAAGTTCATCTTTAATATATTCATTTATATAAACTTATGTAAATTTATTCAAATTTTAAATGTAAATTAATTCTTTTTTGCCCCCTGGCCCCTGACACAGTGTCAAAGAGCTGATGTGGCCCTCCTGCCAAAAACTTTGGACACCCCTGGTCTAATCTGAATGGATCTTTCCAGGGGGAGGAACAAAAGATCTATGGCACTGCACTGAGGCAATTTAGATTCATACGGTTGGAAGGGATGAGAAGATTCTAGTCCCCTCACTGGAAACACACCTCAGTCAATTTACATTTCAAACTGCAGGGTGCCATGAGCAGAGAGTGGGTGCTGTGTCTGCTCTAGGCAAATGTAGTTTTGCTGTTGTTTGGCAAGAGTTTGCAAACAGGGTGCTGTGAATGAAGGGAATTATATGAGCACAGTAGGACAGTTTTAAAATCTCTAAGACTGAAATTGTCCTCTGCTGAATTCTGTCTAGGAAGAGTCCTCCTTGGATCATGTTTCCTGAAAAAGCATTTTGAGTGTATTTCGCCAGAGAATTCCTTGTACGTATTAATCAACTTTCCTTTTCTAATGCATGCTAATGTTTCTCTTGCTTAGGGGAAAGCATAACAGGACCTCCAGGCCCACCAGGATCCTTCGTGCCCACAAGTGGTAGGTGCTTCTGAATGACTTGCAAAGTCATGCTCCCATTTTGTATCCAAGTTAGAAATGTGGAAAACATTTGTTGGATAGACAAAAGGAATACACCAGCAATACTTCCACACACTGAATGTTACCAGAAGATCCGTAGTCAGGAAGGAGACAACAGGAATCTGTCCCTCTCCTGAAGAATGTCTTTAATATTGTTTTCGTTCTCAATACAGGAAACTTCTTTGCTGGCCCCCCAGGTCCACCAGGCCCTCCTGGTCCAAAGGGAGACCAAGGTGAGTTGCTTGAGTCTGGTGACAGACCTTGGAGAACCTGATACATCAGAGTTACAGAGTGATGAGGGTACAGACCAGATCAGAAAGCAGGAGGATGGAAGAGTAGTGGAAGCCTCCTTTACAAACAGTCTATAGGGCTTCCAGTGTATGTATGGGAGGCATGTGATGCTCCTGCTTTCTTGGAACTAAGCAGATCTGGTTCTGGTGAAGGCCTGGATGAGAGGCTGCCTGGAAACCAAGACAGGCGGGATAAAAATGAAATGAAAAATATTTCAAAAATAAAAGATGATTAAACTAGTGAAATCCTGCCACTTCTCAAGAGAAAGGAAAAAGATTAGGGGTTTTGAATGTGTGCTGCTGAATCTTGGTGCACTGACTGCTTCAAGGGGACGAAGTGTCTGTACTCCTTCACCAACACTATAGTTTCTACACTGATAAAAAGAATAGAAATAATTTTCAGTAAAGGAGTTGATCTTAGCCCATTATACTATCCAGTATATAGAAAGCCCTGGAGGTTTCCTAGCCCTAAAAACACCAGAGACCTAATAGATCTTCTTGTTTTCAGGCTATCCCGGTCCACGAGGATTTACAGGTAACAATTAGTCTTTTTTTCCATTGTGGGGAACAGCAGCTCATGATGCACATGGTGGTCAAAATGTGTGACTGTTTTCTTTCTCAACAGGTGAACCTGGTCAACCAGGTCTCCCAGGATCCTCTATAGGTGAGTCTATACTCAATTGCCTTCTTACCTAGGACCACATAATGACTTCATACATTATGTGGTTGCAAGCTGGGTTTTCCATCAGTGTATATTCAACAGGGAGCTTAATAACACAGCCACATTTTGACTTTTCACAAAATATTTTATGTTTACACCTAAATAATGTCATGCGTACAAATGTGTTTAATTTTCCCTAATTCCTCTCCTGGTGTTCTCTGTTAGCAGGTTCTATCCAAGGACCACCAGGGCCACCTGGACCCAAAGGCGACAAAGGTTTGTGCAGTGCAGCTGTCCTTCTCACAAAACTCCTTTTTCTGACCTGAGACGAAGAATACAATTTTATGATGCAAAATGATGTGCTTCTGGCTTGCTATAATGAAACCTGTTCCTCAGTTTCCGTTAGGCCCCAGTGGCAGAGCATACCAGTGAGACTGAACCTCTACTCAGAAGTTGCATTTAAGTTTTTTAAAGTTAATATTAATTATTAATTCATTATTAATGTTTATTTATTAGCAATACAATAATATAAATTGTGGTTGACATTTTGAGAAAATAGGGATGTGTGAGTTTTTCTGGTTCATCCCTGAAATTAATTGGGCTTCAAAGTGTTGTACTCAAACTCAAAAAGCCTTGAGGGCAGCATCTCTCCCATGAATAGGAGAGGGTCCGTCCCCCCCAGCATTGGTTATAAATCCTTGAAAAGCCCCTATGCTATTTTCTTCCACTCCCCTGTCCTCCCTGCCAGCTCTCTCTGTAGATCTTCTCCTATGCTGAAGGGAGAGTTTTGCTGCTTATTTTCCTTCTTCATCCTCCCCAAAATAAGATTCCCCCCCCTTGTGGAAGTTCAGGGGGACTGAAACCAGCAGAGAAATGGCAGAGGAGGTTGCAAGTCCCTTTTCAGGCAAGCCCAACTCAGAGGGAGCTGAACCAAACATGAAATAACTGGAGTGGGGGATACATTTCAAGGTCCCCTCTCCTCATATCCTTTTCTCCCCTTCTTACCTTGTCCAACAGAGCAAAACAGGTTGTACAGCTTGCAAAGCACTGACTTAAATTTTCATCCTCTAGAAATAACTCAATAAGAGAGATGGCCTCATGTGGCCAAGAGGACTCTATAGATCCAGTAAACATTCTTTTTCCAATGTTCATATTAGGTGATGCAGGTGTACCCGGCGCGCCTGGAATTCCCGGAGGAGGTAAGGGGATCCTCTATGAAAGAATTCCCTCTTTATCACGGAAGAGATACACTTGCACACTGCGTTAACGGCCACACTCGTCCTAGTACTTAATGCACCCAGCAATCTAAAATTCTGGTGGCCAGGATGCCAGGGAAAGCTCCTTGCATGCAATACTTGCATCTTCAGACAAGTGTTGAACCTGCAGGGGGCTGGAGTGTGTGGTCAAGGAACATCTGGCACAGGAGATGTGACTTATCTGCTCTCTCCTGCCTCCCTCTTCCTATGTTCATCAGATGTAGGGAAAATAACACATGAAGAGGAATAGTTTGTTCTAGTTCTTATAAGCTTGAGGGGTGGCCAAGAGCTGTGCAGAGTACTGAAGCATTGACCACGCCAAGACATGCTCCGTCCCTCTCCCTTGTGCCTCTGAAATTGCATCAGTCACTGCCCAAATATGTTGTATCTCTGCAGCGATATGAGCTAGAAACCTGTTCCCCAGCTCCCCCCAAAATTAAGATGCTCAGCATGCTAAATTCCTTGTTATATCATGTTTTCTGATGCTCGTGCAGTGTGATCAGAAGTATATGCAGCACATGGGCGCCCTTGAGTATGCTGGGGTTGAACTATAGCTATAAATGGATAAACTGTAAGTGCCAGTCATTGTAGCTGCTAACAGTGTGGCCTGAACCTATAGTTGTTGGAAGTCCCAGCCTCCTCCTAAACTCTGTGTTTTAATTTGTGAAAAGAAAGTAGCCAGATTTGGTGTAGTGCTGCTGTGGACAATATAATTGGCAGGACCATCAATTTACCTGTGAGTCATAGGGCGCAATCCTAACCCCTTATGTCACTGACATAAGGGCAATGCAGCTCTGAGGTAAGGGAACAAACATTCCCTTACTTTGAGGAGGCTCCATGAGTGACACCTAACTGCAGGATGCAGCGCATGTCCCATTGGCACCACTATGCCAGTGCTGGAAAGCACTGACATAAGGGGTTAGGATTGTGCCCATAGAGTAGTTTCTGCACAAAGTCAAAGCATCACATGGGCCAGGAGAGAGTTTCAATGACACATAAAAAAAGACATACTGCTAGAAAAGAACTTATTTTTGGATCTGTGCATAAGTGACAAATGAGGAACTGTTTACGAACACAGCCACACATTACACTGACAAATATGTTTCCCAAACTGTTTAATATCACCGCAGGAGTGGGGAGCAGTATTTGTAGGGAAGAATTGGCTTATCCCTTCCCTTCCCACCATTTCTCTTCTGCAAATGCCCCTGGGCAATTTTCTTCCACAGCTAGGCTTCTTCCATTCTCAGAGGGAAAAACTGCCAGGAAAACTTTTGCAGGGGGAAATTGGCAACAATTGAAAGGGTTAAGCATCTCCCTCACTCTCATTGATTTTCTTCTACAAATGTCCCCTACATAAACACAAATCTCAGTGTTACAAAGCAAATGCAGACATGTTTGCTTTGTAACTTCTCATTTCATTTCACCCTAAGTGTCAATATGAATATACTTCAGTGAAAAGGCCAGGATTTAGTTTGTACCTTATGCCTTACTTCTGAATTAATATATTCTCTGACTTCTTTATTTCTATAGCTGGATCAAGAATTTCTCAAGGTCCCCCAGGTCCCCCAGGTCCTCCTGGACCCCCAGGCACAGGAATTAGTTCAGCGAGAGAGATTCAGCAGTACGTCTCTGAGTACCTGCAGAGTAAGTACACAGTGCACAGGATGGCTTCCCTGGGTTTTCATTATATACTCCATACATTTTGTTAAACCAGTTCATGAAATCATGTCTCCTGAAAGCATTTAGTAAAAATACCTCTCTGGGATACCAGAGAAAATCTAGCTCAATATGTGGAGTGTTTACCGTCTTACGTCTGAGCAATCTAAGAGCATATCTACACAGTATGCCAGAGTTAGCTGGTAAAATTATGTGACATAGTTCTGGAATGTGTCGATGCAGATGGGAGGTCATAGTTTGGAATGTTCCCCCATGGAAAAAGCTCCCTATGTATAGTAAACTGGTCCATCAGGGAGAAGCTATGCTAACCTTTTCTCTGATATGCTAGTTTTATACATTAAAGGAGGTGTTTGTATCAGAAAGCATGCAAAATATGGCTAAACACTTCCAGTCTGAAGTGGTACAGTGTGGAGTTTGACCACTGTACTTAATTCTATTTAATGTATATATTGGGTCTTAGCTTGTCTATTGCAAGTTCCAAATATCAGGCTATTCCTGAACTCTCTCAGTAGTCAGGTAGCTAGAGGGTACCTGGTCTTTCACTGGCCAGGGGATTGAAGAGCATCAGAAACAAAGAATGCAATTGCTCTCAAGTTTCTGTTTTAAAACATGATGCTCTCTTGTCATGTTTCCTTTTATAATTGGCTATCAGATTTTGCCTCAGCTGCCAAGATCTTTCTTTCCATGACTCTTTGAATTTCCATGTACACTGTAATACACAGTTGACACCAAATTAAATGATGCAATAAATAAAAATAGCGGTATTTATGATGGATATGTTAATCCACCATGAAACCAATATATTATCTAACCACGTCTGATTGGCAGTGGTTCTTTATGGTTTCAAACAGGGGTATTTCCTGTTCTGTAACCTGTGATTATCTTAATTGCAAGTGCCAGGGTTGAAGTTAGGATCTTTCATTTGGAAAGCATGAACTAAGTAACAGCCCCCTGCTCAGGCTTTTCCTGTAATAGATTTTTCATTGGTTTGTATATGATTCTTGCTTAGGGATTCTTGGTAGACTTGATAAGATGCATGCTTACACCCCACACAAACCAAACTTTAAACAGACAAGGTCAGTTTAGCTAAGGCTCTAGATGCCAACTCCTTTCTTGAGAGTTGGTGGCAACTTATGCTGTGGAGTGAACTTCCCAGATCCTTTGGGGAATAACATGCAGTCTCCAATGGAAATGTTGATACAGCCACACAGAAGAACTACAAGACTGCGTCACCACCATTCATCTATTTCAGCAGTTATCTGATGCCATCTTTCTGCTTCTTTAGGTGATGGACGTTACCTGGTTGAATCACAAGGCCCTGCTCTGGACTATGCTGAGTTAGCCCGTCGTGTTGTGAGCTACATATCTAGTAAGTAACATGCTTCTTTTTACCAAGCTGCCAGTTAGGCCTCTGTTTTTAGCCATGGATCTGAGAACTGAGTTTACCTGCTCCTGTTTGCGACAGGCCAGTTTCTTGGGCATTGCCATCATGAATGTTTTGTTGCTACCACTATGAGCCTTTGCTTCTGGTTGTGTCCAAATCCATGTTAGTTTTGGATGGCAGAAGCTCACTTGAGGCAGGGCCTTCAACAACTCTTAATGTTTCCCAGGGTCTTCTTGCTTTTTACACTGGACATAAGTGGCCCACCTTCATATTGACCCTTTTGCTTGAAGTTGACACTTCCACTCTGCTTTTCCTTAAATTATGGACTACCCTAGCTTTTCAAAAAAGAAAATATACTAAACTAAGGCAGCTTTCAATGTGAACAGATTGTTTTTGATGCATTAGATTTTACTGCCCTTTGCTAGACAATATTTCATCTGAGCTATTCTATATGACTGTGGGCCCAATCCAATCTATCCAACCTTCCAGCACTGATGCAGCTGCAATGCAGCCCCAAAGTAAGGGAACAAACTTTCCCTTACCTTAAGGATACCTCTGTGACTGCTTCCCCACTGCAGGATGCAGTACATTCTGTTGGCACGGCTGCATCAGCGCTGGAAAATGGGATAGTATTGGGCTCTAAGATTTGGTAAAATTGGATACTATATGCTGTATTATTTCCAATCTAATGCAATTTGTCAGTACTAAATTCCAGCAGCATAAATGGGATATGTTACCTATGCATCTTATTTATGGAACTTCATTTACTGAACTTCATGGAACTTCAATGTGCTTAGAACTGCAGTTTTAAGTATTTTAAGTGCACGCTTTAATTATATAGATTTCAGTTGAACTTGAGTCACAGTTCATCTTTGTTGGCTTTGCTATCTTTTTCATCAGATTTCACCAGATAGCACTTTGCTATCTTTTCACCAAACTTAGTGGTCAAATGTGTGAAAGGGACTCAGGTGCACCAACTTCTAGTGACTAATACTACAATATTGAAAGTCGGATTGGTGCCAGTACACTGACATATGCATACTAGGGGGTCATGCTATTGGATAGAACTGTAGGACTGCTCTGGTGAAGAAGGCCACGTACCGAGGAACATTTTGGTGGTCACTGATTGTCAGGCTCTGCCTGAACCAAGATGCCACCTGGAGTGACAACCAAATTCTGCCCTCCTTTTTAGTTTCTTTGGCATGTACAACCCCATGCATGCCACTGCCTCCTACCTCAGCCACCTCCCACCACACCTGCAGAATTAACTGGGCAGGGAGGATTTTGAGAGAAGTGGAGGCAGAGGAGGAAGCAGAGAGAAGTGGAGGTGAAGGAAGGTGGAAGTTCTGTTCCCAGTTGCTAGAGAGTGAATTGTAACAGGATTACAGGCAATGGCTGAGCATGTAACAGATGAGTGTGAGAAGCAGGGCCCATCCTGACCAGTTCATTATCTCCCTAGCCTACAACTCAAAGCAGGCAATTCAGCACCCCATTGGTGGGTGGCTCTTACTGATTGTCCATTATCCACACACATTGTTATGTTCACAAAGCAGGCACTTCCATTAACACAGGCAGGATTTTGCTGACCCTACCATGATAGGGTTGTGATGTCATTCTACCAAGCTGGAGCAGAGTCTTCCAGACTTAAACATAGCTTGCCTTCATTATTGACTGATTGTAGTAATCAGTTATGTTGTTATGTTGAAATTTTTCCTGCCAGTCTTCCTTTCCTATTTGCACTTATGAGTCTTATTTGTAAATATTTCTCTTTCTCTAGCTTCGGATTCATTGTCCCAGATGTTCTCCTCAACTGCATTCACGTATGAAAATCTCCTTATCATGCTTCAGAGTAAGTAGCTAGCCGAAGGCCTGCAAGGAGTTAGTACCACATATGTGTGTTTATGTATTTATAAAAAGACAGTATGTACTTATTGGTTAGAACGGTCATCAGCATATTTACTCAGCAAGAAGCAAATCTGGTCTCACCTTCTAGTATTCTGAACAGTGAATACAAACCTACTGAGATGATCAGTGGCTTTGCTAGGGGGTGTGGACCACACCAGATGACGCACATTGGGGCGTGACACAACTACTGGTAAAAAATTTTAAAATCTTGGTATTTTCCACTAATACCATCATGTAGCACTTTGCTATATATCAATCTATCAGCGCAATTCTAACTTGCACTGGAATAGGCAGGCCAGTGGGCCTGTGCTGTATCTAGTGCAAGTTTGGGGCTGGCTGAGCCTCAGCCCAAGGCAAGGGAAATCTTACCCTGGGGAAAGCTGCAGTGGCGCCAATGGGTCTACCTGACAAGGTGGCATGGATCCGAGCAGAATGGAGCAGCTAGGAGCTGCTCTGCATCGCCGGGGAATGGGGCTAGGATTCAGGGGGTCCATCATTGGAGTGACGTGCTGGCCTCCTGCACTGGGTGGTGCAAACCCTAGTGCAAACACTGGAGATGATTGACAACAAGGGAAGCAGTCTTGTTTTATTTCATTTCCCTCCATTGCATGTAATGAAAGGAGAAAAGAGCAATGTTAACAGTTCTTTGCTCCAGCTAATATTCTCCAAACTGGCAAGGTATGAGAATATATTGCTGGCATTCCTCTTTCTGATTTAAGAATAGATTGGCAGGCAGTTATCATTTATCAATTTTAACATTACATTTTTTCAGTTTTTTAAACTCAAGTAAACACTTCAAGTGTACTCAAATATATCATACTTATAATTATGTTTTCCAGCTTTCTGTAGTTATTCATTTATTTAAACAATTTTTATCCTGCCATTCAAAACAAACAAACAAAAAACCCACCCAAAAAATCCACAAGGTGGCTAACAATTCAGCACAATAGACCTATAAATGTGTATTAACTTACAATGGCTGTCTCCAATGTACTCTTAGATCCACCATCAAAACATTTCTGACAAAGTAGTTCACTCTCTTTGAATCAAATACAGCTAGTTGTAGTTTGACAGATACAGCTAGATATAACTGAGGTTCTCACTGAATTACTTGGTGGTCAATATGCACAGCAAGCTATAATCAGCAAAGATAGCTTTGCTAGAAGTGAAGAAGCCTACAAATTTACAAAATGTAATATTTTAAAAGGAACCTAGAAAACCATTGGTTGATTGGTTAGAACTGAATCATTCCATGTGAGAAATACTGATGCTTCCTGTAAATTTTGTTGTATCTGTACAGAAAATAGAACAAACAAGTAAATGTTGGGTTTTTTGTTTCTTTCTAGGACAGGACATTCGCCAGCTTCTAACTGGACCTCGTGGTCCTCCAGGTCCCCCTGGCCTATCTGGACTGGGAGGAGACAGCTTAGCATTGTCACTGGATTATGATGAATTGACAAGACGTGTTGTCAGCTACATGACAAGTAATTATTCCTTGTTCAACCCAAACATGCCTTAAAAGCAAGAGATAAAGAAATGAACTTTCATTGCTATAATGATGATGGATCTTTTTCTGAAGCATCCCCAGTTGTAAATTAGTCTAATGGAGCAATCCTAGGCATGTCTACTAAGACATAAGACCCACTGTATCCATTGGAATTTACTCCTTGGAAAGTGCATACAGGATTGTATCCCATGTCTCATAAAACAAATTCTGTCTCATGAGACCTATTCTGTCTCATAAAACAAATATTCAGAGATTTTTTTTAACAAGGAAGGTCAAGGTCTGCCTTTGAGTCAAGGTCAAACAGAAAGTCCTAACTGCTCATATATACCTGGCCTCAGGACTTTTAGCCAACCCCAACCTTTTTGGGATGGGTAGTAGGGGTTACCCTTCTGTCAAGGATGAGGTCCCACTCAGTGTGCATTATGGATGGCATGTAACTTCTTCCGTGTTCCCTATTCAAATCTACAACATTTCATTTTCCAATTCTATTACTTCTATTTATTTCTTAATGTCTGTTAATATTCTAGGTTCAGGAATCAGTATTGGGGTACCTGGTCCTCCAGGTCCCCCTGGTTTGCCTGGAACATCTTATGGAGATATCTTAGCTTTGCTGCAAGGTAAGCCTTGAAATCCTCTCAAGCCATCTTGGGAGGTCAGAAATACTGACAGAAACATTGGAAGACCCTACTGTATGTGATGATTTCTCACATTGTCAGCAGGAACTAATGGCCTGTTATTCCTCAACCTGTATTTTTCACCTCTAGATCCACCTCTGTGGTTCAGAAGGATTGGATATAGAATATATTCATCTAGGGTTAAATTTAATTCAGTGAGGCAAGGCAGTTTCACCTTCTTTGCAACAGGCAAATGGCTAGGGAGTAAGCTGTGTGGATGTGTTTCTCCTTCAGAAATTAGAGTCACAACTGAGGGGTAAGCTATAAGACTCTTACAGCCCTATCCTATCTAACCTCTAGGTAAGGGAACTTTTGTTCACAACCCAGGGGTAAGCCTCCACTGCCACAATGAGTCTAATCAGGCCTACACCAGTGATTTTGCTGGTGCAAGTCCTAGTGGATTTGGGAAGGTGGACTAAGACCAGGAAGGGGGAATAGGATTTTCATAGAGCTGCTGCTGCTGATACTGCCTCCTTTCCTGGCTTTGGATACACCATGTCCCTTCCCCAGACTCCCTCTCCTTCCTCCGTCTCCCATCCCTGGTCCACCCACCCATCACACATGCTTACCAGGGCTTTTCTGGAGGCTGCTGGCTGCCTGTGGCACTGGTCAACTGCATGGAATGGCAGGTTGTGTTTTGTGACCACTGTAGAGCATGTTGCACCACTGGAACATGAACAGGCCCATAGGATTAAGCCATTAGTCATGTGTTCCTTAGGACCAAATCTGATCCTTAGGAAGCTCAATGGAAGAGCATCTGCTTTGTACTCAGGAAATCCCAGGTTCAATCCACACCAGGCTGGATTGAAAAGGGGATTGGACGAGTTTCTGGAGGAAAAATCCATTATGGGGTACAAGCCATGATGTGTATGCGCAACCTCCTGATTTTAGGAATGGGTTAAGTCAGAATGCCAGATGTAGGGGAGAGCACCAGGATGAGGTCTCTTGTTATCTGGTGTGCTCCCTGGGGCATTTGGTGGGCCGCTGTGAGATACAGGAAGCTGGACTAGATGGGCCTATGGCCTGATCCAGTGGGGCTGTTCTTATGTTCTTATGTTCAGGCAGAAACCTGGTTTGTTTTTGTTTGAAATCTTGGAGAGCTGCTTCCAGTCAGTGTCACCAGTTCTGAGCTAGAAGCATAGTCTGACTCCACAGAAGGCAACTGTGAATTCAATCATGTCATTGGGCTTGATGGGTTTGCACCTTTTTTTCCTGTAACTAGCATGCACAGGGAGTGCGGTTCTGATCTGCACTAGAGCCATGGTGAAATAGGAAGCTTTATTCCTGTCTCCCACTGTGAACCTGCTCTGAACTTTGAAACACAGTATGTCATTTATCCCAGAAAAAAAACCTTTTATTAGCTCTGAATGGAGGTGTGTTTCCAATTTGTGCATGAGGTTGTTTGGGAGGGGCTGATGTAGATTGGGACCATGGTGGAGGCTACAGCAACCTGATCATCCTCCTATAGGCCCATTCTGGATGTGCTATTTATGTGCTATTTAGAGAAAAAAAGCAAATGTCAGGCCAATGTTGTGAATAAAGTCACATTGAGTTTAGTCTTATTATAGCAGCTTTTGAACCACTTTATAGAAATGTTTTCTTTATGAAGAACCCCAAGATAATCCAGGGGTGTAAGATGTATGATCCTAATCATTTACCAGAAAGGCATGGCAGATTCTTATATTCGGTTAATCATTATGCACAAATGAGAAAGAGAAGACCTTCTGCCTGGGGATAGGGGCAGGGCAGGTAAACCTTGCTTGCATAGGAAAAAAAAATGGGTAAATTTCTTAAGCACTCATTCACTTTTTTTGCTCTTTCAGGCTCAGAGTTTAGAGGCATTGTAGGACCACCTGGCCCACCCGGCCCACCAGGAATACCAGGCAGTTCATACTCCAGCCTCACTGCAGAGGAAATTGCTGCATATCTGCAGAGTAAGGAGATTTGCCAAATTCTGTGTGTTGGTAGAAATTTGGGTCTTCACAGAGGAGAATCCGCAATGCCACCTAGGCCAGAAATTTAGACACATGTAATTCAGCGCAGTATAATCTAGTGATTCCCAAAGTCGCGAGCAGTGGTTAAGTTAGGCTGCAAGCCTATGCCTGTTTACTCAGAAGGTACGTCCCATTGTGTTCAATGGGGCTTACTCCAAGGAGAGCGTGCATAGGATTGCAGCCTATGAATTGCACCAGAAAAGATGCTGAGAACAATAGAACGTGATGGAGCCATCATGTGGGTGAAAAGATTTCCTAGCAGAACAAAACTGAGCAGTTGCTATAGGGCTGAGCCATTTGGTAGCTGCCTCCAGTAGCAGATGGGCAGAGGATGCCCGCCTCCACTGCTCTTCCTTTTTCCACTTTGAAAAGACTTTGGCTTTGAAAAGGAAAAAGGATAATGGAGCAGAAGTATGAGGAGAAGAGAGGAAAGGGGAAGCTGGAGGATCAGACTCTAGTCTGCCACACTCCTCTCCACTGTGCTCTCTCTTCCACAGTCCTTCTGTTATCCTCTTCCTTTTCAAAGGCAGGAAATGGAAGAAGAAACAATGGCTGAGGCGATCGACACACTGCTGTTGTCATTTTGTACCTAGACATTTTGTTCATTTGAAACAAACACCAGAATTTTGTTTTGACATTGTCAGTATTTAATGCTGACAGGTTGGAAATTTCTATCCATTCAAATAATTTATTATGCTAAAAAACAGAAGAATGGTGGCTTTTGACCTATTTATATCAAAGTTGTATTGCCATAAAAAATCATTGCAAGATACCTGCTGAGAACTTCAAGCTTAGAATTAGAAAAACATGGAGAAAAGAAAGAATTAGCAAAGACAAACTTGAAAACAGAAAGGAAAGCAGAAAATTTTAGTTCTTGCCATGGTTTCTAAGCAAGCATCTTCTTAGTTCGGTCTCCTGGTTAACCAAAAGCTTTATGGTACTTCCTTTCCTTCTCTTTTCAAGGTGTGGGGTACTCCTCACTTTCTGGACCTCCTGGACCACCAGGGCCACCAGGACCACCAGGGCCACCAGGCTTTTCAGGAACTGGCCTTCTTTCCTATGGTGATGATGTTTGGACTGACCAGTTCAGGAGTGAATTGACCAAGTACATTACCAGTAAGACACACACACACACTTCCTCTTTCTCTTTCCCCAGTTCTGTTTGCTGGAGCCAGCTGTTTCTTTTCTTGAAAGTTCAATTATGGGCCTCATCCTGGTTTTTTTTTGCCTAAGGCTGATCTCATAGCTCTTTGCAGCAGCTGAGAAATACATACAACAGCTGTTAGTTTGGGTTGAAAGCTCTCTTGAGAAATGGAAAGTGTTTATTATGGTCCTGTTTTAAGGTGGCCTCAGTGGATTTATGGCTGCATGGCTTCCTTTGGGCAGTGCCATTTTACACAAAAAAATGCATACAAAAATGCATACAAAAAAATGTATGCATTTGTGCTCCCTTAATGGCAGCCCAAAGGCCAATAGCCTTGAGAATGCCTCCTCAGGGCCAAATCCTATCCAACTTCCTAGCCCTGGTGTAGCTTTGCCAATGGGGTTTGTGCTGCATCCAGTGATGGGAGGGTAGTTATGGAGGCCTCCACAAGGTAAGGGAACATTTGTTCCCTTGCCTAGGGGTTGCACTGCAGCTGCACCAGTGCTGGAAAGTTGGATAGGATTGGACCCTCAGCTGTCTACCTTTACCTTCAGCTTATTTTCCAGCTTCCAAGTTGATACCTTAATAAAATGTTCCCAAAATCTGACTAAGGGTGCAATCCTAAAATGCACTTGGGCCAATGCAAGCCCCTTGCACTGGTTCGGGAGTGCTGCAAAAGTGCTATAAAGCACTTTTGTGCCACTTGTTGGGGAGATAGGCCAGAGCATGGACGTGCGCTGACCTCCCTGTGCGGCTGCGGACCCAGAGGAGAGGGTGCATTGCGTGGGCCAAGCTTAACAGATGCAGGGGTCAATGGGGTTGTGGGATGAGTGGAAAGGAGGCAGGAGAGAGGCATTTCAGGATGGGGGAGGGTGGGTGGCGGGTGGGACTGTGGGCAGGCAGGCAGGGAGCAGGAGGCAGGGCCAGGACCTGGCAGTTATGCTGGATCCTGACTCTGTTCCTGGGCGGTCCAGGGCAGTCTTGTCAGGTGGTGCAGATCCAAGTAGATCCATTGGGGCTGCTGCAGTGTGACATGGGATAAGGGGAAATGTTTCCCCTTGACTTGGGCTGCACCACTTTTGGTCCCAAACTTGTGCTGGATGCAGTGCAGGTCCACTGGCCTGCCTACTTCCACTGCAAGTTAGGATTGCTCCCTTAAGGGACCCACAGTCCTATAAGCACCATCCTGCCCATTACCATGAACTGCAGCTGCTGTGATTGCACTATATTTCAGAGGAGTCCAGGCTACCTAGTGGGTTAAAAATGTGGGATTAGGGGCCCACTCCTATCCAATTTTCCAGTGCCGGTGCTGTTGTGCCAATGGGGTATGCGCTGCTTCCTGTGTTGGAGAGGCTGTCACAGAGGCTTCCTTGAGGTATGGGAACATTTGCTCCCTTACCTCAGGGCTGCCTCAGTGCTGAAGAGTTGGATAGGATTGGGCCCTAAGTCTTCTCAACTGCTAGCATTTTGTCTCTTGGTTATTTATGCTCTGCACATTTATGGCAAGTTGTTGCCAACTTTGATGAGCATCCAATCTGTTGGAGGAGTCTTCTGTAGCGTTTGTGCAAAGGCGAGGGCACTCAACTGAAAGTGACCGGGCCACGGTCTGCATGGTCCATTGCACAGAGTTTCTCTGCATTTCACAATGCTCGAGCAGGAGCAGGACGTGGTCTCGGTCAACACAGCATGGTAATCCTTGATAGACAGGGGTACTGTTCTTCCACCTCACCTCCTGCTGCAGTGGAATGTTGTTAATGTTCAGCTTCATACTTGGCACCCTTTGTAAGTTTCAGCAGTTTTGTAAAGCATCCTTTCTTTAGCACCACAATCTCATTACTAGAGCAGCTCCATTACTGTTCACTTCTGTCTTTTATAGGTGATGATATTCGTAGTTTCCTCATAGGACCTCCTGGGCCACCAGGACCACCTGGTCCGCGAGGAGATGGCAGTCTTATGGCTGGAGGTTACAGAGGCTCTCTAAATTCAGAATCCTCGTATGACACATCCGTGAGTTCAGCCATCACCTATGATGCCTCACTAGCCAGAGGGGGATCACGTAGCAGCTCATCGGGAATCAGTGCAGCAAACGCTGCTGCACGTGCAGCAGACGGATCTTATGGTGGCACACTTGGAGCAGACGGATCTTATGGTGTTGCACTTGGAGCAGATGGATCTTATGGTGTTGCAGCTGGAGCAGACGGATCTTATGGTGGCACACTTGGAGCAGACGGATACCAATTTAGATCAGCGGGTGCAGGAGGATCCTATAGTGGATCATTTGTTGGATCACTAGATTACAATGAATTGGCAGCCCGGCTGTCCGAAAACATACAGAGTAAGTATACATATGTTTTATTCCATTCCATGATTTAAAGAGTGCAGGACAGATAGCTTTAGTTTTAGAATCAGAAGCAAATATAAACAGTAAAACGTCCACGAAACAGTCCCATTGACCAAAGCCACCTGCTATCATTTTAACCATTTCAATAAAACATATAAGATGCTTTTGGAAGATGTTTAGGATTTGATGGCTCCTTGGAGGAGAAGAGGAATTACTAAAGTAGTGGAGAAACCATTAAGAACTTTTTAAAAACTGTTGTCTGGGCTTGATACCATAATCAACTTGCTTTTTGTCATCCATCTGCCAAATCTCTAGTAGCTATAGATTGATTCGGGGCATGAGGTTGTGATAGTAGGAAAGAATTCCTATTTCCCGAATTCCTATTTCCCAGATGTGATGTTTATTGTTATATTATTTTGGTCTTTTATTTTGTAAACCACCCTGGAAATTTGATTGACATTTGGCATAAAAATATTTTACATACATACATAAAGCCTGCTGAGAGCACAACACCAATCTGGATGTTGGTGTAGGACCAGTTCTCTCTGTCACTGTGTGTGTGTGTGAAGCATTTGATCATCTCATGTGTATTTGGCCTTTTCCACTGCTCAGGATACTAGTATTTGTGCTCACACAACCATGCCTTGGATTCTGCTTTTAGTACACCACTGCAAACACCATTTTTACAGTCCTTGCCAAACATCTGTTCAAGGTTGCTAGTTCCCATGATCACATGATCAAGCACAAAAATGCTTCAGGCACCTGCCACCAGCTGGTTGCTTGAACAGACCCCATATTAGGCTGAAATGCACAGCTCTGAAGGTTTTGTTCTCTTTACTCTGTAAGAATGATCTCAGAAATTTAATGATCTGTCTCTGGAAACTAAGACCAGGAGCTATGGCTCTTTTGAGCTCCAGCATTAACATTTTGAGACAGTGTGCATCAAACAAGAAACTGAATTGTACAGTACTCTGTGGAAAATGACACACCTGATTAGTCTTTGTGTTACACAGTTCAATACAACAGTTTTGCATTGGGACATTTTCCAAAGCTTTGAGGAAGCTTCAGTCAACATTATAGGACAATGCAAGCAGAGAAAACTCAACAGAGAACGATGCCTGTTGGTGCTGACTCTTTATACAGTGAGATTTTCTCTGCATTTTAAAGAGCTGGGATAGGATCTACCCAGGGAGGTCAGAGGAACAATTTTCAGGGACTCTTCCCTTATAAGCGGTCCCATTGTATTTCAACTTCTCAGGCCGAGGGCTCCTCCAGGACCTGATGACTTCTGCAGTGCAAGGACCACCTGGGCCTCCAGGCCCTCCTGGCATCCCAGGCATCAGCAGGGTGTTTGCAGCCTATGGCAACGTTACTGAGGATCTAATGGATTTCTTCAGAAGTAAGTGGTATATCATTTACTATAGGACATTGCATGCACCTACCTACAGCTCTAGATTAATTAGGTAGAGAGTAAGCTGTCAATGGCAGTGGTTCTGGGCCCCTGTATGGAGACACACATTGGCTCTCTTTCATCGTCCCCAGCACATGGGAGGGCAAGCAAGTGGTGATAGAAGCAGCTTGGGACTGTGCTACATTATGCTTTGGGGCCTCTTTCCTTCCAATCCTCCAGGTCAATTTGGATTCTTTCCAGGAGCTCTTTGCAGAGGGAGCAACCTCATTAGCCATGGCAGCTTAGAACACTAGTTTCAAAATATAGTCACACCATGATTCTAGAGCAACCATTTTCAACCACTGTGCCATGGCACATTGGTGTGTGGCAAGTGGTCCACAGGTATGCCACAGGAATTTGGGGAAGGTCATTTATTAGTAGGGCCACTGGGGGGTGTGAGCTTCCCACTGGCAGCATAATGTGCCTTGTCAATTGTCAGAAACTTGTTGGTGTGCATTGACAATTTTAGTGCCTTGTCAGTGTGCCGTGAGATGAAAAAGATTGAAAATCACTGTTCAAGAGTGTCATCAGTCTATATTAAATATAGAACTATGAAATTCTAGAGTCATCACGATTCTAGACTTCTAGGCTGTTGCAACTTGTGCAATATGCCTCTTATAGAGGCTTATCATTCCCACATGAACCTCTGCAGATCTGTGGGCACACGTTCAATACGGCCTCATGTGTGACACTGCCTCTGAATAGAATAACGCCTTCAGGCAAACTGGATTTCTGGCCTTTCAAAGAGTGACGCAGATACCTTTTTGTTCTTTGAATTTGAGTGGCAGTCTGAACTCTATACACTTTGTAGAATTGAACTACTTATTCAAAGGACCAAAAGCTGAGAAAGCATCACAAGAATCCTGGCCTGTCTTTGGAAGGCCTGTTTCATGCCACAGTATTTCTTATGTTTACAACATGTCTAAGGAAGTGAACTTCTCAGACATGCTGCTATTTGTTTTCTACAGCTTATGGAACAATTCCAGGCCCACCTGGACAAAAAGGAGAAATGGGATTCCCAGGACCCAAAGGTAAGAATTTGGATACCACACCTGTAGTTATTGGAAATCCAAGCAAAGCAGACTGAAAACTGAAATAGTTGATATAGCTTTGGCGGGCATCCTTTCAGTAGGGGTGAAGAGTCACCCATCTGTTTACAAATGGACACTTTGGAGTGCTGTATTTGGGACTGAACAATTGCTTAAGTTTTCCATTTGTACATTAATTATTTTTATTGACGTATATACTCAAGTTCAAAGCAAAAAAAAAACCTATTCTGTCTTGAAACTGAAAGAACAAGGTTGGTGTTTCAGGTAGTCCTAGAGAGAACACAGGAAGAGCCCTGCTGGATAAGGCTAGGGGCTCATCTAGTCCAGGTTCCTGTATGCCACAGGGGCCCACCAGATGCCTCTGGGAGCACAGAGACAGCAACAACATACCTCTATCCTGTTGCCACTCCCTTACACCTGGCATTCAGAGGTAGCCTGTTTCTAAAAGCCAGAGACTGCATACAGTTATCATGACCTGTAACCTTTAATGGATCTTTTCTCCATGAATCTGTCTTTTAAAGACACCTAGGCTAGGTATCACCAGAACATCCTGTGGCAATGAGTTCCACAGATTCATTACATCCTGAGTAAAAAAATATTTCCTTTTTTAAGTTAAGCAATTTGGTGGATGTCCCCTGGTTCTGGTACTATGTGAAAGGGAAAAGCCCTTCATCAACCCCATGCATAATTTTCTGTCACAGTCTGCCAGCCACCTTTTTCTAGACTGGAGTCTCGCACACTGTGTAGTGCCCCAGCCCAGTAATCATTTTGGTTGCTCTCTTCTGCACCTTTCTGTACTCACCTCTCAAATCTCCCTTAACTCATTTTTGCCTGGCCCAAGGTGTACACATTTGTCCCTGTTGCATATATGCAACGTTGGGCAGAAATGGGTTAAGCGGTTGGTCCAGTTCTGGGTTTGTCATCTGCTGTGATGAGCATGTCTTATTTTGCCTCTGGCTGCTTGTCAGGCATGACCATTGCTGACTTTCATTTTAAGACAGAAAAAAATCCATTTTAGGAACCCGAAACATAACCCACCAGGTTTCTGTGTATGTATTTTCCTGTCTGTCACTCGTCTGAGAACAAGCTTGTATATTGTGGCTATCTAGAATCTGGCTCAGACAGTGATTCTTAAGTTAAAGTCGAGTAGGTTAATTAACTAACTTGGTGGTGCTTGTGCATTATGTCATTCATAGCTTGCATTGGTCTAATTGGCCCAGAGTGATAGAGCCATAAAGGTGTGATCTTGTTGCCAAAGGGAGAATGTTAGGTTTTAAAACAGAGCAAGAACCAGAAGCTTTCTTCCTTGATTTGCTCTTCAGTTAAAGCCTTTACAAAATATATTGATTGGCTGGAGCTTATTGGGGTTGTGCTAGAAGTCATGTGGTCCTTGGCGACTCAAACTTTCACCAGGACAAGGTGGTGAAGAAAGGCACTCCACCTTTAAAAAAAAGCTCTTTTTGGTACCATTTGTGGCTACTTTATAATAAACATTTTCTTCATTGTTTGCAAGGGTATCAAGTTTTTAACCAATGTTTTATGAAAGGGACTACCTGGGGACAAGATGTCAAACTTGTTTCATACAGTGGACAGAATAGCACCCATGATCCCTGCTGAGGGCTGGAAGTGATATCATTAAGCACAAAGTGATGTTATTAAGCAGATGAGGGCCAGAAATAAATACAGCTTGGCCATGTGTATCCAGGGATTTGGGACCCATGGATTTCACTATCCATGGATCCTGATCCTGCAGGAATGACCTGACTTGGACCCTCCAGAGGTGACCAAAGTGCAGCTTCAGAGGGTGTGCTCAGGCCCATGAGCAGCCTTCACTGGCCTCAGAAAGCCTTCAGCTAGCCTTTGAAGGTCACTGGCAGTTTCTTTGGGTTTGTCATAAAGAGCAGAAGTGATGGTTAAAGGCCTTCAGAGAGCGCTCTCCTACTGCCTCGACAGCATCTTCCTTTCTCACGCATCTTGGTCTGCTCCTTCCCCTGTAGCATTTCTTGCCTTCAGAGGCCTCCTTCCATCTCTCCTAGAGCCTCAGCAGAAGTGGCACTGCTGAAAGAGTGGTGCTGGGAGAGACGTTTATCATGTGAGCCATTTAAAGATCTTCTGTAAGCACCTCTGGCCTATAGTGCTTGGCTGCATGCTTTCCAAATAGCTATTTGTGAACATATTAAACTGCTGAAGCTCTTGGGCTGCAGGAAGAGTTTAAAGGTAATGAAAAAGTAGCACTATATCCTCTTGGCACGGAGCATGAATCTAAACTTTAATCCTGGTTCTACAAAGAAGGGCATGTCTGTGGGACAGGCTGGCCTGCTTCATGCTTGCTTTATTTCATATTACTTCTCTTTGCTGTTCCAGGTGATATTGGACCAATGGGACCACCAGGTCGTCCAGGACCAAGAGGACCAAAGGGTGAAAAAGGCGAGAAAGGTATGTAGCTTTTCCAAATTGGATAAGTGTACTTCCTTTTTTTTTTAACACCTTAGTTTCAAGATGGAAGATTATGCAAGCACATTAGAAGTAGATTTTTATGATTCCAACACATACTTCTGTACCCTTCCAACTGGGGTCAATACCCCCTTCTAAAGTCAGAGATTCTTTCAGCCCAATCCTATTCCCCAGCAGCCCACAGCATGAATGGCACTGATGGTATATATACTGCATGCCATGGGGGAAGGCAACCAGCTGAGCTAGGAGAGTAAGAAAAATTTGTTTTACTTGCCTCTCTATAGGCCGCCTGGCCTCCAATGGTTTGCTAGCTCTTTTGTTGGTGCAAATCCAGGCCAGGAAGGGGGATAGGATTTTGGTATGTACTGGTGCTGCCAAGATCCTCCTCTCCCACCCCCAGTTTGGCCTCCTCCCTGCCCTGACGCTCCCCCTAAACCACCCCATCACAACCTTACCTGCTCCTTCAGGGCATCCAGGAGCCACTGGTGTGTGCACAAAGCCTCCAGCCATTTGCACCAGCTGCTCCCTACAGTAGCACGAAGTGGTACTGCAGTGTTTGTGGCACCACAACAGGACTTATGGCAGCAGATCACAAGATCCACCACTGTAAGAGCCCAATAAAATTGGGCCTTTAATGTTCAATTTCATTCCTGGCGGCAGGATGAAGGGTAGTTCACACATTATAACATTCTCCACCTGTAGAACACTTCCATGTTTAAAATAACATGGAGATTGTCAATGAATCATCTATGGGTTTTCTATGTCATTACAATGAATGTACTGCACTTCTCATATGGGGCTGTGATGATTAACCCCCTCTGCTCATTCATTATAAATAACCCTTTCTATCTTCCATTCTATTCATTTCTCTTAGGTGAACAAGTATATGCGCGTCGAAGGAAAAGGAGAAGCATTGGAGTCTAGTCACCCCAACTAGAACACAGACTTCTGAAATTGTCGATGGTTGCTTTTTTGATCTCAATATAGACAAAGCCCTAATTTCCAGTGTCTTCCAACTACTGACCATTCACTTGCCACTAAGACGGGGTATTTTAGGAATGAATGGTTTTTTAAAAAACTCTCATGTCTAGAATCTGGGTGGCTTCTGACAGTACATATCAAACTAACAGCTCATTCCTTTGGCTTTATCCTATATGGATTTGTGACAGATTAGAACTGGGTAGAACTTAACCCTAATCTAAACCTGAGGATTTTATATTAGCATAGCCCAAGCTTTAGCTGACTACCCAGAAAGCACACAGCCCAACTATTCCAAGCTAAGATTAAAGTGAAGCCTTCAGTAGATATTTGGACAAAAGTGAAAGGATTGGATTCAGAGGTTATATAGCTTGCTTTGAAGAAGTAGGTATATAAAGTACATTTAACATTTCCAAGGACTTGGATTTTAAGAGGAGTCAGCTATGCCAGCACTCAAATATACACCAGCAAAATGCATAACCATAGGCTATGCTATCTATTTTTACATTAACGCCAAGCATTGCAAAAATGTGAAGGACCTTGGGGCTGTTAGTATTTAAGCACTTTTGTTAGAACCTATTTTTTGGAGAAAAAATGTTTGCTGTTTTTATATATTAGAAATTACATTTTAATAAAAGCTTCCCATTTAGAGCTTGTTTACACACTGCTGGTCTCATTATAGTGGAAACCAGACAAAGAAGTATTATTACAGACAGGCATGATTAGTGGTAAAGTTTCAGGAGACTGTTAACATGTAGATCACAGTACTAAGTAGCACATTCCCATATTGAGCTCAGTATCAGTACTTTCAAAGTAAGCAGTTTTACTATCCGTGATCATTTCTCCCTCAGCTGGCAATTAGCACTCACTTACTTAATTGCCTGACATCCTCAAAGGGCATCCACATATAGCATGGCAGGGGAAATCTGGGTATAGCATAACATGGTATGCACTAATGAGAATATAGGCAACAGGCTCAAAGCAGACATTCTCACAGCCAAAATCAGATCAAGATTAATCTAATATGTAGTTGATTTTGCATGATACAAATTCTCAAACATAATATAGATGTATCATCATTACAACTGAATGTCTGCTGGTACACTCGGTTATTCTTAAAAAAAATCCCCTGATGTGACTACATAGCTAATTTTACTGATTTGTAAAGGCACAGCAAATGTATTGCCATGTTACACAAGCTATAGTCCAGTTTACTTAGTTGAGCAAGGTCTGCACAAAAATCTGTAAGCAGCAGAAATATGAGTGCTGAACCAAGTAATATTTAACAAAAATGCCACCTTTTCATCTGTGTTGAAACCTGAATTCCAAAATCAGTGACACATCCTTGAAATGCTATCAAATTGTGGCTTCATTAACAAGATAATTGAAAAGAACACACATTACAAAAAGTAACATCAGCACAAGAAAATTAAATTTGGCAGGTTGGCAAAACTGGTGCTTGGTCATCTTGTCAATCAGAACTAACCTCCTCCGATACAAATAGTAAACAGAAGAGCTAGACTTAGGATGAAAGCTCCAGAGGAGAAGCCATGTTAGCCTGCAGCAATAAACACAGCACAGTGTCTTGTGACACCTTAAAGCCCAACAGATTCATTTCAGCATACGCTTTCATGGACTATAGTCCACTTGTTTATGAAGAAATAAATGCATATCTTAGTCTTTACAGTTTCAGAAGACACTGCTGTTAAGATACAATCTAACACATCATGTGCTCAGTGAGGTTTTGTAGTTGTTTATCAAACTCCTCCCCCCTTCCTCCAGCATGCAAACACACTTGAAAAACCGCTTTTGCTATGCACAGGAATTTCAGAAGAAGTTCGTGAAATGGTTGCTAATCCAAGAAAAAAAGCAAATGTATAGAGGCTCTTGAGTGCATCAAAAAGAGTTCTATGGCAAAGACTTGCCAGCCTTCAGTTCAAGCAACAGTTCTAGCAAGCACATGCTGGTTAAGATGAATCCCCTCTATTGATGTTCTTGTTATGTGGGTTTGGAGCAACTAGTCCCTTGTATGGAAAGTCTTTTTAACATATAAAGAAATGAGCTGCACATTCAAACCAGTGGTATCTGTAAATGAGACATTTGCTTTTTAAAAAATAAAATTACTTTTCAAGTTTTTAATTTCTTTTGCAACCTCCCCAAGGGTTGTAAGGGTTACAATATGTTTCACTGTATCCTCCCTGTATCAAAGCAGGTAGGCAGACTGAAGTTGAACTCAACACACATCCCCAACTTTGTTTCAACATGCAAAAGCAATATACTGCCTGTTTCTTTGAAGCATAACACACAGCATTTAAAAAAATGCATTTCCCAATTTTTTTCTGTAGATGGCAGATCGAGCCCAGACCATAATTAGGAGACAAGACCACCACCAGAATGTCTCCATATTTCCAGGCACCCATCAATGCAACACAAAACTACAGGAGAGGGGGTCTGTTTGCTCCCAGACCAAGCACAAACTCCTGGTTTTCACCCTCAAAGCCCTCCATTGTCTTATCCTGTATTATTTCTGGGCTCTTGCATCCCACTACACTCCTACCCAGGATTCTTGCTCCTCTGGCTCCACCTTGCTCCTCCATCCAAGTTTTCTGATTTCTCAAATGGCTCCTTCCCCTTTGCTATCTGTCATGGAACACTCTCCTTGATCACCGCTGAGTTGACTCCTTTCTTCACATTCCTCCTCAAACTCACTTTTTTCATTGAACTTGGCACTGCTGCCTAGTCCTTCTACCTTACTGCCACTTAGCCTAGGAATGTATAAGTGAAATAATCATATATTCCCCACAGTCCCCAGCACCATCCCCCTCTTGTTTCCTGTGTTACAGTCAAAAATAGATTGCGAGTCCCTCCGGCCAGGGCCCTGTGTCCTCTTATTGTAAAACACAGTGTACATTGGGAGCATTATATAAATAGGTCAAGGGACAATAATGACATATTTCACAGGGAGCAGTGGGCTACAGCAAAAAGAAATTAACATACGCTTTTGTTCTTTGCAAAGTTGGCTGTCCTAGCACACAATCACCACCTTTAGCAAGTCTCCTGCCAGAATGAATTGCTTGTGAAACCACTTACCAAATGTACTGAAGCATGTCCCATTTCTTCTGGCTAAGCTAATGCAACCAGGTCCATATTCTATCCCTTAAAGAAAACTCAATTGCTAGGGACCCTGCCCACATTTCTTAGCAACTGATCCAAGACAGAAATGTAGCCTGTACCAGAATAGACTGAGTGCCAAACAGAAGCAAGCAAAGGCCCTGTATTGTCCAACCTAAAATGACAGGACCTCACATAATGGTTCAGCTGGACAGCCCATATTTTGTGAAATGAAGCAGCAAAGGCACAGGGGTTCTTTGACTATTTCTGGATGCTTGCCTACCTCCTGAATGATGGCATAGCTGTGTTTAAACAGTGCCAGCACTTTCTTACTCTCAGTTAGAGTACTTCATGTCCCCCACTAAAGAAATTTTAGTACAAGCATGGATGTTTGACTCCCAACATTTTTTTTAAGCAATGATGGCATCATGTGCATTCATCATGTTAATGTCCAAACATAATATATCTTTAAAGGATACTTAGAACAACTACAGGAGAGAATTCAGAATATCCAGACTTTTTGTTCATGGAAAGTATAACTATAGGTTAAAGAGGTCAGATGGAAAGCAACACACTGAAAATTACTTGAAAATAGTTAAAAGTTCAATCTAAAGAGGACTCTAATAATTTATTCTCAACTCTTCTCACTGGAGAGCACACATAACACAGAACCTACAAGAGTGATGGATAAAGATCTGAAATTGAATATTTCCTTATCCTCATCATTCCGTTCAGGAGAAAAATTGTGTGTATAAATCTAGGGGGATACTAGATTTATTTTTTAGTAGACAAATTTTATTAGGCTGCAACATTTATTGCCAGTGTAGTTCTCAGCATACAAGCAGATGTCCCAGCCTTCCTGGCAGCAGACCAGACATAAAGCCCCAGGAACATATTACATTCAAATACACTACAGTACAGTTAACTTCTTGTTTTCTCCCCCATAGGCAGAGAGGGGGAGATCCCTGCTAGAAAGATTCACAAGCTAAAAATAGACAAAAGAAATAGTAGAAGGGGAGTCATCACACATAGTAATGATTATTTTATGTACATATACAGTACTTGGAACTAGTTTCAGCAGTGTATAAGATCCAGGGGATTGTGCCAAAGGCTGCCTGGAAACTATGTTTGGAGGTGGGATTTGAAGGAAGCAAGAGAGGTGGTATTGTGCAGGTGATCTAGGAGGGAGTGCCAGGCATAAGAAGCAAATGAGAAAGGATCAGTGTCATCTCAGGCAATGGGACACCTTCAGATGGTCTAGGGCAGTATTGCTGGAGGTCACATGGAGCAGTGGAATGGAGCCTATCTCCCCTGATAAGTCAAAAGCTCCAGCTAATTTCTTAAGGATTGCACTGTGTTTACTGAACACTGGGCTCATTCTGTGAACTTGAAACAGGGTAGTCACACAATTGCAGATCAAAAACCAAGAGACTTTCTGAAAAGCAGGTGCAATAAAGCCTACTACTAGGACATTATATATTCTCTTACAAAACAAGAAATGGAAGCCAGATCTCATTCTGGTGAGAAATCATGTCATAAAGCTGCACATTTTTCAGAAATACACAGACATGAGACATAGTTTTAAATGAGAATCAACTTTCAAAGCTTAGTGGGTGGAGGAGAAAGGAGATTTTATTTGAGCAACTGAAAAACTATCTTACTACAGAAGACATCAAAGGCTGCAAGCACAGCATTTACACAGCTGACGTTCCGCTTACTGAAAGTTTAATGTACTCTTCCTTGAGATAAAAGAAACGAAGGTCTCATTTTAAAAATGGAAATTAAGATGCACTTTCCACAAAGAAGAACTACTGCATTTTTAAAAAAAAGAAAATCCTTTCCAACGGAAAAAATGGCTCTCTCTCTCTCAATAAGGACCAGAGGTGCACCAAGGGGGTTCAAGGGGGGCAAATGCTCCAGGCGCCGCACTTGGGGACAGCACTGCAACCTTCTCACCCCCCTTGGTACACCACATCTGAGACCTGCCCCCTCTCCTCCTGTTTAAAGCAAGGGGAGGGGAGAGGGCAGCCCTTGGAGTGGTGGGAAGTGATGTGCACTTCCTCAAATTTCAGAGGAGACTTGAGCTGCTTCTGGCTCTGCCTGAGACTTTTGCAGTGCTTCTAAGTGGCGTGAAAGGCTCCATTGGAGCATTTTAACACCACTGGAAGCAGTGCACACCTCCTGGGCACTGCTTCTAGCAACGGCAAAATGCTCTATCGGTGCCTGGGCTGCCTCCTTCCTTCCCCCTTTGAAACAAAACAGAAGTAACTGCATAGACCAGGGGTGTCCAAAGTTTTTGGCAGGAGGGCCACATCATCTCTCTGACACTGTGTTGGGGGCCAGGGGAAAAAAAATAATTTACATTTAAAATTTGAATAAATTTATATAAATGAATATATTAACGATGAACTTATATGAATGAATGAAGGTCTTGCAATAGATCAAGGCCTATAAAAGGCCTTGTACAAAGCAAGGCTGGCCTTTCCTTCACTGCCACTGCTGCATCACAGATGTAAAACAGCAAGCAGTGGAGGGAGCCCTCATCCTGCAGCTCATGCAAGATGTCAAACAGTTGCTCTCATGCTGAGAGCAGTTGCATCAAGTCAATGTGGGCTCCAACAAATCTCCGGAGGACCAGAGGCTCATTGGAGACTGGGGGCTCCCTGAGGGCCGCATTGAGAGGCCTCGAGGGCCGCAAGTGGCCCCAGGGCCGGGGTTTGGGCACCCCTGGCATAGACGATGATGTCACCACAATTACTTCCAGGTCAGGAGCAGTGGGATAGCAAAGACAGCTGGCCCTTAGCAGAGAAAAGCTCAGAAATGACTCTGGTAAAGACACAGTTTTGAGATGCAGGCTAAAATCAGTTCAGCTGTTTTTCAAGAAAGAATTAAGATCTGAATATCAACAGTACTGCTAAATATTTTCCACTGAATTCAGGGCAATAGAATTAGGAAAAAAATTTATCTGGCTGTCAGTGTCCAGATAAAACAAATCCACAGGATTTTTTACTCTTGTGACAAGACAAAAGTTGAGCTCAGAATGAGAGTATTTTAGTGTGGCGTAGAGCAACACTATGAAACTAAGAAAACAATGGAGACAGTATTATGCTTTGTCAGTTCCTCTGTGAATGAAGCCATTTATTATGTAAGAGGGCAGATCCTGGTAGCACGTTTCACAGAGTGTTTTGTGCCTGCAGTGTTTTGTGGCTGAATGCAATTATGTCTGGGTATACAAAGGTTCCGATACTAACACCACAAACCTTTCACCGTAGAATCTCTGTGGGTTAAATTACCAGGCTTGTGCAGCGATGTAATACTGGGGGCGTGCTATCGTCCTCCAGACCAGAAACCGGAAGGGGACCTTGAAATGAGGAAACCGATCAGGGAGGTGACAAGGAGGGACAGGGTTGTAATCATGGAGGACTTCAATTATCCTCATATTGACTGGGTCAATTTGTGTTCTGGTCACAAAAAGGAGACCGGATTCCTTGACACGCTAAATGACTGTGCCTTAGAGCAGCTAGTCATGGAGCCCACCAGAGGACAGGTGACTCTGGATTTAATATTGTGCGGTACTCAGGACGTGGTTAGAGATATCAGTGTTACAGAGCCATTGGGGAACAGTGATCATGCTGCGCTCCGTTTCGACATGCATGTCGAAGAATACCGGGCAAATCTCTCACAAAAACCCTTGACTTCCAACGGGTGGACTTTCCTCAAATGAGGAGGCTGTTTAGAAGGAGGTTGAAAGGAAAGGTAAAAAGAGTCCAATCTCTCCAGAGTGCATGGAGGCTGCTTAAAATAACAGTAATAGAGGCCCAGCAGAGGTGTATACCTCAAAGGAAGAAGGGCTCCACTAAATCCAGGAGGGTGCTCGCATGGCTAACGAGCCAAGTTAGAGAGGCCGTAAAGGGCAAGGAAGCTTCCTTCCATAAATGGAAGTCTTGCCCTAATGAGGAGAATAAAAAGGAACATAAACTGTGGCAAAAAAAATGTAAGAAGGTGATATGGGAGGCCAAGCAAGACTATGAGGAACGCATGGCCAGCAACATTAAGGGGAATAATAAAAGCTTCTTCAAATATGTTAGAAGCAGGAAACCTGCCAGAGAAGCGGGTGGCCCTCTGGATGGTGAGGGAGGGAAAGGGGAGATAAAAGGAGACTTAGAGATGGCAGAGAAATTAAATGAGTTCTTTGCATCTGTCTTCACGGCAGAAGACCTTGGGCAGATACCGCTGCCTGAACGGCCCCTCCTGATCGAGGAATTAAGTCAGATAGAGGTTAAAAGAGAAGATGTTTCAGACCTCATTGATAAGTTAAAGATCAATAAGTCACCGGGCCCTGATGGCATCCACCCAAGAGTTATTAAGGAATTGAAGAATGAAGTTGTTGATCTCTTGACTAAAATATGCAACTTGTCCCGCAAAACGGCCACGGTGCCAGAAGATTGGAGGATAGCAAATGTCACGCCTATCTTTAAAAAGGGAAAGAGGGGGGACCCGGGAAACTATAGGCCAGTCAGCCTAACATCTATACCAGGTAAGATGGTGGAATGCCTCATCAAAGATAGAATCTCAAAACACATAGATGAACAGGCCTTGCTAAGGGAGAATCAGCATGGCTTCTGTAAGGGTAAGTCTTGCCTCACGAACCTTATAGAATTCTTTGAAAAGGTCAACAGGCATGTGGATGCGGGAGAACCCGTGGACATTATATATCTGGACTTTCAGAAGGCGTTCGACACAGTCCCTCACCAAAGGCTACTAAATAAACTCCAGTCAGGGAATTAGAGGACAGGTCCTCTCGTGAATTGAGAACTGGTTGAAGACCAGGAAACAGAGAGTGGGTGTCAATGGGCAATTTTCACAACGGAGAGAAGTGAAAAGCAGTGTGCCCCAAGGATCTGTCCTGGAACTGTGCTTTTCAACCTCTTCATAAATGACTTGGAGACAGGGTTGAGCAGTGAGGTTGCAAAGTTTGCAGACGACACCAAACTTTTCCGAGTGGTGAAGACCAGAAGTGATTGTGAGGAGCTCCAGAAGGATCTCTCCAGACTAGCAGAATGGGCAGCAAAATGGCAGATGCGCTCCAGTGTCAGTAAGTGTAAAGTCATGCACATTGGGGCAAAAAATGAAAACTTCACATATAGGCTGATGGGTTCTGAGCTGTGATAGATCAGGAGAGAGATCTTGGGGTGGTGGTGGACAGGTCGATGAAAGTGCCGACCCAATGTGCGGCGGCAGTGAAGAAGGCCAATTCTATGCTTGGGATCATTAGGAAAGGTATTGAGAACAAAACGGCTAATATTATAATGCCGTTGTACAAATTGATGGTAAGGCCACACCTGGAGTATTGCATCCAGTTCTGGTCGCCACATCTCAAAAAAGACATAGTGGAAATGGAAAAGGTGCAAAAGAGGGCAACTAAGATGATTACTGGGCTGAGGCACCTTCCTTATGAGGAAAGGCTACGGCGTTTGGGCCTCTTCAGCCCAGAAAAGAGGTGCCTCAGGGGGGACATGATTGAGACATACAAAATTATGCAGGGGATGGACAGAGAGGATAGAGAGATGCTCTTTACACTCTCACATAACACCAGAACCAGGGGACATCCACTAAAATTGAGTGTTGGGAGAGTTAGAACAGACAATAGAAAATATTTCTTTACTCAGTGTTTGGCTGGTCTGTGGAACTCCTTGCCACAGGATGTGGTGATGGCGTCTGGCCTGGATGCCTTTAAAAGGGGATTGGACAAGTTTCTGGAGGAAAAATCCATTACGGGTTACATGCCATGATGTACAACCTCCTGATTTTAGAAATGGGCTATGTCAGAATGCCAGATGCAAGGGAGGGCACCAGGATGAGGTCTCTTGTTATCTGGTGTGCTCCCTGGAGCATTTGGTGGGCCGCTGTGAGATATAGGAAGCTGGACTAGATGGGCCTATGGCCTGAACCAGTGGGGCTATTCTTATGTTCCAAGAGACTGAGATCTTTCTAGCATCACAGTGAGAGGTTAACCCAGGTCAAAAGAGTAGGAATTACAGAATTACAATGTACAGCTAATCCTGCAGCAGTTTTCTTAACACTAAGTACTAATCGTAGATCTCTTGATGTCTAGAGCAGGAGGAGATACTGGCAGGTTTAATTATGCTTGAGAATTTCAAAAACAGGAGCAAGTTTTAATGAAAACTGACAGAGGAAAGGAGAACTGCATTTTCAGTATTTTTTTTTTCTTTTGTGCTGCTGAACTACTTTTAGCCCACTGCACAGGAACAGCTCTCACACAGTGCTGATAATTGCTTATTTTTTCATTTGCCAATAGCCAGAAGTACCTGTACAGTACTAGTTTGTGCCTGAAACATGCTTTTGTCTTAGTTTTGATACAGCATATGTGAGTGTGTTGTACAAGCTAGGTTAGCCATGTTCCAAGGTGTTGCAAATGGATCATTAAAGTGGGAGATGTTAAAATAATAATAGTCTAAAGGTGATACTGAGAAGCACTGACAAGCAGCACACTGTACTGCAACCTTTTGAATATCTATAATGTCTGAAAGGGAAGTCAAGCAGGTTTCATATGCAAACTGCACATTGCAACCCTATAAAGTTTTGCTGAAAAGTGTTGGCCTACCCCATTTAATGAAATAGAGGTAAGGTGCTAGTAGATCCCAGGGCTCCATTTACTGTATGCCTTTGGCATTAATTCTTAAGTATCTCAGTTTCCAGACATATACTTCCTTATGAGGAAACAATTTCAATTCAACAGTTTCATATCATGACAGGGGTACCCTATTAACACAATATAAGATTGAGGCCATAGACTAAATATGGAAAAATGGTAATCATGCAGCAGCAGACAACGGAGTTCCAAACCACACATTACTGTTTATGATTGAGGGTGCAAATCACATACTTCTTGCATCAAATGGCACTTGGGAGGGTTCAATAGCACTGTGTGATTTTCAGCAAGGGAACAGTACAGTGGTAAGGAGTTAAGTGCCCTCTACATCCAGACTGTGACACCAGGCCAGCGGATGCACAACCCTAACAAAGACCCTCACATGGGAAACTTATAGTTTCAGTCTGGGGTGAGGTGGAGTGGAGAAACTCAGGCAAGGAGGAGTGAGTTCAGGCATTCAGCCATCAAACAACTGCTGTTTTATTCTATTTTTGTGTGCCCTAATTCAGGTATCAAGACCAAACCTTTTGTGTCTCACATGTTCCACTTTCAGGTTTGCTATATCCATACTGCTTGCTATATCCATACTGCCATGATGAAGTGGGTGTCAGTTCAGAGGTCCAATCTGGATGTTATGGAAAACTATGGTCCCTAAAAACCAAGAAAGAATCTATGACAGGGCAGAAGGAAGAACACACAATTCTAATGGTCAAATGATTTGGCTATGAATTAAGACTGTGTGATACACTAGGATTATGTTGAGTTAAGCCAAGTCTGATCTAAGGTGTGAACCATGCCAAGAAGGGATTGCTCAATGCCCAGATAGAGTAACAATGACCCAGCAGATGACTACCAATGCAGAGAGAGACATAGAACAGAGTTATGGCCCTTATTTGTTGACTTTTTCGAAAGACATGGCACATATAGGTGTGGTGTAACTAATTACCATGAACCAACATCACAGGAAGTAAAACTCTTCACACTAGCAGTCTGAGAGAAGATAGCAAACAAGGAAAACCCAAACTAAATGAGTCAATGAACGAGATTTTTAAATAGATTATCTGTTGATTAGACAGATAACACAGTATTTAATGTTATAGTCCATACTACTTATTCTGGAAAGTAAAGCTTAAAAAAAGTAAAGGCCTTTGAATACTTTTTCACCCTAAGCAATTCAGAACAAACAAATTTAAGAACTTTGTATACATCAAAATGCCTCATTCTAATAACGTGTGGATTTACAACCTGGTACACAGTACATATTTATAAAATAAAATGCAAGGTATTAAGGCTAGCTATGAAATATTGGTTAAAATCAAGTTATGATTTAAGAACAAAATTTAACTGAAAACATGCATCTTCAAACTATACTTACTATACCATCACAATGAAACAATCTGATTAAACAAAGTCAAGCTCAATATCTGAACTCAGCAGCCCAAGTCTTGACCACACCTGATTAAAGTACAGTACTACATACATTTTATAATCAGATTCCTTCACATGCAGGAATGCTGTTGCCCCAATATAAAACTTATAAGAAAGCAATTGTTCTCTCATTTCAATGGAAAATAGCAAAATGTGAAAACTTACAGTTGATTATCCAACAGTATCTACTAAAAGATTAGGCTGCAAAGGACAGGAAAGCAACCAACATTTATATTACAAATGTAACTTTGGCATACCAAAAGGACAGTTCACAATACTGTTTTTGATATGAGTTGCGTCCGAGGCCTCAAGAGACCACAAAGTGTTGTGTGTGTGTGTTTTTCGCTTTTACTGAATGCAGGCATACGTCCTGCCTATAAAAATGATAAATATTTCCATCCCACCCCCACAGCAAATAAGTTATAGTATAACTATGCATTATAGAAATAAAACAATTTCATTTTAGTCACTTTCTGGCAAAACAATGAAGCAATTAAGCCATCTGTCTATGTATTTAACTTAAATCTTCAATAAAGCCAATGAACGTTCTGGGGAAAAAAGCCATCTCTTGCACATGGAGTCATCAGCATGTATTTGTTTAAGAGCAGGGATAACCATGGCCATCACCTACTCTGGAGTTTCAGACTGTGACTTTTATAAGAAGAGAATGTACCAGCTATTCATATCTTTGTCACATTTGGGCGGGGGGGGGGGGAGTGAAGGCGCTCATTTGCACACTGTTTCGTTTTGGTTTGTAGGAACTGGTATACAGAAATGGGGGGTGAAAATAAGTTATACATTTTAAAGTTGACAGGGCTTTTGTTTCTCACTTCTGAACTCTTTTGTGCAAGGATCTGACAAAAGTTGCAGCAGCATAGCAAGCATTTGTGAGTTACAGTAATGAACACAAACAAGGGTTTCTTTAGCAATTAAGAAATATGTTCCTCTTATAAAAAACACAGTCTGTTTAAGTGTTCCAGGCACTGAATAAATGAGGCTAACAACCCATTTCCTCAAAAAGAAATTGGGATAACAAAGATTTGGTTAAATTAGTAGTAACATATTTGTCTAAAACTGTGGGGGCATTAAAGATGATTACTTACTGTTTAGGCTTGCTTTCCAATGCCAACATAGTTGGATACTACATTTTTGAGATCAGTTTTCAAAAGGTGATCTATTCTTGAAATTCATCAAACATATTGTATCATATTTCAAGACTAACATCTGTGCTTCTATTTTAAATCGTTTCCCAGCATGAACACAAAAAGGAAAAATTCTGACATTGTTGATTGTATCCACCAGAAGTAGATGATGTTCCATTAAAGTTCACAGGCAGAAGGTGTAGATTTTATCATGGCAGAAGCATAAGACAGGATACCAAAACTGCCACACAGCCCCAAGCCATGCAGAGGTTCTCAGACTTATGATCCAGTGGAGTGCATGCTGGGGATTGGGTAGAATTTAGAAATCCGGCTTTGTGTTGATGGATTAAGGCATTCAGATTCTCCAGTCATTTTAAAGAAAACCTCCTGTTCTTGAAGCTTACGGGCAAATTCCTCTTCTAAGGTCTGATAGAAAAACAAAATTAAACAAAATAATGACCGTCACTTGTTCTAATTCTAATTACTTAAGAGGCAAGTTACAATATCCTCCCTATAGTAAATTCACAGCTAAAGGGATGATAAATCGAGTATGGAAACAGTTTCTGATTACTTCAAAGGAGTCATATTCACCATGAATACAGTTTTGAAGCATCGGAAAACCCATGGGAAAGTTTGTGATAGAAAAACAAAGTAGACATTTAATAATCAGAATTTCTGTCAATAACCAATTGAAAATAGATCAAACCAGCAACCGAACTAGATCAAATGGGTACAAATGAGACAAAATGGGTACAAACTGCAAGAGAGGAGATTCTGGTTGGGTATCAGCAAAAAATTCTTGATGGTAAGGGCAGTTGGACAGTGGAACAGATTGCCAAGGGTGGCGGTGGATACTCTCTCACTGAAGATCTTCAAGCAGAGGCTTGTATGATTGCCATGTATGATTGCCATGTATGATTGGCTTGTATGATTGCCATGGTGGATAGTGTAATAGGGAGGAATAGATGAAGATGACCAGAGGTTTTGCGACAACCAACGCAGTTTCATGTAACAAATGCATAGGCTTTTGAACATTTACTTCAATGTTCCTCAACCTGTGGTATGCGTACCACCAAAAGTACTTGAGGTGGTGGCTAGTGGTACTTGTGGGACTCCTGGACATCTGCTGCCCAGCAGCGAGAGCAGCAGGAGGAGGCTTGGCAGATAGAGCTCCAAAGCATGTTTCTCTACACTTGAAAAAAAGCTCTCTCATTCACACTGAGCTTCTTACTGGTGTTTGTCACGTCACATCTGCCCTCCATGTCATTGCCAGATATTTCCGGCGGTACTCTGAACAGGTGGACCATGACAAGAGGTACAGCGGAGGACAAACATTGAGAAACACTGTTTTACTTGAATCCACAAAAACATCCTACATTGGGCATGCTTAGTAACATTGTATTTGCGATGGACCAGTGCTTTACACTGCTACAGCAGCAACTGGAATCCTGCTCTTCCGAGTGTTCAGCAGACATCTTTCCCATCATCAATCTGATCCTCCAACTGGAGATGCCAGAGAATAAACCTAGAGGCTCCAAACATGTTCCATGGCCCCTTTGTAACTGTAATTAGAACTGTAACTGTAATTAGAAGGTGGAAATGTGATGGCCCTTTCCATGGCAGTTTGGGGGATGGACCATTCTGTTGATGCTTCTATTTGCCCTCCTTAGTAACTACCTACTTTCCAACACTATTACAGATGTTACCTTTTTCCTTGGTCTCAGTTTCTCTCTCCATTCTTTTAGTTCTTGGCTGTGCTCCTCATCCAGCTCTTTTAATTTCTGAGTTTCGTGTTCAACTAGTAGATGACATTTCTCATTCTGAAAAAGGGATACAGATAATCCCTTAGCAAAACTAAATCAGATTAGACAATTAACCGCTTGTATAGGAACATATGCTGACCTAATTCTTTAATTAGCTTAGTCTGTATAGTCGAAAAAGAATTCTTGCATACTAATGTTCTCTCTCAAGAGTTTAGGTTTTCAGAAGAAACTATGGTTTGAATTCCTTGAATACAGAACTGAGATACACACAAACAAGATATGTTGCACTTTTTACAAAGATGATGAGGAAACTATTAGTGCCTCTGAGCAAATCAGCATATTTACAATACATTCAGACTCAGTGTTTGCATGATCTGCTTCATGAGGAGTAGCACAGTTAACACAAAATCCAGTATCTGTCACTGCTGGAGCTCCACTTTTTTCTTTTATCACATACAATTCCACACAGCATTTAAGAGCTATAAGCTTGTATGCAATCAGCTTGGCCAGAAGTTTTCTGCCAACTTCTTAGACACTGACCATTAAAGTAGTATTTTTAAAACTCTTCTTTAAAAAGCAATTTATTATTATTGCTTTTGTCCTGTTGTTTCAATTTGCCTTCAAACTCTACTAATTTTTTTTTTTCCAGAGAAGCTAAGCCTTACCACTTCACAATTCTATACTGAAATGGGCAACCCAGTCTTTTTCCTGAAAACTGCATCAGAGGTATAGATGCAATTCCACTGGCACATTCAGGCTCTCAAACCATTTAAAGCAGCAGTTTTGTTACCAGGTTGAAAATAGGAAGCTATAATGATTGAGAACTTACTGAAGCTGATAGGGTCAAATTGCTTAGGTTGGACAGTATAAATGGTACACTTGATTTCAGAAGAACCCTTCATAGAACAGGACTTTTGTTTGTTGCTGCAGGAATTAATAGGAAGAACTAATAGGAATCAACTAATAGGAAGAACTAATAGGAAGGAACTAATAACCAAAAGACTGTCAATAACCCTACCTTACAAAAACACTAGTACATGCCTGCTTGTAGCAACTGATTGAAACAATAGGTTTTTATAAACTTTGTAAAAGCTATTCTTAGTTTGAAATGAATGCTGAAAAGGACTGGATGATCACCACTGATCTGATACCCCAGAGGAGGCAAGAAAAAAAACCATGCAACAAAACAGCATTAGCTCCAAGTTATAAAATACTCCAATCAGTTGTTCCCCCTTTAAGCTATTTAGTCAGGCCAGGCTATTGCAGTACCACACTGGTCAATCTCTCACCAACATAAGGCCATTAGAAATGATCTGGAACTGGCATTAACTGCTCTGTGACACTGGGAAATTGTTACTTGTCCACTTGTCACATCACCACGCATCTGCCCTTCTCCTTCAATAATACAAGCATAGTCTGAATCAACAGGGACAAACTTCTGACCTTTGGGTGGAACATCTTTTCCAAGACTGTTGCCATTAGGAACATAAATGAGGGTCATACTGTTGAAAATCTAGCTCCTTTCAGTTGCCATCCACAGCCTGCTTCAGACAAAGAGCAGTCCATATTACATGCAATCCTGTAAGAACTAGTTACCAATGCCTAGATTTAACACAAAGGTTATCTGAGATATAGCTACTATGCCCAAGCTTTGCTAAGAACAATCTGAAGCTTCCTCAATACTCCAGGATGAGAGCAGAAGTGCAACTGTTTTCCATGACACTGTGCCCAGTACCACAGCTGTGACATAAACCACATAATTGATTTCACGCAAGGCAGTTCCATGTAAATGAGGCACACAAATGAAAAATAACTATACATAAGGTTGTACATTGATACGTATATCAACTGTACATTGATATGTATATCAATTCCATTGAAGAAAACTGAGATTCAACATTTTTCCACTCAGAGACATTATATTTGAGGTGTTTTAACCTGCAGCTGGTGTAGTTCTCTAATGTTGGCTTCACACTGCAATTGAAGGTCTCGCATCTGATTTTCATGTTTCTGATGCTGAGCCAGTCTCTCATTTTTCTGCCTCTTTTCTTCCTGAATAGCAAACTTGAAGAAAAATAAAAAGGAAAGAGGACTTTAATTAAAGCTATTTGATGTTTATCGATTTGAGCATGAAATTAAGCAGGGTAATGGCGGGAACACAGCTCAATGCTGAAATTACTAATGTTAGATAAATTAGGATACGCTGCAACTCGCATGCTACCAATGGAAGCCAGTTCAGTTCCTTCCTGATACAAACAGCATTAACCAAACAGCATACAAACAGCATTAACCAAACAATTTGATCCACAAATCATATAAGCCACATCATTTGGCTCTAAGCAAATTCAAAGTGAAAATTAGATTGAGAAGAGGGCAACATCAAGCATAACACAACATATAGCTGAAGACACCACTCAAAGCAAGTCACTGAAAATGGTGCCTTCAGCAATATGAAATTGACTTAGCAGAATTCGCAAATTTCACATAACTGTCTGATGTATGCACACAAATTCCCAGTAATCCATACAGGTTGGAAGCAATATTATAGGAAAACTGAACCCTGCCTAATACTGTCATGCCATTGGTACATCTAACTCAATACTGTCTACACCAGCAGGCAAGCAGCTTTCCAAGATTTCAAACAGGGACTTTTCCCAGCCCTATCTGGAGATGCCAGGGGTTAAAACTGGCATCTTCAGCATGCAAAGTACATTTTCTACCAATAAGCTAAAATCGCTCCATCAGAATTATACAAGCATGGAAATGCTCATATTACTAAGGCGAGGAAGAAAGTAACAGCAATCCTACACACATGCACCTGGAAGCAAGTCCTATTATGCTCAATGGGGTTTAACTTCTGAGCAGGTATATCTAGGATTGCGCTGTCAAAGATCCTATGATACAATCTTTGTCCTCAGCAAAAACTGCCTGCGGAGTGGAATGCAGCCTTAAGCTGATAGTTCTTTTGGTCAAGTGGTTTCAAATGTTATGACCAATCCGTCCAGAAGTTGGCACAGAGGAACTAAACTGAGGGGGAAATGGGATGCATGATACAGGATGCTTGAAGAGTAAGCAAAGGAGTGAGCAAGGATGCTTGAAGACTAAGCAATGAACCTATCTGTTCTTTGCTTTTCATCAGTTAAGTTGTGGCTTTGGAGTAAACCGTTTTGCTTTGTTGAGATCAGACAGATATTCATACATCAGACATATATTCATACATCAGACAGATATTCATCAGGTGCATCTCCAGTAAGTGACTGGAAAAGCTTTAACTGTTGATTCTGGTTCTTAAAATATTCCCAGTGTCAAGATGAAAGGTGAAGGCAAAGCATGGGTGTGTGGAATTCAAAGCTAGCCGTACTTACACTAAGACTGTATTTACACTGTGGGTTGTTTATGTCAAAAAAGGTGCCTATGTCAAAAATCAAATTAAAAATTAAAAAAACAAACACCCGAACTATCGCTTGTTTGCACCTGCTTAATCTTTTCACGATCCTGTTCTGGAGTGCTTGATGAATTAATTCTTAGACTTTTTTTGAACATTGCCATTCTAGTTTTCGCTTCACTGCGTTGTATTTTGGGTAACCTGGCTCGTTCCTGAGTGTGCTTGTTTTTCAATTCCTCAATCAGCCGTTGGTTGTATCTCTGCATCTGTTCAGTTTCCTAAAAATAAGCAGGTGGTTGTTTTTTTTACATTGATTCAACATTTAGATGACACATTTTTACTATAAAGCACTTTATAGTTAAGTTTTGTGGAAGTAGAAAATTAACGCAAGTCTTAGCTGTTCTGTCAACCACTAGTGACAATAAAACACAGATTAACATACTTATTAGAATACTAACCAAAATTCTGCTCAGTAGTTATTCTGAAATGCTTATAACTATTAATAACGAAGCTAGAAAAGCAGGTTCAACTTTAGATTGCTTCCAAGTCTTTTCCACCTAAGAAAAATTATTATGTTCTCTTGGCCCTTTAAGCATTATGTACAACAGGAGTACTAAATTTAACACATTTCCAAGTTTTTGGATTACAAAAAGGAGGGTGCAAGAAGCCAGTTGCATATCGGAACCAGAATTTACATAAGTCAAAGAACAGTAAATGCTGGTTTTGCACTAACTTTTTCATGCCGTTTAAGCAGTTGATGTCTCTGCATGAAGTACTGATCTTTCAGTTGCTGTTTCAGCAGTTGGTGTTTTTCCTGCAAGTGACGCTCTTCTAGTTCCCATATTGCAGCTTCACGGGCTAGGGGACAAGAAAGCTTTTTTCAAGACCATTGAACCAAATGATACACATCACACATTTGTAAGTTAGTAGTTTCAACTGCGAGAGTCTAAGCAAAGTTACTCCAAAACATCCATGTAAAATGTATTCATAAAAAGGTAATTTAAAATTAGATAATAGCCTAAGTGAAATATTAAATAGAGAAAATGCCTTAAGCAAAATATAACCAGTAAAATTAATGTAATGTTCTAACCAAAGCCAGACACAAGAGGTTTGGCAGCATCAGCAACAAAGGGCACATTTTAAAATGCAATTTTGTATACTATCTTCCTGATTAAGAACATAAGAAGAGCCCTGCGGGCTCAGGGCAAGAACCCATCTAGTCTGGCTTCCTGTATCTCTCACAGTAGCCCAACCAGATTCCTCAGCGAACACTTAAGGCAACGAAACCCAGAGGTTTGCATATAGTTATCATGACTTGTAACCTGTGACGGACTTTTCTGCATTAAGCTATCCAATCCTCTTTTATAAACATCTAGGCCAGGTACCATCACAACATCCTGTGGCAAGGGATTCCACAGATTAATTACTTGCTGGGTAAAGAAATAATTTCTTTTGTCTGTTCTAACTCTCCTGCCACTCAATTTTAACGGATGTCCCTTGGTTCTAGTTTTGTGCAAGAGGGAAAAGAACATCCCTCTATCCACTCTATTGATCCTACAATCCCATGCATAATTTTATACATCTTAGGGCCCAAATTCTGTGGAGTTGTAAACATGCCATAAAGCACAATTACGACACCAACAGTTAGGACTGGGCTGCCCATCATGTTCCTCCACAGACATCTTCTCTCCAGATTGAAGATCCACAAACATTGTAGCTTTCCCTTGTAAGGGAGGTGCCTTAGCCCACTAATTATTTTGGTCACTCTCTTCTGCACCTTTTCCAGTTCCACTACACCCTTTTTGAGATGTGGCGACCAGAACTGGACACAGTACTCCAGATATGGCCTTACCATTGATTGGAACAATGGCATAATATTGACTGTTTTATTCTCAATCCCTTTTAAAATTATCCCAAACATGGGATTGGCTTTCTTCATCACCACTGCACACTGAGCAGACACTTGCATAATAAAAGACCCGTAAGTACATTTATAGTCTCAATAAAATTTTCCTGCAGCATTCAATGAACAAGCAAATGTAGGATATGGAGCCTGTTTGTGACCACACTAGGTGGTCAGAGTCCTTAACACTCTTTTAACCATGTTTATAAAGGTTTGATATGACAGCAATAGGGGGAAAAATACCTCTCATGAGCTGCTGCTTGTTATTTAGACAATCCCTTTCAATAGTGGCTAGCTCTGTCTTTTGCTGCTGGATTATTTTCTTTAGCGAGGCATCCAATTCTTGCTGTTGCTTCTGTACAAATTGTTGTTCCTATCAGAAATCAATCAAAACCGAGTCAATTACACAATGCTATTTTAGTTTGTATCCCACCCTTCTTCCAATGAGCTCTGGGGGTTATGCTGAGAAAGATACACTGATACTTTCCCCACAAGACTACCTAGAGAACCACACCTGAGCTGGGATCTGAATCTGGATTTTCCAGATTCAAGTCCAAGACTGTATCCAACAGTCAAGCAAAACTTTACACAGCAAGTGGACTTGAGGAACATACACCAGCATTTGCTGCACTCAGCATCATAAAGTGTGAAGGGGAAACATGCATTTCTACACAGTCTTGAGCACATGGCAGGCGCACACTGGGGATCTGCACATTTGTCCCATCAATTATATTTTGCTTTTGCTCTTCCAAGTATCCCTTCCTCAAAACCTGGCATGTACTTGGTTTATATGAAAGCTTTGTAGGCCGCCATTTGCCTGACAAAGTAATAATTTCTCTGTAGCTCTTGCCATACTCAGTGCTCCATCTTTCCTGCTATGTATCTGTAAAGTCAGACTGCTTTATAACAAAACTGCATAGAAAACAAAGCAATGAACCCATCAACGTCTTCAAATCTATCTAAGAACATAAAGATAAAAAACCGAATTTTGAAAAATTAAGCCTAACTTTCTTATTAGCTGAGAAGAAAGTAAACAATGATAGGCAGCAAGGACTAAGCTGAGAAGGGGGAACAATTTCATATAGTCTTTATATGAATAAAAAGAGGTCCCACTTTTTGGAGAATTTTTACTACAGATCAACTGAAAATGTGTTCACTTTGTGAACCCTGATAGATAAGATATGCTTATGTGACTTGTAGCAACATCTTCACTCGAAAGCAGGACCGCTCGAACCCTAGCCTGGGAGCTGGATCCGGCATTCAAGTGGATCCATCTACCAGGTGAGCAGCCTTGTTTATTCCACCTGAACGCTGCACA
This sequence comes from Tiliqua scincoides, assembly GCF_035046505.1. NCBI lineage: Eukaryota > Metazoa > Chordata > Lepidosauria > Squamata > Scincidae > Tiliqua > Tiliqua scincoides. The sequence continues at coordinate 187,066,395 of NC_089823.1, forward strand.
ATGTCCTCCATGATTGGGGGACAGGGACAATCTGGGTAGTTGCATCTGCCCTGACATTCTCTTGCGTGGCCTTCTAGGATGCTGGGCAGCTGACGTGGCTGCCCAGAGCATCCCTGTTCCCCAATCATGGAGGACATCGCACAGTGCCCAGGTGTAATAGAAAGCAGTGGTCCGAATGGGTACCGCTTTTCCATTGCTCAGTGGCTGTGACTTTGGGTGCTGCTGCTTTAAAGCTATAAACCTACACACACTTTCCTGAAAGTAGACCCACTGGATTCAATGGGACTTACTTCTGAACAGACATGCATAGGATTATGCTGTAAAATAGCTTTCATTTCCCCTTAGTCAAATTAACAAATTCAACTGGACATGTAGAGTTGTGACAAAATGTTTAGTATGCAATTTCTGAATGGCTGGGATCACTTAAGAAAATAAAAAAGTGACCAAAGCACAGCAATGTGTTTGCAGAGAACCTTGAAAAAGGGTTTATAGTATTTCTGGAAGAAACATTCTCTTCCCAAGCCAATAATTTCAAGTAAAAAGCCAAACCTGGAGAACCATCTAGCTGTACAAAACATAGTCATGGTTTCCCTGATGCTCAATGTTGCCAGGAATACGCGAAATATACGAATCCATATCCTGATTGTCAGTGCCAATTGTTCATACAAGTAGCCTCACATATAATAGAAAGTATCATCTTGCTATCTGCTAACAATGAAGAGCTTAGGCCAGAATCTCAGATTACTTTTATAGCCTTTGAATTTGAATCCTTTGAGTCACACCTGTATACAAAGGTGTTGGAAAAAGTTAGGTTGAGTGTACATATCTTTTACAGAGAAGGTGCAGTCAAGAGTGCTTTATCTTCTCCAAGATAACTGTATCTACTACATTTCCAACACGATGTTTTCAGAACCAGGAACAGATGTGGCTCGATAATTTAAAAGCAATTTGTGTGAAGTGACACAGAGATGTAGAATTTAAAAAGAAAAGAAAATTGATTCAAATATAAGCAAGACTCTTTAAACCTCGTTTCTTAGAAAGGCCAAGCCTGGAACCAGCAACATGGGGTGCCTAGACCAAAAAAACTGATTCAAACATGTTAAAACCAATTTACCCCAGCAATTCCCGAAGTCCAGAGTTTACAAGCTAAGCCCTTTAAAATAAAAGCATGTTTTGCAGTGTCATTTTGAACATGACATACTAGAAATGGGTATGCAAATTATTTGGCTCTGCTGCTCCTACTGCATAATAGGGGGCTTTTATGTGTTTCATCTCATGAACACACACTGGAAAGCAAGGGTTAATCACAGTTCCAGATGCAGTTTTTCTACTGTGAACATGTGATGCTGAAAACACATAATGTGTAGCCACTTCAAATTACAGAGTAAAAGTGGGTACAGATTAAATGCTTACCATTTTACCCATCCTGTGACTCTTGAAAACAGGGATTCTTAACCATGGGTATCCATACCCCTTGCGGGCATAAGAATCAAATGATGGGGGTATGGGACTCTATCTCTAAACAATTTTTAAAAATTGTTAACTATCACCATTATCAATATGAATTGAGATGTTCTGTTCCTAGTTATCCACAGCTAAAGTACAACCATGCTACTGACATATTTTGAAGTCATACTGGTACCTAATAGGACTAGTGAGGATGATTTTGACAGTTTGCCAAAGGGGGTACGGGGAACTACAGGGCAATCTGCATATTGGGGGTCTGCAATCGTAAAAAGGTGAAGAACCCCTGCTTTAGGAGACACTTTGCATTTTAAGGGCTGCTAAAATCACAATTTTTATATGCATATAAATAAAAACACAATTTGCCAAGAAGGATTTTGCATGAAATAGAATATAAGCCCTTCATATTGATGCATGCCCATTTTGCCCTACTTTGGGTGAGCCACACCTGAGACTGTGATAACAAAAGTCCACTCACAGTATATCAACAGAAATGAACTGCAAGTTGATGTTAACTCAGTTGTTAACTAATGTGAACTGCACAGAAATCATCCACTGAAACAGTAACAGTTTTCTTATTTGTCACTATCAGGCAAAGTCTATGCGGGTAAATTACCAAATGAGAGATTATTATTATTATTATTATTATTATTATTATTATTATTATTATTATTATTATTATTATTATTATTAACAGTATTTATATACCGCTTTTCAACAAAAGTTCACAAAGCGGTTTACAGAGAAAAATCAAATAACTAATGGCTCCCTGTCCCAATAGGGCTCACAATCTAAAAAGATGCAAAAGAACACCAGCAGGTAGCCACTAGAAAAGACACTGCTGGGGTGAGGAGGGCCAGTTACTCTTCCCCTGCTAAAAAAAGAGGAGCACCCACTTGAAAAAGTGCCTCTTACTCAGTTAGCAGAGGTTATGTTGATAACTTCAATCTATTGTTCCTACTTATGCCTCCAAATTCAATCCAAAGCACCATACATGAAGAACTGTACACTCAGCAGGATGCTCACCTCTTCCCTTGACATCAGCCTGTCTGTGCTATGTGGCAAGCTACTTTTTAAAACTAACCTGGATCAAGGGGGCAGGCAAAGAGGAGAAGCCACCCACTCGCTAAGTGCATATAAGAGATTCATTAGAACACTGTCAATGTGGATTTTGTACATAAAACACTGCCAAGGATCCAAAACATAAGACCACATCATCCCATTTACTCTTCAGTTTTACAAAAGGTTTCATCCAATATTATAACTAGAGGAGTTTGAAAATGGTGCTATTTTACTCAGAAGTAAGTTCACTGAGTTCAGTAAGGCTTAGGATGTAATCCTACTTTATTTGCTGGAAACACCTCTAATTATAATCCATAAATATTCAAAACATCTCTGAGACGGTTAGGTGGGCCAAAAAAATTATGAGTGGTCCAGGACAGATATTGCAAGTGTAATGCGATGTTTCAGAGATGCTTCATTGATGTTTAGGAGACTGAGAACATGTTGCAGGTTCATGGGTTTCCTCCCACTCATGAAAAATCCCCTCAAATTAGCATAAAATATGATGCAACATAAATCTCCATTGGCACTATGTTTGTCTTTAATTCACAATAGCAAATCAACTTCTCACCCTGATTTGAGCTGGTGAAACAATTACAATTGAAGTGGACCATGGAAGAAAGTAATCTATGCAAGCAAGAAAGTACAGGGATCCAAGAGCCTCCTGTACTCCTAACCAAACTCTTAATTATGGCTAGATGACCATTAGCATTATGTTTACACACAGTCAATAAGAAATGTACATCTTCTTTAATATTTGCACATTTACAAATATTTGCACATAACCTATGGAATTTGTAGTGGAGGGCATGATCCAACCAAAGTAAATTGAAGACTTATTGAGTGAATTATCTCCCAGAGAAGAAATAAGTGGGACTCACTGGGTTCAAATAGAACTTGCTCCGAGTTATTAGATGTTCAGGAGCACAATAGTGAAATGTGCTGGAAGCTTTATAATCAATACTGATTTATACAAATGTTAGCTTCATCACACGAATATAAATTTAATCGGAAGAAATTCATTTTGACTATACTTATAAAGCAAAAAAGAAAAATCTAATTCAGTGATGCCACAAAATACATACAACCAATTTCGAGTTACTTACAAGTTTTGGTGACTTTAGTCAACTAGAAGCTTGTTAGGATTGCCAGATACTAATACAATAATAATGGTACTACCAAAACTCCAGTGAAAGGAGGCTGAACAAGCAAAAACTTCAAAAGACTTTGTGTGTGCGGCTTAATTGACTTGCTACGGTGAAACTGAAATTATAAACGCCTCTCTAAGCCACAGTTCTGTCAGTCTAACAAGTGGGATTCTGTTTTAAAATGATGATGATGATGGATAGAATAGAGTTGTTTCTTCAGTTTGGAGTGTTAGAGCAGAACATATATGGATATTCAACATAAATAGAAAAGGATTACCATAACCTATTCTGTAGAAAAGACTAAAGAATGTCAACAAAACTAATGTTTTTTTGATGAAGTAATTACTTGCCTTAAAATGCAAATCTGCAAAGCTGATAGGGGGATTAGATGCCCTACTTTGAAAAACACCATTTCAACAATCATGTAATTGACGGCCAATGTCAATACAAAAAGCAAAATGTCAATGAACAAGATTCTGTGCTACCTCTTAAAACACCAACTATTTTTATGGAATGGACGGGGGCAGGAAGAGAAAATACAAAAATGGGGAAAATGCGGGCCTTGAAAATGCCTGCTACTGTGTTTCCCCAAAAATAAGACCTAGTTGTGATCAGGGGAGGGGAGGGGAGGGACGGAAGGGGTCTTTGGGCGGGGGGGGCAGGTGGACAATGTGACCAGGAACGCTGCACTCCCGTGCGCCACCTAGAAAGTGCCTGCTGTGCTGCCTTGGGCAGAGGATGCTGAGGAGGAGCTGAGGTGGGAAGCAGCAAGCGAGGAACCCTGCCTACCCGCCTCTGAGGCTCTCTACACGTTCCAGGGAGTAAGTGCCATTAACTATAAAGGGACTGACTTCTGAGTAGATAGGCAGGCAGGCAGGCATCCTCCTGGGTGCTGAGGGGATATTTTTGCACGGTATATTTTTGTACATGAATGACTGTGGATTGTTGTACATTAAAAAAATAAGATCTACCCTGAAAATAAGACCTAGAGTGTTTTTTTTTTGAGCGAAAAAAATAAGACAGTGTCTTATTTTTGGGGAAACACGGTACTTCTCAAGGCAGAGAAGCAAAAGATCACAAAGGTGTGTCCATTGTCTCAGGAATCAGAACTTAGGAGGGCTGCCTCCTATAAGGTGGAGAAGGGAAAACCTACTGTCAGGTGATATCAGGAAGCACTCTGCAAAATGGCCAAGCTTCACAGCACACAGAAAGCAAAAACACAGCATCCAGTTTCTCACATGTGCTGAAAATCAACAAGTCAAGTTTGTCTAATTTGTCCATCACAACCAGTTTGTGCATATGAATAAAAGATTAATTTTAAAGTTAAGATCACTCAGCACATATGTATGAAAGAACAGATGGGGAAAAGGTAACACTACAGAAGAAATATTGATTTTTTGTTGTGTTGGACTTACATCCTGCATTACTGCATTGAAGAGGGTACATGAGGACAACTGAAAAGACTGAATCATAACCTGAGCAACGCCCTGTGGAGCAGAATACAATGCACTTCCCAGGTCAGAACGTAAGCACAAACCACACATTCAAATAATGAATACCAGCAACGTGACTATAGGAGTTATTGCATGAGTGACTCCCAGCTACTTCCCAAAAGTCATGCACAGTAGAAAATATCCTTGGACTGAATTACCTCTGTGTTTAGCAATGCAAGATCTGACCCATTTTTATGCCTACATTAATGTTCAAGGAGTAGGGCGAGGGAAGCAGAGTGACAGGTATTCATGCAGTCACCGCAAAAGCAAAACAAAATGTGAATGTCAAACTTCCTTGAAAATTTACCCATTTTACTACTGATCAACAAGCTACTCCACACTGTGACTCACTGTGCCCTAACTCACGATCCTTCTCCCCAATAACGCATGACCCTTCTCCCCAATAAATTATCAGCAGGGATTTTACCTTTGGGAACCCTGAGCAGGAGAAAAACCTACTCTGGTCATCTGTCATACACTCTGGCACTACCTATAGCGCTTCTATTATACTTCTTTTCCTTCATCTCATTCCCTAAACATTTCAGATGTACCCTTTAGCATTCTGGTTGTTTTGAGAGTTGGCTACCATTTAAAGTAGTCACGTTTCATGACTGAACACAGAAGGCGCTAATCAGCCTTGTAGGGTAGACATAGATACCAGCAATGCGCGTTGTTTGAATTGAAGGATTTAACTGTAAAAACACATTGTCAAGCATTGGTCATCAAAATTATGCTTGCTATTTTTACACTTTTGATAATATTTCCTTTCATGCCAGAGGCTCTGAAAAAGTAGCAATTTCCACTTCATATTTATATCTATATTTGCAGGGGAGGAAACAGCACACCCTGCGGAGCATAATGTATTTTTATGACTTTGGATACAGGTTTATAAATAAACTCAACCTAAAATCACAAATGCAGTGAGCTTCTATTTATACAACACACACTGTGAGCTGCAGTTTCAGGAAGGGTTAAGCATGCTAGACAAATATCAGATTCATTCAAACAAACAACACACTAAAACTCCAAATAAACTGTGGAACTGTTAGTTGGGTGAACAAAGCTGCTCTGGGGATTTTAGAAGCATGAAGCTGCTGCTGTTACCTGAGCATGATGGGATTGGGTAATCTCCTCTTTCTTGCGTTTCATGAGCTCTTTTCTCAGCTCTTTTGGTGCTTTCTCCACTTCATTAAAAACCTACAGTGCACAAGCATGCAGAAGGTGGGGAAAATAACCCTTTTTCTCCACAGCAAGCATTTATGGTGAATTCAAGGGGAACTGGTCAAGCATTAAAAAGTATCAAACAGCATGCAGCAGAGCTAGAAGAGTTAGCCTAGCAGGAATTGGAGACAGGTGGCAGACATGCACAAAGCAAATGCTAACTGCATTCTAGAAAGTTAGATACAAGTCCAGTTGGCATGCAAATGCTAATGAGGTGCTCTCACAATCAGTTTCTAGGCAACCAAATAATATCAACAAGGAGTAAAATTAGGACAGCTACCAAAATATGAATTATCTTGCAGTGGTAATAGAAAGGATCATACTATCATGGCAAAAACTCCAAAACAGCAGGATGTTTAGATTAACACAAAAAAACCCACCAAAAATACCCCATACTATTAACATTTTGTCATATCTGTGTCGAGACAAAGTTGTCTCAAGACTAACTTTAATGAAAACCATAACCACCTCACGAAAAGGAGATTTACATAGCACAGGACAAGGTAAATCAAGTGATCCAAGTTTCAGAAAGTTGGCTAGACTGGAAGTTAGCCCTCACTACATTTCAGCAAAGTACGATTTTTATATGTTAAATGTAAAAGATAATCTTGTCAAGAATAAGTGTTGAAAATGCCAGTTAAAGAAATGATCAAAAGTTTCTCTGCATATTTCTGTGATGAAGAATTTCAGTGCTCTAGATGTGTTTTCATTTGAGAATTATAAATCTGATAGCTATTCAAGAACAAATGGCTGTTTGTTAAACACTGGAAGAACCCACAGAAAACACAGCCCAAATCACCACATGCTATTCCTGTTTCTATGAAGAGATAGCTTTGAGTGCATGAGATTCTTTGCCAGCTTCCCCTTTTGAGACCCAATCACCGGAAGAGACTCAAAGTGCAAGAAGTTCAGCAAAAGAAGAGTAAATATTGTACAGGTTAAAAAAAATATATACATATAAATACAATTGATGTATGTCTAAGAGTAAGGGATCATATTATAGCGACACTGTATACTGCCTAGCATAACATTAGCAATAGAATACAATTTTAGGAACAGTCTATGTTAAGAAGGTCTTGAAATCTGTGCAAATGTGACCATGGTCTGTGGCTCACCAAACCTAAGACCTAATGGGACATTTGGTGCTTCTTTGTTTTCTCAAAGTACATGTGTGGCCATCATGACTGACAAGTAAAAGATATAAGGATGTGGCTATTTCTGTGAAACACCCAGAAAGCAAACTGATTTGGGGCAGAGCTCCTCATTCTGCAGACCTGCCTACTTCATCCAGCGCAATGCAGGAATTAAACCAATTTGAAATGCTTGTTTTAAATTAACTGAATCCAAGTCACAGTTGTGCACTATCTACTTAACAAAAACTAAACCTAAATTAAATCAAAAAATGGTTTTAATAATTTAACATTGCCTCAGTTTGTTCAACTTCTAAGAGGGACTGGTAGATGATACAGGTCTCACTCAGAGGCATTAACTCTTCAAAAAAATTGTAAACAATTCTTTATGTAAATGAATTTACTCTAAATCCGATATTTTATCTTCTGGAGGCAGTGAGTAGAGTTCCCACAGTACAGAGTTCTAGATCCTGTGATGTAAAGTAAATGGGTAACATTCAGACTTTCTGTGGAGCAGTGCTCCATTACTGAAACCTATCTCCCGCTTACATAAAGCAATGCTTGCGTAACCAGAATTTTCCTTCTAACAAGAGAGAGCTTTCAACATCAGAGCACTGGTTCATGAAAGGTCTGGATATAACCTATTTAAAGTTACCTTTCCTTATATACTCAAGTACAAGCTGTTAAGGAGTTTAAAAATAATTGTATGCAAAAAAAGCATAAGATTTTACTGGTCATTGCACCACCCCATCCCAACCTAAACTAATTCATAATCTCCTAATTCTCTTTTGCCCAAATTTTATAGACACTGAACATAAATAAGATCTCCATAAGGACAAATTTTCATCATTATCCAAAGAGACACATTTGTCAGATCTGTGTGCACTAGATTCTGCTGGATAATTTCTTGTCTAATCATTCTTGCCATCAAAACTCTAAGACACTTCTAAAATTCCTTTACATTACGAGTCTTCACTATATAACACTTTTGACTATCCCCCAGAAATGATAAAGCTCCTATAACCTTGAAATGAAGATACTGAGAACTACTACTGTTTTCACTCACATTAGAAATTATAAAATAGGGCAAAGACATAGTTGAGTTCTGAATAATTTTCTTGGTTTACACCTAAAGATTGCTCTTTTCATTGTAGGTGACTTTTTTGAACAGTAAGATACTTTTCAGGGCAAAAACTATTAATAATGTGCTTTCATAAGTGGACATTTTTGTGGGGAAGTAACCCTCAAGTAATCACAATTTTGTGATTTCCCCACAAGTAATTTTGTGGGGAAGTAATCACAATTTACAAAATTGTGGTATTTATGACCATAAATATAAAATAGTAATAAAATTTACTAACAATGGCATGTAGCAAACCTATGAGGGATACAGACATCTTTGTGGACTGGCAAATACCAAGTATACTTCCCTATCAATCAAATTGTTTTTACCTCTTTTTTCCTGTTTTTCAGCATGTTCTGGAATTTGGATAATTCTTTCTCTTGTTCTGCTTTGATGCGCTTCGCTTCATCGCGTAACCGATTTGTATGCTCCTGTTCCAGGCGTTCTATTGTTTGTTTCTGCTGTTTCTCTAGGTTTTCAATTTCCTGGTCATACTGCCGTTTCTTACTCTGGAAAGCACAATTTAACTAGACATTAAACTTGAAGAGTTAAATCTGACTGTCTGAAAAAAAAGTCTGCGCATGTAATAAGTATCTAACTCCATGCATTTCCTTTAATCCTGATTTAATTAAAAAAAATTCACAATGAATTTGCTACGTAACAGTTCATGATTTTCTAACAGTCTGAAATTTCCTGGGAAGAGACTTTTCAAAGAGCCCTTACGCAAGACAAATACTCTTTAAATCTCACATTCGTTCCCTGAAGCTAAAGCAAGAACAATCCATCTTCTTTTCTAAAATTCAGAATCACATTTGGAACTGTTATTTCATTTAGTTCAGAACAATGGCACAAACATTTGCTTCTCATTGGGTCTTACTGTAACAGACCATTTCTCTCTTGTATACACACACTCATGCAGGAATACATGGTGAAATATACTAGAGTTAATCTGATATGCAGTTCTAGATTCTAAGAAGTTTAGGATCAGAAGAGAACGTATACTATATATTTTACTATGGACATGCCGTTGGTCTTCATACTTTATTGACCTCTTGTACAAGAAGCAGTACTTGAATTTACATACATTAAAAAAAACCCCGCAGTGTTTCTATCATCATCTGCTGAAAGGAATAAGACTTGCACAAGGGCCATGATCTAGGAGACCTCCATGTTCAGGCTTCCAAGAGTCAGTTACAGAAGAGCGAAGCTCTGGATAGTGAACTTTGAATTATTTGGTGATACTTTACTTGGGCAAGTTATTACCATCAAAGCATGGGATAATAATCCGCTCATTTGTATAGCAACTCACTTCCTGCTCTCACTTCCTGCAAGTAGGCAGTGTATGTGCAACCTCCTGATTTTAGAAATGGGCTATGTCAGAATGCCAATGCAAGGGAGGGCACCAGGATGCAGGTCTCTTGTTATCTGGTGTGCTCCCTGGGGCATTTGGTGGGCCGCTGTGAGATACAGGAAGCTGGACTAGATGGGCCTATGGCCTGATCCAGTGGGGCTGTTCTTATGTTCTTATTTCCAATCTGCAAAGTACAGATCGGCTAGTCAAATTTGCTAGTCACATTTTGTCACTTGTAGTTCTGTCAATGCATTAATAGGCCAATTTCAAGTTATGCAATGATAGCAGAGAGAAGAACTGCACCCCCACCCACTGTTGTCAACACGCACCTACACACAGTGCTACCACTGCAGTAGTTTGAAAAACTACTGAAAAACAGATGCATTCACTCAACTCAACCCCTCAAAAATACAAGGCTTCATTTGCCCTTAGTGACATCTGACAGGTAGTCAGGTACACACAGTGCTACCACTGCAGTAGTTTGAAAAACTACTGAAAAACAGATGCATTCACTCAACTCAACCCCTCAAAAATACAAGGCTTCATTTGCCCTTAGTGACATCTGACAGGTAGTCAAATCTGATTGGCTGTGTGGTCATGATGTCACTACACTGACTGTACAATTCTTGACTGGCTGGAATCACACAGGGAAGAAAAAAAGCCAACCTTCAAATGGTGCTGAATAGTGGGTTATGAAACCTACTACAAAAGTGAAACACCACTAAGGTAAAGGGATACTCAAATGACTTTCCACAGTTTTGGAAAATCGACTCCTGCCATGAGAATATCTTTGTATAAAAATCTGACAAAATACTATTCAACAGTAGTAGCTTAATCTGAAAGCAAGAGACTGCAACATACATATTGGTGGAGGAGAAAAAATGATGAAGCCTTACTGTCATTTCCTGCTCAAAGCGTCTAAACATCTGTTCTCGCTGCTGTAATAGTTTATTACTGAGCTGCTGCTGAGCTCGCTGCTCTTCTTTCTGGAGCAGTCGTAGCTCCCGCAATTCTTGTCGCCTGACCACATGGACAAGAGAAGTGACGTTGTGAGGAAGAAGAAAACAGACTGAATTTACAATTCTGTACACAGGATAGCCAACTTAAAAAAAAAAGTACAAATGTGGTTAAACGAAGTTTAAAACATTTTCTTTTAAAAACACACCACTGGAATTAAAAAGAGTTATTTAGCATGATTTTTGAGATAAAGCAAGTAACTTCTAAAAAAATTCTCATTTAGAAAGGGTATTTTCAAACTCACCGAAGGAATCTTAACTCCTCACTTTTGGAATCATTGTCAGTGACTATTTTGGAAGTAGTCACACTTACTTCTACTCCATCAACAATAAACTTGCGAGTTTTCTTTAAAGTTTTCTTGTGTCTTTTAGTTTCCTGCATATAAGATGATACGTTATGGGCTGCACGAGATACAACTGTCCAGCTTATTACATATTTTTAACAGGGAAAAGGGACACTTGTGATTGACTGAAATTACGTTTTTAAGCAACATCAGAATTGTCATAGCTACCATAAAGGCTGAAGTCCTTAATCTTTGCTTCTCTTCTCAAGATGGGAAAAGAAAAAATGAACAACATACTTCAACTAAGTTCTAAGAGAGGAACTCTTTCCCCTAACTGGACATTTTTACCCAATGTGCTACTGAAATGACTGCAGTGATGTGAGGAACTACTAATTAAATTAGTAACCAACTCCTCCTTGATACAACAGATAGTTTATGAAAAATGTCAAGAATTTCTCAGATTTTTTTTCTACTCGTTTACTTCAAAACTTATTATTGTGCTTGGTATCATCACACACACCACTGGCAAACACAACACGGGTATATAAGACAAGAAGCTGGATATTGCAATGAATCAGGGACATCATTTTGCAACATTTTTCATCACTGAAACGTCATGTACTACAAATAGCTCTGATTTCATATATGACTGGTTCATACTAGGCATACTTCTAAGTATAAAAACAATTTCTGATTACTGACGCTTACTTGTAATGAGATTGATCCACTCTCCTTGTTTTTAGTGAGGAAGCTGGAAATGGACAAGTTCAAATCAATGCTGCTGTTGTCAGCTGTGGAACCAGTGCCTGAATCTGTATCATTTTCTTTAGCACTTTCTTGGTTAAGATGCTGTGAGCTTTCAACATTCTCCTGATTGCTTAATTTATTTTCTGTCTCATTTTCTGCACAGCTAATACTAATATTAGGTACTGGAGATACCTTCTGTTCATGTGGTTGCTTGGCTGTGGTATTGTCAGGCTCGTTTTTAACTGGCAAGTCATGGGAAACAACCAAATGGTCTGTGCCTATATGGGTGTTACTCTTATTGTCTTCTTCATCAGCAGTGCTTTCCAGTTTATGGTTGGGTTTTGAAAGTTTATCCGTATGCTCAGTGTTGCTTTCCTCATTTCTCTTTGCCTCCTGGATATTCTTGTTGATGCTTTCTGCTAGCTTCTGGTCCATGTCTTCTTGTCTTTCTAAGACTCTGTTTTCCATTTCCTTTGTGACGCTTGCCTTGCAAACATCCTCATTATCTGTCTGAACAGAATCCGTTGCTTTGCCATCACTTTTAACAAGAGCTGATTCAGAGGTGACTTTCTCTGGAGCATTCACAGTAGTATCTTCTACTTTCTCCTGGGCACTTCTGAGCTCTTTATCTGTATCTGCAATCAGAGTTTCCCTAGCACTGTCTGTGTCCTGAACACTGCTGGCACCCCCTGCTTTTATCTCTTCCTGCACTTCATTAGCTGACTCATCTGTACCTTTTGTATCAGACTCATGAGTACTGGCAGTCACTTCACTTTCCTGAATTCCAGATTCTTTCAGGTCACTGTCTTCACTCTTATCTTCCTGCAATTCTGTAACAACTTGAATTCCTTCTGTAGGTCCTTCCATACTTGCTTTATTTTCCTGGAGGCTCATGCTACTTCCTTTTTCTTCCTTCACAGCAGCTTCTTTAGATATTGCTTCTGTAATGTCAGCAGTGGTATTTTCAGGTTCAGGTGTGATTTCTTGTTTGCTTTCAGCCACTGATTCATTTATGAGGTCATTTTCTTCCTCTCTTGTCAGACTGGGCTCAACCACCATTTGGGATGCCACTACCCCAATATCCTTCCCATCTTTCTGTGATCCAGTGTCTTCACTTAATACTGCATTTTGAACATTCTCTTCAACTACACTTTTCTTTTCTTCCTCAATTTCATCCAGGAGCACGGATCCATTCTGCAGCTTTTCAGCATTTACATGTGTGGTATCACAAGTGCTTTCAGTGGATTCCTCATTTTCAGTTTTGCTGGGCTCCTGCACTCTTACATCTACAAGCGTATTAGTACTAGTCTCCTCTGTTGAAACATGCTCAGTCTTTTCAGAAACAGATTCCATGATTGATGCATTCTGAGAAAGTTTATCCTCTTCTGAGCTGGCAATGCTGAGATCAGATGAGGCTCGCTTATTTGGAGGCAACTGCTAAAATGTGAATTGAAAGGATTCAGTTGTGGATTTTAGTTTTTAAAAAATTAGTATCAATTTTACAACCAGTCAAATACAATTTAAGCTAATCATTTAAGAACCTTTGGCCTACGTATCACACCGATTCACAATGAACCCATTTTCAGAGCCGGCCCCTTTTCAAATGGGTCACAGAGAATCAGCAAGATTAGATTCGCTTGAAAAGTTCACACATTACTACTCGACTCTAGTATCCTTCAAAGTTGCATCCAATCAGAGGGCAACAACAAATGATACATATAAACAAAACAAGTTAATGGCCATATAACTGGAATATATGCTGAATGGGATCCCACAGAGTCTCTTGTGTGAGTGGAAGGCACATATGCTCCTGAATGATGGTGGTTGAGAAAGAGACTAGCTTCAGCCAGTCCTCCCCATTTTGCTGCAGTCCCTATGTCCCACACCATTCCAAAAGGGTCCCAAACTCTCAAGTACAGTTGTGGGGGTGGGGGAAAACAGTCCCACAGTACATGGGAGGATTGGAAACCAAGGAAATATAATTTATTCAAATAGGCAAAGTAGGAAAAGCATAATTATGCATTTATCTTTTGAGCAATTATGATGTAAAGTACATTCATTTACATTCACAGATGATTAGAAATTAGTCACTAGAATGTTGCACAATTTCTTAAGTCTTAGAATTATGATCTCTAAAGAATATCTATGTTCTGCATTTTTAACTAACATCTTAATGAAAACTGTGTGCAATATGACAAGAAAGCATGCCAGGAAGTCTCAAAGGTAATTAAGTCCTCAAAAGTCCTAAGCTCCTTTACTTGGAAATTAGGGTCAATGAAAAATGAATGCAACTGACTGCTTTAAACTGCAGTATAATCTACTTACCAGTGAATTTTCAGATTCCTCCTCTTCATCCTCATCTTTTCCATCTTCTACTTCTTCTGTAACTTCTGCCTTAGCTTCTGCAATCAGTTCTCTGATTGGTTTATTGGAAGTAATGGTTACGAATGGGTGCTGTTTAAAAAAATGCAACCAACAAAGCAGATGAGAACTTTTAAACAGAGATGTATAGTATTTTGCAGTTTAGGGTGAGAAAATAGATCCTCATATCTTGCAACTAAAACACAAATGAGAAGTCTGACAGAACATTACACTATTCATATACACATTCAATGATCTTCAGTCTGCAATCTTGGACCACAATCCTAGGCATGTCTACTCAGAAGTAAGCCCTATTGTGATCAATGGGGCTTACACCCAATTAAGTGTGTATAAGATTGTAGCCTAAGGCTGCAATTCTATACACATTCACATGGGAATAAGTTCCACTGAATTAAATGAAGTTTATTTCTGCATAGACATGCACAGAAATGTACTGTAAGTCTATTTATATTTATCAGTTGTTTTGGTTGACAACTCTGCATATTTTGCATGGGCAAAACACCAATTATTTTTCTGGCAGACTATCCTCTCTGTTTGACCTCTTTTCAAAGGCCTTTCAACTACTATCTAATGGATTTTGGATGGAAGGAAAAAGCTGAGCAACAAGAAACAAAGCCAAATTCATCTTACCATATTTATACACATTGGCTCTTAAACAATTATAGCATGATGGCAAGATGGGCAAGTGTTAATTTTTCCTCAAAAGTCAGTCAATAATGTGTGTGTCAACACAAAGGCTGGAGTCTCAAGAACAAGCTTATTTAAATAATCTATCTCTTGCTTTTCCTTCCAAATAAATGAAACGCTCAGGAAGGAAACATTGACACGCAAGGTGGTTTTTGCTGAATTACTTTTCCCAAAAGTACTTTTGCTGCCTCAAAACCTCTACCCAATTCTGCGAATTTTCAAGTTCAGAAAACAGTTGCTGCAACAAGGCACAACAGTACCTGAAACAAGAACGTGGTCTGGAGCAAGACAAAGGAGAAACATCATAGTATGCCATTTCCACACCACCATCAGTCGTCCCATATCCCCTCTGAAACACTTTCAGGGTTAACTGACAAACAGCTTTTTAAAGTATGGAAAATGACTGCTAACAGAAGTAGTGAATCCAACTCTCTCTCTCTCTCTCTCCCTCCCTCTTTCTAGGTATAAACAGTGATCTGCACAAGTCAAAATGAAAGCATGCAGATCCTGTAGCACAGGGGTGTCAGACATAAGGCCCGGGGGCCTAATGCGGCCCGCAGAAGCTTTTTATCTGGCCCTGAGACTCTCAGCTGCTGAGCAATGCTGAAGTCTAAGTGCTGAAAGGGTGGCCCGCATGATAATTAGACTCCCCCATATGTTGAAATATGATCAAGATATGTGTATTTTCACTTCTGTCATTTGCAGCTAATGACTTCCTACACAAGAACAAAAGTGCTTATTTCTGGTTTTGACCTGCTTAATGATATAACTTCATGCCAAATGACATCATCACTTCCAGCCCTCAGCAGGCATCGTGAATGATATTCGGCCCGCTGTATGAAATGAGTTTGACACCCCTGCTGTAGAAGATCACCATTTGGTGAAGACTCTTGTTTCTCCAGTGAGCCATACTGCACCGGAAAGGGCCCTCTACTGTTAAACATAAAAAGCTCCATTTTTAGACCACTTACAACTTCAGTAACTAACTAGAAATCTATTAAACACAGCAGCCAAAGTACGGAGATACAAGGAACACTTTCTTCTTCCTACCTGCAGAAGCTCAGCAGTGCTGCACCTTGCATCTACATTTTTTTCCAAGCATTTCTTTAAGAAGTCTTTAAAATCAGCAGACCTGAACAACGAAAAGTTAAAATCAATAATTGCCACATACTTCAGATAATGACATCGTTTACAGTTCACCCCATCTGGGTCTATTTCAGACCTTCCAGCACAATTATAGGATAAGCAAGAGTCTGAACAAAGGGCAATACTCACTGGACATTCTCAGATAACTGTTTAACTCAGAGAACTAACATCATGTAATTAAATTGAAATGCTGATACAATGCATCACTTCCACACAAAAGACAGAATATATTTTTTCAGTACAAAAATTCTACTTTTGGTATATTGCCACCTGTAAATGGCACAGAATGTTACATAATGTTAACGAGCTAATATATTCTATACGAAAACTGATGCACGGGACTCTGTTGTGCTATATTATTGTAATTAAGCACAGCTAATCACATTCCCAGCTTTAGAGAAGTCCATCTCCTTCGGGTGGTTATGTGTGCCTTTCCTTAATTAAAAACCAGCACAGAAAACATCCAGCTCTGCTTAATATGACTACTATTACCCTCAGGGAAGGGGGTAAACCTCTTATGCATTGATGCATAAAGCATGTGCTGTTGTTGCCACCCACTGACCCAATTCAAGATAATGAAAAGTTTAAAAACAGAATAACCATTTTGATGGCTGTGCCAATGAAGGTGGATCTGATTTGGCTATTTTCAGGAGCACACGCATTGGATTTAATTCATGATGAGGTGGTTCTATTTCAGCCATTTCTATTAAAGTGACACCTAAAGACCAAACATCAGCCTTGTAATCATAAGGCCTGTCTTTAGACGTTTCACACATTACCACTTCCGGAGCCATCCTAGAATGGGAGAGAACAGAAGAAGGAAAAGACTGTTAGGCACTGTTATCAGCAATAAGTAGTTGCTTTCAATAGCTGGCAGCTATATACAAGTCCAAAGATAAATAAAAATTGCAATGATTCTAAGTGAGCAACACATTACTTGATTAATATCTAGTTGAACATTTTAAACAAATGCCATATTTTGAGTTTCATCCTGAAAAAAAAATCACACTTACCAATATGGTGTACCAATGAAAGAATCTCGTCTCTGTATTGTTCTTGTATTTTTAGCAGACACTCCAAAATCAGCTTCAAATAATTGAGAGGAAAATGTTAATTTAGATTCATGACCCAAAATACATTTCTTTAGCACCATATCATTTTTTCCCCTGAATCAGAAACAATCACTTATTTTCTCTTCACTTCCTAATTAACCTTTATTTCTCTGCAATGCACATACATACTTTTGCACACTCAACTACAAAACTTGGGGGGACGGGACCTCATGCTGCATAACTTGAATTGAAAAATTATTGTTTGCATAACATTTTTAAAAACTACTTTAGTTCAACAAAATTTGCTAATCCAAGGAAACAATTACCACCAAGGAAGTGATAAAATTGGCTTGGTGGCACAACTAATGTTCAAATTCAACAGGCTTGCCTTGTTGATTAAGACAAAAGGAATTACTCTGCACTCAAGCTTAACATTTTTAAACCACCAACACAGCATGCTGTTACAGAAAACAGCATCAAATGAACAACATATAAGATAGTCTACTGCTGACTATAAAACAGGATAACAAACGTCACCCTATTTTTGAGAGAAATTCTCTGTGCAGAGTGTCATTCCTCAGTGATGAGGCCACCATGTGCGATGAGCAGATGGCGTGGCTCCTTTCCTGCATAGGGAATAACCATGCCACCCATGAATCCCAATTGGTTTCCTGTTCAAAGCATGATGGGCCCTCACTGGGCAGAAGCAGCACCTAAACAATATGGGTAGCATTTGCCTGAACCTGTATCTCTAGCTGTCAGATAACTGTGGATTAAAACTCAACAAATACCAGTATGCCTTGCTTGTAATCTTCCCTAAGCATTTAGTTTGCTAGTGTGTTCAGAATGGTGAGCTCACCGGATTTATCCAAACCGGTGTAGTCTGTTTTAATTTGCATATGCCACAATGCCACTGGTCAAGTTTTAAGCAAACATTAAACAATTACAAATACTGATACAAGACCTGACCCTGCTAAAATCTAGACAAGATCTGCCAGATATTAATAAGATAATTATTAAATTATATGTTTTCCAGGTCAGCTAAACCTAACAATGCCTACTGGAAAGCTATAGTTCCTTATATGGAGGCAGCACCCAAAGTATAAAGTCAAGATAACTCCCTTAACATTAATTTTAAAATATTTAAATTTTAAATTAAACTACTCACCTAGTTTAATGTCTCCATCCAATGTGAAAAGAATATTACCAGCTTTCAGATCTCGGTGAATGATCTTATTTTCATGCAGATAATGCAGTGCCTCAAGAGTTTGTCTGCAAACTACTCTGATCTGTGGCTCCGTCAACGGTCTCTCAAGTTCTACAGGGTAATCACACTTGGATATAAAAGCCATCTTTTACCATTGTAAGTCACAACAACTTATTTTTAGAACAAACCAGACAAAGGCAGTTCACATGTTTTAAGTAAATAAAACCCAATAGCTCATCAAGTGCTGGCCAGATAGAGTTTATATTCTAGGTATGGACAGGTTGAAGTTGCTGCAAGGAAATTTCCTCACAGCACCCTCCCAAGATATGGAAGTTAGAGGACCCGCCAGAGCAGGATGAGACAGGGGTCAATAAGACAGGAAGTTCAGCAACATCCACTCTGTTCTTCACATGAATAGAAGGTACTTCTAAAGTTTACTTAACACACTAAAAATTCAGTGATGTCTTTTACTTTACAATACTGCAGCATTGCCAAATTTAGGCTATTCAAATATGTGGCTATTAAACACATTAATCTAAAACAGTTCAGTATGAGTATTTATGCTTGCAAGAGGAGTTTCAAAAATCATTTTAAATTAAGGGTAAAATAACCCATGGCATTCAACACATCCCCTTAAACACTCTAGCCTACTGTATCAGTCATAGAAGCCAAATGATTTATGTGCTTTTTTGTCATTTATTTACAGGACCATTCTCCATTCTTAAACTATATTTATTTAAATTACTATTTAAAGTTAAATTATTTGTTATAGTTAATTATATCATGTTAATATTTAAATAATACTTTATTTGAATATGTATAGAGTTTTCTGATTTCTGAACATGTGATATCTTGATGTTGTTCTTACAAAAAACCTGGAAATTGTGTATTATCCCTATACTGCAGTGGAGAGCTCAGGCTGAGAGTGGCTTGCCTAAGGCCACCTGGCAAGGTTAGTCATAACAGAGGTGCTTATTCCAACCAGGGAAGTGCTTATTTTTCTTCTCAGCCACTATGCTACACCACCTTACAATCCTATAGATGGGCAGTGTTGGCACTAGGTGTCACAAACATGCTGTAAGGCACATCTGCGACACCCTGCATGGAGTCAGTGCTGGCGCTGGCCCAGTACCAGTTGATGCAGAGCCCGGTTGATGCTGGCCAGATACCACCCAGAGCTAGGTAAGAGCTCCAGGTGGTGGTGAGGACCTCAGGGGTGGGGGAAGGAACTGGCAGAGCTCTGCTCTGCCGAATCCTGAACTCCGTGTCAGGCTAGAACAGGGGTGTCCAAAGTTTTTGGCAGGAGGGCCACATCATCTCTCTGACATTGTGTCAGGGGCCAGGGGAAAAAAATAATTAATTCACATTAAAATTTGAATAAATTTACATAAGTTTACATAAATGAATATATTAAAGATGAACTTATATGAATAAATGAAGGTCCTGCAATAGCTCAAGGCCTATAAAAGTCCTTACACAAAGCAAGGCCAGCTTTACCTTTGCTGCTGCTACTGCATCACGGACGTGAAACAGCAAGCAGCGGAAGGAGCCCTCATCCCACACAGCTCACGTGGGAGGTCAAACAGTTGCCCTCATGCTGAGAGCAGTTGCGTCAGGCCAGTGCGGGCTCCAACAAATCTCCGGAGGGCCAGAGGCTCATTGAAGACTGGGGGCTCCCTGAGGGTCGCATTGAGAGGCCTCGAGGGCCACAAGTGGCCCCAGGGCCAGGGTTTGGACACCCCTGGGCTAGAAGGCCAAACACAGAGGCTCTCAAGTTTGAGCCATCAAAATAGCTGGTGCAGAATTGAGAAGCCCCATTGCAGGGCTTGGGGCTTT
The DNA here is from genome assembly GCF_035046505.1 of Tiliqua scincoides. Lineage (NCBI taxonomy): Eukaryota > Metazoa > Chordata > Lepidosauria > Squamata > Scincidae > Tiliqua > Tiliqua scincoides. The sequence continues at coordinate 187,086,744 of NC_089823.1, forward strand.
CCCCAGGGGAGGCGGCCTCAGCAGAGCTGCTGGATGCAGTGGTAGCTGTTTTGGCGCTGCTGCATCCAGTAGAGCAACCGACTTTAAGACTGGGCTGTTATTGCACTGTGGAAAAAGAAAACACCAGTATTTCCCAAACTACTAATGCTTGGGGTCTATGCTTCCATTTTAAGGTAAGAGTCACAAAATCAGGCCACTGAGAAGGTTCTAAAAGTTGTGTTGGCATGACTGTGCTGAATTCCTCACAATACATGAGACTTCCTTTGCTGGGAGAAGCTGGAATCCAGAACAATCAAGACCAAAAGTATTTGCGTGCTGGTCATTTCATCCAAATACCAAAAGCTAGGAAAGTCTAATTCCGTTCTCCCCACTGCACTGTCACCAGTCACAGGTCCCGTCCCCTGTGACCAAAGGCATATCCAGGTCAAAGGCATATCACAGCTGTCTTCTCAGCACATCCTTTGGGAACCATATGCAAAAGCTGAGATTAATCTTCACAGGAAGGAGGTCAAATAAATTCAAGTTCAATTCAGACAACATGAAAATGATGCTGGTAGATATTTTCAAATCATGAGAGAACACTGAACATACAAAGTTGCCTTATATACAGGCAGACCATTAATGCACCTAGCCTAGTACTGTCTTCTCCAATTTGCAGCAATTTCCAAGGCCTTAGACAGGTTTTTTTCCAAGCACCTAATTCTAAAAACTCTTTTATATAGAAAGGAACACTACAAGGATCTCTGCAATCAGGTAATGGGAAAGGAAAGATGCTCAACTGTCACCTGATTAACATACCCTCAGTGCACAAGGTAAACTCAAACTGCAAGAAGAGTTCAAGTGCTCCAAGTTTTGAAATAGTCTCCCTTAGGTCAGAAGCTGCTTTCCCCTCATAGCCTTCTGAGGTGCTATAAAACTTGCTTCAGAAGTCTTCTGGCTGCTGAAGCAATTTGTAAGCCATCTAGATTACTGGATGGCTGCTGAGTGTTGAGGACCTGTTTTTTGTTTTCAGTATTTTATTATTATGAATATTTATATACCACTTTTCAGCAAAAAAAGTTCAAAGCGGCTTACAGAAAAAAATCAAATATTTAAATGGCTCCCGGTTCCAAAAGGACTCACAATCTAAAATGATGCAGAAGAAACACCAGCAAGAAGCCACTAGAAAACACATTGTAATGAGGTGAATAGCAACAGTTACACTCTCCTGTTAAATGGAAGAGGAGCAGCACTTTTAAAAGTGCCTCTTTGCCCAGTTAGAAGAGCTTAAGCTTTTACAAGCATCAACAGTTTATGCTTCATTACTGTATGAGCATTTCTCAAACTGTGGGTTGGAACCCAATAGGTGAGTCATGAGCCAATTTCAGGATAGGCGCCTAGCACCTAGTTCAGCTACCACTGAAAACACAGAGCTGAAAATACAGGGTACCCTGCTGGGCAGGGTGGGCTCCCAGTCGGAGAGAGGCATGGTGCTTTGCTCTGAACAGATGAGAAGATGGGAAGGTAGAAAGGGGGGAGGGTTGTGGTTGGAGAAGGATCTGCATTCTGCTTTGACTTCCGAGCTGGAATGTTTGAATTCTGAGTTATGCAAAATAACAGCATGAGAATGCTCTATCATGGGACCATTGGCTGATCGTGACTAGGTTTGAAGTCTAAACTGATGATGTCATTTCTGGCCATGACATCACTTCACATTAATGACATCTCTTCTGGCAGGTCTCAACAAACTGTCATTCTAAAAAGTGGGTCCAGGTGCTAAATAGTTTGAGAACCACTGATGTGTTTTATTGTGCATAAAATACAGTGCATCTGCCTTTTTGTTCAAGCAACCAAATGACATTGGGAGAGTGATTAGAGATAAGGTGTGGGTGTCTTAAACAAATACATTTACAACATGCAGTATAATTGATATAAGTGATCTACAGAATTGTACCTAATTTAATGTGCAAAAGAAGATATGGTACTTACCTAACATTACAGCATCTACAGCACCACCAGCACAGAATTCAATCAGGATCTGCATAAAATAAAACTACTGTTAAAAAAAAATGCATGGATTGACATCAGAGCACAGGAACAGAATTAAAACTCCCCTACCCAAGTAAATTATGGGCTGTAGACACCCTTAGTTTCTCAGTGTTTGACTAATCAGTTTCTATTCTCTCAGTTGCAACACAGCTGTTTATGAGACTAGGATGGAAGGTGTACTTCCTAGTTTCATTGTTCTGTTTCAGTTATGGAAATTATGAGGAATTTGAGTCTGATGTTTAGCAAGCAGTGATTTCAGAAGGCACAGTACTTTGCCACTGACTCACTGTGAAGGCACCCAGTGAGAACCACTGCAATTCCCATTTGTAGTCCACATAACATTCTTGCTAGGAAGGCCATGTGCTTGAATGATACTAAGTTGTGCTTACGGAGAGCACTGTCTGTACTTAGTTAGGTACCTCAACAGTCTGTACCAAGGTGAGTCAAATTCTGCATCAAGAAACACAGTCTTCTAAGTGACACTTATTATAATGTCTACTTATTTTCAAATGATTCCAAAAAACCTAAATAGGGCACAACACCTTTTGCTTGGTTACTGTAAATCTTACGGAAACCAACCTCGCCCCCATGGCTTCTGATATTCCCCCAGGTAGTGACTGGGGTATTTCTTGTTTCTCTTGTTGGGTCTAAAGACCATATACTTCTTTTAAAAAGAGGGGGGGGGGACACAAAAAGTGAAAGTTAAGTTTTTAAGGATCCTAAATTCTGCACCCTGTACCAAATTCCATGCTTATATAACAGAAAGTATATAGCCCTGCTTAGGGAAATGCATTCCCTTATCTCTGCGCTTCCCAGAGAGAACTAAGCTGTACTAAGAAAAGCTGGCACTTGCCTGTTAGGATACTGTATCCTTCCTGGCTCCTTTCCCCTGGTGTGTGTGTGGGTGTCTCTCCCAGCTCTACTACTAAGAAAGCCAAGTCCTGCATCATCTCATACTCCCTCCAAAACAACTGAAACTGAGCAGCTGCATGGTTTGCCCACTTGTTACGCTGGCTCATGAGACAAAGCCCCTATTCTTCTGAAAAATGTTTGTTTCTCCAAGTTCTCATCCCTTTCAACCTCAAAGAATATAGCAAATTTGCATGATCATGTACTATTAATTTGCCTGATCAAGAGCAGTAGTTGGCAACCTTCAGTCTCAAGAGACTATGGTATTGCGCTCTGAATGGTGGTTCTGGAACAGCGTCTAGTGTGGCTGAAGAGGCCGATTCGGGAGTGACAATCCCTTCCACACTGGGAGCAAGTGCAGTCTGTCCCTGGTCTGTCTCCCTGGCTATGGGCCTTCCTTCTTTGCCTCTTTGCCTCAGTCTGTTGGCCAAGTGTCTCTTCAAACTGGAAGAGGCCATGCTGCACAGCCTGCCTCCAAGTGGGACGCTCAGAAGCCAGGATTTCCCACCTGTTGAGGTCCATTCCTAAGGCCTTCAGATCCCTCTTGCAGATGTCCTTGTATCGCAGCTGTGGTCTACCTGTAGGGCACTTTCCTTGCACGAGTTCTCCATAGAGGAGATCCTTTGGGATCCGGCCATCATCCATTCTCACAACATGACCGAGCCAACGCAGGCGTCTCTGTTTCAGCAGTGAATACATGCTAAGGATTCCAGCTCATTCCAGGACTGTGTTGTTTGTCCTGCCAGGTGATGCTGACGATGCGTCGGAGGCAGCGCATGTGGAAAGCATTCAGTTTCCTCTCCTGTTGTGAGCAAAGAGTCCATGACTCGCTGCAGTACAGAAGTGTACTCAGGATGCAAGCTCTTTAGACCTGGATCTTGGTATGTTCCATCAGCTTCTTGTTGGACCAAGAAGACTCTCTTTGTGAGTCTTGGTAGCTGCTTTACCGATGTGTTTGTTTAGCTCGGTATCGAGAGAAAGAGTGTCGGAGATCGTTGAGCTAAGCTACACAAAGTCATGGACAACCTCCAGTTCATGTGCAGAGATTGTAATGCAGGGAGGTGAGTCCACATCCTGAACCATGACCTGTGTTTTCTTCAGGCTGATCGTCAGTCCAAAATCTTGGCAGACCTTGCTAAAACGATTCGTGAGCTGCTGGAGATCTTTGGCAGAGTGGGTAGTGACAGCTGCATCGTTGGCAAAGAGGAAGTCACAAAGACATTTCAGCTGGACTTTGGACTTTGCTCTCAGTCTGGAGAGGTTGAAGAGCTTTCCGTCTGATCTGGTCCAGAGATAGATGCCTTCTGTTGCAGTTCCAAAGGCCTGCTTCAGCAGGACAGCGAAGAAAATCCCAAACAAGGTTGGCGCAGGAACACAGCCCTGCTTCACTCCGCTTTGGATGTCAAAGGGGTCTGATGCGGAGCCATCAAAGACAACAGTGCCCTTCATGTCCTTGTGGAAAGACCTGATAATGCTGAGGAGCCTGGGTGGACATCCGATCTTGGGGAGAATTTTGAAGTCCCTGCTGACCAGGTCGAAAGCCTTCGTGAGATCTATGAAGGCTATAAAGAGTGGCTGTCGTTGTTCCCTGCATTTCTCCTGCAGTTGTCTAAGGGAGAATACCATATCAGTGGTGGACCTGTTCACTCGGAATCCACACTGCGATTCTGGATAGATGTTCTCTGCAAGTACCTGCAGCGTCTTTAGTGCAACTCGGGCAAACAGCTTTCCTACAACGCTAAGGAAAGAGATGCCGTGGTAGTTGTTGCAGTCACCCCTGTCGCCTTTGTTCTTGTACAGCGTGATGATGTTTGCACCCCTCATGTCTTGAGGTACTCCACCTTCTCTCCAGCAGAGACAGAGAATTTCATGCAGCTCAGTGACAATGATCTCTTTGCAGCACTTTAGGACTTCAGCAGGGATGCTGAACAGCAGGGATAGTGATCATGTACTATTAATTTGCCTGATCAAGAGCAGAATGAGAGCAAGTACCCCCAATCAGAGTTTGGAAGGTCTAAATTACACAGCAAACCACAAATCCTAACTGGTCTTGATAGTCAGTCTTGATTTATGGTTGCAGCCTTCCTGAGCTCTTTCCCTATAACACATTACACAGATACTTCAGTAGATCCTTCCACCTCAGAATATAGCACATGTTCTATATTCATGTATAGCACAAGCGGTATATAAATACTGTTTATACACCTCAGAATATAGCACATGTTCTATATTCATGTATAGCACAAGCGGTATATAAATACTGTTGTTGTTGTTGTTGTTCAGAAGGGTTGGGTCAGGCTCTCACTTTGTACTAGCTTAGGACACACCCAGAAAAGTCAAATGTTCTGGTGACTTTTGAGTGCCTCCTATCCTTGCACAAGAGTTCATTCCTGCCATGAGATTAACTAGGAGGATAATTCATTCTCTTTTGTGCTGTATAAGAGAGATGCTCAGAAGCAGCAAGAACCTCTGGGTGCTTCAGAGTGTTTTTCAGCTCAGCATGAGTTGAGGACCCCACTCTTCTTAAAGTCTGTAAGGGAGAAGGGAGTGGGGAAGAAAGAATAAGCCTCTCACCAAGAGATTGAGACATGTGCCAAAAGCACAGTGTAAAGGTGGACCCCCTTTCCCTCATGCTAGGCTAGGAGGCACTCAGGAAATGGGCAAAAAAGTCTTGCTATATTTGAGTATATCCCTTTCCAGCTCCAAGCAAGTGAACAACTGTCTCTCTCCTGAGGAAGAGATGCCTTGGAACACCTTTTCAACAAACACACCTCAAACAGTTAATTCTACCTTCTCACAAGTTGGTGGCAACATTAAAATGTCAGACACTGAATCAAGCAAAATGGCAGAAGCATGTATTAAAACTGTTAACAAGGACCCTTTTTAAAATTCCTGTAGCTATTTTTACAAAGTTGCTTTTATGTTATTGCTGTTTTGTTTTTTAATCTGCTTTTAATTTTCAAATATTTTAACGGTTTTTTCTAAAGTTTTTGTCTTCTGTATGTTTAATTTTTATGTTGTTACCACTTTGAGTACCAGAAAAGTGCTATATAAATCCTTTGTTTAAATAAAGACAGATGGTTCAAATAAATACTATAACAGGTATTTAGCTAAAACTTAAAATATAGTAATACAACATTTCACTAAACACGCAGCTTTAACAATAACACCTACCCAAAGATTATTTTCATAATAAAAAGCATCTAGAAGTTTCACAATATTGGGATGATCACAAGATGCTAAGATATCAATTTCAACCATGTAGTCTTCAAGTTCTTCTTCAGATTTTGTATCAATCACCTTCGCAGCAGCAAGGACATTTGTTTCTTTGTTCTGAGCCTGCAAGAGACAATTATAGTAAACTTTATCCGTTGTTTCATATAAATTCAATAAATTCATTGGTTGCATTTTGTACATTTTAATGAGATTATCTTAATGTCAGGCATCTTACAAGTGGAAACCCCTGAACACAAGACAAGATTCACAAGACAGGCAGAAACAGCAATGGAACCCCAACCTTACTCTCTCCATTTTTTGCCTCAATTTCCTTGTCTCTTCCCACCACCATCACTTTTCTATTATTGCAGGCCCTTGGAATTGGAAGGAAGGTGATGGTTCCTTCCTCCTTTGCTCAATCAAAGGTTCACCAGTTCTCAGACTGGAAGGCTACTATAGGAAGGGGTAAGTTCTACAAATATGGGCACAAGGGAGAAAAGTCTTATAGTACCTAAAAGACTAGTCATTATTTCAGCATAAGCTTTCATAGACAACAGTCCTCTTCACCATGCAGTGGATGACAAGGACTGTAGTCCATGGAAGCTTATGATGAAAAATTAATTAGCCTAAAGCAGGATGGCCAACCTGCAACACGCCATATAACACTTTTTATAAAGAAAATCTTAAAAGTGCCACTTCACCTTAATGTCATTTTTAGCCAATATCACAGTAGCTAACTAAAGTCTCCAGGTTCAAGGGCAGTATATCTCCAAGAGGCAGAAGTATACAGCGAGAATCACAGGACTGTTGTTGCCTATTGGGGCTGTCTAAAGACACCTGGCTGACTGCTGACGAAGCCAAAAAGATAGCCTGCTTGGACCTTTAGTTCAGTCCAGAAGGACTTATTCCAAGGTCCATATAAGTAGTATTCATTGCCCCTCTGAACAGCCCCGCCCAGCCCTCTGCTTGCTCACTTTCTCATCCTCAAAGATATCTTAGCCAGGATCTCTTTGTGGATGATTTTCCTGAAGATGGTATCTATGCCTAGCTGGGCCACCTGAGATTTGGTGATCTAGACATTGACCATCTCTGTGCTGCCCCACTCAGCCCCCGCCACCTTCTACAGCCCACCCCTTACTTTCTTCAGTGCTCCACCAATACCAAACTTCTTGGGTGAGTGACCTGCCAGTTCGTGGAATGCAACTCATGAGTAACTGCCCAATTGGTTCTCTCTCCTGTCTATCGTTCTTTTCCCCCTTTTTTCTCCATTTTCCAACCACAGCAAATCAAGAAGATTTGCCCTGAATGCACCCATTGCAGCATCAGAATTTTTTTTTTTTTTGGGGGGGGGGGGGGTGTTATGGAAGAAGGGGTGTTGTGTAAGGGGGTGTCATGTAGCAAAGTAATCAACTAAACAAGCACACTAAACGCCTGTTGTGTTTTCTTTGTTATCATGTAAATACTTTTCAAAAATACATGGCAACTTTGTGTGTGCAAGTGTCCTATGCCATCACTAGATGCATGTGCATCGCAGGTTGGTCACCCCTGGCCTAAGGCATTTCAAGACATGGTCATTTTTGGCTGCATCAGAACATTCCCTAGCTATTCCCTGAAAGCATAAGCAAGTTTCTTAGGTACTTACACACTGCTTATGCCTTCCAAATTTTAATACAGAAGTGGATTCTTACTCCAAGTTAATTCTAGACCTAGCCCAATGAAAATAGAAGACATTGCATAAAATGAAAATATGCAAAGCATGTAGTATTTAGAACACCAAATCCACCTTTAGCTACAGTAATTTGAAGAGTTTATTTAGATACATCCATGCGTAAATGAGACAAAATAATTAAAGTGATGGCAGTAATGTATGGAATCTTTAGAGCATCACACAAAAGAATAAGGTTTTGGAAAACATTTACCGGGGGGGGGGGGGGGGAGAGTCCAAACAGACTTAAGAAGCAGATTTTGCTAGACATAACATTCTTATGCCTCATAAAATAATTAATAATCATATTGACTTCAGGCAAAGCATGCAAAAAATATCGCAAATAAAAGCAAAATAATCTTTTTCCTCCACAACTTTTTTGGAGTAGAGGGAGGCTATAGGGCAAGAGAAGAAATACTGTAGGGATAGTGAAAATATCGTGGGTGAGACCGGATTCAACATTTCTCTGTCCATCTCACTGTGGGTTGTGGCTGTCTTCATGGCTATGACATGTCTCTGTTTTGAGTGCAGTTTCCATACCAACCACCACAGCATTAGTAACAGACTCGCCAGTGCATTTGTTGTGGTTCTTCTACTTCCTCCAAAATATGGCCACCTAGCATCCATGAAGCTATATTTACAAAATGGCAAACGTTTAAGCACAGTTTTCCTCACACACTCTCTCAAGAGTTCCATGGCCACATTTGTGTTCACTCTTTATGCCAAGATTAAAATATGTTCCACTTTTATCTTTTGTTCCTGGAAACCAGCTTTAAATATTGAAGGGTCAGCCTTAAAATAGTTACATTCCTAAAGTCTGTATTATATGATCTAATACAAAAAACAGTTTTCAAGTCAAACAAACTGGCTGAGGTTCTTTAAGGTATCAGGTAAAGATCTTTTCCAGTCCAGTTATCCAAATGCTCTTTAAGGTGTATTCAGCCACTGAGCAATGGTCGGTCTCTCTCTCTCTCTCTCTCTCTCTCTCTCTCTCTCTCTCTCTCTCTCTCTCTGTGTCTGTGTCTGTGAGAGAGAGAGATTGTTGTAAAAGTAAAGTACTGATGAACAAGCACTTCAAATTTTTCTTCAACCTTTTCGCTTTGTGAAAGGTTATCAAACACTCAAGGGCACATGGCTAAGTATTAAGTCAAAGCCTTGTATTTTAGAGATCCAGAGGCATGGAGACCATGAACAGTGCTTTCCACTAAGAGTATAACTCAGTGCTACAAAATCACCTTTGTATAATGCCCAGTCGAACTCAAGAATGAATGCGTGCAGTCGTGTGTGCAGATAATTGTGTAATAATTTATAACAATGCTGCAATATGACCTACATTAAAAGATTATGGAGGTTAAATGCTGAAAGATGCAGAAGGCTAAAGACAGGATGTCAAATGAAACATACCTATCACCAACAGTTCCTTTGTGCTTCAACAAGCAAAATACAGTTTATTTCCATTCTTCTACGTGAATACTTCACAGAACGATGAAATAGTAATAAACATGAATATTTAATGTGTAAGAGGATCTTACTGAAAAAATGACAACTAATTTTAAGTTTTGGTTTCTGCCGTACTTTAGAAACAGTTTCTATTCTACTGTTACCTCATTCCTTCCACGTTCTCAACCAACTCAACCGCTAATTTAAACCATTTTCTTCATTACAGGGCTAACAAACAAGTAGTACACTGAGCAGCTAGCTTTTTAAGTAGCAGTTGCAAACAGATTCAAAGTTCTCGCCATAATATTACTAAGCATTCAAACAAAAAAATTGACAAGAAGGATTTTTAAAAGGGGAAGCTACTATGAAAGATTGCAATATATGAATCTTCCATAAGCATCCAAACCTTTTTATAAAATTAAAATGACAAGAACATCTGATAACTAATGGGCCAAATTCACAGGCATGTAACCAAAGAATATGTTGGTGTTGTCGGCCAGTGTTAACTGTGAGGGCAACAGAAGATTCATGTCTCTGAAGTAGTCTAGATCAGCGATGCTCAAACTAGTGACCACAGTGCATCCAGAATGTGGTCCCTGTTCATTCGAGCATTCTGTTCCGGCACTGCGCAAAGTCCTCCTCATTCATAAGACAGGGACACTCTGGGCAGTTGCGTTGTCTGCCTGGCATCTCAGTAGGCCGCATGACAGGATGTCTGGGCAGATGCAACTGCCCACAGCATCCATGTCCCCTAAATTAAGGGGGACCATGTGGTTCCTGAGTGGAACCGAAAGGTCCACTCACCAGGCAAGCAGATCTGTCTGAACCCAGATCCAGACCTCGGGCCAGAGTTCACACGCCACTGTTCTAGGTCAGATGGTCATCTATAATACATAGTATGTGCAGAAATATGCAGTCCAGTACAATCAAACAATATGCAACTGAGTGCTGATGACGTACACCATAACCTTTGGAAAGTAAAGACTATATCTAACAATGAGTTCTATGCTCAAAAGCATGCTTCCACAAACTGATTGCTCTTGGACAATGCAACACATATATGACTTTCACCAATGAACTATGCTGGGAACTAAACAAGGAAAGTATGTCCCTGTTGATTCCACCTGACTTTTCAGTAGCTTCTAATACTATTAACTACACTACAGTATTCTTTTGAGAACCATCTCCGGGATGGGGTATGGGAGCACCATGTTTCACTGCCTCCCAAAGGACAGTTCCAAAAGGTGGTACTGGCACCTTGCCTTTAGCCTAGTGGTTCCCAAACTATTTAGCAACAGAGCCCAACTAAAAATAGTTTCATTTTACCAGCTACTCAATTCCTCTGTGGCTATAATGGTTATTTGGCAGCAGTGCTTCCCCCAAGTAGCAGGTTGGTTAACCCTTGATACACAAAGCTTTATCTGCCTTGTCAGTTTCATAACTCATCAAAAATTGGGTCACGAACTACTGGTGGGCCATGAACCCACAGTTCCGGAACTGCTGCTTTAGCTTATTGTATTCTACAGAGTTCCCATTTTGTCCCCAATGCTACTTAACAGCTAAATGAAACCATTGTGGAAGGATGTCTGGGGATTTGGAATAGGTGTCAGAGGATGCTCCTCCCCCTTCATCTTGCACCAAGGAAGCAGTGTAGTGAATCAGTCCCTGGGTCAGTAATGGGCTAGATCAGGTGTGCCCAAACCCGGGCCCAGGGGCCATTTGTGGCACCTGGGGACCCCCAAACCAGCCCACAGGGAGCCCCCAGTCTCCAAGGAGGAAACTTCAGAGGAACCTCTGGTCCTCCAAAGACTTGCTGGTGCCTATGCTGGCCCGACACAACTGCTCTCAGCATAAGGGTGACTATTCAAATCATGTGTGAGCTGCAGGCTGAGGGTTCCCTCCACTTCTTGCTGTTTTACATCTGTGAGACGTAAGCTGTTTTACATCTGTGAGAACCAAATGGCTAATATTATAATGCCGTTGTACAAATCTACGGTAAGGCCACACCTGGAGTATTGTGTCCAGTTCTGGTTGCCGCATCTCAAAAAAGACATAGTGGAAATGGAAAAGGTGCAAAAGAGAGCGACTAACATGATTACTGGGCTGGGGCACCTTCCTTATGAGGAAAGGCTACGGCATTTGGGCCTCTTCAGCCTAGAAAAGAGGCGCCAGGGACGACGACAACATGATTGAGACATACAAAATTATGCAGGGGATGGACAGAGTGGATAGAGAGATGCTCTTTACACTCTCACATAACACCAAAACCAGGGGACATCCACTAAAATTGAGTGTTGGGAGAGTTAGAACAGACAAAAGAAAATATTTCTTTACTCAGCGTGTAGTTGGTCTGTGGAACTCCTTGCCACAGCATGTGGTGATGGCGTCTGGCCTGGACGTCTTTAAAAGGGGATTGGACAAGTTTCTGGAGGAAAAATCCATTATGGGTTACAAGCCATGATGTACATGTGCAACCTCCTGATTTTAGAAATGGGCTATGTCAGAATGCCAGATGCAAGGGAGGGCACCAGAATGAGGTCTCTTGTTATCTGGTGTGCTCCCTGGGGCATGTTTAAACTTAATTCAGATTAAAAAATATGCTCTTGGTCAAAAGAACTATAGATCTAAGGGTAACGTTTGTTTTCTTGAAATCCTAGGTTGATACTTTGGGAGGAATCCTGAATTCACCTTTGAGCTTGGATGCTTAGGTGTCAGCTATGACCAGGAGCATATTTGACAGTTGTGAGAGGCAGTACTTATCTGTATTATTTTAAGATGGGAACATGAATAGTCTGTTTTGGGATTACAATGGGAACATGAATTGTTTATCTTTTTATTGTGAGGTTTAAAATATAATGCATTATACAAAACATAGAAATAGCATCTCTCACCTCTATGGATTGAATGTCACAGGCCTTGAAGGATAATAATAATAATAATAATAATAATAATAATAATAATAATAATAATAATAATAATAATAAGCATGACCCTTGACTCTCGGTTTTTCCAAGGAAGATTGGTGGCACATCAAGCATATGCACACTGTTTCTCGAACAGTGGATTGGGATCCAGTAGATGGGTCGCAAGTCAATTTCAGGTGGGTTTCCATTCATTTCAATATTTTATTTTTAATAGATTAGACCTGATGCTACCCTGGGATATGATTGCATTTGGGAAAATGTTACAGTCCTGTATTTTAACAAGCTACTACGTATAGTTTTTTATTTTTTTTAAACAATGTTAGTAAATGGGACTTACTCCTGGATAAGTGTGGGTAGGATTGCAGCCTAGGATTGTTAAAAATTTCCTGCTTGATGATGTCACTTCCAGACAATTCATAACTTCTGGTGGGTCCTGACAGAAAAGTGGGTCCCGGTGCTAAATGTGTGAGAACCACTGCACTAAGTAATCTGCTGACCAGACAGGACTTCACACATACCGTATATAGGTCCAGCCTCGTTATACACAGATTTTTTAATACATGGATTTGACTCAACACGAATGGCCCCCCTGAAAATGAGAAGGAATTGGGGCTCCTGGTGAAGGGAGGGATTGCTGTCTCCCAGTGAAGCCTAAGCTCCTAGAGAGATTGATTGCCTCTATGTGCATTTCAAAAGGTCAGCAAGGCTGTTTTTAAATCACCAGAGCAAAGAAACTTTTGTTTTTCAAACTAATTTGCTATATTGCATTTTTTGCCATCCATGTGAGTTCTTGGAACGGTACCCTCGCGAATAATGAGACTCAACCTATATATTACTTGAACATTATATCCAATATGTGGTGGCGAGACAAGCACCAGCTTGCTACTTAATCTTCTTTTACTTTGTACAGTTGTGTTCAAGTTCTACAATACTGGTAATATAATCCAAATTGTTTTATCTCATCAAGCAAACGGCATCTCTTCATTTCAATACTTGTAAAAACTTGCTTTTCCTGCTGCTACAGATTCAAATTAGTTGTCTACTGCCAGTTTGGTATATCCTTTAGCTTGCTTACTGATGCTTCTGCAAACCAATCTCTGCAACTGGAGCATTCCAAAGGGTTAACAGAAGTCAAAGAAATATATCACTCTCCCTATGGGAGAACAGTTAATTGTAGATGTTTTTATTTTAAAGAATATTCTTTCATGTGTGTACACAGGTTAAACCAGGGGTATCTAACTCAACTTTTTGCAGGGGTCACATTGAATTCATGGCACCTGCTGAGGGCCGGTGGTCTAAAATCCAGAGTTCCAGGACTGCCCACCTCTGAATGCAACCAAAACTAAATTCTGGTTACATCCGGAGGATTTTTGAGGGTCCCCAGCCCTCAGAATGGTTCTCAAAACCAGGTGACATTTTAAGGCCTTCTGAGGTCTCGGAACATCATTCTGAAGGTGGGGGAGGCAGTGCACAGCCCTCAGAACACCCTCTGGATACAACCAGAGCACAACTTTAGTCTCGTTTCTAAGGGGCGGGGGGAGACCCTGGACCTCTGTGGGTCACCTGAAGAGGTGCTGCGGGCCATATCTGCCCTGTGGGTTGTATGTTTGATGCTCCTGGGTTAAACAAATAACACTTTCAGAGCTTCTTAATCTGTGTATCCATAGCAAAAGGACACTCTTGGAACCAAGAGTTAGAAAATACATAAATTTTTCCAACTGATATGAATCCCAATATTAGAAATAAACAACTGTGAAGAAGCTCCAAGGCAGCAACTCCACACATGCCTCTGTGCACCTAGTTCATTTTTTAATATCACAAATGTACTATGGCCATTGTTCCTCAGCTATCTCCTTAAAAGAATTCAACTAAAGTTCCAAGAAATGAAATATAGCAAGTCAGCACTTAATAGGTTCTTGGAAACTGCAACTTTAAGCAAAATGATTTATAACGAAAACAGTTTTACAGAATATACAAAGAAACAAGAGAAGTTCCTACTGCATAGTTCTGGTCAAAAAACATCACCAAACTTTTAAATAAGGACTCACAACACTGCTAATATCAAACACTGAAATAAATGTGAGCTTTCTAGGTCAGAGAAAACCCATGCAGACATGGAGAAAGCATGCAAACTCTACACAGACAGTGGCCCTGACTGGGAACTGAGTTTTTTCTCAACAACTTTTATAATGAAAACTACTTATACAAAACTACTTATAATGAAATGACTTAAAGTGAAAACTTGCTGCCACAAGTTTGTAGAGCTTCACATAAACCAAAAAAGGGCTACAGGTTACATGATCTAATCCCTCTGAAAGGGCTCTCTTAGAAGTTACACTTTGCACATAGTGTATAGATGCAATTTTGCATATAGTGTATAGATGAAATTGTACAGATGCAATTTTACCAAAAACGGTTCAGCTCAACATTTTTGTGGACAACAAAAGATAAAGATACCACTGGGATCTCACTGCATCACTGCTTTCTCCTTTGAATACATCCCTTTCCCCTTTAAACAAGCCTTCTCCAACATGAGTTTTACCATTTCTGACAATGCAACAATATCTCAATGATGCTTCAAAAATGGAACATTGCACTCTCTTCAGTACAGCAAAAATGCAGTCATAAGGAAATGGCATAATGGTTATATGAAAACACCACATACAGAGGCAAAATTCATACAAAGACCAGATGTAATCATATGTACTCATGAAATTATCCAAATTCTCTCTCAGGTAAGTACTTTCCCTAATAAAGAACACAAGAATCATCTTACAAAAAAAGTCCACACAAGAATGAAAAACAACAATACAAGCAACCCAGACAATCTACAACCAATTTGATTCCAAGCCAAACAGAATGAAATATGGAGACTCACTCCACTTTGTCTCAAAAGAGCACTGAGTGGTAAGCCAAGTGCTTTGTGTGAGGTTCTGCAGTGTGTCCCAGACTATAGCCAAGTCACACAGTGTTTAATTAAAAAGATGTGTATGTGTGAAGTCCTGGTATGCAAGGTTCAGTATTCAGTATTCAGTATTATATCCACTATCCCCACTAACTCACACCAATTACTTTTACACTACAATTTTAAAGTTCTTTACTCCTAAGTAAATGAATACAGTGGCTGCATCTGCTGCAGCTCCTGATGTCAGGAGGGCAAGTCAACAGCAGAATGCTGCTACATTTTCTTGTTTTATTTTTCCAGCCTACTGAAATGCAACAGCATGCCTGTAAGCAAGCAGACTGACGCCTCCTGTCTTCTGGCTAAGCAGCATCTTCTGTTTAGGATCTGATCATGATCATTCCTCCGAAAGGCTCCCACAGATACCATTGCAAACAGCAGTTGGCCAGAGGAGTAGGAAGAATCTGATTTGGGACAATAGTTGAGGCAGAGGGTTAGAACTCCTTCTCCCCCATGCCAGAGTCCTGATCCAGCTGCTAGTTACTAAGTAAAAAACCAACATAGTATCCCTAATCATGTGCTCAAAGTACCATTTAGTTAGACCTTGAACATATAATCCATGACCAAGGGTATTCCACACTCCTAATGGCTCACATATATCCTTCCAATCCTCCATCCCTTCTAGAAACACGTTAGTACTCTCCATAGAAAATTTCCTTCTTCCCTCCCCCTCACTGTTAGTTTTGCTTTATCTATCAAGAATTTGGTAAATCACATTATCAGTAAAAGTGTCAAGAGCCGGGCAATACCCTTCCTGCAAACAGACTGTTTATTCTTTCCACTCATCTTATCTCTTTAGCCTGCCAACATCCTAAAATAACCATAGTGTAAACACAGCTGGCATTCATGACAACTTTCATGCACTCTGACTGATTATGTATGATTTGACAGCCAAATAGTGCGAAATCTGGTTTCAGAAAACAATATCAGAGTTTTCCTAGATGGCATTCAGGCAATTTTAAGGCAGCGAGGATAGAGCTACACATACAGTTTCCACAGTGCTGCCCCAGCACTATGGAAGTTATGCACACGATTGGTTGAACCCTTCGGCTTTTGAGCCAGCAGCTACAAAGTTAGAACAGACAGCCACACACATGCAGCAGTCACTGCAACCCTGAGTAAAATGAGACAATGCTACAGAGACTGCATTCATAACTCTTTTTGTCTTCCTAATAACACTTAACAAGAGCCTGCCCAATTTAGAAACAGAAAACAAATGTTAGTTGGCAACCTTCAGTCTCGAAAGACTATGGTATCGCGCTCTGAATGGTGGTTCTGGAACAGCGTCTAGTGTGGCTGAAAAGGCCGATTCGGGAGTGACAATCCCTTCCACACTGGGAGCAAGTGTAGTCTGTCCCTGGTCTGTCTCCCTGGCTATGGGCCTTCCTTCTTTGCCTCTTTGCCTCAGTCTGTTGGCCAAGTGTCTCTTCAAACTGGGAAAGGCCATGCTGCACAGCCTGCCTCCGAGCAAGATGCTCAGAGGCCAGGATTTCCCACCTGTTGAGGTCCATTCCTAAGGCCTTCAGATCCTTCTTGCATCTTGTATCGCAGCTGTGGTCTACCTATAGGGCGCTTTCCCTGCATGAGTCCTCCATAGAGGAGATCCTTTGGGTTCCGGCCATCATCCATTCTCACATGACCGAGCCAACGCAGGCATCTCTGTTTCAGCAGTGTATACATGCTAGGGATTCCAGCTCATTCCAGGACTGTGTTGTTTGGAACTTTGTCCTGCCAGGTGATGCCGAAGATGCGTCGGAGGCAGCGCATGTGGAAAGCGTTCAGTTTCCTCTCCTGTTGTGAGCGAAGAGTCCATGACTCGCTGCACTACAGAAGTGTACTCAGGACGCAAGCTCTGTAGACCTGGATCTTGGTATGTTCCATCAGCTTCTTGTTGGACCAGACTCTCTTTGTGAGTCTGTTTGGAAAACGTGGTAGCTGCTTTACCGATGCATTTGTTTAGCTTGGTATCGAGAGAAAGAGTGTCGGAGATCGTTGAGCTAAGCTACACAAAGTCATGGACAACCTCCAGTTCATGTGCAGAGATTGTAATGCAGGGAGGTGAGTACACATCCTGAACCATGACCTGTGCTTTCTTCAGGCTGATCGTCAGTCCAAAATCTTGGCAGGCCTTGCTAAAACGATTCGTGAGCTGCTGGAGATCTTTGGCAGAGTGGGTAGTGACAGCTGCATCGTCGGCAAAGAGGAAGTCATGAAGACATTTCAGCTGGACTTTGGACTTTGCTCTCAGTCTGGAGAGGTTGAAGAGCTTTCCGTCTGATCTGGTCCAGAGATAGATGCCTTCTGTTGCAGTTCCAAAGGCATGCTTCAGCAGGACAGCAAAGAAAATCCCAAACAAGGTTGGCGCAAGAACACAGCCCTGCTTCACTCCACTTCAGATGTCAAAGGGGTCTGATGTGGAGCCATCAAAGACTACAGTGCCCTTCATGTCCTTGTGGAAAGACCTGATGATGTAGTAGCAAGCAAAATCTCTACTGCACCATGCACCAAGCACTTGGACAGGATAACTGGTGATGGCGATAGCAATGGATGGAAGAGTCAAGGAGAGAAGCACAGGAAAAACACAGCAATTTGAAACCATTCCTTAAGAAGTCGTTATTACTGCTTTAATATCAACAAGACAGTCTGATACATGAAGAGCTTGCATGCCTGCCATAACTCTGCTTGCTTATTGTCCATTCCCACTTCTCTGTTGCCCAGGCAACCAACAACACTACACAGCTTGGCACAACAAGCCAGTAAGATAAAATGGTAGGTCAACAGCATCTTATCTACAAGAAGCAATCTGTGGATTCAAGAAGGGCCTTTTCATTCAATGCATTAAATTCAGAAAAGCCTGTAACTCAGTGGAAGCCTACATTCTTTGCAAGCAGAAGGTCCCAGGCTCTATCCCTGATGAAATCCATGGTATGAATGAAGAGGATCGCAGAGCTATGAAAGATCCCTCTCAAATCCTGGATAGTCACTGCCAGTCATTGTAGAGCAGTGTTTCCTCAAACTGTGGGTCAGGACCCACTAGGTGGTTCACAAGCCAATTTCAGGTGGATCCCCATTGATTTCAATATTTTATTTTTAATAGACTTGATACTACCATGGTACATGACTGCATTTGGGAATTGTTACAGACCTGTACTTTTAACAAGCTACTCTTTTAACAATGTTAGTAAATGGGACTTACTCCTGCGTAAGTGTTGGTAGGATTGCTAAAAATTTTCCTATTTGATGATATCACTTTCTGGTCATGACATCACTTCCAGTGGGTCCTGACAGATTCTCATTCTAAAAAGTGGGTCACGGTGCTAAATGTGTGAGAACCACTGGTGTAGAGACAACTGAATCAGATGGGCCGGCACTGATGTGGTATAAGGCACCTTACTATGTTCAACTCAGCAAACTGACCATGGATGAGAATTGCCTACTGCTTAGTAATGACCACTTCTCTCAACAGGACTAACCCTTTCTAATCTTAGGCCTAATCTTAAATTAAAATCTACACAGGACCTACCAAAGGTACACAGGGGAACTAAAATTCATAGCCTAAACGTTTCAGACACAATACAGGTGGAGCCTATTTATCAGCATTAGTTCCATTCCCTGACTTGATTAACAAAAACATGTTGTGCTAAATTCCATAGAGTTATGCAAATATGATGCAGCCTGACACTTGGGACTGGAAGAAAACTAAGGCAGATGTTATCAATCCCCTCCCCTCCTTCGCCTCTTCCCCCCCCCCCCACAGATGCTCCATGCTCAGTCCTCCCCATTGCTTCTTTCACAGGTGGGATGCTGAGCTTTTAAGAGTCCAGTCCTATGCGTTTCTACTCAGAAGTAAGCCCCATTGTAGTCAATGGGGCTTACTCCCAGGAAAGTGTGGAGAGGATTGTAGCCTAAATCTCATGCTTTGCTTGCTGGGAAGACTTGCTTCCTGGGCTGTTTTGTTTCCATAGGCTGGAGCACAGGAAGCCTGTAGCATGGGGGGGGGGGGGAATTGGGAAACACTCCCTGGGTTTTTTAAAGTAATCCCCTCTGTTGCTACCACACCTGCCCCGTGTGTGTGTGTGTGTGTGTGTGTGTGTGTGTGTGTGTGTGTGTGTGTGTGTGTGTGTGTGTGTGTGTGTGTGTGTGAGAGAGAGAGAGAGAGAGAGAGAGAGAGAGAGAGAGAGCGCTCCACCTTGCTGCACATGCTCTAGTTACAGAGGTTTTCCAACCCCCCCCCCCATCACCTCTTCAGCCTGGGCTGGCTCAGAGGCTCTAAGACTGTTCCTTCGAAAGGGGAACCTCTTCCATGGCTCCAGGGCTATTTCCCTGTCTGGGCAAGGCGGAGCCTTTTTGCAGAGTTTTGGGTTGCCTGGAAATGGAAGCCAGCGCAGGGCAAAGCAGGCAAAGGTGTGTGTGACTTTCAGTACCCCCACCCCATTGGAGTTCAGACAAATCCAAAGAAAAAAAATCTGTGGATAAATAGGTTACACCTGCACACTACGGTTTTAAGAAGATACATCATGACCAATGGCAAACACAAAAAAGTGCCACTTGTAACACCTCTTTTCAAAAAATCAAGCAGTACTCAGGTTTGCAGCTTTGCTAATAGTTCTTTATGAGAAGTACAAACTTTAGCTGCCTAAGTTTGTATGCACATATACATTTGTCTTTAGAAGCAGTTCAGAAGAATGTGTCTACTTGTCTGCCCTGTTTTAACAGACATGTTGTAGTATCTAGTTCATTTAACCAGAGAATGAGGATGGGTTTCTTCTACTTCTTTGTCCAACCTGTTTTATTAAAGTGGTCATGGAGGAACCAGTTGGCTGAGTGGTGGAAGTAAGTAAATCTCTTCATTGGGAGAGGGAAGACTTATAAAAAGGCTATTGTTAGATCACTGAAAAAGTCATCACTGGATCTCACCACCCTAGATTAAACACCAACTCATAGTTGAATTTGTCATTCTTGAGCAAAGTGATCAAGCCAGACCACTCCAGACTTTCCTGTGAATGTTTAGGATACTGTATTTTGATTCTTTTCAATTTGGGTTAAGATCCAGTGTTAGAATTGCAACTACCTTGATTTAGGTTGGTTTAGGAAGCACAGATTTAAGGTGGTTCCCTTCTTGCATGCCAGAAGGTTTTAAAGAAGGTGGCTGAGGGACTGTTGCTCAGTCACTTGGCCGATGGGGTCCTGTATGATTCCATTTTGTATCCCATGCAGTTTAATATCTATGTAAAACTGCTGAGACTCTCTCCTGTCCCATCTGATAGTAGGGAGGCTGTGGATGTTCCGAACTAGCATCTCCCGTGGGCTAACGCCTACTCTATCAGATGCAACACCTTTCCAATATATATTACCTATCTCTTTCACCTAACATAGCAACTACCATCTGGTAATGTCTATTTTCTAGTAGAAGATAAAAGTTGTATTTTCTACTTATTGCTTTTGTTTTATATACTGTACTGATATATGCCCTAGTTTTAATTTACTGCTTCTAGGACACCTTTATGGGAATAGTCGCCTGATGGCACATAAAATGGTGAAAACATAAAAGTTTTCACAAACTTATTTTGGGGTTCAGACCTGCTTAAGCTATTCATGTCTGCTCAAAAGCAAGACTCAATGAAGCATGTATAAGACTGCAGACTGTACCTCTGAACTAAATAAGAATCTAGGAACCAACTTTCTATGCTCTTATCTGTCACTCTATAATTCCTATGATCAGGAGATAATAATCACTTATAGGAGTTCCTACAGCACAGTACTTGTAAAAGGCAATATAGGATTTTCTAACCTACATGAAATACCCCCCCCCCCAAAAAAAAACTAAACTCCACCTGACTATTTCACTTAAGTTTTGCACCTTTTTGTTTTGTCTTTTCATAAACAGTTCCTTGGCAGAACTGTGAAATTCTGCAGTAATAATTGGTTGGGGAATATTTTCAGCAACTATTGTGCAGCTTAATGCATATTGATGAAATATCTTAGTATTAAAATTTATGCTTTAGTGGAAGAATGGCAAATGCTAGGTGCATTCAAAACACAATATGTTTCTTGGGTCCACTAAAAAGAAACATCTGTGTTTAATTCCAGTATAAATGATAATGTTAATGTTCTGGGATTAGATTAACAGTGATTTTGTAACTAATACAGTTATCACATCTCGTGTGTGTGCACGCTTCTTTCCAGATGTATTAACAGTGCATATGTTTGTAGAGTTTAATCCCTCTGTTAAAAAAAATAACGTGTAAGCACAGGCAGGTATTTAGATAATCTGTCTAGATATTTTGAAGGAGAATTTGCAGTGGGAGTTTAATTGTGTATTAACACCTGGGTGTGTCCTGCCGCTGTCTAACATGTGCACACATCATGACCACAGTTATTTTGTCAGCAGTTCATCAAGCAACATGCTGTGATTCTACTGTTTTTAGCTTGCTATCTATTTTCTTGTCAGGGAAGACAACACAAGTTGAAGTGTCAAGCACTAAGCCACAATATAATGGTCAAAGGAAATTAACAGAACAACTTCAAATATGTACTAAAGCAGCCATTTTCAACCACTGTGCCGTGCACACTGGTGAGCTGCGAATGGTTCCCTGGTGTGCCACCAGAGTTTCATGGAGGGTCATTTATTAATAGGACCATTGGGGGATACAAGCCCCCTACCAACAGCATGGTGCGCCTTGTCAATTGTCCAAAAACTGATGGTGTGCCTTGACAATTTTAGTATCTTCGCAGTGTGCCATGAGACGAAAAAGTTTGAAAGTCACTGTACTAGAGGCTCATTTCACTTGTGGGGTAGGGCGACATCAGGCTGCAATTCCCAAGCCACTCATTAACTCTGCAAAACAATGAAAGCCCTTTTCCAAAAATACAGCTTTAAAATGGAACAGCTTACATCTTTATTGCAGTAGTTCAAAGATATCACACAAACAGTGTTACAATCCAAAGTAAGTTGATAATAATAAAAACCAGTTGTGATATTAATCATGGTCCTCAAATTAGCCAAAACTAATTGTTGCTAGTGCAATTACTAGTCTACAGCTACAATATCTGATTATCCCTGTTTAATAGTAAGGTGGGAAAAATATGTCATTTTCACTTCATTCTTAGTTGGTGCCCTCTTACACTAACTGCTGCTGCTGACTGCAATTTCCTGAGCAAAAGCAAACAAACTGCCTAAATCTACAGTACAGCAAGTTTTATGTACATGCTCTTATTGATGGAGGGAGCAATATTCCTTCAGGACTTCTAATTGCTTTCCAATGACAAGTGGTCCATTAGAATGAAGAAAAAAGGGGGTCGGTTGGTCTTAGTGACCATATTAAATGAACATTGGAGAACAGCTAATGTTTGCCCAAGGTCACAGATCTTTTCAACCATTTTATTCTCCAGAATGAAGTTTTATATCAGCATTTTTAAATTCTTTCTGAAAAAAATATTCAAAAAATACCTTAAAGAAAATGTATACATGCCTTCTTTTGGTGTACTCAGCCCCCCCCCCCTTTTAAAACAAGCAAATCATCCTGAGGTTTTTGAAAGTACACATGACTTAATTTCCAACTTGGAAATGATGATGCTCTGCAAAGGAACAAGTAGATCAGGTATATACTCTAAATTTACATTGCCTGTACCCAAGTGCAATAAGACGACTCCAGATTTCTCATTAGGAAAATATCTGAAATGCGACTAATATAGAACAGGCAAGAATCAACTTGTATACTGTAGTGCTTTGATTTCAGGTATTAAAATGATTAACCTAGCAACAGCACTGAATACATATATTGGTATAATGGAAGAACAATCCTATTCTTTCTTTTATATTTTCACAGTGAAATCCAACATGTTTATTCAGAAACAATTTCTACCATGTCTAATGCATCTAATGGCTCAATCCAATTTGGGCCTTCTGCTGACGCAACTCGCGTTCTGTCAGCAGAAGGCCCAAACCATTGGCATAGCAGCTGAAGTAACAGTGTGCAGAACAGGGCAGCCAGCACAAATGGCTGTGACCCCACATGCATGCCACCAAGGAATAGAGCCACTGTAGATGTGGTAAGTTGGCAGTGGAGGTGGGCCATGGACAGGGCATTCCAAGGGAGAAACCAGGGAGTGTTTTGGGGCGAGGGAAGGAGTGGATCTAGCAGCAGCCACACGCACCATATCCTGTTTCCATAATCCCAACCCAGAACGTTCCCTGGACTTATGTGAGCTCCATAGCTGGCATGGGTCCAAAGAGACCCGTAGGTAGCCAGAAGACCTACTCAGTGCATTGCTTAGTGACAGGGATGAGGAACATCACCCCAATCACCAAGTGAGGTTTGACATTATGTGAAGCCTCAAAAGGCAAGGGGAGCCGCATTCCCCTCATCTCCAGAGGCTTTTCTGAGACTCACAGAGGCAGTGTGCACCCGCGCGCTGACTCAATGAAGATCAGAATGTCTGTTTTGGGTGAAAAGACACAACTTCCGGTTTCCCAGGAACCCAGAAGTCATGTGTTTTCACCCGAAATGGCCAGTCTGAGCCTCAAAGAGGCAGACTACAGATGTGCGCTGCCTCTACAAGGCTCAGAAAAGCCTCTGGATTCGAGGGGAGCACAGTGCCCCTCAGCTTCAGACGCTGGGGGAAAGGGTGAACAGGGATCAGCTGTGGCCATCACATATGCAGGCTGTAGCTGGCCAGAATGTCGCTAAGCGATGCTCACCTATAATCTTTTTTTGTTTTTACACTTACCCCCTAGTTTGTCTTCTGGTTGCCACCCACCCCATAGCATGCAGCACAGCCTCTGTTGGCCTAGCTGTTTAGTGGAGGATAGGATTGGGCCCTTGGCTTGCGATATTGTATATGCACTTGTTTCCATGCAAGTTCCACTGAACTTAATAGGACTTCCTTCTAAGATGCAGGATTGTACTGACTCCTTGAATAAGTGCATTTAAGATTACGGTCTTACCACAAGAAAACCTCTATCTACTTTTAATCTTTCCATTAGACTCCAGTTTTCAGCTTCACTGTGCAAGTGAACAACATGCAATATTCTTACTGAAGTCAACAGAAACCAGAAGATTCCTTCATGGATCACATAGTTCTAACTGTTAAGAGAGCAAGTTTTAAGACAATTTTTAAGATGCTGATCATTAGCAAAGTATCACAATCATAGTGAAAATCCATCTGGTAAATCTACATGACTTCATATGAAGATTTCTCATTAAAATAACATCTGTTTAAATGTTCTCCATTATGCATAATATAACTTTCATTGTCATTCATAATCCTGTATTCCAAATACACATCAGACTAAATCAGCAAGTTTGAATGTACTTGCTTTCAATTTTGCCTCATTAAACTTTAAAGTAGAACCTGATGTCCAATATTAAAAAACAAACAGCTAATGTTTGCACTAATGTAAGTCACAACCCTGTATTTAACTAAGCATTTCAGTAACACTCAAGAAATAACAAAAAGTAACTACTCCTGCTAATTGGGTAAGAGGCACTTTTTCAAGTGGGTGCTCCTCTTTTTTTAGCAGGGGGAGAGTAACTGGCCTACCTCACCCCAGCAGTGTCTGTTCTAGTGGCTGTCTGCTGGTGTTCTTTTGCATCTTTTTAGACTGTGAGCCCTTTTGGGACAGGGAGCCATTTAGTTATTTGATTTTTCTCTGTAAACCGCTTTGTGAACTTTTAGTTGAAAAGCAGTATATAAATACTGTTAATAATAATAATAATAATAACAAGGCATTAGACTACAAAGCATCCCAATTGAAATAAGTTTCCAGATGCTTTCAAACAGCCACTTCCACTAATGACCACTACATCATCTTATGATTGGGAATGTCATAAATTACACATTGTGCTAAGTGAAGAAGTGCTCTGTTGCCTGTTCTGAATCTCCCACAAATTTGACTGAGTAACTCCAAGTGTCAGTATTCTAATCACTATTTTGAAAGTTAAGGTGACTTTTGATAGAGTCAAGAGAAAGCCATAATAATTCTCAACAGAAAACAATGCAACCTTTTATTCTCAAAGTTAGTAACAAGTTATAAAGAAACATTTTGAAAATTCTAAATTAGGCCCAATGCCCAATACATCCCATTTCTCAGTTGGATGATAAGGCTTCAATTGAACATCACATGTCACTGCCTCAGCAGCCAAATGCAAGCACTGTCTCCAATATGACAGGAATCAGGCGATTGATTTAATTCATATAGACAAGCCCATTCCTATATAAAAGCAGATAGTCTCTTTGTGGTTTTTAATATTTGTTGTGTGATATCAATCAGTTTAAATTACATAAGAATTTAGTATTATATACATGTCATTGAAGGAACAAAAAAAGTGCAGTAATATTTTTAATACTGGCAAATACTGGTTTGAAAGGCATTGGAGCCACTATATTAAAGTATTCCTTCACAAAGATTATTTGCTTTTGGCAGTCATCCTGTTTTCTGATGTTTGCATTGGAGACTTGCTCCTTGTCAGAATACTGTGTATTAATTCTCATAGTCATAGTCTCATGAACATTCTAACCATGTTCATTCAGAAATCCCACTGGAGCCTAACAACATCTACTTTCAAGTAGACTTCCAATAATTTAGGTCTGCAGCACTAGAAACATTTCACATATTCAATAATGCCTTGCAAACAGTAATCTCAAACTGATGGCCAATTAATGAGCATCCACTTAAAGCACAATGAACCATTCATTCTAGAAATAGGCCAAGTGCGACAGAAAACACAGCTGTAAGTTTACTCCTTTACATATCTAACTTTCTTTTAAGAAAATACTACATGAAAAAGCATAATGTCTAACTCTGACTTTACAGTTCTATCAAATATCTACCAAAATTGATTACAGATATGAAAAGGACTACTGCATTATGTCTGAAAACTATACTAGTTTTTAGTACTTTTCCCCACCATACTTTATACCTGTTTTGTCAATCTGTATTATATAAACCCCATGTATCTGCTCTGTGATGAGCTTGGGTTTGAAAACAATGTTTCCTTTTAGAGTCATATCAGTAGTATTCCCCACCCACTATAAATTAGTAATGCGACACATAATCCTTTGCCTTTTGAATCTAGTTATGAGCTACTGTAAGCTGCTTCATTTAGGATCTGCTTCCTAAAAATCCCATTAAGACTTTCAATTTAAAATCAGGGAAGAAAAAATGGGTTTGGAATTCTATATAAATAAAAAGTTATACAAAAGCAGGTTATATGAAATACCCAAAGAACCCACCCTAAAGAAAGTGTCCTGGATTTTACTTTGCCAATACTGTACTGTTTAAAGCTTTTGTAACAGCTGGTATACAAACAGCTTTTGTATACAAAGCTGGTATTCCTTTGTATATTTTTAGATTGTGAGCCCTTTTGGGACAGGGAGCCATTTGGTTATTTGATTTTTCTCTGTAAACCGCTTTGTGAACTTTTAGTTGAAAAGCGGTATATAAATACTGTTAATAATTAATAATAATAATATGTGCTTTTTCATGCTTGCATTTGTACAAAATGACTATGGGAACGCAACACGATGTAAAACCAGGAATGCTTCTCTCTGCTAGGACTGTAAAGCAAAACTAAAGGAAGCATCAAGAGCTGCCCAGAAGAAAGGAACAATTTTTCAACAGCTGAAGGAAAAGGGTGGGCCTATGACCTAAGCACTCTTTTCCATTTCTTGTTTCTATTACTCTAGACAGGGATTATGGATTCTGACTCTTATGCCTATTTATGACAACTAGTTTTGACTATGATAAAATTCTACAACCTTTGATTCAAGATGGAAAGTTAAATCAATACTCAAGACACTGTAATGAATATGGAATTGTTCTAGGGTAGGTGACAGATTCCCCAGTGGCAGACTCTGGAAAAGGGCAATGCTTGAACACAGATATTTCAGGACAACAGCCCCCCATAGGAAAAATGTCTCTTACCTTGAATACTTTGCCAAAAGCACCATCACCCAGTTCTCCTATGATTTCCCAATAATCCTCTGGATTCAAGTCTCTCTTAACATGCTCATACTGCTTCTTCTTTTTCTCTCCTCCCAACTTAAAGATTTTACGAAAGTTAAAAAATGACATTTTGCCTTTGTTCAAGAGTTGCCAAAAAAACACTCAAAAAAAAGTTAAATAAAAGAGCAGATTGTTGCAAGTCAGTCTTTTCTCCCTCGCTTCACAGCTCAAAAAGGATAACAGGCACACAACTGTGACACTAGCAATCCCTCAACCTGGCCAGCAAAGGAACGGAAAAGGGCACAATTTGTCACTCCAGATGTTTGGACTCAGTTTACTGTAATCCAAGGGTGGGTGGACCAGCAATGAGCAGCTTCTCTCACTCCCACTTCTGCATCCTAACAATCACATGATTTTTTGTTGTAGCTCATAATAAGTACTGTATACCAAAGCATATGGTAAGGTCCCAAAGATGCTCCCAGAGAAAGTTTCCAATGGCCTACCACCATAGAGAGCTTCCTTTTGTGCGAGAAATCCAATACCCGGTGTACAAATCAACAGAAGGAGAGGCAGCCCTATTCAAATCCTACTTATGTAGCAGCACTGACTGCAGGCATCTTCCAGGTACAAGCCTCTTTTTTTTTCTCTCATGGAGGGCAGGGCAGGCACTTCAGGACTGTTGATGAGAGCTGCACAGAACTCTGGCATTCTCTTTCACACGCCACAGAGAAAGGACTCTTATCCAAAAGGAGAGAATTATTTGCCTGTTGAATGGGGGGGGGGGAAGTAGAGAGAAAAAAACAGGAATAATGCACTCCTTAGCACACAAACTCCTCAGTTCCTCACCCAAAGAGAAAGGAACTTAGCTGCTCCCCTTAAAAGATTCCTTAAGGTGTGACGACAGGCTCCACCAGAACTACTGAGCAATAGTCATCCCATTCTGAGGGGTGGGTGAGACATGGAAATACCCCCTAAGACAAAAGTGGAGTCACCCCATTCTGAGGGGCGGGTAGGTGCGGGAGAGACGGAGATACCCCTCCCCCCAACAACCAAGAGGAGTGCCAGTGACGGCAGGCTCCAAAGTTACTGAGTGACAAACTGGAGCCACCCCATTCTGAGGGGTGGGCGAGAGATGGGGATACCCCCCCAACAACCAAGAGGAGTGGAGGTGAAGACAGGCTCCAGAGTTACTCAGTGATGAAGTGGAGCCCCCCCATTTGAGGGTGGGGAAGAGACGGAGAACCCCCAGAACGGCCAAGGGGAGTGGAGCCGGGCTCTTTCCCCCAAGGGGAGGCAGCCCCCCAGCCCTTCCCAGCCGCCCTCCTTCCCTTGGGGATGGAGAAGAGGCACGAATGGAGGCGTCTACTACTACCTGCGGGCTCCCACACGGCCAGGAGGATGCGGTGGCGCCGTCCTCCCCTAGACTCGCTTCCTCAGGATGGGGGAGGCGGGGCGGAGCAAGAAGCCTCCTTGCGCCGATTTCCTATTCTCTCCCCCCTTCCAAGCGCGCTTCCTTCCCAACTACTAGCCCCCTCATGCGCGTCTGCGCATGCGCTCCGCCCGTTTCGACAGAGCCTAGCCGGAGTCGCTCTGCCAGATACCTCCCCTCTACCCCGCCTGTCTTCCACGAAGCTGCGCATGCGGCCTATGCCGCGCACCACCCTGAGTGTGTGAGCTCGCGCTAAGCTCCGCCCCTTTCCCTGTCTGCCTCTCACGACCCGGCAGCCGGGGCTGGAAAAAAAAAGAGGGCGGAGCGCGAGGCACTTTCCGGAGTAGAGTTCCTTCCGGCTTCTGCTTGGCTCTCTGTTTCTCCTGTTGCACGTGATGCCGGAGAACTCTGTGGGCGGGCGTCTGGCTGGTTAGGAGGTGCAACAAGAGCAGGCAGTGCTCTCTGGCGGGTAAGTCGGGCTGGGGGGAGGGTGGGCTCACTTTTCTAGACAACGCTCTATAAGGGCCCACCTGGGCTCTCCAGGCTCGGAAGAATGGAGGTCTTGAAATATAGTATTTTATTTATTTATAGCAACCAGAAAAAGACCCTCCAACATTCATCTCCCTAGATTTGCACATGCTTGCAGGCTGCAGGAGCCAAGCTCCTTGCAGGGCAATGAGCAGCTACAGTGTCTGATTGTTGAATAGCCTCAGAGCTTGAGGCAGTGAGTTATGTCGGGGATCTCCAAACTTTTTGGTACGAGGGGCAACATAGCAACACATGTGCAACACATTTTTGCAGACCAAAAAAAACCAATTTTATTTAACATTAAGAGTCATACCACAGTGGAACCAATTACCTAGGAAAGCAAATCTATAATTCTAAAATTCTAAATAAATGGTTCCCTGTCTTCAAAGGGCTTGCGATCTTAAAAACAAAATTAACAACAACAACCAGTATTTATATACAGGTCGAGACTCATTATTCGCGAGGGTTCCTTTCCAAGAACTCACATGGATGGCAAAAAACACACTATAGCAAATCAATTTTAAAAAAAAGTTCCTTTGCTCTGGTGATTTAAAAACAGCCTTGTTGACCTTTTGAAATGCACACAGAGGCAATCAATCTCTCTCCAGGAGCTTAGGCTTCACTGGGAGGCAGCAATCCCTCCCTTCACCAGGAGCCCCAGCAAGGGGGAAAGAATGGAGAAGGTGATAATCGCTGCCACTTAGCCTTCTTTCATGTGCTCAGGGGGAAGGGAGGAGTGAAGCCTGCAGAGAGAATGAGTGCTGGATTGTCAGCTGGCTGCCCTCTCTGGCATTATTACAGGACTGTTTAATTTGAAGGGCCCTTCTCATCAGCAGGGAGGTAGAAAAATATGTGGATACTTAGGTTATACCTGTCATCACTTGCATGACTGTCTCTCTGCAACAGTAAAAAGCAGGTTTTTAAACTGTGATTTTAAAGGGATGTATTTTTCCCCTTCTCTAGGGCTCAGCACATTCCTTCTCATTTGCAAGGGGTCATTTGTGTTGAGTCAAATCCGTGTATAAAAAAATTCATGTATGACAAGGCTGGACCCATACTGCGTTTCTGGTCATTGGATTACTCCTTTGACTTTAATAAAAATGCAAAAGAAATGCAAAAGAGAGACCTGGTAGGAAACCTGCAACTGCCACTGGAAAAGGCACCAAGCTGGGGTGAAAAGGCAGTTGTTCTCCCACCACTTAAAATACGAGAATACACTTTAAAAGGAGCCCCTTTTGGAATAGGATTGTGCTGTGAGTATACATAATCTCATTCAACTGTAAGTATGCTTACTTGGGGATCCTGAGGGTTCACTCGGGATACTTGATTGATCCTGTCTTGTCATTCATTGACCTTAACTCCCTTCTTAATTCATACCTCCTCCTCCTGAAAGGCATATGCGAAATTCTTAACCTCAAATAGGAAAAACAATTTTGTCTGTCTATTCATCTTTCTGAGCATGCCTACTTTTTTATTCTAACTTCCTGTTCAGGACTCAGTTTGCTATTTTCCAGTTGATCACATCCTCTTTTGACCTTGGTAATTTACTTCCAGTAATTACCTGGCTGAGGCTAATAAGAGATACATCTGCTCTGATCCTTCTGTCTGCAGCTTCTGGTATCTAATGACCATCTCTTCCTTTGCTCTTTTGTTTAGCTTGTGTGAGACTTCTATTCAGTGTCCTTGACCATGCGTCTAGCCTCGTCTGCTTTTCGTTCTTTATCCTTTCCCAGTGTTTGCTTTTCTGCACTATCACCGTATTCCATCTCTACTTTTCCTCTTCATTCTGTATTGGAGAAGTGTACATGATAGTTGATAGGGATAGAATGGGTAGCACAAGTTTTAATGTCCTCAATCAGGGTATTGTTTTTTTTTAAAAAAAAAGGTCCAGAACAATGTGCTAAGTACAGGCAGTATATGCTAGAAACAAAATCCCATATATGTGGGGACACTCTTGTTCCTGCTTGTTTAGAGGTAAGAGGAAGGAAGATGCTTGACTGAATTTTTTTTGTTACATTTGTCAGCTGCATTCTGTGTAGATGACAGCAGGCAGGCGGGAAAAGCAGTAGGAAATGGGACTTTCTCAGTAGAAAAATTGTGTGCCCTTATTCTTTGGCTGCTGAAAACCAGAGTCATTTGTGTTTATAGTTACACCTATATCAGCTTCATCATAGACGTTGCCAATAGTATGTCATCAAGCGATTTCCATGTAATTTTGATACAATCATAATTGGCAGCAATAATCCAGTTAATTGCCACACTCCTGATATCAGTCTCTAGACTTTGAATAGCACTTTCCTGCCCTAAACAGCATTGTGCTAGCAAAACTTAATGTTCCTGGCTCATTCAACCTTTCCAAATTGCACGGACTTATTCTGAGCCCTGGATTCAATATGTTCCCCACCTACATTTCTGCTGTCTCTGTTGTTTCCTGCTCCTTCCAGTTCTTTGTACCATTAGGTCCCCCTGTCAGGCGACACTGTTTCAGGCATCTAGTCATATTCTCCATATGTTACATATGCTGTTTCTATGTTCACCATGGCAGATTTTGATCCCTATATGAGCTATTATTAGCATAGAGGTCTTCTTTTCCCTTGAACAGCTCAGGGAAGCAAGGAATTCTTGTTGTAGGGAAGTGTCAATAAACCATTGTTACATCTTCTGTTAGCCTGGGAAAAGGAAATAAATGTGTAGTCCACACTGAGGTTGCAGCAGCTTCATACCCTGGAGTAACATAGAATGTTTAGAGAAGAAACAGTTCTTACTTCTGTCTCATTGCTATCTTGTGTAAGTCTCAGTTTCGGAAATGTTCACTGTGAGTGTTAAGAGCTTGGGGCATAATGCTAGGAGGAAGTTGAAAAGCTAATGAGTGGGACTTCAGTACAGAGTTGTATGCTATTATGTCTGTTAATTTTGATGCTTTGCAGTGTACAGAGGGCTATAGCTGCTTCTTGGGCATGTTAACTTTTACGATGAAAGGCGGCATATAAATCTTTTAAGTAAAATTTATTGTTGCAACAGCCCTTTAAGCCCAAGATTTCCTAATGGACTTCATAGCTGAATCAGGCTTGAACCCGGGTTTCTCCATTTAAAGTCCACCTCTATTCACTGCTCCATGCTGGCCGTTCTTTGTGGCCTGGAAAATGCCATCCATCTAACAGGCATTAAGTGGCTTACTTAAGTCACATGAATGTGTGTGCTGCAAGAACAACACCACAGTTGTCTGAACCTCCAAACAGTAATTAGACTTTTTCTCCTTGAGTAGCAGCCCAATCTAATTTGCTTTCTTTGTTCATAGCTTTAAAATGCTCACAACCTCGCATAACAGCAAGGATTAGCAGTGTATTAAGGGATGGAGGCACAATGCTTTCCAACTATTAAACCTACAAGTGCCACTTTTCACCTTGTAAATCCTGGTTATGTTCCTTTCTACTGCATAATCTTGTTTTTCAAACTGATGCCATGCCCTTGGGACTATAGATAAAGTAGAAAGTCTCAATCAAAAAACTTATTATATATTTATAAATGATTTACCATGTTCATTAGGGTTGTAAGTCATTCTTCAGTTACTAAGGTTATTATGATTTTAACTTGTTACAAGGGCATGAAACAAAAAAAACCATTCTTGTTGGTAGCAAACTGCACCTCAAATACATGATGAGGCCACAAGACCTTGCCTTGATGCTGCCATACGTGTTCATCAAAATGTGTAAATGGCACATGCTGAGTACACTGCATTGTGTCCATCTGATGATGCATGGGTCTTACCCCTACAGGTCTTATCCTTTGTATGAGACCTGTTATGATAATGTTGAAGTGAATATGGTTATGCATCATTTGCATATGATGTCAAATATATACATGCATGAATTTGAGGAAGTGAGCTTTATTATAGCCTTTAGGGCAGTGGTTCCCAAACTGTAGGTCAGGACTCACTGGTGGATGGGTTGCAACCTGATTTTTGATGGGTCTCCAAAGGGCGATGGAAAGATCAAATAACTAATTGCCTCAGGCCCTGAGGCTGTTCAAAAATCACATACTGTAGCTGCTGAGTACCCTGCAAAAAGCTCAGCTCCTGCAGTTTGCAAGCTTGTGTAAATGTAGAGAGATAAATGTTTGGAGGTCTTTTTTCTAGTTATCTTTATTTAGAAATAAATAAAATATTTCTTTCTAGATCTCCTTTTTTTAAAGTCTGGTAAATCATAGGTGGGACCTTATGGAGTATTGTTCTCTTTGTTCATTAATTTGTGGAGGGGAGGTGCTGCTTCATTATGTACTCAATACAGGTTCCCCCCATAGCTGCAGGGGATGTGTTCCTGCTGCTATTGCAGATACCTAAAAGCACAGAAAGTGGTCAGCAGTTTGTTTGCAAATGCTTTGCTTAAAGAAACAGACAGAGAATGCTAGAATCGTAGCTGCTAGAGGAGCACTAGAGGAGGCAACAGTGAAAATGCTAACAGGAAGCAGAGTCTAGCGCTCTCATATCTGTTTGCTTTCTCTGCTTGCTGCTTCCTTAATGATAGCCTTTTAATTGACAGGAATACTTATTGTTCCCTCATGGCTTGAGACAATAAAACCATCCTCTGTCTAATAGTGGCAAAATGGCAACTGAATTGTAGCTAATTCCATAAGCACTGGAGGTGATTAAGAGTTCCCAAAGAGAATTAATCATCCCTGCAGCCCTTCTGCCACCCTCTCTGCAAAGTTTACAGGGTTGCTTAGGGATGTGTCTAAAGCAGAAATAATGAGTGACATTAAAATGCAGGAAGGAAGAAGGTTTCTGATAAGCTCAGTAATCCACACATGCATCTTACACACAGTGTTGTTAATATTATGGTTGTCAATAAATGAAGTCCTTGTCTAAATGACAGCCTGCTACTTGGTTGCACCATGGTGTCCTTGGAAGGATGTCTCTTGCATCCCAGGCATATGGAGTCAAGATTGTCTTTAGGAGTGGGCACCCTCTGTCCTGGGGCTTTCTTCCCTTGCCCTCTCTGCTTGCCGTGTGCTGTCATCTCTGAACAGGAGCACAAGCTTGTATATAAAGTAACACAGAGCAGCATTCATCACAGCGGCATGGCTTATGAATCACAGGTGCGTAGTTGCTGGGACTTCCAGGAATCCATTGTTGAAGGGCGAAGGGCCTCCCCATGATCTGGCATGGGAGTTTGTCAAGTGTTTGGAAGAGACTGGCCTCTCAGGCTGTGGTTTGTAGTCAGCACCATTCCCTCTCATCTTTGCTACTGTTCTAATGACCCAATAAATATTTGACTAATCAATTCTTTTTTGAACATAGTCAGTGTCAACCCCAAACATGTTACGTGTCTAAGAGTCTAATGTATGCAGTTTCAACTTCCAGAAATGGGGCTGGATATTCTTTCTTTTAAAAGAAAGGTTTGTTTTCACTCATACTGATAAATTTGTAATTCTCCTTTATGTTTTCCTTTGATGTAAACCACCAGGTTGGTTATCCAGTCTTTCAACTTTCAATCAATGCTTTCTACTGATCTGGCAGAATGAAACTGACGTACGGTTTTATCTTCTTACAGGGGTTCACGGTGGAGTATTTCTATGTGAACAAACCCAGAGGCCAATTTCTAGTGAAGTTTCTGGTTTTCTTATCTTGGTCATGCTGGATTTCTTAGCATGCTCTCCTCTTTTCTGGGGAGTGTACACTCATCAGTGGCATAACACAATTAATATGTGGGAAGGCATTGTGTCTCTGTGAATGGAGCACATAGAGATGCATTGTCTCCAGTGCTAGGCAGTGTCTCCACTGCACCAGCTATGATTCTTTAGCACTGCCCAGCCTCCATTTCTCTTGCCCTAGAGACAAAGAGTACAAAGGGAGTGCCCTTGAGTGCAAAGAGACAGGTTAATGCACTTCAAAGAGAGTATTCTGTTACATAGTAGAGCTCAGCATCTTTAGGCAGAAGTAGATTAAGCACAAGACAAGAAACTAAGCCAGACTGGATGGTAGTCTGAATAATCTCCCTCTCTTTGTTGGGGT
Source organism: Tiliqua scincoides (assembly GCF_035046505.1). Taxonomy (NCBI): domain Eukaryota; kingdom Metazoa; phylum Chordata; class Lepidosauria; order Squamata; family Scincidae; genus Tiliqua; species Tiliqua scincoides. The sequence continues at coordinate 187,121,842 of NC_089823.1, forward strand.
AGATGAGTTCATGTGCCATTAGCATACACTGGAACCCAGGCCTGCTTGAATTCAGGAAAATGACCTCCTTCCCTCAAGCCAAATCCCCTTTTGTCACTCTCTAACATTTCTTTGGCTTGCTTCTCCCATTGTTTTGTCCCAACTTCCTTTCCCTTTGCCTTTCACTTTTTACCACATCCCCTATCATTTTCTTTCATCCTATTATCTTTTCACATCCCCTTTACTGCAGTTTAGTCATGGCTCACCCAACAGCAGGATTGGGAGAAATAGGCAGATGTAGTTTGCTTTATTATCAATGTGGCATTCAACTTCCTATGGGTTTATTCTCTATACATTGGTTATTTAATCAATGAAAATATATGTACATGCACAACACTACAAGTATTCTGGGCAAAGAGAACTGTACAGATTTATTTTTAATCTAAGATTGTTTAAGATCATGCAAAACTTCAAAGCATTAGAGAATTTGAGCCTATTTTATTATCCCTAAGTCCTCAATTATGTTTAATTGCTGATGCTATGAATGCATGTATGATAGGACCTATGTAGGTCACTGCTGGATTCCCCACCTGATTGAAGAATTGAAAGTACTTGAATTTAGACCTCGTGGCTTACAATAGCTCAGTGGAAAAGCAGCCTTCTGGTGAGAATCCTTTGTCATGTCCATCCAGTCCAATTAAAGGATAAAGGCAATTCAAGAAATAAAATGGAGCATTTGCATGTAGAACAGCAGAATTCTTTTAACATTTTCATATACCATGTAAACCTTTTTTTTGTTTTGTTACAGTACTGTTAGATTACAAAAATCAATCATGTTTCATGACTTAACAATTTCTGCTCTTTTGGTACTGGGCAGTTATTTTATTTCACCTTGATATCCCACCTTTTCTCCCATACTTGAGGTTCCTAGATGATCGCCCGTTCAAGAAACTTAGATGACCCATCCTGCAAAATTTAAGCTGTGACTTACTAATATTGTAACTGTATACACAGCGTATAATAGTTTCCTGCTTTGCCCTTTTGTGTAAACTGTGACGGATCACACTTCATAGCTTCAACATGTGGATTCCTTCAATTCCATATTCTTTCTATTACCCACTTATTGATCAAAATGTAAGCATAGTATTCAAAGTAGCTTGCTCTCAAGGGACTTTTTCTCTGGAGGAAAAGTAACTCTGAATGCCACCCCAAGTCCACAAAAGCTAGCATACTGAAATCAAAGTAAATAGTTCGGCTTATGTAATTATGAACAGGATATGAAAATAGGATGGGTTAGTGATGCAATCCAGGATGGAATTTCTGGTTTATGTACTCTTATCTCTGCTATAATTGGAACATTTGGTCACAGCTAAATATGACTCTGAAAAGGAAATGGGGACAAATTGTATTTTTAATTGTATCCAGCTTGGGGCAGGCTATGGTGCAAATCGGAGTAAGGGGAGTAAACTCCCTTTACCCTGTGTCACGCCACAGCCAGACCTATGGGGCTACTCAGATTTGTGCCAGCAAAATTGCTTCACGAATCTGGACAGCCCGGGTTGGGCCAGTTAGGTTGGGGACGAGAATTGGGATCCATCTTAAGTGTCAGAGTTGGGACCCACTCCCCAGGCTGGTCCACCCACCAGCCCGCCCACTATGAACGCCTTCGTTCTGCCATCCCCTCACGCTCCTCAACTCCCTACATCGGCTGCCCTCAATTTACGCAACCTTATCTCTTCAATACAGCGGCAGGATCTGGCTCTGCGGGCTAGCACATGTGCTTGTGTCAGCCCAGATGACTCCAGAAGAGGTGCACATGTTCCTTATAATATGTTTGCGACAGCGTTATAAAACCTTTGCAACAAGGGAGCTTGGAATTGCACTCTAGGTAAGTCTACATTATTTCTGTAGGATAGTACTTCATTCCCAATTCAATTCCAAGCAAGAGCAGCACGAGCATTTCCATTCTTGTGCTTGAGTGTTGTATCTTAATTATGCCCTTTCTTTCTTCCTTTGCAGACAGTCAGATTTCTACTTGTGACTGGTTGATCTGTGATCTTGTAGAGAGCACATTCATTTCTGAATGCTCACCACATCCACAGGATCAGAAGAAGAGACCCCTTCACTGTTATGGGGCTTGAATCCTATCTTTTCAGCCTTTGCAAGGCTGTACATTAAAGACATCCAAAAAATGAAAGAATCTAAACAGGTTCCAGGTAAGTGTCACAATTCATTTTGTAAGAGTTCAGGAACCATTCTTGAGCTTTGTGAGGTTATTTGTTTATAATATCTTTAAATTCTTTGACTCCCAGGTTATCATAACCTTAAAGATTACTTGTTTATAGTACAACATGTAAGTCTTGCAGGTTATTCCAACACTTTTCTTCTTCTGTTCAGGGATGTGGTAGTTTCCTAAAACTCAAACCTCAGTATGCTCTTGCTGAGAAAATACACCTGTTGAATAGCAATTGTGTTGTCAGTTCCACCTCCACAGCAAACCTTATTAAAGGTTCAAGGCAAAGTATGAAGACTAAGTGATAGAGGTGAAACATACAAGTGTTTGCTAAAGAAAACAGAGCTTGTTAAGCAAGCAAGAATGCCAGTTTTATTATATGAAACTGGGTGGAGAACGTTCATTGTGAAAGGATAAATTGAAGTATCTGTACCTATTGCTTTAATTTTAAAAAGAAATTGGGGTTTGGGGGGTTATTTATTTTGAGTTTTCTTTTTTTGTTTAACAACCTAACACACATTTTGGTGCCAGGGCCAAATCCTATGTAACTTTTGGGGGATCGGGGTGGGGGTAGTTCTTCCAAACTGCAAGTACACCTTGCAGAACAGAAAATTCCAGTTAATTTCTTAGTACCCTGAGCAGAGGAAAATAATTGGTATATTTGCGGGGGGAGGGGGGGCTGAGTGTTTATTTAAATGCATTACTAGTCTCTATATTCTCTAGTTTGTGTGCCACTATTTGCCACCCTTTTTTTCTTTCTCATAACTATTACTGGAGAAAGTATACTTTGTTTCACTTCCTGTCCTAGGAGTATCGACCATCGAACTTTCAAGGTGACTGATTTTTGGATTATTCATAATTACTCATGACAGCCTTAGGCCTTTGCTCTTCCAAACATAAAAGAATGTCTTGAACAGTTTCAAGTCTAAGCAGAAGTAATACTCAGAATTAAGTTTCCAGCTGGACCAGTTTTTTTCTGGCCAAGTGACCCTAATAATGAGCATGCTGGAAATGACCATTAAAAGGAGAGACCTGTTTGAAGCAAGGTAGGCCATGAATTACTGAGGCATAATAGCTCACTGATGAAGCCTCTGCTATTTGAATAGAACAAAGTAGTTTTTAGAACAAGTCCAAGGGAACTGGTGTACCATGTGCACCAGTGGCCTCATCACGCTCACTGTTGCAGTGGCACTTCTACCATTGCAGCTATGCTTCCTCCAGCTTGAACGCCTAGTTAGAATTGGGTCTTTAAATTCCTGTGCCCCTGCTGGAGAAACAGGCTATCACAACAAAGTGCTTGCTCATTGACTCGGTATTCTTGATTAAGACTGTCTTGATTAAGACAGCCAGTTCTCTGTCAAGGAATGCCAATTAGAAGTGAATGGGGCAACTCAGTTGAAGGTGTTGAGTCTAGGAGCCGTCAACTGCAATCCAGTGTATGCTCTTGCTTGGGGGTAAGCCCTGTGACATCCATAGACTTATTTCTGTGTGAACACAGTATAGGATTATGTATTTAAGAAATATGTACTGTTAACATAAACACACTTTTTACAGAGACAGTGATAGATTTCCTATCTGTAAATCACCCAAACCAAAATGAGATCATTGGGATGATTGTTGAATGACTTGTCCATCATTTATTGACAAGAATGAGAAGAAGATGGTTGGGTTGAGCACCCACTGTAATACCACACCACAGAACAGCAAAAAGTGCATATCCCAGTCTAATTTAGTGTTGTATCTCATTTATCTCACATGTGCGGTTCTATGGATTTCAGGTGTTTGCTACAATGAATACATACATGGAAGGAAAAACAGTTATAGTTGAGGCTGAGGCTGTAATTTGAGGTACATAAAATACGTGACAATCTCCTGATCAGAAACAAATGTCTGTGATGTTACTTGTTTGATCAAAATATTAAGAAATCAGTGTTCTAGAATTGCTAAAGGTAACATTAGTTGGATAAAATAAGAACAAGCATTTAGAAGGAGGATTGTGCAATACAGAATTACATAAATCTAAACACTTACAGTTTCTCCTTCCATTCTTAGGTATATTTTTTTACAATGGACATCCAATAAGGCGAGTGGACATTCTTGGAACTGTGGTCCTGGCCAAAGAGCAGGATGCCTTTTGTATTTATGGAGGTAAGAAGTTATGTTTCCTGCCAGCATCTTCCTATTTCTCTCCTTAATAACCTTTAGTATTTTGAAGTTGCCATGCTTGCTTAGTTTAATGATGGAATGCTTTTCTAAGACGGTGCTTCCTGTAACATGTGTGCATAATCAAAATATGAAAGTATGTGTTATAGTCCCATGGTGTGGGGAATTAAATGGCCGGGAGTAATCAAAATGGAGGTTTTGAGACTTTACCTGAATCTTAAGGATAACAGTATCCAGAGTTTATATTGCAGCAGTGCATTGCTAGCACTAGTTGAGACAAGCAGGTAGAATAAACTGGAATGGCAGCCTGGCTTACACACGTTTGTTGTCTTGGGACCAAATCCTATCCAAATTTCCAGTGCTGGTGCAGCTGTGCCAATGGGATGTGCACTGCATCCTGTTGTGGGGAGGCAGTCACAGAGGCCTCCTCAAGGTATGGGAATATTTGTTCCCTTACTCTGGGGCTGCATTGCGGCTGCACTGGTGCTGGAAAGTTGGTTAGGATTGGGCCCTAAGTTCACAAGCATGCAAGGGTTCAGAAGGGAAGAATTCCAAAAAGGTTCAGCTGGTAACTTTCCTTTTCCTTTCCATCAGCTTGTAAGCTAGTAAACCAACCCATTCCAGTATCTCTAAATGCTCTGCATCCATAGTCACTCTTTCTAGAATTGTAATTCTGTTTAGTGTCTTAGGATAAGATGGAGCCATGTGCTGCAGGTCTTCTCGCTACCCCAGGACAAAGCAGGAGAATTCAGATGCTTCACTGCTCAGGTTTTTGTGGTCTTGCTTTGTAAAGTAGAAGTCTGAAGGGGGGGAGGGACTCTGTCTCCACTGTGCTTTCCTGTATGTTTCTGATCATCCTTCTTTCAGTACCAACCAACAATGGTGTTATGGCCAGTGAGTGTGGTGGTGGCAATTTTGAGCCTGTCATCTTGCAAACCCTTCAGCCAGTAGTTCCCAAACTTTTTAGCACTGGGACCCACTTTTAAAAATAACAATCTATCATGGCCTACTAGGAAAAAGAGGTGTAGAAAGAAATATTTTTATTTATTAGTAATCATTAATTATTATCGTAAACATAAATTATTAATGAATAATCAGGGTCCTATTCTTCCAAGGCTGCTATATACCTTGCATATAGTATGTATGTGTAGGCATTTGTTAGACTCTCCCTAGAAGTGGAATTCAAGGACTGTTCCCCCAAACTTTTACAGTCATTCAGGGTGCCTAGGAGAAGGGTGACTTGGAGAGCAAGATGTGAAGTTAGGGACTTCCGGGCCAAACAAAACGTTGAAACTGAGTTCACACATGATACACGACTCACCAATTACTAGAGAAAATTATAAAATGTGTCATTTTACCACAGGTTTGGTTTCCAACTAATGATTTACCATTCCGTTTACCATTTCCACATTTTACCACAGGTTAGGTTTCCAACTAATGATTTTCTTCTGAAAATTGGGCAAGGGTGCTTGAAAAGTTAAAAAAAAAATTTCAAAAACTTTTTGGACCCACCAAAAATCAGCTCGTGACTCACTGGTGGGTCTCAACCCACAAATTGGGAAACACTGACTTCAACTCTCTGTAAATAAATACAGTACGCTTCCCAGTTATTTCATGTCCCTTGTTCCGTGTGTAGATACCATTTTCCCACCTGTTTTCTTCTATGAAAGCAAAGGAAGATCCTATAATCTTAATGTCGGTTTAATTCTGACTTTACTAAATTACCTCTGTCAAATCCTTGACTGTTTTATATTTGATAGATTATTTGTTTTTCTGTTTGTTATAAACATATTGTAAGCCACCTTGGGCATTTGCCTCAGCATGGGAAAAGTGGGATAAACTTTTTTCAAATAAATGAACTCTGACATTACAAAAGTAAGCTCCATTCTCTTTTTTGACTTCCCCTTGTGTCTCTTGGTCGCCCTGCTTGCATGTTCAGACTGCTCCTAGTTTTACTTTTCAGGCTTCTTGCCAGGCTGCTCCTCCCTGTTGTTCCTTTAGTCACAGTTGGCAAGAATGCGTTGTAGCTTCAATTTATGTCTTTCAGTATAAAACAGAAGCTCTGCCGGTTAGAGAGCTAATGCATGAGTGTTGCAACAGTTGGATGTAGTGCCTTTCCCTATTGATCCATGATGCAAAAAAGAATTAAAAATGAACTGAAATTTTTGTTTTTCTACTGAAAACCATGAATGAGGTATTTTTAGCAGGATTATCAAAGGAGTCTGCTTACTATAAGTCTTGGTACACATAAATTTGCTAGGGAATTGTTCAGTATGTAGAACAAGATGGGTTCAGTGACTTATCAAGACAAGTGTCCCATTACTGAAAGGTGCTAATAACTAAAGTCACAGAAAAAAAACTGATCAGTAGTCTTCCGTCTCCCAAGTGTGACAGAGCTTGGGTAGAAATTGGAGACACTTGTGAATATCTGTTTCGAGTTGGCATCAAAAGTTGTCAACACCATGTAGGTTCCTGAAATATAAATAAAAAAGGCCTGGTCTGCCCTCATTTATTATTATTAACAACAACAGTATTTATATGCCTCTTTTCAATGAAAAGTTCACAAAGTGGTTTACGGAGAAGATCAGATAACTAATAGCTCCCTGTCCCAAAAAGGCTCACAATCTAAAAAGATGCAAAAGAACTTCAGCAGACAGCCACTAGAAAAGACACTGCTGAGTGAGGAGGACCAGTTAATAAAGAGGAGCACCCACTTGAAAAAGTGCCTCTTACCCAGTTAGCAGGGAGTCATTCATCCTCTTCCTGCAATCCCTGTTTAAGTGGCAATTGATGCTGGCTATTGTCCTATATACCCAGTTGAATAGTTGAGTAAAATAAACTAATTTCCACCCATCTTACATTTATTTCAGAAGACATTCTAAATTTCTGGTGCAGCATAGAAGGACTTTATTAAGTTATAGTAAGGATATAATAAAATGGAAATGGGGGGAGTATGGGCACTTCTAAAAAATAAAAAAAATACCTATAACAGTGGTTTTAAATAAGAAATATCAGAAAACTAGCATCAGTAGCAGATGGAATACTTTAATTTTGAAATGAAGCTTGCACAATGCAAGCTTATAAAACACTTCCTCTGCCCCCCCCCCACAAGTCAGTTTAGCCCGGAGAATCTCTGTCTTAAAATCTCCCCGCCCAACTTAATCTGCAGACACACCCTGTTAACCCATCACCACCAAATAGGGATTTACAAGAGTTAGAATGAGGCTTCAATCCTCTGACCCTCTAGCACCAGCACTGAGTGTCATAAACGTGCCGTGACACCAGTCAGCACTTAGCCTAGCACTGGATGGATGCCGCAAGATAAGAGCTTTGGGTGGCAGTAAGGGTTTTCGGGGGCAGGAGGCATTCTGGGGCAGGGCAGGTGGAGTGACTGGCCTGGGAGGGGGTAGGACCGACATGGATCCTATTTTCCATGTCAGGTTGCAAAGCCCAATGCAGAGGTTTTCTTGTCTGCACTGGAAAAATAACTGGCACAGACTTGAGAAGCCCCATTGCTGGACTGGGGTTTTCCTTGGGGGAAGGGGACAAAAAGAGACCTCCAGCCATCCTGGTGGGGCCACTGGATACAGTGGTCACCATTTGAGTGCCGTTGCACCTGACAGTGCTGCCAGGGATAGGATTATGTTGCCCATCATTGCGTGTTGTTATTATTACTGGTATTTGCCTACTTTGATGTGTAGAGTTGGTCAGCCATATTCAACCTGCAGTAAGAAATATTGACATAAAACACTGCTATTCTCTTCTAGTGGATGATGGCACAGGAGTTATAAGCTGCACCTGCTGGAAAAATCCTGTGACAGAACAGTCAGGTAACAAGCAAATCAGTGACTATTTCAGCTAAACAGTTACTGTACTAGATTAGTAAATCTTATTTGTCTTCAGCTTTAATTTTTAGGCTGTTTATTGGTGCCAATTTGAGATGCTCGTCCTATTTTGTTTGTTATTTTGTAAGTTCCAATGAAAGCACCAGTCTCCCAATTATCCCTTCGTTCACCACCGCTATTTCTTACTCTTACCTGGTTGAAGTTTCGGTTCAAGGCTACAGAGTTGGCCAAAGAGCCTTCATTTTCTAGCTGTGAATTGGAGCCCCCCACTTTAGTGAAGGAAGATTGTTACAAACATAAGGAGTAAAAATGTCAAGCACGTGGAGTAGATCATTCCTTGTCTTCACAAGTGATGTGTGTAGATATTTGTGTGCTTTCATTTGCCATTTCATACTCTATGAAATGGACATATTTTGATTATGTGGTGAAAGAAGTTAGGTAATTGTTAGCTGTATGTTTTGCCCTGGAAGGCAAATGGCATTACTGGGGTCTAAGTTAGGACAGAAAAATGGTGTATGGGGAAAAGGGACAACCCTTTGCTCTCTTCTTCCTCTGTATTATGGGCTAAGACTGTCTTGGTGACCCAGCAGCTTCAGTTGCTCTCTCACAATGTAATCCTGTGCATCTCATAAGTCAGTTCCATTGTGTTCAATGGGACTTACTTCCAGGGAAGTATGAAAGGGATTGCAGACTTAGAAAAAGAAAAATGTGGGAAATCCACTCATAAGTCTCCTGCTGTTGCTGGTTCGATCCTTAATGCATCACTTAAGTACACAGGGATTTTTCTGATAGATCAGCTGTTGTAAACTCAGCTGCTAGGATCTGACTCTTATAATTGGACTCCTGCCAAAGCTCTGCCGTCTGTTGTTGACCTAGGTACTTTTAATATACCCAAAATAATAGCAGTGATTACAGGAATGTTACAATTTTTTGTTTTTGCCTATTGATGTGTTGAAAGTAGCTGAGGATACCTTATTAATATACAGCTGTGATCAATTGGTCAAAGTGCAAACTATGTATTAGAAACCTGAATCTCAAAGTTCTGTTTAGTTATACCAGCGATAACTTGGCTATAACTGTTGCAAAGATAATACTTAGTATATAAGTGTGTTTCTCTGCCATTTTGACTTTCCTCTAAAATCTAATAAGGAATTCAAGTCCACAAAAGAGGAAAAATATTTAGTAGCCTGCTTGTTTTCAGGATTTGTTTAATTTGTGTATGGGCAGGCACCAAGAAGGAGCTTTCATTTTCCTTCACATAATGTTGATATTCTCTTACACAGCATGAACTTTGAGGGGAAGCTTTGAGAATTGGATTTTTGGCTTAAGTTTGAACTGTGGAAGAATAACACTTCTAGGGTCAAGCTAGATATGACACTAAATCCAGGCGCTGGGTAGACAGTGATGTTTGGCAGGAAGGTGACATGAATTTAAAGAAATAATTTTACTCTACCCCTGCGCTTCAGTTCTGATTCAGACCAGTCCCCTGCACCTCTGCTGTTTCAAAACAAAAGGAGAGCCCCAGCCTACACACTTTTAATGTCGCATTTAGTTTGACTTTTAAGTCTGTAGCATAAACAGAGCCCCACAGCACTTTAAAGGCTATCAAATGTATTATGGCATGAGCTGTCATGAACAAAAGCCTATTCACCTGGTGTATGAAATGAAGAGTGAAAGGTTGGGATATTATATACATATGGACTCTGTGTACAGTGACAGAAATACAAGGTGAGGTTAAAAGAACTGCTTTCTAAAAACAGACTCTGAATTGTTCAGTCAATTGACATTTACAAGAGTGAATTGAATGTGTTGCCAGGGGACAATTTTAAAATTTTAGTCTTCATGTGATATACATGAGTAGCAGAAAGAGTCAGGTTCTGTCCTTCTTGATCACAGCAAACCAAACTAAAGCTTTCAGTTTCAAGGATTTCAACTTTTAAGAAACGTCACAAATAGTTGACCAAGAATTTTCATTACTAGTGCTGTATGCATTACTTTGTCAACAGCTATTCATAGTAGGGTAAAGTTACAAAGGGAGTGTATTGCCATTAAGGGCAGAGCAAGTAGAGCAGTTCCCCAACTTATGGAAGCCTCAGCTTATGTAAATTTGATTTTGCATAAACTTTGCATAGAAGCTGCCTGTGCTCACTGCTCGCTCCCCACCACAGATCATCCCACAAGAAAAGGCTGCCTGTGATGCTTAAACACCAGCTTATGTAAAGTTGTCCAGAACAGAACCTTTACATAAGTCGGGGAATCTACTGTATTTATAGAGAGATGGGGTTTGTGTGTGTGTGTGTGTGTGTGTGTGTGTGAGAGAGAGAGAGAGAGAGAGAGAGAGAGAGAGAGAGTGAGTGTCAAGGGGAACTCGAACATCTACTTTGATTTGTCCTGCCAGGGGCAGCCCATCCATTGGGCAAGGTTGCATCAGTCGCTGATTGTGGGGGGGGGGGGCTGATTTGGAGTGCCCTTCACCCTGAATATGCTGCTGCTACTGCCTTCCTCCAGCCTGTTGTGATGCAGCCCACACTGATCTACTTTCCACTCATTAAAAGTAAGCAGAAAGCGGACCACCTGCCTTCTTACCATGCTCCTTGCATACATTTCCATGATTTTTTAAAAATCAAACATGGAAGTCCTGCAACTGAAGAAACTGAGCAAGGAGTTCTGTTGTGCTGCTGCTGTGCCCTGCACATCCTATTGCTGTGAATTTCTTCCACTAACTGCTTTGATTCTTATGTCTTTTTTCTATGAATGTTTCGGTCTGAGGAAATAGTATCATGCTGTATTATCTGTGATGTTGCCATTAAGATTCACAGCCTATTGATCAATGTCAGTCATGTTGTCTAAGAAAATCCATTTGACTTTTCCCGCTCCAAATGTTGTTAATAAGGCAACACCCATATCCAGTCTCTTCTTTTCTCCACAGCCTTAGAATCTCATCCAAGCACCTCAAGTAACTTGGATCTGGTAGAACAAATAGCGAAGTTTCAAGAAGTAATTCGTCACAAAACTAAGCTGGAAATCGGTGACGTAATCAGAGTCCGTGGTTGTGTAAGAATCTACAGGCAGCAACGAGAAATCAAAGCCTTCATGTATTGTGAGCAGTTACTCTTTCAGCAGCATGCATTCTTGTTCTGAACTTCTAACGCTCCAGTAATTGTAACCTGAGCAACTTGCAATTCATTTGAGCTGTGCTAAGCTTCTGTGTTTTCCTGTTACCGCTGGGCCACTTTGAAACTTTGGTCCACACCCCTCTAAGTGCTGCTGTGCACAGCATCCAGGTGTTCTTTCTTTATGGCAGCAGCTTTTGTAGTTTAATTAGCAAGGAAGCAATGATCCCTGTTGCTTTCTAGAAGCCATTCCCTAAACCCAGTTCTAGAGACCTAAATGCAAACCATAGGGTACCCCTTTCCTTCCCCAGATATAGTTCTACTGAGGTCCATGTAAGACAATCAGAATGCTCAGATTTGTAAGTAATTTAGGTTTTATAGACATCAAATAAAACATCTGGTTTGTTACTGCTAGTAGCAACTCAGGTGTGCTCTATGCCTTTCTTTTACCTTTTTCAGATAAAGTTGATGATCCTGTGTATGATATTCAGATTTCAAGGATACTAGAACTTCCCCGCCTCTACAGAGATATTTATGACAAGCCATTCCAGTACTCAGAAAAGGGGCAAAGGTGAGTGAGAACTATGAGTAGCAAATGCAGAACATTTGCAAAGGTAGATTTTATTTTAGGAGTAGGACATGAGACAGGGAAGTGTAGGATGCAAGTTGGATATGGTGAAATAGAAACACCTTTGAAAGTGGCATCATATGAAAAGTGAATTGGTTTGGGGGGAGTCATGCAAGTGGGACCAGATCAGAGACTCTGACAGGAACAGATATAGGGGCTGTGGCTATGGATGAAATAGATGAACAATTGAATGGGAGTATATGACCAGATGCTATTAGCTTATGACTCTCTTGACCATCTGGCAGACAAAAAGCTATATTAAAATCTTAGATTAGATTTCCTTGGTTGTCATGCAGGAAATCATGGAAGTAATACTCTAGAAAGTTTAGTACCCATATACACAAGCAGGAATATAACAAGGAAAAATGTTTTATGTTGCCGGAACTCCAAACACTAATAAGTCTCGAGGGGTATTTTGAGTGCTTAGTAGGAATATTCCTCCTTGCCCAAGCCAAAAGAGTTTTATCTTGGGGCAGGAGGTAATGTGGCAACCTCTGCACTTGTGCTCCCAATTCACTAAGCCATTCCCAGTAGCTACTTGAAAGTTTACTATCTGGAGGAGCTAATCAAGTGGAAAAGTGATCCTTTTGCCATGCAGAAAGCCTGATTTTGCTATATCATGGCATGCTGTATTTCTGAAATTTATGAGGATGTAGCCCAGGAAGATCTCATGCCAGCATCACTTACACCGTGACCATACTTCCTTGCTACCCAGATCCTAAATGCCTGACTTGGGGTAGCTTTTTATTTTCGTGAGTCTTCAGTACCTTTTTCATGCTTTAATTTGACTGTTTCTCTATGGATTAGCCATCAAGGTGCAACAGATATGTTGGGCTCCATTACTGTACTGAGTGAAAAAATAAGAGATTTCCTATTGAGGAACAAAATCCAGACCTTCTATCACCAAGAGCTGGAAACAGTGGAGGTCCTGGTGTCATTTATCACACAAAATAGAACGAGTACCACTGCTGAGCAAGTAAGTACAGGTGCTGTTGTCATAATTTGTACTAATTTGGGGGGCATCTTAGGTCTATTAAGAATGTTGCCAATAAATAATAAACTAAAAAAATGCCTGTGTTTGTTTACTGCCAGTTTAGGAACACAAAACCTGTATTGAATGCTCACTTGGAACCCTTCAAATACTGCTTATGTATTTTAATTTTTTATTCCCAATCATGAGAACGGGAAACTGACTTCTTAAAAGGTAGCGAAAGCTGAGGTTCTCAGGAAACTTAAGTGGCAGATTTCACACACATCTTAAATTTTAGCCAGTAAATACCAAAGAGAGCAAGCTTGTTAAAGCTATAAAGTAAACCAAATCGGTGGTTGTAAGATACTTACCAAGGAGTAGGCCTGTGAAACTCTCTTCTGAATAGACAGGCATTGACTGTGCTGCAAAAGATGCAACTTAATAGTAGCTTTCAAATTTCACCTTTAAGGCATATCTGTCTGCACTGTGTTGGGAAGTTACATTGTCTTCAGGAGACCTCCCACATAGCTGTTCAGCTGAGCAACAAGACTGAGTTGTTCTGAATTTAATCAAGGGCAAGATAAATGAGGCCCAACATATTAAAAAGATGGAACCTTCTGTAGGAAATTGCAAAGAACATTCCGACATCTGCTGTGTATTACACGTCCTCCTTGTTGAAGATTTCAGCCCATTCAGAGCAAAAGTTTGGAATAGAGGTGAAGGGGCCCCAAGTGCTGAACTCTAATTGGAATCAGAATTGTACATAAAGAAACTGCTTGTTTGAGATTTGGGCTGCTTTTCAATAACGTTAGATATCTGCCTCTCATTGTGCTTCTGGTTAGAAATTTGTTTATAAAAGGTTCATAGTATGCAGAGAATAAGGTCATGAGCCAAATACCTCCTCTTGTAAATCTGCATGACTTTGATGCACTTGAAGTTACTGTGAGCACCCATATCTGAGAATCTGGGCCAATTATACATATTTGTTTAGAATGCTTAGCATAGTGTTACAACTAAAACTGAGCATTAGTCTATAAAGCTGCATGTCTTTATATGCCCAAGTCTGTGCCTTCATGGGTCGAGAGAGAATAATTTTTTTTTTGCAAGTTTTCCTTCTGTGTCTGGCTACATTTTTGCTTAAGGTTATGTTTTAGATTCCCAGAACTGTAGGAGGTGATTTAAATCCCCCAAGAACAGCTCACTGAATTAAAGCAACAACAAAACCGCCTCCCATTCATACTGGGTTCTGTGAACTCCTTCCTGGTGGTTGCTTCCTGGCAACCATTTGTTTTCATAAAGGAAATGCTTGTCATTGAATTCTAATAAAGCAAACGGGCCTGGATTTTAGCAAGAACACTGCTGGTCTGTGGTAGAGAAATACAATACAAAAATGCCAAGACAGTAGAGAAGGAATGAAAACAGCTGCCATCTTTAGTAATTCTGGTACATTCTGCTGAAAGGCTCTCACAAGCTACTCAGCTCGCTAAAGGCCAAATACACTAGTTAAGTGTGATCACACATAATGTTGCCACAGCCACATCCCATCCCCTTTGACTTCCAGTGCTCAGTGTATCTAAAGATATGGAGCTGGTATAATCTCTCTGATAACACTTCGAGGTTCTAGGTTGAAATACCAGCTCATCTGTAATATTTCTGGGTAATTCTAGGCAAGTTGCATTCTTCAACCTCATTTGTTCATTGGTAAAATGTGAACAATATCTGTCCCTTTACTCTCATCTCTACCATCCCATAAATACATGCATATATTTTTTCTCTCAAATGCACCGCTATAGGCAGACGCACCCTTCATAACAAGCTACCTTATACAAAGTCAGACCACTGATCATCCTAGCTCAGTTTTATCTATGTTAAATGGCTGTGACTCTCCAGCGTTTTAGGCAAGTATTTCCTGCCAGCGATTGAACTGGAAACATGTTACTTATAAAGCAGATTCTCCATCATTCGGTTGTTGCATTCCTCATACTATTTCCTCTAGTAGACAATTGACTACTATAATTTGGCTCTTACTCCAGGTCTCTACTTAATTTTACATTATTATAAGGCTGACTCAGTTACTCCAATTGGCTAGTATTATAATGCCGTTGTACAAATCTATGGTAAGGCCACACCTGGAGTATTGTGTCCAGTTCTGGTCGACGCATCTCAAAAAAGACATAGTGGAAATGGAAAAGGTGCAAAAGAGAGCGACTAAGATGATTACGGGGCTGGGGCACCTTCCTTATGAGGAAAGGCTACGGCGTTTGGGCCTCTTCAGCCTAGACAAGAGACGCCTGAGGGGGGATATGATTGAGACATACAAAATTATGCAGGGGATGGACATAGTGGATAGGGAGATGCTCTTTACACTCTCACATAACACCAGAACCAGGGGACATCCACTAAAATTGAGTGTTGGGCGGGTTAGGACAGACAAAAGAAAATATTTCTTTACTCAGCGTGTGGTCGGTCTGTGGAACTCCTTGCCACAGGATGTGGTGCTGGCGTCTAGCCTAGACACCTTTAAAAGGGGCTTGGACAGGTTTCTGGGGGAAAAATCCATTATGGGGTACAAGCCATGATGTGTATGCGCAACCTCCTGATTGTAGAAATGGGTTATGCCAGATGCAAGGGAGGGCACCAGGATGAGGTCTCTTGTTATCTGGTGTGCTCCCTGGGGCATTTGGTGGGCCGCTGTGAGATACAGGAAGCTGGACTAGATGGGCCTATGGCCTGATCCAGTGGGGCTGTTCTTATGATGTGTAGATTTATAAAAGCAATGAACATGGCGCAAGGTGGTGGCTGGAATGTGAGGTGGCTGGATAACTGGTAGCTGGGATGTGTGTCTGGGATCTATTCCCAATTTTCCCAGGGTGACACTCCCTGTTAGGTTGCTGATCTTGCTTACCATATGCTGTAACAAGTCCTGGAACCAAACTGCTCTTGGCTGATGTGTGATTTGAGAGCCTTGTCTCTAGAGTCTAGACCCTTGACAGCAGACATCTTTCCAAGTACCCAGAAGAAAAGGGAGGAACAGAGCCCCAGTTGGCAGCCTGAGACTGTAGCCTGACCGAACACAGGAATTGGGGTCTGGCTGCTGAGGAA
This sequence comes from Tiliqua scincoides, assembly GCF_035046505.1. Taxonomy (NCBI): domain Eukaryota; kingdom Metazoa; phylum Chordata; class Lepidosauria; order Squamata; family Scincidae; genus Tiliqua; species Tiliqua scincoides. The sequence continues at coordinate 187,137,875 of NC_089823.1, forward strand.
AGCTCTATTCCATTTCCTTCAGTGAGGAATAGATTTGGCTGCCAGAGACAAAGGAGCTATGAAGCCCTTCCCAGCATGTTCTGGGCTTCTGTGCTAGCAGGAAACACATTGCCCATGACATGGCTAGTCAAATACATATTTCGCTACTTGACTATGATGTTCCAGGCCTGGGTCCTTGGCAAAAGGACGGTTCCATTTTGAACACTTTATTTTTCACCCCTCTCATTTCCTGAACAGAAGCACACAGTTTTTTAAAAAATCATATGCCTTGTTAAATTTCCTTAGATGAGAAGCGGTGAATGCTATTTTAGAATGCCATTCAAGTGGGTATCAGATTGCTAGTTGCAATAAATTGAATTGTCCATAATGTGGACCTTTTACTCTTTTTTTGCTGTCACCACTCCCCAGTATTTTGCCTGTAATGTCTAAATTCATAGTGGCACACATTCCATGTGAAGTCTTTTAATCTGCTTGTATATTACTTTCTGCTCAGATTTTTAAAGGATTTTGCTCTGAATCCTAAATTCCCTTTTTGCAAATGAAAGTTACTTCTGCTCACACAAGGAAGGGATTTTTGCTGATCTCCCCTTAGCTCTGCAGGCTTCTGTGTCCCTTATAGTCTTGTTCTAGGAGATCCCCTAACCAAGAGCTATTCAAACTGGGGCATTGCTAGGCCCCAGCTGAGGGCCCTGGCCTCTGCCCCCTTAAGGGCGGGGGAAGGCAACAACATGATCCCCGTGATCACATCCCTAAGGGGGGCTGCAGGGATTGGGATGCACTCACCAGTCCCTGCAGCAACCTGTCGGGAGTGCCGGGAGCCCTGCGCAAGCATCTGGCTCCCCAACGTTCCAAAAGTAACGTTGGCTCCCCAACGTTCCAAAAGTAAAAATGGAGTGATCACGGTCCACCTCTGCAAAACCGGAAAGGGAGTGCAATTGCTCCACTTTGACTTTTAGAAGGCTGGGCAGCCCTGCAGCCACTTGTGGAGGGCTCCCTGCAGCCCCCCTCAGCACGCAGTCCTGGGGATCACATTGCTGCCTTCACCCTGTCCCAGCTGCCTCCCTCCCCTCCCCTGCAAGGACTTACTGTGGTCTTCTGACTCCCTGAGAGTTTGAAAACTGCAACCCTAACCCCTTGAAGTTTTGGTGGACAAAGATTACTGCTGTGCTAAGGAGATGGCAGGAAGCTTTCCTTCCCCATGCTCGCCTTAGGATAAAACTCTTTTGTTTTGTGATTGTTTTCTCATCACAGAAAACTAAATAACATGTAACACAAAACAGGAAAACACCTTTTTAAGCAAGATGGTTAGTGTGTGAAGCAGCCTGCAGAAGAAGGTGAATTTAAAAGATCTGTCAGGGGATTTATGAGTGATAATATCAGTTCAAAGTGAAATTTTAGTTGCTTGACTGGGTTTCTCTTAGTGTAGGAGATAAGCAGATACTATCTTTCTATAAAGGAGTCTGTTCGCAATCTGGACTGCTGAGTGAATTTGTCCATTAGGGGTAGCCTCCACAGTTTTTGATACCACCGTGATGACCTGTATTATTCAACCATTTTGTTGATGGGTTGCTGAATCAACCTAGGCCTTAAGCACAGAATACTCTTCATTATTTAGAGCAGTGGTTCCCAAACTGTGGTTTGGGACCTGATTTTTTGGTGGGTCAAAGGGTGATGGAGAGATCAGATGATTACTTGCCTCAAGCCCTGAGGCTATTCAAAAATCAGATACTGTAGCTGCTAAGTATCCTGCAAAGAACTGAGCTCCTGCAGTTTGCAAGCATGTGTAAATATAGGGAGATAAATGTTTAAGGGCCTCTTTTATAAGATCTTTGCTTATAAATAAATAAATGAATAAAATATTATTTCTTTCTATATCTCCTTTTTTAAGAGTTGGTAAACCTAGATGGGTTCTGAAAAGGTGTTGCTTAAAAAAGAGGGTCCTGATGCTAAAAAGTTTGGGACCCACTTATTTAGAGGATTGTCTTAATCTACCCTTGTGGTTGCTGGGACAGGTAAACTGGTGCAACATATTGAAAGCCAGAAGTCTCCTGAATGTAGGCCAAATAGAAACTTAAATTCTGAAATCCTAACCTCAGGTGACAGAGGTCTCATATCTGCCCATAAATCTAAAGAAATCTAAATTCTTTAGATTTCTAGAGCCGCCGTTGTTTCTGCCCTCCCTTGGAAATGTAAGTTCACTTCATGGAGAGTCAGAACTCTTGTCTGCTCCTGGGAATGAGACGTACTGCTAATAGCCTTCTTCGCCTGTTTGCCTTTTTTCATTCCTGAGATAAGCTCCCTATACCTGAAATAGACTAAGCTGGACTCCTGTTGAGTTTCAAATCCAGCATACTGAAGCACATTATAGTACAGCTGAATTATCCCTGTTTTGCAAGCCTCCTTTCCTTATATAGTATCAGCTAGGAGATAGCATGTGACCTTCAATGTTAGCACTTTCTAATGCACACTGCATCAAACCTATGGGGGCAGGAGCAGGAAGAGATGCTTCACAACTCTTGGCAGTTTCCAATAATGTTCCATCTTCAAAATGAAGACCGCTACGGACCAGTTATTTGTTGCAAATTGTCTCAGTATTCCAACATGTATCCAAGTGAGTGATTAGAAACCCTTTAAACAATCATATATTTCCCCACACTATAAAACTACATTGCATTGATTTATTTCACAGGAGCTGTTTTGGTGTGGGTGTGCTGTCTGTCTGCATGGATTTCTCTCCAGTTAACAAACAACTGGAATTTTGTGACTGTTTTTGATTAACCATCTTTTAAGGAAAGTGTTGAAAAATACTAATAATATAGAGGGCATCATCGAAGAGTGTAGAACTTGGGGGGGGAGGAAATATTTCATTACATTACAAACTGAATAAAAATAGCTCCAAGAAAAGGCAACTGAAGGAACAGTTCAGCTAGATTAATCTTCATATATTTGAATAGCTGTTTTTCTGTACTGAAAAACTCATGGTGCCCATGAGGAAATGAATTTGAATGTCAGAAAGGTGGGTTTTAAAATAGATGTTAGGGGAAAGTTCCTTACTAATGAGATTGTGCAACTTCCCTGAGCAACTTGAGCCAATCTCATTGCTTTGAGAAAAAAAATCTTGTCTATTAACAGTGACCTCCTACTGGGTACAGGGGGGAAAAAACATGCTAAGGTTTGCATGCTATCCCTGTGCCTCTAAAGCAAATTATACGATGAGAGTACCAGATTCTGAAATGACCAGATCCTCTTGGAAAAAATGTAGGTCTTTCTGTGCAGTTCATTTCAGAGAGCATTCCTTAATCCACCATGAAATCCTCACTTTTTAATTCACCTACAATACAATATGCATACTCTAGTCCACTGTTTCCCAACCTGGGGGCTGCAACCCCCAGGGCGGGCGTGTGCATTCATTTTTGGGACACTATCCCCTAAAGGAGGGTAATGGATGTATGCTATTTTGAGCTGTTTGGGAGAAAGCTGGGGAAAAATAAACAGACATCAAAGATAACCCAAGAAACATTAGATGTATGAGAGAGATCTTGAATAGGCTTGGGTTAGGTAATGCAGTTGTGATGGACACCCCAGAATTGAAACTGCATCTTTAGATTAGCCTAAAGCAGGATAACTTGGCCTTGGTCATCCAAATCATGGTGCTACAGACGGAGAATGCATGCAACCAAGCACAGGAGTGCCAGGGCCACCTTAAAGGTAAGAAGTAAAGCTAAATATTCCCATGGTGCGACTTGCTTGCTGTTTCAAACTAACACTCATTTTCTTATGCTTTTTTCTGTCAGTCTTGAGCCTCATTAGCAATTCTCTTTCAGGAGCTCTCCAGGCTGTGCTGTATGTCAGCTCTTACTGAGAGTGTTCTTAATTAGACTTATCTCGGACAGGAATGATGCGCCAGACCAAAGCAAATAATTATCGTGCTCTCTCCTCGAAGAATCTTGACTTCATTTTCCTTTCATCTTTAAAATGGATCAGTGTCTCACAAGGCAATTACTTTGGAAGCAAATTTATTCCAGTTGTTAAAGAGAGACTGGTTCCAGTCTTTTAATCTAAAGGGTAGTGGTTTGCTGCCGTTTGGTGGACATGGCTTCTGAGTGCTTTGAATTCCCTATGTTAGACCCAAATACATTAAGAGGTTGTGTATTTCACTTGCATGCCCTTTTGTGTATCCTGCTGCAGTCTACAGATGTGCCTTTTTCTATTTTTCCCGCTCAGATAGATTCCAAATCTGGTCTCCACTCCAAACAGATTAGGAACTCGTTCATGGAAGCGATAAAGGTACTACAGGAAAAGGGTATTCTTTTTCAGAAATCAAGGGATCCCAAGGATGTCTATTATGTAAGTATGTAATGTCTGGTTTGTATATGATACAGGCCACAGTAGAACACTTACCTGTGTAAGCTTTCTGCATGTGTCCTATAATATTGCAGTGCGCTTATCTCAAGGATGCACTACTGGCCTGCTAACATCACATGCAAATATGCCTGCACATATGGTAAATGCATTTAAATATCATGGAACTCATGTGGCACTCTTGCATAGGTAAACGCTTTGCCCCTAATCTGTGCCATGGGTAAACCAGGCCTGAGTTTAAAAAGAAGGGGGTGACTAAATAGAAACTCTTGAGCAGAATATCAATTTGTTTGCCATAGCCTTCAAATAGAGGACTGGTTCCTAAAGGATGATTATAGCCTATTGAATATTTTTATGTTGAAGTACCTACCCTGGAGCATTCCTTTTCTTTTATATTGAGAAAATGAAGCAGTCTCTTACTGTTCAGACCTGGCTGCCAACTTTCATACATTACAGTGCACATTGCTTTGATTTAAAGATTTTGCCTGTATCTCTCTAGGTGACTGAGCAGGACAGAGAATTGCATAGAGTGACCCTCCAAGTCATCAAAGCCGACTGCAAGAGGCCAAAGTGTAAGTATGGCCAGTTACCTAATTCCAAACACAGTCCCTATCCATATGTTCTGAATGTGATTTGAATGAGAAGTATGTGTGTGAATGAAACTCAAACAAAGTAACTGTCTAAAGGAGGGACAATTGTCTGTGGTTACTCCAGCAGGGAAGAATGAGCACAAGCCTACCTTTTGTGGTGATTAGTACTGCCACTTTTTATTTCTGCAGCAAGAAGACAAGAAAGCAGATCAGCCTTACGTTCCTGAGGATAATTTCCTTCCTCCAAAACAAATAGAACTTCTTACTCCCAGAATTCACAGTATGGACCTACCTTTTGCTCCTAGGTTGAAAGGTCTATTACAAATAATTTTTACAGATGAATGGGGAGAGGGAGTAGTAGACAGTATTTCTCCACACTATACTTACCTCAACTGCTACTATGTAGGTGGGGCTATTGAAAGAGGAACACATTTTATCTTTGCTTTCGTAAGTAGCTAAGTGGTGAACTGGACTTAGATGGGAGAAATTGAATCCCTTTTTACTTAACCAGGCTTGGCCTCGCCTCCTTGGAGGCAAGTATTGTGCAAGCACTGCTGTGTGGGACATGTTATCAGACTTGTGATGCACCTACCTGGATGACTGGGTCCTGGAGTTGAAAATCATGAAAACCGAGTTCTTGGGATACATAAGGTGTAAGCTGAGTACTTTTTTTCCTTGAGGAACAAAAGAGGCAATGCAAGGTTCTTATCTCAGGACACCAGCATTGGGTAAATGATTGGTTACAAGTTTATCAAACAATATAATCAAAATCAACTGTGATTCTCATGGTGGTTCCAACATGTGAGAAAAGTCTGCTTACATACTCCTATATGTTTGCAGCGTTCTTCCAAATACATTACCTACATAATGTAGCCACGTACTGCTACATTAACACACTCAACTTTTTAAATTCAGTGGTATTGCTGTATCTGTGGATTCGGAACTCACGGATTTCATTATCCACAAGTCCCTGAACCGGATCAGAGCTGTGCTCTGGTCACATCCAGAGGGTGTTCTGAGGGCCAGGGAGGCTGCATGCTGCCTCGCTGGCCCTCAGAACACCTGCTAAGACCTTTGGAGTTTTTTCAGAAAAACCAGAAATGACATGTTAAGGTCTTAAAGAGCCTTCGGAGGGCTGGGTGTTTACAATGCGTGGCCTTCCTGCCCCTCAGTACATCCACCAGAGGCAACCAAAGCACAGCTTCCATCACCTCCGGAGGATTACAGGGCCCCTGAAACAGTGGATTTCATCATTGGTGGGTTTTCTTATCGGTGGGAGGTCCTGCAGTGGAACCCCTGCAGATATTGTGGGACTCCCTGTAATATGTACATGCATACTATTATGGAACTGTCCTTCAGTTTAACCATTTCCATTTTTGCTTCATTTTTGCAGATGCTGAAAAGGGCTGTCATCTCCGTCACATCCTCAGTTGTGTTCAGCAGAGCTATAGTCCTTATGTCACAGAAGCTGTGATCCGTTGCCTCCTGGTCTGGATGGAGAGCAACAGTGATGTTATCACTACCATGGAAGAATATTACACTGTCTTCTAAGGCGAGAGATGCTATGGACTTCTGCAAATCAAGCCATACACAATGTGCAAAAAGAAGCTTTGACACCAAAGATGTGGTTGTGATCTACTCTGAATTAGAAAAGAGAGGAAATACTTTGTCATAAAACTGCTTTGAATTTGACATTGGCATGAAACAAATCAATATAGCATTTTGAAGCTCTTTTCAAACCATATCTGACATTTCAGGTACTAAACACAGGAACCATTTTTGAAAAGGGAAAGCTATTGTGTTATGATTGCCCTCTTGTGGCAGGATAGAAGACAGAACAACCACTTTTGCAGCAGACTTCACAGTAAGGTTAACAAAAGCTACTTGAATTGATAAGCAATGTGTAGGCTAGTGGAGCTTCTTCCTTAGACTTTTGCACTATGTTTGAGGTCTTCAGATTCTTAAGCCTCAGGCTCATATTGTACAGAGTGTGGTATGTGTAAATGTATGTTTTGCAGACAACCATATACATACTGTTCATTGGTAATCTGCAAGCTTTGGGAATTGTACTGTGTTGGAGATTGCATTGCTTGCATCTCTAAAGGGACAGTGTATTTGAAATGTCTCTTATTAGACTCTTGTCTCAAGAAAATTTCATGGAGTCCTGCATACTATTTTTTGAAGCTGTCTTCTGTGTTGCATAAATGGCAAAGGTTTATACATATATCCATTCCTTTTGCCTTAAGGAACATTTTGGGGGAGCAGTCTGCCATAAAGCTATGGTACTCATTTTTTAAATATAAATTTTTGTACAGGGGAGCCCTTCTCATCTGAAGTCTTCGCAGTCATGGATTAGAGCACCTGCAGGTGCCTCCCCATGCCTCAGAAGGACTATCTCCTTCTGGCAACTTCTGGTTTGGGTCCATGACTTCCAATCACATCTGGGAGGCCTTCTGAGGTGCAGGGAGGCCAGTGGTGTGGGCTGCAGGCTCAGCATGACCTCAAAATAAGACTTTTGCTGCACCGCTACCCTGCCCCTGCAAAACTCTGTGGTTTTTTGTATCCATGGGGCATCTTGGAGCAAATCCCCCATGGATACCAAGGGACTACTGTATTTGGAATGTGGGGGAATATGTTACCTTTTTTTCTTCTTCTTTTTTGTATTATGCGTGCTCATCTTTTGGATTATAGCAAAAAATGCAGCCCCTGAATCTTTGCCTAACATATTTGACTGCAAATTTGTTTCCAGTCAAAACAGCTAAGTTTTTTAAAATTTGGATTCCAAACGGCTGTTAATCATAAAATTGCTTCTTCTAGAGAGCATTATTTCAACTTATATAACTACATTCCATATAACTAAGGTTAGACTTTGTCCATACTCTAACATTGCTTTATTTATTTTAGAAAATGCAAAGGCTTGCTGACACTAGAAATCAAAAGCAAGCAGCCTTTCTCCCCAAAATTGAAAAAGTACATATACATTTACTGTATGAAAGCAATGCATGTCTGTTCTATAAAACTGAAGGATTATATTCATGATACCTGATTGGGTACAAAGGAGATCTTAAGTGGAAGTAAAGACAGAGGGCTACAGGCTCCGTATTTCTAGAATTTATACACTGAGAACATTAAATGAATTGACAGTCCCTTGCTAATAAAGATTACAATCTAGCTTAATCTATCTGGATTTGTTTAAAAGAATTCTCAGTAAGACTGAACATGTCCCTTGCTTAAAGTGGAATACAGGTACAGGCATCTTCTGCATATTTGATAGGTTCAGAAATCATTGAGAAGCAGAACTCAGTCTTTTTTAGCTTACAAATGCTAATTGCCAGTGTAGAACCTGAGAGAGGCAGTCTCTCGACAGTCACTTTTAGCTTGCAAATTCAAATAGCCCTTTTTAAAACCTGAGAGGCAACCTCTCAAAAGAACCTTCATCCACACACACTTTCTGCACTGAGGGAAGAGGCTGTGAAAGAGCAGATCATGGAAAAACAGGATATCTGGATTTCAGTAAAATTGAAGCCTGTACATCTTTATGGCTGGCTTTGTGAAGCGTAGTGCTTGAGCCATTTTCCACACCTCCTGCAAGACATGTACAGGAGGGAGCTCCCATAGGTGCTGTCTCTTACACGCAATACCTGACACAGAAAGGCATTCCTTTCTAGCAGGGATGCTGATCTAGGCAGAGTAGAGCAGCAGCTTGGTATTGCTTTCCAGGAGCAATGCTTGTTAAGAATCCAGGATCAGAATTGGCAAATGGAGACACCCATGTGCTAAAAACCTGGACCAGGACACTCAGTGCTTCCTCCCAGATTCCACCTGTCCACTCATTTACAGCAGTACATTGACTGTATTCATCCACTTGTCTTTCATCGCTTTGCTCTCTCAAGCCATTTTCAATTATAACTGCATTTCAGATTTTGCCCACATTCTTTCCTTTTTTAGCCAATTTCATCTAACATTCCATGACGTTCAGATGTTTTTCTTTTGTTATTTTGTTTAGGTTTTACATGCATTTGCATGTGCTAAATAGTTATTTGTGTTTTTTGCTGGCCAAAATAAATTTTCAAGCTAAAAAAGGCTATGCATTGACATTTGTTTTTCACTTTCGTCCAAGTTCTGGTCCCTAATCAGATGAAAGTGCAAGGTATTGCTGTATATGGTAGTGAGAGAAGCAGCCAAACTGGGCTCTTCTGTTACAAGAAAAACCCTAGGCTACCTGCTTTCTCCAATGGGAAATCAATCACTTTCTAAGTTTGAAAAAGTTAACTATTGAACAAAACTATATGTTAAGGAAGCTGGAGACTGATATAGGAACTATTCCCCTTCCTGTTCTCCACATCACTGATTTACTGGATCAGCAACTAACTGCGGGGTGGGGGGGAGTAGTAGATATATCTGTTGCTATAATCGCAATCTAAGGAAACAGCATGGGGGAGGGGCCTTCTGGGAAATTCCTCCCATCCTCGGAGAGCACATGATCCTGTTATGGTTCTTTAAAATGAAGTTGCAGTAGTTCCCACAAGTGATTGGACATGACAACCCACTGAATTAGAACATGGGCTATGCAGGCAAGGATTTTTAAAAATCCCAATGAAAAAAGAATTAAACAAAATGAAGAAGGGGTAGAGTTCAACAAGTAGCCTGGTGAAAAAATGCTTGAGCTTGGCTGAATGGACACTGAGACTACTTGGCATGCAGTAACTAGTAAAGCCCAGGAGGGTGCTGGGCAGTGATTCAAGAGAAAATCCCAATGGATTGCTACACCAGTGAGGTTAGTGGGCTGACTTGGAATGAAAAAAGTATCTGAAGAAAATTTCCGAACCACACATACCTAGAAATAGTCTCTATTGCTAGCTATGTACGTTGCCCCAAGAGTGCTGGTCTTTTGTATTGACTGAGGTTGAAGTGGGTAGGCTGCCTGCAAACCAGCAGCTAGTTCCAACAGCAGACCTGGCAAATCACACACCTAAACATCTTTTGTTTGAGCTTAATTATGAGATATTGATTATGAGATAGGGTTACCTGCTTGAATAAGGGAAAACCAGAGGTGGACCTGCCATTAAATCAAAGGGGCAAATGATCCAGGCGTGGAGACTTGCGCACCTCTAGGATCGTGCAGAAGCTTCTCCGGCGCTCTAGATGCAGTCAGAAACTGCTTCTAGTTTGCTGGAAGCACAGTTTAAAGCTTCATAGAAGCTCCAGGAGGCTCTCCTGACATGTCTTGGAGTTGCGTGAGGCTCTGTGCACTCCTGGTAAGTGGGGGGGGGGAGCAGATTTGTGCCCCGGAAGGGGGGTGACATCCCGTGGGCAGTGCCATCATGAACTTTTGCCCTGGGGCATGAGGCAGAGTTGGTCTGCCACTGGGGGACACCACCAGGCCATCCCACCTTATTACCTAGGCAAGTGGACTTACCTGCCCAATCAGAAAGACAATCCACATGTGACTGTTTTGGGAATAGTGTTTGAAAAACGAATCTCAAAGAAGCAGCTGGTCTCTGGGAGGCTACAGCTTCCCAAAAACCTGGGGGGGGGGGGAGGGAGGAACTAGAAATGTCCAGTTATAAGGAAAAAGTAGCCAAAAATGGGGTTGGTTAGAAAACGGCATTTATCACCATTCTATTTAGATAATACATTGGGTAAATCATGCTATATGTGTGGGGATTTTTTTTTAATTCATGATACTTATAAGGGTTTAAAGGAAGGAAAGAAAACTCCAGAGAAAGCTTGCATTTGTAGCAGAGTGCTAATTCTGGAGTTGCCACAGATAGAAACTCCTATGATAGAGATGAAAAGTGCCTGTCTAAATTCCCCTAAGAATGAGCCAGACCAGTGGTTCTCAAACTAGGTCAGGACCCACTAGGTAGGTCATGAGCCAATTTCAGGTGCGTCCTAGTTAATTTCAATATTTTATTTTTAATATATTAGACTTGATGCTACCATAGTATGTAACTGCATTTTGAAAAATTTTACACATCTGTACTTTTAACAGGAGACTATGTATATGCGTTCAACAATGATAGTAAATGGGACTTACTCCTGGGTAAGTGTGGGTAGGGTTGCAGCCTAAGATTGTTAAAAAAATTTCCTGCTTGATTATGTCACTTACGCATCACTTCTGGTGGGTCTTGACAGATTCTCATTCTAAAAAGTAGGTCCTGGTGCTAAAAGTTTGAGAACCACTGCTCTAGACTTAAATACCTAAGGGCGCAATCCTAACTAACTTTCCAGCACTGACCTAGCTGCAATGCAGCCCCAAGGTAAGGTAACAAACATGCCCTTACCTTGAGGATGCCCCCTTGACTGTCTCCCCACTGCAGGATGCAATGCACACCACATTGGCACAGCTCTGTCACTACTGGAAACTTGGTTAGGATTCCACCCTAAGAGTCTTAGATTGGCAATATCTGCGTTTCAACAAATAAAGCTGCTTTGGTAAAACAGACCCTGGACCTTCTATCTCTTGTTTCCAGCCCATATTCTGTAATGCTGTCAGAATGCCGCGTGATCTACAAATGGCCTTGTTTAGTCCCTGCATCCTGATGGCAGACTTCCAGCAGATAAGAGCCCTGCTCCAAGTGATACCATCTGTTAAGAGCCTGTTGTTTGCTCCAGCACTCTGTGGTTTGGCACAGGAAGTCATTGTCTGTCATTCCAGCTGCCATGTGGACTTATTTGTAAATGCGAGACTATCATGTCACATGTGTGAAGTGAACAAAACCAGACCTGCTTATTCTTGTGTTATATGGTGGGCTTGAGTATCCGACATCTTGGCAAATATTTCAGTCTTCAAGTATAGGCTTTTGAAGGAGTGAGTGCCTTGTAATTTGTTTTGTTAGGTCAATCAAGTAGGGCAGTGGTTCTCATACTTTTTGCACCAGGACCCACTTTTTAGAAACACAATCTGTCAGGACCCACCAGAAGTGATGTAATGAAAGGAATCGACATCATCAAGCAAGAAAATTTTTAATAATCCTAGGCTGCAATGCTACCCACACATACCCAGGAGTAAGCCCCATTGACTATCACATAAAAGCTTATGCAGAGTAGCCTATTAAAAGTATAGATCTGTAATATTTCCCCAAATGCAGTTACATACCATGGGAGCATCAAGTCTAATAAATCAAAAATAAAATACTGAAATGAATGGGGACCCACCTGAAATTGGTTCGCAACCCACCAAGTGGGTCCCAACCCACAGTTTGAGAACCACTGAAATAGGGCATTTGAGAATTTTGTTTCTCTTCTGCCCCCTTTTTTTTTCTAATGTTAGTCTTCGTTCGCTGTGTAATTGTAGCCAGGAAAAAGTTTCCTGCTATGAAAATGGAAAAAATCTGTCCCATACTTCCTCCTTGTCTTTATACCAAAAGAGCATGTCCCTTTACATCTTGCCAGCCTGAACATGTCTTCCAGATGTCCTCTCAAGAAAAAAAATGGTGTCTCATGGAATTAAATAGATTTATTGTCTCATGGCTACACTCACTATCTGGAGGACAGATACTAGATGTCCTGGGTTAGAATTTATCAAGCGGTTAATTGAAATGATGTTTTGTGCACTGGTAACATCTCTTGTGAAGTGTGGCAAAATGGCACATGCTACTATGTATGTCGCCACACTGTGGTGCTGTTGACGCAAAGTTGAACATCAGCTGCAGCTGTGCTCTGGAAAGAAGCTTCTTTGTGTATAGGAAAGTTTAGTCAGCCCTGTTGAAAACTGTTATCAAAGCACCCAGTAGTAAAGGCAAATTCAAATGTGTATATTGATATTTTCTAGTATTCTGTCACATACCAATGCTTAATTGCAATTAACTCGGCAATTTTATTGGCTATTACAGAAGAGGACAAACTCAGAAACAAGAAATCATATTGAATATTTGTTGATTTAAAAAAAAAAAAAGACCTGTGCAAACAATCTAGCATATCAACAAGAAGAGTTTAGACTAGTGTCCCTGACAAGCACTTTTTTGTTCCCTTTTTTCCACCAATGGGGAAAATCCAAAAATGTTACCAGTTCTCTGTAGCCCAAAGTGAAATATAACTTAAAAGCAGCTTGGCCTCTTGAGTCTGCTGAAGGTACAGAGTGGTCCTTGCCAATGAAGCTGGAATTAATATACTGTATGTCAAGCTGATGCTATTTCTAGTGTTTGTTAATCTGTTTCTACTTTGTTTAATGCTTTTTTCCCCAATTCCAACACAGCAGTACATCAACAACCGCATTTTGTTTTATCATTTTGTAAATCATTATCTTAATTCTGATATTGATCAAAGGAAAGATTTCTGCATATATCCAGCAGGAGAGCTAGCTGTAACAATCATACAGTGCTTTTCACCCCTAACTGGGTGCAGGGGATGCAGGCAGAGAGATGCAGGCATTATTGATATACACAATAATGGTATATCAATAGCAGAACAATGGAGTAAGAGGTGAGGGGGACACATGGAAAATAGTTGTGAGTTCTCTAGAACAATGTTTCTCAAACTGTGGGTCAGGACCCATGAGGTGGGTCGCGAGGCAATTTCAGGTGGGTCCCCGTTCATTTCAATATTTTATTTTGAATATATTAGACTTGATGCTACCATGATAAGTGACTGCATTTGGAGAAATTTGACAGACCTGTACTTTTAATAGGCTACTATGTATAATCTTTTAACAATGACAGTAAAGGGGACTTACTCCTGGGTAAGTGTGGGTAGGATTGGAGTCTAGGATTGTTAACAATTTCCCTGCTCAATGATGTCACTTCCGGTCATGACATCACTTCCGGTAGGTCCCAACAGATTCTCATTCTGTCCCAATGGGTCTCTGTTCTAAATGTGTGAGAACCACTGCTCTAGAAGAAATCTACAAGAGCAGTCAAGATTATGTGTTGTGCTTTCTTTGTAAGACATATGATGTATGCATGCATCAAAGAACTCAGCATGCACAGATTCCATAAATATGATTAATATAAGAAAAAGGAGTTGGATCCCTATGCAAATCAGGGGGCTGTCATTGTTCAGTTTGTAGAAGAGCACACCAAGGAACCCATCGCAAATGATGGTCTGTTCGGTGCGATTATCTGCAGCTTACTGTGCCTGGCTTTGCTGATAGCACCGGATTTATCAGTCTGACTTCACAGTACTCTTGACATAATAAGTAGGCTTCAAAAATAGCCTCTGAAATTGGCCCAGTGAAAACCTGGCTGTCCTTGTTTGTTTTTCTTTCAGCCATCTCCTGATCAAATTTGCTATTTGCAAGTCAAAGAGCTTTAGATTGCCAGGACCACCTGAAACAGGGAGAGCAGAGGGGAGGGTGGCAAATGACACTTCCCTGACAGATACACAAAGAGGCTTGTGATCCAAGGAGGGTAATGCTAAGGCCATAGGTACCTTCATTTACTAATGTGTTGGTAAGAAGTTGTTTTCCTTTCCCCTTATTGAAACAAGGAGTTTCCTGCAGGACTGAACTGTTAATTGAGAGAGAGAATGAGGCATGCATTGAAAATAGGATCTTGGGTAACTTGGGCATTAGATTTTTCCCAACCTGTGCTTCATTTATCAAGTAGTGAAGGGATGGGGGAGTCTCTCATAATAACTTACATTTTATTGAAAGTAAATAAGGAATATTTTTGAGGGGTTGGTGAGAAGTGACCCTCGGGTGTGGTGGAATGTAATATAAAAATCCATGATCCATTTCTGCTTGATTTTGAAGCCCAAGTGAGGCCTTGATTTTGAGGCCAAAGTGGCTGCAGTGTATGTGCTGCCACTTTCATCTTCCAGGTCAGTAGACCAATCCAAAAGAGAGGATAGCAGTGGCTGAAGCTTCTGCCACGCCTTTCTTTTTCAGTTGCTTCCCAGTGCCTGGAGAGCTCCAGGAAAAGGTGGGGAGTGGCCCAGCTCAGCTCGAGGCTGGTCAAGCAGCCAGGCAGGTGGCGGGGAGGGGGTGGTCATCAGCTAGAGGAAAATGTTGGGGGTACAGCTCACCATTCCACCACCTGGAACTGCTCATGGCTGGGCCAGCCCCAGATTGCCAAGACTGGCGAAGCTTACTGAGATAATTTGGTCAAATGCTAATTTGACACAGGGCAAGGTTTTATGGCTGGGTGGTGGGCAGGTGTTGGGCTGCTTCAAGGCATTCAGGCAGTTAATACAACTGCTGTTCTTTCTTCTGGCCGCTGCCAGTTGGTGGCAACAGAACACGTTTCCAAATCTTTTTTTTTTTTTTTTTGGTGCGCAGTATCTGAAAAGGAAGAGGAGTCAGTTCTGAAGAGGAGGTGTGGAGGAATTTATAATGGCATTTGTACTTCCCTTTCCATTCCCACCTCCTGTTTAAGCCATTTCTGCCCAATGTTACACATACGCCACAGGGATCAAATGTGTACAACTGTGGGCCGGGCAAAAATGGGTTAAATACTACAGGTACAAGCTGAGGAAGAAGAGTGGGTCTTGGGAAGAAGAGTGAGGAGGTCTGGTCTAGAGGGTTGAGACTCCGTTTGCTTGAAGATAACGTCTGAAGGTCGCCAGTTTGAGGCCACCGGCACCCTGAGACCTTGAAGCAGCTGACAAGCTGAGCTGAGTTATTGCATCTGCTCTGAGCATGGGAGGATGGAGGCTAGATCAGAACGAAACATCTGAATTGTTGTAGCTCTTGAAAGATAGAGCCTTCTTTCAATTGTAAAAATCCCTACGGGGATTGAAATTAGCCTGCCTATGTAAACCGCCTTGAATAAAGTCTGAGGAGAAATCTAAGGACCTAGAAAGGCGTTATAGAAATACCTGTATTATTATTTATTATTTACAGTGCCACCAAGCAGCAAGCAGATGGGAGAGGCAGCTGACCTGCCCTGATCATCCACCACCTGAGGCAACCACCTCAGTTTGCCTCAGGATGAGGCCAACCCTGGGTGGCTAACTCATGCTATAAATACATCACCTGGCTCCCATCTTGTTCACTAAACACCTGCCTCTCAGATTTGGTGAGGAGTCTCCCTACTGAGCTAAACCTGGGACTGCCTTATGTCATATGCAAGTATCCCTCTCCTCCCCACCCTGCTTCTTTGCCTGCTGATAATATTTCCCTGAAGTTAATTTACAAACATTAATACTGGTTGTTACATGCTAGTCCCCATACTTCTTCTAGAAGTAACAGTACTTCTAATCTATTTTCAAACTTCTGCTAGTTTTACATGCTGGGGAGGAGGAGTTCCTATAGGTTAGCTAAGAGTCTCCTCCCAGACCCTCCCAGGCTACAATCAAAACTTCCATTAATGTATGTGGAAAAATCAATCACAGAAACCTCAGTTGACTTATTGTGAAGTTCACAGTCAGAAAAAACAGAGACTGTGCCAGTATGCCCAATCCCTGAGGGTTGTGTGTGTGTGTGTGTGACAGAGAGAGAGAGAGAGAGAATGAATGAACATGGTGTGCCTGGTTGTGAATAAGGATGTGAGTAATGTGGGTGTGGAGCTGACCTTTCCCTTCTGTGTAATTAATCTGTGGGACTCCTTGCCACATGATGTGGTGATGGTAATTGGCCTAGATCAGTGGTTCTCACACATTTAGCACCGGGACCCACTTTTTAGAATGAGAATCTGTCAGGACCCATCGGAAGTAATGTCATGACTGGAAGTGACATCATTAAGCAGGATAATTTTTAACAACTCTAGGCTACAATCCTACCCACAATTACCAGGAGTAAGTCCCATTTACTATCATTGTCAAAAGAATATAGATAGTAGCTTGTTAAAAGTACAGATTTGTAACATCTCCCCAAATGCAGTTCCATACCATGGTAGCATCAAGTCTAACATATTAAAAATAAAATATTGAAATGAATGTGGACCCACCTGGAATTGGCTCATGACCCACCTAGTGGGTCCTGACCCACAGTTTGAGAAACACTGGCCTAGATGCTTTAGAAAGGAAATTGTACAGATTTATGGAGAAAATGTTCACCACAGTTTACAAGTCATGATGACTAAATGCAACCAGGTTGCATATATGATTACTATATTCAGGTTGCCAAATGTAAGGGTGTGACAACAGGATACTGGCATCTTTTTGTCTTGTGTGCTCCCAAAGGAATCTGTGAGATACAGGAAGCTGGGGTAGGTGGGCCTTTGGCCTGATTCAGTAAGCCTCTTCTGCCCTAAATACTTTTGCAAGTTTCTGTTTCTTTATGCTCTCACCTTATGGTCAGCCCCTTCCTTAAGCTGGAAAGATCACTTCCTTCAAATTCTGAAGGCTAATATTCAGGACAGATCCCCCAGCAAGTAGCTCACATTTTTGAAATATCACCCAGACACCCTGGCCTATTAACCAGTAATCTGCCTAACACAAGAATGACCAGTGAGCAGTCATAATACATTCGTCAAGTTCATCTTGCTCAGCCTTACAATAAACCTGAGTGACTTCTTCCCCCCCCCCCCCTTATTTTACAAATTAAGAAACTATGTGAAAGTTTAAGTGGAGTGAATTTTGCAAAGGGACCTTTTCTGCTTTCTTTTTGCTGCATTTCAGGCTCTAAAAAAGCTACAGGTTTGCTTTCTTAGAGGGGCTGAGCGCTCAGTTCAACTGTGCAGAAAGAGACACTGTATGAATTTTATACCTTGGTGAAAGCAAGGCACCAAGGGAAGTGGCATGAATTGTTGACTTCCTCTAAAGAGTCACATTGTCATGTTCTCAAATGATGAGTTCATCTATCCAAGCCAACTTCCACATTGGTTGGCACGAAGCTCATGTGATACAAACAGCATGTGATAATCAGCATGTGTGAGACTCCACCATAAATATGCCACGCTGATATTGTATTGGCAACCTTCAGTCTCGAAAGACTATGGTATCGCGCTCTGAAAGGTGGTTCTGGCACAGCGTCTAGTGTGGCTGAAAAGGCCAATCCGGGAGTGACAATCCCTTCCACACCGGGAGCAAGTACAGTCTGTCCCTGGTCTGTCTCCCTGGCTATGGGCCTTCCTTCTTTGCCTCAGTAGCAGCAGCTTTCAATTTTAGATCATGTTCCTCAACCATTGTTTATTCTTCTTGTGCAACCAAAAACGATTTTCAGAGCAGTTTACACAGCAAAGGGCATAAGAAGAGGGTCCTTGACCCTAAGGAGCTTACAATCTGCAAAATGACCCAAAGGAGACCATGCCAAATAGCCATTGGGAAGAATGCTATGCTGGGATGCACAGGGACAGTCCCCTCCCACTGCTAAATATAGGAGAAGTCTCATTTTGAACAGGACTGCCTTGCCCACTTAGCAGGGCTAGAGTGGTGGAAATGAGCATTTTTCTTTGTAGCATGTTTGGATTGCTTTTCACCTAGGAGCTGCAAAACTGCTGTTTACATAGACAGTGAATCTTGTTAGCTCTTTCATTTGTGTAAATGATGAAACCATTCCTCCCCTCCCCTCCAGAGGAATTACTCCATGGATGAAATCATTGCGGTTAGATGTATAGCCTTGTTTGTGACTTGTCATAGTAATTTGGCCATTGCAGTGGTACTTGCCACATTTTCCAACTGCATCATCTATCCTATTGATAATTGCGAGACGGTTTTGTGCAAGGCTTTTGTGTGCAATGGGACACGTTGCTGACTTGCCTGCTATCATCAGTGAAGTAAGGACTGCTCCCTGTTTGCTCACACAGAATGGCTCCCTTAATCCTTTCTCTCATCCTTATCAAACAAACCTCCGATGGCAAGAGGACATCTTCAGCATTGTTCCCCCTATGCCGTGCAGCCGCATAGCTTGAAGCTGAACTCTGTGCGCCTTTGAAGCTTGGCTACCCTGAAGTCAGTGATGACATTTGATGTCATTGCCAAATGTCCAATGGTCCTGCCACACTGCCGTGCAGCCACAAAAGAACTCCACACAGCACTGGGAACTGTTACAGGCATCGATTTTCAACTAGTGTGCCATGGTACACTGATCCATAGGTGTGCTGCAGGAGTTTGGGGGAGGATATTCTATTAGTAGGGCCATTGGGGGACATGAGCCCCCCTGCTGGCAGCACAGTGTGCCTTGCTAATTATTAAAAAAAACAACTGATGGTGTACCCTGAAAATTTTAGCACCTTGTCAGTGTGCCATGAGATGAAAAAGATTGAAAATCACTGGTTATAGGGAACCCTGCTGTTCAGATGACCTAAGGGGCCAGGTATTCAGATAAGGGGTTGGGAGAGAAGGCAGTCCTTCAGGTACTTTGGTGTCCTAAGCCATTTAGGGCTTTAAAAACACTAACCAGCACCTTGAATTGCACTGAGAAAGATATCAGCAGTTCATGTAGCACTGGTGTCACAGTGGAAAATCGCTGGTGCCAATTTGCAGCAGCATTATGCACATTTTTGAGCATTGCACAGAAATGTTAGAGCCTGTGCTTCCTGCATGCCATGTCCCTCAGGCCTCACTGTTGGCAACCCCCTTTCTCTAGTGCTGTGTGTGTAAGAAAGAAAAACACTTTATATATTTGGTGAAGTAGTCCACAATAGCTTGTGACACAATGGGTTTCCTGCTGGAGTAGCATAATTGCTACACAGACTCCACCCATCAAGCAATGCTGAGCATCACAGGGGTTCCCTTCTATTGCTTTTCATGTTTGCATCCCCCCTTTTCTCCAGGGACCTCAGAGCTGCATAATGTGCCTATTTTTAATTAATCCATTTTATTTTCACATTAGCACCCACCCACCTGTGCCAGACAGTGCCCACTGTGATCCTCTAACACTATTTCTAAACTGGCAGCAGGGACGATTGCTCCCACCGTGCTCTCCACCAGGCTATTTAAGAGAAACAGCTCCAGCGGAGCAGTGTTTCTTAAACTGTGGGTTGGGACCCACTAGGTGGGTCGCGAGTACATTTCAGGTGGGTTCCCATTCATTTCAATATTTTATTTTGAATATATTAGACTTGATGCTACCATGATATGTGACTGCATTTGGGGAAATGTGACAGACCTGTACTTTTAATCAGCTACTATGTATAATCTTTTAACAATGATAGTAAATGGGTAAATGTAAATGGGTACAATGATACTCCTGGGAAAGTGTGGGTAGGATTGGAGCTTAGGATTGTTAAAAATTTTCCTGCTTGATAACATCACTTTCAATCATGACATCAGTTCTGGTGGGTCCTGACAGCTTCTAATTCTAAAAAGTGGGTCCCTGTGCTAAAAGTTTGAGAACCACTACAGTGGAGGATGACAAAGTCAGCCCTCCCTCCTCCTTCTCGATCACTTTCCAAGAGAATGAGCAAGAAGATGTAAGACAGTTGGTGCTTGGATGCTGGTTTGATTTCCTCCTCCAGCCCAGTGCTCAGAGCAAGTGCTGTGGTCAGCCTCATGGCTGGGCCATGGTTTGGTTTGATCTACTGCAACCCACTGCAAGAGTTTGAGACACAATAAGCCACATCTTGCAGCAAAGAATAATAACTTCCAAAGGTGAAATAAGAGGCATGAGAAGAAAACACTGCAGAAATTTAACATTAATTTTTTTTATTGTACAGTCTTCGTGGGAGTCTACTTTGAGGGAGCTAAAGGGGATGTCATAACACGTTCCTGTACTTCCAAATTTACCACTACACCAAAAATTCTCCTAATCTTACCATTCAGGCCAGCCTGAGTCACTGTTCTCCTGTTCAGCATTTATTCTATACATTTTTTCCATCTCGGTTATCTCTTTTCATAAGACAAATGGCATGTTCTCTCTTAGCATTTCAGCATTTCAACACCATTCACCCAAAGCATGTGATCTCTCCTGCAAAAAATAACCAGCTGAAATGGCAACACTGAAGAGATGGGAAAATAAATACAGTGTGTATAAAATTATTGCCCAGATGCCCTCCACTTCCAGAAAGTGAAACTGGGAAGTCTCAAGGCAGGCAGCCTCTAAGTAGAAAGTTAGCCATCAAACAGTCCAATCCTATGCATGTCTTCTCAGAAGTAAGTCACATTATAGTCAATGGGGCTTACTCCCAGGTAAGTGTGGATAGGATTGGGCTGTAACTTTCTCTAAGGCAGCCTCTAAGTAGAAAGTTAGTCATCCCTTAAGAAAACTTGTGGAAAAGTGTAGGGAAGGATCTTGTCCCACTTCAGGATCTCCAACCACAGGGAATGGCATGAAAGATCCTTTGCTATCCCCTGCTGGATGGGGAGAGTTTTGTGCGCAGGAGCCCATAGCGGGCATGTGGCACCTCTCAGGGAATGCCCCCTTGTGACTGGACGTGGGAGCTGGATAGGCTGGCATGACTCCAAGTCACTACTGGCCAACCGCAGCTGGAAACTACCAAAGATTATTTGAACTTGCCATTACTTGCCAGCTGCAAGGGGTGGAGAGGGGTGAGTTGGGCATCCAGGGCAAGCTGGATTTTGCACTGATCATTTTTATCTGTGCACAATCTGTGCAAAATAAATGTGCCAATGAAAATAAATAGTTTTCTCTTTGGGGGGGAAGAGGAGAGGATAAGGAAGGGGTGGGGGGAGGGTGCTTGCCTACTCAGAAGTAAGTCCCATTGCATTCAGTAGGGCTTACTCGCAGGAAAGTGCGGCTAGGATTGGACTCACAGAGTCTTCGTCTCAACACTCTTCAACGTGACATTTTAGGGACTCGGTGGGACTATTCCCAGCAAGCGATCCTCCTCTTCTGCTGGGCCGTTTCCAGAGGGGATCTCTCGGCCACTCTCCTGGCCTGTCCCCCGGGGGAACTTTCCTAGCCAGTGGAGTCGTTCCGAAGGGGTGGAGCTGCCGGAGCCCGCTTCCTCCTCCAGTGCCCAGCGCCCCCTCGAGGCTTGGGTGTGGAGAGAAGGGGTGCCCTGTCCGGAGGAGACCGAGCCCCCCGCCCCTCTCCTCCATGCGCGGCAGGCAGGCAGAGCCAGCCCCCCTGCCTCCAGCCCGCCCCGCCTCCAGCCCCCTCGCCTGGTTCAGCGCCGAGCGGGGATCGCGGCAGCAGAGCCTGGCGAAGGGAGCCAGCGGCGCGCTCGCCCGCCTGCGTCTCTCTCTCTCTCTCTGCCCCAGCCACCCCGCTCGCTGCCTGCCGCCTCCCCCCTTCCCTGGGGGCGGCTGCAGAAGCCGCAGCTGCACCAGGGAGGGTTGCCAAGGCTCAGCCGCCGGGAGAGGCAAGGAGTTGGGGCTGGAGATCGCAACAGAGCAGCCGCTCCGGTGAAGGGAGAGAGGAGGAGGAGGGCAGGCGAGGGCAGGCAGGCGGGCGGGCGGGCGCACACACGGGGCACCGCACAGGAGATCCAAACGGGCTGCACGACTTGGCTCACCCGGCAGAGGCTGGCTAGTGACTCCCTTCCCACCCACATAGATGCAGCCTGGACCAGAAGAGGAGCCCTCTTCTTCCAGCAGGACCGCAGAGTCAGGATCTTTGGAAAGTGACTGAAGACCCCTCTGCCTGCCCTCCCCACTGACAGGGGTCGAGGAAGGGGGCTGCTGCAGTTTTCCTCCAAAACCCACCCACCCACCCACCCCAATTAAACGCACCTCCTCTGTAAAAGGTTCGGGACGTTTTGACTGTGCTCTTGAGCAGGCGACCAAAACAAGCGGCGGAACGAGGCAGCAGCTTCCTAGGAAATCCTCCTCGAGGGCTCGCTAAGGAGCCATCCTGCGAGAATCAGCCCACTCATCATAATAGAAGGATACATCTGGACTCTGTTTGCGTTTCCTGGTTTTCCTGGGGACAAAGATGCTGTCCTACAGCGTGCTGGACGCCAATGTGGTGGACGTGGAGAAAAGGCGAAACCCCTCCAAGCACTATGTGAGTAGAACAGAGGGCTAAGTGTTGCTTGCGTTCATGCTCAGTTGTGCAGATGCTTCATGCCCTAGCAGTGTGGGTGTCATCCTAGAAGCCTTTTATGACTTGGCTGTTGGGTTTAGAGGATGGACATGAAAAGAGAGGCAGGTGGGATAGGGTTTCCTGAGCATATGCGCTCTGCTCTCCCAGTGAACTGCAGGGGAGCACCTTTATGGCCTGGTGGAAAGGTCACCCCAGGGCCACTTCTGCAAGCCTGTTAACTTTGTGTAACCCTCTCTCTCCTACATGGCTCTGAGTAACAGTACTGTACATTCCAGGACGAACTAAAACAAATGACAGTGAATGGCTATTGGTATTGATGGCCCACTGCTATGCACCCAATTTCAGAATCAGCATTCAGATGCATGGAGCCCCAGGGAGTGAGTGGTTGGTGACACCTTGGTTGTAAGGGATTGCTCACAGATGGCCAAATTTGGGGGGGGGGGGGAAATTTCAGAATAAAAATCACAAGGCCATTCTGAACAGGGCTTGTCCTTCAGAAGAACAATTCCAGTATACTAGGATGGACTGGATCCTGCACCCTAACCTTCATGGCTCAGAATAAGCAGGTTTGTTCAGGAGTAAGCCCCACTGAGTTTCATAGAACATGTTTCCATTCCATGCTTTCAATGCATAGAACTCAAGCCAGAGTCTAACAGAATCTCATTTGGAACAGGTTTCCTGTGAGCAAAAAGCACCTTCCTCAGGTTATCCCAAATCAAAGAAGGTAGGTGCAAAACAAAACCAGTCTGGGAGGAGTCTGATTTGGAACTAGCGTGATAGGCTGTATTGCCCTGAACAGATTACCTCTGCCACCACACACCTTCCTAATTTCTGCTTTGTGTTGACGGCATACTAGGGTAACGGGTTTGGCGGAGGAGGCAGGACTAGATCATATTTAGGCACCATGCAGCCCTGAACTTGTGATGGCAGTGCCAGTTTGTTCATGCACAAGAATGCTGCCTCCTGGCCAAATTGGCTGACCACTATGTGCCCTTTCCATACAGCAAAAAGGCACAACTCATTTTATCTGAGCCATCTGGGCTTTGACCAAAGTTAGTACTTTAATCTGCATGTGCATTTGGCATGGGTGCACCATTTGCTTGTGACACACAAAAATATCTGTATCTCCTCTCCTTTGGAATTCAGTGCAGCAGCCACATTCCTATACGATCCACCTGAGCCTTACAAATTGCTTCTGAAGAGCATATATCCTCTTGAAACACATTAGAATATCTGCTTAAAGACCTTACTTTTTCCTAAGTGGATGTCTTGGTTTCTCTGTGAAGGCTCACTCTATATTGGCAAAATATCTTTGCTTGTCTTGCTCATCAGAGATCCAGGGCAGTGACCGTACATGAACCCTGATTCTTCTCTTTAGCTCAGCCAGCTCAATCAGTGTGCGGTGTTTGCTGTGCTCTTGTGGAGTACAGGGCAGGATACAAACTTAGACAATGCAGGAACAATGCCCCCTGCAGACTCAAATAGGAATGGGGCTCATGGGAGACACTGAGATCAACAGGTACTTCATACTGCATTGATCCCAGTATATGAAAGTAAAAGAAAGGGTCTTCAGATGCTCACAGACCATGCAAAATTTCCCACAGAGGTTATTCTTGATCCTGAGATGTATGGCAACTTCAGTATCCTGTTTCACAGCCACCTGCCACTAGATAAAGAATGGATGTGTTGCTGGAATTCTGAAATTGCCATATGCTGAGTCAGACCATGTGTGGGTTGTGAATGCTTGCGCACAGGGCCTAGGAGAGGAGGGTAAAGGGGGTAATTTGTACCGGGACCAGGGTCAGAAACGGGGGCCCAGGAGCCAAAGGAGGCGGCCTAGAAATTTCCTGGGATCTTACATTTTCCTATCTACTCAGACTTGTTGTCTGCGTGGGATGCTGGGAACACCACCACGAACGTGTAGCTACAGCTACTGCAGTTACTGGCAAGCCATATACGCTGGGCCGAGGACATGACAATTCTTAACGCAGTGTAAAATCTGGAATGAAACTGGCCTGCTGCAGTCGCTCTTTGGCTTGTGGATCTGCTTGCCATGAAGGAGTGTATAGGAGCTCAGGGACACAGCTGTGGGGCTACAGCTGCTGCAAAGCAAGTTTTGGTATGCACAGGACACTTTCCATTCTAGTGTGAACCTAAATATGACGATGCTAATTTTCTGCATGATTTTCTATATTTAAAAGATTTTAGACTTAGGAGTGTGTTTGGTATTCTGTTTTACTGTATCTGGCTGCTGACGCCGCATGGATTTCATGTGGGATCTGGACTCCAAAGACTTTTCTAGCTGTCTCCACCCTCCCCCACCCTGTTTTGCCCTTCCTGCCCCATTCTGCTTGCCTGTCACCACCCTTGCCCCCTCTGTTTCACCCCTCCCCCTTTGCAAAGAGGCCCAGAAGGAACTTTGTACCCCCTGATGAAATTCCTTTCAGAGGCCCTACTTGCACACCTCACATGGCAGCAGCACTTTTCAAAGGACTCTGGTGGAGAGACTCTGCCTCACCTGCCTCCCCACGCACCGCACATCCCTGATATGCACCTTCCCAAAATACTGTTCCACCAAAGCAAATAACAGCCTGGCCCATTGACATGAAGCTTCCCCCCTCTCCAATCACTCATGAAGGAACAAGCAATGGAAATTGGGAAAAGGCACTAGTCTCCAAAAGACTCTCAATCCCCATAGGTCTAAACCACCAGACCCTTCTAAAAACATCTTTTCCCCACCTGTCTCAGTCATACCCCACAACCACACATCACCTGCCCTCATGGAGATTCAGGCTTAAACCCACTTGAAGTGGGGTTGAACCACTACAACACCAAACAAAACCTCACACCAAGCCCTAAAATGGAAAAGAGTGACTTTTGAGAGAGAGTGCCATCTTGACTCTCCAAAGGGATGACCCAAAGTGGAAACAACCTTTAGTGTCCCGTGTGCCGTCCCCCCCCCCGTTGGGTGGTAACATGCCAGTGGCAACCTGTCACTGTGGGAATACACATGGGAAAGACCCTCCATCCCAGGAAGTTGACAAGAAAGCGGGCAGAGCTTCCTTACTAAGCTGGAGTTATCAGTCAGTAAGTTCCAAAATGCTATAGGTGCTGCTGCTGTAGGTATATGCTCTGTCCCTCTGCTTTCTGGCCAAATTGTGCTTCTCTTCCTTTCCAACAGAAAACACCTCAGAGGAGAGAGAGACTGGCTGCTGGTCAATAGTGTGTTTTGTCATTCCAGTTGCCAACGTTACAGTTTTGAACTTAGCTGAATTAGACCAAGAAGCAATACTTTGAGAAGGGTAGCAAAGGTTCTTCCCCTAAGGGCTCAATCCTAACCCCTTGTGTCAGTGCTTTCCAGCACTGGCATAGTGATGCCAATGGGATGTGTGCTGCATCCTGCAGTTGGGTGTCACTCATGGAGGCCTCCTCAAAGTAAGGGAATGTTTGTTCCTTTACCTCAGAGCTGCATTGTCCTTATGTCAGTGCTGGAAAGCACTGACTTTGAGAAGGCCTCTGTGACTGCCTCCCCACCACAGGAAGTAGTGCACACCCCAGTGGCACTGCTGCACTGACACTGGAAAATTGGATAGGATTGGGCCCTCCATCCTGATCTCCACCAATCTCCAGCCTAGTAACCAGATAACCAGTAGCATCCATGAGAGTGAGTAAATGATATTAGTATTGTTATGGTCTTTTCCATATCTCCAGGTTTCTTCTAGGGACACTGGGGAGGTAACATCAGATGAGTCATTTTGCTTCTCATAAAGTTCACTTCAAAAGACTTTGGTTTTCACAAGTATGGTTTGCTAGCTTAACAAGACCAACTTGTGATCTGGTTTCCTTTTCATCTTGGAGTGCATACCTCTGCCAGGCTGTGGGAAAGCATCAAGTGGGCTTCTGTTAGTCAAGGATGCCAGTGTTGTGGGCTAGGCTCTCACAGATCTGCACAGCTAAAAGCTGCTTATTTTGGTGGATGGTGCTGGAAGCTCCAAACAGAAGTCCATTTGGTTTAGCATCCTGTTTCCCACAACCAACCAGATGCCATAAGAAAGCCTGCAGGAAGGCAATAGACCTTTCTCCTCACTGTTAGAAGTTCTATGTAGCTATCCTGGTGCACAAACTACTGATAGACTGATAGACTGATAGCGGTATATAAATACTGTTGATTGATTGATTGATTGATTGATTGATTGATTGATTGATTGATTGATTGATTGATAGACTTATCCTCCATGAATGTGTCTAACCTTTTACAATCATTTCAGCTAGTGATCATCCCTGGTCATGACTATTGCACTTTTTTGTCCCAATAATTGAAATACATATATTTAGCAATTTTGAAATAAGATACAGCTTCAAGCTTAGATGGCATGACTGTTGAAATGAATGACACCACAGGGTCACATCAGTCCATTAGTCACTTATTTGACTGATTGTGCTATAGAGGGTTAGCATTAGCACAGTGCAGGATGAGGACATATTTTGCTTCAGTATCGCTCAAACAGACCCATGTTGCACTTAATAGTTCTTGGAAACTATTGACATAGCTGTGAGTATGTTGTCACATAGGTTAACTGGGTCTACTCTGGATTAATAACAAATATCCCCAGGAAGCTATATTTGCAAATATCTTCAGGATGTTGTATTAATACATACCGGGCTGAAGAGCACAGACTTTTTTGGATGATGGCACAATCAGGATATGAAAGTGGAATGGCCATAAGAGGTATTCTTAAATGATCTGGGGTTTTTTCCCCCAAGAACATGTGAATTACATAAACACTTGGTTCATAAATCACAGAAGGGAAAACTGTTCCTCTTATGACTCTTATGGCCCAATCCTATCCACATGTTGTGCTGGCGGACCATGAGGTCTGCCAGCATACTGCAGAGTCCATCATAGTGGTAGCCTCTCTGCTAGTCTGTGGAATGCTGCAGCAGGTGCAAAGCCCAGAAGGCTGCACACCTTCAACAGTGCCCCACGGATCAGCTGCTGATGGCGATCTGCTGGCAGTGGGGACAGTTCAGCGGCTGATTGGGGCGAGATTGGGCAGGGATGGGGTGGAGCAAAAGAGCTGGTATAGCTTTTAAGGAGTCCCATAGAGGACCAGGAAGCAGCCAAGTAGGTAAGTAAAATTTTTCTTTACTTACCTTTGTTGGCCTGCCTGGTTCCCAGCAGTCTCTCAGGATGCAGCAGACAGTGTGTCAGCAGCTCTACACCATGCAGGCCATCTCAGGATAGGATTGGGCCATTAACCCTTAGTTGACGAACTGCTCCCTCCTTAGAGGCTTTCTGGTGGGGCCTAAAAACATATCTTCTTATTCTATCCTTTGGAGCTTTTTAATTTGGACACTCAGGGCTTTTTATGTTGATTTTTATGGTGCTTTTAAAGTTGTCTGCTGATGGTTTGCCCTGCTTTTTATCACCCTTGGCTTTTTACAGGATTTTTAAAGTCGCTTCTGGATTTTAGGAGTTTTTTAAATATTTATTATGCTTATATTTTTTGTATTGCACTTGGAAGCC
This sequence comes from Tiliqua scincoides, assembly GCF_035046505.1. Classification (NCBI taxonomy): domain Eukaryota; kingdom Metazoa; phylum Chordata; class Lepidosauria; order Squamata; family Scincidae; genus Tiliqua; species Tiliqua scincoides. The sequence goes on from NC_089823.1 coordinate 187,166,124, forward strand.
ACTTTGAATGCCCAAAAGGGAGATAAAGCAGGTTATGTATGTATGTATGTATGTATGTATGTATGTATAAACTATGACTAGAGGCCAGTTCATGCTATGAATTATTTGACTATAAAAGTCAAATGTTGTGTTAATAGAAGCAAATTAAATGCATATGCTTGATTAACAGCTCAATCCTAATTAACTTCCTGTACAGTGATGCAGTGGCACCAATGTGGTGGTTGGCAACCTTCGGTCTCGAAAGACTATGGTATAAGCCTACAGCACCCAGTATTCCCAGGTGGTCTCCCATCAAAGTACTAACCAGGCCTGACTCTGCTTAGCCTCCAAGATAAGACAAGATCGGGCATGTGCAGGGTAACAGTTGCTGCCCTGGCACCAATGTGGCTTTCGCTGTATCTCACATGGGAGTTTCAGCATGTTGAGGGAGCATGGGGTAAGCCCCAGTAGTTGCCATGAGGCAACTCAGACCTGTATCAGCTTGCAGTGGCTGCGTGAACACTGTCGCTGTTATATTTCTGTAGCCATAAAGCTGTTTATGATGGCAGAATGCATGTTTCACTGGTGTAAACAGCCCTTAGGATTGGGCTGAAAGTGATATGCTTAGTTTTTTTTATTATCACCTGTATGGGTTTATGAAGTGAAATGAAAAAGTGATATTTGGGGTCATCATTTGGGGTGTGTGGGGGTATGGGCCGCACCAGGTGACGTGCATGGGGGGTGACACCACTACTGGTCAAAACTGGTATTTTTGAGTAATATCATCATGTTATATATCAATCAATGTGTGATTTCATGCAGAATACAATGACACAAAAGGCGTTTGAATATGTCTGTTCTATCAAAAGTTATAGCAAAAAAACCAGCAGAGGTGGGGCAGTGGTACATCACCACACCCGCTGCTTGAGGCGTTGCCCCACCCACTGCATGGAAGGAGGTCCATCATAAGGGTGATGTGCTGGCCTCCCATACTGGGTGATGCAAACCCTAGTAACATCACTGATTTTTATCATTCTCTTGTAGCTAAAATATTCTGATTTCGGGATCATGCAGCTTCCTGTACTCCTGCCGATAACATGGGGGCCTGCATCTGAGTTGCTGTGCTGTCTGAAGCATGTTAATTCAATGCTACAGCTTAATTAAGGCTTCCGATCCTCTTCTACCCATGCAAACAACCTGAAGGATGCTCTTTGATTTCCCAGACTCTTATCAGATTGTCTGATACATGAGATAGATATTGGCTGGCTGGGCTCCTCTGAGAGTGCTTTCATGGAGAGTGTTTAACCTGATCCTCAACATTCGCATGGAGAATGGGTGATCAAAACCCATCCACGGCCTTAAACCAAATGCATATACATGTATGCCTTTTCTCCATTTCTGTACATTAGTGCTGGCTAAGTGAATCCAGCTGCCATGGTGATATTGTTCCCTTCGGGCCTTTTCCATGTGCTTTGTTCAGTCTGGTTTTAAATATTTCACTGTTGCAATGTGCAAGGCTGGATTTCTGCCTTTGTCAGGAAAAGACATGTCTGTGGCATATTCCACCCAAGGTCAATATTGCCAAGAGCTGCCTTTCAGCCTGTGGGTTGCTAGCTCTTATCTCTCACTTTCTCCCAGATGTTGGAAGAAAGGAAAAAGGAGGAAATAGCATGTAGAAAGTAGTACGCTCAAATATTTGTGAATGTGATTCAGCATACCCACAAAAAAATATATGCTAAGCTGTTCTGTGATTTCCAGAGATATAGGAGACATCTCCAATGGTAATGAAGTCAAAGTATTTGCAACTGCAAATGTTATCATCCCTTCGGTTTGCTCATATTTCCCCTGTTCTCTTCCCACTATCAAACTGAAGATTATTATCTCTTTGAGGCAGGTCTTTTTTCCCTGACCTGCCGAGTTCCATGTACATGGATGACTCGGTGTAAATTAGTAATACAGGCGTGCCTTAAAAACATCACTTCTGGTTTTATCGTAAAACTGGAAGTCACTGGGTTTTTGTTTTTTGTTTTGCATTTTAGGTATGTTTGCATTTTAGACCCATTCTGAGGCCTGAAGCCGCCATGGGCGGTCACACACAGCCTCTGCAGTTCTCAGAAAGCCTCCAGAGGGGAGTCTCCAGACGGCACATGCAGAGGGGGGCCGAGGACTTGCTTGCCAGTTAACTGAAACCACAGATTCAGGATCCGGGGATATACCCACCCCCGTACTTAATTGCACTGGAAATAGAGTTGACATTTCTACAGCCATTTTCATGTGAACTGTTGTCCCCATCATATTTATGTTTATGCAGACAGAAGCACACACTGTTTCCCACCCCCTTCTTTGTGCTAAATCCTTTCAAAGACAAAACTGAAGGGTTAGGGAGATATCAGGAATACAGTGGAAAATGGCTCAAGTAAAAAGGGAAATGGTGTAATGTTGATGGAGAGTATAAGTGGAAATTGTGTTGCCTCCCTACCACGCCCTACATGAGTAGAAGTGCCTCTCCACTTGCTTGGGCACCCCAGTGTAAATTTATTTAGTTCTGCACACTGCCTTAATTTTTTTATAGTTGAGGAGGACTGCTTATAAATATTGTACATAAATATGAAACGGAAGACATACAGTGAAGAAGGAACAGGAAGATGAGCTGATCATTAAAGAGAATTGCGTGGCTCTACTCTCGAACAACTTGTTCATGTTACAAGAGGTTGGCCTGCTGCATACCTACTGAAGGTACTTTCGTCCACCAGAGAGAGACTGAGGGCGCAATCCTAACTTGCGCTGGAACAGGCAAGCCAGGATGCTTGCACTATATCCAGCCCAGGATTGTGGCCAGCAGCAGCTTAGCCAGAGGCAAGGGGAAACATTTAAGGTAAGGGCTGCTTCCTCCTGAGGTGGCACAAGTCTGAGGAGAGCGGAGCGGCTTCAAGCTGCTCCGAACTTCCTGGGAATGGGGGTTGGGATCCAGCATAACTGCCAGATCCCTGCCCCGCCTCTTGCTCCCTGCCCGCGGGCTGCCCATCACCCGCCCGCCCAGGAACAACTCCCTCCCTCCTCCTCCCCCCCACTCCCCATGCTGACCTTTTGTCCTTGCGTTGGCTCATCCAATGCAAGGAGCTGGGGGAAGCTAGCACAGAGGCTTCCGTAAGCCTCCGAAGGCCGGTGCTTCTCCGAGTGCCAACCTGGCTTCCTCCTGAGGAGGTGCAAACGTGCTTTACGGCACTTTTATCACCCTCCCAGGGTGGCCCAAGCGACTTGGGCCGGCATAGGGCACAGTTTGGATTGCGCCCTGAATGAATGAATGAATGAATGAATGAATGAATGAAACATCTGAGTTATTCTCATCTAACTTCGCTGAACATGATTCTCCATGTGCTAATTGTTGCCTTTCACATATAATGTCTCTGAATAGTTTTTCCTTTGTGAGTCCAGCCACTGGTTGAGATCTAGTCAACAGGCACTGTTCACCATTCTCTCTTCCTGGCAGGTCAGGATGGTAACATCTTGAAGCAGGGCCTGATTGTGCACTCCCCCCCCCCTCCCAATTCTGGCAACTCCTCCCAAAGAGTTTACAATAAGCATAGGACATGGCATGCCTTGTTGAGTTAACTAATTTGGTTGGAATAAGGCAAGAAAGGCATTCCGATGGTGTTTTATTTATTCTGTTGCAATTTCTGTAAATCTTTTTGACTTATGATTTCAGTAGTCTATAAGCGTCAAATGAATGAACAGAATTGAGGCAAACCTTCCTAGATAACACCTGCAAGCTTGCTCAGTGCTGCTTCTCTTGATCATGAGAATGCACGGTAAATATTGAAATGCTGATTGCATTAAGCTTGGGATTTCATGGCCTGGTATTTTTGAACCTTTGTAATTCTGTGCCAGCTGAAAAAATAAAGCTACATTTTCCATCTTGTCTGGCTTAGCTGTCAATGGAACCGATGCAGCAACCTCTTGGATTATGTCATTTGCAGTCTAAAATCAATTTCCTATTAGGTAATTACGAAACCAGTCTAAATAATGGTGGTCCTTACTCAGAGGTATAGGCTGTTTTAGGAGGAAACAGCTGGCTTTCACACAGCATATAGGCTGTGTCTTTGTCAACAGACATTTATGTGCTGCTTCCTCTTCATGTCCATGTTTCCATACCAAAGGAAACAGTTCACAGTTGCTGGAGCAGGACTGCTGAAAGGCAGTTTACAACACAATGTCAAATATGTGCAGTCAAGTGCTTTGATGTGTCTTGGTAAAGCTGACATTTTGTTTTTAATTAATGTTTTTAACATTAACTATGTGCATTGTGTGATTGTCAGCCCAATCCAGTGCCAGCCAACAGAGTGTGCTGCATCACATGGGGAAATTCTGAGCTGTGAAGCCCTCCTTGAGATAAGGAAAGATTACCCTGGGTAAGCCCTTGCTACCCTGCTTGATCTACTTGCACCTGTGTCAGCGATATACAGGCATGTCCCCATATCTGTGGGTGTTCCGTTCCTGAATCTCTCATGGATACCCAAATCCGCAGATAGAGGGGATGCCCCCACCCTCCGGCGATGGTTTTTATGATAAAACCGGAAACAACTTTTTTAATGACTTATACAGCATATTATATTTTATTGCCTTTTCAGCGTTTCTGAGGTTTGCAATGGATGCAGGCGGTCACATGTGGTCTCTGTGGGCCTTGAAAGACACTCCAGAGGTGAAGGGAGCCCAGTTCCCCTTGCTTCTGGAGAGGGGTGTGCAGGGGGGCACTGGGGGCCATGGATCTGATCCACGGTTAAGTGAAACTGATGATATGGATTTGCAAATATGGGGCCCCCCTGTCATTGGTGCAAGTCTGAGTGGACCAGAGAAGGTGGATCAAGACTGGGAATAGGATATGTGGCACTGAGCAGCGCTCAATCTGTCCCCCTCTCCCCCACCCTGTTCTGACCACCCCCACCTCCCACCAACCCCTCGCCCCCTGCACTGACCTCCCTGCACCAAGGCTCATTGGGAGGACACTGGTAGGCAGAACTGGCTCCTCATTTAGTTCTGAATAGATATTCATATTATCTACTGTTACAGGTTTACTGATAATCTGGATTAGGTATATAGGTTGCTCTTCCTTATGCTTTATAGTGATCAGTTAGATGATCTACATTTTGGGATTTAATTACTGGAACGAAAACTGAGAAAGACCTTGAAAGAAAGGCCTGTCCACCTTATGTCAGATATTGTGTTCAGTGCCCTGGCTGTAGAAATCTGAAACTCCAGGGGCTGAATTGGAAGAAAAAAAAAAAAATCCCAGGAATACCTCAAGGAAATATTTCCTTTCAAATGGATTTGACTGTTTCTGACCTGTCAAATGCCTCTGTGGTCCAACCTGCCAAATGTGCAGTGTCAATGTATGTCTCAAACTTGCAAAGATATGCAACAAATCACCTGGCAGTATACAAAGCAAGACTGTGGATTGGACCATGCCACGTTCTTTTCCTTTTTGGAACTTGGGAAATGATTTTAATTTTCTTATTTGGAATGGTAATAATAATGCATTTGTAGCGGCACTCTGCTTAGTGTAAATGTTTAGCTTGAATGTTAAACAAAATTATAACAAGCCAGAACATTTTTTTTTTCTTAAGTGAGTGTTTCCTTTTAAATTGGAATGAAGAAATATTATGGCAGAGTATGAGACGAGTTTGCTTGGAATACATTGAAATTATTACCCTGCCTCCTAACCTTAAAAATGAGCTGTCTTTGCAGCTTCTCAGTGTTCTCCTTTTTACTCCTAGCTTCCAAACCAACAATGCTAAAATTATCCAGCATGCATATTTGTGTCTTGGATTGTGTTTAATGCTGTTCCCTTCCATGTTGTTTAAAAATGATATTGGTGGTTGGCAACCTTCAGTCTCGAAAGACTATGGTATAAGCCTACAGCACCCGGTATTCCCAGGCGGTCTCCCATCCAAGTACTAACCAGGCCTGACCCTGCTTAGCTTCCAAGATCAGACAAGATCAGGGATGTGCAGGGTAACAGTTGCTGTATATGTATCATATGTAAATGATATTGATTGCTTTATTATTTTTATTATGATTCTACACTGGTTGAGGCTGTTTGGGTCAAAGAGCAGTTTATACATTTTTAAAAAATAAATAAATACATTTGGTTGCTCGGCTCTTCAAGCAATCAAATAGAAAATCATAGGTAATTATGAGAAGGATGGAAGATTTATTTATTTTCACATTTTTACACTGCCCTTACTCCAAGGAGCTCAAGGAGGTGTACATGGTTCCTTCCTTCCTTTTTTCCTCACAACAATGCTGTGAGATAGGTGAGGGTGAGAGTGAGTGACTGACTCAGAAAACTTCATGGCTAAGCAGGGATTTGAACCTGAATCTTCCAGGTCTAAGGCCAATTCCCAAACCACTACACCATTCCGACTCTGACACAGTTTCAATGTCTTTGTATAAATTAATACGCATGTATAACTTGAAGCACCTAATAAAAATGGATTTGAACTAATAACGAATAGGCTCCCATAAATGGACAAAGGTATAGCCCTTCTTCAAATGAGCAGTCATTTGACAGTTGAGAGAACATGAGATCAGAAAGGTTTTTAGGGTACGGTATGTTCAGAATATGCTTCTCAACTTACAAGTGAGAAATCTAAAGGAATGTGAATAAAAATGTAAATTGAATAAAAAAAAAACCCGAGTGTAGAACATCCTGTTTGTCTTACATTGTATTGGCAACCTTCAGTCTCGAAAGACTATGGTATCGCGCTCTGAAAGGTGGTTCTGGCACAGCGTCCAGTGTGGCTGAAAAGGCCAATCCGGGAGTGACAATCCCTTCCACACCGGGAGCAAGTGCAGTCTGTCCCTGGTCTGTCTCCCTGGCCATGGGCCCTCCCTCTTTGCCTCCTAGCCTCAGACTGTTGGCAAAGTGTCTCCCCAAACTGGGAAAGGCCATGCTGCACAGCCTGCCTCCAAGCGGGCCGCTCAGAGGCCAGGGTTTCCCACTTGTTGAGGTCCATCATAGGTTGGACCTATGGTTGATTGTCTTACATAATTGTCTTACATAATTACATAAAGCTAGTTAAATAACATGCAATTAATAATCAGAAGAAAATATTTTTTAATAAAGTACAGAATAGTTCTCCAGAGTGTGACTTGTTTCCTTCAGCAACTCAACAGATGGTACTTGCATTTTTCTATCATGTTTCCTGTGGCCCCTGTTGTGCTGTCTGTTCAGGAAGCTGCTATCAGGAGGTCTCCCAACACTTGGCTCACAGCTCTTCAGATCTGGTAAGACTCCTTATACAGCACAAGTCTGTTTACTTGGAAGTAAACACTGAGTAGGGCTTACACTTTAGTAAACGTGCATAGGATTGCAATAATATTATTGTTACAGATGCATACTGACTGGGCTGATGATGATTTTCATCAAAAGGAGCCCAAAGGTTAGAAGATTGTTTTCTGATGGACAGCAAATATCCTTGTACTTTTGAGTATAATGCCCATCAGCATTTAGAGAAGGTAACATCTCAGTTAAAGAGACGAGGCAAATTTAAGGTATGTGTGAGAGAGATACAACTTGATAATTTTGAATAGAAAGAGCTGTGAGCTGGTTGAAGACAGGCAGCTTAATTCAGAAACCAGTGGCTTGATAGTGCTGAGACAGCTACCGCTGTATCCAGCAGCACTGCCAAGGCTGCTGGAGATCTTCTCGGGGGAAGGGGACCTTCATCTTCTTCTCCCAAGTAAGGGCTCAGGGGCTACAATGGGTATCCTCCAGTCAGTGGTGTAACTAATGATCGTTTAGCCTGGTGCTGAGCTCAAAATGATACCCCTGAAGTGATGTCACAATGGGAAGTGACATCACAACCAGGCTTTTAAAAAAGTGAAAATCAGGGGAAAACCTGCCTTCTCCCCCCCAACAGCTTACTGTGTCATCTCCCCACAGTCAGTAGCATAGTTATAGCATCTATCTGCTACCTGGGGTCAAAGAAGTTTTTGTAGCCCCCCTACAACAAAATAAAATTTAATTAATTTAGTAAATAAATAAAAAGTGTGCTCTTTATTGATTAGAGACACTGTGCTAGGGTAAAGAGGGACAGTTATTCTCGCCTTCTAAGTATAAGAGGAGTACCACTTGAAAAAGTGGCTCTGTACCCAGTTAGCAGGGGTAACTGTATTATGAACTATGGAAATGAGAGCTGACTTATACTAACACCTTGTTGGATCCATGCTGTATCATAATAACATCTCACTTTATCATCTCACATCTCATCTCAATAACATCTCAGAACAATCAGTCTCATAGGTTAGTTTTGAGTAAGAAAATCCACTTTTTGTTCCATAAGGCAGTTGTATTTTCATTTTCTGGTTCATTGGCCATAACTTCTGATATAATATAGATATTCCAAATCAGTTTGTTTCACTGCCTTCTGAATTAAATTACCTTTCCAATGGTATAACATGATGGTATTATTCATACATACTAAGGTTTTCACAATTTTGGCCACTAGTGCCAAGCTCAGCTTGTTGGCCTCCTAAAACTTCATGTCCAGTGCAACTGCTATCCCCTGCACCCCCTTAGCTAAGCCACTGCCTCCAGTCTGTGCTGGCTGTTTTGTCAGCACAGACTGGAGGGGCTCCATGTCGGGCTTTTCAGTCTGACATGGAACATAGGATCTAGCGTAGCAGGGCTCTATTGGTCCTAACCCCTTCCTGCCTACGTTCCTCCCCCTGCTCTGCCCTTCCCCTGCCCCAGAACGCCTTCTATCCTTTCCAGAAACTCCACACCGCCACCCGGTGGTGTGCCTTACCACGGGCACTCCCCTAGCATTGGCCTCCTGGCACTGCACCCCGAATCGGTGCTCTTTCCTCTTTCAGTTCCATAAATGTGCTTTATGTCACGTTTACAGCACTCAGCACTGGCGCTAGAGCTCAGTGCTGGTGCTGGGAGGGTATAAGATTGCGTCTTAAGGACCCAGTCCTATCCAACTTTCCAGCATTGATACAGACACAGTGCAGCTCTGATGTAAGGGAACAAATGTTCCCTTACCTTGAGGAGGCGTCCATGACTCCCCTCCATCTCCACAGGATGCAATGCACGCTCCATTGGCATGGCTGTACCAGGCTAGAAAATTGAATAGGATTTGGGCACTAAGGGGTTAAGGATTTTGCATACAGTAATGCCTCTAATCATGCAGAGGATATGTTCCTCAAAAGCCAAGCACTATCTGAAATAGCACTACAGGAGATGCCATTGATAATAAAGCAGGAAGCTGTGCTGATTGGCCAGAATACACAGCTTTCTTTGCCTGCAGTAGCAGTCAATCAAACCAGGATGAAGTGTGTACAAGTGGGGCCTTAGTATCTACGGGTTATCTGTTCTGGGACCCCCAGCGAATACCGAAAACCACAGATAATGAAATCCAGTTTCTGCTTCCGGAGGTGACCCGAGTTGTGCTAAGCTGTGCTTGGGTCACCTCCGGAAGGCTTTCTGAAGACCTCTGAGGCTGTGTGCGTGCACCTACAGTGTGTGCAGGCTTCAGAATGGCTGTCTTGGCCCAAAAAAGCAACTTCCCGTTTCCAGAGGTAAACCGGAAGTGACCTTTTTCCATTATAAGGCATTCTGAGGCCCGGGGAAACCCAGAGAGCCAGTTGGGGCTTCCCTGGCCTCAGAATATCTCATAAGGGGGGGGGGGAAAGTAATTTCTGGTTTCCCTCCAGAAAGCAGAAGGGGTGTGTGTGTGTGTGTGTGTGTGTGTGTGTGTGTGTGTTGCCAAAACGGCCATTCTGAAGCTCACACAGGCTTCAGGCAGATGCACGCTGCCACTGTGAACTTCAGAAAGCCCCCCGGAGGTGATCAGAGCACAACACAGATGTGGGAGACCCTCGTTAAGCCAGATCCATGGATGCAGAATCTGTGGATACTGAGGCCCCACCTGTATTACTCTAGGTTTGGGAGGTACCACATTCTATGAAGAACATTGACTTTTACCATTGATTCAGGCTTGTTTCCAGACTGTACCACATTCTATGAAGAATGTGGACAGTCTGGAAACAAGCCTGAATCAATGGTAAAAGTCAACGTTAATGGGCAGATGTAAGTCCCAACAACACATTGCAGAAATCCAGTAAAAAAAAAGTGAACATGAATTGATTCTTCCATTCATATTCATCTTTGATCTACCCGTGTAACAGAATGAGGTGGCAGAGTTCTAGGAGTAGAGTAGTAGATTGATGGTACTACTTGCTATTGCAGGTGTTGATCTTCCAGGAAGGTTTTAGATATAGAGTATCTCGACTGTCTGTGTGGCTTCTTTTAAAGAACATCCACTATTTCAAGAAACAGAATGAAAAAGTATTTTAGAAAAGGTGGGAATTCAAGTTCTCTTTCTTGCCTCCTTTCCAGTCTGTTTAACCCATTTCTGCCCAGCCCACAGGTGTACCCATTTGATCCCTGTTGTCTTTATGCATTGTTGGGCACAAATGGCTTAACTGGACTATGCTGCAAATGATCAAAAGGAGCAAGTCCAAAGAGGAAAAGGCACATAGCTCAAGAAGGAAGTACTGTTATTACTGAACATGTGTTGCCATTGGCTGAACAGGTGCTATAGCAAGACACACTAAGTAACTTCATGAAGCTTTAGGCCAGATTTTTTTTACTTTACTATCTTAGTTTACAGGGGAAATGATTAAACTAATGGGATACCTCAAATGAACAATCTGCAGATATTCCAAGTGCATTTAAAGAGTTCTCCGTTCACCGTGCGTTTGGGACAGCTTACTCTTCATTCATTCCATCCCTAGGAGAGTTGGAGGGGTATCGGCATGCAATGGGATATGTACGTAGAGCTGTTCTGAATGTTTAGTGAATGAGTAGGAGCCTTTGGTTTTTTTGGCAGGTCCACTATACCAGGGGAGGGCAAGCATTTTGGCAGGAGGGTCACATCATCTCTCTTACACTGTGTAAGAGAGGGGGCTGGGAAAATTTTTTAGTTTACATTTCAAATTTGAATAAATTTACATAAATGAATACATTAGAGGCAGAACTTATATGACTGAATGGATTTTACTGAGCTTATTTATAATACATATGAGAACTGTATTGATATGAGATACATACATACATACATATGATCATACATATGATAATACATATGAGAACTGTATAATACATATGAGAACCACATGCAGCAGCAGTGAAGGAAACCCAGGCCTCACGTTTGCGAAAGGCCTTTTATAAGCCTTGAACTCACATGAGACCCGAAGGTCTCATGTGAGCTCAAGGTCTATAAAAGGCCTTGCTCTAAGTCGGCCCTCAACTCATGACTGGAAGTTTTGACTGGCAGTTGCGGGCTCCAACAGTCTCCAATGGGCCAGAAGCTCATTGGAGACTGGGGGCTCCCTGTAGACAAGATTGAGAGATCCTGAGGGCCATAAATGGCCCATGGGCCTGGGCTTGCCCACCCCTGCACTACACCCTAGTTCATAATAATGCTGAGTGCCTGAAAAACCCTTTTTACATCAAAATTATTGTCAAATAGCTGAGCACCTCTGAAGTAAATCCAGTACCATTCAAGGTGTCTCAGTATAAACTTAAGACTTGGTCTGACAATTCCAGAACTTTCCCAGAAGGTCTCTCTCTCTCTCTCTCTCTCTCTCTCTCTCTCTCTCTCTCTCTCTCTCTCTCTCTCTCTCTCTCTCTCTCCCCCCCCTTCCTCTTTGCAAAATGTATGTGATGTTTAGCAGAAAAGGCCTGAGGATGCAAACTGGTGACCCCAAGTGAGCTGTCTTCCATCGACAACAGTTAGAACTGGGCTGCCTTAGGAGTCAAACGTCTGCTAAAAGTAAGATATGCTGCTTTGTAACAAGCCAGTAAATCTAAGCAGATGGAAACATGACTGTGAAAATAGTTACTTGCAACTTTTTTTTCCTGACAAGCCAAGAGATTACAAACTGTTATCACTGGGGCTGGGCCAATCTGTGTTGGAGATCCTCCAGGAGTTTGATGTCACTGGCAAGTCTGCAAAGACGTCAGCTGGAGTCTTTTCCCATATCACCTCTTCCACTCTTGCTTTCACATTGCTGCTAGGGTGACTGTGAAATGTATGACTGTAACCCTAGGCATGTTTACTCGGAAGTTATCCCCTCTAGGTTCAATGGAACTTGCACTTTAGCAAGTCTGTCTTGGATTGCGGTCTTGGTAACTATGAGACAAACAGTTTTCACCAGAATCTGGACTGTTTCATACTGTGCTCTGGAATCAAACGTCTGAAGCAGCGCTTTAGGTACATTCCCAGACTATATGTGTATGCACGCACGCACCTCATTTGCATAAGCAATTTCCTTGTGCTCTTTGGCTAAGTTTGCTAGGAATTTCAATATTGGTGCTTTCAGCAGCTACTAACATGTAAAACACATTTCCAGAGAACTTCACATAGTCACAGTCAAAGAAATACACTTCTGTTATTTCAGGGTTCTTCAGTAACTTAAGGGATGGCGCTTTTCTTGGGCGAACCCCAGCCGACGTAGAACTGTGGCTCTGTGAAATCTCTTGCTGTAACATACAAGTAGATAAGAAGGAAAGGAACCTTCTCAAAGTTTCACTTATCTCCGTACCTCCTTTAGATGCTTCTTCTTCCTCCTGTCTGCTTAGAATTGCTCAATGTGGCATATCTCAGAAAGCACCACATATTTTCTCCATCTACTGATTTAGGGTGGACAACAGAAGGGACTTTTTCACACAGTGCATAATTCATAGTTGGCAACCTTCAGTCTCGAAAGACTATGGTATTGCGCTCTGAAAGGTGGTTCTGGAACAGCGTCTAGTGTGGCTGAAAAGGCCGATTCGGGAGTGACAATCCCTTCCACACTGGGAGCAAGTGCAATCTGTCCTTGGTCTGTCTCCCTGGCTATGGGCCTTCCTTCTTTGCCTCTTAGCCTCAGACTGTTGGCCAAGTGTCTCTTCAAACTGGGAAAGGCCATGTTGCACAGCCTGCCTCCAAGCGGGCCGCTCAGAGGCCAGGGTTTCCCACTTGTTGAGGTCCACTCCTAAGGCCTTCAGATCCCTCTTGCAGATGTCCTAGTATCGCAGCTGTGGTCTACCTGTAGGGCGCTTTCCTTGCACAAGTTCTCCATAGAGGAGATCCTTTGGGATCCGGCCATCATCCATTCTCACGACATGACCGAGCCAACGCAGGCGTCTCTGTTTCAGTAGTGCATACATGCTAGGGATTCCAGCACGTTCCAGGACTGTGTTGTTAGGAACTTTGTCCTGCCAGGTGATGCCAAGAATATGTCGGAAACAGCGCATGTGGAAAGCATTCAGTTTCCTCTCCTGTTGTGAGTGAAGAGTCCATGACTCGCTGCAGTACAGAAGTGTACTCAGGACGCAAGGTCTGTAGACCTGGATCTTGGTATGTTCCGTCAGCTTCTTGTTGGACCAGACTCTCTTTGTGAGTCTGGAAAACGTGGTAGCTGCTTTACTGATGCGTTTGTTTAGCTCGGTATCGAGAGAAAGAGTGTCGGAGATCGTTGAGCCAAGGTACACAAAGTCATGGACAACCTCCAGTTCATGCGCAGAGATTGTAATGCAGGGAGGTGAGTCCACATCCTGAACCATGACCTGTGTTTTCTTCAGTCTGATTGTCAGTCCAAAATCTTGGCAGGCCTTGCTAAAACGATCCATGAGCTGCTGGAGAATTAGTTTGTGGAATTCAATGCCACAAGTTGTGGACGGGGCCTCTAGCTTGGATGGCTTTACAATTCATGGAGGTCTATCATTGCCTAGTAGGCATGAAAGCTTTGTGAATGCTTCTAGAGCAGCCGTTTTCAACCAATGTGCCGTGGTACACTGGTGTGCCGTGGGTGGTCTGCAGGTGTGCTGTGAGAGTTTGGGGGAGGGACATTTGTTAGTAGGGCCACTGGGGATGCTAGTCCCTGCTGTCAGTGGGTGTGCCTTGTCAATTGTGAAAAACTGATGGTGTGCCTTGACAATTTTAGCACCTTATCAATGTGCTGTGAGATGAAAAAGGTTGAAAATCGCTGTTCTAGAGGAAGCATGCCAATAAATACCTGTTGCAGGGGAGCAATGCTGGGAGAGAAGTATGCCTCTTTCCTGCTTGTGGGCTTCCCAGAAACAGCTGGTGGGCTACTGTGGGAAACAGGATGTTGGACTGGAAGGGCCTTTGACCTGATCCAGCAGGGCTTTTCTTATGCTAGTACTCGAAACTTGGCTTTTTCTTTTTGCACTCCTGCCTTCTTTATTAACTTATCACCTTATTTACTTTCCCTTTCAGTATGTTTCATCTTCATATACATCTTAAACCTATTGCATCCATATATATATATATATATATATATATATATATATATATATATATATATATATATATATATATATATATATATTTTCCATCCAGTTCACTCAGACCATCAACTGAACTAGGCTCTTGCATACAAAAGCAAACTCATGCCACAATATCAGCATTTCTATGTAGTTAGGCCTATGCTGACATTTGTAAGCAGATACAGTCAGGTTGCATTTTATGAGAGGGTTAGGATCCAAAGTCATAAGGGGAAAGTCATATACTGTTAAAACTACTTGAACCCCTCCCCAACACAAAAAACTGTACTGTATCTTTAAAAACTAAGATCACACTAGGAGAGTCACGCAGGAACTGAGGGAATAGCAGATGCATTCACCCATCTCACACTCACTCTGGGACACATAGTGAGTAGAACAGCGGGTGGAATGCGCGCTCTCTCTCTCTCTCTCTCTCTGCCGACCACATGTACCTGAATTTGGGCAAGGTAAAGGTGCATATGATGTAACCTCACTGTACTCACTTTTATTCTTAGCTTTCATATCAGACCTAGCAACCATGTTTCTTATTTATGAAGATGTTTCCTACTTGTTTTGCCCAGTGGTTGTCATACAAGCAGGCATTTTCTTAGAGGGGACCCAGATTCCTGTCCACTGAAAGGCCTTAACATTAATTTAGTATACATTTTCGGAGCCTGCTAAAGTATGAATTAATGTCTGTCTGTCCCTCCGGTGGTAAAATAGCACACCCCAGCAGCTGTCCTTTTTCCAACTTCCAGGAATAACAGAAAGGGAACAGTTTCAGGCTCTTTGCAGTTGATGTCTGTAATGATGGGCATGGTCTGGTGTCATAGTAGGTTGGGTAGAAATGTTTCTGTCCCATATGCATTATATGCATTTGAGCAATATCACTCACATTCTCCTTCAGATTTTACCACTTGCTCATTTCCATTACTAATATTGTATCTGCCCATTCACTAAGAGTTGAGCCCTATAGAAAACCTTGCACACGTTTTGGATGTGAACTTTACATCATCGCTTCTAACTTCCTTCTCCTTAGTCTATGCTTCCTGCTCTGTGACATTATTGCACCGGGAAAGGCTTTCATTAACATATGCAGTTGTCAGCAGTGTGAAAGAGAGAGGTCTTCCTGTGCTTCAGTTTCCTGGAGGTCAGGAGGTGATACTATTTTGTGGAAATGGTGGTCACGGCTGGGGTTTTGAAGCAGGCCTTCCCAACAGCACAGGTTTGTGATACCATCATCTATTCTAGGGATATTAAAAACGTATCAGTGAAGCCTCACCCCTGCTCTTATGAAGCAAACCACTTGCTTAATCACAGTTTAATCACTTCCTCCGAGAGCCATCTGGAACTGCCACAGCCAAGGGCAGGATATTGGGTGATGGTGATGATTTTGCTTGTGTTCAAGGTTGGGTTGATCACCAAATTTGGTTGTCTTCCCCTCCAGTATGAGTCACCCTGATGTATAAACTCTGTATGCCCTGGTAGCCTACTGTAACAGCCTCTGTGTGGGGCTGCCTCTTAAGATTGCTCAGAAACATCCCTTTGTTCAGAGTGCACCAGCCTGGCTGTTAGTACCAGGGACTTAATAGGTTGGATGGATGTTTCTGTTCCACAGTCGTGGAATAGACTCAACGATGTTTTTCCCTTTCAAATTGATATCATTATTTGATTAAGAGTGCAGTGCTACATGTGATCTGACTTTCATTTAGATCTGACTTGTTCAGCAGGGCCTGGTCATCTCTTGATGACAGCAAAATCATGATTCACGCGTCTGGGACATCAGAGGTGCAGGCTTGAACTAAGCCCCTTGGGCAGCATAGTGACAATCCACTGCTCCACAGATGACTTCCACATGTGCAGAAAGTGTGCCCCACACTTCCAGGTCTCCCTCCCCACATTTGCAAAGAGCACCTTGCCCTCACAGATCCTCCTCCTGATTCTCCCAATCTGCCTTAAGGCCCCAGCAGCTTCTACACATTTGTCACCCATTTGTGAAGCAACAGGTCTGATGGTAGCTAAACTAAGAAGTGAGGTTTATTAGCTTCCACTGCTTAAATATGAGAAGTTGTGAATAGATGCACAACTAGGTGCATCTGTTTCCTGGATTCTAGTTAGCTCTAAGATATAGTCAGACCAGGATTACCCATACAGCCCCTGGAAAGAACAGTATAAACAATAACCCATTGTAGTTCCTGGTGGTGTTTCTTGATGGAACAGATGGGAATTAGCAGGAGGGGAAGAGGTGATTGCCAGGATCTGTTGTCTATTTTAGCAACAACTGTTGCCAAGTTTCGCTGGAATTATGCAGCTCTGGATGTAGAGCGTATAATGCCTGTGTATAGCGCACTGAATTATGGTGGACTTTATAAAGCATGAGCAAACAAACAACTCTTCCTGAACCATCCGATATCTTGAAAGGTAGTCAAACTGTTCACTTTAATTAGGAGCCTCAGATGTTCTTCATCTTATTCTCAGTCATTTATATCATTTACAGGTGCCTCTTGTTTCACACAGATTTGATTTACACATTTTTGAAACAGTGCACTTTGAAAATTAATTCCAAAACCTGATTTAAGTATGTTAATTTGCAAAATAATGTGGTAGAACTTCCTAGAGCTCCTGCATGTTCGGCTGGCTTTCCATGTGTTCCTTTTGATTTTTAATTTATGCATTCTTGAAATAAGTGCTGATTTTCAAGAACATGACCCCTGCATAAAACGAGAGGTGCCTGTATTCAGATATGTCTGTATGCTACATGCTTTATAAACTTTAGTACATTTCTGCAACATCAGCCTTGGAGATGATTAGCTTAATCAGGACATTGAACCAACTGTCTGTCAATTGGAACAATCTGAGACCTGTTTTCTGAAGCCTAAACAGCCATATTACTCCCATGCAGTTTTTGACCATTAGGTAATACCATCATTACATCATTTAGTGAGTAGCTATGAAATATTGGAAATTCTTTTAGAATGACAATTAAAATTCATTGGGGGCTACTGTGTTAAAAATTAAAAGCACTTCTCTTAGAAGCGTAGGAAGAGGACATGAATTTTTCATGTCTTCGTAGCTTTTAAATGATGTTACACTCTTACTGGTTCTTTTGGGAGAAATTAGAAAATGTGAACAGTTGGGTGAGAATTGAAGACTTGGACAAAAAGATGTTCTTCTGCTTCTCAAAAATATTAGGCATCCACATCCTTTCAAAATTTTCTTTCCAAGGTTATTCTGCTGTGTATAGAATTTGTTCATAACCCCTAAATCAACTTACCCAAAGTTAGTTAGTTGGCAACCTTCAGTCTCGAAAGACTATGGTATTGCGCTCTGAAAGGTGGTTCTGGAACAGCGTCTAGTGTGGCTGAAAAGGCCGATTCGGGAGTGACAATCCCTTCCACACTGGGAGCAAGTGCAGTCTGTCCCTGGCCTGTCTCCCTGGCTATGGGCCTTCCTTCTTTGCCTCTTAGCCTCAGACTGTTGGCCAAGTGTCTCTTCAAACTGGGAAAGGCCATGTTGCACAGCCTGCCTCCAAGCAGGCCGCTCAGAGGCCAGGGTTTCCCACTTGTTGAGGTCCACTCCTAAGGCCTTCAGATCCCTCTTGCAGATGTCCTTGTATCGCAGCTGTGGTCTACCTGTAGGGCGCTTTCCTTGCACGAGTTCTCCATAGAGGAGATCCTTTGGGATCCGGCCATCATCCATTCTCACGACATGACCGAGCCAACGCAGGCGTCTCTGTTTCAGTAGTGCATACATGCTAGGGATTCCAGCACGTTCCAGGACTGTGTTGTTAGGAACTTTGTCCTGCCAAGTGATGCCGAGAATACGTCGGAGGCAGCGCATGTGGAAAGCATTCCATTTCCTCTCCTGTTGTGAGTGAAGAGTCCATGACTCGCTGCAGTACAGAATTGTACTCAGGACGCAAGGTCTGTAGACCTGGATCTTGGTATGTTCCGTCAGCTTCTTGTTGGACCAGACTCTCTTTGTGAGTCTGGAAAACGTGGTAGCTGCTTTACCGATGCATTTGTTTAGCTCGGTATCGAGAGAAAGAGTGTCGGAGATCGTTGAGCCAAGGTACACAAAGTCATGGACAACCTCCGGTTCATGCGCAGAGATTGTAATGCAGGGAGGTAAGTCCACATCCTGAACCATGACCTGTGCTTTCTTCAGGCTGATTGTCAGTCCAAAATCTTGGCAGGCCTTGCTAAAACGATCCATGAGCTGCTGGAGATCTTTGGCAGAGTGGGTAGTGATAGCTGCATCGTCGGCAAAGAGGAAGTCACGCAGACATTTCAGCTGGACTTTGGACTTTGCTCTCAGTCTGGAGAGGTTGAAGAGCTTTCCGTCTGATCTGGTCCGGAGATAGATGCCTTCTGTTGTAGTTCCAAAGGCCTGCTTCAGCAGGACAGCGAAGAAGATCCCAAACAAGGTTGGTGCAAGAACACAGCCCTGCTTCACGCCGCTTCGGATGTCAAAGGGGTCTGATGTGGAGCCATCAAAGACAACAGTGCCCTTCATGTCCTTGTGGAAGGATCTGATGATGCTGAGGAGCCTGGGTGGACATCCAATCTTGGGGAGAATCTTGAAGAGGCCATCCCTGCTGGCCAGGTCGAAAGTCTTCGTGAGATCTATGAAGGCTATAAAGAGTGGCTGTCGTTGTTCCCTGCATTTCTCCTGCAGTTGTCTAAGGGAGAATACCATATCAGTGGTGGACCTGTTGGCTCGGAATCCACACTGTGATTCTGGATAAACGCTCTCTGCAAGTACCTGGAGCCTCTTTAGTGCAACTCGGGCAAACAACTTTCCTACAACGCTAAGGAGAGAGATGCCACGGTAGTTGTTGCAGTCACCCCTGTCGCCTTTGTTCTTGTACAGCGTGATGATGTTTGCATCCCTCATGTCTTGAGGTACTCCAGCTTCTCTCCAGCAGAGACAAAGGATTTCATGCAGCTCAGTGATGATGATCTCTTTGCATCACTTGAGGACTTCAGCAGGGATGCTGTCTTTTCCAGGTGCCTTGCCAAAGGCAAGGGAGTCCAGGGCCACGTGAAGTTCTTCTAGGGTTGGTTCATTGTCAAGCTCCTCCAGCACAGGCAGGCACTCAATGTTGTTCAGCGCTTCTTCGGTGACTACATTTTCTCTGGAATATAGCTCAGAGTAGTTCTGCACCCACCGTTCCATCTGCTGCGCCCGATCCTGGATGACCTCGCCTGTTGCAGACTTCAGAGGGGCAATTTTCTTCTGTGTTGGACCTAGGGCCTGCTTGTTTTCAACACTTTTCATGATAGGCTCTTTTATTTGTTTGATACAAGTTGATACAACATAAGTTTGATACAAGTTTGATACAACATAAAGCCTAATGTTTTCAACACCTTTCATGATAGGCTCTTTTATTTGTTTGATACAAGTTGAGCCTCATTATTTGAGTGGGTTCCCTTCCAAGCACTCACGTGGATGGCAAAAAACGCACTATAGCAAATCAATTTAAAAAATAGCCTTGTGATTGAAAAACAGCCTTGCTGACCTTTGTGATGTAAAGTAAGAGTCATTAAGAAGAAAATCCATCAATCAGTCGTCCTCCAAGCCCTTACAAAGGCACTTCACTCAGTCCCTCCCTTCACCAATGCATAGTGATCACCTTTCTTTTTACATGCTCATGGGGAAGGGAGGGGTCCTCTGGAGAGAGGAGGATTGATGGATTGTCAGCCAGCTGCCCTCTCTCTCTCTCTCTCTCTCTCTCTCTCTCTCTCATTAAGGAGGCTTTTGTTAAAGGACTGTTCAGTTTTTTAAACTGATTTTAAAGGGATGCATTTTTCCCCTTCTCCAGGGATCAGCACATTCCTTCTCATTTGCAGTGGCCATTCCTGTTGAGTCAAATCCATTTATAAATAGGTTGGACCTGTACTGTAGTATCCCGTTTGTTTTCTAAGGAGCACTTAAGCAGTCATTTAACCTCACAACAATCCTGTAAGGTATGTTCGACTGAAAAAACTGCAAAGTGTGTAAGGCCACCCAGTGAGCATCCACTGCTGATAACATGTTTGCTAGGTTTCCCACAACTAAACCCAACCCTAGAATGCTATGGATCTAAGTAGTTGGGGAGCTCAGATAACCCTTCCGTGCTACTATTTCTGAGCAAAATTTCAACTAATAGCATTGGCTTTTTAAATATATAATTAAGGAGATTCTAGTGTTCCCAAGAACTTTATCTTTTCCATCTGTGAGCTTTATCTACTTCTCAGTAAAATACCATTTTCTGTTAGGCAGGGTTTAAAAAAAAAATCTCTACTTCTAATGTTTATATTTCGAGAGCCAACCCCAGACAATGCTGATAAAGTATCACAGCTCTCCTGGCCAATGTTTCCTGTTGGTGGGGATGATGGGAGCCAAGTATAGGGAAAGTAACTCAAACAAATTTGTTTTTAATAGAGCTTTTGTAGATCGCACAAGTTTTTGTTCCAACTGTACTTTCAGATGACATCACTGTGGGGATTGTAAACAGTTGCAGTTCCCTTAGCAGCTCTGCTATCCTACAGAGGGGAAAAAAGAGGTTTCTCTACTTCCATTTGCTGGGAATAGCGTGTCCAAATGGATATATAGTTAATGTTTGCATGAGGTTTCAGTCTATGGTTCAAGCCTCGGTAAAGACCTTCCTGGTTATATTTTTATACATGTCCAGCAGAAAATAAAGGATAATTGAATATAATCTTCAAAAAAGCTTACCATTTAAGGTACTTTGTTTAAGGTGTTCCTGTCAATGCACAGTTACCAGCAATGTCATATAATTTCTATCTTACATTTGGAGCATATGGTCCCCAAGATGGCATACAATATCAATGAAAATAATGTTTGATTCTTTCATGCTAATAATTTTTCACAGATAACAAGCAAAAAAATACAAAAAACCCTACATTAACAGCCCAATCTTAACATTCTATACAGCAATGTCATGGCACCAATGTGGTGCTTGCTGCATTCCAAGGAGGGGGGGGTTTGGCCTCTGGAAGCTTCCTCAGGTTAAGGGTACTCAAATTTTGGCAGCTCAGGGCCTGATCCTGTTGGGCCCAGTGCCGGCAGTACGCCTGTACCACTGACTCCAGGTGTTGCAAATGTGCCATAAGGGGGGAGGAGGAGGGCAGAATTGGGTAGGAGGAGGGGTGATTCAGGCCTGGGAAGGGGGCGGAGAAGGTGGCAGCCTGTGCCACTGTATCCTGTCCTCCCTCCTGGATTGGGCAGCCTGACATGGGCCTCCTTGACTCTGTGCCTGCTCAAAGGTGGGCGCAGAGCTGAGGAGACCTATTGGAGACCTCTGAGGAGACTTCTGCAGCATTACCCAGGGAAAGGCAGCAAACACTCCCTTGCCCCAAGGAGATTCCCAGCTCTAGCCTGGCACCCATAGGATCCAACAGCAACCCTTTTGGTGCCGCTGGAGCCCTGGGCACTGGCCCAGATAGGATTGGGCTGTCAGAGTGCTTTATGGCTATCTCAAAAGGTGACATACCTTTCAACCCAGTTGGGATGCCACTGCAAGTGGTGAGTGGCAGCAGCTGTCCCAGTTTTGTGACACTCTTCAGCCAGCGCAAGAGACTTGCGTCAGCCTAGGGTACTTTCAGGATTGCTCCCATAGTCAAATGGAACAAGGAGCCTTTTAAAGGGAACATCGCTCTCATGGTTGAGGAAAAGGGGCAGGCAGTGGGAAGGTGAACAGGAAGCAGAGGAAGAATTCTGCACACTTCCCCCTTGTGCTCCTTTTGCTAAATGACCCTTAACTACTTCTTATTCAGTGTAATTAGGCAGGTTCTTTTTGAAACACAAATGCTTCTGTCACATCTAGTTTGGCTCTAAGAGACGATGTAAAATGCTAGTATTTCAGCAACTGGAACAGGTTCCCTAGATGATGTTCTTAATTTGAATGACTAGCATCCAGTGAACTGCAGAAGCCTAAAATGGAATCCTGTGGCAGCCCATTTGACACAGAAACCCAGATCCTTCTGTGCTGTTGTCACACAAAGTGCCCATCCTTAAGGTATCACCTTCCATTTCATCTGGCATTCTGCTGTCTGTTACTAGGAAGTTTGTCACAGATGTACTTGCAGGGAGGAGCATGAATCAGAGAGGAAAGAGCCAGAGGGAAGGTTTTAGTAACAAGATCCTCTGGCACAATTGAGCCGATTTCTCCACATGCCATGTAGGTCAACTGCCTTTTTATATAGCTGCAGTTTCAAGTGAACAACAAACAGATTTTTGCTTGTTCATGCCTTCTGTTATAAACTTGATTTAGGCAAGTCACTTAATTCAATCTGATAACTGTTCTGTTTCACAGAGTTTCTAAAAGAGATTTCATTGGTGTATTTCAAGCATGTTTGCTGACTTCTGCAGTTGATGTGTGTTTCTGTGTTGGGAAGACCGCAGGGATGCTCTTGCCAAGTCCAAATCAGTCCTAGTAATCAGAGGCAGTGCAGCAGGGAGCTTAGGTTGCTATATGGGAACGGCTTCCTGCCACTTTCAGAGCCATGCAACAACATGGATCTGTTTGGCTTGTGCTGTAGCAGAGATGTGTAAGCAAAGCCTGTATGTTTCTGTTCTTGGGAATGCGATCCAGTTGATTGAAGATACTAAAACATCTGATTTCTTTCCATTGCTTTTTCTTTCTGCAAGGTTTTGAGAGATAGAGAAGGAAATCTGGACTGAGAGGGGCCATAGCTTAATAAGAGAGCACATTACATGCACAGAGTTCAAGGTTGAATCACTGGCAATCCCCAGGGGTAGGAAAAGCAATCCCCAGGTAGGGGTGGGAAAAGCTCCAGCCTGAAATCCTGGAGAACCATTGCCAATTAATGTAGAATTGTAGATAATACTGAGCTAGATGGACCAATGGTCACATACAGTAAAAGCAGGATCATATGTGCGCAGGGAGGGCCATCTCTGCAAGAGTCAAAAGATGGTACATGCACCAAGTGGCATATTGCATGCTTGTATACTCAGAGGCAAATACCATCGTGTGCGATGGGGCTCACTGCTAGGCCAGTGTGCATAGGGTTGTAGCCTCTCCGTCTTTGGAAGTGCAAATAATGGTGCCGTTCTGAGCCATGTTGTAAGAAATTCCTTTTAAATGAATTGGAAACATGATCAATCAACCCTAAAGCCATGGCTAGAGGTGTTCTTAGACTTTTATATTTTTTCACAGGTTTTGTTTTATCCCCAAGAAGAAAAAGTGCAGAAAGTCCTGTGAGGTGTTTTTATTCCAAGGGCACGTTTTTATAAATTATAAGTTACAATCACTTAAAAGTGTGCTGGGTAGGTGATATAGGTGGTATAGTGTTGGCAGATGCAGCCACAGTCGTTATAAAAGGGAAGATAATTTTTCAGTCTGGTCCAGTATTGAATATTCTGTTTTGGCAGTGACTTTAAGGCAGAGTTCATTCTCAATACAGGAGACTCTTTTAGCTAGAGTTGTCAGAAACTGCACCTGGGATCTTTTGCATGTGAATCATGTGTGCTGCTACGGATCTATGACCCTTCCCCTGTTCCTTCATTGTGGAGGACTGTGCTTCCCCAAGTTTATTAAAATAAAGGAAAAACCAGGATTTGATTGTCAGTTTCCCTTTTGATGTGAAAATCTAGGATGGATATTCAGTGGTGGATTGTTGTGTTAATGTCACTCCTCCAAGGAGTTAATTAGCTGGGAAATTCATGTTCAGTATGGTTGCCAGATACAGCCTTTGGCTTTGTTCCTGAACTATAGTGGCTCTTTTCCTTGTCAATGATATTTGTGAAGTCAGTGATGTGTTGGGATGGGCTTTCACCTTGTTTTGTTTTTTCTGATTGACTAGACAAAGTTCACACAGGCATAGCAGATGTTACTGTGCCACTTCTTTTGGTGTGCCTAGATTATAGATTGCATTTGGTTTATAACTTGGCAAATGTGTGTGTGTGTGTTTTCCATACTTCGTGATAGAAAACATACAGTGGAGTTTGTACAATTCACAGGTGTGCTTTACAGCGCTTTTGCGACAGCCTAGGCTGCTGCCCTAGCTGTTAGTGAAGCTTAGGATCATGCCATAAATCAGCCCAAACATAAGCCCCATTGAACAAAATAGGACTTACTTCTGAGTAGACCTGGTTAGGATTGTGCCCTAAATCCTCTAACTATATTTAAATGATATGTAAATATCCCTAAGTTAGTATATAGGGATGCTCACACATTATGCTCTACCCAGATACAGAATATCTATATTGAGGGTACAACTATCTGTACACATTTCTAGGTTTCCATGACTGTACCTGGATATGTCTAGGTTTCCATGACTGTACCTGGATATGTACTTCGCCATACGGCGTCGGCACAACACGGGAAGCAGCAGTTTACCGGTTATAAGTCTTTGCTCGATTGGCGTAGAGCATGACGCCAGGGGCTGCTTCCGACGGTGGGAGAGATCATTGCATCTCATTGGGCAGCTACCGCCCGCCTTAAGCTGGGCAGTCCCCAGCCAGTAAGGTGTTGCCTCGCCACGGTCCGTTAACCTCATGGGGTGCGTGGGGTTTAGGGTGAAAACCGACAAGCGGATCGACAACTCTGCACCATGCAACAGAAAACAGAAAACTACTGCCCTAAAGCTGGGCACCTGGAACGTTAGGACAATGACACCTGGCTTCTCTGATGACCTGCAAGAAATAGACGACGCACGCAAAACAGCTGTCATCGACATGGAGCTGAGCAGACTGCAGATGGACATCGTCGCCCTTCAAGAGACTAGGCTGCCAGATTCCGGATCTGTCAAGGAGAGAAATTTCTCATTTTTCTGGCAGGGAAAACCACCAAACGAAACCAGGGAACATGGCGTTGGCTTTGCGGTCAGAAATACCCTGCTGAAATCCATCATCCCACCTACTGTGGGAAGTGAAAGAATTTTGTCCCTGCAGCTCCAGTCATCAGCAGGACCTATCACTCTCATCAGTGCTTATGCACCGACTCTGTCGTCTCCAGCAGAAGCCAAAGACAAATTCTATGATGACCTGGCCACCACTGTCAAGAAAATCCCTGTAAAAGAGCCATTGTTCATCCTCGGCGATTTCAATGCTAGAGTTGGTGCTGATAACAGTTCATGGCCCACTTGCTTAGGTCAGTTTGGCACTGGGAGGATGAACGAAAATGGCCAACGCCTGCTAGAGTTTTGCTGTCATCACGGTCTCTGTGTCAGCAACACGTTCTTCAACACAAAGCCCCAACATAGAGTCTCTTGGAGACATCCAAGATCAAAGCACTGGCACCAGCTCGACCTGATCCTCACCAGACGCTCCAGCCTTCCCAGCATCAAGATCACACGCAGTTATCATGGTGCTGCCTGCGACACTGACCACTCCCTGGTGTGCAGCAGAGTGAAACTGCAAACAAAGCGACTGTATCACACGAAAAAGGAAGGAAGACCTCGCATTGATACCAGCAAGACCCGGGATCAGAGAAAAGTGGAGGAATTTGCACAAGCGCTTGAGGAATCTCTTCCAGGCCCGGCCGACGCAAACGCATCCAACAGATGGGAACATTTCAAGAATACCGTTTACAACACCGCCTTGTCCATATTCGGCAAGAAGACCAACAAGGCGGCAGACTGGTTTGAAGCCCACTCTGAGGAGTTGACACCAGTCATTGAGGAAAAGAGGAGAGCTCAAGCAGCATACAAGGTCTGTCCCAGTGAGCGCAACCTGCAGGTCCTCCGAACTGCTCGCAGCAAAGTCCAACAGACTGCCAGGAGATGTGCTAACGACTACTGGCTCCAGCTCTGTTCCGAGATACAGATAGCAGCTGACACGGGCAACATCAAGGGGATGTACGATGGTATCAAGCAGGCCCTAGGTCCAACACAGAAGAAAATTGCCCCTCTGAAGTCTGCCACAGGCGAGGTCATCCAGGATCGGGCGCAGCAGATGGAACGCTGGGTGCAGCACTACTCTGAGCTATATTCCAGAGAAAATGTAGTCACCGAAGAAGCACTGAACAACATTGAGTGCCTGCCTGTGATGGAAGAGCTTGACAGTGAACCAACCCTAGAAGAACTTCACGTGGCCCTGGACTCCCTTGCCTTTGGCAAGGCACCTGGAAAAGACAGCATCCCTGCTGAAGTCCTAAAATGCTGCAAAGAGATCATCGTCACTGAGCTGCATGAAATCCTCTGTCTCTGCTGGAGAGAAGGTGGAGTACCTCAAGACATGAGGGATGCAAACATCATCACGCTGTACAAGAACAAAGGTGACAGGGGTGACTGCAACAACTACCGCGGCATCTCTCTCCTTAGCGTTGTAGGAAAGCTGTTTGCCCGAGTTGTACTTAAGAGGCTCCAGGTACTTGCAGAGAGCGTCTATCCAGAATCGCAGTGTGGATTCCGAGCCAACAGGTCCACCACTGATATGGTATTCTCCCTTAGACAACTGCAGGAGAAATGCAGGGAACAACGACAGCCACTCTTTATAGCCTTCATAGATCTCACAAAGGCTTTCGACCTGGTCAGCAGAGACGGCCTCTTCAAGATTCTCCCCAAGATTGGATGTCCACCCAGGCTCCTCAGCATCATCAGATCCTTCCACAAGGACATGAAGGGCACTGTTGTCTTCGATGGCTCCACATCAGACCCTTTTGACATCCGAAGCGGAGTGAAGCAGGGCTGTGTTCTTGCACCAACCTTGTTTGGGATTTTCTTCGCTGTCCTGCTGAAGCAGGCCTTTGGAACTGCAACAGAAGGCATCTATCTCCGGACCAGATCAGACGGAAAGCTCTTCAACCTCTCCAGACTGAGAGCAAAATCCAAAGTCCAGCTGAAATGTCTGCGTGACTTCCTCTTTGCCGACGATGCAGCTGTCACTACCCACTCTGCCAAAGATCTCCAGCAGCTCATGGATCGTTTTAGCAAGGCCTGCCAAGATTTTGGACTGACAATCAGCCTGAAGAAAACACAGGTCATGGTTCAGGATGTGGACTCACCTCCCTGCATTACAATCTCTGAGCATGAACTGGAGGTTGTCCATGACTTTGTGTACCTTGGCTCAACGATCTCCGACACTCATTCTCTCGATGCCGAGCTAAACAGGCGCATCGGTAAAGCAGCTACCACGTTTTCCAGACTCACAAAGAGAGTCTGGTCCAACAAGAAGCTGACGGAACATACCAAGATCCAGGTCTACAGAGCTTGCGTCCTGAGTACACTTCTGTACTGCAGCGAGTCATGGACTCTTCGCCCACAACAGGAGAGGAAACTGAGCGCTTTCCACATGCGCTGCCTCCGACGCATCCTCGGCATCACCTGGCAGGACAAAGTTCCAAACAACACAGTCCTGGAACGTGCTGGAATCCCTAGCATGTATTCACTGCTGAAACAGAGACGCCTGCGTTGGCTTGGTCATGTCGTGAGAATGGATGATGGCCGGATCCCAAAGGATCTCCTCTATGGAGAACTCGTGCAAGGAAAGCGCCCTACAGGTAGACCACAGCTGCGATATAAGGACATCTGCAAGAGGGATCTGAAGGCCTTAGGGATGGACCTCAACAAGTGGGAAACCCTGGCCTCTGAGCGGCCCGCTTGGAGGCAGGCTGTGCAGAATGGCCTTTCCCAGTTTGAAGAGACACTTTGCCAACAGTCTGAGGCTAAGAGGCAAAGAAGGAAGGCCCATAGCCAGGGAGACAGACCAGGGACAGACTGCACTTGCTCCCGGTGTGGAAGGGATTGTCACTCCCGGATTGGCCTTTTCAGCCACACTAGACGCTGTGCCAGAACCACCTTTCAGAGCGCGATACCATAGTCTTTCGAGACTGAAGGTTGCCAATACTGAATACTACCTGGATTTATTTTTAGTGATCAGCAATCCATTTACACTGTACACAGGTTGTACCTACATTGAATGGATCATGTGAACAAGTGTGCCTTGGTAAAAATGATTGTACCCAGTTACAGATTTAATATGTGAATGGCCCTTATGCCATGTGCAGTGTGTAAAGAAACTCATTCACTGCAAAGCTGTGCGGGCAAGGAAGCAATTTGAAGTGGAGAAGCAGAAGTGGGGGCTACTTAGCCTTTGACCTGTACGCTGCTTTTCCCTTCCATTTCCTCCCAAACCACTTCCTTTTTTACAGGGTTCCAAAAGGATGATTGTCTTGCAGACATGTAGCTCGGGATAGATGAAGAGTTGAAGGAGAACTGCAGGCAGCGTAAGGGTTAAGCAACCCTTCTGCTCCAATTGATCTACTTTTGCACCACTTTGCAACAAAAGAAGTATGTCATTAATGTTTGATAAGTATCTGTGTTCATGTGCAATGCATTGTTAGGCCCAAAGACTGCTGGTACAATTCTATCTTGAATAGCATTTTACCGGGTCTTTAAGGTTTAAGAGCATATAAGCAGTCAGATTAGAGAATCTCCAGAAAGGTTTACATGTTCCTTGAATCTTGATGGAATGTAAATACTTGCTATGGTTCCTCTACACAGAGTTACGAAACTTATCATTGGAGAAGGCTATAAAGAGACCCTTTTACTGTGGCCAATGGCATTGTCCATGCCAAAACATTTGTTTCCTCTAAACCAGTCACATAAGCAAAACAGATAAATATTCCATACATATTTCTATAGAATATTTCATATTCTATAGAAAAGGGATAATCTCATTGGGCCCTTTTGTTTGCTAACAGCATGGTCATCATTCTATTGCATGTCCAAAGAGTGAAATGCTTCTTTCAGCATGAGTAATCAGGATTTCTGGCCCAATATTTGTACAAGCCAGGGCTGTTACACCGCATACAACTGCCATGTGAAAGTCAGTTTAAAGTGCTCCCCCATGGCAGCTGTAATCACATGGTGAGTCATTTATGTAGAATGCCATACTATTCAGATAAGACGTGTTTTCGCATACCGCAACAATTGCTATTGTACTGTATGGTAGTTTTGCCACTCTCTGAAAAGAGAATCTAGAGTGGCATAGTGAAAAGTGGCTCATGCTGCAATCCTAACCACACTTTCCTGAGAGTAAGCCCCATTGAACAAAATAGGACTTACTTTTGAGTAGACCTGGTTAGGATTGTGCCCTGAATCAGGTAGTGACTGCTCAGCACAAATCAGCTTTATTGTGGTGACCCAGAGCAGCTTTGATGTGGTAGACAATCCCTAAGAACAATCCAACTTTCATGTTCCCATTTTAATTACCAGGGGTACAATGGAGACTCATAGATACTAAGGGCACAATCTTATGGTGCCACTGCGCCTCACTGGCACAGACTGTTACATATGTGCCATAAAGCATGTTACGACAGAGTTGGAGTTAGTAGCGCTGGCAGGAAGGTTTGTATCCCGCAGGTGCCAGTGCAGGACCCAGCACATGCTGGAGCAGGTAGGCTCTGCGTCGAGCAGTGGAAGGGTGGGGGGAGGGCAGGAACAGAGGGGGGTGCAATAGGGCAGGGCAGTAATGGAGGCAGCAGCTGCACCACCGTATCCTATTCCCCTTTTGGGGCCAGACCCATCAACACAGATCAACTTGGGCTTGCACCAGCGATTTAGCAGGTGCAGGTCTGAGAAGACCCATTACTGTGGCTGGGGCTTTCCCCGTGGCAAGGGGACAAATGTCCCCTTACTTTGAGGAGACCTCGACTGCAAAATTCCCCCATGGGTTACCGCGCTGGCCGCGCTCGCCCCACTACATCGGCTCGGGGAATTTCAGCATGATTAGGCTGTAAGATGCTGAGGTACACATTTGAGAAACTTTGACTAAGATGTTTTCCAATAGCTACTGGCCCTTTTCAGATGCTCATTCTGGTAGATTGAACATGTGGGGGGAAGCACTGCTGAAGCACTTCAGAACACTGAAGTAAATATCCATGTGTGTACATGCACAGGGACCGTCACCTTCCATGTGACTGGGAACCCTGCAAAAGCAAAGTTCACAAGCCAAACTGAGGTTTGGATTCCGACCCCTTACTTTTTTATATGGGAAAGTTGAGGGGAAGTGATTCGTTTTTGCTAGTTTTACCTCCTCAAGATTTTACTAGTACCTGAAGGGAATGCTCACATCAGTTTTAAGCCAAAGGGGAGTGGGAAATGTTCATCTTGCTTTGCATTTCATCACTTCCTAGGTTTTATTTTATTTTTAGTAGTTCATTTTCTTCAACTCCAATACTTCAACTCTTCAAGTATTTAGTTTCATCTCACGGAGAATGGTTGTGGTATAGCAGACTCTAACCTCCTCAGATAAACTCTGTGGCTCAGTTAGTCAATGACGTCTGGTGCCAGCTTAGCTGACAAAGATTTTAGAACCTGCAGAGTCTCCCCAGTCCCCAGGTTGGCCCCCACATTCCCAGCTTGTCCTTGTCCTAAGTTTAACCCTTCTCATTCCCAGTTTAACCTTCCCCTGTCCTCCTGTCCCACGTATACAGTATATGAGGTCCTCATGTCCTATATATAACTGATTCAATGTTACATTTTTAATTACCAATTTTAAGTCATTCTCCTTTCCATCAAGTAGGCATCTCTGCAAGTGATCCCCATGATTGGCTAGCTGCAGAAATGTAAGGTGATATGTTTATATATGTGAACTACTGTTCCACCAGTATTTACAACTAAATGTATCTGGATTCGAGGTTTGTGGGTTGTTGATCTTTGAGTTAAAGTCCAACAGCTTAACACTTGTTTGCCAACTAGATATGTCAGGGAGATGATCAAAGGCGACAGGCAGCTATTTCCTGCTCAACTCCAGCTTCTGCCTCTTTTATGGCCACCACAGACCTCAGTCATTCTAGTGAGGGCAAGAACAATTGGATGCACTCGTACATTTCTGTTTTGCTGTAAGCCAAAATTAAAAGTGTCACAGCCAACATTTTGAACTTTGTGAATCTTGGGGTCTCGGAGCTTACATGAACTTTCTTTTCCTTTCTATTCCAAAAAAGGGGGGGAGAAGCACTCCCTCATTCAGCAAGACACCCCTTGAAGAATTTCCACTCTTTGGAGCAGGGAAGTCCCCAGAGATTTCACATTATTTGACACAGGCCTAAAGGGCTTTTGGGACTGAACTGCTTTTTTCCCAGGCCCCCCTTCTAGGGCATTGCATCTTGAGGTCAGTTGCAAGGTTAAGAATAAATGCTGAAGGATTTTCATCTTCATATTAACTACATTAAGTGTGTTGGTTTTAGGATGAGGCCTTGTCACAAGGCAGTCAAAAGAAATAAGGCAGGCTTTGGGAGCATATCTTGCCATAGCAAAGGTAAGAGCAGGCCACGCTGTATTAGTATCTAAGGCCTGAGCACAGTATAGAAGCTGTGCACTTGGTGGTCGTAGTAAAACTAATGCAGTATAGATACATTGCATGTCTTTGTTGAGGGTGTGACAATGAAATTATATGGCTACCTATAATTTTCTACTTTGAAGATATAAATTAAAATAGTGGAAAAATGGACTAACAGCCAAATCCTATCCTCGGCCTGCTCATAGTGTGCAGAGATGCCAGCACAGCCTCTGCTGCATGCTGTGGGCCAGCCAGGACCATGAGGCAGTGGAGAGGTAAGTAAAATAATTTTTTACTTATCTACTCTGCCATGCCATCAGTCTCAGTGGGCCTATTCAAAACTGCACCAGCATAAGTTCAAACAAGCCCAAGGACGCATGTTGATGCTGAAAAGGGGGCCTAGGATATGCTGCTGTCACCAAGATCCAGCCCTCCCTCAGCACTCCTTTGGCTGGCCCTGATCTCTACCCCGGCCCTCCTCTGAAATGCCCCAGAATGTCCCCTGCACTGACTTACCTGCCCTGGTTGGGGGCCAGGCACTCCACTGGCATTTGACTGGGGCTGTGAGTGATTTGCACTGGTGGCCCCAGCCCACATGCCAGCACTGCGGCTGCTATGCCAGCAGCCTGGGCTTGTATTGATGGAACATGTGTTATTACACTGCAATCCTATATACACTTACCTGGGAGTAAAGACCTGTGAAGTCCGTGAGACTTACATGTGGGTAGATATGCACGAGATTGTGCTGTAACTCTTTCAGCTGCAAATGAGGTTGAGTACTAAGATAATGGCACTAAGGACGCAATCCTAACCAACTTTCCAGCACTGAGCTAGCTGCAATGCAGGCCCAGGGTAAGATGCCCCTACATTGAGGAGACCCCCTTGACTGCCTCCCCACTATAGACCTATATAGTGGGGAGGATATGCAGGATCTATAGACCTAACAAGTCTATATAGACCTATATAGTGGGGAGGATATGCAGGATCTATAGACCTATATATGCAGGATCTATAGACCTAACAAGAATCAGGGAAGAGGCTAAGGATTAGCATGAGGACAGTGGAAACTGAATAGAGGAAAATCAGATGGTAATAGAAACACCTAACTATGCCGAGATATAGGTCTGGAACAGACTTGAAGGGAGTAGAGGGACTGGGAATAACATGAAGAATGGGAACTGGTAAGAAGTTGTGTTGGTGGGGATCCAACAAGCATAGGGAACAGCCTATCACGTCTGGTATCCTATTAAAATACATTTTTGTCATATTGATATACGCTAGCTGGCTGCACAGAGCACAATTGACCTATGAAATTCACTACTTCAGTATGATGGTCAGTAATTTTACCAGGGCTCATAAAAGAATGATGGAGGAAAGGCACATAAAAAAGTACTGAAGGGTTGCACAGTCTTATAGTAGCTCCAAACTGAAATTGGAGAAGTAAAAAGAGGAAAGAGAATGCAATACTTTATGATAGCTGCTGTTGCTTGTGTATTCACTCAAAAGCTCCTGGCATTCCTCACTGACAGACTGTTATATCAGCCCAGAAAATGCCTAGAAGAGCGAAAACTGTTCAGTCTGCCAACACTGTGTCCATTTAGGGCAGCAATTTTCAACATTTTTAATCTCACAGTACACTGACAGGGCATTAAAATTGTCAAGGCACCCGATCAGGTTTTTGACAATTGACAAGGCACACCATGCTGCTGGTGGGGAGTTCACATCCCCCATTGGCCCTACTAATAAATGACCTTCCTCCAAATTCCGGTGGCACACCTGTGGACCACTCGCGGCACACCGGTGTGCCATGGCACAGTGGTTGAAAATGGCTGATTTAGGGGCTAAGTATTTGGCCAGTAACAATAGATAGGAGAAAGGGTGGAAATCCTAAGCCTCAAAGGAGGTCTCTTGTTGTATTGTGCGCTCCCTGAGGCATCTGGTGGGCCACTGTGAGATACAGAAAGCTGGACTAGATGAACCTTCGCCTAATCTAGCTGGGCTCTTCTTATGTTCTTATGAGGTGTCACTTTTGATCACTTAAATATTTCGAGTTCTGGAAAAGTAGCTCTGTAGGCCTTTAGCATAGTAAATGACAGAAAGCCTTACAGTGTAATCCAGTGCATATCTACTCAGAAGTAAGCACCATTCATTTCAATGAGACTTACTCGCAGGTAAGCTTCTCACCTCTAGTCTGCGGTTGGTTGTATCCTTTTCTTGCCACTTTGCTTTTGGCACTATGAGGGATTCTCTTTCTGTGTGCTGCTTGCTACATACTGAGGGTCAAACTAGACATGACTTTAAATGTGTTGTGTGCACATGTGTGGTGGGTTTTTTTTGTTTTGTTTTAAGAGCCTGTTCTGAGAGAGGTACATACTGGCACAACTGGGCATCCTATATTTTCCTTCCTGCATCTCATTTACAAACAGGTTTTTCAGCAACTTGCAGCTGTTGAAATGAATAGTTTTGGGGGATTACTAGTTTCAGTAGTAGAATTAGAATGAAAGCTACTCCATGGATAGATTTGTTAACTGAATGCTGGGTCTTTTGGCCTTGTTTGTAAAGTACAATTAAATATACTGGAAGTAATAAGGCATGCCAACATTGTTTTCCATTCCAAGTTAGATAGGTGTGACTATGATGCTTCTCTTTTAAGGGAGAATAATTTTCACATAAGAATGTAGACATTTGAACCCAGAAAACAGCTACTCCAGGGCTTATCTGTTCCCTAACCACTTGGCTATACTATGTCATTGGGGCAATTCATGCCATTGTCCTGGTTCTGTGTATAATGCACATGAAATTGTATGCTCCTTATAAAAAAAAATGAAGCCACATATAAACAGTGTTGAGCCTTGGGAGAGGCAGCTGGTAGGTGGTTTTGGAAGAGGCATGGTAGTCAGTAAGTAACCAAATCTATTCAGCAACTGATTGAAGATAAGATAGTATGGAGAGTTCATGGAGTTGTGACTGTGTGTGAGACCTTTTTGAAATTCAATATCAGCTCATTTATCTTTTTATCGAAAATTTCATGCACTCCTCCAGATGGTCTTCAAAAGCTGAGCTGAAGAGAGGGGCATCTGTGAAACAATTTTAGTTACATTTAAAAAAAAAACAAAAACATATCAGACATCATTTATTTGTTTAGAAAGATTACCAAGCCGCCCTTCAGAGAAAACTTCCAGGATGACATCCAATACAAATTAAAACAAGAAATATAATATATAAAACAGACTAGTAGTACAACAGTGCATCCGCTCATCCTCAGGAACAGCAATACAAAGTTGGGACATGGGCACGTCCAAAGAGCCTGTCACCACACACCTCACTGCTGGTGGGACTTGAGGAAGGGCCTCTGATTAAGAACAAGGTGTCTGAGCAGGTTCATAGGGTCATACCTTTGAAGAATCTATCTCAAATGCTATACATAAAGGACAATTAAAACAGTAGCAGACATGAGCTTGTCAGCTTTTTGTACTTGACAGTAAGCTTCATTTGTACAGAAACAGGCAAGGGAAACTTGCCTAAAGCTGACACCTGGCAAAATCACTTTATTTTTGGT
Source organism: Tiliqua scincoides (assembly GCF_035046505.1). Taxonomy (NCBI): domain Eukaryota; kingdom Metazoa; phylum Chordata; class Lepidosauria; order Squamata; family Scincidae; genus Tiliqua; species Tiliqua scincoides. Next base: position 187,201,250 of record NC_089823.1, read on the forward strand.
ACAGAAGCAGGGTAACCAGATAAATGAAAGACAGAGTACCTGTACCTTTAACCATTGTACAGAAGAGGGAATTTTGGCAGGTGCAGCTCAACATGGAAGGCTTTAAAAAGCTGTACCTGCCAAAATTCCGTCTTCTGTACAATGGTTAAAGGTATAGGCACTGTGTCCTCCAGCGTATCTGGTCACCCCGCACTGAAGCTGTGTTCCCTTCTCATTTTGGAAGTGTTCCAGAATTTTATAAGCTGAGGACCTTACTGTTTATAGATTGCCTCTGAACCCATAATTAGGATCTTTGAAGCCTGCCTGTCCGTGATCCCAGTCTGGAAACTGTGGTTCTCCACTTACCCAAATATATACAGTATCTCAAGTGTCTGTGGTTATGAGGGTGAGGTCAAAATCCCCTTGCTGAGAGGAATGAACAAATGGGACTCTGCAAAGCTAGTAATGAAAAGTGGAGAAGCTTTGGCAAGAAAGTAGACATAATAAAGGTCAATAAAGGACTCCCGATTTAAGTTTTCAAAATCCTTTGTAGGAGAGTTAGCAAGCTTCCATGCAAGGCCCTGAGCCACATAGGACAATGTGGCAAGAAGTATTCTCCAGGCAAGAGATGTTCAAATTTAGAGCCCAAGATGTTGCTTGAATTAGGAGCAATTGTAACATTTCCCTTCTGGTCATGCTGCTACACATGCAGGGTTCTCATTCACTCCAGGTAGTGCTAAATGGATTATCACAGGTCGAATCCCCTGATGGTTTTCACTTGTGCTGTGAACATTAGCATATCTATCTGCAAAAAATTTCATCATGTCCTTGCCTAAACATTTAAGACAAACCAATATGGGATTTCCCTGTGATCAAACTCTACTCATATGTTATTTGTAGATTTATTAGAATACTGAACACTAATTTCAGTCTTTGAATGGGCAGTTGTTTCATGCTGTCTCTTCTCATTCTCCACCTCTACAGACCTACAAGATTATCTTGAGAGCTAGAATGTTTTATCAGAGTCTTGCTCCCTAATTCAGTGCTTTCCTTCTAATGGCAAAAACAAGGTATCCTCTTCAAAGGAGCAGTGGTTGACCGATCAGGACATGATGTCAGGTTACACTTTGGATCCATGTCAAGGATAGCTGGATGTTTTCCAGAGAAAATAATACTTTCGATAATAAAACTCCCACCCAGAGGTTCTTTAAATGGATATTTTATCTCCCAGGGCGGGATAATTTATTCATCTTGTTGCCCTTTGTAGACAGCAAAGAGGGAAATATAGCATTATGTGGCAGTAAAACCTTTTACTGTGTTTGATGTATCACCCCATGGGTTTGCAAAGCTGATATTAAAAAATACTTAGCATCTAATAAATTGGCCTGTAATACTGCATCTTTGGTTGACCCTGTATGTGTATTGATCAATATATTTGAGAATAGCCACTGAGGAATTTTTCTTCTCTATTTGAAGTGTGCAATCTGTATGCATTTTTGATAAGGTAGTACTTTTGCTAAAAGGATTCTTCATTTTCCAAAAGAAAATGCTGCACTTGGCTGCCCAGGAGAAAGACTTTTGAACTGAGGAGACTGATCTTTTACTACCAGATGATGGGACTTTAAACTTTTAAAGCTCTCTCCAATATTGGGTGAAATGTCAAATTTGGGTTCAGCTGAGACCAACACCTAAAATTTATCACTTGTAATAACAATAATAAAGACCATCTTGTTTCTCAATTTTTTCTTGATCTCTGCTTTACAAGGAACCTGTGAGTTTCAAGTAAATGCTGGAGACAGGACTGAGTAAACTTCCAGATTTTATATTTTCAAAATATGGCGGACCAGCCTTTTTTTTTTTTTTTTGCTTCCTTTGTTTAAACATCCCTATTTATGTAGGGACTCAAAAGCTCATTGTTTAATTCCTTGTAACTTCTTGCTTGGTAAAAGCATTCTCTTACTTTGGTTTGTGGGGTATTCTTCTAATGGTCCAATTCACCCACCCATGATTTCATTTTTCATTCCGCATTCCATGACTTGGTTTAAAAACCACACTCCCTCATTACACAAAGGTTCTGGAGTTTAAGCCTCTTTTGTCTGAAAATGAGGTTTGGTTCTAAAGTAATCTAGACTGTAAAATTGTTCTAAATAGTGAAGCCTGAAGTACTGCAGTGCATTTTCTCAAACCAAGGATCCTTTTTTTCTTACACCTGGCTGGAGTTGGCATCCTCTGGAACATCATTCGTCGTATCTTCAACCTCATCATAGAATGATGAGGTGATATGCAGAATGCTGACTAAGAGAAGATCCAGGAGGCTCCTACTTGAGCCTTCTTGTATAGTCTGTCCCCTTTGGCAGTGTGCAATAACTGAGCTCCTTTGGAGCTTGAACTGAACAGAAATTAGGAAACACAGGAGTAAAATGGCCAAGGACCCACTGATTTACACCAGGAACTTCATGTTCAGAAACAGGGACCTAGCATGGTGAGCTACCTATGTCTGCTCACATCATGGAGGCCTCCTCAGCTGCTTCACGAACTAGAGTCCAACACTGGCAGGCAGTACAGAGATTCTCCATTGCCCAGGCTTAGTATGACTATTAGGGCCATCAAGTAGTCCATGAAAGCTTTGGCTGAAATAAATGTTAGTCTTTAAAGTTCCCAAGCTTTTTAGCACAGGGACCCACTTTTTAAAATGACATTCTATTGGAACCCACCTAGCTTTTAAAATAAAGACTAAATTAAAAAGACTGGACTAAAAAACTAGACTAAAAAAAGTTTCATTTTACCAGGCACTCAAGCCTGTTTTTATTTTTTTACCATGGTTGGGGGGAGGGGAAACTGCCTTCTGAAACATTTGTAGAGCTCTGTGTTGATTGGATTGGACTGTTCTGGTGGCCTGCCATTCTCCTTTGCAGTGGATCAGGGCACATTTCACCTACTTGCAAATAGACACGCACTTGTGGCTAAATTTTGCAGTCCATAGGACTTGATTCATCTTCCTTCTCAGCTATCAGCTTGTCAGTTTCGTGACCCACCAAAAATTGAATCACGACCCACTGGTGGGTCCTGACCCTCAGTTTGGAAACTACTACTGTTGTTTTTATTGTAACAGCCTCATGCAGCTCCTTCTCTGGAAGTTGTTTCTAGGACCATGGCTTGCCCTTGGCTATCTAATCAACAGAATAGTGCACTAAAGCTTCGACTGTGCACTCAAGCTTTAGTTTTTGCTTCTTCACATCCCACAGGCCTAAGATTGGATAGAGCAGCCCATAGGAAAATTGGCGATGATATTGAACTGGTGGAAGTAAATGTTGGAGTTTCTGTGCATTAATGACACATCTTAAGTATACGCTGTGACCTTGCAAGCATTTGGGGGAGGGAAGCAGCCATAATACATAAATGTTGAAGTATTTATTATTGTCTTTCATCCGCTGTATTTGTATCCCTAACAAGCAACCTATTCAAAGCATTTCCAAAAGTGATGCTCATTATTAACTGAGGCAATAGTAGTTGGCAACCTCCAGTCTCGAAAGACTATGGTATCATGCTCTGAATGGTGGTTCTGGTACAGTGTCTAGTGTGGCTGAAAAGGCCGATTCGGGAGTGACAATCCCTTCCACACTGGGAGCAAGTGCAGTCTGTCCCTGGTCTGTCTCCCTGGCTATGGGCCTTCCTTCTTTGCCTCTTAGCCTCAGTCTGTTGACCAAGTGTCTCTTCAAACTGGGAGAGGCCATGCTGCACAGCGTGCCTCCAAGCGGGCCGCTCAGAGGCCAGGGTTTCCCACCTGTTGAGGTCCACTCCTAAGGCCTTCAGATCCCTCTTGCAGATGTCCTTGTATCGCAGCTGTGGTCTACCTGTAGGGTGCTTTCCTTGCACGAGTTCTCCATAGAGGAGATCCTTTGGGATCCGGCCATCATCCATTCTCACGACATGACTGAGCCAATGCAGGAGTCTCTGTTTCAGCAGTGCATACATGCTAGGGATTCCAGCTCGTTCCAGGCCTGTGTTGTTTGGAACTTTGTCCTGCCAGGTGATGCCGAGGATGCGTCGGAGGCAGCGCATGTAGAAAGCGTTAACTGAGGCAATATGTGTTTTAATTGTGGAAACAGACTATTAGGCCACAAAAGACTATTTAATGCAGTGTTGGGAGATGTTCATTAAAAGACTTAAATTCTGTTAGAGTAACAGAGGGGAGACAACACAAATGCTTCCGAGAGAAAATTGTCATCCCTTCCCTATTGAAATAGTAATTGGTTTTAATTATATAGACCCTGGCAGATTGTTATCATGTGTTGAATTAGGAAGGATTTTCTTCTTTCTTATAATTTTAAATGCAATGAAGAGACAAAGAAAAAGTGCTCTCCTGGGGGTTTCTCCCAGCTGCAGATATGAATGGACTAGCTTTATCTTTAAAAGGCTGAAAGCAATTTGCCAGGTTGCCCCTAAGCAAAGTGAGAGACAGGCTGATGTGAAGGAGAGGAGAGGGAAGGCTGCTTATCCAGCTGCAATCTCTGAAAGACAGCCCAACATTTGCATAGTCTGCTGCAGAGTGCTGAATCTTGTTGCTGAAGGGCACTTGAAACTGAGAGATGCAGTTGGCTCCCTGCACTCCAGCTTCTTTTTGATTTCCTCCTTCTAGATCCTTATCTTTTGTTTTCTCTGGGAAAGCCTGAAGTCATACTGAAGACACAGTAGTGGGTCAGTAGCACTTTTCAGTAGCACAGGGCTTAATCTGTGATCCTTCAGCCGACCTTTAAATCACACAGCAAACAGATTTTGGAAGAGACTGCTGTTGTAGACTTTGCAGTGCAGTCCTGTGCATGTCTGCTCAGGAGTAAGACCTACTGAGTTCACTGAGATTTACTCCCAGGTAAGTATGGATTGCAGCCTGAGTCAACTAAGCAGAAGACTTGCGTACCAGACTGACCAAACGGGACTATGTTGAGATTCAGGACTTCCCTGTATGAATCTTAACTTCTTCCCTAAACTCTCAAATATGTGGTCTTAGGCAGGCTTCTCCCTCTCAGTCCCAACTGCAATAGGGGGATAATAATACCTTACAGAGTTGTTATAAGATTAACAAAAGCACTTTGCGTATTCAAAAAGTGCTATACAAATTCCAAGTGCTATTATTAATGGGCTAAAATCTTTTTATTGTTTACAAATAAGGTAATGAACTAAAAATGTTCTTTAGGTTAAAGAGAAGTACTTACAAAAACTGCAGGTGGCAGCTGCCATCTGAGATGTGAGCTGTACTTCATGAAAGCTTTTACTAAAATAAGTTTGTCTTTAAAATTCTACAAGACCCAGGTATCTTAAAAGAGATATTCCTTCTTTTTCACTTGCTGTGAATCAGTGCCATACCTAGCACCACTGGTACCCAGGGCAGATTGCTCCCACTGCACCACCCTTGGCTGCTCTGCCTTGAGATTCCCAGGGGAGGCTAAGTCTACCTGCCATTGGAAGGTCACGCCGATCTTTAAAAAGGGAAAGAGGGGGGACCCAGGGAACTATAGGCCGGTTAGCCTAACATCTATACTGGGTAAGATGGTGGAATGCCTAATCAAAGATAGAATCTCAAAACACATAGAGGAACAAGCCTTGCTGAGGGAGAATCAGCTTGGCTTCTGTAAGGGTAAGTCTTGCCTCACAAACCTTTCAGAATTCTTTGAAAAGGTCAACAGGCATGTGGATGCGGGAGACCCTGTGGACATTATATATCTGGACTTTCAGAAGGCATTCAATACGGTCCCTGGGACCAGTGCTTTTCAACCGCTTCATAAATGACCCGGGGACAGGGGTGAGCAGTGAGGTGGCAAAGTTTGTAGACGGCACCAAACTTTTCTAAGTGGTGAAGACCAGACGTGATTGTGAGGAGCTCCAGAAGGATCTCTCCAAACTGGCAGAATGGGCAGCAAAATGGCAGATGCGTTTCAATGTAAGTAAGCGTAAAGTTATGCCCATTGGGGCAAAAAAAAATCAAAACTTCACATATAGGCTGATGGGTTCTGAGCTGTCTGCAACAGATCAGGAGAGAGATCTTGGGGTGGTGGTGGACAGGTCGATGAAAGTGTCGGCCCAGTGTGCAGCGGCAGTAAAGAAGGCCAATTCTATGCTGGGGATCATTAGAAAAAGTATTGAGAACAAAACGGCTAATATTATAATGCCGTTGTACAAATCTATGGTAAGACCACACCTGGAGTATTGTGTCCAGTTCTGGTCGCCGCATCTCAAAAAGGATATAGTAGAAATGGAAAAGGTGCAAAAGAGGACAACTAAGATGATTGCTGGGCTGGGGCACCTTCCTTATGAGGAAAGGCTAAGGCGTTTGGGCCTCTTCAACCTAGAAAAGAGACGCCTGAGGGGGGACATGATTGAGGCATACAAATTTAAGCAGGGGATGGACAGAGTGGATAGAGAGATGCTCTTTACACTCTCACATAACTCCAGAACCAGGGGACATCCACTAAAATTGAGTGTTGGGAAAGTTAGAACAGACAAAAGAAAATATTTCTTTACTCAGCGTGTGGTTGGTCTGTGGAACACCTTGCCACAGGATGTGGTGATGGCATCTGGCCTGGATGCCTTTAAAAGGGGATTGGACAAGTTTGTGGAGAAAAATCCATTACGGGTAACAAGCCATGATGTGTATGCGAAACCTCCTGATTTTAGAAATGGGCTATGCCAGATGCAAGGGAGGGTACCAGAATGAGGTCTCTTGTTATCTGGTGTGCTCCCTGGGGCATTTGGTGGGCCGCTGTGAGATACAAGAAGCTGGACTAGTTGGGCCTGTGGCCTGATCCAGTGGAGCTGTTCTTATGTTCTTGACATTCCTTTAGTCTCCATTGGCCAAAGAATTGGGGGCTAACAACTACTATGCCTCAGGAAATCCCTGAGTTTCCCTCTCCTTGCAGTATGGAAGCTTGGGGAGAATCCAGTCTAAGTGGAGAAGCAAGTAGCTGGAAGGCAGGCAGCCGGAATAATGCCTTACTCCTATCCTCTGCCAACCCACAGCTTGCAGTGCCACCAACGCAGCATCCATGACATGCTATGGGCTGCCAGGTGACGTAAGTAAAGAAATGTTTTATTTACCTCCTCCACCACACCCTGGTTCCAAATGGGCCCACTCAGCTCTATGCCAGCTATTTTGCTGTGGTAAGTCTGCTGGGTCAAAGGGGTGTTGGGCCTGAGATGGAAGGCATAGGATCACACAGACACTGCTGCTGCTGAAATCTGTCCCAACCTGCTCCTGACCTGGCCTGATCCCCACCCCAGTCTGCCCCCACTGCCACCTGCAGCCCAGGCTGCAGTCTGTCACTGCCAGCATGGGGCCTACCATCTGCTGTGCCATCAGTAGCAGAGCCATGATGGTAGGCCCCATGCTGGCAGTGACAGACTGCAGCGATGGAGTGGTTGCAGCGATGGCGGCTCACATGATGTGCTGGCAGATATCAAGATCCATCAGCACTTTGCACAGATAGGACTGGGCAGTGAGATGAGGGCCCAGAGCCTGTGGTAAAGTACAGGCTTTGTATGTGGAAGATCCTGTGTTCAGACCTTGGCATCTTCAGGTGGGGCAGGGAAAAAAGCCTTTCAGAAAAGAGCTGTAACTCTATTATGGAGTACCTGCTTAGCATGCAGAAGACTCTAGGTTAGGAATTCTTAACTGGGGGTATCCATACCCTTTGGGAGTATGGAAACCAAATGATGGAGGTATGGGACTTGACCTCTGAACAATTAAAAAAAATTGTTGTTAGATTAGATTATTAACAATCACCATTATCAATACAGATTGAGGCCTTCTGTTCCGTATGTACACTAAAACCAAGCTTTGACATATTTTGAAGTCATTCTGGTTCCTTAGGACTAGTGAGGATGACAGTTTGGTGACATACTGGGCAATGCATTGGGTCTGTAGTTGTAAAAGGTTAAGTTCCCTGCCTGCTCCAATCCCTGGCATCTCCAGTTTATGGCAGGGGAAAGATTCCTCTCTGAAATCCTAGAAAGCAGCTTGCAATTGACAGTGATGACCTGGACAGCCAACTGTCTGATTCAGTATACCGTAGCTTTCAGTGTCATAGCATATGCTTTTATGAACTACAGTCCATTTTGTCAGATGCATGATATCTCAACTAAGATTTCTTTAACAGGGTGATAATTCTAATAAAAGTTAAGCTTAAATTTATTGGCAGCTATGGGTGTTTGCTACTCTCTCTCTCTCTCTCTCTCTCTCTCTCTCTCTCTCTCTCTCTGTGTGTGTGTGTGTGTGTGTGTTTCCTTTTTGGAATAAAGCCCTGTGTGGCTTCAGCTCATGTCAAAGAATAGATTCAGGTAACATGGTCTCTATGAGGAAAGTGCTTCTGTGTGGCAATACTGCACATTGTGACTGTGACATCTGAAAACAACTCACCATTTGGACAGCAAGTTATACAGTCATGTACACAAATTATATAATAATGTGGATTGCTTATATTTGGTGGGTGCTGCCATGGTGATTGAGATGGAGCCATTTTCACAGGAATGGTCCCGGCATGGAGTTCTGATTGGGATGGCATCAGAGGTTGGTCTGGTGGGGCACTGGCTGAGGGCCCAAGCCCATCATACGCAGGCTGACTTCCAAATCCTCAGAAGTGGTGGCAATGGCAGTGCCCAGTGGGCTGTATGGGATGGGTGAATCATGGGGGGCTCAGTGTTGGATTTGGTCTTCTAGCAGACTAGTACCAGCACTGAGCATTGCCCCTCTGAAGCAGGGTTTGAACGAGTAAGTGAACCTAAAGATGTGTAATGATAACAACATTATATATACATACAAATACATAGTGTTTCCTACCTGGCAAACGTTGAGCTTTTAACAATCCTAACACCCCCCCCCCCCCAAGCTGGCACAAGTACCTTGCTCCTGTTCACGAGACTTTGCTTTTGCAGTTGCAACTGGCTCTGAGGGCAAGGGGAGGGGAGGGGAGCTTTACACAGGCGTCACTACTCTTTTAAAAACTTAGTGTTCTGCCCCCTCTCCAGGAATGCCACTGGAGGTATAAACCAATAAACAGCATTTTCTCCTTGGCAAACAAAAGTGTGACACATGATGGCAAACATTCCTTATTTAACTTATATGCCAAGGGAGCATAAACCGGCTGTACCTCCAGTGAAAGACCTCTTGGGGCCTCTGTGGAACATGCACTAAAAACATAAACTCAGTGTGCGGAGGCAAAGGCAAATGCAGTTGTAGGAATTAATGTATTAATACAACTTTATAAGAAGACATGGACTAGCAGCACCAAATGTTGTGTCCAGGTGTGGCTGCTCCATCTCAGAAAAGGTGCAGAAAAGGATAGGGAATTATCAAGGTAATGATGAAACTGTCAAAAAATATGATTAAGTGGAAAGATGGTGAAAGTTTTGAACTCTTCCTCCACTGAACTCAGGATGCCTTACATCAGGGGTGCTCACACTTTTTTGGCTCGAGAGCTACTTTGAAACCCAGCAAGGCCCGGAGATCTACCAGAGTTTTTTTTACAATGTTCGCGCCATCATAACATATAACATTTATGTGTACAATGTATGTTGGTGTACCTTGAGCCCCACTGAGTATAACAGGACTTACTCCTGACTAGACATGCCTAGGATTAGGCTGTGAGGCTGCAATCCTAGCCACACTTACCTGGGAGTAAGCCCCATTGAGTACAATGGGCCTTACTCCCGGCGTTTCCTCCCAGAGGCACCTGAAGGGGGGGGTCGGCACTCCGCGATCTACTCATTTTGCCTTGCGATCTACCGGTAGATCGCGATCCACCTATTGAGCACCCCTGCCTTACATGGTTCTTTCCTGTCTGTATCCCCTGTGAGAAAAAGTGACTGGTCTAAGGTGAACTTTCTGATGAAGTAGGGATTTGAATCCATGTCTTCATAACCTGGCCCAGCACTTTAGCCACATAGATGCTTTAGACCAGCGATTTCCAACCCCTGTGTGCCGCGAGGCTGCCTCAGGTGTGTCGCAGGTCCAAGGAGTCAGGCAGCAGCAGCAGTAGCATGCGTGAAAAGTGGCCGCTCGACACCTCGCACGGAAGCCGGAGAAAAAGGGGCAGTCCGCAAAGCACTTGCTGGTGCCTGCCCCAAGCGCTGATTGGACAGCCAGCCAGGCAGCCAGAGCGTGGAGGGAGTGAGAGCAAGCAGTGAGCCAGAATGTGGGAAGCAGGTACTGAGCCAGAAGCAGCTGGCTAAAAAGGATCCTTAAGAGCCATTGGGGAACAGTGATCATGCTGCGATCCGTTTTGACGTGCACGTTGGGGGAAGAATACCAGGCAAATCTCTAACAAAAACCCTTGACTTCCGACGGGCGGACTTCCCTCAAATGAGGAGGCTGGTTAGAAGGAGGTTGAAAGGGAGGGTAAAAAGAGTCCAGTCTCTCCAGAGTGCATGGAGGCTGCTTAAAACAACAGTAATAGAGGCTCAGCAGAGGTGTATACCGCAAAGAAAGAAGGGTTCCACTAAATCCAGGAGGGTGCCCGCATGGCTAACCAGCCAAGTTACAGAGGCTGTGAAGGGCAAGGAAGCTTCCTTCCGTAAATGGAAGTCTTGCCCTAATGAAGAGAATAAAAAGGAACATAAACTGTGGCAAAAGAAATGTAAGAAGGTGATAGGGGAGGCCAAGCGAGACTATGAGGAACGCATGGCCAGCAACATTAAGGGGAATAATAAAAGCTTCTTCAAATACGTTAGAAGCAGGAAACCCGCCAGAGAAGCGGTTGGCCCTCTGGATGGTGAGGGAGGGAAAGGGGAGATAAAAGGAGACTTAGAGATGGCAGAGAAATTAAATGAGTTCTTTGCATCTGTCTTCACGGCAGAAGACCTCGGGCAGATACCGCTGCCCGAACGGCCCCTCCTAACCGAGGAGTTAAGTCAGATAGAGGTTAAAAGAGAAGATGTTTCAGACCTCATTGATAAATTAAAGATCAATAAGTCACCGGGCCCTGATGGCATCCACCCAAGGGTTATTAAGGAATTGAAGAATGAAGTTGCAGATCTCTTGACTAAGGTATGCAACTTGTCCCTCAAAACGGCCACGGTACCAGAAGATTGGAGGATAGCAAATGTCACGCCTATTTTTAAAAAGGGAAAGAGGGGGGACCCGGGAAACTATAGGCCGGTCAGCCTAACATCCATACCGGGTAAGATGGTGGAATGCCTCATCAAAGATAGGATCTCAAAACACATAGACGAACAGGCCTTGCTGAGGGAGAGTCAGCATGGCTTCTGTAAGGGTAAGTCTTGCCTCACGAACCTTATAGAATTCTTTGAAAAGGTCAACAGGCATGTGGATGCGGGAGAACCCGTGGACATTATATATCTGGACTTTCAGAAGGCGTTTGACACGGTCCCTCACCAAAGGCTACTGAAAAAACTCCATAATCAGGGAATTAGAGGACAGGTCCTCTCGTGGATTGAGAACTGGTTGGAGGCCAGGAAGCAGAGAGTGGGTGTCAATGGGCAATTTTCACAATGGAGAGAGGTGAAAAGCGGTGTGCCCCAAGGATCTGTCCTGGGACCGGTGCTTTTCAACCTCTTCATAAATGACCTGGAGACAGGGTTGAGCAGTGAAGTGGCTAAGTTTGCAGACGACACCAAACTTTTCCGAGTGGTAAAGACCAGAAGTGATTGTGAGGAGCTCCAGAAGGATCTCTCCAGACTGGCAGAATGGGCAGCAAAATGGCAGATGCGCTTCAATGTCAGTAAGTGTAAAGTCATGCACATTGGGGCAAAAAATCAAAACTTTAGATATAGGCTGATGGGTTCTGAGCTGTCTGTGACAGATCAGGAGAGAGATCTTGGGGTGGTGGTGGACAGGTCGATGAAAGTGTCGACCCAATGTGCGGCGGCAGTGAAGAAGGCCAATTCTATGCTTGGGATCATTAGGAAGGGTATTGAGAACAAAACGGTTAGTATTATAATGCCGTTGTACAAATCGATGGTAAGGCCACACCTGGAGTATTGTGTCCAGTTCTGGTCGCCGCATCTCAAAAAAGACTTAGTGGAAATGGAAAAGGTGCAAAAGAGAGCGACTAAGATGATTACGGGGCTGGGGCACCTTCCTTATGAGGAAAGGCTACGGCGTTTGGGCCTCTTCAGCCTAGAAAAGAGACGCCTGAGGGGGGACATGATTGAGACATACAAAATTATGCAGGGGACGGACAGAGTGGATAGGGAGATGCTCTTTACACTCTCACATAATACCAGAACCAGGGGACATCCACTAAAATTGAGTGTTGGGCGGGTTAGGACAGACAAAAGAAAATATTTCTTTACTCAGCGCGTGGTCGGTCTGTGGAACTCCTTGCCACAGGATGTGGTGCTGGCGTCTAGCCTAGACGCCTTTAAAAGGGGATTGGACGAGTTTCTGGAGGAAAAATCCATTATGGGGTACAAGCCATGATGTGTATGCGCAACCTCCTGATTTTAGGAATGGGTTAAGTCAGAATGCCAGATGTAGGGGAGAGCACCAGGATGAGGTCTCTTGTTATCTGGTGTGCTCCCTGGGGCATTTGGTGGGCCGCTGTGAGATACAGGAAGCTGGACTAGATGGGCCTATGGCCTGATCCAGTGGGGCTGTTCTTATGTTCTTATGAGACCCTTTTCCTTACCTGCAATGCCCCAAAGTGACCCCACTGCGTTGCCCCCACAAGGCTTTGGCTTTGGCTTTGCCAGCAAGGGCACTGGACCACAATCCTCTCCACACTTACCTAGGAGTAAGCCCCATTGACTATAATGGGGCTTACTTCTGAGTAGACGTACAGAGGCTTGGTCGCACTCTTTCTTGACTACATGAGCAGGCAAGTGATGCTTTTCTTCCCCCCCCCACCTCTTCCCCTCCTGCACACACATCCCCCCCCCCCCGTCATAACTGCAGTTAACCCCTCTCTTTCTGCCCCTTCCCTCCCTCTTACCCACCTTCCAAAGTCCAGAATCAGGTGCCTGCATTCTCTCCCCCCCCCACCCCAGTGAATCTTGCACTTGTTTTAGCCACATCTCCTCACTGCGCCTCACCCCCCCCCCCCATGTCTTCAGTATGCTCAGGCTCATCTCTCTTTACCAGCCCCTCCTGGCATATCAGAGCATATCAATTGATAACAGTTTGAACAGACCTACTTCAATACCTTTCCAGAAACCACATACACCTCCCTCTCCAAGCTTCTTGGGAATTTCTTTCATTGTCATGTAATGATCTAAGGCTGCAATCCTAACCACACTTTCCTGAGAGTAAGCCCTTTTGAACAAAATAGGACTTACTTCTGAGTAGACCTGGTTAGGCTTGTGCCCTCAATGTATTAGTTATGTTATTAATTAAATTAATTAAATTTAATTTAATATTTAATAATTTAACTATTAATTACATTAATTGTAACATAATAATGTAATTAAAAACTAGTAGAGTGCCTTGACAAATTTAGTGCCTTGTCAGTGTGCCATGAGCTGAAAAAGATTGAAAATGGCTGCTTTAGACACATGAGTAGATGTCTGTCTTCACCAGTTTGCAAAATTCTGAGAGGCATCCTGTTTGATACTGATCTTTGGGACTAATTTAGCAAGGCAATTCTTATGTAGAAGTGGAGTCATGGATTTTCCTCAATGGTTCTGTGGCTCCTTTAAGTTTCCTCCTAGGACAGCAGATCAGATAGAGACTTTCTGCTATGGGCCTCCTCTTCTGTTTAGCAGGGAATTAGCAACTCACCCTATCCCCTCCCTCCCCAGCATAACATTTATTTTCTTTGGCTGTTTGCTGGTGGTTTTTTTTCCTTCATCTTTTTAGATTGTGAGTCCTTTTGGGAAAGGGAATAATTTATTTCACTATTTAAACCACTTTGTGAATGTGTATGTTGAAAAGTGGCATGTAAATATTCTTATAAATCAATAATTTGTTGCTATGTGTCTCATTGTATGCAAAATTAAGTTAGACAATCCAAAGGTCTCGACTTTACCTTTTAAGCTTCTGATTAATCTACAATGCTTTGGGCATCAAAATGATGTGTTAATGTTTCTTTCTCTCTCTGTTTCTGCAGGTGTATATCATAAAAGTGACATGGTCAGACACAACTTGCCAGACGATCTACCGCAGATATAGCAAGTTTTTTGATCTCCAGGTAACAGACAGGTTTACTTCTGTAGAGGAAGTATGCATGTTCAAGATTTCCGACATCATCTACCAGTGCTATTCAGTAATGCTCAATAATCATGCCTTTTGATGATAATGTAGACTTTTTTTATTGTTAAAGAAATCATACCCAAAATGTCCAGGAAATGAGTAATCACTGGGTTGAGAAGAAGGAAGTTGTCCTGGCACTTGTTGGCTTTACCTTATTGTGCTATTCTTTGGAATTCCTAGGTGGGGAGGGATGCTATTTCTTTCTGCTCAATTGAAAGAGTATATCCAAAGTGTGCCTTAGACCAGATTGTGAACCATTTCCTGTTAGAGTGTGACCTACTTGTAATCTCTTGCCTTGTCATCCTCGGCATTTTCAACCTCTTCTTACTTATACTTCCCTTCAGTTTTCTTTCCATTACCCATAAGAACTTGTCAGTTTATACCCATCTCCAAGCACTAGAAAGAGCTTGAGCCCATCAGCTTGTTCAGACAGGCGGCAGTAACCTTCTTAGAACAACCTAGAGTTCATATTATACCTATAACCTCTGTTTATTTTTTTTAATGTTCTCCATATAGTGTTCGTGTATAGCCATCCCGTAAATATGGATTAGATATTAAGAAAATATTCTTAACAGAAATCAATATACTGTATGGAGAATCCATTTCATATAGGATTGCAAATTTGCTTCATTAACGGGAAGAAGAGTTGGAGTGCCAACTCTCTGAGGAAGTCCCTTCTCATCAGATACAGGATTGCCTTCAAAACTGCCACAGCATTTATGAGAAAGGGGACGATTGTCATTGGTGAAATCAGTAATGACATGTTCTAATCCGGTCACCATAGCTATTTCTCTCTATGGAAACAGGAAATAACTAAGAAATGACTCATGAGAAAGGAGTGATGGATTACTGTGGTGTACAGTTGGTTTGATTACAGAATGGGGGAAACTTTGATCTCTATCGGAAACTTGGTGGCATAAGGCTGTGTCTGTTGAGAATTTACAATAGTTCTCTTGCAGTAGTTGTGGTCATTTAAATTGCTGGATGAGAGCTTCAGGGATGTGTTGCAATAGACCGTGTTAGACCTAGGCTTGCTACACATGGATTAATACTCTCTCAGCCTTTTTGATTTTTTAAAAAGCTGACAAGTGTGTGTTCCTTCACAGTCCATTTAGGGATGTCCACTTGTAAGCAGCAGCAGCAGCAGCAGGCAAGGGCCCATTCCTTCACAGACCATTTAAGGACATCCATTGCAAAGCAGCTGTCCAACACTGAGAATAAAGTGCAGACTGCTTTTGTGAATGGAAATCTCCGTCTATTGGTATCTCTAATTGATGTGTTTTACATTTTCTGTAGCCAGCTTTATGACCCAAATCCATGGGGTATATTAAAACACAGGACAGTAACTGCCAAGAGGGAAGACATGCTTGCCAATAAGGACAAAGGGCACTTCTTGTCAACAGGGGAAATAGTACTTACTAATCGGCTACACTGGACAGTGGTTACCAATATGGAAATCAATAGGAAACACTGGGCAGTCACTACCAATTGAGAAACCACACTTGCCTGTAGGATCACAGAACAGCACTTGTCTTGTGTTTTAGAATATCCTCAAATCTATGGTTTCTTAAATGGGTAGCATTAATTTGAATACAGCCAGAAAGCGCAAATTTCTAACCTTCTCTGCATTTCCTCCTATTATCCCTCCTATGTGGAAGCAATCAAACTGACATGAAGATGGAATATCTGAGTCACTTGGTTCCTCTGCATTTGAGGTTGAGCTTCTAGGCTGATAAGAGCAACTTTTCAAAGTAATTGGCTCATGAAGTGCAGCTGTCTCAGTTCCAAAGCTGTTTTCTTTATTCTTTTCTTGTTTGTGTGTGTTAAAACGTCAGCTATTTTTCTCCCATGTCTGTGTTCTTATAAGTCTCCCGGACTTTCCTGTTAGGTTTGAAAGTTCCCATCAAGCTAAAGTTATCAATGGGGTTAGTGTGTTGGACAGGAAATGATGTCTCCAATCAGGGGAGAAGGAGTCTTGAAAGGTCCCATTGATAAGTGGGCGGGGAGGAGGGGCTTAGCATCAGTAGAAAACATCTGCCAAACAACATGCGTTCTTCTCCCACTCCCACTTTAAAACATCGTAAGAAAGCAAAAAAATAAGAAAATTTAGAAAATCCAAAAACTTTTTACAGTATTTGAATTCTTTTGTCTCTGGACACTTTAGATCCTTTTGTTTGTTATGTTGTTTCAGAGGATGTTGGCACAAGGAACTGCAGAATTCCCAAAAGAGTTTTAAGCCATATCTGTCCAACGTTGCATATATGCAACAGGGATCCAATGTGTACACCTGTGAGCTGGGTGGGAATGGGTTAATGGGAGACACTTACTTTCAGGATATGTTAGAGAGGTGTATATTTACTTAAATATATGATTTCTATTATTTAAGGCATTTTATCCTGCCTTCCTACAAGTTGCTCAAGGTGCCTTGCCACAATATCATTGAAAAGAATACAGACACAGAGAATACTCCATACAGTCAATAATAACAAAATGTGTTATTGATTAATGTGTAGTGCCATAAGGGCAATCTATAGCATGTCATCTTGTTTCCTTCTTTGTATCATCATCATCATCCCGCCTTTCCCCCTTCCAGAGCCACCACTTTAAAACTTATCTCTTTGTCCAGTTACAGAGATTTCTAGGTACTGAGTGATAGGGTTAATACCCAGGACTATAAGAGGAAAGTCCACCATCTGGCTGCCTCTTTTGCAAATCAGTTCTCCAGGGACTTCTGGTAAATCGATATTCCCTCAGTGATCCAATGTGTACTTGCCTCTAAGATCCAATGTCTTTCCTTTTTGCACTGCTGGGGGAAAAAATGCAGCATCTCCAGTATGGTCCCTATTACTCCCCTATCCTGGCTCTTGTGGCTCACTCTTCACTCTCTTACGTATCCACTCTAATCCCACCTTTCCCCTGCATTGCTCCTCTGAAGTTCCTTTTGCAATGGAAGTGGTACAGTGACCTTCCTCTGTTTGTTTCTCTCTCTGGTTTTGTAGAGTTCCTTTGCCTGTGAATCCTGTAGAAAGCTGGCCCAAACCTTCCTATTTCAGAGAGTTTTAAAACATTTCTACTGAGGACCAATCCTATTAAACTTTCCAGCACTGTTGCAGCTGTGACAGCAAGGCATGTGCTGCATCCTGTGGTGGGAGGGCAGTCACAGAGGCCTCCTCAAGATAAGGGAACATTTGTTCCCTTTCTTCAGGGGACTGCATTGCGACTGCATCAGTACTGGAAAGTTGGATAGGATTGGACCCTGTGTCTTCATTGTTGGTTTACGTTTAGCATGTCATTCATTTTTTATAGGAAAGGGCTGTGGGTCAGTGGTAGAATGTATGCTTTACTTGTGAAAGACACCAGGTTCAACCCCTTGTATCTCCAACTAGGGCAGAGGAAAAATTCCTGTCTGAAATTCTGGAGAGCCACTGCCAGGCTGCATTGGCAATCAGAGGCATAACTAGGGTGGAGCCTGAGGAGCACCTGCCCCAGACGCTATACCAAGGGGGGCACAAAGCCACCAGCACCTCCTAGGAGAACTCAGAAGTGACTGCTGTGCACCAGTTGCCAGTGACTGCCATGCATCAGTTCTCCCAAAGGAGGAAGCACTCTCTGCGGCAGCTTCATGCCCCCATTCCTTCTCCTGTGGAGGCTCCCCCTCAAAGGGAGCACCCCTTCAAAGAGGAACCTCCACAGGAGGAACGGGGGTGCGAAGCTGCCAGCTCCTCCTCCTCCTCTGCAGACGCGTGTGGCCTCTGGGAACCAAGTGCCTCTGGGAACTAAGTGCCAGGTAAGGCACAAGAGTTTAGCATCTGGGCGAGGAGAAGGCAAGGAGACCTCTGAGTTTTGGAGAAGGAGAGGAGGAGGAGCAGGAGGAGGAGGTAAGTGTACTCATTCTAACGCTTTGTCTTTCTAACTCCCTGTCTTCTAACCTTAATCTTACCTTTAAAGCAACCTTAAATCAAAATTGAAAGTTAGCACCTAAGGGAGGTACATAGGGCTACTCGTGAGCAGGAGCAGAGTCCTACTCGTGAGTAAGAGCAGAGTCCTACTCGTGAGTAAGAGCCCAAGGGTCAGGCATTTAAATCAAAGTTGAAAGTTAGCTGCACCTAAGGTAGCACCTAATCGAAGGAAGGGAGGAGGATAAAGTGGAAAGCAGGTTTTTCTACTTGTTTAAATTAAACCTATACTTAACCCAGGTTAAACCTAATCTAAGTTAGAACATAACCTAAACAGGTCAGTAAATTGGGACACAGGATCTAGAGAGCAATAAATAATTAAACAAACCCAAATAAAAACTAGCTTGAGGTTACAAAAACAGTCCAGCCTAAGAGAACAGAACTAGGAGGGAAAGGACCTAGGAAGGGCCAATTCCCAACCCATTAAGAGCCCCATTAGGCTAATCCAAGCAGTCCATTCAGGAGCCTGCAGAGTCACGCCCATCAGCAGCCATTTGCCTTCCTGAGCTTTTGTAAACTCACCTGTAAACTCATCTGGGCGAGTTCAGCAGCAGGGCGAGGAGGCCAGGGCCCCATACACTGCCCTTCCTCTTCCCTTGAGAAGAGGGCTGCTATCCAGTGTACGGTTTTTAAAAGGACCCATAAATAAAACAACAACAACAAAAAAGCTATGCAGTCAGACAGCCAGCAGCAGGGTGGGGGCTATCCAGTGTTCTGCATCGAGTGCCACATGTATGATTATATGCCTCTGGGGCATAAGTCATGGGTGTGTCCTCGGTGCAAGGAGCTCCAGGCTCTCAGGGAACGCGTCCGCTCCCTTGAAGCCTTGGTGGCCGACCTGGAGAAGCGCAGGCAGCCAGAGGAGGACCGTGGGGAGACTTCCGGGGACGATCAGGCTTCGTCCCAACCTCAGGCGTGCAGCTCCTCGGCTGCCCGGGTGGGAAGTCTCGGGACTGGAGGACGTCATCCTGGAGAGGAGGGAAACAATCCCCTAGGGGGGATCCCTTCTCCAGGGGATGGGCCCGTATCCGAGCGCACTCGGGATACTCCTCGGTGGGAGGGGGGTCGGGGGCTTCTTGTAGTGGGGGATTCGATTATTAGAAACATAGAGAGGGGGGTTTGCGACGGATGTGAGGACCGCATGGTGACTTGCCTGCCTGGTGCGAAGGTTGCGGACATCACTTCTCGTCTAGACAGGCTAGTAGACAGTGCTGGGGGAGAGGTAGCTTCTGTGGTGCATGTCGGCACCAACGACATGGGCAAGTGTAGCTGGGAGGTCCTGGAGGCCAAATTTAGGCTTTTAGGCAGGAAGCTGAAAGCCAGGACCTCAAAGGTAGCGTTCTCTGAAGTGCTACCTGTTCCACGCGCAGGGCCAGCTAGGCAGGCGGAGATCAGGGGTCTCAATGCGTGGATGAGACGGTGGTGTAGGGAGGAGGGGTTTAGATTCGTTAGGCACTGGGGAACGTTTTGGGACAAGCGGGGCCTGTACAAGAGGGACGGGCTCCATTTGAACCAGAATGGAACCAGACTGCTGGCGCATAACATTAAAAAGGTGGCAGAGCAGCTTTTAAACTGATCCCTGGGGGAAGGCCGACAGGAGCCGAGGGGCATCCGGTTCGGGACTCCTCATCCCTATGGGATGAGGATGGGGAGGTTAGAGAACAACAAGACAAAGGCAGGGTAGGAGAAGAAATTGGGAAAGGTAGGGTGATGGGATGTGATAGACGGTTTGGCACAATGAGAGGATGCGGGGACAAAGGAGCGAATAAGCAGCCCATCCTGGGGCATTCCGTGTATAAATGCTTTTATGCGAATGCCCGAAGTCTACGAGCAAAGGTGGGAGAACTGGAATGTCTGGTGACAAGGGAAAATATTGACATAGCGGGCATAACGGAAACCTGGTGGAATGCGGAGAATCAGTGGGATACCACAATCCCGGGCTATAAACTCTACAGGAGGGACAGGCAGGGGCGTGTTGGAGGTGGGGTGGCCCTTTATGTTAAGGAAGGGATAGAATCCAGCAAAGTAGAGATTGAAGGTGGGTCCGACTCCACTGTAGAATCTCTGTGGGTTAAATTACCAGGCTTGTGCAGCAATGTAATACTGGGGGCGTGCTATCGTCCTCCAGACCAGAAATCTGATGGGGACCTTGAAATGAGGAAACAGATCAGGGAGGTGACAAGGAAGGACAGGGTTGTAATCATGGGGGACTTCAATTATCCTCATATTGACTGGGTCAATTTGTGTTCTGGTCACGATAAGGAAACCGGATTTCTTGACGTGCTAAATGACTGTGGCTTAGATCAGCTAGTCAAGGAGCCCACTAGAGGACAGGTGACTCTGGATTTAATTTTGTGCAGTACGCAGGACCTGGTTAGAGATGTAAACGTTACTGAGCCATTGGGGAACAGTGATCATGCTGCGATCCGTTTTGACGTGCACGTTGGGGGAAGAATACCAGGCAAATCTCTAACAAAAACCCTTGACTTCCGACGGGCGGACTTCCCTCAAATGAGGAGGCTGGTTAGAAGGAGGTTGAAAGGGAGGGTAAAAAGAGTCCAGTCTCTCCAGAGTGCATGGAGGCTGCTTAAAACAACAGTAATAGAGGCCCAGCAGAGGTGTATACCGCAAAGAAAGAAGGGTTCCACTAAATCCAGGAGAGTGCCCGCATGGCTAACCAGCCAAGTTAGAGAGGCTGTGAAGGGCAAGGAAGCTTCCTTCCGTAAATGGAAGTCTTGCCCTAATGAAGAGAATAAAAAGGAACATAAACTGTGGCAAAAGAAATGTAAGAAGGTGATAGGGGAGGCCAAGCGAGACTATGAGGAACGCATGGCCAGCAACATTAAGGGGAATAATAAAAGCTTCTTCAAATATGTTAGAAGCAGGAAACCCGCCAGAGAAGCGGTTGGCCCTCTGGATGGTGAGGGAGGGAAAGGGGAGATAAAAGGAGACTTAGAGATGGCAGAGAAATTAAATGAGTTCTTTGCATCTGTCTTCACGGCAGAAGACCTCGGGCAGATACCGCTGCCCGAACGGCCCCTCCTAACCGAGGAGTTAAGTCAGATAGAGGTTAAAAGAGAAGATGTTTCAGACCTCATTGATAAATTAAAGATCAATAAGTCACCGGGCCCTGATGGCATACACCCAAGGGTTATTAAGGAATTGAAGAATGAAGTTGCTGATCTCTTGACTAAGGTATGCAACTTGTCCCTCAAAACGGCCACGGTGCCAGAAGATTGGAGGATAGCAAATGTCACGCCTATTTTTAAAAAGGGAAAGAGGGGGGACCCGGGAAACTATAGGCCGGTCAGCCTAACATCCATACCGGGTAAGATGGTGGAATGCCTCATCAAAGATAGGATCTCAAAACACATAGACGAACAGGCCTTGCTGAGGGAGAGTCAGCATGGCTTCTGTAAGGGTAAGTCTTGCCTCACGAACCTTATAGAATTCTTTGAAAAGGTCAACAGGCATGTGGATGCGGGAGAACCCGTGGACATTATATATCTGGACTTTCAGAAGGCATTTGACACGGTCCCTCACCAAAGGCTACTGAAAAAACTCCACAGTCAGGGAATTAGAGGACAGGTCCTCTCGTGGATTGAGAACTGGTTGGAGGCCAGGAAGCAGAGAGTGGGTGTCAATGGGCAATTTTCACAATGGAGAGAGGTGAAAAGCGGTGTGCCCCAAGGATCTGTCCTGGGACCGGTGCTTTTCAACCTCTTCATAAATGACCTGGAGACAGGGTTGAGCAGTGAAGTGGCTAAGTTTGCAGACGACACCAAACTTTTCCGAGTGGTAAAGACCAGAAGTGATTGTGAGGAGCTCCAGAAGGATCTCTCCAGACTGGCAGAATGGGCAGCAAAATGGCAGATGCGCTTCAATGTCAGTAAGTGTAAAGTCATGCACATTGGGGCAAAAAATCAAAACTTTAGATATAGGCTGATGGGTTCTGAGCTGTCTGTGACAGATCAGGAGAGAGATCTTGGGGTGGTGGTGGACAGGTCGATGAAAGTGTCGACCCAATGTGCGGCGGCAGTGAAGAAGGCCAATTCTATGCTTGGGATCATTAGGAAGGGTATTGAGAACAAAACGGCTAATATTATAATGCCGTTGTACAAATCGATGGTAAGGCCACACCTGGAGTATTGTGTCCCGTTCTGGTCGCCGCATCTCAAAAAAGACATAGTGGAAATGGAAAAGGTGCAAAAGAGAGCGACTAAGATGATTACGGGGCTGGGGCACCTTCCTTATGAGGAAAGGCTACGGCGTTTGGGCCTCTTCAGCCTAGAAAAGAGACGCTTGAGGGGGGACATGATTGAGACATACAAAATTATGCAGGGGATGGACAGAGTGGATAGGGAGATGCTCTTTACACTCTCACATAATACCAGAACCAGGGGACATCCACTAAAATTGAGTGTTGGGCGGGTTAGGACAGACAAAAGAAAATATTTCTTTACTCAGCGCGTGGTCAGTCTGTGGAACTCCTTGCCACAGGATGTGGTGCTGGCGTCTAGCCTAGACGCCTTTAAAAGGGGATTGGACGAGTTTCTGGAGGAAAAATCCATTATGGGGTACAAGCCATGATGTGTATGCGCAACCTCCTGATTTTAGGAATGGGTTAAGTCAGAATGCCAGATGTAGGGGAGAGCACCAGGACGAGGTCTCTTGTTATCTGGTGTGCTCCCTGGGGCATTTGGTGGGCCGCTGTGAGATACAGGAAGCTGGACTAGATGGGCCTATGGCCTGATCCAGTGGGGCTGTTCTTATGTTCTTATGTTCTTATGTTCTCCTCCTCCAGAGAGAACCTGGAAGTGACGTCACAGTTTACGTGACATTGTGACATCCCTGCTCCATGTGCTGGGACGTCTAATTATGCCTCTGTTGGCAATACAGATCATGATGAATCAGTGGTCTGACTCAGTACAGGTGTGTGTCACTTAATGATGGGGATATGGTTTCTGGTCATGGTTGTTATGTGATGAGGTCATTAAGCGAACATCCAGCCCAATCCAGTGCCTTTTGCTTAAACAGACACTCCCTTTCAGAAACTAGCTGGCTGCCCAGGCTACTGGAGATAGATTGCCTCTTCTTTGCGTTACGAGCCTCTTTATTGTGCTTTGACCACAGTTGTATAGGCAGTCTGTCGTTAAGCGGACCGTTATTATTATTATTAACAGTATTTATATACCGCTTTTCAACTAAAGTTCACAAGTTGTTAAAGTTGTTAAGTGATGCTCACTTGTATAATTCAGCTTCTAATGATTCTAGACTGGGGCCTCTGGTTATGTTCTGCTGCAAGCCATCTGGAGTCTTATAAGAAAAGAAGTATAGTAACAAGTAATATTATTTCTTATGACAAGAAAATAACAGTATTAATGCAGATGGCAATTATATACCCTGCCTCACTGCTCCGTCAGTCTGCTATCTCACACTTTCTCACACACATATATTTGGTGCAAAATACTGAGGGGTATTTTTAGGAAAGGACCGCTGTGGACAGGACCAGTTGTGATAATGTGGGAATTGCTTCTTGCTCATGGAGCAATGACAACATACTAGTTCTTCAGTGTGTGATGGGATAATGTTGGAAATTGCCAAATTTGATCTCACTGGTGGGTGTGTTTTTTTTTTTGCTTTTAAGTAGCCAGGGTGCAGCCTTTGGCTGAAGTTTTATGTGTCGGTGACACACTGAATGTTTGAACATTGCAAGACGTAGAGGGAGCATGTGTGTCTGTTTTACTGTGCGGAGCTTGCATCATTATTTCCCATGCTGAACTTGGTGCTCTTCCATTTCCGTGGGAGCTGCATCCGTTGTGTTGGGCCTATTTCAAATGGCCTGGAGTGGGGAGGAGAGAAGACTGGGGAGAGCCAACTGAAGAGACTGAATAGCAGTGATGGAGGAAGCCTGCATGTACAAACTCAGTGCAAAGTTTTTCAAATATACATCAATGCTTTGTAGTATTAAAATTGGTCAGTGTGATGGCAGAGCTACTTCCTATAATCAACCATAAGGCAAGAAGAAAGGAAAAGAGTTCTGTACTTTGCTGAAGAAATGAGATGAAAGGTACTCCATTGGGGTAGCCTCTATTGTACATGGGCAGGAACTGTCACAAGCCCATCTGTGATTACTTACTCTTGATCTCTAGGTAAAGCAAGATGTGTCTAGCTACTGTGAACTCTACCACCAATGATGTTTACTTTTATTAACCATGTAAACCATGAAGCACCACACTGTTGCTGGCAATAGTTACAACTATCAAAGCACATGGAAAAAACGTATCCATGACAAAATGTGATCATGGATTGGTGCCTGTGTGTGACAGCCTTTTGGAAACTTCTAGATTTTTGAAAAAACACTAAAAGAGTTCTAACCTCGTCCCTGAGAAAGGGATTGCACTATAAATTAGATTTATATCTCACTTTTACAGCCCAGTCCTATGCTTCCCCCATCACCACCAACACAACTGTGTCAAAACAGCTCACATTGTGTCCTGCAGGGGGAGCAGTCCCAGAGATTTCCTCTGGGTAAGGGAACATTTGTTCCCTTACCCAGGGGGTAAGCCTCCATGGCAGGAAGAGGTCTACTCGAATTGCTGGCACAGGCCTGCATGGAAGGATCTAGGTCACAGGATCGGGTCCCAGTTTGGATTTGGTGGCTGCCACTGCCTCCGAACTTGCCCCCTTGCCAGACCCAGTATGCCCACCTCCCTGCCCCATTGCTTCTCCATTCTGTCCTCCCCCACTCTGTTCCGCCTCTCCCGCCAACTTACTTGGGTCAGTGGGCTGGTGCAGTGCTCCTGCCATGCACAAGGCCATAGCATTCTAGCAGTATACAGCTTTGCGTGCTGCTGGAGATCCTTTTGTGGACAGTCTTCATGGATAGCCCCACATAGAGCACGCTACAATCATCAAGTCATGATGTCACCAGTGCATGGATCTCTGGTCTGAACAACTCAGCTATGGATGCGGCTGGTGCATCAGCCTAAGCTGGGCAAAGGTCCTCCTGGCCACTGCTGCCATCTGAGCATTCAGGAGCAGCAGAGAATCTAGGAAGGACCAGCTGCAAATCTGCTCCTGCAGAGGGAGTGCAACTCCATTCAGAACAGGTTGCACTCCCTCACTCGCGTGAAGGACTGAGCCAAGAGGACTCTGTTTCACTTACTGTTGTACTCTCTATTCTCTGCTCTTCAGTTTAGAAGTGTTCTAATGTATCAGGGGCCAAAGCAAGTAAGAGCGAGTAGGTACTTGTCTGCTGGAAGTGCCATCAGAGCAGATGAACCATTTTGACTGGCATCTCAGCTGCATCCAAGGGAACTCTCACCAGAGCGAATATTAAGCCACCTCTGGTATTAATTCTTATTAAACAGTTTCACCTAGTGCTTCTAAACTAGTTTCACCTAGTTTCCTAAAACAGTTTCACCTAGTGCTTATTAAACAGTTTCACCTAGTGCTTCTATCCCCAGTGCTGATTTTATGACTTGTCTGTATATGGAATTGAGTGGAATTCTTTATTCCCTTAATTTGCCCCTCAGACAGCATTTACAATGCCAATGAAACAAAAATACCACCAATGTTATTCCTTGACCACAGATGATATTTTTTCATAGTGGCATTTGATACATTAGATCATAACATGTTGCTGGGTTGTGGCGGGGGAAGTGTGTGTGCCACATTTTGGGCGCGACTTCTTTAACATGCATTCCATAACTACGCAGTGTATGCAATGAAGGCGCCTTCCTATGCCAACCTGACAGTGCAGGAGGAATTTTAGGTAGGCAGAAATGAAATGTAACCACTCAGCACATTATCCCTTGTTGACATTTTGACCACAAAGACCCATCTGAAATATCCGAATATTGCAAAGGCAAATAAATGAAGCTGTCTTGTTACCCACTCTGTCTGTGTGTTCATTTGCAGAAAATGACCTTTCAGATTCAGCCTGCTGATACAAGTGAGTTTTCTTTAAAGTGGCAAAGAGAGGCCATTCACTCACAACCTCTTCGAATGTTTGGAAAAATAAAGAGGTTTATGGGTTGTGGGGAGGGGTTCAAGTGCTCAAGGGCTTTTCGGAGGATGAATATGAAACTTCTCACAAACTGTGCATGTTGTTCCTAAGATAGCCTTGATTATTTATGGAGGACTGATGAACAGCTGAGCGCTGAAGGATAAATTCAACAAAAATGTGACCATAAAATCTATAATTGCTTGCTGGGATACTGCTCTTTTTACCCCAGTCAGATGGGAAGAATACTACAACACCATCCTCTTGCTGTTGCTATGAGGTTTAAAAAACCTCTGTACTACAGTTACCAAAACTACTATTGATAGCTTAAAAAACACTTTTCAACATGTTTTGCCATCTTAATCTGCATTGCTGTAGCAACTCTGAGACATAGACCAGGATTCTTGGTTTACAGATGAAGGAACTGTAACTAACAGCCCAATCCTATCCATTGCCCCACTCCCACCACTGATGCAGCTTAGCAGAAATGGTACTGTATCTTATAATGTGGGCTAGCTGAAAGAAAGAAATTAGTGCTTGTTTGTGACTTAATGCAGTTGCTTTCAGAGTGTGTTCTTCAGAGTTCCTTGGAGGCTTATCAGTGATTTTTCAGTAAGAAGATCAGTAATGGTGGACAGCCTTTCCTGAAAAGACAACTTGCTCATCACTTGCAACCCATGTTCCTCTGCAAGACAATGTAGGAGATATTTAGGGCAGGCAGTCATATCATGCGGGGCAAGGGTGAAGCTCAGCAGACTTGACCACTGTACACTAGGACATGCCCTGGAATCCTCTTCAATGTATTGGGATTCTGTAGAACAGTGCTTTTCACACATTTAGCACCAGGACCCACTTTTTAGAATGAGAATCTTGTCAGGACTCACCAGAAGTGACATCATTACCGGAAGTGACGTCATCAAGCAGGACATTTTTGACAATCCTAGGCTGAATCCTACCTGCACTTACCCAGAGTTAAGTCCCATTTACTTTCATTGTTAAAAGAACATACATAGTAGTTTGTTAAAAGTATAGGTCTGCAACATTTACATAAGAACATAAGAACAGCCCCACTGGATCAGGCCATAGGCCCATCTAGTCCAGCTTCCTGTATCTCACAGCAGCCCACCAAATGCCCCAGGGAGCACACCAGATAACAAGAGACCTCATCTGCAAACTTAGCCACTTCACTGCTCAACCCTGTCTCCAGGTCATTTATGAAGAGGTTGAAAAGCACCGGTCCCAGGACAGATCCTTGGGGCCAGATTTCCCCAAATGCAGTCATATACCATAGTAGCATCAAGTCTAATATTTAAAAATAAAATAATGAAGTGAATGGGGACCCACCTGAAATTGGCTCACGACCCACCTTGTGGGTTCCGACCCACAGTTTGAGAAACACTGCTATCGAAGTCATTAAGGGGTTCCTTTGTAGATGAACCAATATGGAAGGGTTTCCTGCAGGTAATAACTCATTTAAAGGTTATATATGTGATGCTTTTATTGTTCTTCAGACATTCGAAGAGACATTGGATCTTGTGTCTTCCAGTGTATCTGTCTGTTCTGTGGTTGCCAATACACACTCATCAACTTGGCTGTAGCCATCCCAGGTCACAACCTGAGGTGCGAGATGTGTGGGCAGCAAGACTATTATCTGTCTCATTGTTACTTTTCACACTTACATTGCCTTTTGTTCAAAGCTCTGTTGTATCTTAGGCAATATCTGTACTTGCTGACTTGTTCCAAGTGCCTAGATTGCCCACAAGAATGCACAAACACCTTCCTAGATCGTGTCCTACGTTTTGGTCAGTCAGCCAAATGTATGCTCTGGGAATGCTGAGACAGCAGTGGCCGTGTTGTGCACAAATATACCAAGTTGAGTAAGTTGGGAGGTTAAATGAGCAAGTTGGGAAAGAGGCATCATCTTTTTATATCCTAAAGGGCAGAAAAGGCCAGAAGGGCACAGGAATTTCAGGCTACAAGGAGCTCACAACAGATTCCATAGACGTGCCAGCAGCACTGAACAAATGTTGACTTCAGTGGGAGATTCACATCAGCACATGTTTTGTTTTACTGTAAGAGTTAAAAGCAACTCTCTCTAATCCTTAGCACACTAAGGGAGCAATCCTAACCCCTTATGTCAATGCTTTTCAGCACTGACATAAGGGCAGTGCAGCTCTGAGGTAAGGGAACAAACATTCCCTTACTTTGAGGAGGCCTCCATGAGTGACACCCAACTGCAGGATGCAGCACATGTCCCATTGGCACTGCTATGCTAGTGCTAGAAAGCACTGACATAAGAGGTTAGGATTGCGCCCTAACAGAGTAGCTATCCTCAGCCATCCATCAATCCTGTATGGATGATGAAAATACTGGGAATGTATGCATTCTCCTGAGCTCTCAAAGCCCTTCATTTACATTCTCCCATATGAGCTCTCCCCAAAACATAGATGGGTCCTTGCTCTCAGTGCTTTGTCCTTTACTGGCGGCAGTGAGGACAAAGGCTTTTTTTCTGTGCTGATGCCCTTTCTGTTGGAGCAGCGGCACTTGGACTTTTAGAAAAACATTTGACTAACTCAGCAGTTTTAAAGCTAATTTAATAATCTGGCTTGGATCTGTTTTAGATTAACATTTTTCATTGTTAAGTTTCTTTCAAATTCATTTTAATTTTTTTTGGTAGAAATTTTTATGTGCTTCTTTGGGGGGGCATTTTAGACCAACAGGTTTGAAAATTTTACTTGATATTACTTAGGCATGGATTCTGGCCTATCAGTACTGTCTGAATCTGGCTTATCAGACAGGCTCCCCCCCCCCCAGCCTAATTTGTTCAAGAAGATTGTACATGAGCTTCTACAACAAACCCATTCCTGAAATTTTGTGTTTCTCACGCAAGAAACACAAGGTCATAAGTACCTTCACAATTATTTCTGCAGAAAGTGAGAATTTTTTTAAATAAGTGACAAGGTGTACCGTGCTGCTGATTGGGGGCTCACAGCCCCCAATGACTCTCCTGCAAACTCCTGTGGCACACCTGCAGACCTTTTGTGGCATAGCAATGTGCCATGGCACACTGGTTGAAAATCACTGTTCTAGGCTATTGCTACACTCTTCTCCACTTTTTCTCCTTTCTGTCTTTCTCAGATGGTAGCAGGAGTGGGAAGAGAAGGTGGCCAGGACTGAGAGCCAGGCCAGGAGAAGCAGGAGCCTGCATAGGGAAGGAAACTGGGCAACAGGGGCAATGCAGTGCTTCAAGTGTGTGCAGGGAAGGGGCTTGGGCTTTCTGTGGCATCCAAGGGAATATAGTTTATAGTCACTTAAGAACTAGGGCCACACTGTGAAGGATTTCACTCCACCTCAGCAAATTCCTGTTTGATCTGAAAGTGACAGCTGACAAAAGCACTATGGCATCAAACATGAAAGGCATGGCAAAAAAACCCTTTTCTCATGTGTCAGTTCAAATGGGTGCAGTTTCTCCATGCTGGCTTTGCACATTCCTGGTGAGCATTGGTTCTGGAGATACTGTTGGGCCAATGTGCAGAGTAGGAAGCTCTTAAATCTTTATGAACCCTAGGACAGTGCTTTTCAGCAACCTTTACTGAGGGGCTGTGGCATTGAAATTAGCCCCT
This sequence comes from Tiliqua scincoides, assembly GCF_035046505.1. NCBI lineage: Eukaryota > Metazoa > Chordata > Lepidosauria > Squamata > Scincidae > Tiliqua > Tiliqua scincoides. Next base: position 187,231,013 of record NC_089823.1, read on the forward strand.
CACCGACATTTGACAGAGAGAAAGGGAGATTTTGCATGGTGGTGCAATGTAGCCAGCCCAGAGGGAGGAACTGGCGGCCACATCCAGTGACTCACTTCTGAGGTGGGTTGCAAAGGAAAAGCAAGATGCAACAGGAAGTAATGAAAGGTTTTAAGCATTCTGGGAGGTGTCAGAGCACTGGCTTTTTAAGACATTGGAAGTGGAAATGTACCAGTCACAGTGTTTTTCTTCTGCTTGGAGTTCCTTTTTGCCTTGGAGGCGCTCAAGTTATAAATGTATAACTGCTCCACCGAGGCTCTTCAGGGACTTCTATACCCCTGATGCCTCTAAATGGAGATGCCAAGGAATGAAACTTGCAAAACATATGCTATGTCACTCAGTTATAGCTAACTCAAGTGAGAATTAGGGTTGCTTCCTTTTTTCTTGAAAAAAAAAAATTCCACTTTTTCCTCATGTTCCACATTTTCTAGCATGAAGATACAGGGAGGAGAGAAGTTTCACCTTGTCAATACTGTTTGTCACACAGGTGTTAAGAGCATAGGAACCTTGACAGCCAGAAAAAAGGTAGAAAACACTAGGTAGAGTACAAAAAGGCATTTTATGTACAGAGGAACTTAATGTGATCTGATTGTAAATTGATCCACCAGTGTTAACAACAAATTTGTGTTCACTAGTACAAATTTGAAACTACAGGTTGAGTATCCCTTTCCTGGACTACTTGGGACAGAAGGTGTCTGGATTTTGGAATAATTGCATAAATATATTGAGAAATGCTTCCTTTTGTTCTTTTCACTTTACTCATATGGGTGTCTGCTGACCTCTTTACCATTTTTCAACAATGTCTGTACAGGTACACACCACAGAGCAGAGAACAGAATGTACAGCCTGTTTGTGGGAATGAGCATAAGGCCTTCTGGTGTTCACACTACAGGAAACAGGTTTTAAACAAAAATATCTGGATTTTGGAATAGTCTAGATTTCGGATGTCTGGATAAGGGGTAATCTACCTGTAGTACATTTCAGAAACTAGTCTTTTAAAAAATCATTTCAAAAAGGAGGGCCAAGACCTGTTAAATATGTCCTGTTGCATCCTTTAGCGTTGCTTTGAAGCATTGCTCTTCGACCATTGGATGGAAACAGAATGAAAACAGTGGCTCAAGGAGCACTTTTTATAGGCCTGTTTTCCTACAAATCATGCATTGTCTGTTCCCATGGACAAGATCACAAGTATGGTTACTTAGAAGAGTGCTTCTCAATCTTTTGAGCACCGTGATGCACTTCATTGGCTGCGTCAGCCACGTAGTGTCCCAGAATGCCTTGCGGTGCCACAGCCGGCACCAACGTGCAACTTTTTCATGACCCACCAAAAATTGGCTTGTGATCTACTGGTCATGACCCAATGTTTGGGAACTGCTGACTTAGAAGGAAGTCATGTTGCATTTTAGGAGGTGCGCTTAGAATTGTTGCATTCAAATAGCAAAAACTTCCCCACTTCTTGTAGTTTAAAATGTCTATTGCTTCTTCCAGCCACTAAATTATTGCAGTTGGCCCTTTGATGAGCCTCTTCTCCCAGCCCACTGACCTCTTTGACTACTTGTTTCCTTCTTATAGTCAGCGCCATCTCACCTTTCATTTAATTGAAACATTAATAGACTAATTATGCCTTTGCCAAGCAAGCAACTTTTTAAAATTAGTGCCCTTGTGGTTTAGCACAGGAATAAAGTGAAATTTCTTATAAAGAACGAAAACGGCAAAATGAGCTCTTGTACAAGGAAAGAACTGCATAGCAGGACATAATAATGGCAGTGTGACCAGGAAAAGGTAGGGCATGATCAGCCATGTCACTGTCTGAATGTGGCCACCACTAACAGGCACTTTCAAAGTGGTTGTTCTTATGTTTAATGGAGGGAGAGCAACAGTCACTGTCATCACCTCAGCATAGCACCTTTTCCAGTGATCGTTTGCTCTTTTGTGTCCCTTTGTGTCTTGTTTTAGATTGTGAACTCTTTGAGACAGGGAACTATCTTTTCATATATTTTACCATGTGAACAGCTTTGGGAACATATGATGATGATGATATTATCTTCCTCCCTCCCCCCCCCCACCCGTACAGCAAAAGTGCCAGTTTAGGCCAGACAGGCTGGCTGGTGCTACAATTGCATTCATTCAAAGTCAGATAAAAACCACCAGAAAGCCAGTCCTCAGAAAGATGGAAGGACAACCCAAAAAACTCTGGATTGCAACAATTTGACAGCAGTGTCGTCTGGCTTTTCTGTAATAAATGCATGAATGAATGATGTCCGTTCCAGAAGAATACAGCGGGTAAGGAAGCCGCTTTGGAGAGGGTGCCAGCATTGAATCGCTGAGTGTTTTGCAGCATGTGGCCTTAAAAAGGATCCACGTGAAAGCCTCTGCATCTGAAGACTCCAGGGGAAGTGCAGCTTCTGGCTCAGGCTCTGTGTGCAGCTCACATCAAGTTGTTGCCATGTGAGGCCTTGTTAGCAAGTGTTTACATATTAATGAGGAAGTATTTTTAGCACAGGGCAAAAAGACTGCTGAGAAGCTTCAGAATTTAAAATCTGCTGGTGTTTGTGAATGTGACTTCCAGGACTGCTCTGGATAATTCTTGAGAGGTAGATCTTGGGTAGAGACAATATTTTATGCAGAGATCAAAAGGTACACCTTCGAGAACACACTTTTGAAATCAGGGATGCTCTTTGATAGTCTGTTGGTAGTCAAATATTAAATTCAACTTGTGTATGGAGAACAAATTGCACTAAATAAAACACTCCAGCTTCTGCAACCAGAAAAAGCAAACGTCTGATATCATTGTAAAGTATTCTTCTCCAATAGATTCGCACACATTGTTCAAATATCTGTGATATCCTATTATAAACTTTTGCAGGTCAATGGGAAAAGGGAGCTCTGCAGACCAGGGACAGAGCAGGATGAATAAGTCTGTGGAGTCCAGAGTCCTGCCTCTAGCATCAGAAACTGTACATAGAGCACATTTGGAGACTTTAATACATCCTGTATTAAACACATTTTGAGTATCACTTTCACCGTACACTGAAATAAACTAGATGGCCTTTGAAGTGCCTGCTGGATACAGCTACACTCAGAGTGTATCCTTAACTGGAGATCCACAGGGACACAGCTGTCGCACTGGCCTTGAGTGTTGCAAACACTCCATAAGGCATGTTTGCAATGACTTGGTAGTAAGCTGTGCCATCTGGGAGGCCTATGCCACCCTGTTGATGTGGATCCACTGAAGCGGCCACTGGCAGACCTAAGAGATGCAACATGAGGGGGGCAACATGAGGGGGGGCAACATGAGGGGAGGGCAGTAGGAGGGTGGAAAGGAAGCAGGGAGGGGCATTTCTGGATGGGGGAGGGCAGAACAGGGCGAATCAGACCTGGAGAGGACAGGATCATCAAAGCAGGTCTCTAACCTATCCTAACCCCCTTCCTGGGCTTCCTGGCATTACACGGGGCTGTTCAGACTTGTGCCTGCTATTTAGCAGGAGCAGATCCAAGTAGCCCCATAGGGCAGACTGGGGCATTACTCAACATAAGGAGAAAAATATCCCCCATCCCTGCGGTTTTCAAACTCTCAGGGAGTTTGAGGACTGCAGTAAGTCTTTGCAGGGGAGAGGAGGGAGGCAGCGGGGGTGGGGGGAAAGCAGCGATGTGATCCCCAGGATCATGTCACTAAGAGGGGCTGCAGGGACTGGGATGTACTCACTAGCCCCTACAGCAGCCTTTCGGGTGTGCGGGGAACCCTGCGTGAGCGTCTGCAGCGCCCCCCAGCCTTCTAAAAGTGAAAGCAGAGCGCTTGTGCTCCACTTCTGGTTTTGTGGAAGTAGAGCGCGATCGCTCCACTTTCACTTTTGGAACGTCAGGGAGCCCTACAGACACTCGCGCAGGGCTACCTGCACCCTTGCAGGCTGCTGCAGGGACTCGTGAGTACATCCCAGTCCTTGCAGCCCTCCTTAGTGACTTCATCCTGGGATGCGTCGTTGTCTTCCCCCTGCCCCCGCCCCTTAAGGGGGCAGAGGCCAAGGCTGTCAGGCTGGGGCGTCGTGATGCCCCAGTTTGGATAGCTCTGCCCTGTCCCAAGGAGACCTCCGGTCTGCTCCAAAGCTATGCTGGACACAGAGGAGGCCATGCGGCCTCCGCTGTGCCAGTGCAACATAGGATTGTACTGTCAGTATAGTCACCTCAGAACTTTGCCATGACTCCTGTCATGAGAAGTTACTTTACCTTGATGGAGACTTTGTGTATCCAGTGGTAGTTTTGTTTACTTTACATAAATATTTGTTGTCAGTGCAGGAAACATGTGTTTTGTCCTGTATAAATTGCAGACATCCTTAGACAAGTTAAAATATCAGTGCTACAGTTTCTAAGATAGTCTTCTGTCCCAGTTCACAGAAATAATTGTCTAAAGTGCTTTTAGTGTCATGTCTTTAAAGATATCCCTCTGTGTCATACAACAGTTCAGAATGGACAAAAGGCTGTTACAAATTGGACAACACCGGTGCAGGAATGATTCTTATAAAGAGCCAATTGGGATGTAATAAGTTGTACCAGAATTTTGCTTTTGTATAAGAATCTACGCAGAAATATTGTAGAGCAAACCTGCACCTTTCCTTGGACTGATTCATAAGCAGAATCCTAGATTTTTACCAAGACTTATTCATAGGATTCACCTCCCTAAAAAATATATGGATGACCAATTCCCATACAGTGTTTTCACTTGTAGCCTCTCATGCAATCCTTTTCAAAAGCCAATCAGTGTACTCACAGTGCTATTTTGGAAGAGGCCCAGAGGCTAATTACATCAGATGGGAAATGAATGTATGTAGTTAGTGATCACAGGAGGATGGTGCCAGCCAGGGAATTAGGATGCTGTATTAACTCGTTCGTGGAGTGGTAAAAGTGCAAACACACCTCCAAGTCTCAGTCATTCACTGCTCTGCTCTGCTAACTACTGTGTGCTCAGTTATTTATGGTACCAGAAAATAGTGCAGAGCTGACGCCCACAGCCCTAAAGCACAATTCTGCTTTTGTATGGTCAATGCAGTCATTCACTTTTACGAAGGGTGCCGAGAAGGAGATGAGAGGTGCCTGTTGTGCTTGCATCCCTTGGCTTGTGATGAGAGAAGCTCTTTGCTTTCAGGAATATTCAGCATAGGGTTATGGGGAGTTTGTTTACATGCTTGCATTAAGTGCCAATGGGAAATTGCCCCAACAAGACTGAAAAAGTTACCAATGGTCCTGGCATTGATTGCTTGTCCCTACCTTTTCTAATCGGATGGTAGCACTTGCCAGCTGCTCCACTGTTATCAAGGGATCGCCTGCATGAACAAACTGGATGCCCAGTGTTTCTTCAAGCTGCTGCCGAGCACTGCCTGACTGTAATCTTGTAATTTTTTCCTGGTTTCTATGAGTGGGAGTGCCGTGCCTGTGTGATTTATTATTCTTGTGGGTGGGAAATAAATGCACAGCTGTGTAGAGGCGGAAGCCCCAAATGGTCCCAAGTTAAAACACTGTGTCTTCCACCTCTGCTGTAGAAGGTATCAGGCCCACCATACAGTCTTAGTAGAAAAGGAAAGGGAGCAGAACAATTGCTAGCATTTTGCTCTTGATTAAACGCTCTCTGTCTACCTTTCTGAAGGAAGAGGGGGATGGAAATGTGGAGCAGAGTGATTCTAGACAATCACTGTGCCTCACTTCCTTTCTGCACTTCACATCCTTTCCTTTCATTTCCTTCTCCATTCCCTCCTTCCTTTTCAAACCCAGGTAGGGGAAGGAGGGGCAGTAGCTGGCACACCACTGCATAAAGGGGATAGTATGGCAAGGTGCCTCACAAATTGAGATGGACATTTGGCACATTGATTCAAGTGCCAGGTGGTCTGGGGCCAGGCGTATCCTCCTGGGTAATAAATATGGAGCCAGAATACACACAAGTTTGCGTGTGAGATACTTGCAGGGCAAATAGCGGCTCGGAAGGAAGATTTTAAATTGGGTAAATGGCACAGGGGAGAAAGCTAGAAAACACCTCTCCCCATAACCAGGGCACTGTTCCAATTCCTCCCCTGCTCTGGGAGATAGTCCTCATGGATCTCTCCTGTCTCATTTAGCCATGCCATTAAAGTGCTCATCTCTGACCATGTTGTGCTTTTTGTACAGAGGAATAAACTAAAATATGGAAAGAAAAGTGGATCTGCTCATGCTCAAGAATCCTTTCCAGGAAGCAGGTCTGATGTTCCCATGATAACATCTCTGACACAACAAGCAATATCATGGAGGAATGATTCTCCTTAAAGAGAAGCTTCCTTCAGTCAACCTAGATATGGAATACCAACTAGTGACTCTACTGGAGATCTGTTGCAAATGGGGCAATCATTTATTGGGACTTATCCTGGGGGAACGAATGTGGTATCAATCATTTTACTCAGTTTCTGTGTAAATACATTGAGGCAGACCATGCAGATTTATCAGGGTGTAAGTAAGAGCAATTCCTGGATCTCCGTTTAGGTTTTCTAAAAGGCCGGGGGCAAATGCCTTATCCTGAACACTTTGTTCAGTAGTGACACAACCTGGAATGCTGCCCAAAGCTGCATTTGGTCCACAGCATCTGCACAATTCAGGGTGAGTTGCATCCTCAGCATGGTGGAGGGAGGTGGTGGCAGAGGCAGACTTGAAGTTAAGGGCAATGCCAGTCCACCCGCCTCTTGCCCCCTGCAACGTTCTGCTGATGCAACATGCATCACATTGCCTAATGTAGCCATTTTCAACCACTGTGTCGTGGCACACTGGTGTGCCACAAATGGTCCCCAGCTGTGCCGTGGGAATTTGGGAGGATGCCATTTATCAATAGGACCACTGGGAGATGTGAGCCCCCATTGATAGCACAGTGTGCCTTGTCAATTGTCAAAAAGCTGATGGTGTGCCTTGACCATTTCAGTGCCTTGCCAGTGTGCCGCAAGATGAAAGAAGTTGAAAATCACTGGCCTAATGGATGGGCTGCGCCTTCTTCATGCATAGGACCTTGGAGTTACATTGATTGTTTTCAAGGACTGGTTAGCTTTGGGTTTTGCAACTGTGTTTGCTCTTTGCTTGTTGATCTTGCAACAAGAACTTGTCAGTGCTGCCTAAAATAGTTGGGTGTTTATCCTTTGTACTCTGTCTCCGTTGTACAGTAATTGAGGTAATGAACACGTTTTTTTTTTCAGGAGAGTCTCCCCCTTTTTCTTTTTAAAGCATTTTCATCCATACTTACTGCATACTCTCTTGCCTTTTTTCCTCTTTTGGTGTCCGTGTCACCCAAATTAAGCTTTCCAAATGTTGGAGACTGTGAGCTACTGTCCCTGATTGCTGCCCCCTCCTCCCTGCCTCTGCAGATTTGTAGATCAGGCTGACACCCAATTCCTGTTTTCATTGTTGAGGAGGGTGTGTTAGGAAAACCAGCGTGACCTGCAGAGCTACTGTCTTCTGGTTTTCCTTTTGTGCTAGTAGCTGAAAGTCCTAGAGGGCAAACAATGAGAAGCGAGCTTTTCTGTGTTTGAAAAACAGAGGGAGATACCTTAGAAGCATCTTTTCTTGAAAAGGCATATAAATCTTCCTCCATCTGGGAAGAATTTAAGAACAATGATGAAGGGAAAGAGATTGTTCCGAAGGGCCAAGGTGAGTGCAATGGCACCCATTTGTTATCTGTAATCTGTTTGTGTCTTGTCCACCTACTGAAATACACAAGCTCTTTTTTTCTGTGCTCCAGAAACAAGGGGAGATCTGAGTTGTTTATTTCAGGACAAATAGTTCTTATCCAGTATTCCTGTGGAATTCAGGTATGATGGGGATCCGAAAAGTTTGCAGTTTAATCCCTCCCCTTAGTCCCTCAGATTGGTGCAATGCCCTCCAAGGACTGTGAACAACTTGGTGGAAATATACACCCTGCTAGAGTTCAGTACTAAACCTTCCTTTCATAATGCTTCTCATTATAAAGACAATTAAGAAGCATAACATGGGTTGTGAGATCTTGGCCATTACTAAGCGAGAAGATCCACCACCCCTCCTGCGTAGCATGCTTGTTCCAGTTTACAAAATGAAACCTATTGTAAACAAGAACTGTAGGCAGATCACATGCCTAGACAACTTAGGGCGCAATCCTAACCCCCTTATGTCAGTGTCCAGCACTGCATCCTGCAGTTGGGTGTTACTCACAGAGGCTTCCTCAAAGTAAGGGAATGTTTGTTCCCTTACCTCAGAGCTGCATTGCCCTTATGTCAGTGCTGGAAAGGACTGACATAAGGGGTTAGGATTGCGCCAGTACTGTAACCAACTCAGTTTCTTTTTTCTCCCAGTTTAGTTTTTTAAAAATCAGAAACTAGCATACTAGAGCTAGAGTGACATGAATTGGGAAGAGAGCACATGCAGTGGGAAGGATGGAGTAAAAAAGATAATTGTATAGAACAGGGGTGTCCAAACTTTTTGGCAGGAGGGCCACATCATCTCTCTGACACTCTGTCGGGGGCCGGGGAAAATTTACATTTCAAATTTGAATAAATTTACATAAATTTGAATATATTAGAGACGGAACTTATATGAATGAACTAATTTTACTGAGCTTATTTATAATACACATGAGATCCCGAAAAGGGGGGTTGTTAAAATAATTCCTGACACATATAACACACCTCTTCCTAGGGAAAAGTACAGGACACACTTAAGAGGAGTCAGCATGGGCTACTTCCCCCCCCTCCCATGCAGGAGCATGTTTTTACTCTCTCTCTCTCTCCCCCCATCCTGGCAACAAGCAGCAGCAAAGGAACACAATCAGTCAGGGATCTGGTGGGCACCTGCCCCCCCCCTCAGGACAGGAGTTTGTTTCTCCTCATTCACACAGAGAAGGGAGCTGCCTGTCTCCCTCTCCCAGCCCCTCCCCCAGCCTGCACCCAGCACCAAACAAACTTAGAAGCAGGCAGAGAGCTATGCCCCTTCGCAAACGGACCCCCATCTTCCTCCCTCTTTGCCAGCAACCCCAACAAGCACAAGCAGTAGGTTTCCTCCTCATTCAAACATCCTGAGAGTTCTCCCCTGCAGTCCCCGCCTCCAAAACCGAGCACTCACAGCCCACTCAACCCACACTTTCCTGGGAGTAAGCCCCACTGACTCTATTGGGCTTACTGCTGAGTAGATATGCTCTCCAGCTTCATTCTAACATCCCCGGGACTTCTCCTCTGCAGTGCCAGGCCCCGACCCCAAGCACACTCACAGCCCAATCGGATCCATACTTTCCTGGGAGTAAACCCCACTGAGTCTGAAGGGATTTACTGCCGAGTAGACATGCTCTCCAGCAGCATTCAAACATCCGCAATTTCTCCCTTGCAGCACCTGCCCCCAGCACATGCAAGCAGCACAAATAGACCCACAGTTTCCCTTCCCTCCTCAGTGCCTACCCGTGCCCCCCCAACCCAAACAGCAGGGCAAACAGACCCAGGACTTCTCACCCCCATCAGACACCTGGACTCAGCTGCAGTCTCCCCAACCTAATGGGAGGGTTGTGGATGGGCGGGGCTTCTGCTCTCCTGTGAGTGCTTAGCCTTTTCCTCACTGTTCCTGCGAAGAGCAGTCACGGCCGGGCCAGCAAGGGCTCCAGCGGGCTGAGTGCCCACTGGAGATGGAGGGCTCCCTGGGGGGCCGGATTGGGGGCCCCCCGCGGGCCGCAAGTGGCCCGGGGGCCAGGGTTTGGGCAACCCTGGTATAGAATGACAATAGTTTCACATCCCTAAACAATGCAAACCTCTAAGGACTGAATCCTATCCAACTTTCCAGAGCTGATACAGCCGCAATGCAGCACCCATCTTGAAGAGGCCTCAGTGACTGCCCCCCTCACAAGATGCCGTGCCCCACCACAGGATGCAGTGCGCACCCCTTTGGCACAGCTGCATCAGTGCTGGAAAGTTGGATAGAACTGGGCCCATAGAGTCTGTTTTGCCCTGTTGCATCCTATTTCTAATTCCACCTTTGCATCTGAGAGGCTATTCCTTTGCTGTCAAGTATGATGTGAATGCACTGTTTCTTCCTCAGAGGTTTATTTCATCACATCAAAACTCTGTCCTTTAATGGGTGTGGATTTGTTGCTTTTCTGTCTTTGAATTGCAGAAACAGAGGTCTGTACTTGTTTGCCGCTGTTATAGTCTACACATGTTAGGCATCCCTTATTCGAAGTGCTTGGGACCAGAAGTGTTTTGGATTTTGGATTTTTCTGTATTCAGAATACTTGCATATATATAATGAGAGAACTTGGGGATGGGGCCCAAGTCTAAACAAAACATGCATTTATGTTTCTTATACACATAGCTTGAGGATAATTTTATACAATGTTTTTAATAATTTTGTGCATCAAACAAGGTTTATGCATGAAACACAGTTTGTGATTTTATTTCTTTAGGCAAAAAAGTAAAAGAAAAACAGTCACGTTGGCACTCAAAAAAGTTCCATTTTGGAATATAGGTGGAGTCTCTTTATCTGTAGGGGTTCCATCCTGGACCTCCTGCGGATACCAAAAACTGTGGACAATGAAATCCATGGTTTTTGGAGCCCACCATTGCTCCAAATGCAATTCTGGTCACATCCAGAGCCATTCTGAGCCTCTGAGAGGTTGAGCACAGCCTTTGAGAGGCTTAGAATGGTGCCTGGAGTGGTTTTTTTTGATGACTTCCAGTAAAACTGGAAAAGTCATCAAAAAACCACTCCAGGCACCATTCTGAGCAATGGTGCACAGCCTCTCCGAGGCTCAGAAATTCTCCCAGATGTGACTGGAACGAGGCTCCAATCATGTTTGGAATTTCTGCAGGAGAATAATCCAGGGGATCGGTTTTCGTAGTGGGGCATATTAACAGATGCTGAATCGTGGATAAAGAGGCCCCACCTGTATTCTCTATTTTGGAATTCTGGATAAGGGGTACTCAACATATAACTTACAGATCAGCACTTCAAAAATCCGCCTTATGTGCAAGCTCACTCAACATAGAGACAAAAATAGCATATGCAAAACCACAGAAAAGGACCACAAGGTCCAGAATACCAGGCAGAACAAAAGAAGTGTTTTAGAAAGGACTATCAAGTATTTATTATTCAAAAGCAAATACTTTATGTATTTGCTGTTTGCTCTTCAGGGATCATATGTAAAACATAAAGTTGTGTGTATATTCAGAATTCAGTGTCATCCCAAGTAGGGCAGCAAAAACCTTAACACCCCTTATTGCCTGTCTGAAGGAGACCCATTCAGAACCTAGACTGGTGTTCTCCCATCTCACCTGGTTTCCTGAAACAACTGTAGCCCTAGTTCTTGGATCAAGTGTCTACAAAAAAACGAGTGCTCTCAAGCTTGCAGAATAATAATGTCCAGTTAGTTCTCTTGTTAATACTAATAATGTTATGTTGGAATAAATGCATAAACCCACAAGGTTTTGATTGTTTGCTGCATCTGACTAACAAGTTAGCCCACTCGAAAGTTGTTACCCCAAGGCTGAAAGCCATTAACATGTAAATTTTAGGTAAACAGATTCTTCAGACATAATGCCTTGGTGGAATAATTGGCTCACAGTGGGGGCGCGAGGAAGAGGCAGGAAAACACAGGAAGAGAGAAGGTGGGCTAATGCTCCCACTAGGGGTCCTGACTTTGCATGTTAAGATGCGTCATTAGTTTGTGCACCTGATGTCTCCTTCTGATGGCACCTGGTAAAAAAAAATTTTTTTTTCAGTAGGACTCTGAAATTCTTTGTATTTCGGCTAAGTTCAGATTGAAAAAAGTAAAAGGTGCTGAGCAGTAGTGAAGACACATATGCTTCCTTTGTTGGATACAGAGAAAGCTTGAAAAAAAAACAACCACAAATTTTACAAGTGCATTAATGCTAGCTTCTGGACGCAGAGGGAGTAACTAGTTGGCCTCATAGTAGCAACACAGATGTCTGACAGGAAAGCCAGGAATTGAGATCAAAGGGGAAACTATAAAATAGGTGATAATCTTTTTAGTACACATTGCAGGGCAAAAGAGCAGCTTGGATTAGAAACCTTAACGCATACTGCAGGTTTAGCAGTCCAAAGTGGCTGCTTTGTGTCATACTTGAATTCCATCTTCAAAGATTTCATCATACCTGCTTATGTACAGTGACCTGTGATGTGACATGTGATGAGCTAAGACGACAATGATTATTCCATCAGTGTTATTGTGTTTTAGAGTAACAGCAAAAAGACAGGTCCCTGCAATGATGATGGAACCCAGTGCAGATGGCCTCTCTCAGTAGCTTCATATAGATGTTAAACGATGGTGTTGAGGGTAATGAAACTTTGTGGTACCCTGTAGCATAGATACCATGGGGCCAAGCTGTATTCCCCTAGGAGCACCATTTGGAATCAGCCCTCCAGGTAGGAACCACTGAAACACCATGCTGCCAATCCCCATCTCAGGGAGACCACCCAAAGGATTCCATGGTCAATGGAAGTGAATACTGCACTACAGCACAATACTAGTCATGTCTGCTCAGATCAGTTGTGTTCACTGGGGCTTACTTCCAGGAAAGTGGATATAGGATTGCTGCCTAAGGCTCTACTTGTATGCACACTTACCCAAGAGTAAACCCTGCTGAATGCAGTGGGATTTGTTTCTTCATGAACATGCATTGGATGTATTATAAGAGATAGTGTCTTGCCCAAGACCACTCAGTGAGCCACATCATCAAAAGGGGACTTGGCCTCACCACCCAAAGCCCAACACTGTATCTATCATGCCACACTATTTTTATTACCAAACTGGTTCCAAAATAATTAGACACTTCAGGCATATTACAGTATTGGCTGTACTTGTCAGGTTTATGATCAGGACATAGCAGGAGGCCTCACCCACTGCAGAACAAGTGTGAGCAATACAAATAAGCAGCTAATGATTAACAGCAATGTCCGTGAGGCAGACCAGCACAGTCCTAACCCTCAAAAGGAAGGGAATAGCTGTGTAAACAGCCCTAACAGGAGGACCCAAAGCTCAAGTCACTTTGGATTATTTGCACTGCAACATGTTTGGTAATGTCGGAGCAATGGAAACCTGGCTCAGGGACACGGAAGAAGACTGATACAGCCAGATCTCCCAAATAGGATGCTTGTTAATAGCATAGTACCATGAATAAAATCCGTGACATTTGGGGGCAGAAATGAAGGTGAGCCAAGAACTGTACCTTTAGAAATTTGACATCTGTGCCGTGTTCCCCCTTAGGGAGACATGCACTCTGACAGAGCTCTCCTATATCAAGGCCGCAGCCAAAACCTTCTCACCACCCACCACTTCACATCTGATCTGTCGTTTCTGTTTGAGTCTCTGGAAAGCCGCAGTGATCCAAAAAGGGACTCTGGGGTGTGTTAATCATTCCATTTGATCCAAGTCTGCTGAACTAGTTTCCAAAGCAGCTGCTGTTTTCTTTAATTAGCAGCAAAAGAAGACTCAGAGGGGAGAGGCACCCAGGCATCAAATAGACTGAATGTGATGCTGGTGTTTCATCTGTCATGCATTGTTTGATAAAAGAAGTTACACATTCACCATTAATTCTGAGTTGTTGTTTCATATCAAACATTTCTTTTTTAAAGGAGCAAGCCTCAGAAATCTTCTTGTATTCTCCTCCCTATAGGGATTTTTTTCTTTTAAAAAGGAAGAAAAATCTTGAAGGGAGAAGGAAGCTTTCTGAAGTTGCTCCTTTAAAAAAAATGTTTAATATGAAAGTACAACTCATAATAAATGGAGAATGTGTAACTTCTTTTATCAAACAATGTGTGACAGAATAATATCCATTATTTCAATTCAGACCGTCACCTCTATTCTTTTGAAATTACACTTTGATGCAACCCAATACTGTGAAAACAGTACTTCCATGTATGCTCTGCCCAATATCTAAATTCTCCAGATTGCCCATTTCTAATAAGTGAGGTTGTACTCTGGATATGCAATCACATTTACTGCATAGTTTTCCACTGTATGTGGGAAGGAATGACTTCAGGTACTGTAGAGCAGTGTTTCTCAAACTGTGGGTTGGGACCCATTAGGTGGGTCCGTGAGCCAATTTCAGGTGGGTCCCCATTCATTTCAATATTCTAGTTTTAATATCTTAGACTTGATACTACCAGCGGATGTAACTGCATCTGGGGAAAAGTTACAGATCTCTGCTTTGAACAGGCTACTGTGTATATGTTTCTAACAATGATAGTCAATAGAGTTTACTCCTGGGTAAGTGTGGGTGGGATTGCAGCCTAGGGTTGTCAAAACTCTACCTCACTTCCGGTCATGACATCACTTCTGGTGGGTTCTGACAGATTCTCATTCTAAAAAGTAGGTCCTGGTGCTAAAAGCTTGAGAACCACTGCCCTAGAGGGCTTAAAAAAGATGGTTGTTTGTATTATGTTATTTAAATTGTGATGCAAGTTTTAAAATTCCCATTGATCAGCACTGAGATTGAGCTAACAGAAGATTGGATTGTTTTAAAACTCTCCACCTGGCATCAGTAATTGCAGTGTGGCTCACTTGTTCCAAGGGTATATCATCCACTTATTAATGGTTTACTGACAAAGAGGCTTCAATAGAGAAGGGACAAGCTTCACCTTATCCCCGCCTTGTGCTGTTAATGATGTATCTCCTGAATAAACCATGAAGTAAAATTGCCCACCCATTCAATGCACTGTAATACAACTGACTATGCAGTTTGGGATCTTTTGATCAATGATTCTGTTGTCTAGTTAGTACATTCCCTGAGGGGGTAGTGTGTGAACCATAACTTATTTGTGATCCTCTAGGTTTAAATGACCATCTGAATTGAGCCAGAGGCTTCATCTTATCTTGGGGCTGGTTTATTCCTTGAAATCAACATGTGACAACTTATCAAATTGTTCTGCTTAATAGACGTTATGGGTTGCTTGTTGGCAGCAGCTTACCTTTCTGATGCCATGTTTCTGATGGAGGCTGCTCACTGAGTGGTAGGGTCCATGGGGAAGAACGACCATGAAGAATGATTTATTCAAGTGTTGTTTCAGGCACTACTCAGAGGCTTGGCCCCTTTTCACGCATTTATATCCTGTGAGCTTCAGGAATGCACTCATTCTACCTTCTCTACTGGCATGCCAGCGTACTGTGCAGTTAAATACTGGTATTTAAATCACCTGTGGATTAAGCAGTGGCCTCCTAGCACAAGGGGAGAGGACAGGTCATTCTTGCTCACAGTGCATTGGATTGGGCCACTTGACACAGTATCATCCAAACCAGTCCAAGCTATGTTTTTCAGTTTGGGAAGGCCCACCATGGGATAGTAGTAAGGTACAATAAAAGGTGAGAGTCCCACTCTGAGTCTACGCCAGCAGTGTCCAAACTTTTTGGCAGGAGGGCCACATTATCTCTCTGACACTGTTTTGGGGGTTGGGAAATAAAGAATTACTTTATATTTAAAATTGGAATAAATTTACGTAAATGTGTATATTAGAGATGGAACTTACATGAATGAATGAAGGTCTCACGATAGCTCAAGGTCTATAAAAGACCTTGCACAAAGCAAGGCTGACCTTTCCTTTGCTGCTGCTGCTTCTCAGACATGAAACAGCAAGCAGTGGAGAGAGCCCATGGCCTGCAGCTCGTGTGAGAAGTCATACAGTCAGCCCTCACTCTGAGAGTAGTTGCGTTGGGCCAGTGTGGTCTCCAGCAAGTCTCCAGAGGGCCAGAGGCTCATTGGAGACTGGGGGCTCCCTGTGGGCCTGATAGGAGATCCTCACAGGCCGCAAATGGTCCCTGGGCCAGGGTTTGGGCACCCCGTCCTAAGCTAAAACAAAAACTGCCTCACCTATTATTTTGTATCCATATAAAATGCAATGGCAATTTCTCTTTCACCTCCAATTTCCTGATGTGTTTTCCAAATTACTGATTTATTTTTTTTAAACTGTGACCCATTCCTGATGCTGACGAGGAGTTTCCCAGCTGCTCACCGGATTTTCCAGGGGTACCCTCTTGGAGAGAGCCACCTCCACCCCACTGCAGCTCACTTTCAATATCTTCTGCTGCTGCTTTTCTTACTCCATTTTCATTTATCGACGCTAATCTGCAAGGCTCTAAGTCAGGGTGAAATTTCAAAGCCTGCTGCTCTCCGTCTGCTCTCTTCAGCTTGCCATTCAATTTTGGAGAAAGCTGGAGGGGAGGAAATAAAAGTGGCTACATCTCAGCACCTGTTAAAAAGAAAATGTGCTTCAAGGCAAAGGGGTTTCCCCCTTCCATCAAGTTACCCAAAGTTATACTGAATGTGAGTCCAGGAATTTCAGTTTTTGTGTAAGTCGTCAAATGTTCATTTCAGAAGAATTTGGACCTGACATTTTCCCTGATGTCTGTCTCTGTTGCCCCATGTCTCTTCTTTTTCTTGAGGCACATATCTCTGGACATTTCATTTGCATTCTCTTTCTTTTTATGCCCCACATATTAATCTCCTCTTTGCACTACCACAGGTCTCCTGACATCCCTTTTCTGTTACCCAAATTTTGGCCACTCACAACTCTCTCCATAGCCTTATTTATCAGCTATTCTCTTTGTCTCTCCAACTCACACTCTCTCCAACCCACGCTCTCCTCTTTGTCCATTCCATTTTTTGTTTCCCCCTTTTCCACTGGTTTCCCCTACCACAGATACCTCTTCCCCTCCATTTCTCAGCTACTCCCCTTTTCTCATTGCAACAGGTCCCTCTGCACCCCACGTTGCCCCATTTTTTCTCTCTGCACGCCAGCATGTAGTTCCCTCCTTTTCTTCTTCTATCTAGTCTATGCCATCCTTGTTTTCACTCACATCAAATATGTCCCTATACACACATAGGTAGAAGATGATGATGTCACACTTGGATCACTCCACCGCCTTCTACAAGGATGAGCTTACAACCTGCTTTGTAAGATGTTGGTCTTGGAAGACTGATGCCAAAACATCAGTAGGCAGCAGTGTGACTATGACCCAATCAGGTTCACTGCCCAATGCAACCTCTTACTCACCACTGCATGTGCACCCCAACTCCAAAAGCAAAAGCTCCTCACCTCCTCACCACACTCTGTCATCTCACGGAGTTTAAAGGGATGAGTTCTCTTCAGATGTTGAATGCTGCATGAATATGGAGCTAGATGAGAAGGCAGCACTGTGCTCCTTCTTTGTGTGGGGTTTAAAGGGACACATTTGCTTTAAACTTCAAAACGTGCAAGGATGGAGCGCAGTGAGAGAAGTGGATGATCCAACTCTTGCTCACTTTCAGCAAGTGGAGAGCAGATCATTGCAACTCGCATCAGTGGCGGGTTAGAAGGAGGCAACAGGAGACTTGGGGTGAAGGGTACCCCAAACCCACTGCCCCCTTGCTTCTCCCATCATCAGCTGCTGACACAAACTGCATCAGGTTGCTTCGTGGCTGGGCCAACTGTGACCATTTGCTCTGCTACCCTAAGTGGAATAGCACCTTTTCAGCATATTAACCTAATGACCTAATAATGTAGTTTTGAAGTTAATTGTTTGACTGGCCAAGAAGAATGGATGTGTACACAACCTTAAGAAAAATAATTCCTTAATTGCTTCCGTATTAGTAGTTGGTAAGTGGCATATTATTGTTTCATAGGGCGGTGAGGGCTGATTGCACAGCAGTGCCCCTGCAGCTGCTAGCTGGAAATAGGTTGGTTTGTTTTAGTTTATGGACAGGGTGTTTGTTTATCTTGTTACTTAAGCCAAACCTGCCCCATGCCCTTTTCAGCATTTGAGCTCTCAGCCCAGCCCGTCAAGCCTCCACTTCTGAGATGATTTGCACCCCACCTAGTGTCAAGCTTTCCTAGCAACCTGTTGTGTTTTGATGGAAAGTCTCTAGCATCCTGTTTCCAATTTCCTCTTTCTTTTCAGGCCCATCTTTTCTTTCTAGGTTTAATTTTCTGACCCTGCAATGTGCTGGGGCATTTTTTATATCTGTACAATAAAAAAGGAACAAAAAAAGCAAGATTTGGGATTTTAAGGCAAGCATTTAGGAAGGGGGACAGATAAGATGGTGTGCTGGATCAACCATTCAAGAATCCTCCCAACTCGCTTACTGTGATTGTGCAGATACAAGTAACCCCTCTCCCATTAATAATAGTTTTAAAAGTGTGTGCATTTGAGAATGATATGAAAATCAGGGCATTCCATCTATCAAGCCTGAACTAAAAATATTAAAGAAGTTCTGAGACTTCTCCCAAATCCACCAAACCAGTTTTAAGAACCATGGAAAGTCAGAACATAAAACGAGAGATAAAACCTGGCAGCTGTGGCTCTCTTTAAGTCCCCTCTCTAGAAGCCCTTATTGTGTTGCCTGCAGTAAAACTTCCCCAAGGTTGATCTTTGCTTCTGCCCATTAGGGAGATAAGAATATTTATTGGGATTCCCACTTAAGAGTCCACCTGTCAAAGAAGTCAGGGAATATATGTGAGTTTGGGAAAAGGGATTTGGGTAAAACAGCTCAAGGATTTTGTGAGTAAAAAAAATACTACCTTGTTCCATCTTGTCATTAAAACTGGCAATTTTTTTTATCTTTGGGAGATTCTTTTCAATTTTACTTGCCTGGCCAGCATAATCCCCATGGCAATTATTAGATGTTGTTTCATGCAAAGCTGCCAAATGCATGCGCCATTGTATTGGAAAGTGCTGTTTTCTGCTTCTGATATCAGCTGTGGTTCAGTGAGGAATAGATCAAACAAAAGTAACAGATGGTTCTGTCAGTTCACACATGACAGTGTAGATCACCCAAATCTACCAAGATTTCAAAACCCAGAAGAGGTAGATTGTGGAGCTTTCTACACAACAGGCTAGAGGAAAGCAGTTTAGCTCTTAGAATGCTGCATTCAAAGACAGTAGTAAGATTAGGAATCTGGGACATACGGTGCAAGGGCAGTAGGTGAGGCAGAACTACCCTTTTGTACTCCATGGAAAGACACTGCAGCTGCCCTGTCTGCTTACACCTGAGGAGGCTCTTATACCCAAGAAAGCAGGTGTAAGGAGAGCTTCCTCAGCAGGTGGGGCAGCTGTGGTGCTTTTCCATGGATTATGATGGGGCAGTTCTGCTGCACCTGATGCCCCTGCACCACATGTCCCTGTTAGGAATGGGCTTCAAGTGTAACTTAGAGCCCAATCCTATGGGCTCTGAGCACTGGTGCTGAGCATGGTTAATGTGCCAGAAAGCATGTATATGGCACCCAGATTGTAAGGAGTGCCAACGCTGGCCCAGCACCAGATGAATGCTGCCCAGAGCCAGGGAAGAGCTCTGGGCAGCAGTAAGCTCTTTTGAGGTGACTGGGGGGTAGGACTGACAGAGCTCTGCTCCACTGGATCCTGTCTTCCTTGTTGGGGTATAAAACCTGACACAGAGGCTCTCAGGTCTACGCTGACAGAATAACTGGCATAGAAGCCTCATTATGGGGCCTGGGGCTTCCCCCCAGGAGACCTCCAGAGGCCTCAGCGGTATTGCTGGATACAGTGGTAGCCATTTTGGGGATAGGATTGGGCTGCCCTAGCACAAGTCTATACTTGTCTACTCAGAAGTAAATCCATTGTCTTATGTGTGCCTCACTTTCTGAAAAATATGCATCTGATTGCAGTGTAAGTTCCACAGTAATATGCGTACCTTAAATGTTCATTTTGCTTGACAAAGATGTGTATGAAACTCAAAAACTTGCAGCATTTTAAAAACAGGTCAGTCTGAAGCAGAGAGGTGCTAGTTGTTGAGATGTAGTTTGCTTAAGTATTATTTGCATTCCCCCCCACCGCTTGCATAATAGAGTACTTGCATAATGTTGCTTTGTTATATCCCAAATTAATATGCCATTAGACATACAGGTCCTCATTATTCTAGAGGATTCCTTCCCAGAACTCTCCTGGATGGCAAAAAATGCACTGATTTTTAAAATCAGTTTAAAAAACAAAATCCCTTTGCTTGGTGATTTAAAAACAGCCTTGCTGACCTTTTGAAATGCACACAGAGACAAGGTAGCAATCCCTCCCTTTACCAGGAGCCCCAGGTTGGGGGGTGGGGGAGAATGGAGGCGATAATCACTGCCATTTAGCCTTCTTTCATGTGCTCAGGGGGAAGGGAGGGGTTTGCCTTGTGCCTGGAGAATGATTGATGGATTGTCAACCAGCTGCCCTCTCTCAAATTAATGAGGCTATTGTTAAAGGGTACTTCTCTTCAGGCCAAGATAGAAAAATCTGTGGATACTTAGGTTATACCTGTAATCACTTGCATGACTATCTCTCTACAATAGTAAAAAGCAGTTTTTTAAACTGTGATTTTAAAGGGATGCATTTTTCCCCTTCTCCAGGGATCAGCACATTCCTTTTCATTTGCAGTGGCCTTTCATGCCAAGTCAAATCCATGTATAACAAGGTTGGACCTGTATATGTTTAAAAAATCATAGTGTGTATAAAGGAAAAGCTCCATCACTCACACTACATCTTGATCCATCCTATGATGTACTCCTGCAGCTCTTTTTATATTTTAAACTTTGAACAAAATATTTTCTATGTGCAAAATCTATTCATAACTGGAGCATAACAGATGTCTTATAAAGCTTATTTTGCTTATCTTAATATGAAAGAAGCTATGTTTTGAAGACCTTTTACTGATTCAAACAGTAACTTTAAAATGGTGCCAATTTTTGAGTTTCACAAACCTCTTTGTCAGACAAAATGAGCATTTTGAACACAAAAGACAGAATAAGCTTTTATGTCTCCACATTGACCTCGCTTGGCACCTTCTGCTCCTAAGTGAGAAAGTCAGTGGACTGTGTAAAAATCACTTGGAGTAAGCCAGTGGAAAGCCCTGATAATTAGCTAATTTACTGATAATTAGAGTTCCTCTGTAAGAAGTGGCTGCTACTTGCTGGTTTTCCTGTTGCAAAAATTGGGGGTGTCCAAGTAAGACAGTGTCACGTGCATTAATTTTGTAAAGCTCAGGCAATCCAAATGACTCTAATGAGAATATTATAGCAGGTGTTGTGGAAGTTCACCTACTTTATGATGAATTGTCTTAACAGGGTACTCTTCCACTCACCCTAAATCATGCGGAAGGAAGCAGCTCATGGTATGAAAAAGCCCAACCTGAATATCTGGTTGTGCTTAGCAATTGGGTGGGGATTTTAATGTTGAAAACCAATCCTGCTGTTTAATACAGTCAATTTGACACCACCTCCTTTCTTTATAAGACACACCTTGATACACTTGGCTGCCAGTAGCACAAACACCTCTCTTTGTGTCCTAGTGCAAATAGAGGAGCAGAGGCAATAGCTACTGATTTGATTAATTACAGCCAGACAGAAATTAAAATCACCTTCTTATATTGGGCTCTGTGTATGTTTTCTTAGGAATATCAATGACTATGGGTAGCAATTGCAAAAAAAAACAAAGCACTGATGTTGATTGCTGTCCCACTGGAAGAAGGGATAAAAGCACCAACATTCCTATATTCTTTGGCTATTGATCTACTGTTCCCTGGACTGAGGAGAGAGCCTGGGGGAGGATGAGGAGGAATGCAGGGGTTCCCTGTTCAGCTGATAGATAAACCTGTCTAAGCTGGGCACTGACGTAGTTAGCTACCCTTGGTGCATCTTGCTCAGCGCATTTTAACCCACTTGTATTTTCACCATTATGGTACCTCACAATGTGGTGGGTGCTGCTTGGCTTGACCATGACCCCATTGGAAATGGATATGACTGGTATAGTAGTACGTCACTGGGCAAGACATGGCTTTCCAACTGCCTGACCCTTCTAAGGAAGTATGGTTAGGGAAAGGAGGATCAGAGAAGAAACATCAAGAGGCAGCAGCAACAATTGTGTTGAGTCAGTCTTCATTTTCCAAAGTTTTCCAAAGTTGTTGAATATCAGTCTTCCTTGTCAGTTCAGGGCACTGACAAGCCCTGGTGTTTGCAGGAATTCGCTTGAAAGCATGTTTCTAGTGTCATCACTAATCAGCCCCTTCACGAGGTGAGCTGTGCTCCTGCTCAGTTTGCATGCGGAAAAACAGGAGTGCCTAGGAGAGTTCTTGAACCATTTTTAGTCTGGTCAGCAGTTCTCTTATTTCATGTGGGGAACAACACTAGCTGGTCCAAAAACAGCATGTGAGTGACTTTGACACTACACAAAAGCAGGTGAGAGTTCAGTGTCCTCTACAGCAGGTCAGAATACTCCAGAGTATTCTAAACATTCACCTTCCTTCTGCCCCCTCTTAGCACTTGGCAAAGGCTAACTTGATTTGGGCCAAACAAGATGAGACTACTCTTTTTACTTTTTAGTAAACCCCAGACTAGATGATGACACGTTCATCATCACATCTAGTTTGGCCTTAGTCTGCCAAGAGATTGCTGAATCATCATCTTAAATCTCACAGAAATCTCACATTAGTCCATTAGAAAAAGACTTAAAATACAATACATGGATTTTGTAATAATACCTTCCTTTATTAGAGCCAATCAAAATATAATAAAGAAGTTCTCTAAAACTCTTCTTCAGGCTGAAAGATAACCAAAAGAAGTGGGGGATAATGATGGTAAAGCCTCTGCAGTTTGTAACACTCTTAAAACATTTTATGTTTCCAAAAAATGGGGGTGTAGCATTCTTGTTTCTTTGTCCCAGCAGCCCATGGTGTACACTGAAACTTATATATGACTAATCAAACAACATCTGCATAAAACTAATTGTACTCCATCTTAAGATTGTTCCATCACAAGCCTATAGGACTGCAGCCTTAGAAACTGCACAACTTATGCACCATGCCTTCCTCGTAGTTTCTTCCCTTTATTTTGCTTAACATTCAGCCTGAAAAAGAGCTCTGGTGAACTCAAAAGCTTACTAATTACTTTATGATATTTTAATTGGTCCTCCTAATAAAGGTCTTCTGCTTCTCCACTGTTTTGGATTTGGCAGTGGACTAGGGTACCAACGCAGCTGCCTGTGTTTTTATTCATACATGTATAAAAGAGGATCATTTGTTTATTTATGAAGGAAAAGCAGAGATTCCCCATGTTTTTGCCTATTCCTTCTGCAAAGATTATGTTTCTACCATTAATATGAGGTTACTCACAGTAAAATTTGATGTTGCTGTCAATTCCATAAAGTTTGATGTTAGCATTGATTGGTCTTTGGCAGAGTGAAAAGGTTAGTCCCAGAAAGAAGTGAGCAGACATTGACTTTAGCTGGTTTCAGTACTAACTCCTTTGCAAGAGCTGCTGTAGCCTTTGAGGGTGGTTGGGGTGCATATGTTCAATGTGATATTTCAGCTACTAGCTCTGGCTGACCTTTAGCTGACTCCCTGCTCCCCTACAGTGTCTAGTACACAAGCCAAGGATTGTAAGTGCAATCCTCCTTTAAAAGGGTAGATCTTCCAATCAGGTTTCTGTGTTGCAGACATTTATGGTCAGCTTAGCTCACTTTTATCTTTGTTATATGAATACTCTGCTGATGGAAGACCTTGGAATCCTACAGCTATAGTTTACAGCATCTGTTCTGCTGACATCCGCCCTGTGGATAAATAGTGCTTACTTATATACCACACAACCACCTTGATGTGGTTGCAAAAGACCCACATCAGCCAAGTAAATCTATCTCCAAGAATAACCCTAGGAATGTGTATATCTCAACTTTAGCCACTCTGAGTCAGTCACTCTGGAGTAAAGCAAAATAGGGCTTCTTGGCTAAACCTGTAGTGACAGCAAAACCTGGAATTGAACTTAGCTTCATTCTCCTTTAAACCAAAGTAATCCTTCCCCTTGACTGACCTCAAGCAGTCTGAACGCTGTCTACAGGAGTGGGGGAAAAAACCCATTCATTTTGTGCAAAACCTACTCATCTCCATCCATAGGCAGAAAAGCAAATTGTCCATGAAGCAGTAAAGCCACAACCTGTTTTTCTGTCAGATGCACTTACTGATGAGAAGGGCTATGAAGTAACTCTCCATGTAAATGGTTTTCATCCTCCCACACTAACCCTATCATGTAACTTCACTAGCCCAAGATAGCTGAAATTCTGAGAGAGAATAGCATGTGTTTTTCTTTGGAGGGAAGGAGGTTCACAAAATCAACATGAATATACTCTGCAGAGCTCTATTGGGTTAGGAAAATATAGGGTTGGTAATGGCTTAAGGTGTTTTTAGCGTGCTTTTCACTACTTTTTTTTTTTTTTTTTTGCACACTCATTATTTCTGGGAATCCAGATGAGATTTCTCCCAAACCACTGTATTCTCCTTTGTTCTCTCTCTCTCCCCTCTCCCCCAACCCATCTCATCCTTTTGTGTTTCTTTTAGCAAATGCTGGTTTGTAGGACCAGGCAAGTTACTCTTGTAATTCTTTCAAGTGTAAACTAACATAAAACCAGGTTCCTTGTGACATGTTTTATGATGATGTGTAACCCTGCCACGCTCACCCCTCCATTATCAGGCTGCCCCTCCACCATTACCTGCTCTAAAATGTCATCTTTCTGCTAGGATGTTCCTACAAGTGGAAACTACCTCATTTGCTCTTTTCACTTTCATTTTGTCTTGAGACTAAAGCTAGACTGCAGATTTGAAGAGAAAGCATATAAGTGTTGTTTTTTTAAATTAAAAGTGTCATATACAGTATGTGCAGCTTCTCTTCAGCCCTGGTGCTTATGTACAAACTCAGATGCAAAGATAAATGAAATTGACAAGTTTGCCTCCCTTCACCTTTGTTAATTTCCAAAGCTTTGTTAATTTCCAAAGCTCCATAATTTCCATCCATCTCTCTCTTTTTCTCTCTGAAACAGCAGTGGTGTATTAGCTGTTACAGAGAAAGAGACTGGTATGCAAATTTCATCCTGCAGGAATGACAGCAGAACTTTAGTTAATATGTGATTCTTCTCTTCCTTGGAGCAGCAGCAATGGCAGTCAGAAGAGGGAAAAGGTGGTTAGTTGAAGGTCCACCATCAGTGGCACTGGTGGCTCTCTTCATCTACCAGGACACACATACAGGTTGAGCCTCATTATTCACGTGGGTGCCATTCCAAGCACTCAGGTTGATGGCAAAAAATGCAATCAATTTATAAAACAAAGTTTCTTTGCTCCAGTGATTGAAAAACAGCCTTGCTGACCTTTGTGATGTAAGATAAGAGTCATTAAGAAGACAATCCATCAATCAGTCCTCCTCCAAGCGCTTCACTCAGTCCCTCCCTTCACCAATGCAAGCATGCTCAGGGGGAAGGGAGGGGTTCGCTGGAGAGAGAAGGATTGATGGATTGTCAGCCAGCTGCCCTCTTTCTCTCTCTCATTAAGGAGGCTTTTGTTAAAGGACTGTTCAGTTTTTTAAACTGATTTCAAAGGGATGCATTTTTTCCCTTCTCCAGGGATCAACACATTCCTTCTCATTTGCAGTGGCCATTCATGTTGAGTCAAATCTGTGTATAAAAATCTGTGTATAAGTGGGCTGAACCTGTACTGGTTCATGAAACATGAAGGGTCACTAGGGCTGCAATCCTATTCACACTTATCTAGGAGTAAGTCCTGTTGAGCTCAGTGGGACGTGTTTCTGAGTAGACATGTCTAGGATTGTACTCATATTGTTAGTGTTTTGGAGATACAGGATGGAGTCTAGGGACTGTGCTAAAGAGGTATCATCCCACCTTCCATCAACAAAGAGATATTAATGAGCCCCATCTCTTGTGCTGATTTAAGTGTCCACTTAAGGGCCAAAAAATGTCTGACTTGAACTCAGTGATTTCCTGTATAGAAAATATTTTTCTGGCTCAGCATGGGTTTAGTGTTTTTATAGAATTGCTATTTGTTAATCTTATTGTTAAAATGTTTTGCCAATTTTTCCTATATATTATGAGTGTAATGTATACCATTTGCTGTGACCACACACTAAGTTAGAAATGCAGTCAGTGTGTGGTCAGTGAAGAAGGGAAAGTCTACCAGAAAGGTTGATACAACCTTCACCCTTGTACAGTTTCCCTTTGTTCCAACTCAGTCCCCGGGATTACAATACAAGAACATTTCCAGATCTCCAGGAAACTCCTCTGTTCCATATACTCTATGCCTGTCCATCAAGATGCATGGAGAAGCAATGTGTGGGAGATAGGCGAGGTCTGCCAAGAACCACATTTGATGCTTCATTAAAATAATCTCTCTGGCAGTTCTGAAGCAGCAGTTCTCACCAGGTTGGTGGTCTGTCTTAGGAGATAGGTGAACCCTGCAGGATTCCAACACAGAACATAGACCATTTATTCATTTATTCTGTCAAAGTACAGGATGGCTAATTTGGGAATTGCTGAAACACCAAACTTTGGTCCTACCCCAGTTTTTCTGTCCCCTCAGGAACCTTGCTACTTTTGATTAAAATTTCACGGAACTGTGCATTCTTAAGAACTTCTCTGCCCTTGATTGCAGTTCCTCCTGTAAATGTCTTGATTTGTTACAGTTGAGAGTATTTCAAGGAATAGGTCATGCTGTTAATTAGGATCCTAGGAGCCCATATGGAACAAAGTAATGGATATTTGCTCACACAAAATACTTATTTTGCAGATGCAACTCCTGGATAAATTCCCTATTGAAGGAGGCCAGAAAGATCCAAAGCAAAGAATCATCCCATTTCTTCCAGGTAACAACCTAATAACGAATGTGAATACCTTGACAAAGCAATGGTTTAAGGCCCTCTGAAGAAATAGGCTGAATTTTCCACAGGTGCAGAATACAACTCTTAGAATCATGGAATATTAAAGGAACCTTGAAGGCCATCTAGCCCAATCCCCTGTTCAATCCAAGCAATGGCTTTCCTGACAGATGGCCATCCAGCCTCAAGGAAAGAGAGTCCACTGGTGCTTGAGGCAGATGGTTCCAGTGCCAGGCCGTTCTTACCTTAAGCCTAGCCTAAATCTGCTTTCCTTTCATTCCAACCTCTTGGTTCTAGTAATCTTATATTGCCTTTCCTCTACCCCATACACATAGAACAGTCCTTCCCAAACTCCTACAAGAGATTTGGGAGCACTGTAAGTGTGTGCAGGGGACGGGCTATGACAGCAATGCGATCCTCAGGATTGCACTGCTGGGGGGGAGAGTTTAAAAAAAACTTACCTAAGGTGTTGCTGGCCTCCAGAGGATGCAGGGAGCTCTACAGATGCCTCTGTAGGTCTTTCCAAACCTCCAAAATAGTTCAGAAACCAAACAAAAATCACTTCCTGTTTTCAATCAAAAACCATTTCCGTTTTTTGATTATTTTTTTTTATTGTTTTGGAGGTTTGGGGAGTCCTGCAAAAGCATCTGTGGGGCTCCTTGTATCCCCTGGATGCCAATAGTCCCTTAGCTAAGTTTAAAAAAAAAACCAAAACCCTCCCCCACCAGCAGCAGGGCAATCCTGGGGATTATGTTGCTGCCTTCCCCACCCCTTAAAAGGGCAGGGACAAGTGCTTCCCTGGCTGATGGGTTGTGACCCTCCAGTTTGGGAACCACTGACCTAGAAGATTGAACTAATCTTCCTGACTAAACCCAAGGTTGCCATTAATAAATAAGCAACAGAGTTGAGAGTTACTGGCAAAAAACACATGGAAGTTAATACAGTCAGCCCGCATCTTACACAAGGTTTATTATGTTCCATGACCAGGGGAAAATTGAGTGGGAAGGGGAAAATTGAGTAAAGTTCAAACTGCCCTGCATGTGAATAATATGTACTGTCTCTTTAAAAACTACAAGAGGTGTGTGGGATCTGATACTGGCAGAGGGAACAGCAGCTTCATGTATTAGTAAGTGGAATTGCGGACTTGCCTGCACCATTTAAACTGTTGTTTCTCTCTCTCTTTGTTTGCCAAGTGCATATGCTTGAATTAATGCAAGTGAAGTGTGTGTCAGATGTGGGCTGATAATATTTTGATATTTATTAAGGCCATGACAGGCTTGAAATTGGCTACAGTGAGACACATGGGCAATGACATTAAGCCAGTGTAGCTGTGAGTATGAAGGTAACTAATTGGCTAGCCCAATCCTAATTAAATCCCTGTGCAGCAATTCAGCAGTACCGACAACTTTCACTGTCTTCTGTGGGGGATTTTTGGCTACTGAAGGTCTCCTTGGGGTAAGGGGATAATTGTTCCCTTGCTCTGGCATAAACCACAGCAGCCTCTGTTGGTCAACTCAGACATGTGCTAACTTGATTGCCGGCACAAGTGTGCATTGACCAGGGAGGGGCAGATCAGGCCCGGGATGGAGGTCAGGATTCAGCGTGTGCTGCCATTGAACCCCCCCTCCCAGGTCCAATCCATCCTCTCCTCTACCTGATCACCTTCCAGCCAACCCCACCTCCCTTCAAACCCTGCACTGGCCTATCTGGGCTGGTGAATCTTCAGCTGTCTGCTGGCATGTGGGTTGCCGCTTTGACCCCTCCACTAACAGGCCTGCAGTGCTCTCCATCAGAGCCTCATTTGCAATTGCAGTAAAGCATCCTGTGCACAGCACTACTTATGCTGGTGCCCATGGGGGTTAGGATTGGGCCGTGAGTTTCACTGTGTTGTTTACACCATTGTCCTATGCTTACTGCAGGTAATTTAATGTGACAGATTGCTACCATTAATTTTTTATAAAATGCTGGTTGGAGAAAGAACCTTTTCTGTTTTGGTGCTGTTATAGTACATGTTCTCTCCCTCTTCTCATAGCTGCTACTTTTTCATAAGTCAGCTCAGGCAAAATCTCATTCTTTTAATGGCACTTGAGATCCTCTAATGGTTTTTGCTCAAGCAACCCCAAGGCAGGGAGGGGAAGATGTGCTCATTTCAGCAGAGCCATCTCCCTCCTGGAGTGGGTAGGACAAAGAGGTCAGTTATTTTCAGGTCAATTTCAAGGAATCTGAAAATGTCTCTCAGGAACTGAAGCACCATCCATAAACTGGAACTGAAAGATGCAGCCTATAAAAGTTTAGCTCCTTTTCCCCCCTTTTTCTTTTTTTAGATTGCTTGTGTGCTGCTGGGGCTTAGCAATAATACCACACTAATTGTTTAGGTACGAGGAAAGATTATGTGTGCAGAAGAGTTTCAGGGAGCCAAGCCAAAAAATTTTTTAAAAAACCCAGCCTTTCAACTTTGACATGATTTGTGCAGCAAAGAGGTATATAAATATTACTGAGCTCTGCCTCACAGAGAGTACTTTCATCTGTCTCCATACAACTATTCCCAGATTAACTTGCAGAGGAGGCATTTTTTTAATGGCACTGGGAACTCCAGCACATAGTTATTTGCTGGTGCACAGGACTGAGACCACCTTTCTTTTCTTTTATGAGATGCTAGATGCTTTGTGGCGCCTGGCTTGTAGCTCAGCTCATTGCACTCAATTTAAGAATAAATGGGATTCTGAATAAAAGATTTACCTTTGTCTTTAAATTAAAGTGTCAGAATTTTTTCTCCAAGGAAAGCTCATGGAGAGAAAGTCAAATTGTAGTGGTGAGGAAGGGAAAGGAAGGCTTGTTTAAAATAGTAATAATTGAGATTAATAACTAATGATTCTTAACGATAATTGAGAACAATCAAGCAAAGTTCCTTTGAGACTTCATGTAACACAATGCGCCAGATGTAAGTAGATCACAAAAAGAAAAATTGCTTAGATAATTGATACTTCAGTCCCAGGTGACAGTAGAATTAAAGAACATGAGATCATGAGATATTAACAACCACCCCCTGAGAGTAGAACTTGGGTGTCTCTGGGAGAGGAAGGTCAATATTGTGCCAGTTGTAACTTGTGCCTAGAAGTCTGGAGAAACAGCTGACATTCTTGACCTTCAGTAGATTACACCAGCTCAGCTCCAGAAAACAGTGTTGCTTGGAACAGCAAGAATCCTATGACCATATGTCTGTGATTCCTAGGATCTTGGCTAGATCCCAAATTGCAGGCTGTGGAATGGTGGGAGGGGGAGGAGGGGAGGAGGAGGATAAGGCTTGCCTCTAACCTGTTTTATCCAGAGATAAAGCAGCTGTTACACCAATGTTTCCCAACCTGGGGTTTGCAACCCCCCAGGGCAACAGGAAACAACTAATTCCCCCTTAAGGGGACTGGGGATAGTGATGACAGTGGGGATGGCAGTTCTGTGATTGCACTACTGCAGAGAAAAAACGGTTTTTTGTCACATATCTGGGGGGTCGCTATGGTCCTCTGGAGAGCTGTGTGGAGAGCTGTGGCCCACTCTGTGTGTCTCCCCATACTTCAGAAGAGCTCCAAAATGTGATCGTGATCCACTTCAGGATTATACTGCAGCCCGTTGGCAGAAGCATCATTGCTGCTGAGTCCCCTTTACCATGCTGGCCCCACAGGTAATCAGTGGTTCCCTTACCTTTGGGTAAAGGCTGGGTACCACTGTGTTACATCCATGCATCAAGAACGGTTGGCTAGGTTACAACTCTACTGTACAGTTGTGTAACTGTACAAATTCAGTGCCTGCTTAACACTTATTTAGAAATTAATTGATTAATGGGTGGTTGTAGGGGGAGGGGCAGGGAATAAAGAAATCTTCATTCAGCATGAATCAGATCAGAAACTGATTCACCATTTTTAAAAGGTGATTTTTCTTTCTAAGACTGCAGAATTGTTGTCAGCACTGCTGAAAGTCCTTTTTATTCCACTTTGCCCCAGCAGTCCTTGCAGGTTACAGATCTCATACCATAGTCTGGAGTGTTGCAGTCAGGTAATAAAGCTAGAGCTTCTGGACAGAGAGGGAAATGTACACAGGTGCCTTCTTTTTCCAGTAGCTCTCCATTGTGTTGCTGTATTCTTGCTTGACCGTGACAACCAGGTTCATTACTAACATGACAGAATTAGCCCAGTGATGCTGGTATTTAAAGAAGCTGGTGTTACAGTCTTGCTTTATTTTTCATGTCAATCTGTTCCTTCTCCTCTCCCAACTGTTTGTGTTTTGTGTTCTTATTTGTAGCTGTTTGCAGACACTTTAATTTGCCAGTGCTGCAGCTTTGAAAGGGGGAACAAGTTGCTTTGAGTAATGATTTGGTTAAATGTCAGGCGTCCTCAAGCAGTAAATTAACTGGCTCCTTTAATTAGGAAACACACTGTATTTTACAGCCAAAGCCTTTGGTTTTGTTGGAACAAATGCCTGGCAATTAGCTGAAAATCAAGCAACAAGAGGTTTGTAATTAAATGTTTGCTTCTATGGGAGCATCGACATACCTTTTCCTCTGTAGGACTGATTTATTTTACATTTTTATTTACGCACTTTATTTTATTCACAATTGAGGCAGTAATCTTTATCCAGTACTTTTATGGGCTGTTTGGGTGGCTTCACACTTTATACAATTATTGTGTGTATAAAGATATTCCTGATGTTTCTCAGACAAAACATATAATGTGGATGACATATACATATTTTTAGGCGTGCATGCTTTTTAAGAGCACATTCTTTCAGGAACTCTAGCATTATCAAGGGTTCCAGATGCATGTACACCAGTGTTTAAAAGAGATGCATGTGTCATCCACAGTTCATATGTTTGCTGCAGACCGCACTGGTGCCTGCGCAGCAATGGTGTTTGCCACATAACCACATAAACGTGTGGGGCCACGCTGAGAAAGCCTCAAAGGATGCTGGTGACTATTGATTCTGGCTGCAGCACAAATATCTTATTTATTCAAATAAATCCTCCAGTGTTTATTTTTCAGCTCTATTGCCTACAGCAGTGTTAATCTGAAAGAAGACTCTAAATTGAAAGGAGTGCTAATTTGCTCTATTTGTTGAGGCCCTTCCACAGGTTACTTAGCCAGTTGCTTTCTACCCCAGACTGGCGAGGGAGGGACGGTGTGCTCAGTAGCTTTCATGTTTTAAAAATTGGTCACTTGTGTTTAATAAAGTGGCCCAAGTTAAACCCAAGACACAATCTGTTGTCTTCATTGGGAGGGAGGGAGGGGTACAAGGGTAAATAGAATGCCAGATGCAGGAGAGAGGCAGTGAGATGCAAGTATCAAGTGGTCTTGTGTGCTCCCTGAGTGGTATGTGGTGTGCTTCTGTGAGATACAGGAAGCTGGACTAGATGGGTCGTGATCCAGCAAGGCTCTTCTTATGTTCGATGCTATTAGTAGGGCACACTGAGCAGTGCTTTCCCAGTTGGTGCAAGTTAATTCATTGTATTGAAAGTGCATACTTTTCAAGCCATTTTCTCCTAATGTTTGGCTACCTGGGACACGGTGCTTTTCTGGATTCATATTAAAGGCATCCCACCCTTTTACCCAAGAAGGTATATACAGACTCCATTCTACCCACCTCCCCCATTGGATAAGGAAACCGCAGGTATGGGGGAACAGTATATAAATAGCGCCCCTTCCCCCCTGCACACCCTTTACAGGTACCTTTGTTTTACTATAGTAGCACTTGCAGCGAAGGTCCTTCTTGCTTAACATTCTTGCTTAACTGAAGAACCTAACCTGCAGGCAACTAGCCTGCGTGCTACAGAGAGGCTAACAGGAAGCAGGAACTGTCCTGCTTCTTGTTAGATGCCCTCTAGCATTCAGGCTGGTCTAGCTAATTGGTTTCATCAATGCACTTTCCTTACCGCTTCCACAAGTTGTGTGGACTGTGGCCATGCAAGTCGAGTGCTTGAACAGGGCAGATATCAGTGAAATGTTACTTGCTACTGTAGTTTTATAGATACATACTGCCTTTCTGATAAGAGGCTTGCGGTGGTTTGGAGCCTGCTGCGGGCGGGCACAGCAATCACAATAGAACCTTTCCCCAATCATCGCAAGCAGTCTCTGTAAAGAGCCTTTCCTATGGCTCTTTGACTGTGAGTGCCTGGCGCAGGCGCCATAAACATCACGGAAGCCTCCACCATCTGAGCCTCCCTCTTTGTCTGCGAGCGCCTGGCGCAGGCGCTGTAAACACCACAGAAGCCCCCACCATCTGAGGCTCTGCAAACCTCGTGCGCAAGCGCAGACATTCCACAGTCTTCGTAAAGAGCTGTAGAAAAGGCTCTTTGACTGCGAGTGCCTGGCGCAGGCACTGTAAACACCACAGAAGCCCTGTAAAGAGCCGTAGAAAAGGCTCATTAATATTGCACCCGCCTTGTGCGGTGCACACAGCATAAGGTATGGTGCAGTACTCCAATCCACAAAGTTCCCATCAAGCAGTCCCAAAGCAAGTTCCCCCAAAAGTTTTTAAAGTTACGCAAGCACCAGAAATGAAGCATCAACACATAGCATTTTCTTGTTGAAGCCCCCATCCCCTCCAGTGTTTTTTAAAAGTTACAGTACACAAGCACCATAAGGAGGCTGAAATACGTGCCAGTGTAAGAGCTGAGCCTACCATTGCAAAACGGACATTTGTGGTACGTGATGTGGCACTTGTTAAGACAGAGAAAGCACTGAACATCTGGCTGGAGAATATGAACCAGAAACATGTCCCAGTGGATGGAGCAGTTCTTCAAAAGAAGGCACTCAGCCTTTCTCAGCACTACAATGAGGGAGTGGATGAGAGCCAGAGGAAGGATTTCAAGGCAAGTAAAGGATGGCCGGTACAACTTAAAAAACCTCAGAATCACGGGAGAATCTGCATCAGCTGATGAACAGGCAGCATCAGAATTTCCAGTAAATAATCAAGGACAAGGGCTATCTTCCAGAGCAGGTTTTTTAATTGTGGTCTTTTTGGGGGGGGAAATACCCCAAAGAACCTACATCCACAAGAGCGCAAGACAGGCCCCAGGGTTCAAGGCAATGAAAGACCACCTGACTCTGGTGCTCTGTGGAAATGCAGCAGGGCACATGATAAAGCCTGGCCTTATCTACAAAGCTAAAAATCCCAGGACCCTTAAAAAGAAAAACAAACATTGCTCCTGGCCATCCCCACTCTCTGTGCTTTGAAGATGATAATGTAGAGGGGATGTTCCTTCCCCCAAATACGACAACCCTCCTGCAGTCACTTGATCAGGGTGTGATCAAGTGTGTCAAGGCTACCTATACCCATCTATCTTTTAGGAGGATCCATGCTACCCTTGATGCCAATTCTGAGAACAGCATCATGGTCTTCTGGAAAGACTTTACAATTGCTGATGCAATTATTCTCATTGCAAAGGCTGTAAATGCTGTCAACCTGAAACCCTCATTGCTTGCTGGAAGGCAATTTGGGCTGAAGTTGTCTATGATTTCAGGGGCTTCCCCAATATTGACAAAGAGGTCAGGGCTATCATGGAGATTGCCAGGGAATTTGGTGGGGAAGGCTTCTCTGCCATGGCAGAGGAAGATGTAGAGCAGCACATTCAGGAGCAAGGTGATGCCCTGACAAATGAGGAACTGGCAGACCTGCTGAGCTCCTCAACGGATGAAGAGGATGAGGGTGACACAGAACATGTGGAGGAGGCTGAGCCACAGATGTGGACACTGGAAAAATCTGCAGCAGTGTTTCAGCAGGCCCAATTACTGAAGGGCATGATTCAAGATTTTGATCCTTCTCTGGAAAGCGCTGCTCATATCACCAGAGGCATTACAGCATGCCTGCAGCCACTGCAGGATTTATTCAGTGAGGAGAAGAAAAGGAAGAGGCAGCTTCCCATAACTATGTTTGTCACTAAAGTAAAACCTGCAGTTGTGCAGCCACAGCCTGCACCTCCATAGCTCCTCATCCCTCTGCCTCCACCTCCACAACCCCTAACCTATCAGCCTCCACAGGTCCTGACATCTATTTCCTTGAGCCACCTGAAAAGTGCCTGCAGTTGGAATAATTAAGAGAACCTCCATATTCAGTGGCAATACACCAGTGACCAGTGGCAAGACTGTGAATTTTCCAGGTGTATGTTACTGGCCGGAATAGCAGATGGAGCACCTTAATGGAGCTGTAAATAGTAGTTTAAAAAAGACATTTACAAAAGTTTATGCAAGTTTGTTTGTTTTATAGTACTGATACAGTACAGTGCCCTCCTAAGTTGTGTTAATAACTAGTAAGTTACCATGCCTGTACAGGTATTTATTACAGTGATTAATTGCAGTACAGCACTGTACTAACTTTTATAGGATATTGTATTTACAATTTAGCAACAGTTTGCATACTTTAATGAGGCATGTTACAGTACACTATTTACAGTATAGTACCTGTAGAAATAACTGTTCATATTTTAAACACCTGCCTGTAGTCCTCTTCCTTTGTCCTGGGTGGTTTCTATTTAAATGTAAATTTCTATAGGCTGCCCAAAGGTTGGTTTAGGCTGCAGCGCTATTTGCATATGTTTTAGTTAATTTGCATATCCAAATGGTAGAATCTAATGTTATTTTCGTAACTTACAAATGTAGTTACGCAAATTGCGTAAATTTACCAAAAAAAAAAGTCATTTCCGGTTCAGGTTTAGATCTTAGCGAATTTTTTTAATCATGGAGGTCTCACCCTCGCGAATAATGAGCCTCAACCTGTATTGCAGATGCCATCTTAGAAGAGCACTTCCTCCTTATCATGTGCATGGGGGAGAATGACTCTTTTGGATGCCTCCAACACTTGCACACATAATCCATAAACAGAATGTGCTTCAGAACCATTTTCTCTATTCATAAGCACATTTATGCAAATTTAATGAAACCATCTAAAAAACATACCCTGTAGTTTCTTGCAACACAGTCCTATGTGTGACTACTCAGGAATAAGCCCTATTGAGTTAAATGGGATGTACAACCCAATCCTTTGCATGTCTGTTCAGAAGTACATTTCATTATAGTCAATGCGGCTGAAACCCAAATAAAGAAATCTTATACACATTATTGTATACACACTACCAGGTAAGTGCGTATATGATTGCGTAAGTGCGTATAGAGAAATGCTAATATTTCTCTAATTGGGTTATAACCCTATTTGAATCAAAAGTGTTGACAATAGAAAATTCAAATCCTGCTACTTCTTGAGGCACATGAATGTACCTTCGCCCACACTTTGTGAGTCTGTGCTTTTAAAAATAGGCTAGAAATGCAGCACCTTGATTCTGGGAGTACTTGATAAAGGGTTAACCATGAGAAAGCTAGGTTCAAATCTCAGCTCATCATTGGTCTTTCTGGGTGTGGTTCTGAGACAAGTTCTTCATCTGCAAAAGGACAGTATTAATCTCCTACCTCTCAGGGTTGGCGTGAGAAGTGCAGCCTGATCCTTTGCAGAGCTAGGTGTACCTGAGCTAACCAAAATCCATGCATGTAACTCAGCATTTTAAGCTGATTAAATTAATGATGAATTAGAATTCATGGTTAAATAAAATCATTCATTTAAGAATGTTAAAATGTTTTGAATACTATAAATGCTGGAGAGCTTACTGACAGCATCTATCCATCATCTTCAGGCAAACAGTATGCCTGAAGGGAGACAGTAGTCTCGCAAAGCTACCAGCCTTTCCCCAAATTGTTGCAAACTGGTTGGTCAATGTGATTTGCCTTGAGAAAAGAAGAGTGCTGAGTCATGACAGATCACAGCACATCATTTTATTATTCTTGACAGCCAAGCTCACTCTGTGTTGGTGCTTATGGTTTCATGCGTGTCAGTTCCTTGCTTCTAGAGCTGCAGGCAAAGAGGTGACTGTTGATTTAAAATACCATAAGTAAGGGAAGTTCATTCCTGTCTCCTGCCTTTTATCACCCACCAACTGTATGCAGCTTTCCCTGTATTTATGCCCTGAGTGAAATATTTTCATAGCTCGTTCTTGTTTCCATCCCCGTTTCTGAACTAGCTGTTTTCCCAAATCGACTAAAGCATGTTATCCTTCCTTTCCCAATATGAATTTTCTTTTTTCCATTGGACTACACTGTTCACATGCCTCTTCAATCAGCCACATTGAATGTCAGCATTCTGTGGCTTACCCTTCCCTGTTCTCACATCACAGTTCCACAGTGAATTGTTTGGGGCTCACATGTATCAGGCTGGGAGCAGAAGCAACTCCTGAATAGTTAATTTCTTATGTGCAAATTCTGCCCCTCCAACAAGGAGCTCAGAGTGGCATACATTCTTCTCCCCCCACATGTTTTATCCTCACAACAGTCCTGTGAAGTGAGTCAGACTGACAGCTAGTGACTGGCAAGGTCACCTAGCGAGTTTTGTGGTCAAGTGGAGATTTGAACCTGTATTTCTGCAGTCCTATGCCTAACCACTGCATCAGTTGTAGTGAAGTCAGGAAGAGTGTTTGTGATGAAATCTGAATGTTCTGTACTTCAAGTACATTTTAATTAAATATTTTATTTATTTATTTATTACAGATACAGGTAAGGAAAATGGGTTATACTAGGGGCTGCTACTACACAGGTTACACATGAGGGCTCTAGATTACAACATGCATTATTCCCCCCCCCCCAAAAAAAAGCAATCAATCTGCCTTAACAGAAGGGGAGGAATATTCCGACCACTGATCTTGATAAATGGAATATATATATTCCACCCTCCCAGCACTGTTCCCTGTAATCAGGAGAGAGCAGAAAAAGTAACTAGGGAGTTTGAGACTAGTGAAAGCTATACCAGGTGCCTTCTCCTTTACCTGGTGGTGCTCTAGTCCAGTAGTCTTCAACCTTTTCATTTCTGTAAATTACCACAACCCCAAAACTGAGGCTTTGTGACCCCATTAGGGTCGTGACTCCAAGGTTGAAGAACACTGCACTAAATTATCCCACAACTATTTCGGGACAGATGAGGGGGAGAAACAGTAACTTGCCCATATTCCCCCAGCAGGATTTATGATCAAATAAATCCTAAACCCACATCTCCCCCCAATTTAGCACCTAGTTTAGCACAGTCTAACACCCGTATGACAGTTCAAATATTAAGGAGATTGATAGGGAATTATGTATATCCTGGCCAAGCAGAACTTATTTATGAGCAGCAGGTAGAGAAAAATAATTACTAGAGCAGCTGTCATTTACTGAAATTATTAAAAACAAACAAAAAAAAAACACCAGGGAAGATGTGCAACTGACACATTATTGTGAAATGGTTGAGAATACAAATAGGACTGAGGTGTACTAAGAGGAGTTTGTCATGAAGGAAAACTCTCCAGGGAATTTCCTTATGTGCAACAGGAGTAGTATGAGCATGGTAAGGGAGAAAATGGCAACACTGTGGTACAATGTGGTAAGGCAGCAGTTCCCAAACTTGCTGTGGCCACTGTGCCCTTCTTTCCTGGTGGCCTCTTCTTCCCACTCTCCTAGGCACCACCATCCTGGACTGTGTGAGATCTTGTGCGATCCAAGATGGTGGCGCCAGAAGAACTAGGAAGAAGAAGCCTCCACGGACATCCCGCAGCACCCCTGAGAGTTCACCATGGCTCCCTCTGGCACCGCATTCACAGTTTTGGAACCAGTGGTGATAGGGGATGCAAAGGGAAAGTCTATAACAGAGCCATGATGAGCTCATTTCTCAGGCTTGTATTCTAGCTCTCCTTTTACAGCCTTCCATTTTCCAAGTGACGTGCAACTGACTAATACTGGCAGGAGTTTAACAGTAATTTTGGAAGTTTCTCAAATCCCATGGGAAAGGCAAAACACCTCTAGCTCCTTCAGTATGCCTATACCTGTATATTTGCATCAACATTTATCTGGAACTCCACCCAAATTCCTTTATCTGGTGAGGGCAATAGGCGGGGACTGTTCGCAGCCATGCCAGGAACTGCCCTGTTTTGAATAATGACACTGCAAGAGCTTGAATAACCACTAAATGCTGTTTCCAAGACGTGCCTGGACTCTGCTTTCATTTGCCTCTCACCTGCGAGAAAAGCAGATCTCCTGCCAATGAACTGCTTCTCAGGTGCTTATATATATATATATATATATATGTATGTATTTCACATATATCTTTTGCGTGGGGAAAGCTACTCAGGTGAAGATTGTGAGCAGGTCTGCAGCTACACCGGCAGCTCTGAGATTTTTCTCAGGGAACATTGGAACTAGAACCAAGATCTTGCTTTCTGATCAACTTGAATCCCTGAATTATGGTGCTTTTCTGTTCAACGTCTGCTTAACCCAAGTGGTAGGACTGAGGAGTGATTCTGCTCTTTCTATGCTGCTGTGCGTTCTGATGAACTTCTGTGTGTTCAAAGCATTTTCTTCTTCTCTCCCTTGTTCATGTTCTGGTAGCAAAATGCCTGATGTTATTCACAGGAAAAAGTCTGATTTGATCTAAAGAGATTAAATATTTCCAAATTTCTTATTTGAACTCCTTGACGTTAAACATGTCTGACTTCTAAATTAATTTCTGCATTTTCATGGATAATGGAGGGGATCACCTGGGTCAGAATACATACTTTGAGCTTTGGTTTCCATTCTGTTGCAGCTCAATAGGGCTGCAAAACACAGAATCAAGCAAGTTCTGCCTGTCTCCCATGCCCATCAAGTCAAGCATCTTTCAGTAGCATACTGTCAGGAAAGTATCAGGGAGAACCATTTTCCTATTGCTGTTACATTTTGTAAAGTCTTGGAAACTGTTCTTAAAACATTTTTACAATATCAGAGGCTTAGCAGCTTTAATTGTGATTCTGTATTAAAAAGAATATTAGATGCCAGTTTAAGCCATTTCTGCCTGATGTTGCATATATACAACAGGACCAAATGTGTACACCGGTGGCCTGGGCAAAAATGGGTTAACCAAATAATGATAATCAGCTGCAGCTCAGTTTCAAATATGAACACATTGTTCCCAAGTTCTTTTAAATTCCTGGAATCAATTGTTTCCCTCAGTTGCTTGAGAATAATTATTTAAATATACAGTACTTCATATATTATGTATGTAAAATGAATATCACTGGTGTTTTGGGATAGTTCCAGTTTGGATGAGGGGAGAAAAGATTGAAGTGTAATCTGGAAAATGCCGAGTCTGTGTTGGTTGGGAGATCTGATGAGCCAGGTGGAGGTGCAAGTCCTGTTTTGAATGGGATTGCAAACCCTTGAGGCTAAAGGTGTGCAACTTGGAAGTGCTCCTGGATCTGACAGTATTCTTGGATAGTTTGTTGGATAGTTTGTTGGTGTTGAGACCAGGAGGGCCTTCTGCCAGCTGTGCCCTTTCCTGGGGAAGTGGGTTCTAGCCTCCGTACTCTACTTACATCTAGATTGGATGACTTTAGCTACTTTGAAGGCAGTCCAGAAACTTCAGTGGTCCAGAATACAGCTGCCAGAGGTTTAGGGCTAGGAGATCAGACCATATTATGCTAATCTTGTGTCAGCTTCACTGGTTAGGTTACCACTTTGTTTCCAAGTTCAGCAAGTGGTGTTTTTGACCTATAAAGACATAAATGGCTGGAAGTGAGATATCTCAGGAGAAATTGCCTGCTGCCATTGGAAGCTCCATAAGAATTCTGTTCTGCAGTCAAGGCCCCCTCGGTCAGGTGTGCCTTGAGGAGTGTGTGAGGGATAGGGCTTTTCCCCTTATGGTGCCTAGATGATGGAATAACTTCCCCAGATAAGTACCTGAGTTTTAAGGGGCATTGATGATGCTGTGTGAACTGTTTTGGCATGCCTGCATCAGCGGGGATGGGTGAGCATAGGATTGGACTCTTGCAGTGCAATCTGAACTGCACGTTAGGCTGCACGTTTGCACCTTCCCAGGAGGAAGCTGTGCCAGCTAAGTTGAATCTGCTGAGCTTGGCCAACGTAGAGGTCTGGGAGCCGGGGAGGAGGCAGAAGGGAGGCGTTCTGGGGCGGGTGGAGGGTGGGGCAGGGGAGTGGGAAGTGGGTCTGGGATCTAGCATAACTCTGTTCCCCTAGCAACATTTAGCGGCTTCAAGCCGTTCTGCTCTCCTCAGACTTGCGCCACCTCAGGAGGTGGTGCAAGTCCGAGGAGACCCATGGGGCCGTGGTGGCCTATCCAGAGGTAAGGAGAAGAGTTTCCCCTTAGCTCTGGCTGAGCCACTTTGGGTACCTACCCTGCGCTGGATACAGCGCAAGCCTCTTGGCTTGCCTGTTCCAGCGCAAGATAGGATTGCGCCCTTCATCTGCTAATATTACTATTGGATGTTGCGTATTATTGTGGCTTAATAAAAACTTTCAAACCATTTATTATAAGCCACGTTGAATGCATTCTGTGCAGAAAGTTTGGAATATAAATGGAAAGAACTAAACTTCCTAACTGTTTATGGAATTTTGCTGAAATTTCCACTGAGCCTTCTTGAATAAGGTATTCGGAAACTGCTGCCTTAAAAATGAGTAGCATTCCAACACCAGGAGAGGGCCCAGGGCAATGCCCTGCAAGGGATCTACAGTGGCAGCTCCCACTGATCCCTTGTGCATTGGACCCACCTATATCCACCTGTACAGAGGGTTTAGCAGTTTGGCCCAGCCTGAGGAGCACAGCCTTTGCCAGTGCACAGCCTGGTCAGCCACTGACCCTACCTAGCCCTGATTATTCTTATGCAGCAAAATATGGGACAAGGCTAAATATGTTGAAACATGTTATGTACATGATACCTTAAAGTGCTCCTCTTCTTAAGACTTTCAAGAAACATATTCTCTTCCGAGCTTACTGTAAAGTTCAATTAAGAAGTGCTTGTTGCATGATGAAGTAAAGCTTTGTGCCATTTTAAGATTGCAGTCCTAGCCACACTTACCTGGGAGT
This sequence comes from Tiliqua scincoides, assembly GCF_035046505.1. Lineage (NCBI taxonomy): Eukaryota > Metazoa > Chordata > Lepidosauria > Squamata > Scincidae > Tiliqua > Tiliqua scincoides. Next base: position 187,272,602 of record NC_089823.1, read on the forward strand.
AAGCCCTTTTGACTACAGTGGAATTAGAGGACAGGTCCTCTCGTGGATTGAGAACTGGTTGGAGGCCAGGAAGCAGAGAGTGGGTGTCAATGGGCAATTTTCACAATGGAGAGAGGTGAAAAGCGGTGTGCCCCAAGGATCTGTCCTGGGACCGGTGCTTTTCAACCTCTTCATAAATGACCTGGAGACAGGGTTGAGCAGTGAAGTGGCTAAGTTTGCAGACGACACCAAACTTTTCCGAGTGGTAAAGACCAGAGGTGATTGTGAGGAGCTCCAGAAGGATCTCTCCAGACTGGCAGAATGGGCAGCAAAATGGCAGATGCGCTTCAGTGTCAGTAAGTGTAAAGTCATGCACATTGGGGCAAAAAATCAAAACTTTAGATATAGGCTGATGGGTTCTGAGCTGTCTGTGACAGATCAGGAGAGAGATCTTGGGGTGGTGGTGGACAGGTCGATGAAAGTGTCGACCCAATGTGCGGCGGCAGTGAAGAAGGCCAATTCTATGCTTGGGATCATTAGGAAGGGTATTGAGAACAAAACGGTTAGTATTATAATGCCGTTGTACAAATCGATGGTGAGGCCACACCTGGAGTATTGTGTCCAGTTCTGGTCGCCACATCTCAAAAAAGACATAGTGGAAATGGAAAAGGTGCAAAAGAGAGCGACTAAGATGATTATGGGGCTGGGGCACCTTCCTTATGAGGAAAGGCTACGGCGTTTGGGCCTCTTCAGCCTAGAAAAGAGACGCTTGAGGGGGGACATGATTGAGACATACAAAATTATGCAGGGGATGGACAGAGTGGATAGGGAGATGCTATTTACACTCTCACATAATACCAGAACCAGGGGACATCCACTAAAATTGAGTGTTGGGCGGGTTAGGACAGACAAAAGAAAATATTTCTTTACTCAGCGTGTGGTCGGTCTGTGGAACTCCTTGCCACAGGATGTGGTGCTGGCGTCTAGCCTAGACGCCTTTAAAAGGGGATTGGACGAGTTTCTGGAGGAAAAATCCATTATGGGGTACAAGCCATGATGTGTATGCGCAACCTCCTGATTTTAGGAATGGGTTAAGTCAGAATGCCAGATGTAGGGGAGAGCACCAGGATGAGGTCTCTTGTTATCTGGTGTGCTCCCTGGGGCATTTGGTGGGCCGCTGTGAGATACAGGAAGCTGGACTAGATGGGCCTATGGCCTGATCCAGTGGGGCTGTTCTTATGTTCTTATGGAACTTACTTCTGAATAGACATGCATAGGATTGGGCTATGAGATAGCTTGTGGAAAAAATGAATATCTTGCTCCATGTTAGGTTATTAGAATGGATTTCCTGTCTGCTCTGAGTATGTAGGGAATTCATGGCATGCTGGGAGGAAATGGCGATTCTATAGTGATGACAAACTACCTGGATTTAAGAGAAGAAATGGCTAGGTCAGGGGTGCTCATACTTTTTTGGCTCGAGAGCTACTTTGATACCCAGCAAGGCCCGGAGATCTACCAGAGTTTTTTTTACAATGTTCACGCCATCATAACATATAACATTTATGTGTACAATGTATGTTGGTTTTACCTTGAGCCCCACCGAGTATAACAGGACTTACTCCTGAGTAGACATGCCCAGGATTAGGCTGTGAGCTGCAATCCTAGCCACACTTACCTGGGAGTAAGCCCCATTGAGTACAATGGGCCTTACTCCCGGCGTTTCCTCCCAGAGGCACCTGAAAGGGGGGGGGGTTGGCACTCCGCGATCTATTCATTTTGCCTCGCAATCTACCGGTAGATCGTGATCCACCTATTGAGCACCCCTGGGCTAGGTAGATGGTGTACTGCAGCAAAAGCTGAATTTTTTAGAGCTAGGATCTCGTACAGTCAGAAGACCAGTTTATTGTTTGGTGATAACATTATAGTTCATGTTATTCTATACAGCCTTGAGGCTTACTGTGGTAAGAGATCATTTTAGGACTTGATATGGAGCTTGTGTACATCAAAATGTCTCTGATTTGTTCCACCTAGTAATGGAATAGGCAGGGGGAATATGTCGCTACTGTCTGAAGTGCTTTTTGCTGCCGCAAGCCATTACATATTTCAAAGACTTATCTTAGGCACTGAAATGTAGTGGAGAGAGGATCAATATCACACCATCAGTCTGGATTTTCTAAAAGAACTGAATTTAGTCACAGTTTGTCCAAAGTCACTGCACTGACTTCCAACATCTTCACTGTTTCTTAGCCCTCCAGAAGCAGCTTCTGCATGGCAGCTCACCCATAGCTAGGATTTCTGTGAATTTTGCAAATCTACTTATTTTATTAAACTTCCACTTGGACTTCAAGGCTTAGTTTTGACTTGGCTTATCTAAGAAAGGGCTACCACTGTATCCATTTTCTTCTCCTTCCTCATAAAAAATAATTTAAATAGATTTCAATATGATGTTGTAAAGCACCCTTCACTGACAATTGGTGGCAATTCCTTGATATATAATCCAAGGCAGCATGCAAAATATGAATCTCACAAATCAAAACTTTATTAAACAGATAATAATAATAATAATAATTTTTAAAAGCTAGCATAAAAAACAAAAGAAAGAAATAGGAACAGTAAAATCATCCTTCTTCCATATTCTAGGTCAGGGATGTCAAACTTGTTTCATGCAGAGGGCCGAAGTTAGTGTTCATGGTGCCTGCTGAGGGCCGGAAGTGACATCATTAAGCAGAAAATATCATTAAGCAGATGATGGCCTGAAATCAGCACTTTGTTCTCACTTAGAAACTCGTTAGTTGCAAATGATAGAAGAGAAAATGTGCAAATCTTGTTAGTATTTTCAAGATATGAGAGCCCAATTATCAAGCTGGGAGAGCCCAATTATAACGGGGCGTGCACAGATAAATTGCTTTCGGGAGCCGCATTTGGCCCACAAGCCTTATGTTTGACAGAGGTGTTCTAGGTATTCTAGGTATTCAGGCATAACCATGGCTAAGAAACAAAATCAAGGGCACAATCCTAATCAACTTTTCAGCACCAAGGTAAGGGCAATGCAGCTCTGAGCTAAGGGAACAAACATTCCCTTACCCCCACCGCAGGATGCAGCACATGCCCCATTAGCACATCTATGCCAGTGCTGGAAAGTTGGTTAGGATTTGGGCCAAAGAGGGCAGGCACGACTCAAGTATGCTATAGTGGAGGCTCTAGTAGAAAAAAAAGTAAAATAAATAAACACCCCAGGCTGCAGTGAAAATAGTGGACCAGGACCACAAGCAAATAGGGAGAATTTTTATGAGATATTCAATGGTCATTCATGAAAAGCAGGGTCTTTTCAGTAGTGGCTCTTTGGGCTGCTCTCCCTTACTTAGCGGATAGGTGCCAGCATTATACACCTTTGGTTATCTGGTCAAGACATGGTTGTTTAAGAATGCTATTTTGTTGTTGCAAAGCAATACAGGATATAAATATTAATAATAATAATATACTGTATACCAGCTTTTTTCAACCTTTTTCATCTCACGGAACACTGGTACACCATCAGGTTTTTGACAATTGACGAGGCACACCACGCAGACAGTGGGAGCTCACATCCCTATTGGCCCTACTAATAAATAGCCTTCCTCCAAATTCCAGTGGCACACCAGTGTGCCACGGCACAGTGGTTGAAAATGGCTGCTGTATAAGATATTAATAAATAATACAATAAAAGTAATAAAATATTAATTATAATAATATATTGTGTATTATTATAATATACAATATATTTGCTGCTGGCTGACATTAAGTAGTGGACTCTCACCTGATCTTCTTGCTGACTTGGTTGCTGCTTTGAATTTGTTTTGAATTTGTTCCTGTGGCTTTATAACAGTTATCTTATTGTTAATTTGTTCTCATGGTTTTGTAATACATTAATTATATAAACTATGGTATTGTTTTTATTGTTGTTGGCACCTCACGCTGTGCCAACAACAGCTGTAAACTATTGTGGGTTCTATGGGAGAAGGGCAGTATATTAATAGTAATATAAATATATTGCTTTTCAACAACAAAATAGTATTTCACAGAGTGGTGTTTATTAAGGAAAACAAATTCTTTTAAATTGTTCTTGTTCCCATAATCTAAAACCGTGCTTCTCACACATTTAGGATCAGGACCCACTTTTTAAAAAAAGAATCTGTCAGGACCCACCAGAAGTGATGTCATGACCGGAAGTGATATCATTGAGCAGGGAAATTTTTAACATTCCTAGGCTGCAATCCAAGCTAACTTACCCAGGAGTAAGTCCTATTTACTATCATTGTTAAAAGCATATACATAGTAGTCTGATAAAAGTACAGGTCTGTAACATTTCCCCAAATGCAGTCACATGCCATGGTAGTATCAAGTCTAATATATTAAAAATAAAATATTGAAATGAAGGTGGACCCACCTGAAATGGGCTCAAATGGGCATCTAGTGGGTCCCGACCCACAGTTTGAGAAACACTGATCTAAAACACAAAGGACACCCTAGCAAAATTCCTTAAGCTTAATAACCTATAAGCTGATCAGGATCTTCAAGTGCACAATGAATTAACAGCACAATCGTAGGCATGTTTACTCTGTAGTAAGTCCCATTATATTCAATGGAGCTGTCTCCCAGGAAATTATGTATAGAATTGCAGATAAAAAAATAGGATTTTAAAAATGTAGGCCCAGATGGGCTGTTACCCTGGCCTATTACTGGGAAAAGATTGAGGGCATGTGGTTCTTTCCTGGCATCCTATCATGGCTTCTGGCCATCTTTGCATGTACACGCGGACAAAATGTCAACATACCATTTACGGCGCCATCCTGTGCATGCCTGCTCTGAAGTAAGTCCCTCTGTGTTCAGTGGTACTTACTCCTAGGTTAAGTGTGCACAGGATTGAAACCTTAACTGCATTGTTGATTTACTACACTGGAGGGGATAGGAGCTGCACGGACTTCTTTCCACATAGTGGGCTGCCATATCATTCCATCCATCCAAAGAAGGGAGAGCTCCAACAGGCAAGTAGTCAAATGAGTTATCAGGAGGAGGAATGAGGAAGTAATTGCTCTTAGATTTGACCTTAAGTTTTATTTGCACTTTTCACTGCAGTTACAAGATTATAGGCTTGAGAAAGCAGCATGTGTTGTGCAGTAGTGTAATCTCCTTGAGCTGCCCTTGCTTGACGAATATGTCCTTCTGTTAAGATTACTCTTTCAAAAGAAGTCAAGTCACAGTCTGTAATCAAGAATTGGTTTTGCCTTCCAAATCTGAAGTTAGGTGGATGTACATAACCCTCATTCTGTGTAAATGTTTTGCTTTCCTGTTCCGCCTTTTCACCTGTGCACAAGGGACTCGGGAAAAGATTATCTCCATCCTCACTGTATAATAACCCTACAAGGTGAGATGTGACTGAGACTGGCCCAAGTGCAGTCATGCACTAAGATTCATGCACGGGTCTCCTCAGGGACCTAGACTTGAAACTCTAACCATTACCATATATTTAATTGTTGAGAAAAGACCAAAATTGGTGTTGTAGACCTGGTTACTGTTTTAGATGATTAATGCAAGTGCAATGGCACTCGTAGAGGCAGCATCTCTGTGGGAGGCTGAGGATTAAACCATGGTTCTGCATGACATCTGAAGTTCTGGGCCATTGTCTCCTGGGATGTTTCTATACTAACAGCCCAATCCTATCCAAATTTTCAGCACTGGTACAGCTATGTCAACAGGCTGTACACTGCATTCTGTGGTGGTGGTGTCAGTCATGGAGCTGGATGATGCTGAAAGTTGGTTAGGATTAGACTGTAAGGTTACTATTCTAGTTGCACTTTCATGGGAGTAAGTCTCTTTGAATTCCATGAGGTTTATTTCTGAGTAGATAAGCATAGGATTGTACTCTAAGTCAGGGATGTCCAAACTTTTTGGCAGGAGGGCCGCATCATCTCTCTGACACTGTGTCGGGGGCTGGGGGAAAAAAGAATTAATTTGCATTTCAAATTTGAGTAAATTTACATAAATGACTATATTGGAGATGGAACTTATATGAATGAATGAAGGTTTTATAATAGCTTAAGGCCTATAAAAGACCTTGCATAAAGCAAGGCTAGCCTTTCCTTTGCTGCCACTGTTGCATCACAAATGTGAAACAGTAAGCAGTGGAGGGAGCCCTCGTCCCACAGCTCAAGCAAGAGGTTGAACAGTCACCCTCATGCTGAGAGCAGTTGTGTCGGGCCAGCATGGGCTCCAGCGTCTCTGGAGGGTCACAGGCTCATTGGAGACTGGGGGCTCCCTGTGGGCCAGATTGGGAGTCCCCGAGGGCCACAAGTGACCCCTGGGCTGGGGTTTGGGCACTCCTGCTCTAAGTGGAGCTTAAAATCCAGCTATGTGGATTGTATAACTGTTTGCAATCATCAGACATACAGATCAGTTGGAGCACTCTCCTCAGGTGCTTCTCCGGGGGGGGGGGGGGGCTTCTCTGAAATAGCCTGTCTTATGTAGGTGTAGCATTACCACAATCATCTTTTGCCTTCCTAAAGTGAGAAGACAAGCCTTCAACTTTTCTTTTATCCTGTCACTGCCTTAAGTTCTGATGGCATTCTTGCAGTTGATTTTCAATGCTTCAAAACCTTTAAAAGTGACACTTACATTAAAAAATTGATACAGCATTTCCAAGAGAGAATTATTGAGTAAGTTTTCTCCTTCTGAAGTGGAGCATTAGAGGGATTATCGCATGAAGCCAGTGGATAGACAGATGGATTTGATGCTAATAGTCATGCCACTATTCTCTATAATTCAGAAGGTCTGTAAAAACCCCATAAGATCAGAGAATGAAGAAGGAGCCAACTGGAATATTTATGAAGAAGGAATAAAAAGTGAAAGAGAAAGAGGGGAAATCTAAGTGGTGGAAATGGGCTCTTAGGTCTGGCTGGGGTGGCAGACTGGGCCTGTTGGAGGGGGGGGTGCAAGAGGGCCATTTGAGCTGGGCCTCAGTCTCAAAGGGGGATTTAGACTTTTATGAATTCTTGCATTTTGCTTTGACAAGTTTTCAACTTTTTTTTATTCCTATACCTAGTGGGCCGAAATATGCCATACACTTTCAGCTTCAACCTGCAAATAAAAGCAAATAATAGGTATTATTTGGTAAAAGACATTTTTTTGCTCTATGGCTAGGTGTCCCAAAAGCTAAAAGTGACTGGAACTTCCTGGAGTACCATTAAAGGTCAGGAAACTGTCAGAATCCTCTACTGAAAACATTTATGGCCCTCCTTTCTGCTACCAAGCCTTGAAGGCAGTTTACAAAAATAAAACCATTAACTTTCATCTGCAACTATTTAAAAGTCACTTAACATCAACTCCAATTTGAAAGGAATAGCAGCAGCAATAAGAAAACAAACATCTGTTAAATACTTGGGCAGATAAAACTCTTTTGACATGGTGTCTAAAGTTAAAAAGGTTGGCAGCGATTGAATGTTACTGGGGAGGGTGTTTGAGAATGAGTGCCTCTGGCACTTTAAGGGGCAGGGAAGGTGGAAAGACAGGGACTGCCAATTCGCAGAGGCTTTTTCAAATTTACACCTGCCTGCAGCAGCCTCCTGGGGGTGCAGGGAGCCCTGTGCAGCCGTCTGCAAGACTCCCCACACCTGGAAATAATAATAGTAATAATGCAAAAATAAAAAAATGCAATTGCAACCCACTTCCGGTTTTGCGATCACAACCAGAAGTGGGTGGCGATCGTGTTTTTAATTATTATTTTTTATCTGTGCCCAACATCCTGGTCTATCCTAAATGTCAGCTTTTGCTAACTTTTAATATCTTCTTTTATTTGTAAATGCTTTCCTCCAGATTTTTCTTCAGAAATACAGTGGGCTCTCCTTGTCCATGGGCGCGGCATCCTCAGATTTTAATACCTACGGATACCAAGCCTGCGACTGGAGCATTGAAAGAGATACTTTCAATGCTTTGTGTGTTTCATTTCTTCTTTAGTCTTTTGCTGACACTTAGGGAGCAGGTTGTCCTCTCAACCAGTACACTGCTGGGATCCGTGTGTCACTCATGGCATGCTTCCACTCTTTGCGATTGTTGGTGATATTTCTAGCCTGATCAAGTGTCAACCACTGCTTCCTTAGAGCTTCTTCAGTTTCATTTCTTTACTGATTGTTGGGTTGGGAAGGGCATCAGTCAACTGCTAAAAATTGTGCGGCATTATTTTGTGAGTGTAGGCTTTTGAACGTTAGTATGGTACAGTGGATAAAGTAATTGGTTTGGTTTTGCAAGACCTCAATTTTTCTCCACCCATCCAGGAAATTGAGCATGCTACCTTAAGCAAGTTTCTTACAGCCTGAGCCTTTGTAAATGTACTCAGAAATATAAGTCCTCTTTGTTTAAAGGGGCTCGCTCAGTGGTAGTACATCTGCTTTGCCTGTGTGAGGTCCCAGATTAAATACTAGATGTTTCCAAGTAGGGCTCAGAAAGTCCCCTCTCTGACACCTTGGGAAAGTGCTGCCAGTCAGTGTACAGTGGTATCCACGGGGAATCCATTCCTGGACCCCAGCAGATAACAATTTCTGCAGATAATCTAATCCGCAGAGAGGGCATCAAGGACCTCCCAGACGTGACCAGAGGACCCTTCCAGTCACATCCAGGAGGCCCTTGAGGTCCTTCAGATGCAGGGTTGGCACCCGCACTGAGTTAAATCTGCGGGTGCCAAACCCATAGAAAAGGAGGGCCCACTGTATTGTTAGTTCAGCATACTGAGTTTGATAGACCAAAGGTCTGACTTAGTATGGCAGCTTCCTGTGTTCACCTCTGCAGCTACGTCTGCAGGCCCCCTTGTACCGGTTCTTCCATTCTCCTCCATGCTAGAAAAATAAGGAGCATTGAAAGACTATTTACCCCTCCTGCCCTTTGAATTCTCTGCTGTCTGAGCCCCAGCAGTTCTGAGAGAGAAGCCTTCAGAGTCTGTACATGCGAAGCAGCCTGAATGCTTCTGTCCCAGCGCCCTGGCAGAGCATCTGTCCGTGTCTGCTCCAGCCCCCCACAGCCACCTGTGTATTGTAGCTTCAGGGGCCTCTATGGTATCACAGCCCTTGTGGATGACAAGAGTGGGGAGAAGACAGTGATTGTGCAAGGCTCACAATTGAGCAAGTCGCAGCAGAACTGCCTGATGACTGCTCCTTTTGGGGGGGGGGACCTCAGGAGTTGGCTATGTGAGCCCTTGGCTGATGACTGACCCCGCCTGTGTTACTCCCAAGCAAGCATGCATGGGCTTGCAACTTACTCTGTGTATGTATGTATTATTCAGTGTTGTTGATGTGATAAATGACATTAATGAACCCTTTTATACACTGAAGAGTGTGTTACAAAATGATAGATTATTTATAGTTTTGTGTTTTAGGCGAAGGACCCTCTTGTCTCCTGTAGCCCCTTCCTGAACAGCATGTGGAATTCAAAGAACTCTTTTTTTTTTGTAGCTCGACCCTCTCTTTCTTTTCCTCCTGGCCTCATTAGTAATCTTTGTGGCTGCCTACAAATACAGCTTTTAGAATGATCAGAGAAGGAGTCATGAACATGAAGAAGGCAGGTGACAAGCACAGGATCTCAGTTCTCTGCCCCACCAGTTTCCAATACACTTCCTCATCGACTCATTCCTTTTCAAGTCCAGGGAGTGGAAGGAGCAGAAGGAGTGGTGGAAGTAGGAACTGGTGTGTCACCAGCTAAGGAGGTTACCAGCTGGCATATTGCATCAGCCAGTTGGGTTGGGCACAAGCGCAGGTGTAGCTAGAGGGGGGTGGGGCACTAAGTTTTGTAGGGAGCCTCCCCACAGTGGCCCCTCCCCTCCCCTTTGGAGCCATTTGGGCGGGGGGGGGGGAATGGCTCCCAAGGGGAGGGGAAGGGACCGCTTGCAGACTGTGAGGAGGCTCCCTGCAAAACTTGGTGTTCTGCCCCCCCCCAGCTACACCAGTGGACACAAGTGTTATGACATCAAATAGTATTCAGAAGAGGGACATCTTAGTGTCAACATCAGTCTGTTACATTTATAGCCTACCATTCTAGCAGTCCCCACCAACACCAGTAGCCTTTGTTCTGTGCTGCTTTCTCTCTCTCTCTCCTAAACTGCAGATTTGATATGAATATAGGCCTCCATCCTAAGCCAGATGAACCTTATATAATTCCAGAAAAACTTTGTTGATTTGTAAAGTTGTTCGGTGCCCTTTTGATCCTGCCTACATTTGTTTAGTTTTGATTTTTGTCCTTGTTCTAAAAAATAATTGCATCTCCTCAGAGAGAGTGATTAAAGCTTTTGGTTCATAAAAGATCCAGGGTTGCTATAGTGTTATCCCCCATCCAACGAAGCAACCAGTCTAAATGAAGCACAGATAGTATGTAAATTTGACATGGTTAAACTTGAGTAATTTAGGTTAGCGTTTTTTGCACACGCTCCGAGAACAGCATCTTTGTCATGGCAGAGGGTATCAGCATCAAATAGCAAAGACTACATTGTCTGTCAAATCAGCCCTTTATAAACAGTAGCAATGCTGTCTAAATATTGGGCTTGTCCAAACATACAGAAACGTAGAAGATTTATAAGCTTCTGTGGAAGGAATCAGGAGAAGGAAAGAAGAGTAAAACTTCAGCTGTTTGTGGGGATCCAGAGATAGCAGTCTTTCACTTATGGCTTTGTTTTGCTTGATGCATTTGAAAACAGAGGCTAGGTTCTTGATTCATGGATTTCCAGTGCTGGAAAGTTGGTTAGGATTGTGCCCTTAATGATACAGCATTTGTCACAGAGATGCAAGGTGAGTTTACTGATTTCTTCACATGTTATGAGACTCCAGGTATGTCCGGTGCTATATTTTCCACATTTTTATACTATCTTTCCTCCAAGGAGCTCAGGGTGGTATACATGGTTCCTCCCCCCCACCCCATTGTGTCCTCCCAACAACACTGTGAGGTAGGTTAGGCTGAGAGAGAGTGACTAGGCCAAGGCCACCCAGAAAGCTTCATGGCTGAGTGAGGATTTGATCTTGGATCTTCTAGGTCTAATGCCAGAACCACTACACCATCCTGCCTCTCTGTAGTCTGGGATATAGCTAAAGCGCATATCAGGATAGATTTATCACCTATGTTTTCCATATTTCAAAATTGCTGGTAATCAGAATTCAGACATTTAAATGAGCACATTATTCTGTGCTGCTGTCAGAGCAGTAACTTGGTTTTGTATGTCTAGATAGGAAAATATTTTGTCCTAGTGGGTGATAGGAAGCACTTCTAACGCTTATACAATTGGATGTTCAATGTGTGTGGGTGCTCATGCCATTTAGTCTCCGTTTTCACACATGTGTTGCTGTTGTTTGATGGAACCAACTTGGCCAAATGTTTTCTCACGGTTTGAGCTGTACTTGAGTTTCTTTACTTCCCTCTCAGCCAGTCTTTGGATTGTATACATTGTATGAGATCACTCAGCTCTTAGGCTGTTGTCAGTTGTAGGCCAAGTACACAATGATGAACTTCACGGCAGCACTGAGGGTGACTTTGGCAACATAGAGTCCACTTCAAGGGTTGCTGTTAATTTTCATGTTTTGTTGATACAAGAAGTACTTGGCTTTTTCTAGAGTTGGCAGGAATTCACACTCCAGCCCTATGCATGTTTGTAAAGTAAGTGAGAAGAAGGGGGGAGGGCTTTCCTCCACCTTCAGTGCTGCTTCCAAGAAACATGGAGGTAGAACTGGAAGAAAAGGTGAGGGTGGCTGTTCCCAGTTGTTCTGCAGCCTCCCATTTCCTCTCTTACTCCTCTGAGTGCCCAATCCTATTCAGCTTTCCAGCATGATGTAGCGGCAATGCAGCCCAGATGTAAGGGAACAAACATTCTCTTACCACAGAGGAGGCCTCTCTTACTGTCCCCACCAACAGAGTGCAGCACAAACCCTGTTGGAATGGCTGCATCAGTGCTGGAAAGTTGGATTGGGCCCCCAGTCTTATCTGGCTGGGGGAAGGGGGGGCTCTTGAAGGGCTTCCAAGTTCCTACCTGGGTATTTTGAAGACACTGCAGGTAGAGGAGGGTGGAAAGCAACCTTGGTGCAACTGAAGGAAGAAGTGAAGTGGTATCTTGTTTTTGTTTGTGATGCTCTCCGGCAATCAGAGAGAGGATCCCCACATCCCACTGCTTCCTCTCCCTCCTTTACATCTTCACTGGTTCGACCAGGAGAATCTTGGGAGTTCGGCTCCCAAGACGTACCCTGCTCATCCAGCTTTGAAGATGCTTTGAAGCCTGCCTTGAAGATGGGTGGAGAAGGAGGTAGTGCTGCATGCATGCCAGAAAGTGAAAAGGGGAGCAGAATTTGGACAGCAAGTCAGCCACTGTTTTGGCTCAGGGCCAGGCCTGCCAGCGGGCACTGGAGGCCTTGACATTAATAAGAAGTTCAATTCTGCATGTCCGTGGCAGCCAGGGATTTGCCTAAACTACTGATAGAGTGAAGCACTGTTAGCCTTAATCTTTTCTGCTGGTCCTGGTCTGCTTCTACTGTTTTATTATTACCGTATTTTTCGCTCTATAAGACGCACTTTTTCCCCCAAAAAAAGTGGGGGGAAAAGTGTGTGCGTCTTATGGAGCGAATACTGCAAAAAAAAAACAAAAAAAACAAAAAAACCTCCGCCCCTGGCCCCGCCCCCTGCCCGCTCTGCTCGGCTCCGCTTCCCAGGAAAGCGTGGGTGGGGTGGCAGTCTTGCTGAGCAAGCCCGTGTGTCTACTCAGAAGTAAGTCTCAGACTCACTGGGACTCACTCCCAGGAAAGGGGGGGGGATGGCAGGCTCGCTGAGAAAGCCCACGTGTCTACTCAGAAGTAAGTCTCAGAGTCACTGGGGCTCACTCCCAGGAAAGCGGGGGTGGGGTGGCAGTCTTGCTGAGCAAGCCCCTAGAGCAGGGGTGCTCATTACGTCGACCCTCGAGCTACCAGTCCATCTCCAGGCGAAATGAATCAATCGCGGGCTTCTCTCCTGTCCACGCATCCCTAGGAGTGAGCCCCTGGCAGGCTTGTGAGCCCAGGGAGCGAGCCTAGGGAGTGAGTCCAGGGAGCCCAGGGACTGAGACGGGCTCCTCCCTGGGAGAGGAGGCGCTGGCAGGCTTTTCTCCTGTCCACTCATCCCTGGGAGTGAGCCCCATTGGCTCTACTGGGGCTGACTTACCTTTCCCCTGCTTTTGCACTGGTATGTATGGAGATCTGCACCCCCCCCCCACTTCCATCTGTTGGTTCTGTGTGCAAGGGGTTTTGCAATGGCCTTGCTGTGATGCCTATACAGAGATCTTACCTGCCCCACACTTTTCCCCTGCTTTTGCACTGCTATGTATGGAGATCTGCGCCCCTCCCCACTTCCATCTGTTGGTTCTGTGTGCAAGGGGTTTTGCAATGGCCTTGCTGTGATGCCTATACAGAGATCTTACCTGCCCCACACTTTTCCCCTGCTTTTGCACTGCTATGTATGGAGATCTGCGCCCCTCCCCACTTCCATCTGTTGGTTCTGTGTGCAAGGGGTTTTGCAATGGCCTTGCTGTGATGCCTATACAGAGATCTTACCTGCCCCACGCTTTTCCCCTGCTTTTGCACTGCTATGTATGGAGATCTGCGCCCCTCCCCACTTCCATCTGTTGGTTCTGTGTGCAAGGGGTTTTGCAATGGTCTTGCTGTGATGCCTATACAGAGATCTTACCTCCCCCACACTTTTCCCCTGCTTTTGCACTGCTATGTATGGAGATCTGCGCCCCTCCCCACTTCCATCTGTTGGTTCTGTGTGCAAGGGGTTTTGCAATGGCCTTGCTGTGATGCCTATACAGAGATCTTACCTGCCCCACGCTTTTCCCCTGCTTTTGCACTGCTATGTATGGAGATCTGCGCCCCTCCCCACTTCCATCTGTTGGTTCTGTGTGCAAGGGGTTTTGCAATGGTCTTGCTGTGATGCCTATACAGAGATCTTACCTGTCCCACACTTTTCCCCTGCTTTTGCACTGCTATGTATGGAGATCTGCGCCCCCCCCACTTCCATTTGTTGGTTCTCTGTGCAAGGGGTTTTGCAATGGTCTTGCTGTGATGCCTATACAGAGATCTTACCTGCCCCACACTTTTCCCCTGCTTTTGCACTGCTATGTATGGAGATCTGCACCCCCCCCACTTCCATCTGTTGGTTCTGTATGCAAGGGGTTTTGCAATGGTCTTGCTGTGATGCTTATACAGAGATCTTACCTCCCCCACACTTTTCCCTTGCTTTTGCACTGCTATATATGGAGATCTGCACCCCCCCTCCACTTCCATCTGTTGGTTCTGTGTGCAAGGGGTTTTGCATTGGTCTTGCTGTGATGCCTATACAAAGATCTTACCTCCCCCACACCTTTCCCCTGTTTTTGCACTGGTCTGTATAGAGATCTGCTCCCCCCCCCCTTGTATTGGAATCCAGGAAGATCTGGTGAGGAGGTAGATGTGGTGTCAGCAGTGGCCCCTTTAAGGGTAAGGCCTGGGCATCCTGGGCACAGCTGCAGCCACTGGAAGGCAATAGGGCCCTCAGGGATATAAGGAGTACCAGAGGCAGAAAGGGTTTGTGGGTGGGTGACTGACTGACTGACTGGGTTTATTGAATTTGGAATCTGACTGTGGCTGGACTTGTATACCCTGATGGATTTAACTGACCTACCTGGAACCTGACCTTGGACTGTAATTTGGCTTATTGGCTCTGGACTCTGATTTGGTAACTCTGAATGATGGGACTGATTTACTTGGCATCTGTGGACTGGAACTGGACTCACTTTTGCTTGCTGCACTGGTGAGTTGCACAAGGGGGACGGATCAGGCTTAAGCGGGCATGAGGCCCAGTGGATTGGAATTTGGCAGAACATCATTGTAGCAGAAAGATAATGTGATCCCCTATTTGTGTGCACCTGCTTTTGTGAGCTTCATAAATTCTGACTCTAGTGATGATGAGTTCTTGGGATTTCCAGAAAACTAGAGTACTCAAACCTTTAAGTCTCTCCATTTGTTAATGACAGTGATAATGGTTCTTAATGCCACTGTTGACTGCTGTTCACTTTACATGGTTCAAATGTTATTCTGTTATAGTTTATTAAATATTTTATTACACTATTTGGTTCAGAATATTTTTTCCTTGTTTTTCTCCTCTAAAAACTAGGTGCGTCTTATGGTCAGGTGCGTCTTATAGAGCGAAAAATACGGTAGTTGTCTAAACTACCATCCAGATAAAAGAAGGGAAAATACCCAGTATGCTATTTCTGGCAGTGCTAGAATGCTTCCTACGCTCAAGCTTACAAAAGCATAAAACATGCAAGCTATTCCACTGAAGCCAAATGGGTTGATTTGTTTCTTACACTGACATCAATGAATTGCCTTTGATGTGTAGATGAAGAGGTGTTTTGCATGGGAAGTTCAGATGTATACTGCAACTGACCACACATTTCTGGCCATATGTTTCTGACCAATGTACTTTTCTTCCATGGAGTTTAATCCCTTTAAAGGCTATCTGTACGTGTGGCTATCACCATGTCACTTGGCAGTTAACTCCGCAGATTAGTTATGTATTGCATGACGTGCAGCCCAACCCTATGTATCTTTGTCCAGAAATCCTATTAAGTTCAGTGTGATTTATTCCCAGTGAACGATGCATAGTACAATACAGTACTACCATTTGTTTATCTTGAGTCTGAAAATAGAATGAGTTCTAATGTGGTGAAAGAGCATGATTTTGCTCTGTTTGCTCTATCCATGCTATTCAAGATTATATAAACCTCCATCATGATGATGGCCTTTTGGGAGAGGGGCGCTTGGTTCTCTCTCTTTTCCACAAATGCATTGAGTTCAATGAGATTTACTCCTAGGTAAGTGTGTACAAGATAGCAGCCCAATCCTGCGCTCCCATGGCACGAGGCTGCATCAGCACTGTAAATGGCTGCCGCCACATCCAGCATGCCCACAGCAGCCACAGGCGGCACCTCAGGAGAAGGGTAAGAGAAGTAGCCCCGCAATGGGACTCCTCGATTCAGTGCCGACCAAAAGGTCAGTGGTGAGGGAAGAGGGTTCGTGTAGGGCCCTGAGGGCTCACGAACGCCCCACACAAACCTGCCTTGCTCCCTCTCCTGACACACCTTCCTCCGCCCTCTGCCCGCCTCCCCGTCACGCCTCCTCGCCACCCTCTCTCCACCCTCTGCCCGCTTCCCCCCTCCCTGGAACTCTTCCTCCCCACCTCCCGCCGCCCCCGCTTTCCTTACGACCACCAAGTGGTGGAGGCTGGGCGCCTGCCCGGTGCTAACCCAGCGCTAGCCAGTGCTGGGCTAGCACGGGTGCTAGCCCTGTGTTAGGCCTTGCAAATGTGCCTTACGCTGTTTGCGACGGTGCGTGCTGGTGGTAAGCCAGCACGTCGAGCCCAGGATTGGGTTCTTATTTTTGTTATTTCAGCCCTGCCTCCATTTTAAACATAAAGGACTGGGATAAGAATATTATGGAATAAATATTATCCATTGATCAGCTATAAATTAGATTACCACAAATCAATGGCAGTATAGAAAGCGAGATCTCATTATAGACTAGTGAAATTTAGAAACTAATCTTGTGTTCTGCTTATAGATCTCATTGTTTTGGCATGCAAAACACAAGGGCATTAATGTAGCTTTTTTATGAATGGTTTCCACTTTTAAAAATTTAGTTTTGTTTAGTTTTCTACTTCAGTATGTAGTCAAAGTTGCTTTCAGTATCCTAAAACTATCAAACAACATATTAAAAATCCAAATGATTGCACACAAAAAGATTTGCTTTAAGCAGAGGTTTTAATGTTTGGGTTTTTTTCCTTTTGAAAATTACAGTCTGGTGAATTCTGTATCCTCCATAATAGAGTTCCAGTGGTCCAGCCATTGCAAAATAACATTAATATGACTAGTCACATCCCTATTAGTGTTGCCTGAGTCAGTGTCATCCAGTAGCTTATATCCATAACGCAGGTGATAGATGTAATGTTTGCACTCTGAAGTACATTTACTAGGACATGTACATTTACTACTTTACTAGGGAGTAGGTCCCTCTGCATTCAGTAGGATTTAGTAAGGGGTGCATCTGTTTAGGACTATGTTGCACAAAGCTTATCACCAATAACATTTGTGGTCTCGCTTCCAGTAGGCTCCCATTCACTTGTCACCATTCTCAGAAACATAAACTTCCTTCTTTCCATGTCTGTATAAAATCACCACGATGAGAGCTAAAAAGGAAAATGAACACAACTCACTAAGGGGAAAAAAATCCTCTAGACCAGTGGTTCTCACACATTTACCACCAGGACCCACTTTTTAGAATGAGAATCTGTCAGGACCCACCAGAAGTGATGTCATGACCAGAAGTGACACCATCAAGCAGGAAAATTTTTAACAATTCTAGGCTGCAATCCTACCCACACTTACAGGAGTAAGTCCCATTTACTACCATTGTTAAAAGCATATACATAGTAGCCTGTTAACAGTACAGATCTGTAACATTTCCCCAAATGCAGTCACATACCATGGTAGCATCAATATGTTAAAAATAAAATATTGATATGAATGGGGACCCACCTGAAAATGGCTTGTGACCCACATGGTGGGTCCTGACCCACAGTTTGAGAAACACTGCTCCAGACTTCAGGAGAGCTTAGCTGCTGTAACTGTGCCCAGCCCCAGTCCTCTAGCAGCTCCTTTGGTGGAGTGCCTTTTCCACAAATGCACTGCCAAGCTGACCAGGTGGCCATCAGAAGCTCCTTTGTGCATGCAAAAGGTCCTAGACCAGGCGACTCCACCAGTAATACACTGGTTCCTGTTAGATACCTGACCGAAGGAGCAGTTTTGAGTGACATCCATTCTGTGAGATGTAGTCCAGAGACAAAATGAGCTTTGTGAATTAACTAAAGGTGAGATCAAGACCTCTGAGAGCCCAACTACACCAAAGTTTTTAGTAACACTGAAGTAGCTAAAGTAGTCCTAAAAACATCCCTTATGCAGAGTTAGAACCACCCTAAACTTTGCAGCATTTCAAGGGCAATAGAATGCCTTCTGTATAATTAGGGTTCCAATCTCATGCACAGGTTCCTGGAAGTAAATCCCATTGGACATAATGAGACTTCTGAGTAGACATGTATAGAATAGGCTGCAATGCTAGCCACACCTACATGGGAGTATGTTCCACTGTACCACGTTGATAGTAAAAATTAGGATGCACTGTAGCTCCATGTTTGCAAGAACTAAAAGCAGAACAGAATCCTTTTGACACTTGTTCTAAGGGTTTTTCCAGTAGTCCCATGACTTGAAAACGTGATTCCCCCAAAGGAGCTAAATAAATGCTCCTTGTTTCACTTTCGAAACACTTGTTTCAGTGTTATTCTCAGGCATTCCACTTAGAGGCTGTTTTATTTATATGATAATGGTATTCAGTATCACCCCACCTAACATTTCCGTGATGATCGTTGTATCATTTTGTTTCCTTTACAATTATTTTCTCCTGGTGAGCCTGAACAGGTGGCAAATGGTCCAGCTTCCATGTTTTAATGCACACCCCCTAAGATTGCCAAAGAAAGGGAGACTGAAGTACTTCAGGGCTGTTCCAAATTACCTTTTCTTATTTATTGCATTAATATCCCTCCAAGGATTTCAGCGTCTTACATGATTTTATTCGGAATGGGATTGTATCTAAGTGGCAGAGCACATGCTTTGCATACATGGTGCCATGTTCAATTCTTATAATCTTCCAGTAGGGCTGGGAAAGACCTATGTTTAAAAACCTGGAGAGTTGCTCTAGTCATCGTAGGCAACAGACCAATGGGCTGATCCATGGTACAGTTTTATCCAGTTTTCCAGTGCTGATGTGGCTGCATCAACAGGGCTTGCATTGCATCCTTCAGTGGGGGGAGGGTAGTTACGGAGGCCTCCTCAAGGTAAGGGAACATTTGTTCCCTTACCTTGGGGCTGTATTGCACCTGCGTCAGCACTGGAAAGTTGAATAGGATATGGTCCACAGTCATTTAAAGTAGATTAGGCTGAGACATAGTGATTGTCCTGAAATCACCCCATGAGCTTAGTAGGTTAGTGGGGATTTGACCCTGAATTTCCCCAGTCCTAATCACTGCATCACACTGGCTCTCTTTCTGTCATTCATAGTGCCTTTCACCGGAGACAAGGATACTGGTACCTTCTAACCAGTCATCAGGTTGGCTAGTCCCTGTTCTAAATGCTTTTCATCCAAAGGCTCTAGCAGGATCCAGTTTGAGATATAGCAACCATGTACCCCAACCAGAGACTCTAGCTTTAAACCCTCGTGCTAACCAGCACCCTTTCAAAGTGGCATTCTTGGTTTGCTTCACTGGCACTGACATTGTGGGGTGTGGGGCTGATGCCCCCAAACGCCCAAAAAACCCTATTCAGTTCAATTGGATTTACTTCCAAGGATGTGTATAGGATTACAACCTAAGAATTTTATTGAAAGAAAAGATTTTCAGCTGAACTTGCTTCCAAATAAGTATATTTAGGATTGCAATTGAAAGAGGAAATGATAAAGAGTCAAGAAAATCACCATGTCTGATTTACCATACTGGATCTTAAATAAAAGCACAAGAGAATTGTCTTAAAAATTGACAGGAAGTGATTAATGTCCCAAGTGGAAAATTGTTCAAGACACATGTACTCATAAATTATGGAATAAGAGATCCTCTTACGAGCCCCATCTGCGTCTCCTGGAATAGCAATAAGAAGATAATTATATTAACAGCCTTTCTTGTTTTATTTTGTTCTGTATGATTGACATAGATTATAAGCTGGTTTTGTTCCAGTTAAGGGGTGAGACTGGCTCCTTTTAATTATTTTTGTCATAATATTTTGAGATAGCAATCTCATTAAATTACAAGCATTGTTTAAAATGCTAAGTGTAGTATTGCTTTTCATTTTCAAAAGAGTTGGTATCAACAAATGTGGGGAGTGTTACAAAATGTGATCCCCAACTGTGTTCTGCAGTGATAACTATCCATCCTACCACCTTAGGACTTTACTGTCTCATTCCTAATCCATTCTGCTCTGCAAATAGACCACTGCTTTAGACTAGAAAAGCAAAGCAACGACAGTGGATGTACAAATGACTTGCACATATGCATTTTGTGCTTCCAGTGTGATATCCAGAAGGGAACCTTGTGCATCTCCTGCACAGTGCAACATATGAACTGTTCCTGAATCTGTAATTTGAGAACCACTCTAACTAGAGAGTTAGGGGCTTCTGCCTTTGAATTTTACACATAGGTGGAAAAATAGATTGTAGTAAAAACAGAGTCCACCCTTGGAGCTGCACAGCTATGTAACTGCACTGGATTAATTAATTCCCAGACTTGCGAACATGCCTCAATTTTTGACTCATTGGAAATATTTGCCCCAACTTTGCGTGACAGTTGCTTGAAAAATCTTGCTCCTAAATGCTAAGGACAAAATTGCATTTTTAAAGGATGTGCATGTCAGATGCTCTAATAATAGCATGTATAATCCCCACAGTCCACAGGTCCTTCAGATGTGGAGGAGGGGGGAAGAGTGCTCAGCTCTCAGTGTGCTTTGTTCATGTGCCTGTGAAGATGATGGCATCTATCCATCATCAGGTTGAAACTGGAGACCACAAGTCTACAGTCCTGACCACCCTTTGAGGGTTATGTGAGGTTCCTGGTGTCAGGATTCTATAAACGATGGCCAGCCCTGCATAGCGTAGCAACAGGAGGAAACAAAGGCAGGCAGTATTTGGGGAGTCACTGCTTCTGTTTGACTGGGCTTGGAAAGAAGGCCCAGCTTGTTTGGGCTTGTGTTTTTCTAGCAGGCTGTCCAGTTTGGCTGCCTTGTGCTCTGTAGATTCAGATGCGATTACTCCAGTTCCCTAAAGAACATTTCTTAGTTCACACCCCCTCCCAAGTTTTGGCAACATGCAGTTATTCTTTTTTGATGAAAAATTTAGTTATACCTGTTTATCTAGCTCTCCCCTTTCTGTAAGGTGTAAATCCCACAATCAGGGAACAAAGACTAAACAGAAGTTAATCCTGCTGTCACCTTTGCTTAGGACACTTTTCCTTTCTAGAGAAAGGAAGTAATTGGCCTGGACAGCAATCCCAGGCTGAGCTTCTTAATGCTTTTGCTTTCATTGGAGAAAGGCTGTTGAAGGTGACAGTTCCTTGTGGCCTGAACATGTAGTCTTCTGACATGAGCACTTTGGTTCACAGTGACAAGTCCCCCTGTATTTGCTGAAGCTTCTGTGAAGGCAAACTTGACTTTACAGCTGACTGTGGTTATTTGCAGTTAAGGCCTCATTTTCTGGCTTTTGTAGGTTTGAGAAGAATGGCCTGCCTGATAACCGCAACACTTTTGCTCAAAGCTAGCATTTTGGTCAATTTCCTATCTTTAGGAAATTGAGATCAAGGTTCAGTTGGAGAAAATTAAGCATGAGATGTGAGAGGAGAAGAACCGATTCAGTGGTGTCGTTTAGACCAGGGGTGCCCAAACCCCGGCCCATGGGCCACTTGCGGCCCTCAGAGGCTCCCAATCAGGCCCTTAGGGAGCCCCCAGTCTTCAATGAGCCTCTGGCCCTCCGGAGACTTGCTGGAGCCCGTGCTGGCCCGATGCAACTGCTCTCAGCATGAGGACAACTCGACCTCTCATCTGAGCTGTGGGATGAGGGCTCCCTCCACTACATGCTGTTTCATGTCTGTGATGCAGCAGCGGTAGCGAAGGAAAGGCTGGCCTTGCTTTGTGCAAGGCCTTTTATAGGCCTTGAGCTATTCCAAGACCTTCATTCATTCATATAAATTCCATCTCTAGTATATTCATTTATGTAAATTTATTCAAATTTTAAATTATAAATTAATTCTTTCTTTCCGGGCCCCTCACACAGTATCAGAGAGAAGATGTGGCCCTCCTGCCAAAATGTTTGGACACGCCTGGTTTAGACCTTGCCATTTTATATCCTGGAAACATGTTGTGTGATTTGCTGAGTGCCCATAACTCATAACCTGCAAGTGCTTTGTGTGTAGAAGAACCAGGTTCAATCCCTGGCAGCATCTCTACTGGACAGAGACCCTTGTCTGAAACTCTGGAGAACTGCTGCAAGTTATTAGAGAATACTGAACTAGATGAACCTGACATTCTGACTCAGGCCCTATCCTATACATTTCCTCCCGTCAATGCAACCATGCTGCCGGAGCTTGCGCTGTGTCCTGAAGAGGAGGCAGTCCTGGAGGTCTTCTCTGAGTAAGGGAACATTTGTTCCCTTATCTGGGGGTAAGTCTCCGGCACTGGAAAAGGTCTACTTGGATTGAATGGATTCACAAAAAGCAGATTGAGGCTGTGAAGGGGGGGATAGAATATCAGCAGTGCGCTGCTGCTGATACTGCCCCTTCCATCCCTCATTCACCTTCCCATTCCACTCCATCTTCTCCCCCATTCCTTCTTTACCTTCTCCATTGCACCCACCTCCCACCTGACCTTCATGCCAATGGACCAGCACCAGGGGATGTGACAGATCTGCATGTAGTCCACCGCTACTCCTTGAAGTTTGTGGCCCAGCTGTCACATTTGCATCTGACTTAAGGCCCATATAGGATTAGGCTAAATCTGTTTATAATTTTCATCTGGCTTGGCTGCACCCATAGTGATTGAGCTTCTGTAGTGATATATGTCACCTCTGCTAAAGCATGCATATAAGAAAGCTTTTCATTTATATAACACTTTGAGTTCAGTATACAATCTCAGTCATCTATACAACAACTCTGTAAGGTAGGTCATATTACCCCAAGTTGTGACTAAACAAGTCTTTAAGGATGCAATTCCATCTTGCACTGGAACAGGCAAGCCAAGAGTCTTGTGCTGTATCCAGCACAGGATAGGAGCCCAAAGTGGCTCAGTCAGAGGTAAGGGGAAACATTTCCCCTTACCTCTGGGTAAGCCACCCTAGCCCCAATGGATCTCCTCAGACTTGCGCCACCTCCTGAGGTGGCACAAGTCTGAGAAGAGCGGAGTGGCTTGAAGCTTCCTCCCTGCCCACCCCAGAGGCTTGCATTGGGCCTGCTCAGTTGACACAAGTCTCGTCCTGCAGCGTTGGCGACCCTCCGAGGCTGGTGCAAGGGAGCTTGCACCAGCCTAACGTGCAGTTTGGATTGCACTGTAAGTTATTCAGGCAAGACTTGTCTAAGGTCACAAGGCAAGAGAATCAAAGTGGGGGATTGATCAGTCCCCTTTAGTACTGGCATTGCAGCTAACTAAACTTATCCATCTTTCATGCTCTTGCCCAGTATTCCTAAGCTTTGGTAACCACAGGTGTATGACTCCTAGTGAGACTTCTTGGCACTGTCCTTCTTGTTGGCTCTGATCTCTTGATTTGTTGGTGCTGGGCTGATCCTCCTAGCCTTGCCACCACTCACTATAATATTGGGCTATGGAAGTGATCAGAGGCATCTCCTTTGTATGCCCACCCTTTCTTTTTCTTCCGGAAACCCCACCTTGCCTTCCTACCAGGCTTTGAGCCTAGATTTGACTTCAGGAAGATGCCAGAGAGGTGATACCATGAAGTATATAATTCCTTCTGCAAAACCTTTGAGAAGGCACATTGTGGAGTGCAAATTTTGTAGTTTTATAAGGGCAGCTCATTGACCGTGGGTCATGCTTTCATGAGATGCATGAAATCATCATTCTGCCCACAAAGCGCTATACACTCTCTGCCTATTTTCCCCCCCCCTCCCTTCCTCTTGTTGATGGCCAAGTGGCTTCAAGCAGGCTGCCTGCCTAATGGTCATTTGTGAATTTTATTGTATATAACAGAGGCTTGAGTGTTCTGCAAAATATTGGAAGGAGTGTCATGGGGAGAAGCATAAAGGAAGTTTGTTCCTCAGAACCACTTGTGTTGTGTATCTGTGCTCCTTTTGTGCTTAAAAACAACAAATACAGATAAGAGGAGAAAGAATTTTAATTAAAAGGGAGTAGATATGCCAGGTTTGTGTTTTTTTTGGGGGGGAGGGGTTTTAGTGTATCAAACTGTTCAGGTGTGCTGTAACAATGTTAAGAACAACATACAGTATCTGTTTTTTTTTTAAACCAGAGCAAATCACATGGATGCAATGATGGTTCAGTGATGCATTCATCCAGCAAGACAGGTTTTGTTGCACCAGGTCAATGTCCACTCTAATGATGGGCTGATGCAGATCATTATAGATCTCCAGACAATAAATGGGCACATCTGATCTTCTAGCTTTTTGAGAAGTTATCTTGAGTTTCCCTGTGATTGAAATGATTATACACAAGAGGCTAATATCTATGCGCTCAAATCTCTACCCAGATTCTGCAGTGGGAATAAATCATTCACAGCCCAATCCTAACTTGCTCTGGAACAGGCAAGCTGAGTGGCCTGTGCTGTATCCAGTACAGGGTAGGTGCCAGCTGGAGGGCAATTCTGAGTAATTTTCCCCTTACTCTTTGTCATACCCCAGCCAACCCTATGGGGCTATTCATATCTGCCTCAGCAAATTTACTTGTGCAAGTTCAAGTAGCCTATGTAAGGCGGCAGGGCTTAGGAGTAGGGGTTAGAATTTGACCTGTGCTGCCACAGCTGATCCCATCCTCCTCCCAGTCCAGATCCCCCTCCTGGACCGCCCTCCCCCCAAAATGCCCCTCCCCACCTCCGTTCCACCCTTCTGCCACCCTTTCCCATCTCCTGCATCAGCCTGTCTTGACCAGCCCTTACTTACTTCCTCCAGGTTCAGATCCAGCCCCGGGGGGCTAGTGCAGTCCTCACACTGACCTAACCAGCTTGAGAGTAGTCATGAACATATTTTATGGCATATTGTGACATTCTTGGGCCAGTGCAGGGGGCTTTCACCTTAAGGGCTCAGTACTGAGCCCTTAAAGACTCAGTACACATTATGGCAACCACATGATAGCTGTTGTCAAGTAGTAAGCTGTTGTATGGAGTTGTTCACCACTCAGTCTGTGAGAAGAAATTGACTCAAGCTGTGGTGAACTGTGTCAGATGATTGCCGTGTGATAACAGTTGCCAAGTTAGAGCCAACCAAATCAGCCTCCACCTGACAGCCAATAATGTGTGATCCAGTTCTCTTCTCAAGCCATTCAGCAAAGTCCATCTTGAAGCATCATAGTACCTGATCAGTCCTCAGTACTACTTGTCTATCCTAGACCCCTCTCTTGACTGATGTATACCCAATCTAGATTGTGTACCCTCTGGGTAGGCATTTTGCATTACCTTTTATGTTGTGCACACATCCTCGACAAGTTGTACTAAGTAAGGGCCCAATCCTACCCAATTTTCCAGTGCCTGTGTAGCTGTGCCAATGGGGTATGCACTGCGTCCTGTGGAGGGGAAGCCTCAAGGTATGGGAACACTTGTTCCCTTATCTCAGGGCTGCATTGCAGTTGCACTGGTGCTGGAAAGTTGGATAGGATTGGGGCCCTAAGTCAAGTAGCAGAGGTATTTTTGGGAAAGTGCTTCTCCAGCATCAACAGATGCATTCTTCAAATGGAAAACTGCATCCTAGGTGTGTATTTGAATATACAGGAGGTACAAATAAAACTGAACATGCCAAATCAGATACAACTGCTTAGGCTGAGCACACTTAGAAGTAAATACCATTAAAACTAGTGGGGTTGGCTTTCATATAAATGTGATTAGGATTAGGCTGTTAGAGGAATCTAGCCATGTGACAGGGCTGGAACCATTTCATGGCAACTTTGCAGTTGCTGCTGGAGTAGCTGATTTGGTGGCCACAGAGATGGGCATTCTAAAAAGCATCTCCTGGGGTCTATTTCTAGGGTTGTTTTCATAATGTAATGATCATATTGATAAACATTCATCAAGATGTGACATTTCCTCGGATCTGTGTTCCTGTGCTTTTTAGTTTATCGTTATTTAACTTTGGGTGCAATCTTAACCCTGCGTTAGGCTGGGGCAAGTCCCTTGTACCAGCCTAGGAGGGTTGCAAACATGCCGTAAAGCACGTTTGCGCCTCCTTGGGAGCAAGCCAGCATATGGAGGTGCGCTGAAGCACAGAGGCTGCATCCAGCCTCCATGGTGGCTTGCACCAGGTAGGTTGTGTCAGTTGAGCTCAGCTGACGCAAGGGTCTGGAGAGGGCAGGAAGGAGGCAGGAGGGAGGTGTTCTGGGGCAGGGGAGGGCGGTCTCGTGGGCAAGTGGGTGGGAGGCGGGGCTGGCACTCCTGAAGTGGCACAAGTCCGAGAAGTCCTACTGGGACCATGGAGGCCTAGCTAGGGGTAAGGGGAAGAGTTTCTCCTTGCCTCTGGCTGAGCCACTTCTTGCCCCAATCTTACGCTGGATATAGCGCAGGCCTCCTGGCCTGCCGGTTCCAGCGCAAGATAGGATTGCACTGTGTAACTCTTAACTTTATTATGTTACCTTGTTTCTCAGGCTCAGGTCTTGCATATAGTCTCATACTCTGAACTGTTGGCAGCAGCTAAATCTCCTTGCAGACTGTTTAGCATAGCTGAATTACAATTTCAGAAGTCTTTTCATGTGTTCCATGTCTTTGGTCTCTTTATAGTTTCTAAAATATGGTCCGCCACCCATCTGGCTTTGAGCTTGTGGCTTGGATTGGAAACAGGGAAACCAGAGAATGGCGACTGTTCAGAAAATCCTCATTTTTTAACAGCAAAATTTGCAGCACTTTCAGAACTCTGCCCAACTTATCCACACCATTTACAGCCCAATCCTATGCATGCCTACGCAGAAATAAGTCCCATTAGAGTCAATGGGGCTTGCTCCCAGGAAAGTGTGGATAGGATTGGGCTGTTAGTTGTCATGCTGAAGGAAGGGGTTATTTAATTCCACTCTATTAGCAAAAATAAAAATAAAAAATTTTTTAGATTGGAAATAATGTTGCTTTTGCAGTGCTTTTCACCAGTAGCATAGCTCGAGGGGGCAAAACGGTAAGTACTGCAGGTGTCGCAATGTGCTGTTGAAGCTGCTCCTTCCACTTGCTGTTGAAGCCATGCCAGGCAGCGATGGCAATGCACAGGTGCTCACCGAACCAAGCGGTGTATCCTGCGCATTGTAGTCAATGCCCAGAAGTGGGAGGGGCCGCTTACAAGACGTGTAGCAGTGCCTGCAGTACTTACCATTTCGCCCCCCTCTAAGTACACTACTACCTTCCACTGTAGTGTCAAAACAAGTGTTATTCACTTAATTCCTACAAATTTCTGATGCCGTATTGCAGATCAAGCTGCAATAAATATCAGTGTAGCAGTGATACAAATACATCACAAATATTGATACAACACCAATATTGTCAGTGTAGCAGTGAAGGCTCTTAATCTGTGCACGTATTCAGTCTGAATAGATGGCCTATAAGCACTGTCTGCTGGTTGAGGGTCCTGGAATCTATATCCTGTCTCCAAAACAAACAGTGGATGTGTCAGAACAGAACCAACCACAGTGAACACCTGGTGGTTCTGATCCAGCAAATACCCCTGATTGCGCAACTTGTGTGCTGGATGAAGATAAATTTCCCATGCAGCATTGTGTAGCACTTGGGGGATCCAGTCAAGCTGTGTGGTTATGCGGCTGTAAGGGTGTTTGCAGAACTCAAAGCCCTTTTTTCTCAGTTTATTTGCAAATGCACAAGGAATGGTTCTTTTGCTAATTTTTTTTAGACACTACAGTTTCTGGTTGTGGTTCCTCAGGAGAGATGGAAAGCAGTTGGAACATGCTCAGAGACTCCAACTCCCACATTATTTCTTTGAAATGTTTGAGTTCTTTCATTGAGAACGAGTTCTGTTTATTTTCAGACTGTGGTTCTGGGGCTGAAATTTGAATTTTGCAGAATTCTATCTTTTTTTGAGCTTTGGAAACTTCTTGATCCTAAGTCACACCATTGGTCCATCTAGCTAAGTATTGTCAACATGAATCAGCAGTGGTTTTGGACAGGGATGTTTCTTATCCCACCCTGAAGGTTCAAAGGATTGAACCTAGGACCTCATGCATGCAAAGTAGGTGCTAAACCTTAAAGATTAAATACATTTGTTTCTAACTAAATGCCCGGGTCATATTATCTGCAAACTATTATTATTATTATTATTATTATTATTATTATTATTATTATTATTATTATTATTATTATTATTATTATAATGGGAATACCTGGCTGCTAAAGGTAGAGGAAATTAGAAAGTCAGTACTCTTACACAGCCTGTGCAAAGAGAATGGATAATTCTGCTGACAGTTTGATATCTACTTCCACTGCAGAAAGAATCTGTCACTTGTTCTTTCCTCAACGTTAGTAAAAATGTGACTGCTAAAAATAATTCAATTCAAAGATAGAATGCTTTTGTGCTGTAGAACCCCCTCTCTGACATAACTTGAGATGAGCTCATTTCCTCGATCTTCTCAATTAGTGTTGTTGTCACTAAGTTAGTATACAGTACTCAAAAGCAGATGGTTGTCCCTGCTTCAGAGATTTAGGGTATGGAAAGTGTCACAAACCTGAACTGCCCCAGCCCTTATGCTGTCAGTAGTCTATGCCTTATTATTAAATACTTTTATAACAGTAATAATTTTTAATAATGTTACTTAGGGTGCAATCCTAACCCCTTATGTCAGTGCTTTCCAATACTGCCAATGGGACGTGTGCTGCATCCTGCAGTTGGGTGTCACTCATGGAGGCCTCCTCAAAGTAAGGGAATGTTTGTTCCCTTACCTCAGAGCTGCATTGCCCTTATGTCAGTGCTGGAAAGCTTATGTGACTCTGGAAAGCACTGACATAAAGGGTTAGGATTGCGCCCTTAGAGAATGAGACATAACCATACCATGTTATGAAGAGATCTATGCATCAGGGTGCACCTGACCTTGGCGCACTGCATGAGGTTGGGTACAGCATGCCAACCTACTCATTTGCTTATCTGGCACCAGGGCTGGATAATGTTCCTTCTCCTCCAGCCCTTCTCTCTGGGTCGAGTCAGGCCAGGTGGAATTGGTTTCTGGAAAAGGAATGAAGGAGAAAGTGCCTGCCTAGGCACTTCCTCCTCTCTGAAGTTAATTGGGATGCTTAATAGTGGAGGTCCCATCATTTGGGAGCATCCAGTGGCCAAATACAGGAATGTCTTTCTCCTCTAACTCCAACCCAGAGGCCAAGACGGATTGGTCCCAGGAGCCCTTCCCAGGGGCCCTAGAGGGCTCCTGGGAATCTGTTTGCTGTTGTGAGACTTGCAGCAGCCTATAAGTTCACTTAGGAAAATGTGGAAAATGCTGGTAACTCTAGGTTTTCTTAACTCATTGTGTGACTCTAGATTTTCCTAAGTGAACTTGTAGGTCCCTGCAGATTGCTAGTCTTGCAGCAGTCAATGATAGAGCAGAGCAGATGGGCTGGAAGCCTCCTACACTACTGTCCCTGGATCCATATTTTCTCTCTGTTCAGGGAGTTGAAGAATAAAAGTATATTAGTACTGCAGTAGGTCTTTTCTGTATAAATGTCTTATCCAGGGTTGAGTCATGATGATGATGATGATGGGGGCAACTTGATGGATATGAAGAGTTTATGGAGGCAGCTTGATGGATATGAAGAGTTTAAGAGCAATGAATTTCCTAACTGTGTGTTAGCGTGATCCAGGATCTGACTAGCTACAGGCTCAATCTCTGTATTTTTCTTTTTCCAGGTAAAATCCTATTCCGGAGAAGTCACATTCGAGATGTTGCTGTCAAGAGACTAAAGCCCATTGATGAATATTGCAGAGTAAGAATTATTTCCTATGACCAGTGACACTAAATGTCCCCATCCAAACTATCAATGTGAATGTTCAGACAATTCTGCATAGTCCTATCAACTTTTTCAAAGAATGTAAGGGTGTAGATTATAACACATAATCTGCAGCATTTTGGGAGGGGGGGCTAAAACTGTTCACAATTAAACAACCCACTTGGGGCTCCCTGTGGGGCTCCTGCAATGCCAAAGATGACTGACGTAGTATTCTGTGCACACCGGGCAGCCACCAGCGGCTCCTCGGGAAAAGGGGATATTTGTCCTCTTTCCCTGAGTAAGGGAAGTAGTCCCACAATGCAGCTTCTCAACTCAGTGGCGGCTCTTTAGCTGGCGCAGAATCAAGAATCCTTGTGTTGGGCTGTGCTGCCCAACACGGGACTCTGGGTCTGGTGGAGCTGAGCTCTGCAGGTCCTGCCTACCCCTCCCGCCCTGCTTCCCTCCCCCGCCCTCTACCCACCCTGGATCACCTCCACCTCTGACTTACCTCTCCACCTCCAGTCGCTTCACACAGAGTGCCTGGTGGCAGATCACTGGCCTCCAACAGGTTCTTTCCCAGCACAGACTCGCACTGGGCCAGCTCTGTCGCTCAGCCAATGGTAATGCCTGCAAACCTGCCTTACAGCATGTTTGTGACAGTGCACACTGGTGGTGAGCTGGCACACACTGCTCTGGATCAGACCCTTACTTGGCAACCAACTCCATAACTCAGGAGTCTTACTTCTGAGCAGTCTTGCAATATCACCTAGTGTAATCCCATGATGATTCATTGTAGAGTAATTGACACATGCCTTGAAAATATAAACACAAATTTAATTCACCTTTCAATTTTTTTTAAAGAAAAGTGTGAAACAATCCATCTTTTAGCATCCTGACTGCATGAACAAAGGTTTAAGTTTAAATAGGACTTGAGCAAAGTTTAAACAGTTTACACCAGTTTGGTTCCCAAACTTTTAAGCACTGGGACTCACTTTTTAAAACAACATTCCATTAGGACCCACCTAAGTTTACCAGACCTTTAAAAAAGGAGATCTAGAAATGTTTGTTTGTTTATAAGCAATAATAACAACCAGAAAAAGACACTCAAATATTTATCTTCCTATAATTACACATGCTTGCAAACTTCAGGAGCTCAGCTCCTTGCAAGGAAGTTAGCAGCTATCTTGCAAACTGCGGGCGCTAAGCTCTTTGCAGGGTAATTAGCAGTTACAATATCTGATTTTTGAACAGCCTCAGAGCTTGAGGCAATGAGTTATCTGATCTTTCCATCACCCTTTGGCAACCCACCAAAAATCAGGTCATGACCCACCTGTGGGTTCCAACCCAGGGTTTGGGAACCAGTGGTTTACAATATGTTGGAGCTATAGCCTAGTGGAAGACTACCTTCTTTGCAGCTAAAAATGCTCCATGTTCAATCCCTGTCTTCTCCTGGTAGAGCTAGGATTGTTATCTGTGTGGAATCTGGAGAGCTTCTACCAGACAATGTAGACATACTGAGCAAGATGGGCCAATGGTTTACCTTGGAATCAGGCAACTATGTTTCTGCATTGACTGGTTAATACATCTAGGCTGCATTCCTATACACACTTACCTGGGAATAAGTACCACTTAATTCAATGGGGCTTACTTCTGAATAGGTATGCCTAGGATTCTACATTGGTAAAACTATGTATACTGCCCTTAGCTCCTTGGAAGAGGAGCAGGATAGAAATGTAATTAATCAAATTACATTTGATTTGTAATGTAATCGATGTAATGTAATGTAACGTAATGTAATAAGTTACATCATAACTTATTTTGGGAATACCCCCGCAAACCCAGCTACACAAAGGCAGTGATAGTGACATCTCCAGTTATGGTACTTGCTGATTAATTAGGGTCCTAATAGGGTTTCTAAAATTAGTCCAGCATGTTTCTTCCAGTAGGGTCAAGAGACAAGGTACAAGCATATTGATGGCAGCTTTCATCAGATTTTTAAGAGGCTGAAGAAAAGAAGCATTGATTCTGAAGCCCATGAGTGGTGCAACGGAACTAAAGTCTTATCTTATGAGATCAAGTCTTCTGTGCAACAATTAATTCATTGTCCAGCAAATGAAGACCTAATGGCTATCTATAATCACATGTGCTTGGACTTTATCCTTCACATTAATAGTTCAGAAATGAACTGCACAAAACATGCGCAATATGAAATAATGTTATGGGTTCACTGATCAGACATGTTGCTCAGAAAGCAGGAATTCACTCCAAGGGTTGTTGGGCTGACCTCGGACCCCAAGACCCCAAAGTTGGTTACTTATCTGGGATTCAATTTGAAAAAGCAGACAGTCCATTACTGAGAGGGTCACACCTGAGAGATACACATTTGAAAATTGTTATATCAATGGTGGTTGTAATAAGAATCCAAACAATGGCAATCTAACAACCACTCAGCATTCATCTTGGCATTGTTCACCTTCTGTGTCAATACAACATGCCACATAGTGGTCTCAAACTCAAGTTTAATTCTCAACATTTCTAATTCACGCTGTGCGAAGTTCAAGCTGCAGCTTAGGCTAGAAAAAGCATGCATTGTTTGGGATGAGGGTGTTCTGTTTATTTTCAATATATGGGACTAGTCCATCTATAATAGTCATAAAGGGCAACAGTCTCTTGTGTGCTGCTCTGAGTCCTGGAAGTCACAGAAATTTCATTCATTCATTCAGTTTTGACCCCACTTTTCTTCTAGATGGGTACCCAGAGCTGCTCACAAAAATATAAACTGTATAAAACAATCAACAGCAATCACCCAAAAATAAAAGACTAAAACAGCACTGCTTATAATACATAGCTGCAATAAAATATACTCATGAAACCTGCAAAACATCTTTTATGCAACTGGCATTTAGAGATATGTGCCTCTTTGTCCACTTGTGGCATGAAATTGGTGTTGGGCCAAATTGAGCCTTGGCAAATCATTGTTCAAATTGGAGTTTTACCTCCTGGAAAATGCGGAGGTGTTTTTTTTTCTCCCCCTCCCCAGCACAGGGAAGCAATACATATCAAATTTGGTATGAATCATTGCATGGACAGAGACCGTGCATAAATTCTAGCAGCCAAAGTGTGTAAGGCTTATGTGTCCTCACAGGAGATAACCAAGCTACCTCTGCTTAGCAGACCTCCCAAAGACTGCATGATATTTCTCTGCCTTGGCACAGCTAAAGTAAACAGATCTGCTCTGATAATTAGACTCTTTCTGGCAATGTATTGGAAGCCTTTAAGAAGCCAGGTGAGGGAACAGGGACTACAAGGGATATCTTTTTTCATGCGTAACACAAACAACAAAACTCTGAATGTTTGCTGGTAATCAGAAAGTTGGAATGAGCTGAGCAAGTAAATATTTGTTGCCCACTGGAATGTCTTCCCTTGGATGATTGCCCTGTTCACAGGACTTGGAATTATTTTTGTGTAAACCGAACACTTCCAGGACCCATCTGATGCAGCTTTCTTCTTTCACCTAAGCAGGGTTTTGTCAATCTGAAATAAAGAGTGATTTAATGGGCTCTTTATGCTAGGGCTAAGGTGAAAAGGTTAAATGTACCACCCCATGTGCCACAGCCCTAGTCACCCACCATTCTATGTGCATCCCCATGGCTGCCATTAAAAAAGAAAAAGCAAACATGCATGCAAGGTCAAACAACACATTTCAATATAATGTGTAGTTTGGCCCTAATTATCATGGGCATCTTTGAAGTAATGCCTGTAACAGCAGTCATTAATGACCGACAGTTTTTGCCAAACATAAGGTCCACAGGCTGAATGTGGACCTTGGAAGCTCTTTATTCAGCCCTTGATAATTGGGCTCTCCCATTTCCACCCTTTCACCAGCACAGAGGCTCTGGAAAGAAGGAGGCCTCAGAAGGCAAGGAATGCTAAGAAGGGACAACTCAAGAGGGGTGAGAGAAGGAGAGAAGGGGTAAGAGAAGGCCAAGGTACTGTTAGAGCCCAATTTTCACATGGTCCACTCTTTCAGCAGCGCTGCTTCTGCCAAGTAATCACTTTGCAGACTGCTGACCTGATGCAGGCACAGGGTATCTCAACCACTGTGGAGGGCCCTATTATGGCCTTATGTTCGTCATGAAAGTGTAGGGCCAAAGGCCTCCCCAGTTGCCCTACCCAAGTGTCTGCTCAATGGTGTCTTTTCCAAAATTATTCCAAAATTATTTTTTCTTCACTAGCATATCTGACCTGATGTCATCCTGCTGTTTTCAGCTTGTTCTCTCTCTCTCTCTCTCTCTCTTTCTCTTTCAAATTTAAATGTTGGTTTCCCTTTCTTACACATACTTCTTTTTTTTAAAAAAAATTAACAGGCACTGGTGCGGCTTCCCCCTCACATTTCACAGTGCGACGAAGTCTTTCGGTTCTTTGAGTCAAGACCAGAGGACCTAAACCCCCCAAAAGAGTAAGTTCCATCATTGATTTCTGCTTCTACACCATGGCAATTTCATTAGGAAGGAAGGAAGCGAAAGGTCATTGGATTTTATTGCTTCTAGAGGATGGGAGAGCCCTTGGTTTTATTTTAAACTTTGAAATCCAAGGGAAATGGGATTGTAATTTGGCAAGTGTACGCCAGGATGTGTGCGTGTGTGAAAGAGAGGAAAATTCAAACAAACGTGGCATTCACCTAACCATAAATCTGAGGAGAGAACTTTTTTCGCTTTGTTGGTTTGCTTAATTGCACTCTCCCAAGGAATCATTACAATCATCAAAGTATTGGCTTTATCAGCTGAGGGAAATCCTGCCAGTTAAATAGCAACTTTTAATTACCACCCACCTTTCCAGGTGCAGTGAGGCTCAAAGATAATTCAGAAGCCTTTGATTGTGACCCGTGTCAGGCACAGTTTCCAGAGCGCTTATTTTTTTGGAACCAGAAAGCATAATTGGTCATAGTGAGGGAGCAGATCCTGCTGTAGATAGAGCAAAAATATAACCTCTGCTTAGCTGAAACACTGCCAATAAGCATATTTTATGCGTTACTTATGGACGTCACATCCGTGGGGTCCATTATTGGCATCTTGGCATTATGCCTTGCAGCTGATAGGAAAGTGGCCCCCTGCCTACATTTCCCTTAGCCAATCACTGCCCTTTTGTTTCCCTTCTGACTGTGGAAGCTGTTGAGGCAATTGCCACTTCCATATCATGACCCTCGATTCCTGATTTCTGTGGCCTTTTGTTGC
The DNA here is from genome assembly GCF_035046505.1 of Tiliqua scincoides. Taxonomy (NCBI): domain Eukaryota; kingdom Metazoa; phylum Chordata; class Lepidosauria; order Squamata; family Scincidae; genus Tiliqua; species Tiliqua scincoides. The sequence continues at coordinate 187,307,595 of NC_089823.1, forward strand.
TCTCTCCTGGCCATCACTGATGTTTATTATCTTCTCATCGCATCCATTGGCACAGTCAGCCTAGATACATTAGATGTCTACTGTATGAATTCATTGGCAGCTGGTGTATCCAGGAAGAATTTACTTACTTACTTACTTACTTACTTACTTACTTGAAAGATGTATATACCACATTTCCTATGCTCAAGGTGGTATACAATTAAAAAAATAAAAATACAATGAATAAAAACATTAAAAACAATTTTTAAAATGATACAGGATTAAATAATAGGGATAAGAATAGAAAAGCAGCAGAAAATGTAAGGCAGTTACCTCGGGCAGTAGATTTGCAGGCCTCCCACCTCTTTTACTCTTTCTCCTCTTGGTCCCTAGAGTTGAAAGAAGGGAACAGAGTAGAAGAAGAAGTGTGGTAAGGAGGAGATTGGAGAGCTAGAACATGGCTGATATTCTTGCTCACCCTTCTCCTCTCTTCCACTCCATACCCCTCTTCTTTGCAAACCCAAGGAACACAAACAGTGGCTGGCATGCTGCCAGGTAAGGGGTGAGGCAACATTTTGGGCACTGGTAGGCCTTAGACTGACAGGGGGTTCCAAGTGTGATTGGAGCAGTGGTTTTGGGTGATACATTGTTAAATTTTTTTCTGCGCAATTTTCTTGATATTAATCCCCCCTCCCCCCATAGTTGCAGGCTAATTTTTCCTCATGGTATTAACCACAGCCTGTGTGTGAGGGGTTGAATTTAGTTTGGGGAAAAAGCATATCGGGAAAGAGCCAAGCACTCTCTCCAGTAATGTATCTGCTCATATCACACTTTGAGCCTTCCATATCTACTTTAAGGTAAAATGTCTGGCAATGAAATCACTGATACCTTGTGTAAGATGTAGTTTGTCCCTTAGGCAGAAGGATGTGGCTTAGTGGAACAACAAATGGCAGCACCCTGCTATCACATCCCAACCCCCAGACTTTTCAAAGATCACTCATTCCCTATGTACTGTCCGAATTTTTGCTGTGCCCAATACCTTGCTGAGTGTAACCAGGAGACCCAGGATGATGCAGTAGTTAGGGGGCTGAACTAAGAATGCAGATACCCAAGTTCAGATCTTCCTTCGGGCATGAAGATCACTGGGCAATTTCATTCTTTTGAAGCCTGTCTGATCTCACATAGTTGTGAGGATAAGATGATGGGGAAGGAGGCAAGAGCATGTATGCCACCCTGAACTCCTTGGAAGAAGAATGAGATAAAAATGTAAATGAAAAAATAAATGTTTGAGCTATTACTTGTGATTCCTTCTTGCTAGACAGATCTTAAACCTCCTCACAGTGGTCTCAATATGCTTGCAGAATTCCTTTCTGATCTGGTTATGGCTATGTCAGATTTGTTGAGCTCCAAATATGCTTGGAGGTGGCTCTTTTCGAATCAGGTTAAAGCCTGTTCAAAGGTAATCAGAGGGTGCAATCCTAACTTGTGCTGGAAACAGGCAGGCAAGGGGGCCTGCGCTGCATCCAGCTCATGTTTGAAGCCGAAAATGGCATGGCCCGAGGCAAGGGGAAACCTTTCCCCTTACCCCTTGTCATGCTGCAGCAGACCCAGTGGGACTACTTGGATCTGTGCCACCTGACGAGGTGGCACAGATCCAAGCAGAATGGATCAGCAGCTTGAGTCAGAAAATTGTGCACATTCTGGAAACTAATTGTACGATTACAATTCCATAACACACAGCAGAATCAAGTTTCTTTTTAATCAGTTTGTAGCTATTACTCTCCTTAAATAATTATTACTCCTGAAAACCTCTTTTGCACCTTTTGATCCACTGTCTGGTTTCTAGCAAGGTAGTTGATATCTTTGGAAATCTGAAATGTTTTACTGTGATGTGTAACTGAATTTATGCTGACATGCCAGCCTCTTTTTACCTCCAGATCTGGAGGTCATCAGACATAAAAAATCCTGTCTGTATATAAAGATGAAGGGGTGGGGGAGAGAGAGAAATTTAAATAACTTTGCATATCACATGTATGAATACTATAGTAGCAGAATATACATCTCCCCTCTTGCAGTCATAACATCCATCTCATCCCCTTTTGCCTCTCCTGGGTGCTGAAGCTTCCTCCCTGGATCGGTTTGGTTGATATTTTCTGTTATGTACGTGTGCATTCTGAATGCTGCCCGTATAATGGATTTGGATGGTATGTTATTGATAGACAAATTTAAATTCATGCAATAGCAAGAACTGAACGCTATTGAGTTTTGCTCAAAACATGTGATTTGTATACTAGTGCTATGGGACTGTATGGGTTTGATGGGAATATTTAGGACCACCAGTAGGTGTGGTCTGATGTGTGGTACCTGATGTCAAGTTGAAATGAAGCATGCAGTAATGTGTTTCACAAGGAACAGAGAACTGTAAACATATTTTCTCAGAAGTATTTTTATTTGGACAACCAGGCAGGTGTCAAAGAAGAGGTGCATTTTTTGTGAAGTTGGTTATGTGACATGGCAACTTGCGTGTTTCCAAAGGTTTTTTTTTGGACACTGTTAGTAGAATTAGTATCTGATACTAAAAGCTTTTTGCAGAAAGGTGTTCTCAAATGCATTCCATATACCATATTCTACTCCTTTCTCTGTGGGTTTGAGAGAAATGTAGAGAGTGTTCTGAGATATTGTCTACTCCATGTTTTTTTCTTTTGTGCAAAGTTATTGTACATTTTACTTCTCATGTGATTCACTTGGGAACATGCTTAATCTTGAAGGGTACGACATACATCAGCACTGACTTTCACATGGTGGCTATCAGCAACTTGTGGTTCTTTTCACATTACCATTTGCATTACATGTGAATCTATGTTGTTTCATTTAAATTGGTGACTCTTGACCTTTTCTACAATTACAGACCCCCCGATATACAAATTTCCCAAAATGTCCCCTTACCCCTTCCGCCAGACTGTCAAAATTATCACCATCACCAGCCCTATTAAGTACCAGTATGACTTCAAAAGACGTCAATAGCTTGGTTTTACTTTACATATGGATAGCTAGGAATAGAACGCCTCCATCTGATAATGATAATGGTGATAGTAATCTAATTTAATGTTTTTAAAAAATTGTTCAGAGATTGATTCCCATACCCCCATCATTTGGTTCATTTGGGTATGGATGCCTTCTCCCCTTAAGAAGCCCTAATTTAGAGGAAGGCAAATCATTATGGCTATGATCGTGTCAGAGATAGAACAGCTGGTTTGATAGGGAATTCTTTTCTCCTTCTAGACTCTGAGCATTTGAATAGGTCATTACTCAAGCTGATTGATGGTTTAAAATTTATTGTAGTATTTTAGAACCAGATTATTCTACCCATGCGTCATTTTCTGTTGAGGCCCTTTGATTTCCCAAGAAGAGCTATGGAAGAAAGTAACTTACATTTTACAAAACCATAGGTTGATCTTGGTTTCAAACTTGTTTGTCGGACAAACACAAACCATAGTTCATTGATTAGTACAAAATAGCAGGCTATGGTTTGCCACAATCCAGGAAGGCAGGGAGGGAGGGAATTGCAATGCTCAAGGAAAGACGTGAAGAGGTAAAGGAAGTGCACAAGCCAACCAGCCCAGTGTCTCTAAGCAATTTCTTCTTTGAAGGAAAGTTCTGGGTAAGGCCTTTTATCTTCCTTTCCTTTAAAAAAAAAAATTCTGTCTGGCTCTGAAGATCTGATTGCCTTTTAGGTGGTTTCAATACTGTGTCCAAAAGATAAAACTTTCCAAGCAATTGATAGATAACCACTTTCTGATTCATCGTGGGTATGTCGAAAGCTACTTGGTAAAATCTCCACCACAACATCCATCTTTCAACCTGTCTGCGCTTATGGTCTTTGGTGCACTCTGCCCCCAGAAAAGCAAACAGCGGATCAGATAACTTCATGTTTTGACTCAAAATGACGGGCAGCTTATCAAATTATCAAAGCTTCCAATTTAATTGAAATTTCACAGATAACCTTAGACCTGACTTAAATACTGACTCAGCTGCCAGCAGAAATGCCATTAGGACTGTGATTGTGTCAGAGGCAGAAATGTTCTCAGAGAAACCAAGATTGAGAAAATGGCCAGTGGTTGTGAATGAGGCAGTCCATCCAAAACCAGAGGCCATCAAAAACAGATGAAGTTAGGAAAAAAAGACTGAAGTCAGCTAGGTCATGAGGTAAACAAAGTGAGAAATCTGTCAGCAAGAAAGTTTTGAGCACTCCAAGAGTGTTATGTACATGCTAGGTATTGTGTTAGCCAGAATATAAGTTAGACTAGTGTTTCTCAAACTGTGGGTTGGGACCCACTAAGTGGGTCATGAGCCAATTTCAGGTGGGTCCCCATTCATTTCAATATTTTATTTTTAATATATTAGACTTGATGCTACCATGGCATGTGACTGCATTTGGGGAAATGTTACAGACCTGTACTTTTAACAAGCTACTTTGTATATTCTTTTAACAATGATAGCAAATGGGACTTACTCCTGGGTAAGTGTGGGTAGGATTGCAGCCTAGGGTTGTTAAAAATTTTCCTGCTTGATGATGTCGCTTCCGGTCATGGCATCATTTCTGGTGGGTCCTGACAGATTCTCATTCTAAAAAGTGGGTCCTGGTGCGAAATATGTGAGAATTATATGCTTAGTTAGACCACAGCCCTGTTCAGTTTTTTTTTATAGGCTGTACTAGCAAGTCCCCCCTCCAATGTTGACATACTCTTTTAGCTCCACGCCCACTTTCTTCAGGTACAGCATTTGTTTGCACAGGGAAACTCTGTACCAGTGAGAGCAGGAACATGGTTATGAGAGCAGAGTAGGACTTGCCAGTGCACTCCAGTTTTGGCTATGCTGCTTCCATGAGACTCTTTGAAATCAGCACCATTGCAGAAAGACCATGTGGCCAAGCCAACAGGTCATTTTGTGGATTGCTTGCCTTTATTGTCTAGGTCTAGTTAAGAGAACCACACCAAACTAGACCACCTTTCTGAGATTGGCATGTACCAACTGATTGAGCATCCAAGCCCACCTGAACAAGTTAAAAGACAGGTAGGGTTGTCCAGGTTTCCTCAAGGTGGCCTCTTTCTGTCTGGGCTCCCTAGTCTTGAGTAGTGGCTGTGGGAAGACTACCGCTTTCCCAGTAAACTCCAGTAGAGAGTAAAGTGAAGACCAAAGGAGAAAAGGCTGTTGCTAACTACTGCACCCAGGTTGACTTCCACCCATCTTCTTTCACGGTGATCTGTAGGATAAATTCATGTGAGATGAGGCCATATTTCTTCCAAAGCAGTGTGTGTTAGTGCTCAGAGGTGTGATCTTGTGGATAATTCCTAGGCTTAAAATTCCTATATTTCTCCCTTGAAATACAGGTGTCTTTTGACTACCCAAGGATAGTGTGACACAGCCACATTTTGGAAGAGGGCAGAGTGCTTTCTTCTAGCACCACAGTATGCACCATAGGAATGAGAAAAAACGATAGCTTTAGTACATCTTTTTCAACTAAACCTGTCACACAAAACCAAATGTTGCTTAGACGGAAGGACCCACATAGGAACAATCCACATCAGTTGTCTGTGCCAGTATTCCAAGTGCGTGAAATATATAGAATGGGTCTCATTTAGGGCTGATCATGTGTCCCTGTGATAGACTTGTGACTTTCTAATCAAAAGACAGCTAGAAGTTCAAGAAGTGACTACTTGGTAAAAGTATTGGCTTGGAACAATAATTTCTGCTTCTGACACTTGTATCCTGACTTCTGTTTTTAGATTTCATTTATATTTGCAACAGTAAACTACTTTCATAAAAGCACAGTTTTTAAAAAATATAGTGTATATTAATAATTATAAATATAATATAGAGTATAGTGTCTTTGAAGTGTGCTAGCCTAAGCCAATGAAGGATAACTACAAGGATCAAATAAAGTATATATCCCATATTACAAGGGATTTCAACAGCCTCCTTGGCCAGCTGACTACAAATCACTGCGGTCAACCTCAGGAAGTTGTATCTGTCCAATTACATTTGCTTTTAATTAGAGTCGTATGAGTTCTCCGAAAATCAACTTTTTGAGGCCAAGAAGCTGCTGTAAATGACTTACTGGAAATCTGACCTAGCCAATTGAAAGAAAGAAACCATACAATACAGGACCCTGTAGTTGCACCTGTAACTGTAACATTTGACAAGTCTCTTGTCAGAACTCTCTCTTAAATGCACAGACACAGAGAGAGAGAGAGAGAGAGAGAGAGAGCAGATCCAAATACACTGATTTATTAGTCATTTTTTTCCCTCTAGGAAATCCAGGGAATTGTAGTAGCTCTCTGGAAAGGGGGCATTCCTTGACCCTTCAGGGAATACCCCTCCTTCTTCCAGGAAGCACAGCCAGTTACAGAATTGGTCTCCTCCCACACTGGAGGATACATTTTCCCTCTCCCAGAAAGCAGTCGGTTGCACTGAGGTCCAGTTCAGCTTCTCTTTTTAATTTTGACACTTCTGACTCCTTTTCCCTCTCTCTCTCTTCCTTTTCCGCTCTTCATCCTCTTTGTACCAGTTGTACCAGACTGTAGTTTCCAGGCTTTAAGGAATCTGGGGAGAAACCATGAATCGTATTCCAGCCTCTCTTGGTGGTGGTATCCAAAGGCAAACTGCATGGAAGATGGAAATTGGAGCAATGAAGTGTTTGCTTCAATTACGTCCCTTCAGAAGAGTATGGATTAGGAAGATAGGAATACTCAGACCATTGCACTTCCCACTCTTATTGCAGCACTGGTTGGCACCTTCATTCTCAGTCCCAGCAAACCAGTGGAAGTGGACTTGCTGCAGCTGCCTTCTTCAGGGAAGGTAAAAGACACAATCTCCCCCCACCCTCGCACCCACCCAGTAAGCTAGGAATGGATAGGAAGTGCTCCTGCTTGTGACTGATTGAAAGCAATTGAGCTGCACCAACTTAAATGATCGGTGAATTGCAAATAATGGTAACATTTTCCATATTTTGCAATGTATCAAATGCTATTTCTGTGCTCCTAAAATATTAAAACAGATTAAAATTTGAGGATGCATAGAAAAATATAAGAATCCCCCCTTAGTATTCTTTAGACTTTGTGGAGATTTGATCAAAGTATTTCAGTTTGATCAAACTATTCCTGCACCAGTTCTTTAGTAAAGAAAAGGGGGCAAGGAGGCTTCAAAATGAGAGTATAGGATCTGGCACACACCATCGCTGTTGGATCCATCTCCCCTGTAGCCTCCCTACCCCCGTTCCTCCCCCTCCCTACCCAGTTTTGCCCCCTCCTGACCCCTGCCATTGACTTACCTCCTCCGGCAGCACAGCAGGGTCTGGTGACAGACAGGGAGTGCTGCCACCTTTTGCGGCAGTGCTCCCAAAATGGCCACCAATGGAATGCTCTGTGCATCATCAGCAGCCAGTTCATAACAGCAGAACTCTGTTCCACTATTGCAAAGCACTCTGGCCGCCATTCAAGTCTGGCAAAGGATTGGGCTGCTCGGATGACATTGCTTTTCTCTTCCAGATGGTGTTATCAAAGGAGCTTGCAGGAGATGAGGAATGGACTCTTCTGCAAGTTGAAGTGTTTCTGTAGGAAGGGGATAACAGGAATATTTTATAAACATTAGCTGTCTTCCTTCATTTTGCACAGGTTTCCAATGTTCTTTTCTCATTTCATGGATGGTTTCACCCCTTTCATTACTGTTTTAGCAATCTAAGTTAGTTGCAACTTACTGGCATGTTTCTGTGTATGAGAGTGAATGAATGAATGAATATCCAAATGCATCCTGCTCTCCGACAACATAAATTATTTAGTGGTGGTGCCCAAAGAGCATTCAAGCTAAATTTAGAAGCATAGCCTATGCTCCATAGGAAAGTAATTACAAAAATATTTTAGTGGATGACTTTGTTTTCATTTGCATTATCACAACTGAAATTTTTTTTCCTTTGGCCCCATTCCTGACCCCAAAAGTACGTATAATTTGAATGCCTCTAGTGTAATGTTGTCATTTCCACCCACTCATACTTTTAAACTCAGATTGACCCCTTTAGGCTTCATATATGTAACAATTTTTTTTTGGGGGGGGGGAAATTAGGCAGGATTGGGCTACCTGTTGTAATCGTTATGAATTGCTGTCACACATGTAAGAAGGGTGGCAAGGGAATAAGACCATACATACAACCAAATGTAAAAGAGCTTATCAGAGCTCAAATGTAAGGGCAGCAAAACATTTTAAGCTTACATAGTTGAAAACCAGACCATTAGAACAAGATGTGGGCAGGAAGGGGTTGGGTTGGGGGTAGGCTAGAACCCAAAGAACATCATAGTGAAATATGCTGGGAGTGAAGACAGTCTCAGCAGAACTCTCAGACAGGGCCTAGGAGAGGGGAGTAAAGGGGGTAATTTGTACCCGGGTCCAGGGTCGAAAGGGGGACCCAGGAGCCAGAGGAGGGGGCCCAGAAGTTTCCTGGGATCTGACATTTTCCTATCTACTCAGACTTGTTGCCCGTACGGGATGTTGGGGACACTACCATGACTGGGGATGCTGGGGACACTACTGATGCCACATGGGTGGGTAGACCTGGGCTCCAAAGACTTTTCCAGCTGTCTCTACCCTCTCCTGCTTTGCCCTTCCCTGCCCCTATTCTGTTCGCCCATCACCATGCTCCCCCTCTCTGTTTCACCCCTCCCCCTTAGCAAGGGGGCTCAAAAGAAACTTTGTACCCCCTGATAGAATTCCTCTCAGAGGCTCTGCTCTCAGAGGTGGTAGGACAGTGATCTGCTACCAACACAGGCCTTTCAGATGTCACAAAATTGTACTTAAGGTAGAATTCAAGTCTTGCTTGCAGTTAAAATTTCATGCCTTTCCCACGTTTAATACTGTCGAACTCAAACTTGTATTAAAAAACATTTTCACAGAAGAGTTTCAGGCCAAGTTGATGCAGAATGTGAAACAAAACAAAACCCTTATTCGTATATGTTCTCTACATATGCAAAGTCATGTTTCAATGTACTTACCCTGTGCATTGGTCCATTCACATGCATGCCAGCAGCACATCTGGCCAACCTATCTGGTGTGCTAATGTTAACATGTGAATAGGACGCTGCACGTAAGTTCATTTCATTGTGACAAAATGTCCATGGAAAGCTTACATGCATAAGCGCTTTCCCAATAGTTTGCACACTGTATAAATCAGTACAGGTGTGCTCCACTTAGGGGATACATTCTCTTATCCCTGTTGTTATGCAATTAGGTCATTAAGTGAACATTCAGTTTAATCTATTGCCTTTGTTGTGTAAACAGACACTAGCTGACTGCACAGGCTACTGGAGATAGATTGCCTCTTCTTTGCATTACGAGTCTCTCTGTTGTGTAAACAGACACTGCTGCAGGCTCTGGGAGATGCAATTGCCTCGTTAAGAGCATCTTTATTGTGCTTTGACCACTGTCATATATGCAGTCCGTTGTTAAGCGAATGGTTGTTAAGCTGCACATGCCTGTATTTCTTGCCAATTTCATTAATGAAGTCCATTGCTCATCATTTCTTCCATCAAGGGCTCAGGGCATTTTTTATTCTAATCACCAAAATTGCCACCAAGATTTTGCTCATGCTAATTTTTACATTTTAAATTGTGTAATTCAGATTGGTTTAAGAAGTAGAAGAAACATTAAACATTTCTTCTGGCTTATAGAGATTCCCTTCCCTTTGACCTTTCTCACTTTCCTGTGACCCCATGATGGGGGTTGGGAATTCCACTTTTCTTTTTTGGTATGAGTCCTTGTGGAGTAGACTTTTTATGCCCTTCTGTATGTGTTTAATGATATCCATAGGGCACAGGAATTAAATACATAACAGCTTCTGATGACATAACATGGAAATACAACTCATACAGTGCTGGTGTGTAGGTATTAAAGGGTTATTAATAAAAATGAACACTTTAAATAGAAAAACAAGCTTACCAGCATAGTTTTGGCTTTCAGCCCATCTCTGAGTGGCAGCAAGGAAAGAGAGGATTGAAAAATGTGGTCTTTACCCAGCACATAAAAAGGAACACCTTTTTTAACCATCCAGTGTTTAATTTTTCAGGGGATTCCTGGTGCTTTTTAGTTGTCAGCCAAGGCACAAGCAGAATGATGATGATGGAGACAGATGCAGCATATTCAGCCAAGCACTGAATATTTGCCTTGCGTGTTACAAGGGTGATGGAGATGTTTTAATCTAAAGCATTGATGTTTGGTTTGGCGGAACCCTATTCAAAGGTTAGATCTTAACAAGTGCAAAAGCAGAATGTGCTTTGTTTTTAGGCGAGCCAGGAAAATAACAGTATACACCATTTGGACATGGCCTCAAACAAAGTTCCATCTAACCTTCAAGATAACTGGTGGTTTTGTACCAAGCAGAAATTGTGCAGTCTTTACATTAATAAAGGCAGATAGGCAAAAGCACCTTATGAATTTAACCATGGGGCTGATTAAGTGGGAAGCTTTTCATTATTATCAGGACTGAAATTTGTACGGACTTCATACAGCAGGAAGAAGATGCATCTGTTTAGATTGGCACCTAGTTGTTGAACTCTTGCCCAACCAATGCCTCTTCATACCTATGTTTGGGTATGTGTCCTCTGGCCTGGTTTTGTAATTTGGGAAGGGCCATAGTGGGACGGTAGTTCTGAAGAACAGCATTGCTTTGATGGGAGAATGGATCCACCTGGTCCTAGCATTGTGAACAACACACCAATGGTACACATCTCTCCCATGCCACTTCCCTTCCCCATCCACTCATAAGCTGTGCGGAGCTTTGCAGTGAACATCTGTGACATCAGAATCATCTCCGAGTTTCCCTCAGTAGGTATAACTTGTTGCTGCTTAACTAAGACAGTGTGTGGTGACAATTCGTGATGCTTGGCCAGTGCAGTGTTGCTTCCTCTCATAGTGTCTTATAGGGAAGAGGGTAAGGATTGTAGTCTCATGCCTTTTTCATAGGTCACCACGTTTAACTTGTGGTGATGGCTAGCATTTGATGGGCTGGGAGTGTTGTTTCTTCGCTACTGTTTTCCATCATGGTTCCATCTCTTTTAATAAATCATAGATCTCTTTTTTATTTCCCTCCAGGTTCTGCTCTGTGATAATGACTGGTAGTATGTACTGCATAGGGGTATACAACAGCTACAGCCTCCCCATTTCTAAACTGCTAGGTCAGTGGTGCTCAAACTAGCAACTGCTGTGTTCCTGGAATGCGGTCCCCATCTGGACCACATCCGAGCATTCCACCCGGATGCTGTGCAAAGTCCTCCTCATTCAGAGGACAGGGATGCTCTGGGCAGTCATGTCATTTGCCAAGCATCCCAGAAGGCCATGTGACAAGATGTCAGGGCCGAAGCAACTGCCCAGAGCATCCATGTCCCCCGATCAAGGCGCAGCACGTGAGTGGAACTGGAAGGTCCACTCACCGGACAGAGGGATCCATGCAGATGCTGGATCTGGCCCCTGGTCTGTGGTTTGCGCAGCCCTGTGCTATGTGATCACGTATACCAATCAAATACATTATATGTGTGTTTAGCAGAAAACTACAATATTATCACCAGCTTCCCAAACAACTCTGGAGGACTGTTTTGGCAGCCTTTGGGTCATTGGCAGATGAAAAAGCATCTTGATTTTCTTCTGGTTGGTAGAAGCCTTTTTTTTTTTTTGTAGAAGCCATTCTTGACGTTGCAGGGTTGGGCCTTCAGCATTGCAGGCAGTTTCCTTTTTAAACTACCCAGAGAACATATGGGAATCTGATTATTTCTGCCAATTTTTTTTTCCTCTTTGGAACCAAAATCTTCCCAGGGATTGCTCCTAATATAATAATGCTGGAAAGAGAGCCTGATGTGACTCATGCAGGCTGTGGCAATATAATAACAGAAATAACATGCAGCTTTCTTTAAGAGCCATCCTTCTAACAGTCTCAGCGTGACTGAGAGCCATGAATGTCATCCTTACAGTCAGTCAGTGAGAGAACACAGAGAGGCAAGTTATAGTTGGACCCCAGTATCCATGGGGGTTCTGTTCCAGAACCCCACATGGATACTGAAATCCATGGATACCGGAGTCCAAGTTAAATGCCTTTTTTTAAAAAGCGTGAAAATCAAGGCTCCTACCATTTCACGGCCTAACCGTGCCATTTCCAAGCCTGAGGAGCTTTATTAGCACTGAAAAACCCACTTCCAGGTCGCGAGGAGGTTCCTTCCTTCTCCCTGGCTTGCCCAAGAATGCATTGCTATGAGTCATATCCGTGGATGCCGTATCCACGGATAACAGGGTCTGACTGTATTGCCAACATGGTAGAAACATGGTAGGCCCTGACTGGCCTAGGGTCTGGTCATAGAATTGGGCAAGGACAAGAACAGAGCCTATTGCATGATCAGTCTAAAAAGCAAGTGGCACTGTTCAGGTTGACATGACCCTATTAAGCTTCAAAGCATTAAGTTTGTGTTCTGGAATGTAGTGTGTAAGACTGCAGGTGGAAGGAATCATATTTCTGAATACTCCCCCATGTTGAAAAAGCTCTCTGTATGTAGCAAACTTTCATATTGAAGATAAAAGTTGTGTGTAGCCCTCTTCCCTTGGTGTGGTGGGTCATCAGTGTGTTTCTAACCTTCACTTGACTGAACACATTCTTTCCTCAGGTTCTGTTTCTTATGATTTCCCTGGAATGCTTGGCTTTTTGCAGTCACTGGCTGTGTGGTCTCCCATCTCCCATCTTCAATCATTCATAACCTACCAAAGCCTCTATGTCCTGCCCCAGCTTCAGCTGTTATCGCTGGCTCCAATTCCCGATGATGTCCTATGCAAATCTGTCCCTCATTCGAAGAAGTACCAGTGGGTGGGAGTCAGAGTGATTGTATGTAGGCTTTGTTCTCAGCGTGCTGGGATGCACATCCCACCACTCGTAACTTCAAATAAACATAAATAGCTGCTTTGTGTGTTTTGCATAAAGTAAACAGCAGCAGAGCACTTCCCAGCTGCTCCTTTAGTGAGGGACAACTTCATGCATTAATCCTCATGTAAGTAAATCTGTTGTCGTGTTCCGTGCCTGCTTTTCCATTGCTTTTATGCATCAGCTTGTCTTTAACATATATTAAGGACGTCTTCATAGAGGGGCTGAGTGGGAAGCGAGGGGGCTATTCTCTGTCATTACACTTAATTAGATTCAGAAGTGCCTTGATTCGGTTTGTGAGGCTTTCCTCTTGTACTTTTAATGCACAGTCTGTTCCCAAAACAAGGGAAACTGAAACTAGCTCCTTGGTTTCATTTTTAGCTCCTTAGTTTCATTTTCATTAGTTGGGTCATTTTCAGTAACAGTACTTAGTGCTAAGTAGTAGTAGTAGTGGTAGTAGTGGTAGTAATAATAATACAGGTATTTCTATACGGCCTTTCTTGGTCCTCAGATTTCTCCTTAGACTTTATTCAAGGCGGTTTACATAGGCAGGCAGTTTAAATCCCAGTAGGGATTTTTACAATTTGAAAGAAGGTTTCTATCTTTCAAGAAACCACAACATTCAGGTATTTCTTTCTTGATCTGGTCGCACATCCTGGCCTCCATCCTCCCACGCTCAGAGCAGATGGAATAGCTCGGCTCAGCTTGTCAGCTGCTTCAAGGTTGCACGGTGCCGGTGGCCTCGAACTGGCGACCTTCGGATGTTATCTTCAGGCAAATGGAGGCTCAACCCTCTAGACCAGACCTCCTGCCTTAGTACTTACAGACCTCCTGCCTTAGTACTTAGTACTTAGGTTCCCAAGTGCCTGAGATTTTAAGAGTTCAATTACTATTGGTTTTGCCTGCTAAGTTGTATAGGTACTACTGAAAGTTTTATATCCCTTTCTATAAATCTTGCAGTTAGTTGTTCACCTAAGGCAAGAAGCCATTCCTTCCAGGCAAGTGGCTTGCTAAATAATTCCTCCAACAAGCTTGAAAACAAAGAAGACTTGTAAGTGTACTGGTAAGATGTTTAGTATATTTTTTTGAGAACTGGTAATTTTTTTCCACTTATTTGCAATGCCACTTAAACATCTTCACCTTGAGGGGTGATTTATACACTTATAAGTATGCAAAGAATGGACCCCCTCTTTATATTTAGTTCAGCACACAACGAAATCACTTGATGATGGACTTTGCATAATAAAATAAAGTTCAGTATATGGTAAGTTACATACTCTGTTATAAGTATGCACCACCATGACCAAGGAGAGAAAGAGAAAACAGTGGCCAGTTAGTGAGTGATTAAGCAAAGAAGTAGGAGGAGCTTCTTGTGCCCTTGTTCCTTGAATTAATGTGATTTAGAATCAAGCAAGAATTCCTGTCATCCTTTGCATTTCACAGACAATTGCGGGCCCAATCCTATCCAGTTTTCAAGGGCCAGTGCAGCTGTACCAATGGGGTGTGCACTGCATCCTGTGGTGGGGAGACAGTCACAGAGGCCTCCTCAAGATATGTTCCCTTACCTTGGGGTTGCATTTCAGCTGCACTGGTGCTGGAAAGTTGGATAGGATTGGGCCCTGTATCCGTAATGTGGCAAGGAAGGGGTTGCTTAATATTTGTTAGGAAAATTCTGTGGGTGATGTCTGGGCCTGCCAAATTAAAGAGCTATTTTCAGTAAAAGGGATGCAGGTACATGTTTTTAAAAGGTAATGTTAGCATGGGATTTCAGCTTCTTAACCTAAAGAAATATCTGTGTATACATTGTACACGTATACAAAAACAGACATTTATACTCCTAAGCTATCTCCAACCTAGGAGACTCAGGAGATCTAGGAAAATCTTCCACCTCAACAATGGCTGCATGACTTGGTTGAAGGATAATTCTGTTTCAGCACTTAGGAACCAAGGATAACAAGTCATCAGCCTAGGCATGGTTCAGATTCCAGGCGGTCAGGTTTTGAGACTAGAAGGAACTGGCAGCCAGTCCAAATGGTTCAAAAACAGGTGCTTGGTCCCAAACAGGATCCTTCTAGATCAGCAATCAAGGACCGGAAGGATCAGAATCAGAAGTAGGTGCACGGACAGCCAGTAGCGTAGCTGAAGAGGGGATCACTCATTAAGTTTTTGCAGGCACCCGAATATGTCATGCAAGCCAAAGCAAAATGGAGAGCCACCTGGAATGGCTCAGAAGGGGAGGGACCACTTGCATGGCACATTCAGGCACCTGCAAAAACCTAGCACCATGACCCCCCTCAAGCTACACTACTGTGCACAGCTAAAGCCAGGCAGGGGTTGAATCTGAATCAAGAGTAGCAATTCAGAAGAGTCTGTAGGAGCTGATACAGTGTCCACACAACAACCACATCGCTAGCACTAGTGGCTAGGGCTTCATATGATCTGGATGGAGATTGGCCTTTGGGGTCAGCTGTCTCAAGAAGGCTGATACTGCAAGGTTTGACAGTACCTTCAAAACACGAAGTTCGTGTCTATCACAGTAACTGTGGGTACAGAGTGCTAGTAGCACCAAGTTGAAGTGCTGGGGCCTAACTTTTCAGTAGCGCTGGTTTGAGACACACTAGTGCTACTTCGATATTCCTTGGAATTGAGCCAGTATGAAAAGACAGGCTTCTGGTTCAGGGAACAAATGTTCTTCTAGAAACACGACTTTAGAATCCTTTTGATTTCTTGAGGCTTCAGCAAACGCTACAAGTTTTCCTTTTTTTTAATGTAACCATCAGAACTAGATTTTTAAAATTAAACATAACGAGATTATTTGATAAAATCAAAATGAAGTAAACATAGTTATAGAGTTGATTATGGTGGTTCCATTGCAAAAAAATGTTCCATAAGGACAGTGTGTGTTGGCATACTTCTTGCTGCAGCTGGTTTAACAGGATCAAACCTGAAAGACATAGGAAGGAGACAGCTTTGGGTCTCCTATCTCTGCTTTGGTGCACCTATCTAATGAACCACAGAGGAACTACATAGATAGCTGAAAAGCAGTGCCTTCTTGCTCATCCTTTGCTGGCAAGGGAGTGATGAAGTATGATTCATGTGCTTTTTGCAAATTATTTTACCAGTTTTGTTGCAATACCTGGAAGGTTTCTAGGCACAATTGCTCAGTTCTCAGTTTAAAATCCTGCTTTGCAAGTTGCTGCAAGAGCTTGTGGTAGGTGTCTGCTAGCCTCAAGGTAGGAAACGAGATGGAAGTCTGTGGCCTGTTCACTCCTCCCCATATGTGTATTGATTTCATAGAGAAATCTTTCTTTCAGTTAGGACCAGGAAAGCTATGGAAGGATCACTCCTTATATAGGAATCACCCCTAAGAATCTATTATACTTACACACAAGTGGCCCACGTTCTTTGAGTGTCTAAGGCAGGGCACCAGATATGTCCAATGCCATTACCTCATTGTTGATTGACATAGAGGCATGAGAAGACTTGCCCCACTTCCCTTCTACTGCCACTTCATTTGCATTTCAAATGGAATAGAGGGGATGAAGAGGAGAGTGGTGAGCTAGAGCAGGGGTATCAAACTCGTTTCATACCAAGGACCAATGAAGCATTCATGATGCCTGTTGAGGGCCAGAAGTGATGTCATTAGGCAGAAAGTGATGTCATTATTCAAGATATGGGAGAGCCAGTTTTCATGCGGGCTGCCCTTACAGCACTGCTCAGCCTGTCATCTCAGCACTGCTCAGCCTCTGAGAGCCTGAGGGCCGGATATAAAGCTTCCGCTGGCCGCATCTGGCCCCCAGGCCTTATGTTGAACACACCTGAGCTAGATTATCTGTCTCCCTGCCACTCTCCCCTTCACTTTCTCTTGTGCTGTGCTCCCCTCTTTTTCTAATCTGAACAGGGTAATGGTAGCTGGTGAGTGTACCAGCTACCATCAGGAGAAACAGGTTATAATTTGTCTCCTGATTCAACTGACTCAGTTTTCTTCATTACGAGGCCAGACCTGAATTTACAGAGGGAAGGCTATATTATTTCTCCATGCTTGTCAAAGGCTTTGTCTTGCCTTGCCCAAGCTATTGCTGGCAATCTATGCTGGTGCCATTGATTCACTGCTGAGATTTTCAAAGCCCAACTTGCCCTCTGTAGGCTTGTGTGCACATGCTGTTTCCTCTTGGCCAAGCATCCCAGAAATCCAGGTTGATGCTGCTGCTGTGGGGAAATGCTTTCAAAGCTATGTAAGGGAGAGGCAAGTTCAGACTGGGTTTCATGGGTACTCGGGTGTTAATACATTCCAGAAGACTTACTTTGTGAAACGGTTGTAGCAAAACAACAAGGAGGAGTCTTGCACCTTGACAAATATTTTGGGACATCAACTTTTTAGGATGCCATAATATATTTTGACATGGGAATGGGTTTTTGGAGCACTCTTTCGGGAAGGTTTAAGGTTTATATAGGGTAACCGATGGGCATGTCCCATTTTGGGGCCCATTGCTTTCTATTCTGGACACTCCTCTGGTGATCCTCTGTGAAGAGGAGTAACCAGGCTCATCATCACCTTCTGGCTTCTTAGGGCCTAAGTGCTTTTGGGCTTCCTTTCTCTTAACATTCAATGAACATGGAGAGATAGCTTTTTTAAAAAATAGGGATGTAGTCTGTGACTATTATTTGTACGGGTTAGCTCTGATATGAGGCTTTCCGGTTTCCTCTGCTGGCCCAGAGCCTTTTCAATCAAGAAGGGCTTCCCCCTCTTCCTCTTGCTTCTCACAACCAATTTATCAGGAAACAAGGAGAAGAAAAAAACATTCTGGCCACTATCGAGGAGGCAAAACACCACACATTTGCATTCTAGGAAATACTTAATTCCTAAAAAGAAACAAGGAGTATGCCTGCCTGGAAGTCATGCTTGTGGTCGTAGAGCCTGCCTGATAATCTCAGAAGTCCAGAAGTGGGTTGTAGTTATACAATAGTGTGGAAACCCAGGAGATGAACTGTTGAACCATTAGAAGCGGAACCATTGAAGCATGAGGTTCCGTTCCAATTCAGCTTCACTAGAACCTTTTTTTAAGCATCTGGTTCAGTTACAATTTGGACATAAATTTAAAAACTGGTTCAGAAACCAGTTTGATTGTTTGAACTGGTTTGGACACCAGTGCATTTCATGTGGAATAGTGTGAAACTCTTTTGCTTGCAGTGCCACTCTGTAAAATAAATACTGTACAGATTACTGTACAGATTAACCCTTTAACTTGAGGAAAAAATATTTATTCTTTAAAACAATTTTGAATTTTTAAAAACCAAATGCACACAACAGGATAAAAACCAAGAAAATAGACTATGTAATTGAAAGTGGAGTCCTTAATTATTGAACCACTTCTTTGGAGCTGATTGCCACTTTTTGCATTTAGGGATTCTGTTCTAATTCAAGACAACCAAGAGATTTTAGCTTCAGTTTCAGTTCTGGTTCCAATATTTGGATTCAGGTTCAGGTTAGGTTCAGCTCCCTGGTAGAAGCTGTACTCTGCAGATAATCAGAGAAGCACTTATATGCCTTGTTACTTCAGATGTAATGGCAAGGCTGGCTCATGCATGAAGTGGTCACCTCAGGCAGCAGTTTAACAGGGTGGTGCCCACATCCATCCATTCACCCATCTCAGCTGTTCCTCCTCTTCCTACTCCCTGGATTGGAAGAGGGAAGAACCAAGCGGAAGAGCTTGTCTCCTAAGCTCCAACCCCTTACTCTCCTCCACACCCTTCCACTGTCTCCCCCTCTTTTCCAATTCAGAGAAATGAATAGAGGCTGGCCTGGCACATCACCAGATAAGGGGAGAGCAGCATCTGGTGCACCATGTTAGGTGCCAAGAAGTTGGGTTGCCTCTTCCAAGGAAATTGTGATTCCATTGCACAGTAGCTTCTAACGAAATGATTATAATTTATTATTTTTGATCTGTCCTCAGACTATACTGTTGTAAAGCTGCCCTTAATGACGGAGGATGTGAACTAATATGTTCTCTACTTCATATTTCTCAGAACTAGAGAGGCTCTAGGTCATTATGATTCATGGTTTCTCTAACGTTGTTTGACTTAACTAAGAATAATAAAAAACTGCAATTTGGGTAAATTCTGGTTGCAGAATTTGCCATATCTTGCACAATTTGGACAATGCATCAGGCACTGCAGAATGTCTGTAGTGGCGCAGGTTTGTGGGAAGTATGAGAAATTGGATCACATGCACTCAGGGGAATTTATATTGAGGAACTGTGCAGAATGAGGTTATCCTGCCAATGTGCCTGCCTACTATAGTTCGTGATGCGTTGTCCAAATTGTGCAAGAAATGGCAAATTTTGCAACCAGATTTTTATTATTCTTGCTTAGTACTGGTCCAGTTATGCTAGATAAAGGACCACTGCAGTTTCCGCTGGCAGCTAGGCTGTACTGACTTATGGCTATCTCACAGCATGGCCGAGCAGCTATGACTATACAGTGAGCTTGGCCTGCACTGGTTTTTGGGGTGACACTACAAATTAAACAGCTGCATTGTTGCTTCTAAATCTCACAGTTATGTATGTGTGGTCCGGTGCATGTCCAAAACTGCCTTTTCATGGGCTGCTCCAGACTCGCAAAGAGAGTCTTCTTGGTCCAACAAGAAGCTGACGGAACATACCAAGATCCAGGTCTACAGACCTTGCGCCTTGAGTACACTTCTGTACTGCAGTGAGTCATGGACTCTTCGCACACAACAGGAGAAGAAGCTGAACGCTTTCCACATGTGCTGCCTCTGACGCATCCTCGGTATCACCTGGCAGGACAAAGTTCCAAACAACACGGTCCTGGAACTAGCTGGAATCCCCAGCGTGTATACACTGCTGAAACAGAGACGCCTGCGTTGTCTTGGTCATGTCGTGAGAATGGGGGATTGTCGGATCCCAAAGGATCTCCTCTATGGAGAACTTGTGCAGGAAAAGCACCCTACAGGTAGACCACAGCTGCGATACAAGGGCATCTGCAAGAGGGATCTGAAGGCCTTAGGAGTGGACCTCAACAGATGGGAAACCTTGGCCTCTGAGCGTTCTGCTTGGAGGCAGGCTGTGCAGCATGGCCTTTCCCAGTTTGAAGAGACACTTGGCCAACAGACTGAGGCAAAGAGGCAAAGAAGGAAGGCCCATAACCAGGGAGACAGACCAGGGACACACTACACTTGCTCCCAGTGTGGAAGGGATTGTCACTCCCGAATTGGCCTTTTCAGCCACACTAGACGCTGTTCCAGAACCACCATTCAGAGCGCGATACCATAGTCTGAAGGTTGCCAACAAACTGTGACTAGCAGTACAATCCCATACATGTCTACTCAGAAGTAAGCTCCACTGAGCTCCCAAGTAAGTGTGCATAGGATACAGATGTATACACATCTGGGGCCATGAACTGGGGCCATGGCTGGGGCCATGAACTAGGGCTACAATCCTATGTATACTTTCCTAGGAGTAAGCCCCATTGGACACAAAGAGACTTACTTTTGAGTAGACATGCATTGGCTTGTACTGTAAAGCAGCTTAGGGCGCAATCCCAACCCCTTATGTCAGTGCTTTCCAGCACTGACGTAAGGGCAATGCAGCTCCGAGGTAAGGGAACAAACATTCCCTTACTTTGAGGAGGCCTCCGTGAGTGACGCTCAACTGCAGGATGCAGCAGATGTCCCATTGGCACCTCTATGCCAGTGCTGGAAAGTACTGACATAAGGGGTTAGGACTGCACCCTTAGTGAATCAGTTCTAATTGTTGCCACTCTTAGGCTGTGATCCTATGCACTTTCCTGGAAGTAAACCCCCATGAAACACAATGGGAATTATGTCTGAGTACACACACATAAGCTTGCGCTGAAACTAGTTTAAAAATTGGATTATTTTAGGCTTCTATCCCCACCATGTGGTGAGATGATATATTACAGATTACCTTTTGATTTTGATTTTCACCATAAAAGCATCACTGGCACTAACTGATCTAGAAAAGTGCCTTGCTTAACATGAACACTTGAGGGCAAAAATGTGCTTAGTGTTTGCAGATTTGTTCTCTCTTATTCCCTCCTTCTACCTATCATCATCAGCCCCTTTTAAAATTTTAACTAGAGTAAGTGAACTCTTAGAAAGGAGGGGCTCTGTTTAGACTTGTCAAATGGAACAGTACCATAATGTTCTGTTTAAGATGGGTAGATTGCTTCTGTTTTGTTTCATGTGTTGGCTCCGCCTCTGTGCTCTGCTTTCTTTCTGTTTTAACATGCAGGCTTTTTAAAGTTAATTCCAGCATCAGTGAATGGACAGCTTGGCACAACTTTAAGATTAAAATCTCTTCCCTGTTTCTGATAGAAAGACACACAGCTTTTCATGAGATTGATTTGTATCTGCTGAATTTCAGCCTAAACCCACCATTTCTTGTTCTTTCCAGCTTCAAATGCTCCTTCAAACTTTTAACACCATTTTCAACTCCTTTCCTTTCCTGCCTTATTTAAGGCCCTTCCCAGTAACACTCCCAGCATGCACTGAAACACCTCGACACCCTGGTTATCCATGGAACACCATCCTGACAGCAGCATATCATCACCAGGACATTGGCATGCCATCTGTATGACATCTGTATGTCATAGCCATGAAGTCGATGCATCATTTGTATGACATCTGTGTGTCGTGCATGTGATGTCCAAGGAACCAATCACCACATCTGATCAGCCCAAAACTGGTGGCCAGAGAAGAGCAGCTGGGGTGATCTGAGCAGAGAGCAGGGCAGGTGCAGGGCCAGTAAGTGGCCAGTGATGGGGGATACCCCCTATCAGCCACTAGGAATGAGCAACACAGCAACAGACTCCCAACTATAGGAAGATGCCCAGAGGACATTATGCACAAACATAGACAAACACAACATAGCAACTCTACCTCCCAAAGGACTTACATAACCAGCAAAGGGGTAAAAGCAAAGAATTGCTAGGAGCCCCTGCACCAAGGATTCAAGGTTCCTCATCATATTCACAGAAACACAGACATTCAAGGGATAAATTTTTTAGCAGTGCGACGATCAAAAGTTGTCTGCTGTAGGAAATATCCCAAAGCTCCATTCTCCCTCCCTCCCCTCAACTACACCCCTGAGTACAACCTCTACCTTGATATAGTATTCCAGATGATGCCTTCCTGTACTAAGCAGTGTCACTATTTCATCTCATGGATGTCAAAGGGACTTCAAAGGGCATTTCCCATGTTTTAGAAGTGCATCAGACTGCTCAATTTAATTCAGACTGGGATCCCCTGAAGCCCCTCTAGCAATGGTTCCCAAGTATTTTTGACTGGTGGCTCCCTTGACCTACTGAACCATTAGTTGTGGCTCCCTATTAGGCTGCAAATCTACACATTAAATAGGATTGGTTGGTTTCCCTGGCTCCCTGGGGAGCTATGGCTCACAGTTTGGGAACCGCTGCCCTAAAGAACCACTGATGTAGCTCATATCTGGGTCAGAACCTAACTGCTGGGAAATGCAGTTTTTCCCATGATAACATCATGCTGTTAACAGATGCTTCTAAATATGTTTCCCACCTGTCAATTTATTAGGTGCTACAGCCCCACCTTTTCCCATTTATCTCTTCCTCATAGAGGGAAATGGCATGAAATACTTTGTCTTTCAAAAGGCAACCAAGAGTTCTTTTTTGAGCAAAGCACTGCCATATGTGCTAGAGCTCCATTTAATAGCCTGAAATATAGTAAAGAATCCTATTCTGGTGTTTCTTCAGACTCCTGTGACCCAGTGGAGAAGCATGGGGCTTGGGTTCAAATATCAGCAGTTGCATCCCATTTTGGCTTTATGACATGTGCTTAAAGGGCTATGCATCTGATCCTTCTAAACCAGGGGTGTCAAAATCATTTTATACAGTGGGTTTAATAACATTCATGGGTCTGCTGAGGGCTGGAACTGATGTCATTAAGCTGGAAGTGAGATCATTAAGCAGGTGATGGTCGGAAACAAGCACTTTTTCAGGAATTCAAATGACAAAAAAAAAATATGCAAATCCCGATCACATTTTCATGATATGGGAGAGCCAAATTATCATGTAGGCCACCATTTCAGCAGTGCTGCTTCTGCTGAGACATAGCTTTGCAGTTCAGCAGCTGAGAGGCATTCTGCAAAGTGATACCTCAGCAAAAGACGCACTGCTGAAAGGGCAGCTCACATGATAATTGGGCTTTCCCAGCACCTCAACAGTTCCTCCCTTCTCCCTTTCTCACCCCTCATGGTTTGCCTCTTCCTCCTTATCATTCCTTACCTTCTGAGACCTCCTTCACTCTCTCCTTCCCAATGCCTTAGCAGAGAGACATAATCAGAGAGCCCAAATCTCACATAGGCCGTTCTTCCAGCAGTGACGCCTTAGCAGAAGCAGTGCTGCTGAAAGGGTGACCTGCATGATAATTAGGCTCTCCTAGGTCTGCCATTTCAGCAGTGCCACTTCTGTCAATGGGTCTCTCAGCCAAGAGCAGCTGATGGTCATGCTGGGAAAGCCCAGTTATCATGGAGGCTGGATAAAGAGCTTCTGTGGGCACATCTGGCCTGTGGGCTTTATGTTTGACACCCTGATCTTAACCTTGATGCTAGGACTTGAGCCTGACATTGATTCTGAGTTTGGGGAAATGTCAAACAGGACCCAGCCTGTGTATCGGCATCACACTTAGGCCACAGCTGGAACAAAAGGATGATCAGCCAGATTGGCATATGGGGCAAAAGTAAGCTAGAACAGGTCATATAACAATACCTGAGCAATAAGAGCTTCCACCCTATTGTCTCTGGTCTTTGGTATGAATAGCATGTGAATTCAGCTTGCTTGGTATTCCCTGACACAGAGTTGACTCAACTTCATGGATACTTTGTGGATGCCCATTTTTGTTTTTGCTTTGTACTTTTCACAGACTTCTCAGAATCCAGATCTCGTGCATTTTGATCTAAGCTTGTATTGGTTACCTGTCAATCTGTGTGAAGGTCCATACTGTGGCTAGCATATGCTGTGATCCCAGATACAGTATCAGCACAGTGCCAACTTTTAACATTCCATATCTGTTTTTCCTCCCAAATCGTGCACAGAGTAACCAAGTGGAATAGAAAAAAGAAAAAAAACAACCCATGCTGAAGCTGCTGTAGCCCCACCAAATGGCCATTGTGGGGTTTCAAAGGATAACTGGCTCTAAAAGTTGGGACAGATTTCTCTGTCACTCTAAGCCCAGCCCAACAGGTTTTACTATTGCCACAGAACTTGTTGAAATAAAAGAGAGTTAACTTCTCCTTGATCCCTGGGCTCTTACCTCATAGGTGCCTGCCTTTTCTGTGGGATAGATATGTGGCCAAAAGGAATTATGTTACTTGACTGCCCCATCCTCTTGTGAAAGAAAACAGTGGGAAAGTCAGGCTCACCAATGCCTGAAAAGATCTGATGGATCCAGCTGCCTTGGGGAAGAGAAGGCCTATACACATACTGCCTTCCAGATATATGAGCATCCTGAGCAGTCCTGTGCTATGTGTCCTAAACCAAGCTTTCCAATAAATGACTGTAAACTATAGAGTCTCAGTGCAGATTTATGTAATCAATTGACTCAGGGCCCAATCCTATCCAACATTCCAGCACCGGTGCTGCCTCAATGCAGTCCCGAGGTAAGGGAACAAATGTTCCCATACCTTGAGGAGGCCTCTGTGACTGCCTTCCCATCACAGGAAGCAGTGCATACCCCATTGGCACAGCAGCACCAGCACTGGAAAATTGGGTAGGATTGGGCCCTCAATTAGTAAAGCTCTTCCTAGACTGCATCACTTCAGCCATGGGAATAGACTGGGTATTTTGTTTTCATGAAAAAAGCACATTGAACATAGAACATGAGCATGTCAGGCAACTGAAGAAGGGCTGCCTTCTCTGGACTTCTGGAAAGGGAAAAAACCATCCTAAAATCATTGCGTTTAATGTGGATGAGCCTGCTGTGGAGTCATTGTCTGTAAGGTTCTGTTTGCCTCATGTCTGCTCTTACCCATACATTATTGTTTTATTATAAACTCTGCAGATCCATCTGTTCTACTTAATGTAATCCAGCAGGAGAAAATTCGTTCAAAACTCAGATTTTTTTTTTTTTAAAAAGCATATGTGTTCAGGGCCCTTCTCTAAGAAATTGTATTGACCTCAGTAATTACATGTGATACTTTAATTGTCTTCTGCCTTGTCCTCTGTATTTTAAAAAACATGAAAGTGTGGCCGAATCGTCAGTTTTGATCAGAAATTAACGAGGAACAAAAATTAAAATAGACTGACAGAACAGATGGCACTAAAGTGCTTTGTAAATTTATTTATTTATTGACAAAGGGAATGGAAACAATGAGAATCTTGCATGAGGGCTGCTGCAGAATTGAGTAGCCCCATTGTGGGGCTACTTTTCTTACCCGAAGAAGGGAATGAAAAGTCCCCTTCCCCTGAGGAGCCGCTGGTGACTGCCCTGTTGCGCACAGGATGCTGTGGCAGTCCCAGCACAACGGGTACCTCAGGATTGGGCTGTTAGGTGGACAAAGCAAGATGTGAAGTGCAACAGCTCCCCCCATTTTGTCTCCTCCTCCTCCTCCTCCTCCTCCTCCTCCTCCTCCTCTCTCTCTCTCTCTCTCTCTCTCTCTCTCTCTCTCTCTCTCTCTCTCTCTTATCCTGGCTTCAAGCCCATATAGAGCTTTATAAGTCAGAACCAGAACCTTGAATTGGACCCGGAAACAAATGGGCAGCCAGTGCCGCTGCTGGAGCAGTGGCCAGGCAGAGTCAAACTGCCTACCTCCAGCAAGCACACTGGCCGCCACATTCTGCGCTAATTGCAGTTTCCGAACTGTCTTCAAGGACAGCCCCACGTAGAGTACGTTACAATAATGTAGTCTTGATGTCACTGTGGCACAGATCACTGTGGCTAGGTCTGCACAAATCCAAGTGTGGTTGCAGCTGGCGCACCAACAGAAGCTGGGCAAAGGCCCCCCCTGGCCACAGCTGCCTCCTGGGAATCCAGGAGCAGCTGCACATCCAGGCAAAACCCTAAGGTGTGGACCTGTTCCTTCAGAGGGAGTACAACCTCATTCAGAGCAGGATGGTATTCTAGTACCTGCATCATTGATTTCTGAACCAGGAGAACCTCTGTCTTGTCTGGATTTAATCTCAGCTTGTTAGCCCTCATCCAAGTCCCAACCACCACCAGGTAGCACTGTAAGGCCTCGACAGCCACCTCGGAATGTGGTAGAGAGATAGCATACTGATGGCAGATCCCCGGATGACCTCTTCCAGTGGTTTCACGCAGATGTTAAATAGCATAGGGGACAAAACTGAACTCTGTGGCACCTTACACCTCAAGGGCCAAGGTGCCGAACAGGCATCCGGGACCATCTGGGACCTATGTGCCAATTAGGAGTGGAATCACTGCAACACAGTGCCTCCAACCCCCAACTCGGCGAATTGGCCCAGAAAGACACCATAGTCAATGGTGTTGAAAGCCTCTGAAAGGTCCAGGAGGACCAACAGGGACGCACTCCCCCTGTCCAGTTCCCCGCATAGGTCATCCAGCAAGGTGACCGTTCCTGTTCCAATGCCCGACCTGAAACCAGATTGAAAGGGATCCAGATAATCCGCTTCATCCAAGACCGTCTGGAATTGTGGCACCACCAGCCACTCAATCACCTTGCCCAGAAATGGGAGGTTAGAGACTGGCCAATAATTATCTAGCACAGTGGAATCCAGGAAAGGCTTTTTCAGAAGGGGTGGAATCACTGCAGGCTTCAGTGATGGACCCCCTCCATCAAAGAGGAATTAACCACCCTCCCTGTCCACTCTGCCAGCCCCTCCCAGGCAGATCTAATAAGCCAAGCTGGGCGAGGGTCAGGCAGGCACGCGAATGGCTCCATACTCCAAAGGAGTTCATCCACATCCTCAGGCTGTACAAGCTGAAAAGAATCCCACAAAACTGGGCAAGCAGAAACCAAGGGGACATCATCAGATTTTATCATTTTGCAACTATTCCCCTTTTCTCATTTTGTCTTTCAAACTGCTTCTCTGCAGTTGTTTATTCCCCTGGTGGGGTTCTGGAATCAGCAGTACTTCCAGCCAGAAGGAGAAATAAGTTTTTAAAAAAAATCGGCTTGGGAGAGATTCAAATGTCCCCCACCCCATTCTTCCCATGCTGTACTTTAAATCATTTATAGGCAGTCCTTACAATGTCTAAGATTCATTAGCATGTTACATTAGCAGTTCCTTCATTCACTGGAAGGCATTCTGTCCAATAGGAGGCGTGTCAGCTTCAGACCTGTTTTATTGTTATGGCACATTCAAAACCTAGCTGGCCTCCCGACAGATGAAGTGGGAACAGAGCAGGAACGATAGTGCATTTGTTTATTGTGGAAACATGCCACGTTTTACTAGATTTACAAGCAGCTCATTGGAGCGCCTGATTGTTCTGCAGTTTTGCTTTCAGCTGGTGATTCTTGCTGATACTGTATGTTACTGCTATATCTCTTACCAAGGCTGCAAAAGATCCTTTCAGAGACATGACGTGGGCCAAAGCACGGAAGATAGAAACCAGCTGTTGGCAGGGCTTCAGCCAGCGGCTTGAAGAGTTCCAGCAGGGCTGCATCAGTCTGATTGGTGCCTGCCTTATAATGCCTGCCTTTGCAGTTACGCTAGTCAACGTTGGCTAAAGCTGAGTTTTAATGGCAATGATCCTCAATGCTGACCAACATTCGTTTTGACATTTTATTGCTATTCACCTATTCTCCTTATTTCCCTTAAATGAGGAAATTCAGTTTCTTCTGAGAATGGATCCAAAAGGACAGATCTTCCCTTATTTCCCAACACACTCATATTTGCTAAAGAAATAAAGTTGTGAACAGATTGCAGCTTTGTGTTTTTCTTCAAGTACTCCTTTCTCTGCCACAAAGCACCACAAATGCCTTATTCTAACAGCCCATCTGGGGTGAACAAACATACTTGGTGGAGAGTGCAAGTTCATTGTGGCAAGCCTTCCCTCCCCCCAATTTACCCCTGCTAACTGGGCAAAGAGACACCTTTTAAAGTCATACTCTTATATTTATCAGGGAGGAACAACTATTCCTGTTTACTGAAGCATAGCTTTTCTAATGACTATTTACTGCTGTTTCTTCTGCATCTTTTTTAGATTATGAGACTTTTGGGGGGGCAGGGATTATTTATTATTTATTTTATTTATTTATTGGATTTGTAACCCACCTTTCTCCCTGGAGGACACCCAAGGCGGCTAACAATATTAAAAGTCATAAAATACAACGACAAAATAGTTTTTAAACAACCAGCAGCAATAAAACCAGCAGTAAAAACATTTATTAAAAGCTACCATAATGCCCTCCCATTAGGCATCAAAGGTTTTCAGAAATAAAAAAGTCTTCAGGCCTCGAAGGTTAATAATCAGCTGTTTGCTGATTTATTTATTGGGTGAACTGCATTGTGAACCTTTTTTTGTTGAAAAACAGTATTAATATCTTGATGGTGGTGGTTATTAAAATACGTATATCCTGTCTTTTGACACCTTCCTTTTATCTGACAAACTGGGCACCATGTCGGACAAAAGGAAGTTCATGACTTAGCATCAGTCTTGTCCTACCAGTCCTCTGGTAACATACCATACTACTGAATGAAGAAGACAATGCCCTGGAATGGACTTCAAACCTAACAATTCACAGTAAAATGGAATGCAGCAGTAAAATGGAACTCTAAGCACTTGGAGGGTACTGATTTTTTAACTGCTGTTTCTGGCTTGCTCTCTAGCAACGTGTCCTGTCTAGGCGAGCTTTTCCTGATGAAGTTCTGAAAAAACAGAATGAAATGTTGGACTTTTTAAACATGAATTTTAATTCTTTGACACAAGTCTTCTCATCCGAATAAATATTTGTCAAATTGTTAGAAAATGAAGTCTCAGCTGAAGCTTACTGTGTTGAAAACGAGTTGTTTAATTTCTGTGGGAATGTATGGTTGAGCTGATCTTTGAGTCACAGGCTTCTTGGCAATGGTGAGGAAGAACTTAATATCAGAAGAATCAGGCAGACTCTAGCAAAAGTCATACTAACTGTGTCCTCTGAATCTCAATAACAAGCAACATCTGCATCTGCATCGCTGAAGAGCAACTCCAAGCAGTGAGGAAATCTTGCTCATTGTCAGTGAAACAGCACCTGAAGGCAATTTAAATAGAAAAAAAACATGACAAAGAACCAAAGTCCAGTTTTGCAACATCTCAGCCTCAAGCTTAATGTGAAGACGCAGCTCACTGTTGAATTAGGATTGTTAAACTGAACGTTTGGAACCAGTTTTCACCGCAACCTTCCCCTCATTTTTCCTCATCGCTCTCAAGGGTCATTACTTCTTGTTTTACCAGTATTTTACCTCGGTCCTGGGTTCAGGTAATACTTTTTTACCTCTAGTTATCTCAGCAAGAGAACATGTGAAAGGAACATGTGAACCAGTGTTGTAGCAAAAGAGGGTACATAGCACTTAGTTTTGCAAGCACTTGAACATGCCATGAAAGTGGCCCCTCCAGCTCCCCTTTGGAGCTTCTGTTTTGCTCCCACCACCTGGAATGGTTCCGAAGGGAAGGGGGAGGTGTTGCTTGCATGGTGCATTCAGGGGCCTGAAAAACTTAGTGATTTGTACCCCCTCTAGCTACAGCTCTGGTGTGAACAAGCCCTTGGCATGCTTTTCTTTGCATGTCACACCTTTTGCTTTTGCAGACGTACCATGTAGGGTATTGTCTCCCCACTCTCACCCCCCCCCCGTCATTTACAAAGCTAAGTATTGTGATGTCCTAGAGCAGAGCATCTGAAATATCTGAAAAAGAGCAGAACAGAGAAATATGCCATCAAAAGCAAAACCACCCCAGAGATGCTCTATTCATCCTTCAGCAATAAGAAACACTAGCCATATGACATGCAGAATTTCATCCACAGTATGAGACTCCAAGGAGGCTATTTTCCTAGAGGCATAAGCTGCTCTATGTCTTGGAGAGAAGAATCTATTGAAATACAGAGTAAGAGGAGCACACAATAGATCCACTCTGTGAAGTCACACCAGGGTGCCAAAGTCCAAAGGATGGTTTGTGACTCTTTAAGAGAATTTCATGGATAGATTGCTAGGCTGCAGGTTGGCATGTAGCAAGTATGACCGATAGATCAAATTATAATGCCGTTGTACAAATAGATGGTAAGGCCAAACCTGGAGTATTGTGTCCAGTTCTGGTTGCCACATCTCAAAAAGAACATAGTGGAAATGGAAAAGGTGCAAAAGAGAGCGACTGAGATGATTACTGGGCTGGGGCACCTTCCTTATGAGGAAAGACTACTTGGGCCTCTTCAGCCTAGAAAAGAGATGCCTGGGGGGGGGGGAGGACATGATTGAGACATACAAAATTATGCATGGGAAGGATAAAGTGGATAGAGAGATGCTCTTTACACTCTCACATAACACCAGAACCAGGGGACATCCACTAAAATTGAGCATTGGGAGGATTAGGACAGACAAAAGAAAATATTTCTTTACTCAGCGTGTGGTCAGTCTGTGGAACTCCTTGCCACAGGATGTGGTGACAGCATCTGGTCTGGATGCCTTTAAAAGGGGATTGGACAAGTTTCTGGAGGAAAAAATCCATGATGGGTTACAAGCCATGATGTGCATGTGCAACCTCCTGATTTTAGAAATGGGCTATGTCAGAATGCCAGTGCAAGGGAGGGCACCAGGATGAGGTCTCTTGTTATGTGGTGTGCTCCCTGGGGCATTTAGTGGGCCGGTGTGAGATACAGGAAGCTGGACTAGATGGGCCTATGGCCTTACCCAGTGGGGCTGTTCTTATGTTCTTATGTAGTCTTTGTGGTATTGAGTGATCAGATCCATATCAGCATACTTAATTTAGCCTGCTTCATGTGTTGCAGTGGGAGGATATCATTACTCATTATAACTTCAAGCTTACCTTTTCTCCAAATAATTCCAGGTGGCATACTTGTCTGTGTCTTTTTGTCTTTACAACAACCCTGTGAGGTAGTCTAGACTCAGAAACTGTGATTGGCCCAAGTTCACTTACAGTGCAATCCTAGGCATATCTAGTAAGAATATAAGAAGCCCCATTGACTTTAGTGGGACTTACTCCCAGTGAAAAGTGCATATAGGATTGTAGCCTTAAAAAGCTGAACAGGAATGTGAACCTAGGTCCCCCTGATTGACATTCAACTTAAGTATACCCCCTATGGATATCTAGCTGCTGGGTAAAAAGGCAAATCGTCTGTCTTTCTATATATGCCATACTTGTTTGCACCTGTAGTTATCTGAGCCAAACCAGCAAATTCCTATTGTTTTTTCTCATTGACACAATATAAACCCAGGAAGAAGAGGCTGTTTGCAGAATTGGTTGAAATAGACCTGAACTATGGGGATTGCCACTAATGGCTCCCCATGTAGTTTTCCAAATTCAGATCTAGGATGATGATCACCAAAGGCTACTGAAAACAGGATGTGGTGCTGGCGTCTAGCCTAGACGCCTTTAAAAGGGGATTGGACAAATTTCTGGAGGAAAAATCCATTATGGGGTACAAGCCATGATGTGTATGTGCAACCTCCTGATTTTAGGAATGGGTTAAGTCAGAATGCCAGATGTAGGGGAGAGCACCAGGACGAGGTCTCTTGTTATCTGGTGTGCTCCCTGGGGCATTTGGTGGGCCGCTGTGAGATACAGGAAGCTGGACTAGATGGGCCTATGGCCTGATCCAGTGGGGCTGTTCTTATGTTCTTATGTTCTTATGTTCTGATTGGATTTGCCCCCCCCCCAAATGCATTTCTATATTTTTAAGGATCCATTTAAAGCAATCCTTTGGCCTATTTAATTCGGAGGGCAAGGCCACAGATACAGCCATGGCTATTGAAGCTGCCAAAGATGTTATTTTTCATCTGCAAAACTGCAGCCAGGGATGTCTTTCAATATTGTTTTCATTTGTATGCATGAGTTTTGTGCTGTTTGTGTCCACCCCTTCTCTTCACTGGGCAGCTCTCCATAAAAACGAGGAGGGAGGCTGTAGTGGACACAGAAAAGGAGAGTGATGGAAGTTGTTGTTTATTAATACAATTCTTAACAATCACAGAGATTTCTATCCGTCTGCTGGGCTGTTTAGAAACCTAATTACACATGGTGTCGGATATGGTCTTCATCTAGGAAGCAAAATGTTTCCGACTTAGAATAGTACTGGTAACAGATGATAGAGATGATGTTTAGCAAGTTTAGTGTAACAAAAACCGTGACGTTACGGTAATAGCAATTGGAAGAAATCTCTCAGATCACTTTATTCCTTCTGGTATAATTTCATAGATACCACCATTGACATTTACATTACACGCTGATTGAAAAAAGAACTCTTTTAAGCCATATGTGTGGAAAGGCCCTAAATTGTCTTTGTGTGAGATTGAACAAAAATTGAAATTAATCCTTACCGATCCAGTCTAAAAAGCAACACGCCTGTTTTTTATGTTCATGTACAATTAAGGCAGCTGGAGTTCCAATCCAATATTTGCTCCTGGGGCTCATTCAGAAGAGGCTCCTGATGGTGCTTTGAGTAAAAAATGATGTGTGCACAAGTATGTGTTCCTTATCCTCCATAATTATCCATCAGATCTAAAAACTGCTAAGGTAATTAAGTGAGGGTCATTCACCATATGACAGAAAGCAAAATCCGCAAGGCTGAATGGAGAATAGTCCCTCTCCTCCATTTCTCCCAACTGGGGTGAAAATAAAGTGATGAGCAGGCAGCAGGCCCTGCAGTGTGTCTCATCCATTAAAGGTGTCTGGCAAGAATCCTGTTTGACAATTAGATAAAAGCTTTTCCATTCTAAATCACTGTCCAAGACAGCTTGGAGCCTAAAATACTGAACTCATACACAGGGGAGGCCAGGATCCAGCTCTGGATGGTCGTAATTTATATGCTTCCAGCATTTTCACGGAGGAATGTAGGCTCCTGATCAAGGAGGAGCTGCATTTTCTGTCTTAATGGGTATTTCCTGAATCTTTTTGATTGCTCTTCAGGCCTGACGTTTCATGGAATCACATGAAATGATCCTATTGATTGTCTGTGGCTTAATGCTCACTGAGCTGGTAAACCTGTGTCTGTGCTGTGGCAGTTCAAACTGCAGGTGGGATCCACATGATTGAACAGTCCTCCATACACAAAACATTATCCACTCAAAGAAAAACAGATGTTAGCCACCATTGTGTGTGATAGACTTAGTCTGCAATCCTAACCACACTTTCCTGAGAGTAAGCCCCATTGAACAAAATAGGACTTACTTCTGAGTAGACCTGGTTAGGTTTGTGCCCTAATAGCACTATCGATACAGGTCTACTCAGGGCTTACTCTCAGATAAGTGTGTTTCTGGGTAAATGTGTATAGGATTGCATGCTTCCAGGATCGGACGTATTGCGTCTTTGAAAATCAGATGTAGGGGAGCAATAGCCGTAGAAGGATATGCCTTCATTTCCCGATTGAAGGCTACTCAATCGGCAACTGGTGAATCTGGCAACTGGTGGGCTACTGTGGGAACAGGATGCTGAACTAGGTAGGCCTTTGACCTGATCTCACACAGCTCTTTGTATATTCTTATGATACTATTCTACATACGAGATATTTTTAAGTGCATTGGAAGCATGAGCCCTCAGTTTGCAGTCCCAAGTGGTATAGTCTACACACAGGTTTAGCCCCTTAATGAGTGTTACTATCTTAGGGAGATAGTGCTGAAATGTCTTTGGATTAATCATGAGAAGTGCTTATTTGACAAAGGGCACAATCCTATCCAACTTTCTAGCGCTGATGCAGCCACAGTGCAGCCCCAAAGTAAGGGAGCAAACATTCCCTTACCTTGAGGAGGCCTCCATGACTGTGATTGGCCCCCCACTGCAAGATGCCATTGCCATGCATCTTTCCCCTCCCCTGCTAATGCAGCCACATTGCCAGATAAGTCCATTATCTAGGGTAAGTCACCTACACCTGAATGGGTCTACTTAGACCTGTGCCAGTGATTGCTGGTGTGAGTCCAAGTGGACCAGGAAAGGAGGATCAAGGCCTGGGAGGAGGGTAGGATTTTGGTGGTGCCACTGATACTGCCTCCCTAGTTCCTGCCCGTCTTCTCCCTGTTCCTCTCCTTCCTCACCTCATTCTGTTCCCTCCCTGCCTCCCTCCTGCCCGTCACACTGACATACTGGCACCAGGAGATGTGGAGAATCCACTGGCGGGTCTTTGCTATTTGCTAATTCCTGCTTGAGTGACTGTGGCCCGGCTGTTCCAGACGGTGTGAAGTATTTTGCGACAGCCACAAAGGAAGTTATGCTGTCAGCACTAGTTCTACCAGCATAAGGCTCACACAGAATAAAATTTCATCATACCCTGAAAATACATTTATTTTTCAAGGTATGTTTAAAACATTGAGGGCCCAATTCTATCCAATTTTCCAGCGCTTGTGCAATTGTACTATTGGGGCATGTGCTGCATCCTGCGGTGGAGAGCAGTCACTGAGCCCAAGATTTGGCCTCAAGATATGGGAACATGTGTTCCTTTACTTTGGGTCTGCATTGTGGCTGCACCAGTGCTGTAAAGTTGGATAGGATTGGGCCCTGAGTTGATTTGGTTACTCTGCTCCCTTAGTGCTTTCTGTGCTGAGTTTATGCTGTGTTGTGTTTTTGATTTTGTTGTCTTATGGTGTTTTCACTGTATATTAAATTGTTATATTGTTGTAAGATGCCTCAAATCCTCCAGAGATGAGGCAGGGTAAAAACCTCGTAAATAAATAATCTGGGAAAGGATATCCCACAGCCTGCACCCATCAGTCAGCTCCCCTAGTCCACTGCCTGGCTGCCTCATCTCTCTTCTTGTGCACTCAGAGATTAGGATGGGCAAGACTTTCTTTCTTCTCCTCCAGCCCCACAGCCACTTTTTGTAAAATGGTCAGCAGAGAGAAAGCTAGGACCAAAGAGATTCCACTCTCAGGATTCTCCTGGCTAAGGTACTTGGACAAAAAAAAAAAGGGGGGGGGGACCAAGAAGATGAAGATAATAAAATTTGTGCTGGTGGGGGGAGGGGTGTGCATGCACTGCCCAGGATGGGGAGTGGGAGTGAAATTTGGGGATGGGTTCAGGTGATGGATTGGCTTGAACTGCATCTGAGTTGGTTACACACATTGAAACTGCATCCATAGGCTCTGTTTCTGTTATATGGAACGGTGCAAAAGTTGCTTCCTGTGATAAAACTGAACATTATAGTTGCTTGTAACACTTGAAGGACTAGGCACACATTAATTCTGGACTCACTGTATGACTGTAAAAGTATAGTTGGCAGGTGTGTTTATGGAGAGAGGTGCTAGCTCATATTTTAAAAATATGTCATATTTTTCAGTTTCAGACTTATAGGGCTGGCAGCTTTTGAAAGGCATAGCATGGCCATGTATGGGCACAAACACCAGAGGACAATATATCCAGGAAAATAACTCCAATGAAAAATAATCAGTTTATCTTACATAAGATAAAGTAGCTACTGACTGCTAAGAGCTACACAAAGAACTCTTAATATTTGGAAAGCTGGCACAAAATAGTAGATGCCATGTATGTTTGAGAAAGAGTGATGCTCACTGGCAAAAGTCCTCACAAGTAAACATACAAAATCATCCTGTAGATGTAAAGTACCTGGGAGGTGATTTATCTACCCTCTGAGAAAACTATTGCTTGAGAATTCGGCTGTAGAAGTATCTTTTGCAGTACGAAAACTTTTGCAGCTGCAACTGGCTCTGAAGGCGAGGAGGAGGGGCTACTTTACACCAGCGGCCAGGTACCTGAAGAAACTTACAGCCCAATCCTATGCATGTCTACACAGAAGGAAGACCCATTGTGCTCAATATCATTACTCCCAGGAAAGTATGGATAGGATTGCAGCCCTAGTGTTTGCCCGCCTCCCCTCCAGGAACGGAATGCCAGTGGGCTACAGAATGACACATTCATCTCTGATTAGGGCCCATTATGGATCCCTCCCATGATCTATTAGCCATGAAAAAACAGTGCTGGGTATAATAAATAAAACTATTGGTCACATGTTTTCATAGTCATGTGAATCAATCTAAAATGTTTTGTATGGAATAAAAGCAAGGTAGAAACAAAGGCTGAAATCCTATATATGCTTTCTTGGGAGTAAGCACTGTTGAAGACAATGAGACTTCTGCGTAGACATGCATAGGACTGTGCCCAAAGTCTTTTGTGGAAGGCCATATCAAGGTGGGCAATGCCTGATATCTAGGAAGCTTAGAACCCAATCCTGAGCTCACCGCTCTGGCTTTCCGCCAGAGTGCACTGTCGCAAACGGCAATTCTGTGAGGCTTACCGCTAGGCCAGCGCCTGTGCTAGCCTGGCGCTGGGCTAGTGCTGGGCGGGTGCTCGTCCTCCGCTGCTTGGCGGTCTCACAGACTGCTGAGCCATGGCATGGTAAGCTGGGGTGGGGAGGGGGGCGAGGAGGAGAAGTTCCAGGGAGGGGGGAGGCATGGAGAGGATGAAGAGAGGGTGGGTGGGGAGCGGAGAGAGGGTGGGCAGGAGGCATGCCGGGGGGAGGGAGCGGGGAGGCAGGGAGGCGGGTCCGGTGGAGCTCAGCTCCACCAGATCCTGTCCATTCGTGCAGGGCTCGGCACCCTACACGAATGCCTATACTTTACTGCCGACCTTTTGGTTGGCGGTAAAGTGAGTAGCCCCATTGTGGGGCTGCTTCCCTTACCCAGGAGAAGGAGATGAAAGTCC
The DNA here is from genome assembly GCF_035046505.1 of Tiliqua scincoides. NCBI lineage: Eukaryota > Metazoa > Chordata > Lepidosauria > Squamata > Scincidae > Tiliqua > Tiliqua scincoides. The sequence goes on from NC_089823.1 coordinate 187,344,362, forward strand.
CCTTGTCCCGAGGCGCTGCCCAAGGCAGGTTGAGGCGTGTAGGATGCGGTGGCAGCCGCGCACCCCGGACAACTCAGGTTTGGGCTGTTATTCTTGGCCTTCCTCACCGGGCCCCAATTTTTAACTCAAATTTAGGGTCTATTTTCATGTGCACAAACTCTGCTTTTACTATATTGGGATTTATCCAATGTAAAAGTATGCATTTTCTTTTGCAACTGCAGAGAGAATCTGATCAGGAAATACATGTCAAATGACATCAGGCAACAATTTTTATGAGGAAAGGGGGAACATCAACACCCTTGATGAGGCTTCTGGTGAGGCAAACATGTTGCAGAGATGAATGCCAAATGCAAGAGATAAAAAGGAATTCATCAATATTTTCAGTGTATATACAATATAGACATTGTGACCGTTGTCAAGAGATTCCTGTTTTTCTTTTCTATTGGCTACATTTCCCCTTCACCGATTTCCAATAAAGCACAATCCTATGCACTGCTACTCAGAAGTAAGTTCCATTGTGTTCAATGAAGTTTACTCCCAGGAAATGCATATAAGATTGCAGCCTAAGATATGTCAGTAATTATGTCTTGTATGCACTGCAATAACTAGACATTGTGCCATTTCATATAGAAATACTGTAGGCACTTTGTCAGTGCTAAGAAATCTGATAAACCAATGCTGCCTTTGAAGTGATGACCACAGCTGCAATCTTATACCATTATAGCTTTCCTAGGAGTAAGACCCATTGAATACAGTGGGATGTACTTCTGAGTAGGCATGTATAGGAGTGCATAATAAGAAAGTTAATATTTAAAGCTTTGACTGCTGAAAATCCACAAAAGCGTTCTAATCGCCTTTAGTCATTATTGTTATTAACAACAATATTAATTGTTATTAACAATTATTGCTTTTAATAATATTAATAAATTTTATTAATAGCAGTAGTTATTAAAATTGCTATGTTTCATGTCCAGAATTCAAGTCAGATTTTGAACCATTAAACTCCCTCCCCCCAAAAAGCATTAACATTATCTAAAAGCCTGTAGTCAATTATGTTGACCTCCCTCAAAGAATCCTGGGGTTTGTAGTTTTGTGATGATGGTAAAAATATTTCTCCTCCACAAAGGTCCAGTGCCCAGGGAAAGTTGGTTAGTAGCTATGCAATTGACAGGCATGAAGCAGATTCACATGTGTCATGTGTGTAAAACTATTCCTTTTAAGAACAATTATTTGATTAGTGCAGTGAATATTATTGTTAAATCCATCTCTATTATACATATTGCAAAGCTAAAACAGAATGTCTGACCCTGGTCTTGCTCCTCTCAGTACATTGTTGTGCTCTGCTTGCCACTATTTTTTTTTCAGCAAAATGATACCAACTCAGTGAAAAGCAACACACCCCTAGACACACACCCAGAGTGGGATAGAAATAAAATGTTCTGATGCAAAGCACGGTTCAAAGGTTGGCTTGCAGGAGTTCAGGTTACTTCATAGGGGCAGGTCCTTAGTGAGGTAAATACTCTGTCTCTTGTGGAGAAATTAACAAACTGAAGGGATAAACAAGGCAAAGCAAAACCAGATGGGGGATATAGTTCTTAAGCAAGACCTTTTTTTTTTTTTTTTTTTTGTCCTTCATCTTTCCAGGAAAAAGCCAGCAGTAAACACCAATGTTGCATATCCCAGTGTTGGATGACCTTTTCAAGAGAAGGTCATGTGGTTTTAATTGATTACCACCACCTTCCAAAGCCTCCGGTTAGGCTCTTCCATAGTCACTGCTTTCCCATGAGGCATGGATCCTTTCCCAGCACTGCACTGCCATATATTATGCACTAATACACTGATGAACTCATCAAGACCAGGTTCAACTTTCATTATGCAGTCCCAAAGTGGGGGGGGGGGGGGGGTGAAGCAGGAAAAAGTGGGAATTGCTGTATTTTAATACTGGCACCTCTCAGTCCTTCCTGTGCTTTTAAAAAAAAAATTCCATTTAGAGGAGCATCATTTCCATATCAGTCTCTTCCTCATCCCCCACACCAATTGTTTATTCATTTCTGCCTGTTTAGACTTCCTTGTGTTTCCTTTTTTGTGTATTTGGATCGCCTTTAATTCTCTTGACCAGTGGATATACTAGAGTCTACAGCTGCAATTGTATACAAACCAAGTTTTGCACTAAGTGGGACTTACTCCAGATAAACATATATTAGGAAGATTTGGCTCTTAAAAGCTGGACCTATGCATATTTACTCAAAAGAAAATCCCATTGTGCTCAGAGGGGCTTACTTTCAGGTAATATATGCTCCAACTGTTTCTTGGACAGCCCTGTTACCACAGACAGTCCATTTTCTGGCCTGGGTTTCTTGTAAATCCTTATCCTTGACTTTTGAGGATGCTTTGTTAAAATGTTAGTCGGAGTTTCCACAGATGTCCTTTTTTGAGGAGTTAGCATCCGCCTAGAGATGAATGTGCAAATGCTAGTACAGGTGGGGCCTTGGTATCCGTGGAGGGTCTGTTCTCAGACCCCCCTGCAGATACCGAAAATCATGGATAATCAAATCCGTGATTTTCAGCCCCATAAGCCTTCTAAAGGGGACCAGAGCTCTGCAAAGGTTCCCTCCAGAGGGCTTTCTGAGGCCTGCAGAGCCTCATTTCAGACCGAAAAACATGACTTCCGATTTCCTGAGGGAAACCAGAAGTAACGTTTCAGTGCCATATAAGCCATTCTGAGGCCTGGGGAAGCCTTCCAAGGGCTCAGATGGGGCCAAGATTGGTTCAATTTGGGACCAGAGGATCCACTCCACTGGATCCTGAGCACCATGTGGGGCCTCATGACCCGACATGGGGCTTTTGAGTACCCCCATTGCAGGGTTACTTCCCTTACTCAGGGCAGGGGACAAATGTCCCCTTCTCCTGAGGAAGCGGCAGCGACTGCCCAGGGCACGCAGGATACTGCAGCAGCCGTTTTTGGCACTGTGGCAGCTCTGCGCTCCAGACAGAATTGCGCTCTGCGCTCCAGACAGCTCTGCGCTCTGCGCTCAGAATTGGGCTGCCCGTCAGGCAAACAATGACCAGCTCTGAAATAGTAGAGCCTTCTGCCATGTGTAAAATTGGGGGGCAAGACTTGGGGGAGATATCTTTACAATCGATTTTTGTAGGTATGTCCTGATTTTCATCTCTCCCACACTGGAGCATATGACATAAATGTACATAGAACTGTAGTAATGTAGCCCTATCCTATGCACGCTTATTTGGCAGTAGGACCCACTGAACACAGTGGAATATATTTGTAAATAAACATGATTAGGGACAGGTTGTTAGACTTCTTTTAATATCCCCACAGTAGGAACCATTACTGCCAGGCTTGTGGAGTTCCTTCTCTCCAACATGGGCTCTTCCCACACTGCATTTAACAGAAGAGATTTCATTTCAGAAACTTCTGTCTGCCTAAAATGCTGTTTTTGCTGGAGGCAAGGAATTCTGGGCTCTTGGGCTTAAAAGGATCACAATGGAAGTCATTCTGAGTCTATGGAAAAATGCAACCCAAATTGTGAAGGGAGAGATTCATGTTGAAGAGGGTCCACAATGCAACAATTGAGATCGGGAAATGAATAGGATGCTTCTTCCTTTTATTTCATTGGTTTATTTGTCTTGGGAAGAGGGGACGGGATCAAAATGTTAGAAATACCACAACTGTTTTAATTTTAACAATTTATTAGCAAGAAAAGGGGACAGAAGGAAGGACTGGTGGGTGGTATGTTACCACTGGGTTTTATTTTTCTTACTGTATCTTATTCATACATACACGCATACTCTTCTCTCTTAAATTCCTTCCAAACACTTATTTGTCCCAACCCCCCCCCCCGGTAGTTAATAGTTTCAAGACCTCCAGGAATAATCGGGGGACCTTAATCAATACTAAAGTATTTAAAACGATGGCTTGTTTTCATGAAATTACCTTATTTCTTCTAAGGTTTTGTAAGCGGCTTTGGGATGCCTATCAGGAAGAGGGGGAACAAGGCAAAAATAATGTAAAGAAGGCCAATTCTATGCTTGGGATCCTTAAAAAAGGTATTGAGAACAAAACGGCTAATATTATAATGCCGTTGTACAAATCGATGGTAAGGCCACACCTGGAGTATTGTGTCCAGTTCTGGTCGCCGCATCTCAAAAAAGACATAGTGGAAATGGAAAAGGTGCAAAAGAGAGCGACTAAGTTGATTACGGGGCTGGGGCACCTTCCTTATGAGGAAAGGCTACGGCGTTTGGGCCTCTTCAGCCTAGAAAAGAGACGCCTGAGGGGGGACATGACTGAGCCATACAAAATTATGCATGGGAAGGATAAAGTGGATAGAGAGATGCTCTTTACACTCTCACATAACACCAGAACCAGGGGACATCCACTAAACTTGAGTGTTGGGAGGGTTAGGACAGACAAAAGAAAATATTTCTTTACTCAGCATGTGGTTGGTCTGTGGAACTCCTTGCCGCAGGATGTGGTGACGGCATCTGGCCTGGATGCCTTTAAAAGGGGATTGGACAAGTTTCTGGAGGAAAAATCCATTACGGGTTACAAGCCATGATGTGTATGTGCAACCTCCTGATTTTAGAAATGGGCTATGTCAGAATGCCAGTGCAAGGGAGGGCACCAGGATCTGGTGTGCTCCCTGGGGCATTTGGTGGGCCGCTGTGAGATATAGGAAGCTGGACTAGATGGGCCTATTGCCTGATGCAGTGGGGCTGTTCTTATGTTTCCTATATTGGGGCATATCCTCTTCTATTTCAGATAGTATAGAGTAGTGTGGTTCCCAAACATGGGGTTGTGACCCAAATGAGGCCTGCATAAATGTTCCTGAGAGTTGTGGGAAGGCAGAGTTCCCTGTTATTATTATTAAGTTGTATGAACTCCATGGGGCACCAGACTGAGGGCCCAATCCTATCCAGTTTTCCAGTGCTGGTGCAACCATGCCAATGAGACATGCGCTGCATCCTGTGGTGGGAAGGCAGTCATGAAGGCCTGCCCAAGGTAAAGGAACATTTGCTCTCTTACCTCAGGGCTGCATTGCGACTGCACCAGTGCTAGAAAGTTGGATAGGATTGGGCCCTGAGAAAGAAACTATATTTAGAATCATAGTGCCAACTCCATGGGTCAGACTAAGAGAAAAACTGTGTTTAGGGTCAAGGTCAAAAAGGTTTGAGAAACAGTAGTGTAGAGGAAGGTGAAATACAATGCATGGAGAACCTGATGGTCCTAAAGTAAGAAGGGTCATAAACAAGCACTATTTTGTAAACAGAATATCTTTAAAACACATCTTTTATTATTTCATATCCACATGATATTTTTGATCAGTTGGGGCCTTGCCACTACTTCTGAGGCAAGAACCAAAAACCATATCTCACAGGGCAGGACTCAAGTCTATTGGTGCAGGAGGCAGCATACCGAATACCATCCCCACGCCCAGAGTATGCCAACCACTTCTTGCGCCACTGCCTGCTCCCTGAATTCAAAAAGAAAGAGGGGAATGAAGTGTGAGAGGACATGTATAGGAGAGTTGTGTGCTAGAGTGTCAGGAATGCTCTAGCCCACCATTCTCTCCCCACTCTATTCCTCTCTTCCCTTTTGAATCCAGGGAGCGAGAGCTGGTGGTAGAAGTAGAGGGGCAAATGAAAACAGATGCCCTCCACCAAGCTGAGTTAGTCTCATGGGCATCTGGTCCTGCACCTCCATAAATCAGCTGCCTAGATGTTTGGTGCCACTTTACCTCAGAGTGACTCTGACAGTGAATGAAACGTAGTAAAAAGTTAGTTGCTGATGGGAGCAGATGGAAATAATCCACCAGCCGTACTACTTAATGTTTACCACCTGTAAATGCACCCTTCTTCAAGTGAGAACCTGTGTTTCATGATTCATGTTCCACTCAACTACAGATGTTTCGTATTGACAAATATGGACAAACTGTGAGTAACAAAGAAAGCTCCCAGCTTCAATGTGCAGAATACACCCCCCACTCCTGGCCCACTGCAGATCATAGAACCCTCTGTGGTTAGCAGCTGGCAAAGGCTGATCTTGTTGTAACTGATAAGGAATTTCTTGGAGACGAGGATTGTAATATGGATCCATTTTTCCCTTGGATTGAAAAATGTTATTCCTAATAGGCATACCTGAGGCTACAATCTTAAACACACCTATTAAAGCATAAGCCTCATGGGACACAATGGGACTTCTGAATAAACACACAGAGGATTACACTGTAAATCTCTATTAATGAGAGAGCTGGATTTTTCCTTAAATATTTTAGGCCTAAATACTACATGTAGTTGAATGTAGTATTTCCCTAAAGAGTACTTTCATTCATTTATTTCTTTAAAATGTTTTTAATCCTTCTCCTCCTAAAACTGAGGTGCCCAAAGAAGTTTACAAAGGAATTGCAATTAACAGCCAAATGATGCCCAGAAAAAATGAACACAGCAATAACAGGCCCCTTAAAACCAAAAAGAAGGGAAGCTAAAACAACAGAACATGACACCAGCTCAACCAGGAAAACTAAGATTCAAAGTCTTGGCCAAAAAGACAAGTTTTTAACAGGCAGCAATGTAAAAACAGGAGGGATGGGCAAGTAGATTTTCCTTGTATCAGAATTTTCCTTGTAGCAGGTGCCACAACAGTGAAGCCCTTCCCTCTCATGTGGAGCTGACAAGCAAACCTTAGACTGTGTTGGGATGTGCAAGAGTGCCTTGTCAGATGACCGCAGGACATGACTTTTATGTTAAACCTATCCATTTTTGATAGGTTTAAGAGTGGAAGTAAGCCATAAGTGTCCCTAGCTGGTAAAAGAAAAGAAGCAGCAGCAGTAGCAGCCACCGCAGCCTTGGGAACGCAATCTGGTTTGAGACTGCAGCATATAACTTGGAGGGTAACATTTGCCCCCTGCACCCTTTTCCTACTGAAATTGCCCTGCTTAAGCAAGTATTTGCTGCAAATAGCTCCTTCAGTGGCAATTTTGTTAGGAGAATGTTAACCCTCTTTTCCAGACCCAAGCCAAGTTGGGTCTTCTACAGCTTCATTTTTACTTCAAACAGGCACCTGGAAGTGCATTCCTATGCCAGGGTCTTCAAGATGGGGGTACATCATACCTGGACTTGGGGTCAAAAAGTGGGGTGGGGGGGAGTCAGAAACTTCTTGGGATCATGATTAGTCTCGTGGAGAGTGAAAGATGGAGGCCAGGCTGACAGGGAGGCCAAGTCTATGGGGTGAGTAGGCCTGGGCTTTACGTCATGAAGCCTAGTAAATTATCTGCCCTGGGTGTCAAATGCACTAGCCATGCTGCTGCCTACTTATGAGTAAACTTGCATAGGATTGGATTGAATGTTTGTCACTTAGAGATATTATTTCAGTCTGTCTTCTAGATATGTATCGTCTTCATTCCTGAAGTGGAATACATCTTTTGTGCTGGGCTGGCATTATTTTAAAAATACTGAAAACTGAAAACATTGGTACTGTTGCAAAGCTAATATCAGGAAGCAAAAGAAAGATGGTGACAATGTTGACGTCTAACCAGAAAGGACTTGATTGATAGAAAAATGCTACTGGGAAACATTTAGTGACTTCTTGTGAACGTCCACATGTTTGAAATGGTCTTCTGAGCTGGAAAAGGGAGCACTCCTCACTTAGGACCATCGATATAGTTGCTTTTGCTAGTGTTCTGTAACATAAGATTTCAGTCAAAGTGAAAAAACAGTGCTTGTTCTTCCCAAAATTAAAGAAAGAGGGTGTCTTTCTTATTTTCTGTAAAGGCAAGTGTTAGGCAGTGATAACTAGAAGGAGCTGCAGCCTATGCAAATGACAAGCAGCTTTCAAAAGCGAAGGACCATGAGCATCACAGCATATTGCTTCACAAAGCAAATGCAGTGCCCTTGCAAGGGACTGTCTGCTTGCTCTGTGGGGAGGAAAACAACAAAGGGTTAAGAGTCAGCACCAGTCCAGTGTAAAGCTTGATTTAAACAAGGGAAAGAATTGATATTCTCTCCCCCTCCCTTGCCTGGATGGTCTGCGCTGCTCTTCCTAGGGAATCACATGAACATGTTAGAGTCGAGTACTGCAGAAGCACCAGCTGCTGCTGATCAGGGGAGGGTGCATCACTGGCCGTATGTCAATGCCTTGTGGTCCTAGGCTCCAGTTGAAAGGAGAGGAAGCCCACACTGTGCCTCTGAGCAAGTGGGCGGAAGCCTGGAATCTGCCCTTTTTTCCCCCTGAACTCCAAGCCCTAACCATGTCTATCTGTTGTTGCCTTTTTTTCAGGGATTATGGATCCTCCAAAAGGAAATCAGGTGAGAGACTCTACTTTCTTTGCTGTGTCTATAACTGCATGTCTAAAGCAAAAATCTAAATGCTTTATAACAAGCCTTCTTTGATTACCTGTTAGTGGGGTTTTTTATGCAGCTTCCATTTAGTGCTGTGATTGGATGGAGTATTATTAAAACAGATTTTGCAGGTGAAATGTTCTTTTTTGCCTAATTAAGAAAATGTACCTTTTCCCTGCCTTTATCTGCATGACTAAATACCTGTTATATAAACTTTAAAATTCAGTAGTTGGGCTGCTTGATATTTAAATAGGTTTTCTGTGATATGGTATTGTATGGAACTCAAATACCTGTAAAGGCCATCTAGTCTAGCATCTCTGGTTGAGGCAAGGTTTTCTGCATTCCCCCTCCCCCATTATACTAACCAGGGATTATTTGGTCTCTTTCTGGAGGAAAAGGGGTCTTTTGCTGTAAACTTACAGATCGAGTTAGGCATGCATGATATCTGTTTTTCCTATTCTCCACCACTCCCTGGCTTCCTTTACTGCTTCCTGATATAGGAAGCTTGGGACCCTGCCTCTTTAACTGCATGGAAGGGAGCTAATAAGTGCAGCTAATGATGTGGGGCTGAAAAAGCTGCACCTGCTGAAATGGCTTTTGCCACATTACAGTTAAAGCTACAGAGGCCTTGCCTTCCTTTACATTGGCCTTACTTCCATGTGGATTCCGTCCTGTGTTTCACTGTTGATGTGTTTCAGACAAACATGAAGGTGTGTGATTTATCTCCCTCACCCCATCTCATGGTATGCGAATTCCCTTAAAGCACCAGATTATCTTCAATCTTTATTGGCCTGGCCATAGAGACTAGCAAGTCCCTGTAAAGAGCCACATAATGGAAATGGTTGCTTTTATGCTCCAGGAACAGCACTTTTTTGAAGGCAGGTTCAAGCTCCAACCTCTTTAGCTAAAAGGATATTGCATATGGGGCCAGAAATTTTCAGGAAAGATCTTGAAAATGTTGGGAGTTGCTACCAGTTGGATAGCGCTGAGCTAGAGGGACCAGCAATCCAAGTCAGTAAAAGGCCTGGGATGCTTTTATTTTTTGTAGCATAAAGGTAACTTTTTTGTCTTTTAAAAATAATGAGACCTCCTGAATTCAAGAGAGGGTAGAAGCTAATTTCATTTTCTTGCAGGAATGACTGGCCATAATATTGTTGCTTACTATCTGGTATGGTACATGCTCCTGCTTAATTACATTAGCTACCCAGTTGCTGGGAATGCATATATTCTGCAATTTAACTAAGTGGTATCCTGATGGACTGTTGGCATTTGTCCCTTGGAAATCCTGAAATGGTACTGAATGGTATTTTCCATAGACAAAATTGAACTAAGCCTTTAGCTGACTGTATTTATCTTGTTAACCCTGCTAGGAAGATTATGATGAGATAGTAGCCAGATGTGGTCTGAAACCATGATTTAGCTTTAGCAGAACAAATGCAAGCCTTGGGCTTGCTCACTTCCCCTTTGTGTATGAGGGGAGGAAGCTTTTTGCTTCCTGTTCCAGTTTAGAATAAGTTGGGATGTATAAGAATATCACAACGAATTCTAGTTTTTCAGAAACAGAAGTAGAAAACATATTTGTGCTTGAACCTGGATTCTGGATTCTTTTCCTAAATTATGGTTTAGTATGGTTTTGAACTACACTGATGACTTGCTTGTGTTTCATGAGTATAGATATCTTGTATTCAGATCACATACTTTGCTAGGCTACCAGACATTGAAGTGCATAATAAGGTAAGGTATTATTAATATTTCTCAGTGATAAGGAATGATTTCTAGGTTAAGCCCCCAAATTTTCCCCTTTATTTTTCCCCCCATGTTTTTAGATCACCCATTCTCCAAGGAATTCAAAGTGGTGTAGATAGTTCCTTTTGCCTTCACAACAACTCTGTGAGGTAGTGGAGGTCAAGAGAGAGTGATTGGTTCAAGGTTCACCCAGGAAAGCTCATGTCTGAGCAGGGATTCAAACCTGGATTTTCCAGGTCTAACACCTGAACAACTGCCCTATCCAGGCTCTTTATGTTCAACACCTGGTATCTACGTTCTCTAGAAATATTTTTTCTAACTTCTTTTAAGCTGTTGAAGGATGAATATATATATTTCCAGAATGTATTTCAAAGAATTTTATTACCATTTTGGTTTGTTTTTGTAGACCTTTTTAAAATAGAATATCTCAAATATTGACTAAAGAGACTAGGCTACTGTTTCTAGGGAATATTGATATTATCTTTAAACAGCTGTTTCTCTCTTTTCAATAACCTTCACTAGAATAAAACTACTGATACCACTAAATGGATGTGGTGTGGATCAAACGTACTGCAAATAATTCATAGAAATGGCAACTGTGAGAAAGTTACCTTGAGGATGACACCAGCTGCAAAAGGGGGGGGAGAATCAACCCTTCATAAGTATTTCATTTTTTTAGGATAGGAACAGAACAGAAGCAAAGATAATGAAGTCAGTTTTTGTACATACAAAATATTTCTGAACAAACGGGTGCTTTCAGTGCAATTGGGATACAAAATCACAACATTGGAGCATACTCAGCATTTTACAAATAAGGAGTATGAAATACTACAGGGCAATTAACCTCATTAAGGTTGAGGAATATGAAGAATGAAAGCACATGTTTGTTGGCAACCTTCAGTCTCGAAAGACTATGGTATCGCGCTCTGAAAGCACAGTCTTGCCAGTATTTCTCTTCTCTGGGTCAATTTGACTGTCTGGATGATAGAGCTCTCAATTTTTCAGTTTTCCTAGCTAAGTTAAAATGAAAACTGCTTGCTACACTTCCATAAAGAGAGTTGATGTAGTGTAGTGAGTAAGTGACTGAGCTTTGAATAAAGATTCCCCTGATTTGAATCTCGCCATGAACTCAATAAAGCCCATATCCTAACTAAGGGAACTGCTGGCAGAATTCACATTCCTTTGGCGTGCCAGGCCTTAACGCTGTTGCAGAAGCACCATAAAATGGTATCTCATCAGACTCCGCAGCTCCCAAGGCCACCTCTAATGTGAAGTTTCAGCTGTCGGCTGAGATGCTACTTGGAAGGCTTGCTTTTGCATCAGCTATAGCCTTTCCTCCATACACGTAGCCATGATGTCAAAAATGCTGCAGTTGGCTGACATACTACCAAATGCTTGCATATGCTCACAAAGTCTGGTTGGCGGCAATCATCAGTCCACCATAAATCAAAAACATATTGTACAGTGAACCTTGCTTTACTGTGGAGATTCCATTGTAAAGTGATTTGATTGTAAGGTGAACACATTGTAAAGTGGAGGGGTCAACTGTAGTTGTTTAATAAACTTTTTAAATATTTGATAATGTCTGTCTTGTTTCCACAACAGCCTTGTAAGTTCGCTTCCTTTTATACCTGCTTTATGGACAGTGACTCCTGACCAAGCAGGGATTGGAACACTGGTATCCTGGGGGAGAACATTAGTACTGTAGCTACGAGGGCATGCAGAATATATGTACATGTGAATAGCAAGTGCTGTGCTGAATCACTTAATTAAACTTGTCTGGAAAAAAAGCACCCTTCTTATTTTCCTACCTCTATAAAATAACACCTATGCTTTAGGAACCTGGTCTTGCTCTGGGAATAATTCCTTTTCTACACAACTACTGCAAAGTACATAAGCCCAGTCTTCCTTTTGAGCTGATTATGCCTAGACATTTCAAAGGGAAAATAAAATGAAGTTATATTGCCACCTTCTCAAAGGCATGGTGTGGCAGCAAGAAGACTTTCTTCAGCTTATCCTTGGATATTATTACAGTTGAATCATAATGCAAGGAAGCATTCACACCAACACAGTTCATGATCGCCTGCATGTGCTCCAGAAGTGGACAGAATTGTGTAACAATGGCAGCACTGGAGGTGCATGTAGGTATACATTGTTTGATTGGTGAGCCTGCTATATGACCTTTCTGAAGGTTAACAACAACCAGTTATTTCCATTAGCAGCATAAACTGACCACATAAAGGGCTCACTTTGCCATGCAGAGGTGATGTCAGGTTAGTCACTGCCCAAGGGCCCACCTGGTCAGGCTGACCTCTACAGGTGGGCCTCTACAGGTACAGCAGTACCTGTGGGGTGTGAGTGGTGTGCCATGTGGGGTCCAGTCCAGGACTGCCCCAAAGCCCCAAAGTGGTGCTGGCATTGCTATCATGAAACCAGCTTCCCCAGCCCATTTCTGGAGAATGGGGGACATATTAGGCACACTGGTATGGATCTTCAATGTTTGCAATTCCTTGATAAAACATTATCAAGGTATGTTATCTCAGCATACCCTGAGACAAGGGAAATGTTTCCCATCAAACCAAAGCCCAAAGGCAGAGCTTGTTTAGTTCTCATGTTCTCTGCCAAATCAGATTGTGTGCAGCTCTAAACACCACAGCCATTGCGTAGAAGACTTCTTTGTTGTATCTGAAGAATGACAAACCCTTTCTTATGCAGTTTTATGATATAGAAAGTTGTAGTATGTACAGGCAGGGGATCCTTTCTTGGAACTGCCCCCTCGCCCCACAGATGCAGAAAACCGTGGATAAACAAATCTGCGACTTTCAGCCCCCTTTCAGCCTGTGCTCCAGTCCCCTCCAGAGAGCATTCCGAAGTCTGCAGAGGCAGCACACATCTGCCTGCTGCCTCTGCGGGCTTCAAACTGGCTCCTAGAGCCAAAAGAATGCCACTTCCAGTTTCCCTGAGGGAAATCGGAAGTGACTTTTGAATGCCTTTTAAGGCATTCTGAGGCCCGGGGAAGCCCCTGGAGGGGAAATCAGAAGTCACATTTTGGCTCCAGGAGCCAACCTGAAGCCCCCAGAGGCAGCAGGCAGATGTTCTGCTTCTGCGGACTTCAGAAAGCCCTCACCTCGGAGGGTTCAGGTTGGGCCGAATCTGGCCCAGCACAGGTCTGGGGACCTGTGTTGAGCCAGATTCGTTGATGTAAAATTTGTGGATAATCAGGCTCTACCTGTAAACATTGCAATAATATAGGGCAATGGTTTACAAACTATACACCACAGTGAACTTACAGGGGTGCCGCGGGATGTTCCCAGTGGCTTTCCTAGCTCTCCTGGATGCTGCCATCTTGGATCGTGTGAGTTCTTATGCGACTCAAGATGGTGGCACCTGTGAGAGCTGGGGAAAAGAGGCTGCTGCGGAAGAAGGGCACCATGTCCACAGTAAGTTTGGGAACTACTGTCATAGGGCATCTGACTTTTTCAGAGGTAGAGCTCGCTTTAGAACAGAGGTGGAACTCACCTAACCTACAACCCATTCCTAATTGTCTGCTATATATGGTCATCTTTCCTTACTTTTTCTTAAACACCTAAATGCAGAAGAAAACTGGCTATGCCATGTGACTTATTTTGGATCAAGGTATGGCAAACTGGTTGGAAGATCAGGGCCCTAAGGCACGTAGGAAAAATACCAGAATTTTCTTACATACCAGAAAGGTATTATTTCATACAGTTATTGCATGGTACAGTGTAATATCTGCCTTTCTTCAGTCATTATTGCCCCCGTTCATTAAATGTTGGGGGTGGGAAGAGCAAATAGAAGCATATCTGGTGCTAGCCTGTAGATGGTAGTGCCAAACCTTTGGTGCCACTGTGGCAATGCCCTCCATAGACAAGCAGCAAACATGCAGAGGCTGAGAAGTGTGGCCTGTAAGCACAATACTACAAATGAAGAGTGTTGTCTCTGCCAAGCTGCTAAGTATAGAGAAGGGGATATCTTCCACTATGGAGGTTGCAAATGCGTTATCTGCTAGACTGAAATGTGCATTTGTTCACATGCATGTGTAAATATGGAGCATTTCTCACATCAGTCGTAGTTTGTGGTGGTTATGCCTGAAATTGACCTTGTGTGCCTATGGGGAAGAGGCTAGAAGCTTTTGTCTTGATGTGCCAGCTCTCTACCCCCAAAGACCAACTGATGTGGGGATACTCTCTTCAGTGGAGTATCTGAGATGCTGCCCTTTCATGAGAACTATGACTTGTGCTTTATGGCTTAATGAGCTGTTGTTGAGATGGTGAGGATGATGATCTGTTTGCTGCTGAAGGTAATAGAATTAACCACCCAACTGCAGATGGCATGCTTGTAGCAGTCTGGTATATATTCCCTCTAGCTGAGTTTGAAACTGGCACAGTAGGAAAAACATGAGGACAGGTTAGTAGAAATCAAGCAAATGGATACTTACTGCTTTGTATCTTTTTCAAGCAATCCAGGTTCCATTTTTCTTCAGCTAGAAGCAAGAGGTGGGGGCGAAGAAGTCTGAAATATTTTCCTTGCTATGTGATTTTCTTTGGCCTGCGGCATTTGAAATTCCCAATGTCATCATTGTTATGAACCACAAGTGCATAATACGACTTCTGCAAGGCTTAGTGACAGCTCTTTAGCTGATGCCAACCAAGTGTTTTTTGTTTTTTTTAATATATAATGCTTTATTTATTTATTACAGATACAGGTAAGGAAAATTGGATAGACTTAGGGCTAGGACTACATAGGTTACACACGAGGGTGATGGCCAACCAAGTGTTTAAATCGCATTTGCCAACTCTCTAACTTTTCTTGTCCTTCTGGGGGGACAATCTTCTCTTCCAGAATGCTGTTCCTCAGTTTATAGGCAGTTTATAGTAATGACAGTTTATAGTAACGACTGAGATGTTGCAACATGATCGGTGGAAATAGTAAGCTCTTGAGGTATAATGTTGACTGTTAATGTTGACCATGTGTAATGGTATTCTTACAGACTCTTCTACTTGATTTACTAGTTGCATCTGAAGAGTGTCCTTCAATTCTCTGATCTGCTTCTAAGTGAAATGCTTAAGTGCTCTCTCTCAGAGAGAGCATATGAACTATATTCTTTTCCTGTCACCCCCACAAAGGACTCTCATGATTAGCCTCCACAGAACAGAGACTTTAGCCTTGAATCCTCACATTTCCATCTTCCTTTTGAAAATGAAAGCTTTTTTCAACATTTGTCTTTTGTCATACTACTTTGCATTGTCTACCTATTAGAACTACCTCTGGAAGTAATTGGCGATGACTGCATCACCAGTAACTTTTGAATGGAAGCCAGTTGTGACACAACCAACACCGGTAAGAGGCTCAGAGTGGACAGGAGGGCTTTCTAGAGCATATGAACAGTGCACGCTGGAGCTCTGCCTCCCAAGCCGAGCCTCCTATCGCTGCTTATTTCATTGTTGGTCTCGCTGCCATGAACGGTTTGCAGGTGTGCTGCGGAAGTTTGAGGGAGGGTCACTTATTAATAGGACCATTGGGGGATGTGAGCCTCCCACCAACAGCATAGTCTGCCTTGTCATTTGTCAAAAAACTGATAGTGTGCCTTGAAAATTTTAGTACCTTGTCAGTTTGCCCTGAGACAAAAAAAGGTTGAAAACCACTGAAATAGGAGGAGCAATAGTGGAAGAGGGTGGCTAGGTCTTCTACTAGTTCACCTAAAGTGATCCCCACATGCATAGGATACCCTTGATGAGTAGTTCACGTGACAACTTGTGATGGAATGTTTCATCATTCTTCTCTAGTGATACTTTATTAGGATGGCATCCCAATGCTGTCAAATTTCTGTTTATAATTTTTGAAAGTGTAGTTCAGTGTAGCCACAAAGCGTTCACAAAGCCACAAAGGGTTCACCAGTGGCACACTAATTGAAAATTGCTGAACTGCACTTTCAAAAATTATAAAATTTGACAGTATTGGGATGCCATCCTAATAAAGTGCATAAAGCGTTGTGCAGTAAGAGTTTTTTGGGGGGTTATTTCTTATTAGGACCATTGGGGATGTGAGCCCCCCCTCCCAACAGTATGGTATGCTTGTCAATTCTCCAAAAACAGATGGTGTGCCTTGGCAATATGCTGTGAGATGGAAAAGGCTGAAAACTGCAGCTGTAGTTGATCTTCAGAATATAATTGAATCATATCATTCTTGCAGTTTAACATTTTCAAGAGAAAGATAACTGAGTGCAAGAATAAGTTCTGAGTTCATAGTGCTCACAGCTGTTGATATCTTTGCACTTATTGTCCAGAGACTTTAAACTGGAAGGTTAGTATAAGGAAGCAGTTCAATTAAAAGAGGAGCACTTTTGATGGCTGTTTCATAATATTTTTATATGGATTGACTAAGTGATGACACTTAATGGGGAGCTATTGCGCAATATCACACCTGCCTTTGCTTTTTATCTAGATTAAAATGGCCAACATTAATCTGACACTATCGATGGTCACAGCTTAGTCAAATACTGATATAAAAGCTAAAAGCTCCTCCCAACACCTGAAACTGAACTGATTGAAAAAAGGTTATAAATGTTTGAAGTAAATAGTACAAACCAGAGTGTTGGGAAATGTTTTCTATCTAAAGAGAATATTGATTTCATAATGTGCCTGTGTTGGATGCTCAAGACTAGGCTAGGCCCACAAGTGCTTCAAAAGCCAGACTCTGACTTAGCCTCTTCCCATTAAAATGAGAATTGGGACTGAAATACAGAATTAGCACCTTTATATATAGGAATGGCATGCTGCCCAAGATGTCATGTTGAAACTGGGATGTAGTCCACTGCTAGGTATTTGTTTAGGACTCTGCTTTACTTGCATGTGATGGGTAATAGACTGTCTTAAACCTGCCAAGTAGCATTTTGCTCAAACTGTTTTGCCCAATGTGGTAATGAATGTGCTCGCCAAAGAGGTTGGCTCCTTGGCTTGGGGTCAAAATGACAAGTGCTGAATGACATGAAGCAAACAGCAAGCAGCAGGTCTTCCTGTACCAAATGACTCTTTGCTTTTTATAAACGGGGCTTGTACACCTCTGACCAGGTGTACATGGACCAGGTTCATTAAGTCCATGCCTCACCATATCCCAACATCTGAGGTTACTAAGTTGTGCCTCATTTGGCCCAGTCCTATCTAAAACGCAACAAGAATACCAAACTGTGTACCACAAAACAAATTGTTAAGATCCCATGAAGAATAGCACTAAATAAAGCTGGGGTGTCAAACATAAGGCCCACAGGCCGAATGTGGCCCCAGGAAGCAATTTATCTGGACCCCGTTATAATTGGGCTCTCTCATACTTTGAAATATGAACAAGAATTTCACATCTTCTGCCATTTGCAGCTAATTCGCAAGGATGAGTGTTTGCAAGCAAGAACGTACTTGTGTATGTGTGTGTGTGCACACTACATCCCTGCATACTTGCATGGGAGAAAGAATGACTAAGGGCCCAATCCTATACAGTGCGTGCTGGCTTACTGCTGGCACGCACTGTTGAAAATGTGCTGTAAGGCACATTTGCGGGCTCTAGTGCAGGTGCTAGCCCAGCTCTGGCTAGTACTGGGCTAGTGCCCAGTGAGCACCAGAGCTCTGCTACTTGGAGGTTGCATGGACCACTGGGCAGCAGAGAGGTAGGTGGGGGCATGGAGGAGGAGGCAGCATTCCGGAGCAGGTGAAGTGGGCAGAGGGCAGGGAGGAGGTGTGCTGGGGGTGGGAGCAGGGTGGGAGAGAAGCAGAACTGGTGAAGCTTTGCTTCACCAGATCCTGAGCTTCTGTTTGGGGCTGCCAGCCTGACACGGAGGCTCAAAATTCTACGCTGACCCTCGATGTAGAATTGAGTAGCCCCATTGTGGGGCTGCTCAGCTTACCCAGAGGAAGGGGACAAAAGTCCCCTTCTCCTGAGGAGCCGCTGGTGCTGCCTGCAGAGCACGTAGGATGCAGCAGCAGCCATTTTTGGCGCCGCTGCAACCCTGGTTGCTGGGAGCTCAGGATTGGGCTGTGAGCTGTCCTCAATCACGCATTTTGAATACTGCTTAGTTAAGCTGTTTGGACCGGTTTGGATGTTGCATTGTCAACTAGAGTAAATGGGAATGGAATGGCACACCTGGTGTGGTGTGGGGGCCAGGCAGACAGGCAAGCACACCCCCTCATATGAGTGGTTGATGGACCGTAATTAAATGCCCATTTCATTGAAAATTGAGTATTTGCAGATGTGGCTCAGAAATGGTGAGCCATTTGCAGTTTGAGATGAGGGAAATTTATCGCTACTTGTCACGCAGCAGAACTGCCTATCCTCAGAGGAAATATACCTAGAATATCAATTCATCCAGAAATGGAAGTGAGTGGCTCCTGAAGGCAGCCAGTTGCTCAGTTCTGGTGAGCTCTAAAAGTATGAACTATTGGAAGTTGGAACAATGTGGTCAGTCTCTGCATCTGGTTGGAACAAAAGAAGCAAATTTTATGCCTTAAAATAAGTTAAGAGCCTGGGTTTTTTTGCCTCGGCTCTGAGAACTGAGGTCTCTGTGGTGATCTATACTTTTCCATAGGGAGATGAGAGCCCTTACAAATGTATCTAATCAGCTAAGTGATACTGCCTGGTGGTGAGCCAAAGTTCCTTCCCATTTCTGGCAGGCATTCAGCTCCTACCCAAATTCTTGCCATTTCCTCCTAGCATGCATAGCTGTAAATGTTATTGATGGCATTGAAATTATCCAGACTCTCTTTTAAAATCCAGCTGTACCACTTGGCCCTAATATAGCAGCGTTATAACCTCCTTCAGATCTGAATGCATGCTGGCTTAATATAGCAAACATATGGGAAGGGGGCAGGGAGGAGTGGGGGTTTGCAGTCCGTCTGGACTCCCTGAAGTTGGCTCCCCCTGGACCTAAAATGCCCAGACAAAACAAAATAATCCTGTAGATTCTAATGTCTCAAATAAGATTGGGATTCTTTTTGGTGGCTTAAACCCAGGGTATAATCATGCTAGAAAAGAAGTGCAAAGGTGGAAGTTTTTAGTCTTTCTTTCCTTGGACTAAATGGCTCTGTTTCCCAGAGAGGAACAGTGTTTGAAAACCAATTGTATAAATGCAGAATATGCCTCTGTTTACACAGAGCATGTGTAATATCTCTGCTCAGGTTACAGTCTGGAAAAATGGTTCATGTAGCTGTGCAGCAGTTGGACATTACTGGACTCTCCCCCCCCCCCAGCCTTTGGAGCCCATGTGATCAGTTCTGAGGCACCATTTGGTCACATGAATGCCAGATGTGAACATTTCCAAGCAGTTTGTGTGCAAGCAGAGATTCTACACCAGGCGTTCTGTTTACGTGGCACAAGCAAGTTGGGTTTTGATTGGTCTGCGGTGGGACGGGGGCAGGACTGACGGAACTTGTAACAGGCCAAGAAGCAAATGACTTAAAGATGGAGAAAGAAGAGCTCCACATGGAACAGTGTTGATCGGGGTTCAGTATTCTGCTTTTGCTCATTTTGAAAAGGCTATTGTGGAGCAGTGTTCACATCATCAGAGGAATTGTAAACCTGTTAGTCTTTAAGAGCTGCTATCCCTCTGGATTCTTGCTTGAAAGGGTAATGTGCTATAGTGGTGGAGAGAGTCCTTGTATATGCATACATTCTGAACAGAGTGGATACAAAACAGTGGTATTCCTAGATGTAGAAGCAGGATGACAAGGGCACTAAACAAATCTAATACAAGGTGGGTTTAATTCGGTCCAGAATATTTGACACTTGGGATTCCCTGACTGTGGAATTGATACTGCAAAGGTAGGGAGACGTTCCAGGCAAGTCATTTAATGTACAGTTATTGGAGGCAATCTGCACATCCTTCTTCAGGGGGAAACCCCTTTTGAAGAGATTAAAAGCAGTAGTGTAGGATAGAGCAGAACATTTTTAAACAGTCTTTACCACAGTATTATGGTAAAGGATCACCTATCCCTAATACCAGTCTGACTGAAAACTTTGTTCCATTTCTGAGGCCCTTCTCTGAATCCTTCTGCTGCCTGATGTCTGGTGGGTGGGCACCAGAAAGAAGGTCTCTTCTTTGGTGGTTTTAGTGGCACTGTAACCTGAAAGTGCCTCTTAAGGGGCACGCCTGGACCTATCTCTGCTTGCCGCAAGGCAAGCAGGTACAAACAGTGTGTTTCAGGAGACTTTTGGTAAATACAGTTGCAACTATGCAGTGTCTGCTGCTGCTTTTACACTGCTTAATAATCTTGCTTTTTATTTTTATGATTATTGATTGTCTGGTGTTAATATTTCTAACCACCTTTGTGTATAGCTTGAGTATGGCTAAGATGGGATAGAAATTTCAGTAACAAACAATAAGTAAATTATAGTACTTTTAATGTGTGAAGTGCTCTATAATTGTTTGTTCTTAAAAAAAAAAACCTGGTAGAATGAGTGCTGTGCATGTGACAAGGCACCATCACATTCTGGATGACTGAAGGAGGATTCAAAACAGTCTCCCAAGGTCAAACCTCAGTTTATTGATCCTGACAAATATCACAAATGATGGATTCATAATATCCATCATCCAAGTATAATATGTACTTCCATTATTCATAATACCACCAGTTCTTGTTTAGTTGGAAACCTGTACAATGGCACTGTTCATTTGACACTTGTACCAAGAAGTATTTAGAGCTGATGTCCCTTTTCTGCACCTGTTTAGCCACCATTCATCAAACTAGTATGGTGAGACTGGTGGCTCATGGGAGCACATTCTCTTTACCCCCCAAGTAAGGAGTTAAAGGGGTCCAAGCAACTGTTAGTCATTCTTGATGGCTGCATTTTAGTCCAGTCTTATTCTCCTTGATGGGGTGGAGGTTGCCAATTGTGGTATTGCAAATTCTGTGGCATACCCCTACTACTTCTACTGGGAACTTATATTGCCAGCATGAGGCTCCACCTCCAGTTGTGTGCATCTTCTCTTGTAGGACACTTCATCTTGTAGAACAGACACCTTCTTTAAGGTGACAACTTCCTGCCTTATGGCATGTGAGATAGCTACCAGAGCTGTGGACACCAGTTCCATGTCCAGACCAAAGTGCTGGGATTTGTGTTGTCAAATGAGTTGGGTGAAAAGTAAGGTAGTCATAATTAAATTCCAGTGACAATAGTGGTACTTGCTCACAACTACCCACTCTTGTATTGCATATTCTTGGAAGACCACTTAGGAACTGCATGTGCCAAAGCATTCCAAGCCCATTTAGAACTTCTGGGCCCAAAATAGCACCCCTCCCCCCCCCATTGTTCATGAAGAAAGCTCATACACAGTTGGAGCAGAGAGGGATTCACACTCCTTTTAGTTCCTTTGTTCATCCGTAGCACAATGCCAAGTCCAAAAGGAACCCTTCTAAACCTTTGGTTCTATAGCATCTGGTCTGCCTGCCCTGCTGCTTATGTCACAGTGGGACTGATGGTTTACTATACGTTATTATTGTTAGTGGTGGGGAGGTTGTAGAGGCTGGGGCCAATTAGAACATAAATGTTATACCATTTTTAAAAAAAAAAAACTTTAAAAGTAATGCTAAACAGATGTTCAGAGCTGAAATATGCTAGCTGTCTTCCCTTTCAGAAGCATTCTCATCTCTGTCTAGCTGCTGTCAGACGAGGAGAGTTCTGGTGTTCTTGCTATACGGGCATATATCTTTTTATTTGGAAGTCTGTGGTACCGTTTGCCGGCTGCTCAGTCCCTGCCTCCTGTGCTCTGCCTTGGATCAGCTGCTGTTGACAAGGGGTGTGTTTGTGTAGAGGGGGAGAAAGGCTTCATTTAAAAATTTACAACCAATTAGCATTCAGGGAAATCAGATTAAATGGCAGTTGTGTGAAAAGCTTGGTTACACTTCAGCTATTCCTGCAAAGTGCAGTTCAAGGATAAAATCTCAATCCCCCTCCCCAAGTAGGTCAGTTGTGTACTAGTGGATTTTTTTTTTGGGGGGGGGGGGGTTTAAACTATCCTGTGCCACTGCAAGAGCATATGGTTCTAATAGAATCCTAAGCTCTAGGCATTTTCTTGTTCCAGATATTTTTCAACATTTGCCTGTTTTTCTGGCTCCTTCAATATTGGTTTGGCATGAGCAGTGCAAACTCTGTTTGGGGTAGTTGGGGAGTTCTGAAGTATTTTCCCTGGATGGAATTATTTTGTGGCTTTATTTCATTATACTGTCACCTCCTGTTTCTCTTTATCCAGAGAAACCTCAATAGCAAGCAACAGTATGTGTGTGTACATACATACTACATATATACAGAGAGAGAAAGGGAGAGAGAGAGAGAGCTATGCTTGAACTCCTTCTAAAATAAAAACCTCATGTCAAAAAAATATAGGCCATCTCCCCAGCCATTGTCAGAGCTCAGCTCTGGAATATCTAAGTAACAATGTTCTGGAGCATTGCAGCTGTCTCTGACCACTGTACATACATAAGTGTCCTATGTGTGGGACTATAGTCAAGACATTAACAGTGGAGGATGTGCCTTTTCTCTCAGAGATAGAAATTTACTGAGGAATGTATATGTAATTAACCAGTGATTGAGCTAAGCACCGTTTCCCAGCAACATAACAAAATGCTTCAATTAAGAGGCTATGATGGGATAACAGTATTCCAGGATCTATAGTAGTTCCATTTGGGCTCTGGTCAAAGCCATCACCTTATATTATCAAAACCTAAGTACTTTTGGTCTTTGAATCTTTTGGCCCACTTTGGTATGTGAACTATGCCAACAGCACCAAGGAATGTAATCTTGGGAAATGCAGCAACCTGCAGATTCCTCAACTCTACTCTTGGTCAGTTCTGATAGCAGGGTAACATAGAGAGGGGGAATTGCTTCTATCCTTTCCCAGGCGCTCCAGGTCCATAGCTATTGCGTTGAAGACAATATTCCTGTGATAGTTGGGCCTCACCAATAAAGCTAACGCTTGAAGTAATGTTCTGCTTTTTGTATCCCTGGCTTAAAATAATACCATCATGACCAATTTTTCCACTGTCAAAAATTATATACAATAGTGACAATTGCATTCTCCTACAGAAAAAGGAAGCTGGACTTGTGTAGAGCTCTCATTTTAGAAAGGCAGCAGGTTATAAAAGAACAGTTATATCAGTTATTAAAGAACAATGCTTTAGTCTAAAAAGTCTGCTGTAGCAATCATCTAGTTAATCCAGTGATGACTTTAAGGAGGTGCCCAGACTCCGCCCGTTTGCGGTCACATGGAGCACTGGAGAGGAAAGCGGGGGCGTGGGGGGAGGAGATGTTACGAGGGTGGGGAGGAGGCATGGCGGGGTTAGGGAGGGAGGCAGCAGGTCAGTGGAGTGACGCTCCACCGGATCCTGAGCCTTCGCGTCAGGCTTGGTGCCTGACACAAAGGCTCTTACCTCACCGCTGACCTTTTGGTCAGCAGTGAATCAAGTAGTCCCATTGCAGGGCTACTCCCTTTACCTGGGGGAAGGGGACAAGAGAGCCCTTCTCTCAAGGTGCCCCCAGCGGCTGCTGTGGGCATGGAGGATGTGGTGGCAGCCATTTTCAGTGCCGCCGCAGCCATGCACTCAAGGAGCTCAGCTTTGGGCTCTCAGCCCCTTATTGTATCTGCAGCAGGACCACGAACTTATTTTGGCAAAGCATGAGGTTCACTACTTAGCCCAGGGGTGTCAAACATAAGGCCTGGGGGCAGGATGTGGTCCCCCAGAAGCTTTTTATCCAGCCCTCAGGCTCTCAGCTGCTGAGCAGTGCTGCTGAGCAGTGGGCTCTCCTATATCTTGAAATATGATCAAGATTTTGATCATATTTTCTCTTCTATCATTTACAGTTAATGAGAACAAAGTGCTGATTTCTGGCCATCAGCTGCTTGATGATGTCACTTTCTGATTAATGACATCTCGTCTGGCCCTCAGCAGGCATCCTGAATGCTAACTTAGGCCCTCTGTATGAAACGAGTTTGACACCCCTGACTTAGTCCTTCTAAGGTCTATAGCCCTTTCCACTTCTGTATGTCTCTTAGGCCAACATATTTCTATTCCATTTCCTCTGCTTTCAGGATGTACACCTTAATGAAGGTTTAGTTCATATAATAACCTGGTTTGCTTGTGCTGCAATTTTTCATTGGTAAAATAACTAACTCAATGGCTTGTCAGCTAATAGGACTGAGAAGAGTTAATCATGCTCTAATTTTGGTTTGGATGGTAGGGGTGAGAGGTTATGATAGTAAATATTATGTATAATTTTCAAACAATGCATAGTAACTCAATTTAATTTTAATTTTAAAAAGTGTATACAGGTCGGTACTCTTTATGCATGAATTCGGGGTCCATGGATTGGACCCAACAAATTGGGTCAAATTTGACCTGACCTGCACCTCCTGCACATGACTGGAACAGTCTTCTGGTTGCATCTAGAAGATGGTCTGAGGCACAGGAAGGCTACCTGCAACCTCCCCACACATCAGAAGGCCTAGAAACACAATTCTGATTTTCAAAAAAATATGGAAAGGTATTTCTAGGACCTTCAGAGGTGTGGGGAAGCTTCACATGGCCACTTCCTGAACATGGGGGATGGCATCCACCCCCAAATTCCATTATCCACTGGTTTCAGCGTCCGTGAGTGATCCTGGAATGGATCTGCCATGAATACTGAGAGCTGGCTGCACTGTAATTAAACATACCTATGCACAAGTATTGGCAGTGTGCGGATGAATGTGAGTGAGTTTTAGTTGATCTGTGTTAGCTAATGACAGAGTAGATTCAAGTGATCTAGCCAATTTTGTATGGTGTCCTCCAAGCTGAGTTCTGAAAGGACTGCCATAACTTAAAAGGCAGTGTGGATGGCTTCAATCCATTTCCTTGCATACAGCCATGGACCCATATCCACAAGGGTTCAATTCCAGAACCACCCTAAAGTTAAATAAAACTGTGGATATGGGCAAATGCTGCCCCCACCCTCTGGGGCCAAGGGGAGCTCTGGTCCCCTCACCTTCGGAGGGTCTTCTGAGCCTTAAAGTGAAAAACACATGACTTACGGTTTTTCAAAAAACCGGAAGTGACATTTTAAATGCCTTACAAGGCATTGGGAGACTCGGGGAAGCCTGCTTTTTTCACTCTGAGGCTCAGTCTGAGCCCGGCAGAGGCTGTGGAAAGACTTGCACAGCCTCTGCGGGCTCAAATGACCCTCCAAAGGCGAGGGGAGCACAGCAGGGCCCCCTTATATTTGGAAGATCTTGTGAATCATTTCTATCTTGTCAAGTAAAATCTTCTGCTTAGGGTTGTTGTGAAATACTTAGGCAATCTTAACAATCTATTTCTGATGTTTACAAAGCTCTACCATAGGAACTCCTTTATGACTTCTAATGCTCTCCTTTGTCAACATATTCAAGTTTCTGAGTTGTGAGGCTTACAGAAATAATTTCTCTCTGTACCTTCTGTTTAAGCCA
This sequence comes from Tiliqua scincoides, assembly GCF_035046505.1. Taxonomy (NCBI): domain Eukaryota; kingdom Metazoa; phylum Chordata; class Lepidosauria; order Squamata; family Scincidae; genus Tiliqua; species Tiliqua scincoides. The sequence continues at coordinate 187,369,941 of NC_089823.1, forward strand.
TTTCTGCCCAAAGTTGCATAAATGCAACAGGGACCAAATGTGTACACCTGTGGGCCGGGCAAAAATGGGTTAAGTTAGAACTGGAGCTGTTCTGTAATTCATAGGACTGCAAGAACTACTGTACTTCTCTATATTTTTCTAATGCCTCTTCTGCTCTTCTTGTTTCTCTGCTGCTTCTTTTCTTGGACTCTCAAGTTTGGATGTCCAGCTTCTCTGACTCTCCAAAGAAGACGATTGCAGGTACTGCATTGCTTCTGTGTATGCATCTCTGCTTGTTCTTGATAGCACACTGAACTGAATTCACGCTGAAGTTAAGAACTTGGGTTAGAACTGTTCATAGTAGGGGGAGAAGCTATGGTAAAGTAAGTAGGGGACTTGGAAAAAGAGTCACTATCCCTTGCCAACTCCATTTGCTCTAAAAAAAATTCCCCACCACTGGTTTATAAAAAAACTGGGGCAGACCTACATTTAAGTGAAGAATATTCATTATTCTCCATGGAGACTGAAATAATCTATAATAAATCCAAACATGCTCTCTGCGCATGAGCAAACCGACTGTCAAATACTTGAGGCAGTGGTGCCTTGATCAATTTTCTACCTTGTAACTGCACAAACTCTGTTTCTGGGTGTTTCCAATTGCTTGTATACCAGTTTTTGTCTCTTGCAGTTGCTTTCTCTTGTCTATTACCTGAATTTAAATATTAAAGTGTCACAAATCCTAGAACATGTGCTTCCCTGTTGGAACAGGAAAGGGCAGGATACAAAGTTTTAAAATAAATGCTGCAGATAGATCCAAAATATTTAACTGAAGTATTTCTCAGTGCTTTTTTACATCATGTATTTTTCTCATGTTTAAACATCTAAATATTTAGATGTCACTGGCTAAGGAAGATGTTTGTCCAAACAAAGAGTGCTTGGGTGTGAGGAGCATATGTAAAAGGATTAATTGGGACTCAAGTTCATTTTAGGGATATATCCCCATAACTTTATCAAATGCTTATCACTGAAGCTTCTGAAATGTTTTGCAAGGTGTTTAAATCAAATTGTACTAGACTTAAAGAGCTGAATCCTCTGCCCCCCTCCTAGATCTGATCCTCCCTCCAGCCCACCTTCCCCCTGCCCTGTTTTGCGGCCTCCTTGCCAGCTGATGAAGAAACTTACCTCCTGGCACCCTTCCTGGGCATCTCCACGGCACTGAGGCCCAAGCGCACTGCTGGTGCTAGACAGCACAGGATCGGGCCACCCATACATCTGACTCTTTGTATGTTTTTACTTATTAGCAGATCACTTTTGGCTATACCATCTATTGGGCTGCACCATCCATTCATTCAGTGGAAACATCTTCTGATCAGTTATTGAGCTTCAGCTGAAAACAGCAACTAACTTTACTGATCTTCCAATTAGCTAAAGCAATCTTCTTTCTATCTCCAAAATTTTGAGGTTTCTCCCTCCATACCATTAAACAAGAGGAGTGTTTTTGCCCACAGCTTTAGATACTCCTAGGACTGTTTCTTGCCTTGCCTATTTTGAGAGTACTGTTGCAAAACTAATTCAGCTCACTCTTTTTAAAAGGTATTTTAATTTCCTCTATGCAGTACCAGAATTCAAACCTTTCCATGTTGATTGATTTTTGTTTTCTTCATTATGATGGGTTTAATAACTCGGAGCACAAATGGAAAAAGACATTGCTGAACTACCGTATCCTTGGACCTGGACTTGCCAAGTGATATATTAGATGAACCACAAGCTTAAACAACTATTTTGCTTTCTCAATTCTTTGCAGGACTACCCACATCCTGCTAAAGTATTTGCTGTTTGTATGGGATGACCCATTTATATCTCTTCAGCCTGAAGTTCTCTGTTGGGAATTGGATAATAAAAGAAACTTTTCCCCCTCTGTAATGTTACAGGATGTAGATCAGCAAGTATCTCTGTGCTTTTCAAACTTAGCTTGCTGTTCCCCTCCCAATTGTAGCTTAAATTCAAGATAACTTCACTTACCTCACGACTCATAAATTGTACAAAAATGTTCATAGGCTTATTGAATGACTTCACTGCTCTACTCTTAATCCTGTATGTGGCTTCTATTCCAACCTCACAATTCTGTTATAAAACTAAGAAACTGTCATCCATTTTCCCCCAGATATTTTGTGTTGAGCCAATACTCCTAGAAATTCTTCTTAGGTTTAAGTTACAACATCTTCTCTTTATGTTCCTTGACCCCAGCATATCCCTTAGAGCCAGACTAAACTTGCCTTCAAACATATAACTTGGCTTTGTGTGTTTACCTCAGCAGCTATTTACAAAAAAACTCTCAAAGGATGAAATTCCCCCCACAACTGACACTGTCTTGCTCCACATTTGGAGGAGGGCAGGCTCAGTAGCTGCCCTTTACTAAAACAACAAGGGGAAAAAATTATATGCAGGGACAAAACATCTTTCTTGAAGTTGTCTCTAATTGGACTTTTGGTTTTACTAGCCTTCTACCTCAGGCCTGTGTTTCTTTACATATTAGTAATCTTTATTTTTTTTTTTCTTGAAAACTTCATCTCGTTTGTTCCTATGGTATCCCATGCACCCGTTCTGTCCACTTAATAAGAATAATCCTGCTGCATCAGGCCAAAGGCTCCTCTAGTCCAGCATTCCACTTCCCAGAGTGGCACACTACCTGCCTTTGGGAAACCTACAATAGGGTGCAAAAGTTATACTTCTGTTCCCCTCCAACTGGCATTCAAAGGTAGTCTGCCACTGAGCAGAGTTAGCACATAGTCATTTTGAATAATAGTAGCCATCAAGAGATCTGTCCTCCATGAACTGTGCAATCCCCTTTAAGTATCAATCATGTCCCTTCTTTATTGACTCTTTCCCCCAAGGTAATAAAATTGCTAATCGCAGATATTCACATCAAATGTCCCCTTGTTTCTTCCCCTCTACCTTCAAGTGTTTTCCTCTTATGCTTTTTCTCCCACATCTTCTGCCTGTTTTAATTCTTTTGAGACTCTTTTCCTTTCATGTGAAAGAAACTTAGTCAGAATGTGTGAGATTCTATTTGCAAACTAATTCTTGCAGTGTTGACAGAACCAGTTGCACACCACCTTTGAAGAATATTCATGTCACATTTCTCAGAGAAATATTAAATGTGTGTATTGCACAGTTCTGTGTTTTCCGTTCAGCTTAACACAGCTAGTTACCATTTCTGTAATACAAAAGAAGCACAATCATCCCAATGGTCATTTCACAATTCTAAGGCAGGAGAGTTCACAATATAGTAAGATCCCAGATTTGATTCCACAACATTCTGCTATTGGGGCGATTAGTCACATAATGACAAGGCTCTCCAAATCCTCACGAATTCAGTTTTTGAAGGAGTGATTTCAAATGCTGCAAAAACCTGAATGAAATTCGGACCCAGTGTGAAACTAATCTCACCATAACTATGGTGGGAAAGATGGAAGGGAGTCAGTCTCAAGTTTTCATCACATACTGTACTCTCTGAGCCAAGAACTTGTGCTTCCAAGTTCTAGGTAGTACTGCATAGTCTTAAATGTGATTTCTCTAGTTTTGCATATTGGAATGCACCATGGCCTCAGTGAGAAAATGCTTCTTCTGGACTCCATTAAGCACGTGTGGATGCCAAGAAAGAGTTCCTGTTGTATATGTGGGACTTCACAAATGGTTCTACGGCTCCAGCCTCAATAAGGAACAAAACCACCCATGCCCAGTTAATAGCTGATGTTAAACAAAAATAGTCAAGGAGTGTCGTGACTCTATTAAATGGTTAGTGCTCCTTGCACAATGCCCATGTGTGGCTACAGACTGCACACATAAGGAGATGATATGGAAAGATGGGTGGACTTGTCAAAAGCATAGGATTTGCTACTTCCTTCCTACTCATCCTCTATAAGGCCTAGGAACTGAGTAACCTATCAGGTTGGGATTGAGAATAACAGGAAGCCTCCACTTACTACTTCTACTATAGGCCCTCAAAAGTCCAGGAATGCCGCTTAATTGGGCAATCTATGGTTGGTTCCTCTAATTTCGACACATAAAAGCTACCTGGAAAATGCTAAAGGAGCTGTAATCATGGAAGAGGAGGAGGGAACTAAGGTTTCAGTATTTAATTTCAAAAGAAAGCATGGACTTTAAAAGCTTGAAATCCTTAAATTAAAGACTCTAAAGTGCTTATGCACAGCCTCAAGCAAAGGTGTTAATACTTTCACATCTTGCTTTGGTGGGGGCTTCCTCAGCATGGCCTTCTTTCGATTGTTTTTTGGACAGATTTCTAGGACTCATGATTGTCATAACTTGAAAAAAGTGAAATTGTAGTTTGGGGGCGTATAATTCATGTGGTTGGCTGTGCTTATTTAAAGACCATGTTGAAAAGACCTAGCCTACTGTTTCTTCATTCCAACTGTGCCCAGTTGGTGAGAAGCACACTATATGTACTTCTTTCCTTTCCTTTAAAAGAACTTCTCCTCTATCCAAAATCTGTTCCTAGGCATCTTACTTTCCCTCTGCCAATCCTGGCCCTCCAAAAACATTTCTGTATTTGGGGCAATTCAGATGGCTTGTTCTGATACCTAATTTTGCATAATACAGAATTGGGCTCTCTTAGGTAGAGAATTTGGAGTTTTTTACGGTTCCAAATGAAACTAGCCCTGTTCGATGATGATATACTGCTTCCCTGAATCTGATTATGGTAACTGGAATATGTTTACCAAATTGTGGCTTGGGATTGTTTCTTAGCTGAGGACATTGGGCTCTGCTATTTGAAGAGCACTGGGTGCAATAATATCAGAATGATTCTATTTCCTCTTGTAAACTTGTTCTTGGTTGAGCTTTCAAACTTGGCCTGTGCTCCAGAACTTTTGTAATTTCTTTCCTTTGCAAGCCTTAAAATATATATACATGGGGGAATGTCGGGGTGAACCAAAACTTAAGCAGTAATGATCAATTAAAGCTTCTTGACTTGAAGTCAGATGTGACAGTTCTTGGAATGCTTTGAAGATAATAGATGTGATCTTGGTTTCCATTATTAATTTCCAGTGAGTCTACCAATGCTTTATCCACATAGTTCATACTCTGGTAAGTATATGTGCACAATGCAAACTCTGCTGCACTTGCAGAATGGGACACTTACTAAGGTGGCATGGAGGCATCTTATGCTTGCTTTCAGTTTTCATAAAGAATATTGCTACATACTGAAATCCATTTAACATTTTAAGATTTTAATGTTTTCTAACCTTAATATGATTCTGTTTCGCAGTGTGATATTAATGGGTGTCTCCCCCCCACTTAGATCCTGTTTCATTTGACAAAGCATGACAGTTTCCTATTAGCTTTGAAGATCAGTACCTTGACAGCAAATGGTGATAGTTATGAGTCTGTCCTCAGACTCGGAAGAGGCTGGAAATTGGTGTGTGTGTTTTATAAATGCCTGATAGTGCCTGAACTTTAAAGCTGCTCTCATACCTGAAATAGTGTGGGCAATCCTGGGGGTCAAAAAATGGGGTGTGGAATCCAGTTGACCAACTATACAAATTCATAGTGCTGGAGTAACCAATTCTGGCCCCGTCTCCACCTGTAACATAAATGGTGAGGTGGTGGTAGTGAGTTGTAGGCAGTGGTTGAGTTGAATCTGGGGAATAGGTTCCAAGAGAGTCAAGCCAGAAAGCAAGGCAAGAATCAGTCCAGGCCAGAGCTAGGAAGGACTATCATCATTGTGCAGGCAATTCCAAAGTGAACAAGAAGTCTTTACAACCCTGCCTGTTAAGCAAGGCCTGGGCAGATGCTAATCTGTATTGCACAGAGGGATGTACCAAACTGTAGCTCTGATGGCTATGAATACGGGAGCTTGTGCACAGTTAGTGTAATGCTGTATAAATTCTTGTATGTCTAGATATTTATCGAGACACTTTGTGTGTGCCATTCATGTGTGTGCATCCCAGATTAACCTGGAATTGGTTATTATAATCAAGTTGGATACATAATTATATCAGCCAGGCTGTCTGGGAGGTAAGTGCTTCAAAGCAATGAAATGGCTATTCCTTGGACCATATGCAACCCTTTCACATAGCATGTGCTACGAATTCTGGCCCTGATAACAGCTCAGGTTTTTATAGTTGGCACCAGACTATTCTATGAGTGTGCATCTTGTAGGGATTACATGGGCTTTAAATGATAGGTTTTGGGCCAGTGTACAATCCTCCAAAGACATTTTCTCTCTCTAGTTGCATTCTGAAATGACAGAAAAGTAAGATTTGTGAGATATAAACAGTAATGGAAGTCTGAATCGTTCATATGGCTAAGCTCTGTGAACTTTTTGCATTGCAAAGTTCAGACTTGCATTCAATGGCTTATGGTGTGTGTGTGTGTGTGTGTGTGTGTGTGTGTGTGTGTGTGTGTGTTCATTTTCATGTTCATCATTCTCTCACACATGCTTTGGAATGCAAGGAGAAAAACTAACCTCTGATGCAGTCCCTTGTAACTTTTATTCTCCTCTGCTGTGTCACAGCTGAGGGGGGAGAGTTATTGACCCCATACTTCACTGATAACGATGGGGAGGCATTTGGTTTGCCTGCCTGCTGATACTTCCTTGTAAATGTTTCATCCCAGGCTTTTTCAATAACTCTCTTCCTAGCCCTATTCCAACTTTTCAGAAACTAGAAAACCTGGCATGACAAAATGACTGGGGATGGGCACTGGCAAGTAGGAAATGACAGGTGAGAAAATAAATTTAAGTGCCCATCTACTCCCTAATTCACATTTAGTGTAAGCTGGCTTGGAAATGCATGCTTGCTGAGATAATGAGTAGTCTCAATCAGAGGGCTAAACTGCATATGTACCTTGGCCCTGTATTTAAAGTTAAAATAACTGTGAAGGATTCAGGATTGTGACCACATCATATAGGAAGCATTTAACCCTTGCATATCATAGTCCCAAAGCTACCAGTGGAAGCTTCTGGGATTAATATCAGCTTTGGGTTGTGATTCTTGTTTGTTTATTTTTAATCACAACTATGGTTGTGTTGTGTTCTGACTCTGATTCTGACTAGCTACCTGGGGCTGCTATATATTTTTAAGAGAAATGTGTGTCTAACATACGTATGTAGTTTTGTCATGAGCAAAGAAAGCACAATCTAGTCCAAGGTGCCCAAACCCTGGCCCTGGGACCACTTGCAGCCCTCCCAATTCGGCCCTCAGGGAGCCCAGGTCTCCAATGAGCCTCTGGCCCTCCAGAGACTTGCTGGAACCCGTGCTGGTCTTATGGAACTGCTCCCAGCGTGACGGGCAACTGTTCGACCTCCCGCATGAGCTGTGGGATGAGGCTCCCTCCACTGCTTGCTGTTTCATATCTGTGATGCAGCAGCAGCAGCAAAATAAAGGCTGGCCTTGCTTTGTGCAAGGCCTTTTATAGACCTTGAGCTATTGCAAGACCTTCATTCATTCATTCATATAAGTTCTATCTCCAATATATTCATTTATGTAAATTTATTCAAATTTGAAATGTAAATTAATTCTTTTCTTTTCCCTGGCCCCTGACACAGTGTCAGAGAGATGATGTGGCCCTCCTGCCAAAAAGTTTGGACACCCCTGATCTAGTCTTAATAGTTCTTGCTCCTAAATTCTCTAAGCCAAATTGCCACTTGTGGATTGTGGTTCCACAACCTTCATTTCTACCTCTTTCCCTCCATTCTCTTATAAGCACAACTAAAATAATCCACATTTCTTACAGCAAGCTGAATTGAGTCAAATGCCAAAGCACTTAGGTCCCCTCCAGCTGTTGGATGACTCTGTCTGGCAGCTTCTTGGAAGTTCTCCAAGTGGTTTCACACATCTGTGTGTGGAATACCATTGCCTTAAACTTTTTCTACCTGTAACCTAGTTGATTGGACTCTGTAAAGTGTGAGCCAATTTTCCAAGAAATGGAGGTGGTTGGGAAAGGGAATCTGACTTCACCCTTTCCTCTGTCCCAGCTTTTTCTTGGCTAGATGTCTTGTTTGAAACCAGAAATCTAAAGGGATAGGAATGGGGAGGGGGCGGGGAAGATGCTAGCAAGAAACTGTTATATAAATTTCTTCAAGGATTTGTTTGGGTAGTTATTTGAAAAATGTGTAAGGCAAGGCCAGATGTTGCATGAACAAGAATGTGTCACATACAGTGTGTGTATGCAGCTCATACTTAAGTTGCTGATCTCGCTGACTGTAGTATAGATGTCCCTTCAACCCTTCTTTTGCCATTCCAGAACTTAAAATGCTAAACTTTATAAAGGAAAGGTTAGAGAAAATATTCCTATGCCATTGGGCATAGGAATGAGACAATGGATAAGGACCAAAGAGCTACAGTGTACTTGGCCCAGAAACAAGAAGGGATTATACCTGGTCAGGCTATAGAACCCACATGTTCTATGATGGGGACCCTGGTGCTGGAACCTTCTGCCATCCCCTTCCCCATCTGCTCCTGTCCAAGAACCAAAAGAATTGGCTTTGCTGCCCTCATGAGCAGAGAGAGAGATTGTATTTCTCCCCCCACCCCCCAAAAAAATCTATACTGTAGTATGTAACTAGTGGGCCAGGAGGAGGTCTGGGGTGAAACTCTGAGTTTTCCCAATGATTGTCAGGTGAAGAGTTGAAGCATTAAAAAGAGTTGACCTGAAATACAAAATGGGAAAATTCCAGGAAGAAGAAAAAATGAGCAAGCTTTTAAAATGACTTAGACATTGGAACTGCCAAAGCAGTCAATCTACAGGCAGTTACCAAAGCAAAATAAATATCCTCGACATGAATAGATCTATGATCTGTATTTGTACTTGGAACCAGGCATCAGCCATTGCAACTCTCTGGTCCAGGTAGGATGGGTGGAACTTGATCACATAACAGATTTATAAGGGAGTCAAATAAGAACATCCTCGAGCATACATGATCTTAAGTCTCCTAGTTTCAGTAAGGTCCTTTCCCTGTCTTGTTGGCTGTGCTATGACAACCTGGGCATCTTGCACCACTCTGTGATCTGGTGAGGTGGGCTGGCCTACCATGCTACATGCCAATCCTAGCAGGTGGAGTGGCTAGGACAGTGCTTTTCAAACTGTGGGTTGGGACCCATTAGGTGGGTCGCGAGTCAATTTCAGGTGGGTCCCCATTCATTTCAATATCTTATTTTTAATTTATTAGACTTGATGCTACTATGGTATGTGACTGCATTTGGGGAAATGTGACAGATCTGTACTTTGAACAGATTGCTTTGTATATACTTTTAACGATGATAGTAAATGGAACTTACTCCTGGTTAAGTGTGGCTAGGATTGTTAAAAATTTCCTGCTTGATGATGTCATTTCCAGTCATGACATCACTTCCAGTGGGACCTGACTCATTCTAAACAGTGGGTCCTGGTACTAAAGGTTTGAGAATCATTGGTCTAGGACAGTGGTTCTCACACATTTAGCACCGGGACCCACTTTTTAGAATGAGAATCTGTCAGAACCCACCAGAAGTGATGTCATGATCTGAAGTGACACATCAAGCAGGAAAATTTTTAACAAACCTAGGCTGCAATCCTAGCCACACTTACCCAGGAGTAAGTCCCATTTACTATCATTAAAAGAATATACATAGTAGCTTGTTAAAAATTATAGGTCTGTAACATTTCCCCAAATGCAGTCACATACCATGAGAGCATCAACGTATTAAAAATAAAATATTGAAATGAATGGGGACCCACCTGAAATTGGCTCGTGACCCACATAGTGGTTTCCGACCCACAGTTTGAGAAACACTGATCTAGGAGATATCCTTGCTCAACCCTGTCAAAGAGGACAAGCAGTTAGCAAAATGACCTATCTGCCTGGTCATGCAATCTTGCTGCAGTGGTGCTGGTTTCAAGTTGTCACACTAAAATTGAGCTTTCTTGGTTGCTGGGAATGTGTGCACCCCCCCCCCCCCATGGCATTCTTCACATTGCACCAACATAGAAGGTTCAGGTCTAGCCTCTGATGAATGTGAATCCTCAACATTGCTCCCACCTAGCCAATACTAGCTGATACTGCTCTGATTTAGAATGGCCTAGTTGTAGCACCATGGCCTAGTTGTAGCATCCATGTATGACATTTTGTTCAATTTTAGGGTTCCTTTTCAGTTGTACCGGACAGTGAAGAAATGATTGAATGTAATGGACTACTCTAGTGGGGAAAGGGCATAGCTCCTACACTGGTTTTTTGCTTATCTCTCTGAAATTCAAAGCAACCTAGTTTACTTGTGTTTTGACCTCAATTGCAGGATAACATCCTCATGTTGTCCTGGCACTCAGCAGCTGCTGGAGCAGTGATGTCAATTTTAATGCCAATGGGGTTATCCCTAAATAGTCACCTGCCTTATTTTTGGTTGAAAGTACTGCTTTCAGGGGACAGAACAGTTGGGGGGGGTTTGAATCCTAAATGTGTGAACATTGTTCATTTTTAAAGTTGTTAACTCCATTATTTCCTTTACTGCTGTAGCTTCAGTGTAATTTTCCCCCCTCTTGTTAGGATTTAGAGGCTTCTAGGAAGGATAACTAGATTTCACATAATGAGTGTGATATACCAGTAAGATCTGGCTGTATGCTGTTGCATCACTGAGGGGAAAATGGAAACAATTCAGAGTATGGGCAATCCTTCCACAATAAGCAATAACTTTTTGGTTCCTTTTGCAGCACCCCCTCCAATAAAAAAAGAGGAGGGTTTCTTCCAAGAATGATGCACTAATTCATAAAAATCTCCACCCCAACTTGGCCTTAACTGTAGTTAATGTACCTACGGATTCAGCCATCAGGGAAGTATAGCCAATTATTCTGGAAAAGAGCAGAAACTGATAAACTGTATTTCTGTTTGTGTTTTGAAACTTAGTATACTGTATCTTCCGATTCTCTTAAAGGAGATTCTGTTTCCAGTGTAGGGTCATGCAATTCTAGAATTCTATAAATGAACAGAACTCCCATTTATCCTGTCACCTGGTAGAAATTTGACAAAATGTTTCACATGGGAAATATTTGAACAGCATATGTATGATAGTCACAAGTGACAACCTCCACCCTGTTTGCATATTTCTTACGTGAAAAGCACCATATAGGTTGCCTGCTGTCCGGGGCTGGATGAAACTCTTGGACTGCCAAAGTCTCTCTTTATCTCGCCCCCTTTTTTCCTTCACAGACTTATGCAGCACAATGGGATCACTCACACCATGCTTTGCATTTCCTCCTTTGTTTAAAGAGCCACACCAAGGGTAATGTTGTCAGCCCCCCCCCATCGGATTCTTTCAAAGTGCCCAGTGGAGGAAGGTGAGGGAGCCATATTGCTACATTGAGATCCTCAAAATGCAACATCTCACCCCTTCCTCCATGCAGGTGCTTTACTCAAAATGGACGATACAGGTGCAGTGGGAGTGTCCTGCATTTGCTGCTTTAAGGGGCCAGTGAGGAGGTTAGCTCTATCCACAGTGGTAGAGTGGAGAAAGGTGGCAGACACCTATTTATTGCCCCTCTGCTCAGACCCCAGTCCACATCCTGATGCAAATATGTTCATTTGCATCATGGCAGGGCCAACCCAGCTGCCACCTTTTGAAGAGACTTTGGTTTTCTGATTAAGGGCATTTTTGCTTTGAATCAATGAACATGTTTTGAAGAAGTATTGCCAGGTTTATTAGTCAGGAATTTGTTTCCAGTGTGACGATGATGTCCTGGGTACTGTGACACTGAAAGGAGGTCCCTGAGCAGATGCAGAGTACTTGTCACGATTCTCGTATGTAGTGAGGATGTCTGTCATGTTCAGAATGTTGCTTGCAGGTGAGCTTGAATACTAGCTCCTTACTTTAAAGGAGGCCTGCTGGAAGCTTTGGATAGTTAGGTCCTTGTCACAATAATGGCAATTGCAACACTGATTATTTTGATCCCTGTCTGTGCATCCACAGCCACACTTCTCATGCCATGAATATGTAATGGGAGGGGTGAAATGTGCAAGACCTACGGTCTTGCTGCTAAGTATTGGAAAGAATTCAGTCCATGTTTAATTGGCAGATGAATCTGTGAAGAAGATTCTCTCCAAAAGCTTCCTAATCTGTAAATACAGTCTCTTGATGGGTGGAACCAATTAAACAACTGCTTGGAAAAGGTTCTTGCAAAGGGGGGTCACTTTGCCAGAATTAACTTTGCAAGCAAAAGAGTATTTTCTCCCCTCTGAGTTGTCTGACACTTCCTTTTCCACTTCCTCTGAGGAATGGGAGAGTATCTGACCTGGGAAAGGTTTTCATATGGGGCTGTATACAGTATTGGCAACCTTCAGTCTCGAAAGACTATGGTATCGCGCTCTGAAAGGTGGTTCTGGCACAGCATCTAGTGTGGCTGAAAAGGCCAATCCGGGAGTGACAATCCCTTCCACACCGGGAGCAAGTGCAGTCTGTCCCTGGTCTGTCTCCCTGGCTATGGGCCTTCCTTCTTTGCCTCTTAGCCTCAGACTGTTGGCCAAGTGTCTCTTCAAACTGGGAAAGGCCATGCTGCACAGCCTGCCTCCAAGCGGGCCACTCAGAGGCCAGGGTTTCCCACTTGTTGAGGTCCATCCCTAAGGCCTTCAGATCCCTCTTGCAGATGTCCTTGTATCGCAGCTGTGGTCTACCTGTAGGGCGCTTTCCTTGCATGAGTTCTCCATAGAGGAGATCCTTTGGGATCCGGCCATCATCCATTCTCACGACATGACCAAGCCAACGCAGGCGTCTCTGTTTCAGCAGTGAATACATGCTAGGGATTCCACCACGTTCCAGGACTGTGTTGTTTGGAACTTTGTCCTGCCAGGTGATGCCGAGGATGCGTCGGAGGCAGCGCATGTGGAAAGCGCTCAGTTTCCTCTCCTGTTGTGAGCGAAGAGTCCATGACTCGCTGCAGTACAGAAGTATGGGGCTGTAATGCTAAGAGAAATGTCTCTTAAGCGGCTGTGACAGATAAGAAATCCTGTCAGGCTTGGCATGTGAATGTTTGCCACATTGGAGGTCCACAAGTAATGTTCCTTTCCCCCTGTTTGGATTTGCCTGGTAACTCTAACTGTGTGGTGTTTGCTTGTGGAATGGTTTGTTTGTATTCAAACTGCATCCAGTGTATGCTTCTCTGGCATGCACTAAATTTGACCTTTTTGAGGCACAGTATAACTTACAGTTCAATCCTACTACTCAAAACTAAGTCCCATTGAGTTCAATGGGATTTACTCTCTGGTAAGTGTATTGGATTGCATTTTGGAAAATGCAGACTCTTATTACTTGGCATTTGCATAGTGCTGTCTGAGAACACAAAGTGCCTAACCTGTATTATCCAATGTGCTTGCAGCAACTCTGTAAGGTAAGTATTGCTGTCCTCTTATTGCTGTTGGGAAGCAGAGGCTGAGAAGGAGTGGTTTGCCTGTGGCCACCATAGCAGAAACAAGATTTGAACTGGGGAAATCTGCTTCCCAGATTTCTGTTTGATCTGCTGTTCACTCTCTTGGACACTGTGTTTCATCAAACTAGCTCTGTACTCTAGTTGCAATACAGCAAACTGCCTTGCCGTGGGAACTGTGGAGTTGGTACACCTCCAGCCATCCAAAAATTGCTTCAGATTCTGTAGGTTGGACTTGATGACTGTCCTGCTGTTGTGCTATATGGGGCCAGTCATAATCAACAACTCCTGCACATCTTCTGTACATTAGGAAAGAAACAAATCGCCTTACAGCCTACTGGGTTGGGGTCTCTCTCTCTCTCTCTCTCTCTCTCTCTCTCTCTCTCTCTCTCTCTCTCTCTCTCTTTAAAAAATGTTGGTGCATTTTTGAACCATTATCTGCTCCCTGGATGGACATGCTCTTTAACAAGTTGCACCAGCAGTCATAGAAAAGTTGGGCAGCCCAAGGTGCGCGCGCGCACACACACACTCACATTCTCTCTCTCTCCTCAGTTCACAATCTAATGATTTGATAGTGATAAAAGTTGTGAACGTGGGCCCAGTCCTATCCAATTTTCCAGCTCTGATGCAGCCCCAAGGTAAGGAAACAAACATTCCCTTACCTTGAGGAGACCTCACAGAGACCCATTGCAGGATGCAGTGCATAACCCATTGGCGCAGCTGCCTTATTACTGGAAAGTTGGATAGATTTTCACCCTCAAATATTTTCTTTTTTTTTCCTTTTAAGAAAGTAAATAGTTTTCGATACCCTAACACGTACGTGCAGCTTTCGTTCCACGCACTTGGGATGAAGGTAGTGATTTTTTTCTTTTTACTATAGTGCCACACTGGATACCTGTCATAAGTTAAAGGTCTGTAGGACTACCACATGCTACATCTAGCTTAACTCCTTTTTGCTTATTTGATCACACTTTTATTTCACTTTTGACAAGCAATGAGCCCCCTCAGCTGCCAGCAACCACTAAGGCAACCACCATCTTATGCACACTTATTACAGAGGAACCCCACTGTGTTTAAAATCCAAATTAACACACATTGGCAATACTAAAAATGAAAACTAAATTGTAAATGCAGCATTCCAAAAGACAGGTGGAGAGAGAAACCTTCACCTGCCACCTGTAAAGGCAAGATGGTCATATGATAATGTTGCCTTGGAGTGATGAATGCATCCAGTGTAATAGTTCCAAATATAAGAAAACTTTGAGTTCCTTCAAAAGGAGTTAAATCCATGAAAGTTAAACATTTTCTCTCTTAATTAAGACTCTTTAGAGCTCTCCTATTTTTCTTGTCTTCAATCACTGAGGGATACAGCCTTTTAATGTGAAAGCTGAGAGACATCAGGGTTTATCAGCATGATCTTTTCTTGGATTTCTGACAGTGCTGTGGGTCTCTGGGTATATAACATGCACTTAACGCTGCACACCTGTAATGAGCACCTTATGTTACTAGTAGCAGCCTGTGCATTTTTGTTTACTGATACCACGCACTGTGATCCCAACCACAACAGTACTACTGACGCCTGTATTGTGATGGAGAATGTACTAGTAAGTCTTCAGAACTCTGAAAACCACATTTAAGGGCTATGTGGTCTGTTAGCAGCCTAGGAATCTCTTTGTGTTCCATCCCATAAGAAGCTGTCTTTATACTAGATTTCACACAGGAATTTTTCTCTGCCCTAATTGGAGATGCCAGGGATGGAACACGGGACCTTCTACAAGCAAAGTATGTGCTTCACCTCTGAGCTTACAGGATCACTTGCTACTGTCCTAAAATGTAACTTTATGCCATAAAAAGGATACTGACCCTGGCTTTTTGGTGTCTCGGGGAGGAGAGTGCACAAAAGGGGGGGGGGAAGGTCATGATTTATGTACACAAGAGTCTGGGTCTATATACGGATGACCAAACTAAGCTGAGCATGCTGTCTCCCCCTTAGTCATTTGTATTGCCCTGCCAAACTATAGAGAGGGATTTGTGGCCCTGGATGCAGATGCATGATAAATGGCAGTCTGTATTCACCCACTAATGTTGACCTTACAGAGCTTAGAAAGGGGTATGTAGGACCAGAAAGATGCTCCTTTCCATTAAGAAATAAATGTCCACTTTGATGCTGTCCAGACTTGCTGCTGACGTAATTAATAAGCTTGTATGCATCTCTAAAAGTTTAATGAATGTGATGAGCTCCTTGAGGGGGCATCCTTCTGGGTTTTCAGCCTTCTGTTCATAAGGGATAGGGGGAGTTGGAGCCCTGGCCAAAAAAAAAAAAAAAGAGCACTGGCTTAAAAAATGCTTTTGTAGCACATATTTCCTGCAGGCGCCAAGCAGTGATGTACGAGGGCAGATTTTCCAGTGGGTGTTCAGAGAGGTGGGCGGGGTGGGCCCTTGTTTATATTCAGAGTGACTGATGAGTGAAAGGCAGGCATGCTCTGCTGCTGTAAGATGAGGAACTGACCCTCTCCATCCCTGCTGGCAGAACATGCCTTTGTTTCTTTGGTTCTGTGCTTTTAATTAATATGAACATTTTAATGAACTCAAAAATATGAAGTGGGAGGTGCAGAAATGGAGCGTGCTGGGCATTTTGAGGAAGGGTGTAAGAGGCAGGAGAAAGAGAATGTTTGAAGCACTTTGCGGGGGTGGAGGGGTTAGGAACCTCTGAAGCACAGTGAGAGTTTTGCTATCCAAAGTGTATGTGGTTTGGTTTGGTTTTTTTTGCCAGTGGCATGCAAAAAGCAGATGGCACTGTATGCATGCATTAGTTTGAATAGGGAGATATTTGGGGGGAATCTTGTTTTGGCAATGGGGTGAAAAGTGGAGCAGAGGGGAAACTGTGTAAGCAAGAATCTGGTGCTGTAACTCTTCTTCTGTTTCAAGTAAACAGTCCTTTTACGCCCTCCCCTCTTTTCCCTTCCTCCTCCCCCACCTCCTTTATTCAACACTGCTCATGTGTTTTCTATTTAAGGGCTGCAGCGTGAGGCAAATATGATTGGCGTCCACAGCCCCCCTTTTGAGTCTCCGCTCAAGCCTGTAAGAGTGAAGCAGGAGCTCAGCCTATGAGGGGGAGAAAATGGACTTGGGTGTTTTTTCCCATTTACTGAGGCAGACCTGGATTTCCTTTTTCCCCCCCTCGCACTGATTGTGACTTGGGATGACTTTTTCTTTCTGAATGGGAGCAAGGATGGTGTGGCAACCATGTTGGAAAGAGGTTTATTTTCAAACTCCATCCTGCAACTTTGATGTTTTAATTAACAATATTCTGTTTTAAACTCTTGGGGTTTTTTCCCCCCCTTCTCCCTTCCTCAACCACTCTCCGATGTTCCTCTGAGCTGTGGGCCAGAGGAGACTACTTCTATATGGCCAGCCATCTGGGAATATGCCACGAGCCAAGATTGTGTTCTGATTGGCTTGGCATTGGTGACAAATCAGCCTATCATGAGTCGCATGGACAGAGGTCGCTCTCGAGGAGCCATGGCTGGAAGCTGGCTCACAGCTTGCTTTTTCCCTTCCCCAGGTGCTGACGCTAGCTCTGAACCCATGATCCTGGAGCAGTATGTGGTGGTGTCAAACTATGAGAAACAGGAAAACTCTGAAATCAGCCTGCAGGCTGGAGAGGTTGTGGATGTAATAGAGAAGAATGAAAGCGGTAAGTATTCTTTCTCTGAAAGAGGTGTGTGTGTGTTTTATAATGAGAGAGAGTGTGCATTTATATAAATGTTTAAAAGATCTCTTGTGCATCTATGTGTTTCTGACTGGATTAGTGCCTGAGTTGGAATTGTCTCCCAAGTTGGTTTGGGCTTTGGGCCAGAATATTGCCTTCTACTGTAAGAATGTCTCCTGAGTTTGTACATTAATTACCCAACATGCATTAATGGAAAACCTTGGTGGTGGGAGGGAGGGAGTATCCACAGCTTTATGTTCTGTACAGTATTTATTAGCATGATATAGTTGCTGTGTTGGAAAAGATCTCAGTATTTCCATTACTAACTACTATTTTGAGGGATTTATTGTATGAGCTATAAAAATTCACTCTGAAGATGCAAGGTTGGCATGGGAGATTCAACCAAAACGTGTAGGATTGGGCAGATGTGGATCTATATAGATCATATGGCAGGGAAAGGCTTAATGGGGTGTGTGTGCTTGCTTCTAACTGATGTAATAGCTCAATCTTGTGTCTTTAACAAAATCCATTTTCTGTGGTCTAATGTGAAACTAATGTTGGAATTGTATGAATCTAGAATCTTTATGAAAATGCCATTTGAACAGAAGTCTTTTAATGAGATGGTGCTGATTTAAAATCCATAGTCCTAGTCTGTGGTGAATGAGTTGTACTGGCTTTAAAGCTTGCTGATGTAATAAATAAGGTGTCTGTATTTATTGCTTATCTTAAGTGGGGCTTTTCTGAACTCAAGGTTTGGGATCCTCTTCAAAACTCTGAATGTCTAGAGTCCTTTCTAAAGGGGAACAAGAGAACTGTTTCCTTTTGTCTGTGTGATAGATAAGGCATCTAGTAAAAGTAAGCAAACTTCCAAAGATTTATTGTGTATTATACATGGATATTGCCTGTTCTCCAATGGCTAATTTGTTGGCCCTCTGTTCTGTTTGTTCCTGTCTCCCCCCCCCCCCAAAAAAATGAGGTATTAATTGCCATGTAGATGGTTCTTGTGCATCTAATGACTGTCATCAGACAGCTTATTAGCAGTCATTCAATCTTTGAAATAATTGAAATTGCTCACTCTATATGCCATATATAGTCATGGTTTTTCCTGGTCCTTGTTTTCCACTGATCCAAATACTCTGGGTTTGAAAATTTTCTTAGATCTGCGTCTAAAAGCTCATGAACCTCTCTTTCATAGGCTTTTAGTTGGACAGCATGATGATACAGTGTGAATATAAGAATGCTGGGTAGTCTTACTGTTTTGAAGCTCTTGTACGGAAGCCAAAGTAGACATCCACTGAATGAGTACAAGTATGAGAATGAGAAGGGAACGCGGGCAACATGTTCAATACAGCGGCAGGAAAGTCTGCTTGGCCACTCCTTGTAAATATGACTTGCCTAGGAGATGAAGGGCTGTTCTTTGAAGGGCTGCAGGATGGGGGAAAGTTGCAGAGGTTCCCAAACTAGATGTTGTGACACCTGCACTGGCCAAGCTGCTTGGCAGCATGAGTACAGCACAGTGTGCAGTGTAGTGTGCTGGAGCACCACACAGGTCCAGAGCAGCAGGCTGCCCTCCCTGGGTGTCTTTATGCTATTTTTTTGCCATTTTCTGTGCATCCGGGAAATGTCACTGAAGTCAGCATGGGTCATCAGCACTTACTTTCAGGTCCAGAACTCAGTGGGGGTGTAGCCAGCCAGGTAAGTTGGGAAGCACTGCTCTGTGGGGAATGAAGGATGTCAGTCATTCCTATTGCACAAATAGCATGCTAGTTACTATATGTGCCACAGAAGTGATCTTGCCCTTACCGTAAGGATTTATGACCTACTTCAGATGATTTAAGTGGGGAGAGTCAAGTGGCAGTGAGGCTTGGATGACTCAAGGAAGGCTGTACAGGTGTGCATCACTTAATGATGGGGATATGTTCTCCAATCCCTGATGTTATGTGATTAGGTCCTTAAGTGAACATTCAGTCCAATCTCTTGCTTTTGTTGTGACACTCCCTGCCAGACACTAGCTGGCTGCACAGGCTGCTGGAGATTGCCTCTTCTTTGCATTAAGAGCCTCACTGTTGTGTAAACAGACACTCTGCTGCAGGCTGTGGGAGATGCAATTGCCTCATCAAGAGCATCTTTATTGTGCTTTGACCACCGTCATATATGCTGTCCATTGTTAAGCAAACTGTTGTTAAGTGGTGCACACCTGTATTAAATGGGCAGCAGGTATTGACTAGAGCAGGACTCTTCAGCCCCTTTGGAACACACCAAATTGCTGCTGCGTGAGGGAGTAGGAGGCCCACCATCCAGTTCTTCCTTCTGTGAGGGGAGAGGCTTCTCCACCTGCTCCCTCTTGGCCTCCACCCCATGTTCTTATCCAAGTTGCGCTCTTGACAGGTATGGTCTAGGCCACCACACAGCCACACCTTACTATCAGTGTACTGCTGCCACAGCCATTTTCACTTCCAGTAGGTTTGAGGCAGGCAGAGTAGTGCAGCACAATCGCTGTAGTAGTGATGGTGTTTCACATGCATATAGAGTAATCTACATGCGTGATCTGCAATGTTGCATCTCCTGACTGGCAAAGAGGCATTTTTTTTAAAAGCAGTGTCTGCTTGTATTTAGTGAGGGGAGAACTGTCCCTCATCACCCCGACATGGCATCTTTTCCAGTGACTTTTCCAGAGAGCCAGGGCCAGAGAAAAGATCACCATGCCTGAGGAGATTTTGTCTCTCTCCATCTTCTGCTGCATGCTTGAGACTGGGCAAGACAGGGAGAGCCACTGTCTGGTAAGCAGCGTGAAAGCTGGGTGAAAGCTGCTGGAGAGAGCCCTAGGGAAATAAGAGAAGGGACCAAAAATAAGATAGACGCATTAGGTTTTGTTAGTTCGTCCTCCCCATCCAGTCTTTGGGAGCTTTTGCTTCCGTCAGCTTAGACTAGGCCAAGTGGGATCCAGGCTCTCTGCCTAGTCCAGCAGGGCCTGCTCGTGCAAGGCTTCCCTGCAGAGCCAGCCCCATTCAGGGGACGTTTATTGTAAGAACCCAAGCCTATTTACATTAGTTTTTCCCCCCTCTCCTGTTAGTAAAGTCTTCTGGCTTAAAACAGGGGTGCTCAATAGGTGGATCGCGATCTACCGGTAGATCGCGAGGCAAAATGAGTAGATCGCAGAGCCCTGTCTCTCCAAACTGTTAATATGTCAATTTCGTCTAGTGACTAGACGAAACTGACATATTTAGCTGACACTAAACTGACACTGAAACTGACCCTTTAGCTGCTCTTCAGGCATGCAGCAACAAAACTGACGAAACTGACTAGACTCCAGCAGGGGCTCCATACATTAAAGGGGGTGTCTGTCAGACACTTCCTTCCCCCCTGGTAGATCTCCGGGCCTTGCTGGGTTTCAAAGTAGCTCTCGAGCCAAAAAAGTGTGAGCACCCCTGGCTTAAAACCTCCACCATGTTTTGGGATCGGTAGCTTTGTCAGCTTTCCCACTCTGCAGGCATTACAGTCAGAATGAGGGCATTTTAACAACCCTGAATAGCTTTCTTGGGAGGAGTTTTGCCCAGGGAACCCCTCTGGGAATTGGATCTCTTGGGCAGGTGGCCATGGACTAGATCTACCAAATCTTGTCCTTCCAAACTGCATGTTAAACTGATTGGAAGAGTGGGGGATGGGAAGGGAGTGAGCGCTTGGCACTAAGCATCACTGCCCTGGATCAGCAGGTGGTCGCTGGAAGTTCCCCTCCTCTTTCATGACAAGTGGTATAAAAATATTTTGAATATGTGACAGGGTACCACTTGCTGTTCTGCAAAGTTCCTCTATTAGTATTTGTACCCACTGGTGGACAAGCACTGAACTAGAGAGAGGGAATCTGTTTTAAGCTTAGGGCAGTGATATTCAGACTGGGGTGTTGCAATGCCCCAAACTGAGGGCCCTGACCTCTGCCCCCTTAAGGAGCGGGGGCAGGGGGGAAGGCAGCAACGCAATCCCCAGGATCGAATTGCCCGGGGGGGGGGGGGGCTGCAGGGACTGGGATGTACTCACCAGTCCCTGTAGCAGCCTTCCCGGGGTGTGGGGAGTCCTTCGCGAGCGCCTGCAGGACTCCCCAACCACTTTGAAGTGAAAGTGGAGCGATCGGTTCCACCAGTTTTGTGGAAGTGGAGTGTGATTGCTCCACTTTCACTTTCCCTGACCTGGGGAGCCCTGCAGGTGCTTGTGCAGGGCTCTCCATACCCCGGGAAGGCTGCTGCAGAGACTGGTGAGTACATCCCAGTCCCCGCAGCCCCTCTGAGCAGCACGATCCTGGAGATCATGCCGATGCCTTCCCCCTGCCCCTGCTGCATCCCTCCTTCCCCCGCAAAGACTTAGTGGCTCTCAAACTCTCCCAGAGAGTTTGAGAACCACTGGCATAGGGAGTAGTGCTGGGGAAGTCACAGAGTCAAGGAAAGGAGACTGTGATGGGACCATTGTGTCCTGGCCAAATGCTTCCGAGTTGTTGGCATCCTTGGACATTTGTGTTCCTATATGTATATTTATGTATGTATCTTTTTGTATGTATATATATAGTGGTTATCTGCTGGTATTCTTTTGCATTTTTTTTATTGTGAGCCCTTTTGAGACAGGGAGCCATTAGTTATTTGATTTTCTCTGTTAATAACTTTGTGAACTTTTCATTGAAAAGTGGTATATAAATACTCTTAATAATAATAATAATAATAATAATAATAATAATAATAATAATAATAATAATATTTACCAATGCAAATTCTCTAGTACTGGAGGAGACCTAGAAGACCAATCACAATTGCATTTGCATGGGGAGGTGAGGGTATGGATATAGTAGACTTGGAATCCTAAGCACTTGAAGCTAGCTCTTCAAGGGAGTGAGTGCAGCAGCCTAAGGAAAGAGGTGATGTGGGAGTCCTGATCATAGCAGAAGCTGAAGAACAAAATATTTCCTGTAAAATAAGGGACATCCTTTTAAAATGGCTGTTTAGTGACCAACTTGTCATTTGCCAAGAGCATCTTCATCCCTTATGCAGTAGCTGACTCTCTGTTGTCCCCAAACTTAAATGTGTTGGCTTATTGTCTTTAAACTTAACCAACATTGAGTGGCTTTGTAATGTCTAAAGGCTGGTAATCTGATTCTCTTGACCTAAGCAAAAACGGAATTTGGTATGGCACTTCTGTAACGTCCACATTTCTGGTGGTATCTCTGTCCATTTCACTCCATTTGCTTGCCATATTGTTTCTTCTTAAGATCCCATGTAGCAATTCTAGTCCTAAATTGTTGCTATAGTTTTTTGTTTGCCACAGTCTGTCATCTTTGTTGCAGTTTGCCTTTCTTTGCCAAACAGCTACTACTGTTTCAAATCTGGGTAAGTTTCTTGTGGGGGGGGGGGGGCAAACATCCTTTTCATAGCACAGAAGAGATAATGTATTTACAGGTCTATTCTTCCTGCCTGTAAGTAGCTATATTTATGTGTCCTTTTCCAGAAGTATAAATAAATGTTTTACCAGTGCCTTTCTACTCAAGACCGTCTGCCTGTCACACGTACAACATGAAGAATATTCTCAAATACTTTCAAATGAGAGTAATGGTTGAATACACTCGACCAAATGTAACATGACCATTTGAAAACCAAGACTCTTTTCTGTGTGAATGTAATCCTCTGGCTAGGCAAAACAAAAATCCCAAACTACCTGTATCTCTTGGGGATGCATGCTGAGGCTTGGTGTTGTGCAATGAAGGCAGAAATGTGAGTTTGGTCAGGGAAGACCCAAGGCCAAATCCACACTCTTTGGGTGGGCCTGGCAAGCTACTCGCATTTGGTTCACGGACTGGCTATGAGGAAAAATGGGATAACGAGAAACGATTGCTAGCTGTGAACTTTTATAAAAATGGTTTGTACACAATGGTCCTTCTGGATGTTGCTGCTCTTGCAGTGTGAATTATTGAAACTTTTGGAGAAAAGGGAGGGGAGAAAGCATTGAGTCTGAGCTGTTTGCCAAGATTTACTTGGAAGGGTCTTAAAATGGTCAGGTTATAAAATTGTGGTTGCACTATTTGTAATGGAAAACTTGACAGACTGTTAAGTGTAATCTTCTCTTCCTTGTCTCAGTGATGGGGAAGGAGAACGTCAAGGGCTCTCCTTGCTGCCCCCAATTGGGATTTGCTGTTGCTGTAGTGAGGCTGTGGGATAGCAGTATGTCCTTGAGATGAATAGGCCTGTAGCTAGTTCTTTGGCCATTACATAATCTCTAACCTATTTATTCATTATGTTGTGTTACAGTAAGCATAAAGCAAACCTGTTTTGGCCAAAAGTGACATAATCTGAACCCAAGAAAGGTTTTTTTAAAACTATTTTTAATGCAAATGGCTCTTCTTAAAGAGGAGAGATGGCTCTGGTTGTAGAATATTGATTTTTTTAAAAGCATCTGAATTTTTTTTTTAAAGTCCATGACAACTGAAGGCTTGCAGTGCAGCCTTATGCGTATCTACTTGGACGTAAGCCCTACTGAGTTGAGTGGGACTTCGCTGAGAGTAAGTGTGTACAGGATTGCAACCCTAATGGATTTTGATATCTTCTGTGAAGCTAATAGGTGTACAATAATACTTTGCTTTATTGCCAGAGTTCCATCTGTGCTTTTTGAGGGTAGATGCTTAATCAGACAGTATTTTAAGACTGAATGTGTTAGAACTTGGCTAGACCGTGGCTCCATTTGCACCGTTTGTTTTTTTAGGTCTGTAGCAATATGATAAGTAAACTAGCAGAGTTTACCTGCGGGTCTAACACTGCCAACTGCTGCCAGTTATATTAAATTTACTAACTGCTTCCTCCATTTGGATCTTTGAAACTTTTTTGGGATCTCTATCTCAAGAGCATCCTATTCATGTAATGTAACTATTGCATATCTCTCTGGTAGCTATAAATCTTGAGTAAGACTTCATGGCAGAACTGTTTGTTATTTCTCTAGCTGTTTTTAATGTACTGTATGATGAACTTGGATGGCTACCAAACCTTTTGGAGGCAAGGCATTTAGATCAGGGTCCCCAGACTACAGCCCACTGGACACATCTGGCCCACCAATATATTTTGACCATTCTGCTAAGTCCAGCAGCATTATAATGATGCATGTCTCTCTTCTTCTTTTACTCCTTCCTGCTACCAGCACTGCGTGAAGTAAGTCATGGAGATTTTCTTTCCCAGGACATTGTGATGTCCTTGAACCAAGGAGGCTCTGTTGAAATTTCCAGGTTTGCTTTCTGTAGACTTCTGGAAAATGAGTGCTGATTCCCAGAGATTACTGACCAATTCTAGAGAGCTGGCAGCTAGAACTGCTTTTGCCAAGAGCCCAGCTGATCGTCAACAAGCAGTTGAAGAGATGTAACTATTTTTCTTCTACTGTAAAAATTCTTATTTATATACAACATGTATGTATTTCTATGATGAATGCTCCCTGCTTCCCCATAAAAATACGACTGAGTAATGTGACTCTGGCAGCTCAAAGTCTGGTAGCCCCTGATATGTATGATTGCATTCTAACCTTTTTCTACTTCTACCTTCTTTCACTGGTGTGATGAATGGATCAGTGCTATGCTAGCCCCCTAAATACACTTTGGTTGTCAAAAAAGCTTCCCTCAGCTTGGTTTAAGTCTGGTAGTTGGGCGCCAGGCCTCATTAGGCTTCGTGATCTTTGTTGGTCTTTGTGGCTTGATGTTGCACAAGTTTCATAAGTAGTTGAAAGACGGTTGCAGCATCCTGCTGATTGGGGTGTGTGTGTGTGTGTGTGTGTGTGTGTGATCCCAGAATAACTTCTGAGGTAAGGGAATTAGACCACCCTGGTGCATTTTGGGAAGAGTTGTTTTCTGGCTTGGTTCCATATTTGCCTGGCAGCATAGGACTGGGCAAAGCAATATGATTACTGTGTTCAGGAGTGAAATGACTGGTGCCAGTTGCTAGGTAACTGAGTTTTCATCACACATCTCTTTCCTACTGAGATCAACTTGGAGATGTTACAGCTGATCAATGTGGCAAGCTGGCTTGGGCTCTGCCAGAGGATTATTTTTAAATTGTTGAATGAAAAGTAAAAACTTTTATGTGAGCATTAGGAATAAAGTAACTAGAGTTAACTCTTCCCTTTTTCTCTCTGTCACTATTGCATGGAGACAAAGAGACAAGGCTAGAAGGGAGAAAACTGTTTGGCTGTGTCTCGAGCTTTTTAAGCACTGTATTGCAGCCTGATAAGTTTCAGATAGATCATCTGAAACTTATCAGGCTGTAATGCAGTGCTTAAAAACTTATGCTGTCATTCCTTTGTACCAGGAAATTGAAGGGGACATGAAATGTGAAATATCTCATTGAATAATGTAGTATTGTGGAAGCATGTGCTGGCACAAATAGACTTTCTCCTTCCCTTGGGAGCCATAATGTGACAGGCCATGTTGGACAGCAGTCTTGGTGCCGATCATGTCAACTTGGTGATTGCACTTGGCGTACCAGTTAGAGCTGGGCAAATGCGGTCCTAGCCACAGCTGCCACCTGGTTCTCCAGAGAGAGCTGCGAGTTCAGGAACACTTCCAGATTGCACACCCATTCTTGCAGGGGAAGTGCAACCCTGTTCAGAGTGGACAGATAACTCAGTACCTGCACTGAAGATTTCCTGACCACGAGGACCTCTGTCTTTTCTGGATTCAGTCTCAACCTATTGGTTTCCATCCAGACCCCAACCACTTCCAGGAAGCGCTCCAGGACTTCCACAGCCTTCCTGACACAAGATGGCAAGGAGAGATAGAGTTGGATGTCTTCACCATATTGGTGGGCATAGTCAATATCTGCATATTCATATCTATAAACCACTGAAATTGTTCACTAAAGGATTTGCAAGCATCTACCAGTGCGTGTGCTGAATTGGCTCCACGCGTCACTTCAGTTGCTTCCTATCGATGTTGCGGGTCTTCTACAATGAAATATATACTCAAACGAAACTACCTCCACCACAACTAGTCCTAGATTTGCTTTCAACCAAGTATGTGTATTGGTTGTAACCTTCTTCTGCATCAAAAGAAAGTGAGTTTGGGAAGGTTGGGAAATGCAGGAAATGTGTCCTGTGTTTCCCCAAGAGTGGCACTTGTGATATCTGGATCTAGATAACCTAGTGGAGTGCTTACTTTAAAGAAGAGTGAACAATGCCTATAATGGACAGATGCTTAACTTTCACAGCAAGCTGAACTTCCACAAGTGTTGCATGATCATAGAATGGAATATAACCACATGGCTATTGATGCAGCAATAAAGGAAGGAGGGCATTCTGCCTTCGAGACTCTGAAGTTCCAGTGCTTGCCTATGTTCACCAATGGAAGCCTCATTTCATTCTGTGGAGCTGGCACAACTATGTGTTCCAAAGAGCGTTTGGGCTATAAGCCAAACCGTCTCTGTAAGGAACCCTCTTATTAAGAGTTTCTACATTGTGAGTTCCACTTTGATTCTAGTCTCATGCAGCACAAAAGATGATGCCAAGTAGTACTGTTGCGTCAAAATTATGCAAGATGGGCATTTATAAGTGGAATGTGTCATGCAACGGTCTTGTGATGTTTCTCATTTTTAGTAGAACACGAACATGACAGGGGGGAGGGTTAGAATATTAAATAGCAAAATCAAAGAAGCAGAACTTGAGCAAAATGAGACCAAACCAACTTTGAAGGCTGTAGATGAAGAATATGGCTCTTCCCTACCCTAGTGCTACCCACAAAGACGGGAATTCTTATTAAAAATACTTACAACAAAAATAAGAAATTTTATTTTGGATGAGTGTCGCAACCACTACAAAGAATTATAGGGAAGAGACTCTTGTGATCAGGCACCAGATGACATTTAGTAGCTAAGAATAAAAATGGGATAGTTTAAGTCCTAATCTGTTCAAGATTTCTAACTTCTGTGAAGAAAAATTGCAATGCACACAGGGCAATAAATGAGTGAAGTCCTATACACCTTAGCCTGCATTTGTATGTCATTCCCGCCCATCTCATCTCATCCTACTGGTTTTTGTAAGCTCATCTAGTACCTTTTCAGTCTACATTAGGTCAGGGGAAGCCCTGTTTTGAATTGGGGAAGAATGGATGTGGTTAAATCTGCACTATGCCAGGCTTGTATGACATGACCCACCACCCAAGTATAATGGCTTGCCAGATGCTTAACAAACTCTTTGTAGTTTCAGGAAGGCTGCGAAAATGAGTTTGTCAAGCCCCTAGTTTGCATTTGGCTCAGTGGATCACAAGTTGTGCAGGCTTCTAATGCATGAGCAGTTACTCCTACCTAGGTAAACATCTAAGGGTGCAATCCTAACCAACTTTCCAGCACTGACATAGCTGTACCAATGTGGTGTGCACTGCATCCTGCAATGGAGAGGTGGTCAAGGGTGCCTCCTCAAGGTAAGGGCATGCTTGTTACCTTACCTTGGGCCTGCATTGCAGCTAAGTCAGTGCTGAAAAGTTGGTTTGGATTGCGCCCTGATCAGTGAATTGGGTTATACACATGAGATTGTATCCAGACTTGTAGGAGCAGAAATGCTAGTCCAGGGGATCTGTCCACCTCCTCCTCCCCACTGCAGCCCTTGAGCCCACTACCCTGGGGTTGACTGCAGCATGAATATGGAGTCCTGTTCTGGAGGATGCTACCACCTGATTTGGGGAGGATTCCTCCGCTCCCATTTGCAACCACTTTCTGAGGGTTCCCCAACCTTCAGCAGTGGCTTTTGGGGGAGCTTGGTGCTGTGAAGAATTGAGGGGGGAGAGATCTGTTCACTCGTCTCAGTAAAACCCATAGTGCCCAAGATCTCAAACTTGATCATGTTTCTGAAAGTTATTGTCTTGATCTCCCTCCTGTCCCTTTTATGCAACAGAGACCCTACAGAACAGGAAATAGAAGTGATTGGTGCTTCATTTTTCTGCACACTGCTGCAATAACCATCATGACTCTCTTCCTCATTGATGAAATGTGCAGAATTTTAGGTTAAGACCTGGCCTTCTAACCATTGCTGGAAGTGAAGCAGAGATGATAGCATCTGGGGTAATAGCTGATATGAAAAACTCAGTGAGGGTGGAATTTTTGGATAAGGCTCTTCATGCTTAAGATTTCTGGCTGATGTGCCTTTATTGTTCCAATTTCTCCTGGCAGCACACTGCAAAAGGTTCCTCCTAAAGCTAAGCTTGGGGTGGAGAGAAATAATCCCCAAAGTAATAATTAAACAAGGGCAGCATTTCTGCATTAAGCATGTCATCTTTACGAGCCTATAGAACATGTACTGCATATTGTCGCACATCCGGGACCAGCTCCTTCAGAATCCGAACAATTGTTCCTCTGGCTAAACTGACTTAATCCCTCTTTGTGAAGGATCCACCCTGCAAAACACATAAGAATTGTCTTGCCGAATTGGTCTGTGGTCAGACTAATCAATGTACTGTTTCTAACAGTGGCCAGTCAGATGCCTCTGGAAACTTTTCAATAGGTCTAAAGGTGGCAGTTATCCTATGAGCAAACAGAGGTGTATACTATTGTTGAGCATGGGGGCTCCTTAACACTCATCACTCAACCTATTTTGAAGGGATCAGACATGGAATCCTATTTCATTTTTCACATTTCATAAACTACCCTTCAAGGAGCTCAGGGATAGATACATGATTCCTGCCCCTCCTTTTATCCCTGCAATAACACTGTGAAGTAGGTTGGACTGAGATGGGCAGCCCAATCCTAACCTGTACTGCAGTGGCCTGCACTGTATCTAGTGCAGGTTAGGCGGTGGCTGGAGGGCAACTCAGGATAAGGGAATGTTTTTTTCTTTACCTTGAGTAACACCCCATCCACCCTTTATGGGGCTGCTCAGCTCTGTGCCTGTAAATTCACTGGTACAAATCCAAGCAGCCCATGTAAGGCTGTGCATGGAGGCCAGAGAGTATGTTAGAATTCTGCGTAGACTGCTGTGGCCAATCCCAACTCCCTCCTGGGCCCAATCCACCTTCCACTCCACCCCCTGCCCTAAAATGCCCTCTCCCGCCACCCTCCTCCACTCCCTCCAGGCTGCGCAAATTTGACCCATTTGGGGCTGTATCTGACCTCTGGGAGCCAGCATGGGCCTCTGCGCCAGCCAAGCTGGCTCTCGAGTAGCTGCGAACTTGGTTTATGGCATGTTTGTGACACTCCTGGGCCGGTATAGGGGGCCTATGCCAGCACAGATCACATTCAGTATTGCTCTCTATCTTGCATAAGGTTAGCTGTTAACTGGCAAACAGCTGTTTTTGGGGGGCTAAGTGAAAATTTACACTTGGGTCTTTCTGGTCCATTACTGACTCTTATCAAATATATGAAAGGCTTCCTATGCTGGAGGTCCTTCCCCATAATCAGCAGGTATGATGCTGAGATCAGAACTGCATGTAAATAGGTTGGTACAAAGGATGCGCAGCTAAATGAATGAAATCGGTCAGTTGGGACATCTTATCTCCCTGCAGGAATGGATACCAAGTGCATTGCGTACCTTTTTAACAAAGCAAGTCTAAATATGAACCTGAGGAAAAGGGGTTCATCATGCGAGACATTGTTGTCATACCCCTCCATAGCCAACACACTCCATAGTGCCCAGTTCTCTGTGCTTTTGGTTTTCCTTGGTGGGAACAAAAGGCATAATTCTGAGTGAGTTTTGTGCAGATATCTATCATGTCACCAGAACAAAGCATGAATTATTATTGCTAAATATAGAGCACCAGTGTGGTATAGTGGATACAGCAGTCAGACGAGGCCAGGATGAAAATCCTTTCTCTGTCTTGAAGTCCACTAGGTGGCTTCTGGCATGCTGCACACACATGTTTGCATTCATTTTCTCATTCTCCTGACTGAAGATATTGCAGAGTTGTAGTGTGTGTCCATGCAGGAAGTGTAAGAAACACCCAAGTACTCGAAAGTCGGCAAAGTACTATAAATACTGCAAAGTACCCCAGAAAAGTTCAGAATTAAAACTCTTTTCTGCCTGGCCCACAGGTGTACACGTTTGGTCCCTGTTGCATTTATGCAACGTTGGACAATGAAAATGGTTAAGAATGGGAACATGCAAAGTGAAGGAAACTGTTAGAGGTCTTTGGGGTGTGTGTTTTCATCACTAAGCATGGAAAATCCATGTACCGTTTTGTAAATTCCAAAAGACAAAAGTGGATTGCATTTTTATTGCTGCATGTGTGCTAACAGAAATCCTCAGTTTCCAGAAACAAAAACTCAATCTTTTGTTTGTCTAGGCTCTCCCTGGTGGAGCAGGATAATCACTTAGTTACAAAGATGATGGATGTTCACCTGATTCATGTCTAAAGGAAAGTGACAAAGTCACTTCAAGATAAGTTTTGCATTAAGAAAGCTGTACGGGGAGGCAAAGGAGACATCTTCCATACAATGTAGCAGCCTATAGATCTTTCCACATTCTCATCTTCCCAGCTTGCTTTCCAGCCCTTGGTTGGAATGGACAAACTGGAAACTTCATTACTTTTTATTTTAATTTCTCTCTTCATTTTTGTTTTTCACTCCTAGCTCCATCCAATTGTCAAGTTTTTGGCTCACTTTTCCCATTTCTCGTGGAGAAAACGAAATCCACAACTGCTCAGGACTCAGGTTGGCAGCTCAAAGGGGAAAAAATTATGTGCTGGGCCTCCTCTTTCTCCCCCACCGTCCAACTGCTTTACGCATTTTCCCCTCTGTTTATTGAGCCATTGCCAGTTTGGGGACCTTGAAACCTCCCCAGGAAAAGTCTGTTTTCTGTATTAGAACACTCTAATGTTATAATGATTGGGTTTCGATATCCGCCAAATAGGTCACCAGCTCAGCAGTTTTGTTAAGAGAGCACTACCCGGAAAGATCTGAGGGATATTACAAAGGATTCCCATTCCCTTTGGTAATTACCTTGCCGGTTAAATGTCTAGGATTACAGCAGCTGAAAAACTATGGTTTCTAAGGGCTCTTGTTACATCATAAAGCTTTGGGGTTTTTCCTTTAAAAAAAAAAATTTCAAGTTTTTTTTAATCGAAGACTTGCCTAGCTGACTTAAAACATATGTCAGCTGAATTTTTCAATCCTTTCTTCTATTTAAGGGAAGGATGATTAATGACTTATCTGCATGCTTATTTTGACAAATTGGTCTGAAAATATCAAACGAGGACAAGATTAATCAATCATAGAATGTTTGTTTTTATTTTCCCCTGAGCAGCACAGCAAACAAGCAGTTCCAATAATGCCTTGGCAGTTGTATGAGTGCAGTCATTAGCAGACCAGTTTCAATTGCAACCAGAAATAGTTCTTCTCTCGCCTCCTCTTCCCCCCCCCATCCCTTTGCTCTTGGCTTATAGGGTTGTTCTTGTCTTCCTGCAACAGAACTGGTTTTGAAACTTTTGAAAAACCCATATGTTTCTTGCATAGCCTTGAGAATCGGCTTCATAGCTGGCGTGGGGCGGTCAGAGGAGAGAAATGTATTGGGTTTATTTATTTAGTTTCTTCTTCAAGGATAGTAAGTCATTTTGATTACAAGAGGAGCTTTCTTCTCTGTGTGTGACTGTGCTCTGCTTACCAACTACTCCAACATTTGGAGCATGTGGAGAAATGGTGTAAGTTCCTTCTGAGAAGTGCAATTTCTTTCCCTCACTGCTGTGCAACTGCAATAGCAATGCTGCTGTGCAAAATGCAATACTGTGCTTGATATTAAGGGGATTAAGGCTTTTAACTAGAAGCCATACCTGCAACCCTTACATTTTGAAAATGAGAGCACAAGATTCATACAATACCACCCCTGAGTACCAGTGGTGTGCTGTGGATGGCTTTAGTTCTATTCTAGATGGTAGATACATCTATCTAGATGGTAGATACTTCCTTTGGGTCAAAGGAGGGGACCGCTGCTTTTAGTTGTCATTCATACAGCTCTTTCAGTAGCTTTTCACAAACCACAAATCACTGGCATACCTGGGGTGGAGTCAGGGGAGTCAGTGCCCTCAGGTGGCATGCCTGGTGGCAGTGCCATGCCACCATCCACTCCCTCCTTGCCACTCAGAGTGGTTGTGGATTGTGAGTGGCCGCCCGGCGCTGGCTTTTGGGAAAAAGAAGCGCAGCTACTCAGAGCAGCATGCAAAATCACTCCAAGTGACTGCAGGGATGACAGGTTGTCATGTGCCTCCCCAGCCACTCAGAGCAGTCGTGCATGACTCCAAGTGGCTGCCTGGCGGTCAGCAACTTCTTAAAAAAAAAAAACAGCAGCCGCTCAGAGCAGTGCGCAAACCACTCTGAGTGTGCCAGAAGCAAGTATGGTGATGTCATCACATTACTTCTAGGTGGGGGGGGAGAGCAGTGGCAACATTTGTGTTCCTGGACCCCAGATCGCAGGAGAGCCAGAAACGCAACTGCCACAAATTACTTTAGAGTGTGGCAAAAGTTTTCTGTAGGGGTAGAGGCTTGGGGTGGAAGGCCTATCTAAACAGTCCAGCTGTTCTAGGTGACAGTATTGGGGGAAGTAGCCAGCTCTGCTCTTCATCCTGGGCTACAGGCAAATGGGATCACTCCAAAGCTGAGAGACTAATTATATTCCCACTGATCATATATAGATAAGGGCTTCACTTTATCTATTCTGCTAATAGCAATTTTTACCATGAATTACCATAAAAGGTAATTGCTTTAAATGTCTGATCTTAAATTTGCCTTTTCTATCCATCAAAGTCTATCTCTACTATCAATCCTGTGAGCTGTCTAAAAAAAAAGGCTGGCTGTTTTTCAGATCAGTTGAGGTCCTTCTTAAAAAAATGGCCTTGGATCACTTTGACTTTCATTACCCTTAATATTGGCTCCCTTAGAAATAACTAGAGTTGTAACCCAAGATTGCAGATTGCATAGATACGTTTGGAATTTTGCCTTTCTCAGCACTAATGGTGTCAAACTGCTGGCTTTTCTGGAGTAGTCATTCCAAAGCTGTGATTCTTAATGGAGGCAGTGTGCACACAGATCTTCATAGGCAAATAAAGTTCTAAAGTCCACTTTGATTTCACAACTGTGTTGACAGGAGAGTGAACTGTACAATGCAATCTCTTATTAACAAACTAAACTTGCACAGTACCAGTGCACTAAGCGTTCAGTCCAAGGAAGGGGGAGAGACTAGGCGGAGGGAAGTAACTTGCTAGTATTTGGACCCTGCAGAAATAGAATTCTTCCTGCTGGATGGAGTGGTTTACTCTATGGGATTGTTGTATGTTACAAGTATTCCCTTCTTGAGCAGGAGATCGGGTTTAACAAAGTCTAGATGTCAACCTGAAGGACTGTGAATTGGTTGTAATTTAGGAATATGAGATTTCCCTAAATTTAGGTAGGGAAAAGTCTTGAATAACTGGCACACTGGTGTGGTATATACGTTAAATGTTATGTGCTTTTCACCATCCACACCAGCTGAATCTTTTTTTTTCCTCCTTGCCCTATCTTCACCTTTTTGTGGCTTAGCTCTCTCTTGTGTGATGAAGTATTGTAATGCTTTTAAAAATATATGTCACCATGTTATTGGCTTTTGATCTATTGAGCTTTCACCTAAAGTGCTGCTAATGGTAGTGGTTCTGCACTGAGGAATTGTATCATTTACAACTTAAAACTTAAGATGGGCAAGATAAGCTTTGTAAGAAATGATCTTCTTGAGGTTGTGACATGGAGAAGAACAGGAGACCACAATGTACTGACCGGCTTTCATTGCAACCCAATAAGATATCTGCTGAAGTGTATGCTTAGGGAAGTGATCCAAATGAAATGAAACATTAATACCATAGTGTTGACACTATTTACAGTATGGCTCAAAGCATAATTTGGGTAGGAGCTTTTAGCTTAGAGTAGGCATCTAATAGTACAAGCCTAAATACTTCTCAGGCATAATTCATTCTGTTCAATAGGACTTACTCCCAGATAAATGTGAATGGTACTGCACTGTAAAATTACTTGTATGCTGTAACCTGGGTGTGTCACAATCTTGTGTCCTCTTTAGCTTAAATTAGTAATGAATTATCTGATGCAATTTCCCTGTGTAAAGAAAGCACGGTGCCTTTCAGGAATTTGTTGACAGCACTATGCTAGGTAAGGGTGCGGTTGATGTATCTTCTATCAAAAATGCACATTTGTTTCAGGATGAATGTGGAAATGAACTGAATGGAACTCTTCAGATAAGTTCCTAGACGTGAAACAAATAAGAACCAAAAAGGATATGGTTTCTTTTTGGAACCTCAGTAGATATTCATTTGTTTGTATGTCTGTGTTTGGTTTGTTTAATTAGGTATTGCCACCTGCTGCATTGACAGTGGCAGGAACTGTAATTTGTAGCCATCTCCAGGTGAGTACCATCTTGAATACATATACTTCTTTGGTGTCATCCCCAGAGGGGTATGGGTACTATATGAACCCATATAATACCCATTGGTACCTGCCAAGAAGTGCTTCTGCATTGCATCTCCTGCCACCAGGTGAGTGGCAAATGATTTTTTTAAAGCACCCATAAATGAATGGGGGGGGGGGTTTGAAAAAATTGGGACCCTTCATACAGGTCACAGTGATCCATGCAGGACCCAAATAGTCTCCAAAATTAACTATACTGTATGTAATTAAAAATGACTTGTATGTGTGTGTGAGTGAGAACCCTGGTATATTAATTCAAAATCTCTGCTTCTGTATATTACCTTACTAATTGTGAGCCAGCAAAAATGACAATCTTGGCTGTTTCTCATATAACTGCAGTGAGATAAGGATAATTGCCAGTCACTCTCTGTCGGCCTGGGACTGGTGGGCTTTTCAATTCTGTCTGCCTAAATCAAAAACTGCTTACAAAATTTTCAAGAACTAATGTTGCTGAATGCCATGCATGCATGAGACTTATGGATACTGAGCAGAACATGCATGCCACAGTCGTGGCTTAAGACCTTTGCCAGCAGACGTAAGGACACATGCTAGATTGAAAAGCCAGCCAATCCTAGGTATAGGATTGCTAATCAATCTCTCTTGAATCCGGGGAAGGTGATTGTAGAAAGAAATAGTCCAAATAAAATTTGTCGGACAATTCAGATGGACAAAATGTCAAACAACTCAGGGATGCCGCAAGACTCTGCATTCAAGCATGTATGTAGAAGGTATGACTTTAGTAGTCTTGGTGACAGTTGTTTGCATTGCTACTTGGTAGGAAGTGGCTAATGGGAGCAGAATGTGATTGTTTCTGAGCATGAAGCTCATATGGCACCATTCCCATGCTAATAAGGGATTTGTGTACTCTGAGAGTAAGAGAAGGTACCCAAGCCAGAGGGAGTTTCCAGCATCTCTTACAGCATCTCTTACAGAAACCAGCACTGACTTGAGAATATATTTAATTGTACTGTATTTTTAAAATGTTGAAAGCCTTCGGGGGGGGGGGTGTACTTCGGAAGCAAAAGGGCAGTATACAAAAGCCTAGATAAATTTTAAAATGTTAGTATATACCTATAGTAGTTGTGATTGGAATATTGTGCTGATCTCATCTGCATGCACTTGACTTTAATAATGTGTGGTAGGAGAGGGCCCAATTCTGTACTCACCCAGTGCTTGTGCCAAGCTCCAGCTTCGGTGCTGGGTGCCATAAATGTAAAGCACATTTATGGCACTAGGAGAGCAAGGAGCACCAGTGTTGGGCCCTTGCCAGTCAGCGCTGGCCCCAGCTCCTGGAGGCCGACACCAGGGAAATGCCTGAATGTAAGGTGCACCTCCAGGCAGCGGTGTGGGGTTTCTGAGCAGGAAGGGAGGCATTCCAGGATGAAGGGAGGGTGGGGTGGGGGGAGAAACCAGCGTGGGAAGAGGTAGGATCCTATGCTGCATGTCTGGCTGAAAAGCCTGACACGAAGCTTCTTGTCTGTGCCGGAAAAATAGCTGGCATAGACAGGAGGAGATGCATTGTGAGGCCTGCACCCTTACCCAGGGGAAGGGGATGTATGTTCCCTTCCCCCGAGGAGAGTCTGGCAGCTGCTGCACTACTCATAGGTTGCAGCAGTGGTCATTTTGGCGCTGCTGCTCCTCTGGGTGCTAGGCAGCTTATGATTGGGCTACCCACCTATACAGTGTCTTGAGGCAGAACTGGCCTTCTG
The DNA here is from genome assembly GCF_035046505.1 of Tiliqua scincoides. NCBI lineage: Eukaryota > Metazoa > Chordata > Lepidosauria > Squamata > Scincidae > Tiliqua > Tiliqua scincoides. Next base: position 187,406,177 of record NC_089823.1, read on the forward strand.
AATTTTGGTAACCAACTAAATCTCATGGTCAGTAATAAATTGCTTTTGAATATTGAGGGCATTGAGTGTATGCTTGAAGCAAATGTCTTCTAAGCTTTTTAATTTAGAAAAGGATAGTCATTTTAGTAAGCACTAAATCATAAAAGGATGAACACCTGTCTGAAGGACTAGCACATGTCTAGCACTTATTTACCGGAGCTTGTCTCAGTTAGTATCATTCAGTCCTTTTGACAGATTAACCAAAGATAGATTAAGATAGAACCATTTACTGATTTATTTTGCAATGTAAATTGCTTTGTGGACTGCTCTTGTTGAAAAGTAGTATATAAATATTCTTAATAATAAATCTTTACATAAATACAGGAAGATAGATCAGTATTATTCCTATAATTCTGGTTGCGTGTGTGTCTGTGTGGTGAGAGCTGGTGGTTTGCAAGACCCCCTTGAGTTCATGGCCAAGGTGGGAGTTGAGCCAGGTCTTTTTGGATTGCAGCTCAATCTCCTCCTACCTTTATTCCTTTTTTCTTTAAATCCTTCCATGAAAATGGCTCTTTGCTGCCCCCTGTGGATGCAGTTGTGATCTTTCACCAATCAACGCAAAGCTGGAGTTGGGTGTTGCCTCTGCTTCAGTAGCTTATGATGCTAAGACTTTCCCAAAAGAAACAAAAATGGCAAAGATGGGTATGAAATGCATATTCCCTCCTTTTATCACAGGGGTGTCCAAAGTTTTTGGCAGGAGGGCCACATCATCTCTCTGACACGGCTGGGGGAAAAAAGAATTAATTTACATTTAAAATTTGAATAAATTTACATAAGTTTACATAAATGAATATATTAAAGATGAACTTATATGAATGAATGAAGGTCTTGCAATAGCTCAAGGCCTATAAAAGGCCTTGCACAAAGCAAGGCTGGCCTTTCATTTGCTGCCGCTACTGCATCACAGACATGAAACAGCAAGCAGTGGAGGAAGCCCTCATCCCACAGCTCATGCGAGAGGTCAGACAGTCACCTTCACTCTGAGCGCAGATGCGTCAAGCCAGTGTGGGCTCCAGCAAATCTCTGGAGGGCCAGAGGCTCATTGGAGACTGTGGGCTCCCTGAGGGCCGCATTGAGAGGCCTTGAGGGCTGCAAGAGGCCCCAGGGCCGGGGTTTGGGCACTCCTGTTTTATCATCTTCCTTCTTGCCTTGTATTATCCAACAGAGCTTTCTTACAGAATATGGTCTGCTGCTAATAATTGAAATTTAATGTTTTGAAGTTGTACTTGCTTAAGATAGCAAGGAGCTTCCCAGACATCAAGGCCACACTCTTGATTGTTGACAAATTGCTTTGTGCATATTCTCTGTGAAAATGTCCAGATTTGCAAGTCAATGGGTTGTTCTTTCTGCTGTAGGTGTTGACCCTGCTATCAGAATGAAAGAAAAAATGTCCTGATAGATTCTTGGCAAAAACTTGGCAGACCCATAGGAATTTTCTCTAGTTTACGTGGAAGTCTGATATGATATGCTATAGGCATGAAATTGTAAAATTAAAACCAGGGCTAGCCGTGCACAGCAAATTTTCCTTCTAAGACTGTCCTGGCTTGATTCCCCCCCCCCCCCCCAGTAATAGGATGCAGTCTGAATCTTTCTCATCATGTTGCATTTTAACATTTTTCCACAAGGGGACATTCTGCTTATATGTCCATGCTGGATATTTTCATGCAGTGAGCCTTGAACTGGAAAGCAAGTGGAAAACCCTTGATGTTCAGCTGAAAGACTGGCTTGGACTATTAAACGTATTTGACTTTTGTGGCTCTGGTGCCGTGGAAAGAATGCTTGAGTTATTCAGCAAACAGATGAAATGAAGGAATCAAGAATAGCATGGATTCCTAATGGGGAAAGACTTGGAAAGTGGGAATCGCTCCCTCTCATGTGTGGTCTCCCTACTCTTTTGCAATGTTTCCAAAGAAAAATCTAGCCTTTTCTGAAAGCGTCCTTCTCTTATAAATATAGCTGCACATACCAGCTCTGATAATGTAGCAAGTACAGGTTGAGTCTCGTTATTCATGAGGGTTCTGTTTCCAGAACTCAAAATGTTTTGTTTCCAGAACGTTTTTGGATGACAAAAATTGCATTGAAGCAAATTTCATTTAAAAAACAATGTCCCTTTGCTAGGTGATTTAAAAACAGCCTTGCTTCCCATTGTGATGTAAAAGAGAATCATTAGGCAGACAATCCATCACTCAGTCTCTCTCCAGGCGCTTAGAAAGGCTTTACTGTGAGCCAGCGACCCCTTTCTTCACCAGTGTAAAGTAATTATCATTCTTTCATGTGCTTAGGGGGAAGGGAAATATTGCTTACTTTGTACCTGGAGAGAGAATGATGAATTGTCAGCCAGCTGCCCTCTCTCACTTTAATGAGGTTATTCTTAAATGACTTTCTTCACTATAATTTAAAGGGCCCTTCTCATCATGGTGAGATAAAATTGTGGGTTAAAAATTGGTGGATAATTAGGTTATGCCTGTACTTCCTTCTCTATGGAAACTTCCAACACTGTTGGAAAGCACCAAGATGATCAGAAGCCCTGCTGGTACATATCCAATGTCCATGGAAGGTGTATGAGCCTGTGTTGGTCTCTGGCTGGTCAATGGAGCACTGGTGACCATTATAGAGCTAGCACGGACTATTTAATTGGCACTGCTGGATTATGTTCTTTCCCCCTTTTGTATATGGTGCTGTCCTAGGGGAGAAGAGCTTCCTGTCATATCTTAGAAACTCCTCTCTTACACATGAGTCCCTTGTCACTGCTATTCTGTTTTTTAACCCAATTTACTTTTAGAAACTTCTGCTCTGCTGGGGATTCCTGTTCTGATGATTCAAACACCAATGCCAAGTGTTAATGAATGCACTATAAAGCCTTCTTTCTGGCTTGTTGGCATGGGAGGGGTATCATTTTATTTGAGGATGGAACAATAGCTATAAACAACTGTAAATCTGAAGAGTGTTCAGGCTGCAGAAGGAAAGTATAGATAAGTAGTTGGAAAGTCATAATTATTTCCAGAATTCACTTAGGAAGAAATTACTGCAATTCTCTAGCATACCTTTGTCTTTGCATAACTTGGGCATTCAGTTACGTCTACTGTGGAGTTGGGGGAGGAAACGATGTCTGCAATGAAATGCAACAGAATTCTGAAACTGAGAAACCTACATTTGAATAGTAGTAGATTAAGCTCACCAAATTTTCAGGATTTTATTTTATTTTCGAATTTGAAACTGGGAAGGGTGAGCCATGTGTGATAGCAAAAAGAGTCCTGTGACACCTTACTCTAAATATACCTATTATGACAGAAGTGTTTGGTAGGAACTGGGCTGACAAAGGAGGGTATAAGGAGCTTTCAGTATGTGTGTGAATACGAAGATAAGCCAATAGTGGTTCCTTTAATTGTAATAGCTGAGGGGAAAATGCCACTGGCTGCATTGCCATGCTACTTGAATAACTTTGTCCTGTGATCCAATGCCTAGGGATGGGTTGAGAGGAACTGACTGATGAGGAAAGTGACAGACTTGCATGTTTGTGTAAACTGGCCACTAGCAACTTTCTCTACCCACTTTGCTGCTTTCAGCAGATTGTAAAGCCCTGTTTTGAATTTTTCCTTTAATAAAAATTTGATCCTATGAGACAGAGAGACGCTCACTAAACAGGAGTTATGTAACAGGCTTTTAATTACATTAATCCTTTTAGAAGACGGATGCCCTGAGTGTCAGTATGTCAGCACTTCTAGATGCTTTTGTTCCCAGTGATTGTGATTCTCACTAGATTCCTGTCTGGTATTTTGGACACATGTATCTCCCAAGTAGTGTAAAATGTTGCCTGATTATAGAAGGGAAGTCTGAATGGGTAATTGGATGGGATCTGTACTTCCCATAAAACAAGAAGGGAGGAGATGTATGCCCCCCTGCCCAGTATTTCATGTTTTGTTTGTTTGTTTGGAGAAGAGCAATCTAATCTTTTGGAACGAGTATCTGTTCAGCAGTGCTTGTGTTTTATTTGGATTGAGTCACCCCCTGTGCTTGGAACTGGAGTGTGTCTTGGCAGCAGGAAACCATTGTGACAAAATAATTCTGAATGTAAAGACATCCAAGATTCAGAGCAAAGCCCAGCTGGTTTCATTTCTTCTTAAAGTTGCAGTGCTTTGTGCTTTTTTCTTCAGTTCAAGAAACTGAGTTGTTAACAGTAGTTAACCAGTTTGAAATAGATTATGTGTTAAAAGCAATACCTGGTGCAACCCAGTGCAGTTAGCTAGTACACATGGAATCTGCATCATGGCAGGAAAAGGTGGCAGTAGATAGCCAGGGGTGATGGCTGTGCTACTATGCCCATTCCTTGTATTTTACGACCCCTTTAAAAGGGGTATTTTTTTTACAATATCAGTGTGTGTTTGAGGGTTTACTTCAGAGTTGTCCTGATGGATCTCTGTGATTCATGATAACTGCAGGAGCTGACTCTCCTGTATGTGTTTGTCTTTTCTCCAGAGTTAGGACTCTCCTGTACAATCTCTGAGGGATGTTTTTGTGTTAATAAGAGGAATGAATGGAAGTCTGTGTTATGGAGTCAAGGTAATCTTACAACAAGCCTGTGAGATTTTAATTGCCAGAGATTGTAATCTCTGTTCCTGCTTAACTCAAGATGGTCCTCCTGGAGAACCAGAACACCTTGTCATTTTTTAAAAAATTTATGTACAGGTATCCCCCCACACCCGCAACCACCACACCCCTTAACATTGTTGAGGTGCATAACAGCTGGTGCCAAGCTAAAACATTTCTTCTTTTTACAGAACCCTGTAAACATGCAAGCTTATTGTGTGATGTGCAGGCAGCCTGAATGCTTGAAGAGATTAAATCAGTGTTTCTCACCATTGGCCCCTTGCTGCACCACTTTGCAAAGTCCACCCATTGGAAGTGCCACTGAAAGTATACCTCCAGATTAGGAGACCAGACACACTGAGACAAACACCAGTAAGAGGCTCAGGGCAAACAGAAGGGTTTTTTTGAGCATGTGAAAAGCATGCACTGGAGCCTGCATTGCCGAGCCTCCTACTGTTGCTTGTTTTGTTGCATTGCTGGTCTTGCTGCCAGGTGGTGGAGATCTGGGGATCTTGTGAGTGCTATCAGACATCACCTCAAGTGTCACTATTGGTACAAGTACCACTGGTGGAGAAACACTGACTAGATTGAACATCAAAACAGGAAGCAGGTAACTTCCTGCTTAGCATTCGTTCTAGTCTCTTCAAGCATTTGGGCTGCTTGTGCATTGCGCTTTAAGCTTGCACGCTTAAAGTATCCTGTAAAAGGAAGAAACATTTTTGCAGTGGTAATAATCTAAACAAAGTTAGTAGGTGCAGGGGGCTGCAGAGATAGTATTTGCCCCATACCTGTGGTTTCCTTATCCCAGTGGGGTCCTGGAATGGATCCCCACAAATATGGTGGATGCCTGTATTTACAATATGAAATCAATCCCTGCTCCAGTATAAACTTCTATCCCTGTCATAGGTGCAGTATTCAATTGCAGGTCTGGGGCTTTAAGTACTTGTGTTTATTATAGGACAGCAAACTTAATACAATTATTTTGGGTGATGGAGACAAGTGTCAGAAATCAGTTGTCTAACCTCTAGAACAGCATTTCTCAATGTGTGCTCATTGGAGCCTTGGGGCTTCCTAACACCATTGTTAGGAGTGGAAAGGTCTCTAGAGACCAAAACGTTTGCAAGCTGCTGTTCTAGAACATAGAATTGTGATTCAAACAAAAAATTGAGTATATAGGTAGAGGTGTTTGTTTAACAGTGAGTAAGAAAGGATTATAGACTAAGAGCCCAATCCTAAGCTATGTACACTATTGCAAACGTGCCATAAGGCACATTTGCAAGGCTTAGTGGTGGCCCAGTGCCAGAGCTAGCCCAGCGCCCACTGGCACTAGGCTAGTGCCAATGGAGAGCCAGTGCTCCGCCGCTGTACAGTGGCCTGAATCTCCAGGTAGTGGAGAGGTCAGTGGGGGCGGGGAGGGGAGGTGAGGAGTGTTCCTGGGCGGAGGAGGTGGGGGAGGGAGGGTGGGCAGATAGTGGGGAGGAGGTGTTCTGGAGGAGGGAGTGGGGCGGGAGGGGGGCAGAACAGGTGAAGCTCAGCTCCACTGGATTCTGAGCTCTGTGTCAGGCCATGCAGTCTGACACATAACTCTTTGATTCTGCAGCAGCTCTAGAGATGGCGTAAGATTGAGTAGCCCCATTGTGGGGCTACTCCCTTTACCCCTTCTCCCAAGGAGGCAGAGGTGGCTGCTAGGGGTGTGCTGGATGCCAGGGCAGCCATTTTTGGTGCCGCTAAGGATTGGGCTGCCCATCTTGTCGAGCACAGTGGGCTTACTTTTGAATAAAATACACTGTTTTCAAACACCTCTCTATATAGCAGGGGTGCCCAAACCCCGGCCCTGGGGCCACTTGCGGCCCTTGAGGACTCCTAATGTGGCCCTCAGGGAGCCTCCAGTTTCCAATGAACCTCTGGCCCTCTGGAGACTTGCTGGAGCCCGCACTGGCACGACACAACTGCTTTCAGTTTGAGGGCAACTGTTCGACCTCTCACGTGAGCTGTGGGATAAGGGCTCCCTCCACTGCTTGCTGTTTCACGTCTGTGTTGCAGCATTGGCAGCAAAGGAAAGGCCAACCTTGCTTTGTGCAAGGCCTTGAGCTATTGTAAAACCTTCATTTATACAAGTTCCATCTGTAATATATTCATTTATGTAAATTTATTTAAATTTTAAATGTAAATTAATTCTTTTTTCCCCCGGCTCCCGACAGTGCCAGAGAGATGATGTGGACCTCCTGCAAAAAACTTTGGACACCCCTGCTATATAGGATTAGATCAAGGACATACCCCCATTTTCTTAAGTACAGTTGCTAGACATATTGGAAACATGCCCACCTGTGTTCAGATACTTCTATTCTGGAAATCCCTGTGTGTCTATACCACACGCTTGAGGAGCCAATGAGAACTTTATTTGGTGAAGACAGGTAAAAGTTCTGAGCAAGTAAGGTTCTGAAGAGTTGGTGTGCCAAGATGTATGCCTTGGGATAATTTGTTTTCAGGTTCAAAACTGATGTCATGCCCTTGAACAATAAGTGTGCCATTACCAGCTGCTTTTTATTGTAGACAAGGAACATTATGGGGCACTTAAATGCTCAAATGATAGATGTCTCTTTGTTCTATAACCAAATTCCTACTGAAATTTATGTGAGTAAAGGTCAAATTAGCTCATTTTAATCTTGCATGGAAATATTTAGGATGTTAAGCCCTGGAAACATGCTTCTCAACGTTTTCAAATAGAACAAGAAAGCATCCCTGCTACTTGTGGATACTTTTTCAAGTCTTCATCCTTGAGATGCAGAGGACCCTAAACTTGCAACTATTTTGCTGCCCCAAGAGCAACAGAATTCTTCTTTCCAGCTTCTTTTTTTCAGCATCTCCAGAGTTAACTTCAGAAGACATCATCTGGAGAAACAATTACACTTTGCTGGCTTGGTCTCAGAATATTTGAAAGCTGAGTTGGAGAACAAATAAGCCCTGGCAGACTGAAGCGTAGTTGGAAAGAGGATGCAGGAGAGTCTGGCGGCAGGAATTGAAAACTATCATTGGGTCAAAGGACCCATTGTTGGTTCCTCAGTATGGGGGTGATTCCTGTGTGGATATTCCATGCCCTAGACCCAAGTTTGGACTTGTGTTTTGAATGTTCTTAAGGTGAACAGTATCCTTTTCTGGCTTGTGTGCCTTGAAAATTGAGTTTAAATGGAGGGTCTTCCTTTGATAGGAAGTCCTTTGGCTCCTAAAACCTTTCTGACACCTCAAAAACCAAAGCTCCAGCATTTTGTGCTTGGACGTATCATTGGAGCATGCTGGGAGGCAGGCATGATGCTAACTTGAATGACTGCTCTGTAGCCACACTGACTGAAAAAGCATCTTACCAGGAAAAGCTTGAATTCTGCATATGAACCAAGTGCCAGTGTTCTGCTGCTACTCTTGATGCAGTAGCAGCAGAACGATTTGTACTTCCCCAGCATGGTTTACATATTTATTCTGCTTCAGGGTAATGAGATGTAGTTAAGGACAATTCACATAACTGAAGTGGCACCACAAAAATATGGCTGAGCATGTTTGGGCTCCTTTGTGTTCATGGTGAAGTGATTATATTCTTTTTTTGCCACAAATGCAACTTTTGTCTTGGCCCAGCCTATTTGTACTGTTGGAAAAACTGCCTAGAGTGGATTATGCATTTCTACAGGGTGAACTGTACTTCCAAATGAAGCTGTCACATTGTGTGCAACAGAAGTGGTAATGATGCTATTTGGATTCTGAGAACTGACAACTCCTCTAAGAGTCCTCAAACTGTGAATTTTACATTGCAATCTAGAATTTTAATTACGTTATCTCGTTAATGCTAAAAGTGATATTATTGGAACCAAGAACAGAGATTTATATCTAATATTTTCTTTACACACACCAAAGTCTCTAATGCCCTTTTTTCTCCACTAGTAGGAGAAGACTCTCCCCCATTTCCCATGCCATTTGGGCATGCAGTAGTTGGCTTGGAAAAAATGTGTCTTGCACCTCTGTGGTCAACCATCTGTACTGTACTGACCTTGTTCCATTGACTAATCTTCTCCATTACACCCAATGAAATAAGCAACTGGAGGCAACCCTTTAGATTTGGAGCAGTATTTAACCATGCGCTAATAATTTGGTTTCTCTTTGGCCTTATTAAAATCGTATTGTTTCACAAATCCCAGAGTCTCGTGGCAACAGAGAACCTTGACTGCATAGCTGTTTCAAGACATGCCAGCAACCACTGGCAGATGGGGTCTTTGGAGTACTCTACTTTCATTTCCCTCTGATTTTCACCTCCCATTTGATTTATTTTTATGTTTTGAAAAGTTTTTTTTCTTTTTCTCTTCTTCCCCTCTCCGGTCATGGTCACTGTTCGCTAGGTTTATGTGTTACAGTTATTCAGGCACAAGTAGATAAGGCATTGGACCTGAACTCAAAACACCAGCTCATAAGTGGAATTAGTAATGCATTTCCAGGCTTCCATGCTAAATGAGCCTTGTTTTCCCCCTACACCTATCTAGTTAGTTTATGTGGTCAGACATTCTCATTGTAGCTAGGTTCCTAGATAATGGAAATCTGTACTTTCATTTCTTTTTTGAGGTTTACATTTTATTTCATAGACTATTGTTGAAATAGAAGATCTGAGTTTCCTATATAGGAAATAGAACTCTTTCTTTCATCCCCCACTTTCTGTACATCTTCTGTTGGCATACAGAGTGCCTTTCAGCCCTGAGTGACTGGTAGCTCCCCAATACATTTAGGATCATGTGTTTGGTTTAGGTCAGGCAACTAGCTTCCCAACAAGGTCCAGTGTTGGAACTTTTCTTCTTAGACAGAAATTACTCTTCCGGTTGACATGTTTGGGGTTGATTTTTCTTCATCCAAGTCTTTTCGTATGTGTTTGTGTGTGTTAGACCAACAGCAATCTTTAGAACAAATGGTAGGAAGCTAGAAATATGACTGTAGGACTGGGGTGTCAAACTTGTTTCATACAGCAGGCCGAAAAGCATTCATGATGCCTACTGAGGGCCAGATGTCATTAAACAGGAAGTGATGTCATTAAGCAGGTCATGTCCTGAAATGAGCACTTTTTTCTACTTAGCAATTCATTAGCTGCAAATAACAAGAAAAAATATATAAATCTTGATCATGCTTTCAAGATATGGAAGAGCGCAATTAATTATGTGGGCTGTCCATTCAGCAGTGACACCTAAACACATTTCAGCAGCTGATGGTAGTGCTGGGAGAGTCTGAGGGCTGAAAAAAAAGCTTCCATGGACCACATCTGGCCCTCATGCCTTACAATTGACACCCCTGCTGTACGACAAGGTACCAACTTAATTTTAAAAGTGTATGTTTTTTTAACCAACATTCTGTTTCCACCCCACCCCATATTTTATTAAGGACCCAGTGTTGGGAATTTGTGCATGCAGTCCTGAGCACCTGATGCAGAAATCCAGTGCCAAGAACTGGATGCATGGGATATAATATGCAACTAGTTTGATGTTCGTAGGTTTTCATGGCCAACAATAATCCAACAATTTGACATCTATTTATTTGGGTGAGAAGACCATGGTTGTGTCAAATAATGAGAATCCATGTTGTTAAAAAAAGTCCAATGTTTCAGTTGTCCAACGTTTGATGGTGCCTATGTAGACACGATTACACTCACTGGGTATCCAATACACACCAGGTGTATCTAACTGTTGTCTCCTATTCCTTAGGATTTCGAAGAAGTTGCTGGACCCTTTTCTTTGACCCTAATTCTTTGACACAACCCTAATTCCCTAATTAATTCTTTGACACAACCACGGTCTTCTCACCCAAATAAATATACGTCAAATACAACTAGTTTGTGTGAGTATTAGGAGATGCACGTTGGACACACAAATTTTTGGCATCTAGTTCATAATGGGCCTCTAGAATAGCTTAACTAAAGAAGTCTGGTGGGCCTCATCATTTCCTTAGTCAAGCATTGACTTTACTCTCCATCTAAATTTAGTCTTTTAGAAATGTTGCCTCTTCAAGTTGTCTACTCTGCTGTTCTTGGCTGTTGCATTATATGGTGTGATTTTATTTTTTTCCTGAAGTGTTTTTAAGAGCCACCTTGAGTGTAATGGGTACAGAAAGGCAATATTTAAATAGATGTGTTTTAAAATGGGGTTATTTTACTCAGCAGTAAGCCCATTGTATTCAGTAAGACTTGGGTTATAATTCTATTTAATTCACTGGAAACAAATATTATTATTATTATTATTATTATTATTATTATTATTATTATTATTATTATTATTATTATTATTATTATTAACAGTATTTATATACCGCTTTTCAACTAAAAGTTCACAAAGCGGTTTACAGAGAAAAATCAAATAACTAAATGGCTCCCTGTCCCAAGGGCTTACAATTTAAAAAAATGCAAATGAATACCAGCAGACAGCCACTAGAACAGACAGTGCTGGGGTGAGGTGGGCCAGTTACTCTCCCCCTGCTAAAAAAAGGAGCACCCACTTGAAAAAGTGCCTCTTACCCAATTAGCAGGGGTAAATAGTTAATATATAAACTATAATAAATTATGGTACTTGCAGCACAGTCCTATACACGTTTACTGAGCAAAAGGTCAGTGGGGTTTACTCCCAGGAAAGTGTTCAGTGGGGTTTACTCCCAGGAAAGTGTGCATAGGTTTGCAGCCTTAGAAACTGTTTTGAAGTTACTATTCCTGTCCTTGAAAGTGGGAATCGTCCAATTAGCCTTGACCTTTTTCTAATATTGTGCCTTAATTCCACATCCATTGTTGTCAGTTTACCAATAAGCACAACCTAAACTTATCTCTGCACAACTGGGGACAATAATTGCCAAATCTGTGAAGACGCTAATTAAGAGAAAAAGCTAAATTTTGTAGCATTTAAAGTGTGTATGTGCATGCTTCAGCCAGCCCTGAATACATTTCTTAAAACATTACTTTCTATCTATATTGAAAAGACCATCTGTGAAGTGCTCCCAGGGAACAGTGTTTCTCTCCCCACGTAGTATCTAGTAAGAGAATCAGTTTTTGAATGTGGTCAACTTGGTATGCTGCTGTTCTTATTTTAACAGATTGTTGTAAGGAATCTCATGCACAGCTGATGGACACCATCAACATCTCAATTTCATTCAAGATCTGATCAGAATATGTAACTCCAGCTCTTGTGTCTCTCCAATTACTTCTAATTGAAATGAATAAAGCCCCATGGAAACATTTATCTTGTCTCTGCTCCTTGATATTTATGGAGAGTGACAGCATTCCTATGCCTCATTTCACTAATTTGTCGCACTAACCTTGGTTTAACACCAGGAGTCTGGGGTTGACAGATTTCTGCTAGCAGATGTGCTAGGATTGTTTTTCCACCAAGCTGCTTTGAGGCCAGGGATTATGGGAAGACTGGAATGTTTAAATATTGGCTGTCTGAACATTTTGACATTTTGATCCAAAGTGCTTGTCAAAGGCTCCCATTTCTAGCATGTGCTGTCTCTGAATAATTAAAAAGCAAGAAATATTTTATTAATGGTATACAGGCCCTTATCCATGGGGTTCTGTTCCAGAACTCCCCGCGGATAGCTGAAACTATGGATATAGACAAATGCCCATCCCATGGTCTGGGGGCTGCCCCCCCCCCCGAAGGTGAGGGGAGCTTCGCTCCATGGCTTTCCTGGTCTCTTAATGCCTTATAAGGCATTAAAAAGTCACTTCTGGTTTCTCAGTGAAACTGGAAGTCATGTGATTTAAGCACTAAAGCTCAGTCTGAGCCCAACAGGCCATGGATGGACATCCACGGCTTCTGCTGAGCTCAGAAGTCCCTCTGGAGGCGAGGGGAGCAGAGCTCCCCTCGTGTCCGGATGGGGTGCGGGAGGGGGCAGACCCAATCTGCAGATATGGGGACCCCCCTGTACTAACTCAAGCCATATTTGGTATTGATTATTATTTATTAAATGCTGATGGGAGAAAGGTAGATGCCACAGGGCTAGAGAGGTGGAATGGTAGGCGAGCACCTCCATTTTCAATAACTGCTCTTCCTTGTGGTAAAATTCTTTTCACTCTTTTATTTTCAATCAGAATACATCTGTGCTTGAATGGGATGGCCACGGGGGAAATGTGAGACTGCAGCTGTTTGGGGATGAGTATTGTTTGGGCTTTCATGAATAAATGAGTGAAGGGATGGTGTTGACACCAGAAAGAACTGCCTCTATACAGTATGTTTCCTGTGCTCAGATGGCAAGTGCAGTAGTAGAATCTCTTTAAGCTGCATACAAGAAATCTTTTCTGCACATCGTGAAAAACCATGTGGCAATCAGCTCTGGGCTCCAGTTTTGGTCTGTGGTGTACTTGGTTCCTCCACATCATCATGGATGCTCCACAATGGCTTGCTTGGTTTTTGTTTTCTACCAGCTATAATCTCTGAGTTGGAAAAATAGAAAATTCTTGGAAGGAGTCACAGGAACTGTGGATTCAGATTTCCGAGTCTCTTTGGGAGCGGCCATCTCCTACTCCTTCCATTTCTCTCTCTCTCTCCCTCTCTTCAGAGCAATGTATTTGGTTAATTGGCAGTTTGCTAAATATGCTGACTGTTCTGCAGGCTGCTCATTTATAGGAAAAATGTTCCAGAGGGTTGACTGTTGTTTCCGTTCTTTGAGGCGTGGCTTCAAAGCCAGGGGTGTTGTTTGAACAGGGCTAGTAAGAGAGGCAGAGAAAGGGGAACATGAAAGACGGTTTTGGAGGGAAAGCAAAACAAAACAAAACATCAGAACAGGTTTATTATCAGCTGCTTCCACAGGCTGCTGAAGGTGACCAGTTCAGTAGAACTGTAGGACAGAAGCTGTAGGTGGATGGGGGATATTCAAGGAACACCTGGATGCTTCAGAAAGTGGCGCCGGCCGTTGGGTAGGCTGTCCTTTGCTCACCTTTCTATGCTGCATGTTGTTTCCCAGTGCAGGGTAGAAGCAGTTGAGATGCTCCGTTTATCTCTTATAGTGCTGACATAGTTTCCTTTATGTTAAGTTGTAAAACTATGCACCGAACTAATGTGGCTGAAACAATTTAATAACTTTGGATTTATAGGGTAGCATTTTCTGGCTATCGGTTACACAGTCAAAACTTGTGATGTTGCTTCCTATGGTGCTGTATGATTCTTTTTAATGTTGAACAAGAGCTGATCTGATAGTCTAACGGCTGTCTAACATCACGGATGACTTCAAAATGATAGTGCCTGAACTGAACTCTACTAAAACAACCCTTGGTAAAAGACTAATTGTTCTGCTGGACAGAATGCTTTACCATCTGTCTGAATCATTTTCTCAGCTAGACTTTTTGTAGGTGGGAATTTGAGGATGAAAGCAACTTATTGCAACTACCTGGTGAGTTTGTAGTTGAGATAGGACTTAAACTTGAGCCTCATTTGTCTGCTTGCTATTCCAGACTGGTTCCATAGCAGGAGATGCATGTTTGTTTTAAGATTTAATCCTGTGTCAGAAGTTGTGTGTTGGACTCATCCTGTGCTTGCGAATCATACAAAACTGTGACAGAGCTAACAGTGTGATCAATGCACGTCTACTCTGAAGTAAATCTCATTGTATTCAATGAAGTTTGCTCTCAGGAAAGTGTGTAGCCTGACACTTAACCTTTCTAGTTCAATTGCTTTTTTTGAATAACCCCTAGAGGTTCCCTTTACATGTGTGAAGATTTTGTTGTGTGTGTGTGTGTGTGTGTGTGTGGCTTGTGCCAGCTATAAGCTTAACGTAGTTTTACTCCAGTTACAGTATGCAGATGTATCTTCTCTGACTTGGCGCCTGCATTTAAAACAATTTTTGATCTGGCAGTATGGTCCAGAAGTTAAGAAGAGACTGCATTTCAGGATCTTGTAACTGGAGGTTGCTTCCTGACGTTAGATTTACCACTTCAACAAAGATCAGAGTGAATATGTGTGCGTGGCAATAGCTATCCCTATGGAGTCTTAGTGTTCATGATCCTTCTTCCATGTGTTCGTTCTGAGTTGATAGTGTGCTCACTGTTGGAAGACTAGGGCTAAAAACAATCTGAGAATCAATGTCATGAAATTCATACTTGAAGAGTAACAGCTCTAAGGAATAAAGAAACACAGGATTAACGCTACCTAGCTTCCTGTTTAAAAATGTCATAAGAAATTGCTTGCCTCTGTTTGGGTTTCCTAGAAACATGGCAGCTAAGAGGTAGCAGCATTGTTGTTGTGTGTCTTTAATTGAAAGAGATAAATATTTAAGATTCAGATCAAGCTTCTAAATTCCAGGCGATAAAACCAGTTGTGATTCCTGCAGATTTCCGAATGCTCTGTCTGTAGTATGACTGGAGATTTTTCTTGGCCAGTGCAGGCAGATATTAAGGCAAACGATGAGGCACTGCTGATGCAGCAAAGGCAAAAGTTGTTCCAAATTACTCCAAAACAGAACACCCGCTCCCTTTTGAACTTGGTTGGTGGAAGACATTTCCAGGAGAAACGGAAAAGCATATTTTAGAGTGGCTTTGCTGGTGTTGCGATGCATTGCCTATTAAAAGTGAGCTGGCAAGCACAGAAGGGCATGTACAGTGTTTCCTGCCAGTCACTTCCTATGAATGGATCTGGTGTTATGAGGCATCTTGTTCAGTACTTACCACTCACAGGCACCAGATGGACTTGCTCACAGAGGCTGGCATGCCCGCCTAGTGATGGGTCTGTAATTTATCAAGACTGAAGGGATATTTCCTTCATGACTAAAATGCACAGAGCTTTCCCTCCCCCACCTCAGCTTCTATTCTTCTTCTTACTGGTTAGTCTTTGTGGAATGCCGCTCATATCAAGGGAAATATATTTAAATTCTGTTTGTTTCAAGAACCTTGAAAATCCCAGAGACAGAAGAACACTTAACTAGGACTCCTTGCATGTTTGTGGTGTGATTTCTGAACCCCTCTGATTTAGGCATCTGTCATTATGATTGCCTCAAATCCCCCCCCCCCAAATTGTGAACAGCCTGTTGTAGGTTTATCTGAACTATGTCTAGTTGAAGAAGGTGAAGAAGGGTTGCTTATCTCTAACGCTGTCCCTGTGTCCATGTATACATGAGGCTATACGGTGGTGAAGAAACGAATATTGAGTGAACTAGCTGCAGTGGGATTTCTTAAACATCATTGTACAAAGCCCACCGTCTCAGCCACAGTGTGTGGGAGGACAAACTTACATCACAACTGGGAGTGAATTTAATCTTTTGCATATTGGTAATCTCTGTCGTGATATCTGGTAGTGTTTATTGTTACCACAACAAACAGATACAAACATTGTCCGAAGTCCTGCATAGAAGTCACACCAGCATGAACTGGCGAGGGCCGGTAAAAATGTCTGTTTGCTCAAAGTATTTGCTAAGAGTTGCTTCAGGTGTGCACTCTGTGGGATTTTTACCCCTGCTTAAGGATAGTTGGCTTGTGGAAAGGAAGAATGCAAACTGGCAATGCTGTATTACCAAATTCTGTGTGTTTGGTGTAGACCATCTATGAACCTTGCTTATCCCGTACAGCATCTCTTTGTATATCTGGAGAGTGCCAGTTTCCAAGGAATTACCACACTCTGGTTTTTGTTCCTTGGTTGTGTTTGAGTGGGGCTATGCAAGCGAAGGGGAAAAAACTATGCAAAAAAAGCAAGATCTTGTTTCCATCGGCTTGGGTCAGAAGAGCAGCGTGAAGGTTTAGTCCCCCATAGTGTCCTTGAGTGTACCCCTTTTGATCATATACAGGAATTCATTTGTGTGGGAGAAGGTAGATATGCTACGTGGAGAAACTAGTTTTCCATTCTTGACACTGGGTGGCCTAGCCTGACTTCACAAAGATCTTTGCAACAGACAAGGCCTCGTGATATGCACTCAAGATGTGCTAGCAAGCTGCCTATCACCAGAAATAGAAACATTTCCATCTCTTGATTAAGCTAAGTGGCCAGATTCTCAGCATCCTGGGCATGATCCCTCTTGAAATGTCACCCCATGTGGAAGCACTAAGGAAAGAGCAATATCTGTGCTGTTGCTGCTTTATCGTATCAGATGTTTTATGGTTGTATTGGTCAGTGTATTGATTTTATGTAAGCTGCTTTGTGTGTACATGATGGAAAGGCAGGGTAAAAATAATATTAAACAAATATCTCCATAGTTGCTATGTCTGTCTAACTCATGTTGATCCCATTGAATTCAGTGAGCCTTAATCCTAAAGAGGTGTGTAGGATTACAGTATAAGTATCTCACCATCTTAAAGTGTTGTGCATTGTCCTGTACTTGTATACCTTTACTGCAGTGGTTTTCAAACTCTCTGGAAGAGTTTGAGAGCCACTAAGTTCTTGCATGGGCAGAAGGGGGAAAAATGGGTTCTGGGTCAAATGTATGGGTCCTGAATATGTGGATAAGGATTGCCATCCTATAGGGGAGCAAAATACATTTGGTCTGCAGATTTGGTATGAGAGGGAATATGCTCACAAATTGGGAACAAAGCTATATTTGTTCAGGAAAGTGGTTGTCCTTGCCTCAGTTCCTCCTCCTGAGGAATGGAGATAACAGTTATGCTTAACAAACTCCCCCAGAAGGAATGAGCAGCACCTATCAGTGATCACTTCTATAGATTGGCCACATGTATTGTCTACCATCTGGGGTGGCTACTTCTTTAGTGCTTTCAGAGAATGAAAGATAATTGCTGTCAAGTCTGAGAAGTGTTCAGTGTTTTACAGAGGCCTGGAACTTGGTACAGTTTGTCCATTCAGTTTTGGATGTGACCCTGGAAGGCAGAAGGTTGAGAGGTCTTCTACTGAGGATGGAAAATGGTAATGGAGGAGGATTCTAAGACCGTTTCTTTCAAACTTGGCGTTGCTCAGATGTCTGCTGTGCATGCAGCCTAGTCACACCATTGTATCTTAGTGAAATATTAAAGGATACTTTCAGCTCAGAGTTGAATATTTTTAATTCATTGTGAAGATGGAAACTGTACCACCTCCACATGATGATTCATGGACTGCATTTCCCCTTGCCAAGCCTCTTCTTCATTTAATCTTTTTTGTACATGTATTTATTTTTCTGAAAGAAAAGGTAAGGGGAGTGTCACACTAGTTTTATAGGAGCCCGTCGGCAGAACAGGCACAGATTTGCAATGTTGCTTCAATATAATGCTGATAAGCAGAATTCTGGGTAGGATATTAGCATGGGGAATGTCAAGGCAAAAGGTGATATATATCATTGCATGCAGAAGTCCATATAGACCATAAGGGAGTATATTTAGCCATTTATTTACCTATTTATTAGATTTGTATTCCGCCTTTCTCCCCGAAGGGCACCCAAGGCAGCTAACAATCAAATTTAAAATACAAACAAGGTAAAATGCAAATAAACATTAAAAATAAAAAACAATAAAAACCAATTAAAACAAGATAAAATACATAGCAGCAGCAAATTAAAAGCATGCAGTAAAAGACATAATTTATAAAAGCAGCTCTAATAAGGCCTCGAAGGCTTTCCTGAATAAAAAAGTCTTCAGGCCCCACCGGAACATTAATAACGAGGAAGCTGTCCTCAATTCAAAGGGGAGGGAATTCCACAGTGCAGGTGCCACCACCGAAAAGGCCCTGTTTCTGGATGTCATCCCCTTCACCACTTTCAATGATGGGACCCTTCTGATGATTTCAACCAACAGGGCCTTTCAACCAACACTTTCAACCAACAGGGCTCCTTCTGATGATTTCAGAGAACAGACCAGCCTATACAGAAGAAGGCGATCTCTCAAATTTGCTGGTCCCAAGCTGTTTAGGGCTTTAAAAGTCATATCCATCACCTTGAATTCAGCCCAGAAATGAATGGGCAACCAGTGCAGCCGCCGGAGCAGCAGCGTGACAGAGTCAAACCGCCAACTTCCAGCAACTACACGAGCCGCTGCATTCTGCACTAGCTGTAGCTTCCGGACCATCTTCAGGGGCAACACCACGTAGAGTGTGTTACAATAATCTAATCTTGATGTCATTGTGGCAGGAACCACCGTGCCCAGATCCACCCAAGACAGGTACAGCCGCAGCTGGCGCACCAGCTGAAGCTGGACAAAGGCACTCCTGGCCACAGCTGACACCTTGACATCCAGGAGCAGCTGCAAATCCAGGAGATCCCCCCAAGCTGCGAACCTGCTTTTTCAGGGGGAGTGCAACCCCATTCAGAGCAGGGCGATAGTCCAGCACCCACATCATGGATTTCTGCACCAGGAGGACCTCTGTCTTATCTGGATTTAATCTCAGCTTGTTCGCCCTCATCCAGATCCCAACTGCCTCCAGGCAATGTTCCAGGACAGGGACAGCCACCCTGGAGTCCAGTGGAAAGGAGAGGTAAGAGTTCAATGTCATCCGCATACTGATGGCACCCAACTCCAAATCTCCGAATGACCTCTCCCAGCAGTTTCATGTAGATGTTAAACAACATGGGAGACAATATAGAACCCAGTGGCACCACACACCTCAAGGGTCAGGGTACCGAACAGGAGTCCCCCAGTACCACCATCTCAGATCTGTCAGCCAAGAAGGACTGGAACCACTGCAAAACAGTGCCCCTGATCCCCACCTCAGCCAGGCATCCCAGAAGGACACATGATCGATGGTGTCGAAAGCCACTGAGAGATCCAAAAGGACTAGCAAGGATGCACTCCCTCCATGCAGCCCTCAGAGAAGGTCATCCACCAAGGCCATCTCCATCCCAAAGGCAGGCCTGAAGCCAGATTGAAAGGGATCTAGATAATCCACTTTATCCAGGATCCTCTGGAGCTGAAACGCCACCACCCACTCGATCACTTTGCCCAGAAATGGGAGGTTCAAGACTGGCCAATAATGATCCAATATAGAGGGGTCCAGAGAAGGCTTTTTCAGGAGGGGGCAAACTACTGCTTGCTTTAATGCCAGAGGCAACATCCCTTCACTCAAAGATGAATTTACTACCCTCTCTGTCCACTTGGCCAGTCCCTCCCAGGCAGATCTAATCACCCATACTGGGCACAGATCCAGCGGGCAATCAGACAGCCTCACATTCCAAAGGATCCTGTCCACATCTTTAGGGCCTACAAGCTGAAAAGAATTCCATAAAACAGAACTGACAGGAACCACGGGGACATCACTAGACATTGTCAACATGACGTCCAAGTCATGGCGCATCCGAGCGATTTTATCCATAAAGTGACGGGCAAACATGTCACAGCGGACTTCCGTGTGCTCCTCCTGATTAGTTGGTGGGATCTGATGGAGAAGACCCCATACAACACGGAACAGTTCTGCTGGTTGGCTCTGTGCAGATGTGATGGTGGCAGAGAAGAAGGAACGCTTTGCTGCCATCATTGCCACAAAGTAGGCCCTATAGTGGGCCCTAGCCTGTGTTTGGTCAGAATTGTCATGAGTCTTTCTCCACCTCAAGACATCTACCCTGCTTCTTTCTCAAGACGTCTACCCTGCTTACCCTTTTTCAAGACGTCTACCCTGCTGCTCTATCACCCGCAGCTCCTCAGTAAACCAAGGAGCTACGTTGACTGCTACATGGCAGACGCCGCTTAGGAGTAATCTCATCCATGGCCCTAGCCAACTCCCTATTCCAGAGGTCAACCAGAGCCTCAGATGAGTCACTGGCCATCAGCAGGAAAATCCCCCAAAGCCCTCAGGAAACCTTTCGGATCCATTAGTCTTTGGGGTGGACCATACAATAAGGTCCTCTGCCTCTGCGGAGACAGGAGGCCGCAACAGGTCTAAACCTTACCAGGAAGTGATCTGTCCATGACAACGGAGTGATCTTGGTCTCTACCACATCCAGATCACCATCCCTTTGTCCCGATAAAAACACCAGGTCTAATATGTGTCCAGCCTCATGGGTTGGGGTTGAGATCTTCTGTGACAGGCCCATGGTTGCCATGGCAGCCATGAAATCCTGAGCTGCACCTACTTCTGGGGCCTCGTTGTGCACATTGAAGTCCCCCAACACCAATAGGCGGGGGGCCTCCAATGCAACATTCGAGATCAACCCAGTCAGCTCAGGCCAGTCAGCTTACACCAACAAAATCCCAATCCTGTCTCACCCTTCCAACGAGACATACAGACACTCAAACCCAGTGAATTGCTGGACAGGGCTCCTGGCAAGGGAGATGGCACCCCGATAGACCAGTGGTTCTCACACATTTAGCACCGGGAGCCACATTTTAGAATGAGAATCTGTCAGGACTCACCGGAAGTGATATCATGACTGGAAGTGACATAATAATAATAATACAGGTATTTATATACCGCCTTTCTTGGTCTTTATTCAAGACTTTATTCAAGGCAGTTTACATAGGCAGGCTTTTATTAAATCTCTATTAAATAGGGATTTTTACAATTTGAAAGAAGGTTCTTTCTTTCAAGAACCACTACATTCAAGGTGTTTCATTCCGTTCTGGCTTCACATTCTGGCCTCCATCCTCCCACGCTCAGAGCAGATGGAATTGCTCGGCTTCAGCTTGTCAGCTGCTCCAAGGTCGCACGGTGCCGGTGGCCTCGAACTGGCGACCTTGTGGATGTTATCTTCAGGCAGATGGAGGCTCTACCCTCTAGACCAGACCTCCTGCCCATCATCAAGCCGGAACATTTTTTACATTCCTAGGCTTCAATCCTACACACACTTACCCAGAATTAAGTCCCATTTTCTATCATTGTTAAATGAATACACATAGTAGCTTGTCAAAAGTACAGGTCTGTAACATTTCTCCAAATGCAGTCACATAGGATGGTAGCATCAAGCCTAATATATTAAAAATAAAATTTTGAAATGAATGGGGACCCACCTGAAATTGGCTCACAACCCACCTAGTGGGTCTTGACCCACAGTTTGAGAAACACTGCGATAGACTATCACAACCCCCACTCCCCGTCCATGCAGTCATGGCTGCTGCACTACCTGGAAACCTGGAGGACAAAACTGGGAAAGATTCACTCCTCCTGCTTTATCCAACCAGGTTCTCCGTGATACAAGCCAGATCAGCACCCTCACCCAGGATTAAATCCTGGATGAGACAGGTTTTATTGTTGACTGATCTGGCATTTAAGAGCAGCCATTTCAGACCCAGGGCACTACTGCCAAGGCCCCCAGTTGTCAGAAAGCTGGAGGGAAGGCTGGAAAGAGGGACAATCTTACCCTGGAATGGCCAGCCCGTACACCCCCCCCCCCCGCTATATCTTCCATGGCCCGTCACTCTGTTGAGTGAACTTACCGGCAAGGCCCGCCCTATAAGCCACTATAATAACGCACCTGCTCAGATTAAAATTTGACACTAAAAAAGTCCACACCCACAGTTAAAAAGCTAGAGAAACGGGGGGGGGGGGAGTGAGGAAAGACCCTAATCTGCAAGGTCCAACAACCTACTCCCAAACCACCTCCCTTGTCCTATCCAGTCCTGACAGCAGTACACCGAATCAATTCCCCACCACTCTCTCACAGAGGTGCAACCTCACCCTCCTTCCAGCTCCCCTCTCTCACATGGGCGGCCCTACTCTTCTCTTGCTCCTGCATCAGGACTTGAGTAAAAGACAAAGGGGGAGGGGCCACCAACCCATACTGTGCATTCAACCAAGTGTTTTATTGGTGCAGAAATATTGCATGTTACCCTGCACATGCCCAATCTCGTCAGATCTCAGAAGCTAAGCAGGGTCAGGCCTGGTTAGTACTTAGATGGGAGACTGCCTGGGAATACCGGGTGCTGTAAGCTTATACCATAGTCTTTCGAGACTGAAGGTTGCCAACCATTCAAAGATGGAAACCTAGACTCAAAACTGAAGTAATATTATTCTTACAATGGGATCAGTTCTAGCCAGTGGGTGCTTTGCTCTCTGTTCCTCACCTGGTACATTCCTGCTTGTAAAAAGCACTGGACCTGACAACCAGAAAGAATTGATTTTAATGAGGAGGAAAGCTAGTTTTGCAATTCTTGCTAGTGGCCAAAAGATCTAGTGGCCAAAAGATCTAGAAATAACTGGATATGAGGCTTGTGGCCTCTCCATCTTGTCTGTATAAATTTTCCCCCAACCGTCCCTGTAACTAAAGCAACTTTCAAACTCATTCCTTTCATTTGACTTTTTGGTCTGTGCTGGGAAAGAACAGAGAATCTGTTAGAGAAACTATTATTAGCAGCAAGTTTTGGCAAAAATGCAAAAATTGGGGATGAGGTGGGCACGCCCTGTGCAGCTATTTGGTCTAAAACATACGGGGAATGACTGGCAGAAATCCCAAAGGTCAGCTGTGTTACACATGCTGGAGACTTGGAAGGGACTGACGGTTAACTAGCAATAATGCTACATTTTGAATGGATCTGAAGGCTTTTCCTAATTTATTAAAGAAATTGTTGCAGAATAAAAACAGTCTTGTGGCACCTTAAAGTAGGACAATCTTAGCACCAGCGTTTGTGGTTTGCAGTTTACTGTATCGATTGCATGAAGTGTATTGTCAGTAGGCAAGAGCGTGTCTGTACACACACAGTCAAATGTACAAGGAAATGTTAGAAGCCAAGCCTTGTGAGAAGCTTAAAAGTGTACAAGATAAACATGATACCAATCCACAATAGCAGTAATTGATGATAACCCCTTCCTAGCAATGAGAAGTTAATTAACTCTGTAATATGATTAAAATGACAACAAAATCCTTTGTTTCTATTAAGTCTGGTTATGATGCTCATCTCTTCTTGTTTTACAATATGTAAGAAAAATCTCTCAAACATTTGCCAAATTCTGGACCAGTTTTAACAGTGCTACTGAGAAGAGCAGGGAACATTCAATATGTTGTTTGTAGTGTACATGTTCTGGAATTTGATGTGTTTTCTTAATGCCTATAAAATGGAAAACG
Organism: Tiliqua scincoides; assembly: GCF_035046505.1. Taxonomy (NCBI): domain Eukaryota; kingdom Metazoa; phylum Chordata; class Lepidosauria; order Squamata; family Scincidae; genus Tiliqua; species Tiliqua scincoides. Next base: position 187,429,700 of record NC_089823.1, read on the forward strand.
CTGTGTTCCTTTATTTCTGGCTAGAATTTCTCAAGTGCAAATAATAAAAGACAGATACTTCAGATAGCAAGTGGGATGGGCTTGTGCTAAGAGAGGTTTCTTTTGGTTGAGGCTCAGCACATGGACTTTGTTTTTTGCATTATGGAACTGACTGATCACCATGTTTTAGGAAGGAATGTTTCTCTAGGCCGGACTGGCTCATGACCCTGAATTCTTTTGTTGCTGGTGACATGGTTCAGTTGCGTGATTCGTAGCTGTTTGATTTTTCTAAGCCTTCTCAGGCCAAGGTATGCACAACTGTGCTTCACTTTTGGCATGCTGTAATCTTTTGGCAAGGTAGGACAGGGGAGGGAGAGAAAGAGACAGCACAATCTGACTCAGAATATTTTGGTTTGGTTTCCTGTCTCTGTTTTGTGCAGAAAGATGGGCGAATTAAATGACTGTCCAGTTTTCACACGTCTTTAATTCTATAGCTGCAGTTACTCAGTGCTGTTCCACTTCATGCTTCTGAAGTGGACTGTAAGACACAAAAGTTTCAGCTGAAGTAAATTGGTCAGTCTTTAAGAAGCAACAAGATTCTTGTGTTTACTGCAACAGATTAATGTGGCAGCCTCCTGGAAGTAAATTTAGACAAACAATCTATGGACAAACAAGGCGAATTACTAAGGTGGAAGTCTTCTAAAAAAAATTATTCCACGTTTTAATTTGCCTTTGGAGGTGTTTTAATAGATATAGATATATGAGCAAACTTGCTAGAGTTATGTAAGCAAGTCTAGATTCATAGGCCCCTATCCAATTTACCAGCGCCAATGTAGCCATCCCAATAGGGCATGTGCTGCATCCTGTGGCGGGGCAGTCACAGAAGTCTCCTCAAAGTAAGGAAATGTTTGTTCCCTTATACCGGGGCTGCATCAGCCCTGGAGAGTATGATAGGATTCAGCCCTGAGACTGATAGTTGCCCTCTGAATACGTTTTGAATCTGAACCCCATTCTCTAAGGTGTTTCTGAAGTCCTTTTGTCAAGTAAAAGGAAAATTGGTTATGCTGAAGGGGTATATACTTAGACCAGTCCTGTATTTGTCAAAACCTGATGCCATTTGGGAAATGGTCTGTCTTACAAGAGACGGCAAGGCATAGAGTGTCCCATAAAGTTGTTACCGATGGTGTGAGAGCAACAGTGAACCTCATACTGTCCTGGAACCTGCCAAGAGAACTTTGCATAATTCCCTGCAAATGTTGCTGAAGAAGTTTAATAATGGATAGTGAAGTCAAGCTCAACTCCTGTACAGAGAATTGAGGCAGGGAAGAAAACCACAAAATAGATTTTGTTTTATGTTTAGTTTTTGGAAAGCCAGGTCTCCTGAGGAAAATCTCTGAGGTAGAGACTTGGGAGAAGAATACTGGTTTACACTACTACAACCTTAACTACATCTATGAAGCTGTTGGTTTTATAATTTTGCTCAAAGTCTCAATCAATCAATCAATCAATTAATCTCTGAGTGATTTGTGCTTCAAATGGAGACAAAGTAGCTGTTCTGATCTTTCTTCTTGAGAGCTATCCCTGTATGTGCTTATCGACAGACTCCATCATAATGTGGCCACTCTATGGTATGGGTGCCAGAAGCAACACAGGCAACAAGAGCTGGGCATATTTGGACAGAAGTAAAGTGGAGGCATAGAGAGACTGTGGGCCCTGGCTATGACACAAACAAGCCTACATTTCTGTGTCTCTCTCATACTGCTATTTCCGCTCCCTGCAGTCAAGAATCAAACCATGCCAAAACATAGGAGTTTGTTCTTAATCTGCATTGGAGAAGCACTTTTCCTCGGCTTGCTGTGTATTTGCCAAGAGGGTTAGCCCCACTGCACAAAACGTTCCAAAATGCAACATCTTGCGTGAAAAGTTATGACATCAGGCTTCTTGGTCACACATTTCTAATAGATAGAATCCCTGAAGATGTAATTTCAGCACATTCTTAGCTCTTGTACGATTGAACTTTGTTTGTCCTGTACAGCCCATTCAAAACGGTGGGTAGAATTTCACCACTTCAGTAAGGGTGCCCTTCTTTGTGGCTCTCTCTAAGAGGGAAGGGTATTGACTACAATGTGGATCCAGTTAGACTAGATTTTTAAGTCCCTGCTTTCGTGCATAAGATCCATTTGCTTCTCATGGAACTTTTTTTTTTTTTTGTATATACATTTTATTGAAATTTTCACAATACATTATATCTATAGTAGATCCAAAACATCAAGTTTCAATTCACTCCTTACATTTCTACATATTTTTCATTATAAATTTCATTTCCACTCCCTCCTCCCTCCCCACCCCGGACTTCTCATGGAACTTATTTGTGTCACCTGACTTTCAAAATTGCAGTCTTAAAGTTCAAATTATATTTTCTATTTCAGGCCTGAACATTTATGTTTAACATAGTTTGAGGAAAGCTGATATTTGTATATAATCAATTACGCGCTCACTTTCCAACATTCTATCCCAGGCATTAGACTTTCACTGTAATTTACCATAAGAACCTTGATTTGTTTTTATATGCAATTGTTTTGGTGGCTTTAAAAATGAAAACCATACTTGAAGTATTAAAGTAATAGCATTTGTGCGTGTTTGTTGATCTTTTTTGTTGCATTTGGGCAGGACACTTCAGTGCAGCTTGAACGTTCATACGGATCAAACTGCTTACAGTATATTATCCTGAAGTACTCAAGTGAGGATATGAAAAATGAACATGGCAAAATTTTTCTCATTGGGAAATTGTCCCCCTGAATTGTGCCTTATCAAGTGTCCTTAGCTAAATGTGGAGCATTTATTCTGTGCTGGTCCTGAAGTATGGCAATGTGATGACACTGAAGAACAGAACTAGTGCTGGGCTAGACTGACCAATGATCCAACTCCTACGCAACTGCATATGAACTTATGCAGAAAAACAGGGACCTTGGGTTTATTCTACAGGTCTTCATATTGCATTCTTGAAATCAAACCTTTATAGTTTTTTCTTTTTTTCTTTTTGCATGTTGCTTTCTCAAACTTTCAGCCCTGAAATACCTGTTTTAATGTGTTCAAAGGTAATTGTACAAAGGTAATGATGGAAATGTGACATTAATGCTTCTGTTAGCAGGCCTACAGTCAGCAATTGGGATGGTCTGGCACCTTTCAAGCCCACAACATTGCCATAGTTTGCAGTAGTTACAGCCACTGGCTCATTCACTTCTGCCTTCCTCTGGGTTTTTGTTTCTTTTACTGGGTGATGATAATGACTCTAGAAATTACATTAAAAATGTTAACACAGCATCCCCCAAAGGCAAAACTAGGGATAGTGATTTACCGGGGATAGGTACTGGAAACCAAGAGCAGTTGGAATGTTTGCAGTTCCCTTACAAAACTGAACACGCAAACTTCCTGGATCCCAATTAAAGGGCAGGAACACATTTGTCCTACTCGTGTCACTAACTCCTAGCATAGGCTGACTCTAGGCTTGAGGGGGCCCCTCGACAAAGTATTGGGTTGGTCATTATATGGATATTAAATTACAGATGATTCATTAAATGTACCATATATACTTGTGTATGTCAAAAAAATTATAGCCAAAAAGTAACCCTGAGAACCTGGGTTGAACATATACATGGGTCAATACAATAAATAAAGCTTCTGAGAGCAGCTGCCTGGTGAGGTGGGAGTGGAACTGGGCTGAGAAGCAGGTCACATGGGGGTGGGGTGAGAAAAAAGGAGTAATTTTACTTACCAGTCATTATTCAGAGGCAGCAACAAAATAGATTGCTATTTTACGTAGCTTCCTCTCCAAGCTGTGAAGGTGCTTATGGGAATCGTAGTTCTGTGTGAGGATTGCTGCAATGGAAGTGCAGCTCCGTACTCCTCACAAAACCTATGAAGGTCCCATATGCATCTTCACCTCCCTTCCTGGTTGGAAAAGAAGGTAAAAATATCTCCTTTTAATTTTTTTTTCCTTTTTGGCTTTTTGCTGCTGCCTCAGAACAATTCTTGACAAGTCGTTTTCAAAGAATTTCACACACCCCTGTTTTACCCCCGACTTATCTGAGGGTAATGGGAAGTTCCATTATTTTGGGCTCAGAAGCTGCCCTCTGTTTATCTGTGGGATTGATTTATAGGCAGTTGTCTGCGGCGATTTGCACACGGAGCTTGTTGACTTCGGATAGTGAGTGAATAGCTGGAAGTGTGATGGCAAGGTCCAGGGAAACTGGTTGTTCTTTGGGTTCCTGTTGCCTAAGAGTTGCACCTCATGTTACAGGAGAAATAAGAAGCAGGGCTGAAAGCTGGTAGGGTACGGTGTGGTATACTGTCTGCACGAGGATGCTGGACAAGGCTGTTGGTCTTTCTGTACAGCCAGACACTGGGCACTATGCAGCTCTCTGATAGACTGCATTTATTTGGCATTGAGAAGGAATTTCCTTGTGATCGAGAAAACTGAGAGGGCTTTTTGTCTTTTTCTAGATGATTATGGCAAAATTTGGCTGTTGAAGCTATATGAGTCTGCTTTGATCTGGTGTACTCTGTCTCCTAAACTGGGAGTAAAAAATGGCCTTCAGGGCAATTCCAGTTTTTCAGTTCTGTGAAATACTACTGCACAAAACGAAAGTTAAGGGTGAAATGAAATCCTTGAAAGTTCATGGGTTTACTAGAGTTTTAACTTTTATGGGGCAGGCCTTTTCACTCTCATGTTAACATGGCTTCTGAAGAAGAATTCATAGGACCATTTCCATCAAATTAGGATCAGATGTGTATTTGCTTCTGGTCTGTTTACTTAATTACTGGCCGTAATTCCAAATCATGTCCAGCTTTTCCTTCCCTACCATCAACAATTCCTCATTTTCAACAACTGGTTATCTATATGAAGCTTTTTCTGAAGGGGCCGCCTATGTTGGATTTCTTTTTTATTACTATTTTGTTGGCTGCCATGGATGAACATCATGTTGGGAGAATCTCCCTCCTTTTATGAAAGTGTAACTAAATTTTAAATTCTACAATAGGGAATACTGTGTAGCAAAGTCTTTCCAAATTTCTTGTGGACCCATGAATGTCTGTCCTCCTTGGGGCTCAAGATGAAATGGTTCTAGAAATGGCTCTAGATCAGTGGTTTATTCTGTGTGGCTTTTGATTTCTGTTGGGTAGAAGGAGAGGCAGTCTACATTTATGGATGTGGATGGTTGTGCACTCTTGTATACAGAGATCAGACACATGAGCCATTTCACTCTTATTTTCAGGAGGACCAGTAGGAATTTGGCCTGTTTCTTTCCAGCTGTGTCTAATAGCATACACTTCTGTGTTGTTCCCAAGGAAACCAGATCACTTCAGACAGAAATTGCCAGGTCACAAAGCTGTTGAACCTGTGACGACCGAGCAGCAGCTTTGTAGCCTACACAGGATGTTCATGCTTTTTCTTTTTTCATGATCGTTGGTATATACACACCATGAGATGGAAAATAATGAAGCAATAATGGGGGGGGGGGGTTGCTCAGTTGTAGAGCAGTCTTGGGATGAAGAAGGTCCCAGGTTCATTCCTTAGCGTTTCCAGGCTGGGTTGGAAAAGACTCTTATCTGAAACCCTAAGGCATTGCTATCAGCCCACGTAGATGAACCAAGGGCCTGACTTGTTATAAGGCAGTTTTCTATGTTTCTAAGCAAAATGTAATTACCTAGAAGTGATGTACCCTCAACACAGTATGTCGGTGTAGATCCTACATGATCTTCTGTTAGATTATTCTGCAGAATTACACTGTATTGGTCTGTGTATTGTTCAAACAAAAAGTGGAAAAATAATTTTTGGATTATTAGGATAAATCTGAAGAAATGTTTTTCTCGGTGTGTAGTGATTGATGTTCTTTGCCTTTTTCTTATAGGTTGGTGGTTTGTGAGCACCTCAGAAGAGCAGGGCTGGGTCCCTGCCACATATCTGGAATCCCAAAGTGGAATTAGAGATGATTCTGAAATTAACATGTCCAAAGGAGGGGAAGGTAAGAATGTTGAGGGGAGTTTAAGGAATGATTAATCTATGCAAGAAAATCCACCCTTTTAAATCCCATTTGGACCTTTGTAAGAATTGACATACTTGTGCTGATGAGCACAAAGGCTGGCTTGGTGTCCAGAAATTGTACAAATGACTATTGGAAGAGTATAAAGTTTTACCACCAGTCAAGCCTACTTTATTGATGAGAGACCTGATAAGAGCTGTAGAAATAATACACATTCAGGACATATGTGGAACAGTAAAGTCATGCTCGTTGTGTTTTGATAATGGTAATGTGGCTATGATATTGGTAATATGTGCATAATAATGAATCCATCGTCTGTAAGAAATTTAACACTCACTTCTTTCTTTCGCTTTAACCTTCTGTAGAAGAGGAGGGAGGTGGAAAAGTGGCTGCTGTTTACAAAACACTCTTCATATTCCATTCTCAGACATTTTCCAATGCAAATACTATACTACAATATGAATGTTCTGGTTTTGTCCCAGTTTACTAGATGCTATTCTATGTTCTGGTTTTGTCCTAGTCAGATACTGCTATTTAAAAAAAAAATTCTTTATGTACAGCCTGTCTCCAAAAGGTGATGGTTTTAGCTGCTCTATTTTAGCTGGTGCTAATTAAATCCATCTGTCCAAATAGTAATTTTTTCCCTTGTAGTATGAACTTTCTTGTCTTTGTATGCCATATTTATGTCACTTCCATCTATATCATAGATAACTGTGCACAGAAGAGGCTGTCCCAAGACAGAGATACGTAGGCTGACTTGAATTTTAGTGAGAGGAAACAGCATAGCACACTTGTACCAGATAAAAAGTTCATATCCACAAACAGAACACTGTTGGAATGCATTTGTGGGATACTCTTATATAAACATCCTGAAAAATTCAGCCTCTTCTTAAGATGCTAATGCAGTTGCTTGAAAGAACAAACTTGGAGTACACCTTAGTTGTAAACAAGCCCATCCTTCTCCATGTTCCTGTTGGCAGCCTTCTCTTCTGCTTCACTCCCTGCATGGGGCACTCAAGGGCACTGAAAACTCGAGGGAGGTATATGGAAACTGGGCCAGAGCTGTCCAATATAGAGCCCTAGGCCCTTATTCAACCTTGTGGTTTCCAATGCAGTTTATAGCATTCTGCCATATTCTGCACACATCACTGCACTATATTCATAGCTAGAAAGCCATGTCCGTATTACAGGGCAGTGGCTGCTACTGTATGCCTTAGCATCAACCTCTTCCGCAAACGGTTTAAATGAGTAGTGCAGGTGATGAGTGGCAATTTGAGCTTGGATGGCAAGAGATGTTTTCAAGTGCAGGCCACTAGTCCCTGCTCCTATCTAAACCTGTGACTGGAAAAAAGACCTGGGTGTGACCCTTGTAATCTTTTTCCATTGGGAGTTCGGCCTACTAACCCCTCAGAGTTTTGAGCCCTTGCTGCATGGCATGTACTTGAGTCTCCTGTAGCAGTTGTCCTGAGTATCCTGCCCATCATAAATGCCTTTTCAGTGTCTTTGAGAAACTGCATTCCAGGCAAATTGTGAAGAGAACCTCATTTGATAGGCAGCATAATGTATTTGGCCTCTAGCTTAAGTCTTCCTGTTCCCTTCTTTCCCCACTCTTCTCATGGGCATCTTTCACTTCCTTAACTAAGAGAAAACTAGCAATGGGAGAACTTGTGTGAAAGTAGAAGACTGTTCTCCTCTTTTGACATCTCTGTTCATAAACTACAGAATTGGTTTGCAAGAAGTGAATGAACTGGCGTTCCAATTATGAATGTAACTGAGGGGAAAGAATGTACCCCTTGCCCTGAAAAGAAAGTGTCCTCTGTGCACAGCTATCTTAACAATCTCATAGTCACAAATCTTTCCAATTATTTTTTTGTTCAGTGTCTGTAATGAATAACCCCCAAGTAGGGACCAATTTGTCAACTTTGACATGACACGTTAACTTCTTGAATCCTTTAAAAGCCATGAATGGAAATTTGGTCTGTTAGTATGAGATGGTGCACTGGCCACCTCTTTCAAACTTCAGGTTGGCTTTGAGATGGAGTGGGTTTCAGACACAATGTTTATAGCCATTCTTGCTTTGTGTTCACATTTAAAAAAGTATTTTATCTTTTGTGGGCTGGATGTCTAAGGAAATTTTCAGATTGCAGGTAACTCTACTAGAACTTTGCATTGACCTCTGAGCATCAACGCTTCAGTAGTGTCATCTATGTGCACTGACCTGAAGAGGCCTTACAAAGGTTACATCATGTGTAGTGCCTGGGTAGCCCAACCATGAGTCCACTGGAAGTGTTTGTGTGGAGAGGCAGCAAATGGATGAGCCCCTTGCCTGTCTGCCACCCTCCCCAGCCTGCCAATCCATTTGGCTCCACTGCCAATCTACTGATCTTCTTCCAACTTGCTGGGAGCACTGCTAGAGGAAGATGTAGGGGAAAGAAGCTGCTATGGCTCCAAATCACATCTCCCCACAATGCTTATGAAATAAGGAAAGGTGATTTGGAGCCCACTAGCCCATTCCTTGCACTTGAAGATTGCTGCATGCAGCTTCCTTACTCTACTCCTCTTCTGTTTGTAAGGAGCATGAGCTAGGAATGTGAGGTTTCAGCATCCCTGTGCCTGTTCAAGCAGAAGAGGCATGGACCAAGTAGCATGCAACAGTCTTCATAAGTACAGGGGAGATGGAAGCACACCCCCTCCATAAGATGGGTGCATGTATGAACAGAGGTAGCAGTGAATGACAGATTCAGGTGGCATACAGGCATGCACCACCTCTATGTGTAGTATAGGTTTGGACCTTAGTGGAGGCATCAGGAAGTAGGCTACAACCATTGTTAAGATCCTGAATTCTCCTATGTCACAAAAGACCCTGAATTCCCTATGTCACAAAAGATGTCATTAAAAGACACTCCTGATTCAAAGATCCTGCTGTCCAAGCAAAAGCACTGTTTTTGGCTTTTCGCTAATCAAAAGCCAATATTTTGGCTGTTTGTTGTTTTTATGGCCCTTGACGCCTCAGAGTCTGGCGATAAATAGGGCCCAATCCTATCCAGCTTTCCAGCCCCTGTGTAGCCGCAGTGCTGGCCTGAGGTAAAGGAACCATTGTTCCCATACTTTGAGGAGGTTACTATGACAGCCTTCCCATCATAGGATGCAGTTCACACCCCATTGGCATGGCTGCACCGGCACTGAAAAATTGGATTGTTTCGGGCCCACAGTCTGCTACTGACATTAGTGAGAAGAATTGACCTTCAGGAAACTGTGTGTACCTGGGCTTCAAAGAGTTAACCCATTTATTGCCGCTGCTGAACTAATCTCAGTGTATTATTACATCCCATCCTTGCTAACCCAAGGCCAGTCTTTGCAATTAGCATGTGTGTGTTTGTTTGTTTTTTGTTCACCACCCGTCCATCATTTTTTCTTTCCTTTTGTATTTTTTCATCCATTTTCCAAACTAGTTTCTAAGAGACGCAAGGCTCACCTGAGGCGCTTGGACCGGCGATGGACACTGGGAGGGATGGTCAACAGGCAGCAGAGTCGAGGTGAATAGCTTTGGGGTGTGGTCCCTTGATGGGTGCACAAATTGATAGCTGCTGCTGCTTTTCTTGCTATTTGACGTTGCTAAGAATGGCTCGTGATGGGTGCGATTCATTGCGTTGGGTCTTGTTTCCTCGCAAGTGAAACAAGCCTGCAGAGTTGGGTGGCATTTTGTTGCTACTTGCTGAGCATGTCAGAGATGGGAGCCAAAAGCAGGACTAATCTCAGCAGACAATGTGCTTTCACCAGCAACTCTTGCCAACATTTAGGCTGCAGTCGTATCCACACTTACCTGGGAATAAGTTCCATTGACTATAAAGGGACTTGGTTCTGAGTAGACATGCATAGGATTGGGCTCTTAGTTTCTAGCAGCATCACTTCTTAAGGATGTTAAGAAGGCAAGAAAGCCATTTTGACTGGAATATGCATTGCTATAAACGTGGCTCTGTCATGTTCAGTTTGCAAATATGGAAAATTAAGAAGCACTTAGAATCTCTTCTGAAAGCACTGTCGATTCTTCTGTAGTTTCAAACTATATATGGTAATCTTATCTTTTTGAAACTTCAATGAAGTATATTAAAATGTTCAAGAGACAGGGGGCCCAATCCTATCCAACTTTCCAGTACCGGTCCAGCTGCAATGCAGTCTGGAGGTAAGAGAACAAATGTTTCCTTACCTTGAGGAGGCCTCTTTGACTGCCACTCCACCAAAGGATGCAGCGCACGCCCAATTGGCACCACTGCACCGGCCCTGGAAAATTGGATAGGTTTGGGCCCAGGGTCTCTAATTGATTTGAAAAATGCTCATATTACTTTTCTCAGGGACATGGGTTGAGGCTTTGCAGCTTAAAATGGCATCTGGACAACGTAGCCTTTGAAGGAAAGTGGTAGAACATAGAATATGCATGTATGAGTCTCATTTCCTAGCATCTCCAGTTGAAGATCCTGAATAGCAGGATTTGTAAGATCTCCAGGAGCCTAGACAGCTGTACTATGGAGACAGAAGGACCTATGATTTGGCTTGGTATAAGATGCCTCTTTTGGTTGCTACAAAATATAAGATTTTGCCTTACTCTTTGATGAGTAAGGACTGATGGACATATTGGAATTGTTAAAGTACTTCCATAAAAGATAGAAGCTGAAGTTTGTACCTACCTACACCAGTTATAGTCCAACTAGATCTGCCACCTATTGCTAGTGTGGCTGCCGCCCCCCTCCCCACCAAAAAAAGCCCAGAACAAAGTCATTCTGGGAACTCAAGCAATAAGACATTTCCTGTCTTATTTAGTGACCATAAAGAAGTGGCTGCTTGTCCACCCTGTGATTTTGTTTCTTCCTTATGTGCTCCTTTTAAGTTCAAAAGGAACATGTAAGGAAGAATTGAAGTGAGTGAAGCAGGTCTCCATTGGATACACAGCTTTTTTCCAGGCACAGATAGTTGTGCTTTGCTTTCATACCCACTTGCCTCGCTCCTTCCTTGTGCAGTCCTTTTCCATTTATGGGACTGTGCAAGCAAGGAGTGAGGTGAGTGCGTAGGTTTGCAGATCGACAGGCTCTGTCCACAGCAGGCTGGAGGGAGGCAGTGACAGACTTGGGGTTAGAGATGGAGTCTATTGTTCAAGGCGAGTTGCATCATTCCCGCCATGTATGGGATGGCCCTGACTTACATTGTCCAAGGCTGCCTTATTCTCAGTGTTCTCTGGTAATTGGACTTCTGTATATCTTGGGGTATAGTCTTTAATAGTGGTCTTTAGTGGTTTAATAGTGGTTTAATAGTGGTCTCTTGCAGAAAACAGGTCCACCTGCACATCCAACCAAATCAGGCTTACCATTTCATAACTCTTTGAACTGGTCTCTAGTTGGGCGGGTGAGATTTTTAGTGGCATCCAGGAATGTATCTATAATTTTAAAATGCATTTTGTGTGTAGTAGCATATATCTTAACAACTTAGAAAAATGAGCTGCCACCTGAGCAGCTAAAGAATTTCAAAGAACAGTGGACTTGGTTTGAGGATGAAAGTGGCCTGTGCCTAATGCCATGTGATGTGTTAATCTGTGTGTGGTCTAGTATGGTGACAATTCAGTTCTCCTCACCCTAGACCCTGAATTTCTCTTAAAGGCCACACAGAAGTCTGTTATGTGGCCTGCTGCAAATATTTGACCCTTTCCAAGCTGAGTGGATATGATCAAAAGTCTCTTGGAGTACAAATACAAGTAAACGGCCAGTTTGTAGACTCGGCGTATTATTTCTCATTATACAAGTACAGCACATTTTAGATCTTTTTTTAAATACCTCTGCTGAAGTTCTCAGTGTGTTTCACTCAGGTTAATAATGTCAAGATGCATGCCATCTTATCTAGCTGCAGAGTCCCAAGAATTAAAGCATTAGAACCCTATTTGCAGAGGAAGTAGTATGGGAAAGAAGGAGCGCTTGCAAAGAGCTATTGCTGCAGCAGTAGCAGGACTTGCACTGGAGGAAACTTGTTGAAATTCTGTTTCTCGTTACCATTCTGTGATTGGCTGTAGCTGTAGAACCTTTGATTTAATACTCTTGCAGTTGCAATCTTGCCTCCTTGAACCATGCAAAACTGGGATAGAACCTTCCAAATAAATTAAATTGTGCTACTGCAAGATGCCTGATCCAGTTGACAAAGATACCCTTGTGTTTAGCATTGCCTACAATGTTCTCTTACTCTCTTCCTTTGCAATGCTCGTACTCTTCCTAACCCCACCCCCTTCTGATTTGTGCAAGGCCCAAATTGTTGTATTGGTGCTATATGCTGTTGGTTGCTGCGCTGTCGCAACATTGCAGTTTGCATTGTTGCTGTGGCACAAAGCCTCTTCCCCTCGCTTATCTATGCCTCTTCGCCCCTTCTAGATTGGTAGCAAACTGGCTTGCTCTCTAAGCCCCATTGTCTTCCCAATGACAATCATAGATGCAGGGTCCTAAAGGCCTTTGGAGGGCCCACTCAATTTTCGTACTTTTGGAATACATTTTGGAGTCCGCATTTTTCATCTAGATTACAAAATGGGTCCAGAAAACTGCATTTTTGCAAATCGGATCTGCTAGTGTCAATGTTCAGCATCAACTCAGGATAAACTGTAAGTTGTTAATTGTGTGTGAGAATTTGTAATTAAATATTGAGTTTGTTTTTTAATCCATTCTTGATTTTTCAAAATTTACCCTAGCAAGAGAGTATAGTGTAGCAGAACTTTCTCGCTCAGTGGTTCCCAAACGTTTTAGAGATCCTAGAGGCGGCTGCCTGATTTATAAATGCAAAGGAGTGTGACTGTATTGGTGATTGGACAGCAGTGCTTTCTCTTCCCTCAGTAGCAGCATGTTTAACCCTTGAAGCACATAGCCTAATCTGACCCGTCAGTTTTGCAAACCATCAAAAATTTGGTCACGACCCACACTGGTAGTTCCTGGACCCACAGTTTGAGAACCGCTGTTCTAGCCTATCTCTGTTCTTTCCAACAATATTCTTTACTCTGTTCCCTACCTCTATACTTGCATTTTACAGCAACAGGTGTGTTTTACAGCAACAGGTGTGTAAATGGCATTGGAAGATGCCAGATAGGGCTCATGCATGTGCATATGGAAATAGATACTTGGGCTCTAGAAGAGTGTGTATATAGGGTACACCTCACTTCCTACACAGGAGAGAGTTAGTTTGTAAGAAACTTCTTTCCTAGCTCTCTCCCACATCTTATTGGAATTACTTACAAATATCCACAAACGTCCTCTTGCTGTACTGCCTCTAAGAAACAACACTGTCTAATTCAGTTGCTGGAGGGCATGGAAAGGAAAGGCAATGAGATATAGGAACTGTGGTAAAAGCTCTTTATGTCTCCATGATTATCATGCAATTCTTAGGCTCTTGCCCAATTCCTTAGGGAGAGGGTCACTGCAACTGCTGTATTCCAGGCTTGGTGTTCCTGACTTATTGCCGTATGGTGGAGTTCCAGTTGTTATCAAGGATCATCCTGGCAAGAACACCACTAAAGAAAGAACTAGTATGACAGTAAACTGTAAACCAGAGGATTTATCGTGTGTAAAACACTCTAAAACATTTAGCATTCGATGATCTTTGAAGGACCTTTGGCTCTTGGATATGATATCACTTGCTGTCCTGAAAGAGGTTATTTGAACAAAGAGGAGGAGAGGGGAGATAGCATGGAAAAGACTGCTGACTGTAGGGAAAGAATTTTAAAGAGAATTCTTCTGTGGCTTGGAAGACGCAGAACTTGAGCTATTGCATTTTACTTAAAAGCCTTAATTAGATAATTCTCCAGACTGCATGCCTCTGTCCCCAGCTTTCCAAGGGGGAACATTCCCTAGCTGATTCATGGTTAGAACCTGCCCTGTCTTAGCCCTTTCATGTCACAGATAGTGCTTAGGACACAAAGGCATGAATTTGTGAGTTCTGCTCATGTCTCACTTCAACCTCAATAAGTACAACAGCGTGTGTCCTTCTGAGCCAATAAGCACTGTATTTGTGTGCTGCCTAGGTCAGATGTCTAAATCATAAGACTTTCTTTTTTTTTGGTTGTCTGTGCAGGTGAAACAACAGCCAAGTAGAAGCCATCTTGTATTACTTCCTAAGGGATATGCAATATGTCATTTGTACCAGGGCCTGTGAGAGGAATTTTATCAGGGGGGTGCAATGTTTATTTTGAATCCCTTCCCAAAGGGGGAGGAGTAGGTAGGGGGGGAAACAAAGCAGGGGGAGGGTGGCAACAACCAGAATAGTTTTTGGAGCCCAGGTCTAGCAGGCTTCCCGATGCAGATCCCATGTCTATCTGCCTTCGTGACATTGGTAACTAGTAATACACTAATATGGAAAACCAAACCAAACACATTCCTAAGTCTCTCGAAAATATTTTAAATGTAGAAAATCATTCCTGAAAATTAGCATCATCATATTTAGGCTCACACTAGAAGGGAAAGTGTCCTATGTATACAAAACTTGCTTTTGCAGCAGCTGTAGTCTTGCAGCTGTGTCCCTGAGCTCTGATACACTCATTCATGATAAGTGGATCCACAAACCAAAGAGCTACTGTAGCAGGCCAGTTTCCTCCAGATTTGACACTATGTAAGGAGTGTCATGTATGCATTCCTCAGTGCATCGCGTATGGCTGGCGGCAGCAGCCACACACCCATGATAGTGCCCCCAGCATCCTACGTGGGCAGCAAGTCTAAGTGAGATTGGAAAATGTAGATCCCAGGAAATTTCTGGGGCCCCTCCTTTGGCTCCTGGGCCCCTTTTTTAACCCTGTGCCCAGGTACAAATTACACCCTTTCCCTCCCCCTCATGGACCCTGATTTGTACACAGGAGCTTCCAGTTGGGTAGCTTTTATTCATGATTCTGTAAGCCACAGAAGTTGGTAAAGCAGTGTGCTTTAGGGTGGTTTTCATCAGCCACACAAGATCCTTTGTCAAAGATAAAGAATGGTTGAACGTTAGCATGAGTTGAATGAGAGAGCTGAACTGAGAGTGGAAGCTTAAAGGTGAACAAGACCAGAGTCTTTTAAGGATGTTCAGGACATGTATCGAGTGGGTGGAGGATGTGTGGAGTGTGTGCATTTCCAAAAGCCATCCACATATTGCCAGACATTTTTGAGAGACTGGGGAGGAGATACACTAACAGTTAGGGCGTAATCCTAACCTTTTATGTCAGTGTTTGCCAGCATTGACTTAAGGGCAATGCAGCTCTGAAGGAAGGGAACAAACATCCCCTTACCTTGAGGAGGCCTCTGTGAGTGCCCCCCAACTGCAGGACACAGCACACGTCCCATTGGCACCGCTATGCCAGTGCTGGAAAGTACTGACATAAGGGGTTAGGATGGCACCCTTAGTGTCTAAGATAACCAACAGTCAGTACTGCTATCTAACTTCCTTTACCTTCCAGTGTCCAGGGTACTATACAGAAAGTGGTGAAGATCCAGAATTTAGTTGCTAATGCATAAGAAAGGGTGGAAGATCTGTTGATACATGAAGCCCACTAGGCATACTTGGATATCACACCTAGATGTTCTTGAAAACTCAGTGCTTTGATCTATTTTGTTTTTATTCAGACCCATTTCAAATGCTTCTTGGCCAGCTTGATACCCCACTAGTCATTCTGATAGAATTGTGCTCTTGTAACATTTCACTGCTCCTTCCCATAATGCCGACTTGCATGCATTGGATATTATAATCTTTTTCTATGGTTAGCCTCAGTAGAGGCTGTCCCAAATTGCTTATGGGTTACAAGCAGACCCATACTCAAAATGCCAGTTTGAATTATAAACCTTACTTGTATGTGTGTTGTGGTTTCTTCTTTTCCACCACTGAGAGAAACCAAGTGAGTGTAATTCGGGAAATGTTATAATATATTTTGCTGTGAAAGCACTCTGCAAAGGGAAACTTTAATGACGGCTTCCTGCTGCAGAACAGAAGGCTTAAAAATAGAACAGTCAAACAAATCCATACCAGGGACTCTAACATCTACAGCGGTTGAACCTTTTACAGCATTCTTCTATGACCATGTCCTCTTTAGCCTTTGGTCTTCCACCTTGCTGTTCTCACCTTAAAATAAACTAAGAGAATGTTTCAAAAAGACTCGGGTTCAATTTTGAGTGGCTTTATGCCTAAAGAAATGAATCCTTGGAAAGTAGAGCCAGTGATGGGTAAAACCTCAACTACACAACTTTTGCAAATTTGGCTTCAAGCTTGAACCTTATTGTGTACTATCTCTTGCAAAACTGGTCTGCTGGGATCGGTGCACCAGCCAGTTTTCTGCATAGGACAAGCTGGTCAGTCTCTCCCCAAAAGATTTAACTTTTACAAATCTGACATCAAAAATGACAACATTCAAAACCAGTGGGAGAACATTTTAATTTCCCAGGATACTCGGCTGCTGATCTGAAAGTTGCCATTTTTCAACAAAAGCACTTCAAAGGGAAACTCCAGTATGGAACTGCGGAATTAGAATTTATTGTAAAGTTTTGATTCTGTTTGTTTAGGCTTGAATGGAACATAGTTTCCTGTTCCACTATGGGTGGTTATGAACATGACAAAATTGGGTTGTGTGCTGATGTATGATTACTGCTATTGGGAACACTTGCTGCACTGACCTATAGATTTAGGCTTTACATAAAATTGTTATACGCTATGGGCGAACTTGGGGAGGGTTTTTCCAATGATGTGAAGTTCAGCACCAGCTGGAGCATTTTTCCAAGGGAAAGAGTAGCCACAGGGTGGGGGACCTTTTGTCCCTCTATTGCTCCAGTCCAGTTTGGGTCCTCAGTTACTGTGTTTAGCAACAAAGGACTAAGCACGTCCAAACCAGTTATATGTATAAAATGTAGTTTGGTCTCAAGTATCAGGTCTCAAGTATTTTGTATGTTCATTATATGCACAGTTTCATGTGCCTCCATAAAACAGATGTTGTTGTATTTAGAACTGTTGTGGCAGGGAACTGCTAGTTTTGTGCGGGGGGGGGGGGTTCGGAAAAGTCTTTAGCATGCAAGAGTCATAAAACAGATTGTACAGCAGTGATGTCACACCCCTTGTGACCCTTAAATCATAAATATCTGGGTTTAGATCTTGGTTTTTATTGTCTCCCTATAAAAGTCACAATGGGATATGTCAACAGTGTGTTTCTGAAATGAAGTGATGTGCTGTTTTAAAGTCATTTAACCATCTGTGTGCACTCCATTATCTAAAGTGCAAATCTCCTTGAAATCCTTTTGCCTAACAGTTCAGTATTTTCACCTTCAAAGCCTTAAAACTTCGGACTCTTTAACTAGTTCCTATGTGGCCTCCTTGTCTATTCTTAACACTTCAGCTGCTCAGACTCCTGCTAAAGAATCTGCTGTCAACAACCATTGCATGATTCTGAGACGGAGACAGCAAAATGTGGCCCCCTAAAACCTACAATATCCCAGCAACCCAAGCAAGTCCTGGCTCGTATGCCATCATTGTAGTACGATGCTTCAAAAGGAATTGCAAAAATGTCATTCCACTAGGGTTGCTACCACAACAGCGGTGAAAGGAAGTGCTGTGCATATCAAACTATGTCTGCACAATTCTGTCTCAAGCATAAGCCATTGTAACATAAGAGTTGAACCTAAAGTTTAAGGGCTATCTGTCCTACTGACTTATACTGATTGTGTACCACTTTAATTGTCATATCTTGCCCTAAGGAGTCCTGGAAAGAGTAGTTTAAAAATGCTGAGAATATTCCCCACCACCACTACCATTACCAAGAGACAGCACAACTGCAGTCTCTTTATGTGTGAATTTGCTTATTTGTAAGGGGCAGAATTGCTACTTTCTCATGTTATCTGCTCCTCTGTTCTTGTTATCTGCTATGTAGAGACCTTCCAGAGGTGGCAGGGGCCTTCAGAGTGGCACCTGTGACCAGTGCAGACTCATTTAAAACAACCAGTGGAAGCTTCCACCGGTTGTTTTAAAAGGGTCTATGCTGGTTACAGGTGCCATTGTGAAGGCTTCTGTAGCCTCTGGAAGGTGTCTGCAGCATTCAGATATATTTTGGCACTTCCTGCTGGGCCTCTCTGGCTTCCTGAGGGTCTCTGCTGGATTCTTCTTATGGCAGGGAAGTTACCTCTTCGCCCCATGTACCTAACCATATTGTGCCTAACCATATTGATCACATAGTATCAATGGTTTGCTATCTGCAAATTCGCTATCCTTGAGGGTTTCCAGATACCTAACCCTAGAGGATAATAAGAACAGACTATTACACCAGCCTAAAGCTGTAGTATAGTTGTGCGCCCTGAGAATCTGTCCCAGTCGTGACTCCCTGTCTCCCACAAAAGAATATAATTTTCCCTTCTGCATGATGTTACAGAGCTTTTTGTTTTGATGGCTCAGCATGTCCTAATTTGTGATAAGAGTCCAAAAGTAGCAATCCTAATGAGGCAAGGCTGTGGGTTCGTTGGAGACTGTTGCTGTTGGCTGCTATGCCAGCATCTTCTTTGGAAATCAAAGAATGATAATGAGTCTCTCTCTCTCTCTCTCTCTCTCTCTCTATCCCCTCAAGGCTTCCAAGTTTTCTGTTTCCCTTTAGCCAGCAACCGTTGAGCCATGAGCTGTGCAGATGGCAACATGTGCAAAGTAGAATGTCACAAGTGGCCTCAGGAGGACAGAGATGACTCTGTTTTCATTGTTGGTATTCATCTGCCCATCTCCCTATTTCCAAGTGTAAAACAATTTTTTTCCCTCCAGTTCTGATTGGCTGGTAAATAATGGGGTTTTTGTCTCCCTCAGTAACATGGCTCTGTGCTTAGCTGATCAAATCTGCAGCAGTAGAGTAGCTAAGGAGGTGCAGGGGGTAGCAAATGCACCGGGCTACAGGGTGGGAGGGGCTACAATGTGCAGGCTACAGGGTGGGGGGCCTACAACACGCGGGCAACAATGCCCACGCGACTATCGGGCTGCTGCAGGGCATACACAGGCCCACAGGAGGAGAAAGGCCCCTGCAGGCATGCAGCAGAAGAGAGGAGATGGGGGACAACAGTCAACTCACTCGCTCCTTGCTGCCGTTCCCCAGCCCAGTAACTTAGATTGGGCTGCAAGGGCGGGGCGGAGCAGCCAGCCCAGCAGCTGAGATGGTGGAGGCAGCAGCAGCAGCTGGGGACTGTATGGTCTGCTGCTGCTGCTTGCCCTCCGCGACTGCTGTGATGTCCAGCAAGAAGTTCGATCTCTGCTGCCTGCGGGGGGAGGGGGGGCAACAATTTAGCTCCAGACAGGCACACCGGAGGGAAGCATATAGGAGAGAGGAGAGACTTAGAAGCCCAGCCCTATGCATGTCTACTCAGAAGTAAGTCCCATTATAGTCAATGGGGCTTACTCCCAGGAAACTGCATAGGACTGTAGCCTAGGTTCTGCTGCAGGCGAGGGCTGGCAGCCAAGAGGGAACTGCTTGATGTTGCTCCTCTTCTGTCCTCCCTTCGCCTTCCTCCCTCCCTGCCTTCAATCTCGCTGGTGTCAGTTGCGGTGGGCTTGGATGCCACGATCTTCCCCTCCAAACATTGTCAGGTTGGGAGGGAAGAGCTGGCAACCAGACACTGGGACCAGTGCAAGGGAGGGGGCAAAAGTTTAGCCAGTGAGTGCCTACAACTGCAGCCCAATCTAAGTTGCTCACCAGGCTTGCAATCTTATCCACACTTACCTGGGAGTAAGCCCCATTGACTATAACAGGACTTACTTCCAAGAAGGCATGCATAGGCTTGGGCTCTCAGTTGGCTGGCTGTGATGAGTTCCCTGCACAGGAACCTGAAGAGGAGAGCACACAAGGCAAGGCATGCCAGGCAAGCTGCAGTTGGAGCACTGAGCAGCACCTGGCACTCAGAGCAGGCCTGGCCTGGCCTCTTAGTAATAATCATCATCTCATCATTTATTTGTAATTCATCAATCCCTATTCTATTCCAGTTCCTAAAGGTAAGCTGCTGGCTCTTATGATTGTCTCCAGCTCCCTGCACCTCTCAAACTATATATGCACACTTTCCTGCGAGTAAGCTCCATTGACTATAATGGGACTTACTTCTGAGTAGACAGGCACTGGATTGGGCTCTAAATTAGATATGCCTTTTAGATTTGTGGAAGTAAGAGGAGTGGTGGTTTGAAAGAGGGCCCCTTTGGTTTCCTCCCTTTTTAGAAGCCTCCAGTGATCTCTAAGAACATTTCTATTTCAGCAAGCCTTCTAATTTCAGTCTTCTCTAGCACCTGACACCTGCTATTTTTATTGATGGTTTTATGATTTATTGATTATTGTATTTTATGTGCTTGTGTGTTCATCCATTATGCTTGTGATTGTTTGTTGCTTTTTTTTACATTGCATTTTACAGTTTTATTGTAGATGTATATATGTTTAAATTGTTGTCAACCACTTTAGATGCCCTTCAGAAGAGAGTGGGATAAAAAATTAAATAGATAAATAAATAACTCAACTTATTTTTAATTCATACTACTTCTGGCCCAATCCTAAATTTCAACAAATGCTTGCTTTTTCAAAACATTAACTAACATTTTTCACTCACTTTAATGAATAAAAAAGACCCAATTTAATTAATTAAATTTGATTTTGTTGGGGGGGGGCCTACAAAATGTTCATTGCACAGGGCAGCAAATGGCTTAGCTACGCCACTGATCTGCAATAAGAGAAAGATGACACTAGGAACTGATTCCTCAGACTATGGGCTTGATTTGAGCTACTAATACTTAACCTATCAGTATAATGCATCAAGCTGCTTTCAAATATACCATTAAAATATCAGTTACTTATGCAGCAGTACGTGTGTATGGCAGCTACTCTTAAGCTTCAGATCATGTAGGTTTCATTAATATGTGAATTGGTTCAGAATGTCATGTATTCTGATAGGGTTTACTTACCTTGGGTGATCAAGACCTCATGATCACCAACCTTTCTTCATATGGCCAACTGGAGCTAGTCTGCTCCATGTAGCCAGGAGTCTGTTCCCTTCCACTCCATTTAAGATGCATTGTTGCTACCGCTTGTCATCTTTAGCCTTCAGAATCAGTATTTCATTCACAGAAGCCTGAAACCATGTGCTGTTGGGGCTCTGATTCTCTGATATTGAAAGTTTCTCAAGCATGTAATTTGGATACAACATTTTTCAAGCAGTAGAGATGACCAGCTGATTCATGCAGTTATACAACTGCCAATGCAATCTGGGAAGCACATTCATCTCTTTCATGAATGTAGTTGCCTGCCTTGGGGGGCAATAGTGGTATACAGGTAGGGCCTCAGAATCTGCTGAGATCCCTTTTTGGACCCTCCCTCCCAACAGATGGCAAAAATTGTGGATAAGCAAATCTATTATTTTTGCCCCTTCAGCCCTCTGAAGGGTCATATCCTCTGGAGGGCTTTCTGAAGCCTGCAGAGACGGTGCACATCCGCCCACGGCCTCTGGGGGCTTCAGAATAGCTGTTTCAAGCCGGAATACGCAACTTCTGGTTTCCTGACGGAAATTATAAGTGACGTTTTATGCCTTTTAAGGCATTCTGAGATCTTGGGAAGCTCTCCAGGGGCTTTTTTTTTGGTCTTGAAACGGCTATTCTGAAGCCCCCAGAGGCCGTGGGTGTGAACGTGCACAGTCTCTACGGACTTCAGAAAGCCCTCCAGAAGACTTTCTGCACTGCATTCCGCAGAAAAATTTAGCAGGCAGAAAGTCTCTTCCTTGCCTAGGTAAGACCCAGCTGCTGCTACAGGCAACTCAAGCCTGTTCCAGTGATGTCGGTGGCACAAGTCCTATTGCCCTGTGTCGGTGGATCAGGCACAGGAAGGAGAATAGGATATGGAACACACCAGTGCTGCTGATCCTGTCCCCCTCCATGGGCCCGATGCACCCACCCCCATCACCACACTCCCCAGACTCATTTCACACTTCCCCGCCTTCCCCTGCCCCTACACTGGCCAGTAGGAACTTACCTGCTCCAGCACATGCTGCACCTGCAGGCATAGATGGTGCACTGTTGTGCATTTGTTGCAATGCGTTTTATGCCACGCTTCGCCGGCATAAAGGTTGGTTAGGATTGTGCCACAAGATATATCATGGGAAAGAGTGAGAGAGGCTAAAATCTTTCAAGAGGTTCTATCTTGCTTGACTTCATCAAGTCACTGTGGAGATGGTTCATCTACAGCATCTCTTGCAAAAGTAGTCCCGTGCTGCCACCTAAGCTCCTTTATAAGGTTGGGATACAAAAAGCCAGAGAGGAGATCTATATATAAAGGAGATTTATACATATAAAATGAAGAAGCATTAAACTATCTATTTCTCATAGAGAGCCCATCTGTTGTTTCGGTATGGAATACTCAAGTCCCAGTTCTCCTTGTTGAGATTATACTATAGTGCTGGTTCCCAATCAGTGGTCTGTGAGACCCTGAGAAGTGGTCTGAGAGATCTCAGGGAAAAAAAATCACCTTTGATCACTTCCAGTGTCTTGCTGAGGGAGCAAGCTCCCATGGACCACCAAAGAGGGAGGAGAAAGGACTACCACAGTCCCTGAAGTGTCAGCTGTGGCTGTGGGCAGTCCATTTTCTGCTGTCTCTGATAGTCTGTGGGGGAGCTTAGGAGAGGGACCATCCCAGATGGCAGAGACCAGACAACCCACAGCTACAGTGTGTACACAACAATTCCAATTTTTTTCCTCAGTAGTCCTTGGGCTCATGAAGGTTGGAAACCACGGTACTGTAGGGATGCTACTAATATCTACACTTGGTGATGAGATTTATGCATAGCCTAGAATTAGGGTTTGCATTTGTGCACATTTGGGCCTTTTTAAAGGATTAGGGGAGGAGGGGGTTGCAAATAAGTATGCAGTTGCTATGAATTCAATTTTGGAATGTGGGATCCAAACATCTTTCCTCAAGCTAGAACATTGCAGGGAAGTTGCATGTAAAAAGAAACCTAGTAAGTGACACATGCCTTTCTCTTGTGAGCATTGAGATTTGGGGAAGATACAGTATGATCTAACCATGCAAAACTAGATACGAACTGTTGAGTGCTGTAAAACTGTAATGTTTCTAGGGGTGTGAAGAGGCTAGGTCAGTCTATTCCTTTGAGCTGGAGGAGTCTTGGTCACACTCCAGCATTAGTGTTCAGATTCCAGTAATGCAGTGTTTAACATAACCATGTGTGTGCTAAATGGAGCCAGCTGGAGCAAGTTCCTCCAGTGATGCTTTGCTACTCTGGCAGCTAGTTTGATTTTTGTTCATACCATATGTAAGAATTGGGGGAGCCCCCTCCAGAGACCCTGTCTCATTTGTTGGCATAGAAGTAGCAGGGCGGTGGCGAGGAGCTGATAGCTTACAGCATGATAGCTAATAGGTACAAGGGCTCATAAGCAAAGCTCCACCTCTGCAACGCTTCCACATTAATTGCTGCAAAACCATTGTTAATAGCAATTGGGGAAGAGAAACTGTTGGGGCAAGTTCTGTTCTTAACTGATGTTGCCTTCTCTCTCTTTGCTAGAAGAGAAATATGTCACAATCCAGCCATATACCAGCCAGGGGAAGGACGAGATTGGGTTTGAAAAGGGAGTCACTGTGGAGGTCATTCAGAAGAACCTGGAAGGATGGTGGTACATAAGGTAAAGATCAAATGAAATCCTTCTGGGGTTGGTGAGGAGCCTTTCTGAATATTAGCTTGACAACAACATGTTCTAAACTATGTATCTAAAATGGGATCTGGAGGTATTTTATAACTGAAAATGCTAGGGAAGTTGTACGGAACCAATTAAATGTGTATTAAAACAATGAGTTGCTATAAGTGGAAATATGGGGGGAATAAAGCAAATATTGAGGTTAGGATTTGCATCCAGTTTAAGAGGGACACTGTGTGTGTTACGATTCAGCAGCTGAGATCTTTCAGCTGCAAGTGTACACTGTCTACTGGAGGCAAGCCTCATGGCCACAGTTGGATTTATTTTCAAGTAAACATTAATTGCATTGTTTGGTGTTTTTTTTCTTTTAATAACACTGGAAAGTTGTTACCAACTTGTTCGTATACATGTATGTGTGCATGCAGCAGTGTCAAAAATCCCCATGAAGAGGGCAATGTGTTCTGTTCACATGCTTGTTGATTGATTGAAGGCAAAAATACGAAGAAAAAATTGTAGGGGAACAGCTAATTCAGACAGTAATTCAAAGTGTCTCCTTCTGGGTAGTCCAATCCCCTTAAATGGCTAGTTTCAAGTGTAAACTGGGTTGCTTAAATGGCGTTGTACCAGATATATTAAATGCCACGTAAGCAGTATGTGTTAGCAGTGCTCAACATAATAGACTGCTGTTGCTCGCTGATATGAGAAATCAAAGATGCAAACAGTATGAAGTCATTTGGTTTTAGCTGCAGCAGCCAGACTAACAGCCTGATCCCCTTGTATGTGTTTGCTGGGAAGCAAATTCCACTGAGTTCAGTGGGCCTCTCTCCCAAGCAAATGTGCAGAGGATTGCAGCCTTCAGTCAGCAGGGAAGAATCTTTTAACTGGACAAGTAGTGGGGCAAAAGAGCTGTTTTCCTAGAGCAGCTACAGAAACCTGTTCCCTGGATGGCTTCTAAAGAATTGCTTCAATTAAAAAAAATTATCAAGGAGAATAGGACCTATGAATCTCACCTCATTGTGAGGAGTTTTACTGGATGACCCTAGAGATCCCATTGCACATCAGTATCTTATGAACCATCCTTTTTAATCGTTTGGCTTTGAGTGTGGAAGAGAGAGAGAGAGAGAGATTTTTGTAGATTTGTCATTTTCTTTCATAGTCTGCCTTTTGGCCATCTTAATGCATCAGAGTAATGAATAATGGAACCACACAGAGTTCTGGATGTTCCATAAACACGTTCGCTGTTGCATCCTTCTTATTAACCTTCCTCTCAATAACAAATGAAAGCTGATAGAGGGGGAGTAGATTTCCAGCATGATGAGCAAAGAATGGCCGGCTTGATGTCTCCACATTCTTCTTTTCTTAACTCATTCACTGGGCTTTAATCCCAAGCCAAAAGTTCAGGAGCAGAGTGCCCAGTACTTTGCAGGAGGAGGAACAACATCACAAACTCTCCTGATTTTATTACTGAACTGCTTTCTGTGTTAAAGGTTTTCTAGTCACTGGCAGATTTTTGTTTCTCTTAAGCTCCGCAAGGGCCTTAGAATCTCTTGCAGCCTGGAATATTTTCATTGAAGAGGGAGAGTCCAAAGTAAGGGACCCATTAACTTTGTACAGATTAAATTCCTGTTAAAAAGTGTGCATATGGCATGGCTGGGGTTGAAGTTTATGCCATGTCTTCCCCAGCACAGAACACCTGCCTTCAAATGTTAGCTGGGGTTTTTAGCCATTTGAGAGAGGCACCTCTCGCCAGCAGGCTTACATACATGAAGATGGGCTCTGCTCAAACCAGGCTGATGCAAATCTAAAACAGATCGTGAAAAAGGTTGAAACAGAATCCTCAAGCAGCTCCTGCTATTCCAACTTTGAAGCTCACCAGATTCTTTTATGTGTGTATTGGAGGGGGTAGGGCTATCCGGTCCCATTCTTACTTCGCTTAGTGATGCTGTCTGTGCCATACCTTTTGAGAAAGGATCCGCTATCATACCATAGGCAATAGAAAAGACCTCTGCATTGGGCAATAAATGATTCCCATACAGTACCTGAAGCAGACTACATCGCCTGTGGAAGATATTTACCTACTGGTATGACTTTGGAGACCAGTTGTATTCTTGAGAGATTGGAATCCTAATTCGCTTTCTTCTTTCCCTTGCTGCTGTTTATCTAATTGATGGCAAAGAAGATGAAAGAGAAGGTGTTTAGGTGACATAATTGGAACTAGAGTGCTCAGTTGCAATTATGACTGTAATTCCTGTAACATCACCAGTGTAATTAATGCAATCCACACAAAAATATGTGCATGCTAATCCATTTGCCTATAGAACTTGGGCAATTTTCTATACATGCATGTGCCACTGAAATTAGAGTGGTGAAGAACCTACCTTCAAACTCAGTGAACACTCCTCTTGAGTCTCCACTCTTGGTTTCTCCAACATCTTGCAAGTGCCTATTTTCCAGTCACTACAGTACAACATGTACAGAGGATCATGAAGGATTTGCATATTTCACAGGGAAAGGGGGAAGAAGCAAAGCATCTCACATTTCATCAATTCTCTGGAAATCCTGTTGAAATGCAAGCATAGTTTTTTGTTTTTGTTTTGTTTTTTTGAACTGGTCTTAGAATGACTGTAAATTGTTGTAGGAATGCATCTCAACTATGGATTCAAGTCCCAAAGAAGAAGATAGCCTAAGGCTGTGTGGGTTCCACCTTAAAGCCAGTAACGCTCACCTCCTTAAAAACAGCATTTTCCAAAATTCATGGTTCTGTACTGATTCTCTGTTTCCTCCTCCAGCTCTCCCTTCCTAGTTTGCTACCCTCTGGAGTAATTCCAGTATTTTGGAGCTGGAAAGCAGATGTTTAGAGGGAAGCAAATGCTCAGACAGAGGCCATTTTTCCTCCTCAGTATTTATGGTTTGCATATTAGCGTTCTTCATATAGCATTAACAAAAATTAATGGATTTTCAAATGGCAGTATGGCTGTGCTCTTCCCCTCCCTCAGGACCTGAATGTCACAGACTTCTGGTTGCATTCCAGACATTGCCATATGAAAATGTTGCTCTCCTTTCATTGCTCTGCTTGTTAAGGTTCAACAACAGTTACTCTTGTGATGTTTATCATGACAATAATGGTATTTTCATTAACATTCCACCAAATCCAACCATAAAACTGGTCTGTTCACCTGCACAATCAGATGGTGTGCTGAATAAAATAGGGGCTCACTTTTCCCCTACTGGAAAAGATAAAGAAGGAGCAGACAGACACTCTTGCATTGAAGGAAGTACTTATGTTCTGTCTTGTACCATCTGATGCCTTTTCTGGTAGCTGGGCTTCGGGGATGGTGGTGATAGGAGCAGGACCCAGCTAAGACCCAATGAGGAGACTTACAAGGTGGTTTTGAGCTGCAGTACCAGTTGCTCTAGGAATCTGCCAGGTTGACCTTTTAATAGACTTGGGCCTTTGCCCAACCTTGTCGTCTTGTCGCACCAATCCACATGGAAGTAAAATATCAGGGTTGATTATAGAATTGTTCAATGATGCATTATTACAGGTAAATCTGGTTTTGCCCAAATCATATAGACAGATCTGGTAGCGACCAACAGTCTCCTTTTGATCTCGTGTGAGATCATTAAGGGCTCCTGTAGAACCATGTCGCATAGCCATGTAGAGTTAATCATGGTGTTTTCCTTGGGATGCAGCAGACAGCAGGTATTCCCCTTTCAAGAACAAAGTCACATTTCTCAAAGGTGGTTCCCCACATGTACAGGTATTAGACACATCATGACTGCAGAGCCAGCAGCCCAGCCAAACACTAGCTCTTCAAGTGGGTGTAGAGTTCAGTGCATCATGGAGGACTGTGGTGTTTTAAACCTTGTGGCACTGAGGATCACTATTGGGTCTTGATTTGAGTTGTTTGTTCATTCTGACAAACTACCATACTTTCTTATCTTTCTTATAAAACTCTATGTTGGTTCTATGTGGCTTTGATCTAGTGAGGCGATATGTGCGTACATGGGGAGGAATATTTATATGGAGAGGTTTTCCTTGACGTTTCCATGATAGCTGCTTGCACTTGGATTAAAGAGGCATGCTGCTTCTTGGATTAAATTTTTAAATTTGAAGCTGAAAAGTTTGATTTCCTCTCCAGCATATGGCAAACACACAAGCCACAAACCACTGGTGGTCCTTGTGTCTCAAAGAAGTACTTATATAGCGAATACTGAGCTGCATGTGGAATCTCAGGGCGGTATCGCTAGAGGGGTGTGGGCTGCCCCAAGTGACTCACACAGGGGGGTGACACCACTATTGTCAAAATTTTTAAAATCTTAGTATTTTTGAATAATACCATCATGTTATATAACATTCGATGTGTAATTACATGCAGAATTCAATGAAACTGCATTGAAATATCTGTATTCTATCAAAAGTTACAGCCAAAATACCAGCAGGGCAGGGCAATGGCACATCACCACACAAACAGCCCAGGGCATTGCCCCACCCACTGCATGGGAGGAGGTCCATCATGGGGGTTATGCGCTGTCCTCCTGCACCTGCTAACGCTTTGTAGGAGTCCAGAATTAGGACAAGAATAAAGCAGTGTAGCATTTTCTTCAACATTTGAGTATAAATGCTTCCATAGTTCAGTTCTGGGGCTGAAGTGTTCTTGTTTTGTAAACAAGAGATTGTGATCTTTCCCTAACTGGGGAAGTGTCATCCCTTGTGCATCTCTAATGAACTGCAGAATCCTCAGATGGGAAAGGAGAACCTGCCAATTACAGTGAGTTCTGGTTTTGCTGTTTCTGGATATTTACATTTAATAACCAAAAATGCAGCATAGTTTTTAAAATGTGCACTAGGGAGCTACTCAGGAGATGGCTCACAGTTACCTCTTAATATGCTTTGTCCATCTATGTTTACACAACCAAATCTGTTAAAGGACAGTCCAAGGCGCAGGTTTTCCTAGTCTGCAAAACCGATGTGCTGCACAAAGTTGGAGGACATCACGCTGGGTTAATAAACATTTGAAGATGGTTCGCCCCCTTTATTGCATCATAGCAACAAGGATTGAATGGACAAGAGTTAGAATGTTGCAGTATACTGTAATTAGTAATCATTGCAGTGGTCTTTGTGCATCTGTTTTAAAGTGCGAATTGGAATTCCAATCTGATCCTGATATCACGTATGCGCCCTATTGCTCTTTAAGTTTGAGGAACTCAATTTAATTTACCTTTTTTGTATTTTTAGGTATTTAGGCAAAGAGGGCTGGGCCCCAGCATCCTATCTAAAAAAAGTGAAAGATGACCTTTCATCTAGGAAAAAGAACTTAACGGGCCCGGTGGAA
The DNA here is from genome assembly GCF_035046505.1 of Tiliqua scincoides. Classification (NCBI taxonomy): domain Eukaryota; kingdom Metazoa; phylum Chordata; class Lepidosauria; order Squamata; family Scincidae; genus Tiliqua; species Tiliqua scincoides. Next base: position 187,458,720 of record NC_089823.1, read on the forward strand.
ATTATAGGGAACATCATGGAGATCAGCAACCTGTTGAATAAGAAGTCCTCTAGTGACAAGGAAACCCAGTCAGAAATTGAAACAGCAGAATCTCACATCACCAAAAAGGAAATTAGCTTGCCCATCTTATGCAGCGACTCCAATGGCAATGCAATGGTGGCTCAAGATAAGCAGGTTTCAAAACTTGCACAGGGATCTCCAGCCATTGCACGGATTGCACCACAAAGAGCTCAAATAAGTAAGACCACAGTGGACATCTAGCTGTTATACTAAAATTCTTGAAACATATATTCTTAATGCTGTATGTGGGACTGGTTGGAGCAGTTCAGTTCTGAGTGAAGAAGCAAAACCTGACTTAGAAGCTAAACTTCATTATTAATATAGAAGACCTGATTTTGCTCTCTTTTATCCTTATCTATGGGTTCAGCACCTGCAGATTTGACCCAACACAGATGCTGGAGGGCCTCACATGACTGACCACACATGACCAGAAGTGCCTTCCAGTTTTTTGGGACCTGTGGATTCAATTATCTGCAAAATTATCTGTGGGGGATCTGGGAACTGACCCCCCCCACACACACACACAAATACTGAGGGCCCACTGTATGTACATTCCTTTCCAAATAGGCAGTGGTGGCTCAAGATAAGAATGGTGGCTCAATTGTGTAAAGCTAAATCCTGCAGTTCTTCAGAACCTCTCTAGTAGCTTTCTGTTAAAGATTCCTCAGGGTGTGTCTTTACCTACAATCTGGTTTTCATAAGAGTAGTAGTAGGTAATATGGTAATCAGTGCTGTGCTTCACTGTAGCAAAAAGTATGGCCTACCTACCTGTCAGCCCAACAGCTTCTCTTATGGTCTTATGTGGGCTTTGTCCTAATAAGGAATTAAGTTGCTCACCCCGACTCAGTTCTTTACCTTTAACTAAACCAGTGGAATTTGGACTACTTACTATAGGTGGACATTAGACTTGTCAGCTGTTCCAGTAATAAATCTCCATGTCAGGCTTATTTTAGCACCTCCATAATGTTAGAAAGTTCTCACATTTAAGGTGGTATGCATAAACCAACTGCTCTACAAAAAGCAATAACTGGAATTAAGAGAGTAAAATAGAGTTGGCAAGGAAAATAGAGGAAAGGAGACCAGGGTATGAATGGAACAAATGTGGTAGCAGTTATTTCAGGTAATGTGATATTCTGTTGTTGACTATAAACACCCTGGAGTTTGGGCTAGAATTGGCCATTTACTTCTGTCTGATGGTGAGTGACGGGACCCTAGCTGAATATCTATCTGCAGGAAGTCTGACAATGAACAGACTTTGTGCACATCTCTGATTGATTGTAGGATCCATTGCAAGCTGGAGATAATGGTACTAACTTGCTTTTGGAAAGACGTATGAGGCCCCCTTCTGTCCAAACTGTGTACTGCTGCTAAACATTTAGATCCTAAATACATTTTTTTGTGAAGTACATTAGTAGAAAGTTTTTTCAGTGTTCCATACATGATGACTGAGTGTTTTCAGAAGGTGAAACAGTTTCGTGTTGGAAAGCCTGCCTGTGATCTACACATATTGAGTTGAAAAAGGAGCACACCCATGCACAACTTTGTGGTTTTTTTCAGGGTTCTCTCTTGGAGCCAACCCATTCATGAAGCCAACTGATGTGGTTCCCCTCAGGCAATAGATTGGCAGGAAGCAATCTTGATTGCTTCTCCTCCTACCTTCTATGCCCTGTGCTGGAAAAAGAAGAGGGAGGGGGAAGCAGAAGAGGAGAAAAGAATGGTGGGGTAGCACATCTCCAATGCTCTAGCCTACCTCTCTTCCGCACTTCCTCTTTTGCTCTGTCATCCCCCCCCCTTCCTTTTTCAGTCCAGGGTGTGGGAGGAATACAGGCCTATGCATCTCTAGGTAAGGGGAAGCACCATTTGCCATGTCACTTCAGGCATTGGGAGTTCTTTGGCCAGCCCTGGCTGTACATCTTGACCTTCAATTAAACATGTGTATATATTGGATTGTGCTGTGTGAAAAGACTGTTTCCTACACACACACACTTCAAAGAGTCTTTCCAGTGTATTTCCAATGGTTGCGCAAAAAGGGAACTGAAATCCAGCTTTGACTATCTTGATTTGTCAACAAGTTTTAAAGGTTTCCAGTGCCTTGATGGCTAAGCGTAATTTTTTTTTTTTTGGTAGAGCAGATTAATATAGCTTTAGAGCTGATCAGAATTGGGGGAGGTGGGACTTTGATTGGCATGATCTGTTCCAACTCAGAATTTTCCCTTCTCCCTAGGTTCTCCAAATCTAAGAACCAGGCCTCCCCCTAGAAGAGAATCCAGTTTGGTGAGTGCTGATTTTCTTTTATACTTAAGGGCACTTGCAAATGCTTGAGAAAGCTGCACAAACTCATCCTAACCATTTAACAGCTAAGTGGGGAAATCCATGATGCATGTCATGACATAGAAGTGTGCTGTTGTCATGAATTTGTTGACTCTTGGATGTGTTTTGACATTTATGAGGAGTAACATATTTTATATGCAAGAGGATGGCTTGAATCCTGTGAACTGCTACACAGTCATCGAGTTGTAAGGTACCCCAAAGGTCATCTAGTCCAACCCCCTGCCTACAGCAGGAAATTCTCCTAGAGCATCTCCAGCAGGTGCCAGTTGAGCCTCTGCTTGAAGATCTCCAGTGGGGTAGAATCCACCACCTCCCTTGGAAATCTGGTCCACTGCCAATCTGCCCTTATTGCCAAAGATATGCAATGGAAACTCAAACATATGCAGATGAGGGGGGAGAGTCTTTTTTTGTTGTTGTTGTAAAGGTAGGATGGCCACCCAAAGCTAAGTGAACCACCAAAGACTGAGTGAACAATATTTACCACTATGAGCAGCGTGCTGAGTACTCATTTGGAGTTGAGTGGTGCTAGTGCTGCATAACGGTGCAGAGGGAGCGGTTTCTTTATTAATGTTAATACAGCCAGTGTAAACAAAACCTGTGATTATGATAAAACTGGTGACAGTTCCTGAAGCCCAAGAGCTTGCACAATTTTCATCTGGCCAATATCTACAAGATAGATGATCATGTTTGTGAAATAACTGCATATTCTTTATCAATTTACCTTCCTTCCCTCTGATGTTCCCTTTGTGCCCATCTCTGGACTGTAATCCCCTTGGGGCAGAAGCCTGTCCCCTACTCCAGGAGCCTCTAAATTTTTCAGCCAAAGGGCCTCATCAAATATCTGGCACGGAGTTGAGGGCTGGAAAAAAAATTAAATATAAAATTTAAATAGATACATTAGAGATGGAACTTGGATGAATGCATGCATGAATGAATGGGCTGAAATGTCCAGGATTTCTCCAAGCACCAACATAGCCAAGGAAATAAAGCACACACAAGCACAACTCTGGTTCTGTTTGGTCAACTGGGCCAGAGGCTCTTAGGGGATCAGAGGCTGGCCACGGGCTGAATAGAGGCTCTCCGTGGGCCACATCTGGCCCCAGGGCCGGGGTTTGGAAACCCCTGCTCTAATCTGTTGTAAACCACCACATACATAGATGATGCTGTAGAAATAATCATAGTATCTCCCCCTTCACACACTTGCAGAATAATCTCCTCCTTAGCGCCTTCCCTTTTTCCTGTACTGCAGTGTTGCAGCTGCTGTGCATTGTTCCTCTCCAACAACTTTATGTTGCCGCTTTGCACCTCTCTGTTTTGCACTTATTTATAGCTCCTGTTTCTCCTTCCATGGCCCTACTGGGCTGGTCCTGGCCTTAACCCTAATGCACCAAAAAGATAAAAGGTGGGGAGAGCATCTCCCAACAGCTGCCTCTGGGAATCCTACAAGCAGGAGAGAGAAGTGTATTTGTCTCCCCCCATTGCTCCCTTGCATTCCTAAAATGTACACAGACTGAGGGCCGTGTTTAAATTTCTTATTGGCCAAGAGCTATGTTTGAGCTAGTCATGGCCCGTAGCCGAGGTCTGTACTATGCAACTGTATTTCATATAGCCTTTTTCCAGCCTCTACATTTTGCATTGCTTCATACATAGTTTATTGTTTGTATATGTATGTGCAGGCTGCCATTTCTTAAATGTACTGGGCCCGTTTTGTCCTTAAAATACCTAATTTCCTGCTGCCGCCACTCCTGTCAAGATGCAGGTCTGGACTTGCTCATTCCTGAGGCATTTTGAAGAGCATTAATCGAGACAAATAAAAATCAACAGGCAGAGAAAGAGTGTTATCTTTCTCTCTTCTCCTTTTATTCTCCACAAAGAGGGAGGTTTATGCTGTGAAAAGAATGTAAAATATATGTGGCTTTAGCAGTATTTAACAGTATGTGTTGAGTTTAGATTCTTATTTTAATTTAGCTCTTAAGGCTTGAGTTTACATTTCTTTACAGCCCAGTCCTATCCTCCCCTCCCCATTGGTGCAGCTGCATCAAAAAGGCATGTGCTGTAAAGTGGGGGGGGGGGGAGTGGAGCTGGAGGCTTCAGAAGGGAAAGGGATTTCAATGGGTCTCCTCAGTCCTGCACCTGCACTCAAGGACAGAGAGGAAATGGGGAGGGATAGGATCCGGTGCTGCCAGTTCCATCTCCCCTTGCAGCCATCCCATTCCATTCCTTCTCCCTCCCTGCCCCTGTTCTGCCTACCCACTCCCACCTCCCCACTGGCTTACCTTTTCCATTGGGTGGCCACATCTGAGAATGTGTGCAGGAAGGCTCCAAACTCCCCACCAGTGCTCCTGCAGCACACACTGCTGGAGTGTGCTTTATGGCTGCTTTTCAGCAGCCAGCACTGGTGGAACATGACACCAGAACCAGGGGACTTGACTTTTTGGCTCTGCTAAAATTGAGTGTTGGGAGAGTTGGGACAGACAAAAGAAAATATTTTGTTGCTCAGCGTATAGTTAGTCTGTGGAACTCCTTGCCACAGGATGTAGTGATGGCATCTGACCTAGATGCCTTTAAAAGGGGAATGGACATATTTCTGGAGGAAAAGTCCATCACGGGTTACAAGCTATGATGTGTATGTGCAACCTCCTGATTTTAGAAGTGTGAATTCTAAATTTAGAATTTTTATCCTGATTTACCCAGAATGCCAGATGCAAGAGATGACGCCAGGATGCAGGTCTCTTGTTGTCTTTTGTGCTCCCTGAAGCATTGGGTGGGCCACTGTGAGATACAGGAAGCTGGACTAGATGGGCCTATGGCAGTGATTTTCAACCTTTTACATCTCATGGCACACTGACAAGGCTCTAAAATGGTCAAGGCACACCACCAGGTTTTTGACAATTGACAAGGCTCATCATGCTGCTAGTGGGGGCTCACATCTCCCATTGGCCCTGTTAATAAATGACCTTACCCCAAATTTCTGTGGCATACTTGTGGACCACTCGCAGCACACCAGTGTGCCACGGCACAGTGGTTGAAAATGACTGGCCTATGACCTGATCCAGCGGGGCTGTTCTTGTGTTTGTAACACAAATAGGATTGGGCTTTTAGAAATACAAGGATTCTAGACCTTGTAACTGAACAGAGGTGAAGTTGAATCTTTTGTCATTTAAAGGTGTAAAAACTATCTCATACTGGACCTGAACAACTGTAAAATCTTCTGCTTTTCTCTTAGAATAAACATGAAAAAAGCCCTTCAGCATTTCCCATGGATGTAGCGCATGTCTAAATACATAACTCCTGTGCCTTTCTATATCCATGAGTGATCCATGAGGTTTTTTTTCCCATGGAAAAAGCCACGTACCTCTGATGTTGGAGTTGTCCACAGGAGTTTTGAACAAATGGTTGGAAAACTCATTTGGTTGTCTCATTACCTGTGCATTTTGAGTTCCCAGCCTTTACCTATTGGGACAGTTAAGAATAAGCAAGAAGAGGGTTGGGGCAGCAGTAGCTCCCTTCATGGGGAGCAGTGCCTTGGACACTGCACTCACACTAATGAGAGCCCCCACTCCTCCAACCAACCACTGACAGAAACTTTCTCGTCAGTGCTCTTAACACCAGTGCGGGAGGGGAGCAGTGGCATGGGTGCCAGAGTCGTCTCCTTGCATCTCCCTGCCTGAGAGGGGCTTGGAACAGATCAAAAGAGAGAGAGAGAGGATGGAGCAGCAATGCTTCTTACCATTTAACGGGTAACCCTATTTTTTCCTCACTTTCTCAAAATTAGAGTGCCCTTTTCAAATATTTTTTTTTTAATGAATGCTCGCAATCCAGGCCAAATGGTGTACTAGACATAAGGTGAAAAGTTTGAATCTGGGTGCTACCTAGAAGAACCTAGCTAGCCAGAGCACTAACTAGGGAATTTTATGTTCACTAAACTATGTTTTAGAGCACTGTGTTTTCAACAAAGCAAAATGCACCTAATATTGTGATATGCGATATTTAACGGCACAGAGAACTTCTTGAAGCCTACTTTTTGTCTAGCTTTCAGATTTGAATGTATGTGGCTATTTAGCAAGTTGAGGAGATGAATTCTCAGTATTTCTTTAAAACTTAGCTGGAAATGATGACCAATGGACTACTCTACTGCTGGCCTGTTTTCTGTATGTGTTGTCCTGTGAAGTATGTGTACTTGTATAACTCATGAGTGTTAGGTTCCTATATTTATTCGTTTTTCTTTGCTTTCCAAAAACAAATTACCCACTCCAGTACTCTTCTTCCCCTTCCCCATAGATGGGAATGTCACATAATATCGATGTCACTTTCTTTTCACAGGGCTTTCAGTTACCTAAACCTCCTGAGCCACCATCTGTGGAAGTTGAATATTATACAATTGCTGAATTCCAGTCTTGTATCTCTGATGGGATAAGCTTTCATGGAGGACAAAAGGCCGAGGTAAGGCAACAACTTAAATGAGTGCAAAGGGTTCTTTGAACAGAACACTGAGCAGAACCCAGATAGTGGCCAGGGTACAAAATTGCATATCATTTCTCCAAGCTGATGGTTGTGTGTTAATTCTGCTCTTAGGTTATTGACAAGAACTCGGGTGGCTGGTGGTATGTACAGATCGGCGAAAAAGAAGGCTGGGCTCCAGCATCCTATATTGACAAAAGAAAGAAGCCTAATTTGAACAGGAGAACCAGTACTTTAACCAGACCCAAAGTTCCTCCCCCTGCACCTCCAAATAAACCAAAAGATTCTGAAGAAGGAACAGCCACTGGAACTGGGTCATCAGGAGAAGCACAGGATTCCCCCCATAAGCAAAAATATGAAGAGCCAGAGTATGATGTACCTGCCTTTGGTGCCGACTCAGAATCTGAGCTGAGCCAGGGAGAAGATGGCAGCTTGGAGAGAGGCGTCTTCCATCTCTCAAAGCCTTCACCAGTGTCATCCCTCCAAAGGGCAAAATTCCGAGTTGGAGAGTCTTCTGAGGATGTGGCTCATGAAGAGGAGACCATCTATGAAAATGAAGGATTTAGACCATACATAGAAGATGCTCTGTCAAGCAAAGAGTCTAGTGGAGACTCTGATTCTCAAAGAAGTTCCTCATTGTCTTTGATCCAAAGAAATTCTCCATGTTCTGTTTCTCCTAAGTCGTCCCTTCTGAAACCCAAAAGTGACAAGACCATTCAGCCAAATCTTGGCAAACCTCACTACTCCAAAAATGAAGAAACAAAGCCAAGATCAGCCTCTGATGCCGGTTTAAGTAGCGTGGCCAAATTAGCCATAAAAAAGGATTCTGGGGAGATGGTGTCGAGCAGAGCAAAACCCATAGTGAGGCCAAAACCATTCCTGAACAAAGCGGACTCTCAAAGCCAAGAAAGGATGGACATCAGCACTTTGCGGCATCAACTAAGACCAACTGGACAGCTCAGAGGTGGACTTAAAGGTTCAAGAAGTGAAGAGTCTGAAAGTCCGCCTCAGACAGCTTCTGGAAACCCAGAAGAGTCTTTCAGGAGGAGCTCTGCAGATCTCATTACATCTTCCCATGCCATATTCTGCTCCAGCCAGCCAACCAAGGCAGAACATGAAAACAACTCAAAATATCTATACGTAACAACTGACTCTTACCAGAAAGTTCAAGATTCTGAAATAAGTTTCCCAGCAGGAATAGTAGTGGAGGTGCTGGAAAAGCAAGCAAGTGGATGGTGGTATTTGAAATATGGAGACACCGAAGGATGGGCTCCTTCTCACTATCTGCTGCCATCTGATAACCAACAAGGGGAAACCACTTCCAATGAGACCAACATCTCACTGGCTAGGAACAGAAGAAATGAAAACAAATCCAACAGCTTGGAGAAAATAGAGAAGAAGGTCCAGGCACTGAACACTATCAACCAGAGCAAGAGAGCTACACCTCCCATTCCCAACAAACCTCCTGGTGGTTTCTCCAAAACATCTGGGCCAGTAAAATTGCGGAATGGAGTTAGACAACTAGCAGTGAGGCCGCAGTCAGTGTTTGTCTCCTCACCACCCAAGGATAACAACCTGTCTTGTTCCCTGCGTAGGAATGAGTCTCTTACTGCCACAGACCAATTGAGAGCTGTACGCCGCAATTCTTCTTTCAGTACTGCCCAATCCCAGATAAATGACTCTAAGATGAAACAAAGTGATCGACTGGGCTCTGAGGGGGCCGAGACCAGTTCATACCTATCTGCTGAGCGGAATGGAATCCCAGTATCCACAGTCAGGCCAAAGCCCATTGAAAAGTCCCAGTTCATTCACAATAATCTTAAGGATATCTACATCTCCATTGCAGATTATGAGGGGGATGAAGAAACTGCTGGATTTCAGGAAGGGGTTTGCATGGAGGTCCTAGAAAAGAATCCAAATGGCTGGTGGTACTGTCAGATCATGGATGGTGGGAAACCTTTTAAAGGCTGGGTGCCCTCAAATTATTTGGAGAAAAAGAATTAGCATTGAGATGTCTTAAATTCCCTAATTTATAATTTTCTACTGTGTACGTATGGCAGGAGGGAAAGATAAAAGATGTATGTATGTGGGACTCTTGAATTTTAGCTTTGCCATGAATAGCAGTCAGCCGCGTTTGAGGGCGTATTGCATTTGAAGGAATCTGCTCATCAAACAAAGATCAAGAAAAGGCAACCACAGCTCCTTCTTTGGTGAAGGTTTTTGCCATTTGCATGCAGCAGGGTTCATTATCCCACAGTCCCAGTTGTAATAACAGGAAACCAAAAGTGTGCCTTTCACAGGATATTTTGAACCTGTATGTCCACTTGGGAATGGTAGGGAGTTTGGTGCCAAACCTGGACATGTCAAAGATTTCAAGTTGTTCCATGTAGAGTGTGTTCAAGTATTTCCAAGCTGTGGATGATTTTTTCCCCCCAAAAAAATCTTTCAAGTGTACAGAGGAAATGAGAAGGCTCTTTTACAGAAATCAGCCCTCACCTGGTGAATTGTTCAAAGACTTGGAGCCTTTCACGATGCATTGGTGGTATTGGACTCTTAAATGGCTCAGTTCACCCCAGTGGCGCTCATAGTGCTTTTCTCCTGTGTTCTCTATATCAGGTGTTTTAATGGTCTGTTGGGAAGGGGTAAAGCTTATTTTTTAATTGGAATTTGGCATGTTCTAAAACTTTCATGCAGTTCCTAGGTGTTTGTAAGCTTGTTTAAAAATAATGCATTGCACACACATTTGTGCACATTGTTTGGTCTCAGATTTTAATGTTTTGCTTTGAACATCAAATATGGATTCTATTTCAAGAGTTTTGTTCACATACCCTGGCTCTGACAGGTATTCATGTAGTTCTATATTTTGGATTATGCAGTGGCAAAGCTCCGCGTGTGCACAGAGAATGTTAATTGTCCATAGCTGAGAAGGGGAAGTCATTGGTGCACAGATTGTGCCCCCCCCTTTGCCAGGTCATGGCCTCTCAGGATTTGGCTGCCTGTCCAACTGCTCAACAGCATGAGCCTCCACTGAAGGGAAAGGGTTACTTGATCACTTTACCCCTTCTCTGCCAGCTCTCCCTTGTGGTTCCTAAGGCTGTCCATGTTCTTTAATCCTTCAAGATTCCCAGGTCTTGTGGCCACAGGGACATGTTTCAGTTGCTGGGAAATCAGGTCACACTCCACGAGCCCTGATGGTGATTGGCTTTTTTGGGTCTGCATGGGTGGTTCTTGCTGTTGCACCCTCTGATGCTGTTGGGATGGGACTTATCCCTGCACGTGGCCATTATGTGGAAGTGAAGGAAAGTTCAGACTTAAATTTTTCTTTTTGCAACTCTCAGGATGTGTTGCACAGAAAAAATATGCAAACACTTCAACTGACTCTCAGTATCATTGAAATGAATGGAATTAATTTCATAATTGGCTCTGTGTTTGTAGGATATTTCTGCTCTTTTCTCCAAAGGGAAGCATTTCAGCATGTTCACCAGCATGAGTCACCATTGTGCACAGGATATTTTTCCTTGCTCATAGAAATGAATGAATGAACTTGCATGTCAGAAGCCTTTTGTTCCCGTGTAGCCATAAGGACTTTTGCATTGGAGCCTCTGTGTCCACGTGGACTTTCTGAACGTACATACCCTTCACTGGGAGAAAGGCGATGCTACATGTTCATCCCCAATACTTATAACAGAGCCTCCTTGCGCTAAAGTGAGGCTAGTGCAGGGAGCTATACATGTCCATCTGAACACCCATAGAGCTTGGAATTGAAAGCAGTATAGTATGTTCAGGCTTGGGGTAACGGTAATGACAGTAATAGACTGTATATACCATGCCTTTGTATGGCATATACATAAATAAAAGGGGGGGGGAGATCATGTACAGTATGTATTTAAGTGTCCTTTCCAAACACTACTCATCTTCAGTTGGTAGAGAAGCATCGGTGTTTACAAAGTGGAGTGGATGAAAGCCATGAATTTTACAGTCTGTTTATATTTTCTTTCTAAGGGGGGGGGGAAGAGGAGTCATTTTTATTTGTAAGCATCCTGTGTTCTGAACATTTTTTCATTTAAGAGCAAACAATGGAAAATGCTCTTATGTTTTCACTTGAATGTTAATTTTGCATTGGTGGGGAAGCAGGCAAAATTCAACTGGCATAATCCAGGCTTCCTCCTAGAAAATCCAGGTATATGTGTGTTCAGTCAAATCAGGGGTACTGTACACATCCCACTTGTTCCTTGTGTGAACAGGTAGTAAAAACGTATTTAACAGACAAACAACCAACAGAAGGAAAGTTGACTTTACAAATTCCACAGCCAAATCACAAAGGGCATTTGAGGCCCGACCTGTGAACCAGCCCTGCCACAAGTCTGGCGGGGACTAATTAATTAGGCGGGGACAAATTAATCCCAAACTATGGTTTTCTGCCAGATAATTCAATACTGAATATATTATAAAGAGATGTCTTGTCTCCTAAAAAAAAATTACACAATTTTCACGTAATTCTTGTCTCATTATTTTTTGTGTTACTTGCATTAAATTACGATGACACTTGTCAAGTGATTTGATTTTTTTGCAGCTCACGTGACTCTCTTTGCTTGATCAAGACACCATTGAAGTTGGTGATACTTGCCCTCCAATCTACTGCTCTTGTTCTATCAGCATGGAAGAAGGGATGGTTTGGGAAAAAGAGGGGACAGAACAGGCCTATGGAACTCCAATAAAGGAGGGAAGATGGTGATCTGCACTACAGTACTAATAACTGTGTGGATTGCCCTACACAGCTGAACCCATCTTAAGCTTTTCTTCCTGAGGCCTAGCAGCTCTGAGTCATGGATGTTTCCCTTCATTTTAAAACTCTGCTACAGTGTTTGCAGTCATTAAAGTACTGCCAGAGCCGCTGTGAGATTATAATAAAAGTATTATGTTCTTCTGCTGGACAGTATTAAATAGAGCAAAACATAGAGTAATCTGCTAGATTGCAGTACTAATAGTAGTGATTTAGCAACTCATATTAATGTCTATGATTTATTTTTAACAATAATGATGAGGAAGTGGTTCATTATTTTGAATTAATGCACTTTAACAATTAAACCAAAATGCAGAAAATCAAGTGCATTATTTAAAGGTGCAGTATATAATTGTCATTTTTTTGAAAAAAAAGTTCATCTATTTATTAATAATTTATGATTATTTAAAAAAAATTTACTATACAGTTTGTTCTAAAGATGCCGTCTTCTCCTGGGAAAGCTAAAAGTGCAACTCCCAAAATCTCTGCATTGAGCCATTGGACTCTCAAAATACTGTCTATTCAGTTAGCAAGAATTACATATCCGCCAAGGGAAAGAGAGAAATTTCTGATTGGAAAACCATGAACAGCTAGTAATATGTCTACATGTACTGTATATAATCCTGAAGAACTGCCAGAGAGTAGCTGATCCCAAGTAGTGTCATATGATCTTTGGGAAGGTGTTTGTGTTTTTGCAGATTCCCTAGATGTGTTTTAACACTATGCTTTTATCTGAAATATTGATTTTTGTATTCTGAAGGTACCCTGCACATCACTGATGATTGACAACCATTCCCCATTCACAGTGTGTGTAGGATCCATATACAGCATGCCAAAAAAAAATGCTTCTGAAAGTTCCTTCTCTGAAAACATGTACTGTATTGCTACATCTTAAATGTATAGCTTGCCCACTTTTCTTTGAGGGATACAGCTTTCTTTGTCTGTTCTCCTGCTGTGTCGCTGTTGCCCCTGCAACCATACCCATTTCATGCAATGCCACACTTAATGCCCACATGTTACAAAATGGCCATGTTGTCTGTCAGTGCTGGTTTTTTCTCCTTGTTTTATAGAGACCCATTGATGATCAAGAATTAAGGTTTATTTTAAAAAATGCACAAGCAGCTCTTTCACACCTCAGACAACTGGTCGTGAATTGGCCCAGCAAAGTCACTCTGGAAGCCAATTCATAATGTACTTTAAAATGTTAAGCAAACCTGACAATGACTTGTAGTTGAGTGGTGAAGTTAACTTGAACTGAACTCACGGAACTCTGTATCCAGCAATCAATCTTGCATCTTGTTTGTGCACACCCCAGATTTACTTTAGTGAACTTGCTTGGCGCTACTTTCATGACGTTATGAAAGTATTGTACCATTTGAAATTGTGTGAGGTAGAGGACTTTTAAACATAGCCCATACCACAGTTTCCCATAGAATATATCATTTCCCCAGTGAAGTGTAGGTGTTAAGTTCATGTAGGAAATTATTATTTTAAACTATTGGTGAACTGAAATTGCAGAACCATCTAAATTCACACAGTTATTCTTAAGTGACTCCTCATCATGATCTCTTCAAAACAAAATTTTTAAAATATCTATATACGTATACGTATGTGTGTGTGTGTGTGTGTGTGTGTGTGTGTGTGTGTGTGTGTATATATATATATATATATATATAAGCCCTGCTCCAAAAATGCCTTTGAAGCAAATTAACAAACTAAGCTAGTACTAAACACACATGCACACATACCCTGGCAATTTTTAAAAATGCTGTTAATATAAAATTGAACCACGAAAAAAAATTATAGGCAGTATTATATATCGAAATCCATTGGAAATATTTTGTTGGGAGCTACTGAATAAAATATTTTGTGAAGTCAGAGTGCCCTCTTGTGGATGGTGGAGTGGCTTCTAGTTTTCTTCCTGGTCATTTGAGATTGCCCTGGTTATCCATATCTTAAAATGTGTGACATGAGAATGATTGAGATAGCAAAAGTCAAAACGCAGCTTAAATTTTAGACAAAATCCAAAATTTGAAATGTTTTGTTCTACTGTATACTGCAACTTTAATAGTAATGAGCACTTCTGAGTTCGTTATTGCGGTTTTGTATAATGCCTGAAAGATACTCTTGCCGTATTTCTAGATTCTTGTGAACTCTAAATCTAAAGCTTATTTCTGTCTGACTTGACCCATGTTTACCTGTTTCCCATTTTTGTAACAGAGATCTAGTTCTCTTGCAAAAAGCTGATGTGTTGGTCAGTCTGGACGATGCCATTTCAGACTGCGGGAGGCAACTCATGCTTGAATTATGTATCATACTAATGAAAACCCCTTACTTTAAGACGGGGGGGGAGGGTTTACAATGGAGCAGGTAAACATATAAACCTCCACCTGCAACTTGAAATGGTATAGAAGCAGACTTACCACCAGTTGGTAATACTTAGGCTGAACTGAACCTTGATGCTTGGTAAACTGTACACAACACAATACCTAGGCTGGGATCCAAGGAGCTGCTTAGGTACAAGGGGCTTGCAGTGGCCTAGTGTGTGTGTGGGAGGTGGGTGGAGTTTGCAGGAAAAAAAACAAAAGGACCCTGAGTTCCTAGAACTAGTTCTGCAGTGCTTTGGATCCTGGCCCAACTTTCTAGTGACTGAAGTTTTTGCCAAAATCCACTTCTGAGCAAAAAATTGGCACTAGGATTCCTAACACATTTGCAAAGAATTAAGTCCCACTGATTTCAGTGAGGCTTATTTCCTAGTATATATACATAGGATCACACCCTTGTTTGAGCACAAAACAGCACGGGCTGTGCTTTTTCAAATGCTTGTTTGTACAGGTTAGTCAGACCTAGATTCTGAAGCAGGTGAACAAGTATACATGAATTTCAAGTGTACACTGAAGTAACAGTGATCTGCATTTGCCCCAATCAGCAAGTTTCAAAAGCTTCCGTCAGTAGTAACACTGAAACCTTTTGACGAAGGCATTATAGAAGTGTGTGTTTAACTACTTTCAGATATTAGTGTGACATACTTTATTGTAAAATGTACTCATTGCTTTCCTCTGTTAGAAATGTGTTACTGCTTTCTATCATGTATGAGAAATGGAAGGGAATCTGGTAAAGCATTCATTATTTTCATATTACTAGCATTTACAGACTAGAAATAGTATTTAAGTTTAGATGTCCTTAGGTAGCTTGTTCATTTAAAAAAATTTTCTGTTGTATTTTTTTGTTTCTTTTTGTTCCAAATATTTTGCAGTCTCAAGATAAAAATCCAATGAGAGGATATGTGCAATACTAAAAAGAGAAGAAACAGGGCCCTCATCCAGGACTTGAAGTGGAACGCACAGTGTGATTTATTCTTATTTAATAAGAAATATTCATTTTGCTAATCATGCACTCTTAGCAAAGAAATTGGGACTGAGGGGAAGGGAGTGACTGAGTAACAGAGGAGAGGAGAATTTCTGGTGCAAATGGATTGTAAGCATGTGTTAATGGTGGCTCAGTCTGGTGATGGTATGAGTGGATTACCTTCAGGCAGAAGTGTGAGAATTGTTTGTGAACATTTACAGTAGCTGTTCAATTTGTCTATTCCCCCCCCCTTCTCTTCTAATACACAGTATTTCATTTTTTTCCCCCCTTAGGGAATTGCATTTGTTCAGCTTCATACATTCTGTGCAAGTAAAGTGCTACAGTTGGTATGGAATATAGATGTTGTCTTGTTAGCAAAGCACAAAGTTCGCAAAAATTGAGGATTGATCACATGCTTGAAGTGCACCTCCTCCAATGGTGTGTGTGTTTTTTTTTTTAACCTCGTGTTACTACAGTGCACAGTACTGTTCACAATTTAGTCCATTAAATGGGATGATGTAGCTTTGGTGTGTCTAACCTCTTTCCACAGAAAACAATTTGGAAAGAGTTTTGGTGGCCTGGTATGCAGGGCCACCTTCATGGGGTTTATTTAATGTTCTCACACTTCCCCCCCCCCCTTTCCCCATCTACCAAGGTAACCTAAGGAGTAATATGATTTGGTCAGAGATACTATACATTCAAATAAAATTTTGATTCTGTTGTCTCTGGCACAATTTAAAAAGAAATCCTCTTCCAAAATCTGCTTCTTCAAAGCACTCTCAAAATTAAAATCTCCGAAACCTGGGCCACTATATGTCATATAGTTACTATGAAACCAGATGCCCAAGGCGGGTGAGAACTATGAATTTCATTGCCCACATTTTTCAAATCTCTGTCTCTTCCTAATGCCGTCTTCCCTTCAAAATACCTCTTTTTTCAATTCATAAATATATCTCTCTGCCCTTTTTTGTTACATAAATCATTTGGGGGTAAACCAGAAAACTGAACTTTGTTGCCTTAGAATCTATTATTATTACTTATTAGATTTGTAATCCGCCTTCCTCCCTGAAGAGCACCCAAGGGCTAACAACACTTAAAACACATATGATATACATAAAACTATAAAAATACAATAAAACTATAAAAAAGACAATAAGAACAATAAAACCAGCAGTGATAAAACACTGCAGTTCTGTTTTGTTTGCCGTTTAAAGAGGTATAAAGATAACATTAAACACCCTCTGAACTGCGGTTCTGTTTCTTTGTCATTTCTGTGTTGTGCTTGTCGTCCTGGGTCATCATTCTTTCATATATATATATATATATATATATATATATATATATATATATATATATATATATATATATTGTTTTCTAGACTGGGGTCAGGAAGTTCTACACCCCACCCCCTGGCTGCACATGGATCCCAGCAGTGAAATCGAGGAACCACAATGGGCAATTCTTTCAACTCTTCTCCATGGGATTTGACTTTTTATAATTTTAACCTATATATATAATTTATAATTTTAACCTATATATATATAGGTTATATATATAGGTTAAAATTATAAAAAGTCAAATCCCATGGAGAAGAGTTGAAAGAATTGCCCATTGTGGTTCCTCGATTTCACTGCTGGGATCCATGTGCAGCCAGGGGGTGGGGTGTAGAACTTCCTGACCCCAGTCTAGAAAACAATGCTCAAGTTCAACACTCCCCCTCTGGCAGCCGGACCCCGCTGCAGCGGGCTGAATCTCTGGATTCTGGTCTGCCCTCCCGCTCCAGGATTCATAAGATGCAGGCGGATAAAATTTAAACCATCTATAAATTCTGGCTGTTCAGAGATTCTGAGAAAAACTCTTCGGAGCTGCTCCCCCTCCACAGTGTCCTCTGTCCCCCCTTTTTTCTCCAGTAATCTAATTTTTCATATCCACTTCAGGATGTATAGCTGAACAAAAGGAGCTTCCTATGCTTAACCTGAAATTACAACAACCAAAATTGAAACCAATGGCACTCTATGTGACTTTCTTCTGTCCTTTTTAATCCTGTCAGAGGGTCTTTAGCAGGCACATTGCTTGGTGATTTTTGCACCTCCTATGTTAAGAAGGAAAAAAAGCAATTGAATTTCACAAGCTGCAGGCTTTGATTTTGAAAGATCCAGTTATAGCACCTCAGGGTTTTGTTTTGTTTTTTTAAGTTTCAAGAATTTTTAATTCTGCAGGCACATTTAAAACAAAGAAACAAAAGCTAGTAGTGGGAACAACACTGCTGACTGTAACACTAGATTTCAAACATCAACTAGATTTCTGCTGCTAAACTGAATTCAACTGGCACAATCCAGGCTTCCTCCTAGAAAATCCAGGTATATGTGTGTTCAGTCAAATCAGGGGTACTGTACACTTCCCACTTGTTCCTTGTGTGAACAGGTAGTAAAAACGTATTTAACAGACAAACAACCAACAGAAGGAAAGTTGACTTTACAAATTCCACAGCCAAATCACAAAGGGCATTTGAGGCCTGACCTGTGAACCAGCCCCACCACAAGTCCGGTGAAGAATCCTGGTGCAGACCAGGCTCTCCCTGCACCTGACTTCTTTGCAGCTGGGCAGGAACTCCAACACAAGTGCTCAAGGGGAGAGGCAAGAGCTCCCAACCCATGTCTTGAGGTCCTGCTTCTGCAGGTGAGTCTGGCTTCCCGCCTGATCTTGCAAGACAGGAAACCCAACGACACGCTGGGCATTTTTCTCCCAAGCTGGCCAAAGCGCCACAAACCAGCCAGTAGTCTTACACCCGTGAGTACGACAGCCTGCCTGGTTGAGGCATGTGGGAATGAGGAGTCCATCACCCCAACAAATCAAAAAGCACCTGAGATTTGGGGCACCCCCGAAGGTTGGTTGCTGCATCCACCACTGATATGCGAGACTAAGATGAAGGGAGAGGGGTCAGCATCTTTCAGTCGCACTGGATTTCCAGAAGGCTCAGCAAGGACGTGGGGCTTCCCTGGCACTGCTTCTGGCACACTGAACTCCAGAACTCCCAGCAGCATGCCTTTGGTCTGGGGCTAGAGAGAGGAAGCGACTTCTGGGACATTCCTGAAGGATCCTCTAAGGTGAATCCCCGTCCTCCTAGTTGTGATGGACACAGCCATGGCAGAGGAGATCCCACAGGCATGGCAACATCAGGAGGTCCTCTTGTGTTCCGGAGCTGCCATTCACATGTCCTCCACACTCCACTTGTATGCCAGCTCCTGCACCGCCTTCTTGCTTGCAATTCTGGCAAAGCGCTTCTGCTCAAAGCCATTGGACCGATCAACGCCATCCCAGCGGTACCCGGGCCAGATGTTGAATCTGTTCAGTGGGGGCACCGGCCCATTGTAATGAGGCTTTCCTTTTGCATCCTTCCCCTCCTTGGCCCTCTTCCTCCTGATGAAGTCTGCCATAGGATCCCCCTCTCGCTCCTGCTCCCGCAGCATCTGGTCCAGGTCCTGGTCGTCAATGTAGCGCGCCAGCGCCTTCTGCATCTCCTTCACCGCATCCTCCACATTTTGCTGCTGCTGCCTGCACTGCGCAAGACCCTTGCCCCACTTGGCATACTGTCCATCTCGCTCGGACTTCTCCTCCGCTTTCTTGCGTTGCTCCTGCTTCAGGTCCCTCCTGCGGCCTGACTTGTCCCGGAAAACGGTTTCGGCATTTTGCGATAAGACTTCCAAGTCTTTGCTGCTCCCATCCTGCCTTCTGAACTCTTGCTGCTCCCTCCTCAGTAGCTTGGCCGACACTAAGCCAGTTTTGCCCCCTGAGAGCATCTGAGGGTCCCGGTGGCAGTCTCCCTTTCCTTTGGAGTCTCTGGTCCGACGGGGAGGCGAGAAGTCAGGGGGGCTTCTTGAACTGTGGGGCTTCTTGTCAGTGTTCAGACCCCTTCCGGGAGGAGATAAATGTGAGACTGAAGACCTGTGCCGACTCCTCCTTGGTGGAGACAGATCAGGAGAGTTCTGGGAATTGACACTTGTGTTGCAAGGAGCGCGTGGCGGGGAAAGGTCCGAATCAGAGGCAGCCTTGCTGCTCCGCCTTGGGGGAGAGGAATCAGATCCAGAATCATGTCTCTGGCGCTGCCTTGAGGAGGATGCTGGTAGCTGGAGGGCTCTAAGGGCTGGAGAAGTGCCTCTACTGTGGTTTTGCTTTCTTGGTCCTGCAAGGGACGATGGCTGCTTCCCAGGTGGCGACGGGTCCAGGTCCATATCAAAATCTGCCAGTTTTTTCCTAGGTGGTGACAAATGGGATGCAGCCCCCTGCTTCAGGTGAGTAGAGCGCTTTTCAGAGAAATGCTCCTTTATGCTGCCACTTGAACTCTTAGAGTGACTTTTGACTGCTCCGGAATGAAGCCTTTCAGAACCCAAATCTGGGGAGTACTTTGTTTTTCTGTTTTTTGCGGCTTCTGAACTGTTTGTGGACTTTGCATCAGAGCTTTGGGACTCTTCCTTCTGGTCTCCTGGGAGCCTCCGCTTGTTACTGGTGCGGAATTCTCCCATCCACTGCACTTCCATCAACTCCGCCACCACAGGCAAGTCTCCCTCGCCCCCCTCCTCACCTGCCTTTTCCTGCCCAGCAGAAATGTCGTCGTCATCCACGATGCGCATTCCGCCCGCCGCAGCCGCCTTGCGCGCCCGCAGGTACTCCGCCTTGGAGAGCCCCATCTTGGCCGCGCGCCGGAAGGAGACGAGCCGATGTGACGCACGGCCGGACACTCTCTGGTCGCCCCCGGCGCGCAGCCGGCTACTGGACATAATTTAAGCATTGAAGAGGTACCGATTGGCAGAGCTGGAGCTTTTTTATCAATAGTTTTGCTTTTTTTAAAAAAAATTTTAAGGATGTGGGTATTTTTTTTTCTTTGATAGATGGACATCACAGGCAACACGTGGGAAAACTCATGCTTCGTATGGGCGTCTCAGTTCACCTGCTAGCTCTGCTCATTATATGCGTTTTTAGTAATCTCTAAATCGAGTACTGTACACGTCCCCTTTGCCAGCAATGTTGGAGGTCAGTGAATTGGAGATCCCTACCCAGATCTCCAGTTGCTATTCCCATGTCTCTGCATTGGGTAAATGCAGAGACTTGTTGAAGAGCAATCAAGAGATCCTTCACTTTTGGAGGGGCTTATATAGGGGTGTGTGTGTGAGAGAGAGAGAGAGCGCGCGCGCATGTGTTTATGTGTGTGTAGGGAGGGATTGATTGAACTAGTTTCCTTGGAAACCTTTACAAGGCTATCTTGAGCATGGTTCCCATTTGGAATAGAAATTCAGAGGAGGTATCTCCTAGGTGTGACAAGAGCTCTTGGGCTGAACCAGATCAAAGGCAAAGTCCCTTTTGATGTAGGCTTACATGGTGGGCTGGCCCCACACAGGTTGATGAGTGCAATTCTTTCTTTAAAACCAAAGTTGACTGAAAGCTTCACACTGTCGTGTTTTGCACTTTTTTTCCCCCCTGTGCAACACAAGAGCCACTGTTGTCCTGTGCTGAGATTCCTGTTTGTTGCAAAATCCAAAAGGTAGAGAGGGAGGGATTGTAATAGTTTGGTAATGGTCAAAAGAAGTAACTGGATCATGACTGAGGAGGAACTGATTTGAATTTTCCAGAAAAAAAGTTGAATCAGGAATATATTTTCATAATGCCATTTTTTAAAAAACTTGGTATGATCCTGTGGGTGCTATTGGTATGTTAAAATGCATAACTGCTCTGTATTCAACAGGGTCTCCATTATTATCACAAGCTCAGTTTTATGTATCATGATGACATTGTAATCTACATCCTGAGGTTCATGATCCAAAGAGGTAAGGCACCATGTGCCTTCTGTATACCTTTCATATGTAGGAAGCATCTTAAGATTTTGTAGAGGACACTCATAAAAAGATTGAAGCTGGCACACTCTAATTGTGTTTCTAGGCTGGTGTCTAACCCAGAAGTCAATTACTGATGTGAAATTAGACAGCCTGCTGGTGAGCTCTCATCTTGAAGCATTTTGAAACTTTTTGAATGTGTAAGTTTTACTAAACTTCACCTATGGCTCGCTATGGTTTAAACCATGAATTTACAGAGATTGCTGTACAGGTCCAACCTTGTTATACCCAAATTTTCTATACATGGGTTTGACTCAACACAAATGGCCACTGCAAATGAGAAGGAATGTACTGATCCCTGAAGAAGAGGAAAAATGCATCCCTTTAAAATCACAGTTTAAAAAACTGCTTTTCTTACTGTTTTAGAGAGTCATGGAAGCGATTACAGGGATAACTTAATTATCCATGGATTTTTCTATCTCAATGTGAAGAGAAGGGCCCTTTAAATTAAAGAAAAACAGTTGCTTTAACAATAGCCTTGTTAATGCAAGAGAGGGCAGCTGGCTGACAATCCAGCAATCATTTCGTCTCCAGGCAGAACAACTTCGCTCCAAGGACCCCTCCTTTCCCCCTGCACATGTGAAAGAAAGATAACCACTTTGCTCTGGGTGAAGGGAGGGGTCACTGGTTCAGAGTGAAGCCTTTCTAAGCACCTGGGGAGAGACTGATTGATGGATTGTCTGCTTAATGACTCCATCTTACATCACCAAAGTCAGCAAGGCTGTTTCTAAATCGCCTGGCAAAGGGACATTGTTTTTTAAATGGATTTACTTTAATGTGATTTTTGCCATCCACATGGGTTCTGGGAACAGAACTCTCACAAATAATGAGACTCAACCTGTACTTAAGAGTCTAACAGCAAAGCAGTCTTTTACTACTGTATAAAGTGAGTAAATGGAAACTTATTTGTTTGTGTCTAAGATTATTTTTAAGGGAACGGAATGGCCTATTAAAGAAACCAAAAGGGTGATGACAGAACATGGTCACTTGTTTAATGTTAAATTTAAGATAACCAGATTGGGTGAAACTGTCCCATTGTAGGAAGCAGTACAATGAAGAAGAATCTGATGGCTTTGTGATTTGTTACAAATCTTCAAGGGTGTTGTCCTTCCAATGTGAAACCTCTTGTAATTGTTGTTTAGTATAAAGGGGAATGTAACTGTTAGAAGTTTGCAAGAGTATGTTGGGAAATGAGGAGATGGTGAAGCATGTGTGGTTGGTCCTTGGGCTGTGTGATGGAAGTTGGTGGGGGGGGGGAAGAGTTAAGAACTCTAAGAGATTTGTTTCATTAGGGAAAATTTTCTTGAAGCTGGATTGGTTGCTGTTGCAGTGTAAGTTGAAGACTGTGAATCTTTTCTTTTGGTTTTTTGTTTGAGAGAGGATCAAGGAGGGAATAATTGTGGTGTGCATTTTAGAGAGAGAGAGAAATAAAAGGCCCAATGATATTTGATTTTGGATGAGGAAGAAAATGGGCTGGTAAGATCAGGAAAGCCATTGTTTAAGAACTAGCAAAGCTGTTGAACTAATCAGTAAGTTTAATAATACTAGGTACTGTCCATGAAAATGGGTGATGTCGTGTTCTGTTGAACCCTCAGGTTGATTTGTTTGCACATGGCCTTTAGTATATCTCAAACAGAATTTAAAGAAAAATAACTGTTGAAGTGTCCTCATCTTGTATCTCCAAGGTGACAGTAAACTAGCAGAAGGAACATACAGGTATAATTCGTAGTATAGTAAAATTGCTTCTGCAAGACTGTATTAGCTGCTCAGACAAATGGCATTTACGACATGAATGATTGCTTAAATCCATGTGCCTCTTATGAGAGAGACAGAGTAACTTACCTTTCAGCTCTGTAATGGTGTCTTTGGAAATATATTGTGTTAATCAGTAGGGAAAAAATGACAGTAAAGAGCAAAGCCTCTTTGATCTATCTTAGTGTCCTTTAAAATCTAAAAAAAAAAAAAATACAGACCCAAATATGAGAAAACTTCTTCATAGGATAAACAGCATCTTTGTTTTTCTTTAATTGTAACCTGAGATATTGAATAGGAATTTCTGTGTGGTCATGAGTTCCTCACTGACAGATTTCATTTCATTTCAAAACGTCGGAGTCCATCCTGCGTTATGAGTATCACCATGGGTTTCACCTTGTTTGGATGGAAGGTTTTTGCGCAAAGCAATATCCTTATATAATAATATAGCACTAGAGATACATAGGGCATTAAACCTGCTGAAGATAAAGGGTGTGTGGGTGGGTCTATGGTCTGTATTCAGGAGCTTTAGTCCTGTCTGGAAGGGCTTCCTGGTAACCCTTAGTAATGATTAATAGGTGCACATGGAGATCCTTAAGTGCTGAAATTCTAGAAATGAGTATGCCTGGTTCCGGAAGTTGATCTACCACAGTATGATTTAGGAGACATTTACAAGATGATTTGAGAAGGATCTGTTGTTGGCCCTCCCCCATATACTTCTGTTTTATGCACTCAAGAAGGTTGAGCATTCTAGAAGGAAGGATTGGAACATTTTAAGAGTTCAGTGTGGATTGTAATCTATGTAAGTGATTGATTTGTGACACATTACTCTGGATGAACTACGTCTGTGCAGGGTAGTCATAGCAGCATGTAAATTATAAGAGTATATTGGGAGGAGGGTTTCTTCAACTCCTGTTCAATTAATCTAGAATAAAATACTGTTTTTGACAATGCATATGGATCCCTCCTGCGCATTGGGATGTGTGGGTTTTCCTGCTATATAAAAACAGGCCTTGTATAGTCTCTCGAATACACCCATACCAAAATTCCCAATAGGTGTGTTCAACAGATAACCAAAATCTTTATTTCAGTAGCCACTTAGGATTGCAGTGGTTGTGAATCATTGTCATTCTGATGGCTGCAATTGCAATGCAGACATACCACACCTAGGTGGATCAGCTAAATGTTGTATTTAAGTGATCTAAATTTTCTAAGTCTGGAATTGAGCATTTGTGTATTACGTTGATTCATGGACACAGATTCACAAAAAAAATGTCAGATCTCCTTTGACACATCTGTGCTGTGATAGTGTAATATAGTTGGCATCTGCATTCTTGATCATGACTGAACAATGCAAAAAAAAAACAAACCCTAAGGCGCGCAGCTCCATATTGAGTTTGGTTTAGCAACCATCTGGCACTAATGATGCTGGATAAATGAATAGATTTCCCAGTTTCAGTCATCATGAGGTATAGAAGTTTTGTAGGTCCTTTGGCCCCCTCATTTCTGTTGTGGGGTGTGGATCTTCCTGCTGATCTTTCAGAAAATGTGCAGAAAATCAAAGCAGCAGGACACATTCAACATTGCACAAGGTTCTGCACAACAAGAACATCTTCCTCGGTGTGTGTGCAATATTTTTTTTAAAGCATACGCACACAGGCAGTGGGGGGCCCACTCGTACAAGAACCTTAGGTGGTAATTTGTGTGATACTGTTTTTAGAGGCTACAGACAAGGTGTTGGGAATTTGAAAGGCGTCTGCTGAGATTCCTTGTGATGTCCTAAGGCAGGGCTTTTCAAACTGGGGTGTTGCGACACCCAGCCTGTGGACCCTGGCCCCTGCCCCCTTAAGGAGGCAGGGAGGAGGCAGCGGCGCGATCTCCAGAATTGCACAGCTCAAGGGGGCTGCAGGGGCTTGGGTACATGTACCCAAGCCCCTGCAGCCTCCCTGGGGTGCGGGGAGCCCGGCGCGACCTGCAGCAGGGCTCCCCACAGCAGTGAAAGTGGATGCAGAGCGATCGTGCCTCGCTTTAGCCCCCCTGAGCACTGCTGCCTTCCCCCACCCCTGCTGCCTCCCCCCTCCCTCCCACGCAAGAACTTAGTGGCTCTCAAACTCTTCCAGAGAGTTTGAGAACCACTGTCCTAAGGGGATGCAACTTGCAGATTGTGTGCAGCTGCACATGACCTGTAGATGTGCTGAATGTTTACTGTTATCCTGATGCTGATGGCCACTCCTGAATGAATGGACACACACCCATACACATACCTTACCTCTTAGTTATGTGGCAAAGGTTTGTAAAAAGACTGGCAAGAGTTCAGATTGTAGTCTGTGTTCTATTCCCCCGTTCTTGCAATGTGAAACCACAACATATTCACTATGTCTCAGGCAAAGAGGACTTTATCATTCACTGTACCTCACAGTCATCTCCCAGTTTACTTATTGCTTGGACCAAAGGTGGTGCTATAATTTTTATATTTATGTTTTTTGTTGGGTTTTATGTGGTTTTTTTTAATTTCTGTTTTGTTTTTTAAGCAAAGATGTAGTGTTCTGTTTAACTGAGAAGATTTTACCCATGGCATCAGACTTCTTAAAATTCATAAAAGACCTTTTGATTTAGTCATGTATGGTCAGTTTTAACATACATTTTTTTTAAGAGGGAGGGGTAAAGGATACTCTTCAAATGGTTGCAAATTATAAGATTTGATTTTGTTTTTGTTAATTTCCATTTGTTTACATGGTCTCTTCTATGTCCAATGGAAAAAAATAAAAGTTTTTGATCTTTTTAATTGTGTGCCATAAGTTTCTTCACAATCCAATTCCTGAATGCATCTGTTGTAAAACAGATGACATTTGTGGTACTGATGTGACCTTGTAGTCATACTGAAGGACAAAAAAGGATACATGATGCTAGCAATAAATATGGGAAATATGCCATTAAGAGGTAGGAAGGGTTTGCATATTTTCTTGACACCCCCCTCCCATGTTTTGCATAATTCACTTATTGCTGGGTTCACTCACACATCCATCCTTTGTTGCTGCTTCCTGATAATAACCTGGGTTTTGTCACATCTGATGCCAACTGATAAACCCAGTTCACTGCTATTTAGACATATTCAAAGCAAAGTAATCCTGTCCCAGCTGCAATATGGTGTTTGGTTGATGAATATGCGGCTCATTGTGCATTTCTCCAAACATGCATGCTTTCTGACCCAGAAGCAGGAGTGGTCTGCAATGATTCCAGAAGGATTGTGTTCATCCATTGTGGCAAAACAAAATACTGAAACATAAACTTATGCTACAATAAATTCACAAAATCCCCCACTGTTTTCCCCACTTCCTAAGAGTTCCACTTGCATATATACAAGGGAAAACCTGAAGAATGTTTGGAGAGGAGGACAAAACTAGCTTTGGTAGGCAATTTTTCTACACAAAAAAAACTAAGCATCTCCCTTGGCTCAAAATTGTGACTGCAGTCTCTCAAGGGGTTTCTTCTCATTAAGTAAATAGCAAGATTTTGTAGCATAAATGCATAACATGTAGTTGGTCCCTCTGGCCTTTAGTTTAGCCTAAAAGAGGTGATATAGCATCTTTTTTTTTTTAATGCATCATTTGGTCCTGAATGTGGTGTATCTATGTGTGTAAATACCAACAGCAAGATGCCCCAATCTGGATTGGATCTATGTGAAAGAGGAAGGGGGTTTAATCCATCTCTCCTGTTCTAGGTCTGATCTAGATTGGAGTCCCCTGCAGCTGCTATGTATCCAAGGAAGGAAACTGCCTATTGGTTAAACAGTGCCAGATTCTAGATGCCAACAACTAAACTGACCACTAGGTGGTGATGTGTCAACGTTAATCTTTCTGCTGCAGTTTTTCACTGGTTCCGTTCTCATAGGTTCTAATTTATTTCAACAAGGTTCTGAAGCATTAATATCAAAAGCTAATTTTACTTTTTCTTCTGCCACACACACACGCGCACATACTTGGGCAATCCTTAAAATGCCTAAACAATGAAGTAGTGGTCACTATGTGTGAAAGGCGAGTTAAGCAAATTCTCTTACTCAAAATTGCCATATGCAATACGAAGCTGCCTTGCTGAAGCTAAGCAAGCCCAAAATCAGTTGGTATTTGGACCGAAGGCTCCTGGGAGCCCTAGTTATGCTGCCATGGTCCTAAAACAGAAAAAGGATGGCATGTAGTCAAAGTCTTGGTTCCCCATAGCTCATCTTCCTGAGGAGTTGAGGTGGTGGAACCTGAGGTGCTCCTGATTCTGCGGGAGGGTAACTGCTTTTGAAATGAATGAGGGGAAATGAATCCCCAGGTGTATTGTTCAGCACTTGTCATTCATGAATGACTAGCATTTAGGGTGTGAGACTGCCAAATATAGTTGTCAATCCCTGGAGCGACTTTTTTAACCTCCAGGGTTGCAGTAGTGAAAGGACACTTCTGCCTTGATTGCCTGAATAGAACGTAGCCAGCTGGTCGCCACTGAACCCTTAGCAGCAAGACTCTCACAGGAATCCAGAGTACCCTGGAGGTGTCCATTGCACTTACACTATCGCCTTAAACCAAGCTTACTCCGAAGACTATCTACATTCAAAGGGACCTAACTTAGTAATAAGCGTGCATAGGAGTGCAGGCTTACAAGTTTAATAAGTGGAAATATCTTCACATAACTTCACAGACCCTCCGGTTTGTGGAGGTTGTCCTGCATGTTGTCCCTTTTAATAGTCAGTTTAACATCCCACACATGCACTTCCATGGGATACCTAAATCAACTTTATTCACAATCACAGTTATCCAATTGTCACACTGGATGTAATAGTCTTTTTTTATATATAAACAGAACACAAAACTTTTTTTCTTTTTAAATAAAGCAATCAGAAGATAAAATTTTCATTTCAATGACATTAAATCACATGAGCTCTGGATCCTACGTGCGAACACAGAGAAAATGAAACCAAATTCCAATTGTGTGCCTGCTCCCACTGCACCACTCCTCTCCCTTTTGAATGACTATCTCCTGCCTGCCTCTGCTAACCTCCTCAGGTTTGGTCTTCAAGAGGAACCCCAAGACTTTGTGGATGGAAATAGGTGCCTTCCTCTTACATTCTGCTCCCAAAGTGCTATCTTAGGCTACAGTTCTCTGTACATAAACAAAGGATATTGTGCAATGATTGGCTTCTGAATTTTACCTTGTATGTGCATAATGGGGGGAAGGAACCCAATACTGGTAAGGAGGGGGGGGAAAAGAAGAAAAATTTGTAGGGGGTGGTAATGGAGCTTGCATACATACGAATCCCTGAACAGCTCAGAGCTGATGGCAAAATAATGATGTATTTCACAGTTCAGATGCTGTGTGAATCTCTGCACCCATGGTCTGGTTTGCTGATAACTTGGGGAAAAAAACAAAACACCAATCCAATAAGGTTACTGCACATTAAAGCCTTTTTATGTGCTTCTGTTACACATCCACTGCCCATTTCTTCAACATGGGCTTGCTCTGTCTCTTTTCTCCCTCTTTCTAGCACGTATACAGTTAGAGTGTGCTGTCACTTCACCTCTACTGAGATTCTGTTACTAGAACCGATCAACTTTTGTGGAAAGGGGAGTTGAAAAGCCTACAGGCTAGAATGTTTTCATATCAAAACAAAATGGCTCCCTTTCATCAGAGTGTAATGTTTCCGGGATTCCTGTGAATGAGAAGTAAACTATAATAAAACACCTTTTCGCTTTGACTTGAAAGTGGTCCAGCCCATTAATTTTTCAGTATAATACTAAGAATAACAGCTGATAGCTCTAGTTACCAAAACATGAGCAGGATGAAGCAACAGGAATCCCAATGATCAGGGCTTTTCAAACTGGAGCATTGCAACTCCCCAGACACAGAGCCCTGGCCACTTCTCCTTGAGGGGCAGGGGGGAGGCAGCCACACGATCCCCAGGATCGCGTCGCTAAGGGGGCTGCAGGGACTGGGATGCACTCACCAGTCCCTGCAGCAGACTGTCGGGGGCTTAAAAAGCAGCTTAAAAAGTGAAAGCACAGCAATGGCGCTCCACTTCCGGTTTTGTTGAGGCAGGGCACAATCACTCCACTTTCACTTTATAAGCTGCAGATAGCCCTGCAGACACTCTTGCAGGGCTCCCTGCAACCCTGAAAGGCTGCTGCAGGGACTGGGGAGCGCATCCCAGTCCCTGCAGCCCCCTTAGTGATGCAATCCTGGGGATCATGTTGCTGCCTCCCTCCCCACTCCCACAAGAGCTTACTGTGGTTCAAAATCTCCCTGAGTGTTTGAAAACTGCTGCCAAAGATAAGAACATAAGAACAGCCCCACTGGAACAGCCCATCTAGTCCAGCTTCCTGTATCTCACAGCGGCCCACCAAATGCCCCAGGGAGCACACCAGATAACAAGAGACCAGCATCCTGGTGCCCTCCCTTGCACTGGCATTCTGACATAGCCCATTTCTAAAACCAAGAGGTTGCACATACACACCATGGCTTATAACCCGTAATGGATTTTTCCTCCAGAAACTTGTCCAATCCCCTTTTAAAGACATCCAGGCCAGATGCCGTCACCACATCCTGCGGCAAGAAGTTCCACAGACCAACCGCACACTGAGTAAAGAAATATTTTTTTTTGCCTGTCCTAACCTTCCCAACACTCAATTTTAGTGGATGTCCCCTGGTTCTGGTGTTATGTGAGAGTGTAAAGAGCATCTCGCTATCCACTTTATCCTTCCTGTGCATAATTTTGTATGTCTCAATCATGTCTCCCCTCAGGCATCTCTTTTCTAGACTGAAGAGGCCCAAGCACTGTAGCCTTTCCTCATAAGGAAGGTGCCCCAGCCCAGTAATCATGTTAGTCGCTCTCTTTTGCACCTTTTCCATTTCCACTATGTCCTTTTTGAGATGTGGTGACCAGAAGTGGACACAATACTCTAGGTGTGGCCTTACCATCGATTTGTACAACGGCATTATAATATTAGCTGTTTTGTTCTCAATAACGTTTCTAATGATCCCAAGCATAGAATTGGCCTTTCTTTACTGCCGCCGCACATTGGGTCGACACTTTCATCGACCTGTCCACCACCACCCCAAGATCTCTCTCCTGATCTGTCACAGACAGCTCAGAACCCATCAGCCTATATGTGTTGATTTTTTTTGCCCCAATGTGCATGACTTTACACTTACTTACATTGAAACGCATCTGCCATTTTGCTGCCCATTCTGCCAGTTTGGAGAGATCCTTCTGGAACTCCTCACAATCACTTCTGGTCTTCATCACTCGGAAAAGTTTGGTGTCATCTGCAAACTCTGCTACCTCATTGCTTACCTCTGTCTCCAGGTCATTTATGAAGAGGTTGAAAAGCACCGGTTCCAGGACAAATCCTTGGGGCACGCCGCGTTTCACCTCTCTCCATTGTGAAAATTGCCCATTGACACCCACTCTCTGTTTCCTGGACTTCAAACAGGTCTCAATCCAGGAGAGGACCTGCCCTCTAATTCCCTGACTGTGCAGTTTTTTCAGTAGCCTTTGGTGAGGGACCGTGTTGAATGCCTTCGGAAAGTCCAGATAGATAATGTCCACGGGTTCTCCCGCATCCACATACCTGTTGACCTTTTCAAATAATTCTAAAAGGTTTGTGAGGCAAGATTTAACCTTACAGAAGACATGCTGATTCTCCCTCAGCAAGGCCTGTTGGTCTATGTGTTTTGAGATCCTATCTTTGATGAGGCATTCCACCATCTTACCCGGTATAGATGTTAGGCTGACCGGCCTATAGTTTCCCGGGTCCCCCCCTTTCCCTTTTTAAAGTTTGGTATGACATTTGCTATCCTCCAATTCTCTGACACCGTGGCCATTTTGAGGGACAAGTTGCATATTTTAGTCAAGAGATCAGCAACTTCATTCTTTAATTCCTTAATAACTCTTGGGTGGACGCCATCAGGGCCCAGTGACTTATTGATCTTTATCAATGAGGTCTGAAACATCTTCTCTTTCAACTTCTGTCTGACTTAATTCCTTGGACAGGAGGGGCTGTTTGGGCAGCGGTATCTGCCCGAGGTCTTCTGCCGTGAAGACAGATGCAAAGAACTCAATATAATTTCTCTGCAATCTCTAAGTCTCCTTTTATCTCCCCTTTCCCTCCCTCACCATCCAGAGGGCCAACCGCTTCTCTGGCGGGTTTCCTGCTTCTAACATATGTGAAGAAGCTTTTATTATTCCCCTTAATGTTGCTGGCCATGCGTTCCTCATAGTCTCGCTTGGTCTCCCGTATCACATTCTTACATTTCTTTTGCTACAGTTTATGTTTCTTTTTATTCTCCTCATTAGGGCAAGACTTCCATTTACAGAAGGAAGCTTCCTTGCCCTTTACAGCCTCTCTAACTTGGCTCGTTAGCCATGCGGGCACCCTCCTGGATTTAGTGGAACTCTTCTTTCTTTGCGGTATACACCTCTGCTGGGCCTCTATTACTGTTGTTTTAAGCAGCCTCCATGCACTCTGGAGACTGGACTCTTTTTACCTTCCCTTTCAACCTCCTTCTAACCAGCCGCCTCATTTGAGGGAAGTCCGCTCGTCGGAAGTCAAGGTCCATGTACAAGATCCACTTTCTTAATTTAATACATCCGTAGAAATGGTTAAATTGCATAGGGCAGCAGTTCTCAAACTCTCCTTTGAGCTACTCTAAATCTTTGCAGGGGTGGGGGATAGCAGTGACATGATCCCCAGGATCATGCTGCTGCCAGTGACAAAGGGGCTTTTTCTTTACTTACCTCTGCCTGAGCAGGCCTCTGGTCATTGTTGGGAGCCCCACCAAGCCCTCGGCAGCATTACCCATACCTCAGAACAGGGAAAAATGTGGTTGTGATCCACTTCCAGGTTGCAATTGCGAAGCCCCTCTGTCCCTGGCAGCAGTGCAATTCTGGGGATCAGGTCACTGCCATCTCCCTGCCCCGCCCCTTCAGGGGACAGAGACAGGACTTCTCGAGCTGGTGGGTCACGACCCATCAGTTTGAGAACCACGGGCATAAGGAATTTTGTCTGATCAGGGCTTTTTTCCGCAAAAAAAAAGCTGGCTATATACAGAACAAGTGTGCAGCAAGGGTGCATATACAAATCCCTTTTTTGTCATTTTCCCCCCTTTAAGATCTCAATATCCAAAGCTGTACAGTGGAGCTCCGGTGCTCCACTGGCCATAGCCCATTGCCGGCCAGTACAAAGCTAGCACCAGCACTGAGGGGCGCAAATATGCCTGCATAGGATTGGGCCCCTAGTCTGCAATGATATTATTGTAGCCACTGTTGTACGTAGAAGGTAGCATGGCCATAGAAATTATGTCAAAAGGAATTTTAATAAACACATTTTCTGACCCAATATATGTTTCCCATGCACAACAGTAGTATCAACCATACAGAATTTTAACTATAAAAAATACCATTCCTAAGCAGCCTCAGATTGCTATTGCCTATGGAAAACTGGCCAATCTGGGAGGGAGTGCTCCCAAATACTTTCTCATAGTACAATACTTTCTAGAGCAGTGTTTCCCAAGCTGTGGGTCAGGACCCACCAGTAGGTCTTGAGCTGATTTTTGGTGGGTTGTGAAAAGTTTTTAAAAATGAAAAGAAAAAATTTGCCCAGTTTGCAGAAGAAAAATCACCCTTGCCCAGTTTGCAGAAGAAAAATCATCTGCTGGAATGCTAACCAGTAGTATGAAGTAATCTTTATTCCCTCAAATTTAAATGTCACATTTCTGATTTTCTCTAATAATTGGAGTGCTGTAGATCATGGATGAACTCAGTTTCATCCTATTAACTGGCCTGGAAGTCCCTCTTACTCTCCAGTTAACCTTCTGGATACCCTGAAATGACTGTAAAGGTTTGGGGGGGGACAGTTCTTAGGGAGTTTCTAGGGACTCCATTGCTAGAGAGTCTAGCAAATGACTATCACATACAGGCACTATACATAATTTATGTAACATGAGGTCTTTAGTAGCCTCAGAAGCACAAGATCCCAATTATTATTAATTAATATTCATTTATCATCATAAACAGAACACTGTATATACTTATGTATAAGTCAAAAATTATGCCCAAAATTGACTCTGGAAACCACGGTTCAACTTATGCATGAGTCAATACAGTGGGTGGAGCTTCTGAGAGCAGCTGCCTGGTGAGGTGGGGGAAGGGCTGGGCTGAGAAGCAGTATGGAGGGGCGGAGGAAAAATGGAGTACAGGCCCAGCCTATTTATACTTGGATTTTTTATACACGGATTTGACTCAACACGAATGACCCCTGCAAATGAGAAGGAATGTGCTGATCCCTGGAGAAGGGGAAAAATGCACCCCTTTAAAATCAGTTTAAAAAACTGAACAGTCCTTTAACAACAGCCTCCTTAATAAGAGAGAGAGGGCAGCTGGTTGACAATCCTTCTCTCTCCAGGCGACCTCTCCCTTTCTCCTGAGCATGTGAAAGGAAAGTGATCATTTTGCATTGGTGAAGGGAGGGGCTGAGTGAAGTGCCTTTGTAAGTGCTTGTAGGAGGACTTCTTAATGACTCTTATCTTACATCGCCAAGGTCAGCAAGGCTGTTTTTAAATCACCAGAGCAAAGAAACTTTGTTTTGTAAATTGATTTGCTATAGTGCATTTTTTTTGCCATTCACTTGAGTGCTTGGAATGGAACCCATGCAAATAATGAGGCTAACCTGTAATTCTATTACCAGTAATTATTCAGCGGTAGCAACAAAGAAAGGCAGCCATTTTAGCTTCTTCTCTAAACAGGAAGAGAAGGCACTTATGGAAATTGTATCATATAAGAAGGGCTGCTGCTATGGAAGTGCAACACTTCTCACAAAGCCTATAACTCCCATAAACACCGTTGTCTCCCTTCCTGTTGGAGCAGGTTTAATGGCTCAATTTTTTTTCCTTTTTGGCTTTTTGCTTCTGCCTCAGAACACTTCCTGGCAAGTAATTTTCAAAGAATTTCACATCCCCCTAAGTTTAACCCCCAGCTTACCCAAGGGTCATATAAATTCTGTGATTTTGGGCTCAAAACCTTCCCTCAACTTATCTGTGAGATCGACTTATATGCGAGTGTTTGCTGTGTTTCTTTCTGGCTCTCCTTTTCTTGGGCTAGTGGGTCACAATAGTTTGTCATTTTTAAACGTGAGTCACAGTGCTAAAAAGTTTGGGAAGCACTGTTCTAGAGAGATGGAAATACTGACTGGCAAAATGGAATGGATCTTATATAAACTTTGCAGCTGACATGCAGCCCTGATCCTCCTGATGTATACTTGGAAGTAAATCCTGAGTTCAGATGTATTTACTTCCACATTGATGTGCATACGATTGCAGTCTGAGGTTGCAATCCTATGCACACTTTCCTGGGAGTAGGCCCTATTGAATGCAATGGAACTTAGTTCCAAGTAGACAGGCATAGGATTGTGCCCTAAGGCTCTTACTCCCACTGATTTCTAATACTACACCATCAGGTGTCCACTTGCAATGGAATACATGCAGATGAATTTTTGGAACCTCTGTGGAAGATTCCAAATGCAGAGCAGCCTTGCCAGACCCGTTCAAAAAGTGTGATGATGCTCTAGTAGGGGAAGGGCTCTTCACTGGAGTGGTACAAATTATCTTCCACTTGTGAGGTATTGTGGCATGTTGAATGGCTGCCCTCTCTATAACATCTTGTCCTCTTAACTATTATACAACGAAATAAGATGATTACTTGGTTGCTTTTTAAACAAATGCACTCTGCATGGGCTTAACACAGAAAGCTGTCAGGTGCATGTTCGTGTTGAGATGTGGATTTGTTTAGAAAGCCCAGACATGGATGCTGCAAGCCAAAGCAAGATACAATAAACACCACTTTGGTAAGCGTCTATCTGCATGATAACCATGCAACCATGATAACATAGCCAAAGACTATGTAAACTGCTTTTGAGAACTTTTTTTTTCAATTGAAAAGCAGTATATAAATATTCTGTAATAGTAATATAATAGCCATGGGCAAAGTGCTTTAAAAGTCTCTGTGTTGCCTCCCAGCTAGTGTTAGGTTGGCATTTCAGAACCTGAACCCACTTCACAGTTGAGTCCCATGACCAGCTCTGCATGGGCTGAAGGAAGCAGGCTTTTCTCAAGGAAGCCAAACATGCCCAGATGGGGGTCATATGAGCAGGCCCCCAAAGAGGCATGTTTAGTTGAGATTTTTGCAACACATTGAGCAACATAGATGGCAAAGGGCAAGAGCTGGCATCTCTTAGGATTTGTACACCTAAAAGAATCATGGAGCAAAGCCGTAATACGAGACTGGGAGGAAAACAGTGATGCATCTCTTCTTCAGGACAAGATTTTGCTGTGTGTAGAAACCAGCCACTGCAATATCCTGTAACCCAGCCATTTTAAACCACTGTGCTGCACACACTGGTGTGCCTTGAATGGTCCACAGGTATGCCATAGGAATTTGGGGGATGGCCATTTATTAGTAGGGCCATTAGGGGATGTGAGCCCCCTACTGGCAGCACGGTGTGCCTTGCCAATTGTAACAAAAACAGATGGTGTGTCTTGACAATTTTATTATCTTGTCAGTGTGCTGTGAGGTGAAAAATCACTGCTGAAGCCTGTACACACTGGAGGGGCTTGGCACAGATGGAAGCATGCCAAGTATTTAGTTGCACATTCTGGAAGGGATTGGCCAGTCCAAGATTATTATCCAACTGAAAGTCTATCCTAAGAGATCCCATAGGCAGTTGCTTAATGTTTGGAGGAACTGGGTCCCTTAAAAACATCTTGCCCCAACTTCCTAATTCTAAGAATAGAATGCAGGGGTTTTTTTTTGCATCCTTGTCCTGATGTCAAAAACTGCATGCGTGGGGCAGTCCAATTGGAAACTTTGGGCTCTATGTGTTTGTTTCCCCTAACTAAAGAAGTTTCCCCCCTCCTCATTAATTCAACCTTCTTCTTACCTAGCACTGTGGCTTGTAGTTGTCTCCCAGAGACAGCTTATGCTGGGGAAGGTGAGAACTGTGGGTTTCACTCACCCATGGTGCTCTGCGGCATTTTGGAAATAGTTGGCACACTTAGAGCTGAATGCTGCTAGGGCTGCAGGTTTTGGTTAATTTGGAATTTGTCAAATTGAATTGAGAAAACAGTGGGCCAAGGAAGAATGAGGTCTTGTGCTTGTCCATGATGGTGCAATTGATTGCAGCAGTATTGAGGGAGACATCAAGAATTCCGTTACACCAGAGACATGTTCACAGTGATGGGACCAAAACCATTGTCTTTCACATGATGGGAGATGAGTGCATTTACCAATCCTTCATTAAAACTAACAAAAACAAGGTGAACAGCTTTTGAACCTGATTCACTTTCTTGATGGATAAATAGATCAAGCTCTGTATCGCACATTCAATTTGGCCAAGAGTTCTTTAGTTACCAGTCATGTTACTTTCCTTCAAAGCCAAGATGGATGTTCAATGTCATGATGATAAGTCTTTTTGTATGCGTATACTTTTTCTTATGGCTTCTCCAATGCACTCCATTGATTCCAGAAAGCAGGTGTGAAGGGCTCCTTTTGGCCATTGAAAGCAGTAGCCTGGTGCAAAAATAAAAGAAGAAATTGGGGGTGGAAAGGGGCAGGGCTGAGGGGAAAATGTAGTAGGCAGTGTCATGCTGTAGGAGAGGAGAGGTTATTAAGAGGGTGGGCTGGAAGCAGGCTAAAGAGGAAAGGATAAGAGAATGTGTAGAAAAGAGAACTAGAAGGCTGTCAGTGAGCAATGAGGCTCTGTGGGCAGCGCAGTGCAGATCCTTTTTTAGGTGAAGCATACGCCACCTACCTTGTTGGCGGGGCGGGGGGCAGCTGCCATTGATGTGCATTACAGCCATTAGGAAGACTGTCAGAGAGTCCTTGCCAGCCCAGCTGATGAGAAACATAGGAAAATATTTCCATGTGGGGCTATCCTACCCCCAAAGTGGTTTCAGTGCTTGAATGACTTGTTCCGTTTCTATTCTGCTTGGTTTTTCCGATGCTGAATGCTTTGAAAACTGCTAACATGCCCAAGCAAAACTGGGATGATTTTGCTTCCCTTCCTCATTTGCTTTTTGCAGTGTCCGGCTGAGAAAAAGGCAGGGAAGATGGCTGGGGGGCGGGGGAGGGAGAGGAAAAGGGGGGTGGCATGAGATCCAGCCTTTCTCTGTTGGGCCGCAACTCTTTGCTAGGCGTCAAAGAAAGGGGGATTCATTAGCCCTCGTATCTCTGGGGCTTGCCCACATGTAGCAAGGTTCAGAATGCGATACACATGGAAGGATGGGGAAACTGGCAATTAGAACCATTTCCAACCTACTCTGGTCTTCTCTGATTTCATAAGGAGACTCTCCTCAGCCCTACCCTTTCTGCCATGCTGCTCTAGGTGCTGCGATAGGTCTTGATTATGTCTTTGATGGCCCGTCTACAGATAGGGCAACAGGCATTGGCCATCTTCTTGAGTTTGAGCCCGCATGTATAGCATAGACACATATGTCCACAGGAGTAAATCACGGTGTCCACCATGTTTTCATAGCAGATGGTGCATTCATCATTCCAGGACCCTGAGATGGAGGGGGAAAGAGGGGACTCTGGCATGCTGACTGGAGAGTTTGGAGCAGTACCTGCAACACAAGAAAAGCTGTCAGTCTCTTGTCTGTAATCAATCCCACCATGAGAAATTAGAACAAGATTAGTAGGCTACGACACCAGATGCTAAGGATTAACACTGGAAGAAGTTTACCAGCATGTTCTGCTTGTGAAACTCTCTGAGAGATCTGACTTGAATCAATAAGAAAATGGAGCATGAGGTGGGCTGCTAATGTCCGATAATGGCAAGTTCAAAGGAACCGCCTTCAAGTTTTCTACAGAGATCAAGAATTGGAAACCATATTTTTAAAACCTCAATATTTATCTCGTTTGCCTGCATTTTGGTTTCCCCCATGACTGGATAGCCCACTGCAGGAGCTACATCAGTACCGTAGCTGGGGGAGGAGGAACAGTAAGTACTGCAGGCAACGCAATGCACTGTGTAAGAAGCTTCTCCTACCCACCAACAGAGCCATCCTGGGCACCAGTGGCAATGCACAGTGATACCGTTTGGTTTGGTGAGTGCTTGCGCACTGCTGCCTCTGCCCAGAATGGCTTATACAGTGTGCTCTGGCACTGGCAGAACTTACCATTTTGTCCCCCCTCTAGCTACTTCGACTGAGTGTTCTTCCACCATTTCCCCCCTGCTGTTTTCCCTGTAGCCAGCCTACCCCCCTTTCCAGTTCTATGTTCTACTCCTTCATTTCTCAGTCATTTTCCAGAATATTCCCAATTCCCTGGTGTCCTGAATCTTTGAAGCAGAATTAATTATGTCAGACAAAGGCACTCACTCAAGTTTGGGGGGGAAATTTTAGTGTCAAAATTTTGGTTTTTGATCTGAGCTCTCGAGTGGGATAAAAATGTAGCATAGTAATCATCTTTGACAAAAAGGAAAATGAATTTAGGAAGGGCTGATATAGGATATAGTATGAAGGCTGGTAAGGATGCAAGGTCGCGCAGATGTACTTACCACTGATGGAGCTGCCAAGCAGCCCAGAGCCACAGCTACTCAGAATGGGGTCGGAAACACCACTACAGAGGACAGAAGGTGAGTTTGGAGATGAGGTGGGTGAGCTCGGTGCAGATGGGCCCAGATGCTCAGCCATGAGAGTAGAACCTGCTCAAAGGAAGGAAAGTGGGGTTTAGTTTCATAAGCGTTCTCTCATTGCAATTGACACAGATGTTTGCTGCTAAGCAATCCTCTTGCAATGTGCAGCAAAGCATGTCTGGCAGCCAAATCTAGTATAGGGGTTAGTATGGGATAAAGACAGGTGAGATTTGGGTTCAAATCCCCACTCAACCTTGAAGCTCACAGAATGATCATGGCCATACGCCATCAATTAACCTTCAGTTCAGGCCAGTTCAGATTATCATTGTCACCCAGTTGCTAACTCATAATGAGTAACACAGTTTCCCCCAATGCAGGGCCTCCTGCCTCTGCATGAATGAGGGGGAAGGGTAGGATGTCTGGCTCAAGCCTGTGTGTGTGATTAAAATATAGTATAATAGTGAATTTTTGACATGAACTGGTCTAGGGAAGCTCCCAACAGTTTTTTGAGCCAGCCTATCAATGCTGTGAGGATAAATTGGTGTCCTATAATGATTTTAGAAGGAGACAGTAACGTTGAGGGGTGGTGGTGGCTGCCTCTATCCCACTCATGTCTACCCCTCTAAGTTTTCCTTCAAAGAAGCACAGTTTCCCATTCAACCAGCCCTGTGAGAACTGTTCTATAGTTCTGCTCTCATGGGGGGGGGGCAAGGGAGAAAGCTGATGCCTGCAAGAAGTAAACTAGTTTGTTCCGATCTTCTGAAATGGCAGAGTGAGAGCTGTCTGTCACAAAAGGCTTGTATAAAAACATATCTGTATTATATTTGCATCAATTACACATGCTGATTCATGTGACTCACTGTCACTTATTTCTGTTTACCTGGCAACTATCATCATGGCTTGAGCATCACATACAGTACGGGTGCCCAAACCCTGGCCCTGGGGCCACTTTTGGCCCTTGAGGACTCCCAATGCGGCCCTCAGGGAGCCCCCAGTCTCCAATGAGCCTCTGACCCCCAGAGACTTGCTGGAGCCCGCAGTGGCCTGACACAACTACTTTCAGTGGGGAGGGCGACTGTTTGACCTCTCACATGAGCTGTGGAATGAGGGCTCCCTCTATTGCTTGCTGTTTCACATATGTGATGCAGTATCGGCAGCAAAGGAAAGGCCAGCCTTGCTTTTTACAAGGCCTTTTATAGACCTTGAGCTATAGCAAGACCTTCATTCATTCATATAAGTTCATCTTTAATATATTCATTTATGTAAACTTATGTAAATTTATTCAAATTTTAAATGTAAATTCTTTTTTCCCCCGGCCCCCGACACAGTGTCAGAGAGATTATGTGGCCCTCCTGCCAAAAACTTTGGGCGCCCCTGATATACAGGAACCTTCTCTCCAAAGGTATATAAAATAGACTAAGAAAGGCTTTCAATGGAACTGGGAATTGCAGTGACAAAATGCAAGCAACTGAATGCCTTGCTGTTGGGAGGAGAAAGGCAGGGTGAAAACATTTTAAATAGATCAGAAATTGTTCATCTCTCCTAGTGGGAAGGTGTCCAAGTTCTCCTTGCCCAAGGAGCTTATCTAACAGAAGTTCAAAC
Organism: Tiliqua scincoides; assembly: GCF_035046505.1. Lineage (NCBI taxonomy): Eukaryota > Metazoa > Chordata > Lepidosauria > Squamata > Scincidae > Tiliqua > Tiliqua scincoides. The sequence goes on from NC_089823.1 coordinate 187,498,607, forward strand.
TCTGTGTAATGGAGCAGCTGTTCATGTGTCTATACCATTCACGTATAAAATGGGGGTCGGAATGTGTTTACATGAAAATAAAATAACAGGCTTCATGCATTGCATTAAAGATCCATCACAGTCAGCATTCTGCTTCTTGCAGATTGGGAAGTCCATGAAAAAACAGGGTACAAAAGCAAAGCCCATCCTCAGGAATGTTAATACAGTGCCACCTGCAGGACCCCAGGGGACAGTGTATTGTCCAGCTGGTAGATGACTCAGAGGCTACCTGCCTCACACCTTTACTCTTGCCCTCTTTAACCTGGGGTGTGTGTGTATCCCCCTACCTGGTTTTTCTTCCCCACTCCTCTCCTGCTCTTCCAACATGCAAGCAGCTTTCCCCATGAGCAATGCCACCCAGCATGGAGTCTGCCATACCATAAGGTTTTGCACACTCATGCGAAGGGAATAGCTGTAGGGAATTCCCTGCTCCAAAGTTTAGGGCTTGTATAGCCAACAACTGAGCATGTGCTCGTGAACTATTAAGTGAAGTATTATTCACTGAAACCTTTTCACTGCCTCTGCTCCTGTTTTACTGTTAGCAGCAAAGTATTGTGGGTTGGTGGGGAGCAGTCCAAAAAAGGGTCTTCTGCCCTATGACATTGCTTGATTTTAGACTGCTTTTCCCAGTACACAGAAGGATGGTGACTTGGCTGAATGTGATACTGCTTTCATTGTGGAGATAAGGGGAGGTAGTATGGTTGAAACTGACAAAACTGTGTGTTACTTTTTCTCACACTGCCTCACTTGTAGAAGCAGTTCTAATTTAACTGGTACTTGAAATTATTTTCTGCTCCTGTCCTTTCCCTCTTCACTGTTGAATATCAGCAGCAGCCTCTTTAATTGATTCCAGAAGTTGTTTCCTCATCACTTCCCACCCTTTATCCATTTGTCACATCTCATTTGTAAAAGCCTATTTTGCCAAAGTGCAATAGTGCTAATGAGAATTCATGGCTGCTTTCAAAAAAAAATGTAAATGTACAACTTATTTTTTAAAAACACAGCTGTGGCACTAACATGTAAATGTAATGGTGAAGGTGTGTGCTGGTAGGGAAGTGAAGAGACATGAAATAAAATATCACTGTACACACCAAAACTATGCCTTTTAAAAAAAAAAAGGCAAGAGTAGCACAAATTCCATTCTTTAAAAAAGTTTGGATTTTTGGGTGTGGCAATTCTACCTGGAAGCATCTCAAGATACCTTCTTGTAGTCTGTGCTCCAGAAATGAGCCTTAGAACAAGCTCAGACTTTAGGATAAATTAAACTCTATTTTTCTTGGGTTAGCAACGTACAGCTTCTTCATGCTGATTTTACTATGTATTTGGTAGCGGTGGGGATGCAATAAAATGAGTAATTCTTCTAAATGCCAAAATCAGCAAGAACAATGTTCTGAGAAAAGGCAACTGTTACTAATGGACTGTTACTCAACATCAAATTTTGGCTGATCATGGCGATCCTGGGCTATTTTATTCTGGCAGCCAGTACTGTTCAGTTTTTGTGTTAACTGATTACCATCAGTTCAATAATAGGAGGGGAAACAATAGCTTCTGGCTCAAAAAACGAGTGGGGATGACTATTCCCAAGCAAGGCCACAGGCAGGCTTTGTTTTCATTTGAAGGAAAGTGTTGATCTACGCTAGATAATGCCATTTCCATGAATCCTGCATGGCCTCAGATTGAAAAGAAATAAAACCATCTCTCATCCAGGCCATTGCCCAATATGGTTTGGTGCATGCTGCTTCAATGTCAGCAATAAGCAGGCAAAAGGTTTCTTTTAAACAGGCAATTTGCAGATTCCTGTGGCTAATGATGACTCTGCTGCGGAGGGCCCACAACTCAGTGGAGCACATTTTTTGCATGAATAACATAACAGGTTCTGGCATCTCTAATCTGTTGGCAGGGCTAGGCAAGCCTGCTGCCTGAACCTCTGCTCTACCCCCCCCCCCCAACCATGTGTCTCCTCATGATCAGTAGACCTTGTGGTGGGAGTGGCAGAGGACATGAAGGGGATTGAAAATCGGGTAGCACCTTCTAAGATTAGAGCTGCCTCTACCACATTTTCAGAAATTCCCTCCTTTCCCTGTAGTATTCCATACACTACTGCATTTTCTTCTAGCAACTCTCAAGAAAAGTTTTGGATGAGGGGGACATTGAGGGAGCAACTTAGGGGAAGCTGCCTCTGTGATCTTCCATATGCTTGTGATTCTTTGAAACAGAAGACACTGTCCTTGTTTAACACTAGATTTTGCTACTCTTAATTCTAGCTTCTTTTTCTGTAAGCTGAACAATATTCAAAATGTACACAATTGAAAATAACTAACATTAGTTTTTCTTCTTAATTGCATAGGTATGATTTGCATTCATGCAGTTTGCCTCTGGGGGAAAAAAAGAGAATTACTATTTGGCAATGTAAACACAGGCTTGTTGTCATGCATTGGGCAGCAAATGCATGTTTACTAGGTTCAATGGCCGGGACATTACTCCCCCAGTAAATGAGCAGAGGACTGCAGCCTGAGCAGTTTTCAATCCAACTTCCAGGACTACTTATGTCTGAAACCATGCATTTGACCAATGCGCCAGCCTAGCTGGGCTCCAGTATTGGCTGAAGTGGAACCATTTCTGGAATGAAATCAGCATCTGCCATATTATGTCAGCAATAAATGGGGGCTTCAGGAGGTATGTGAGGTCTACTGCTGCGTCCTTTCCCTTTGGAGGCCAAAGGCAGGTGGGGCAGCAGGCCAGTCCATCAGGCAGGCTGAGATGTCACCTTTGCATGCCTGTGTGGGCCCAAAACAGAAGGATTACTGTTTTCATCTACCCATTTCCACAGCAGAGGCCATCAGGTACATGCAGTGGGAGTGTAATGCAGCTCATCAGGCCAGCTGTAGGCTGTGCTAAATTGCAGATTTGCACATTTGGTGGCCTTCCACCACAAGGATGGGTGGGTGGGCATGTTTTAACTAATTCTTGCTGCATTCAAGCTCTTTAGGCATGTGCAAAGAAGCCCATCCAAGATGAGTTACATTGTGAATGCCCAGAGTGAACAATAGAAGTCACTGTGGCTTCTACACTCTAAGCCAGAGTTTGAGGGAAGAGCTCAGTTGGTACTCTCCCAAACTTATATAAAGCAGGACTGGGCAGGAAAGACAGGACTGTGAGTTCAGGGCAAGCTCTAGTGCTGTAGTTCCTTCTTCCATTTCCCTGGGCACCCGGCTCATTGCTTTTAGACCGCCTTGAGCTACTTTCTGCCTCATCACCTCTGTTTTCCTCTCTCCACATCAACATTATGGGGTGGTCTGTTATGATCCTATACATAGCGCTGCGTAAACTATTTGCCCCAGTGACAGTTATCTGAATGTTCTGGAGGTTGCCCGCTCTGTTCCCCCACCACCACCAACAGCTCAGATGAAGGGCATTGTATTGTATATTGTAAACACTGTAGCAAAGGAACAGACCTCATCACAGTTAATATACACACAACAAAGAGGGAGACATTAAACAGCAGCCACAAAGTGTACAAAACAAAAGGCTTCCTCTCATATGTTTGGCCTAAATGAGGCTTCATCAGTAGGGAATAGCATGTGTTGCTTCCCTGGGCATGAGAACATCTATAGTGTCTCATATGAAATATCTTTTCCCCACAGATTTAGCATTGCAGCAAACATAAAAAGTGTGAAGGGGAAACATGCGTATTCAATTATGTAGCTCAGTACTACTCATGCCTCTAATCTAAGTAATCTTGCATGTCCGTAGGTCCCACCTACTGAGTGCTCTCTCTCTCTCTCTCCTCTGTATAAAGCATACATGCCACTGAATTATCCACGTCCTGCATTAGTGAAAAATGTTGTAGAAGCACCTTGGCATCAATAGCTGCTACACCTTTTATTTGGTTGGCTTTATCTATAGCAGACATGAATGTATGAAGGTATGCCTGAACAGCACACTGTAAGATCCAATGAACTTATCTGGGACATTTATCTGGCTAGGAGATAAGGACAATCAGCAAATCAAGACAGGTTAGTGCCCTGTTGAGAGGTTATCTCACTTCCCTCCTTGTGCACAAGAACTGATTGTTCACACACCAAAAAAGCCCATCTACCTGTGCTGTAACTGCTACTACATAAAAATTAAGGTACTGTAATGGGTGGAGGGGGCACTATTTATATAGGCCCTACATTATAGGGTCCCCCTATATCTGTGGTTTCGATATCTCCCCTCCCCGGACTAGAACCCCCCACAGATAGAAGGGGGATGCCTGTATGCAGATATTTTCTAGGAAGCTCAGACTTAACTATGGTACCACCACAGGTTGAAAGACAGCATTCAGAAAGTATTATGAACACTGAAGAATGCAAGTTTTTTTATATGTTAACTTGTTTTGAATAATTGCTTCTGGCAGAACCTGTTCTAAAAAAATGTTCGAATACTACAAACAATTGAATACCACAAGACTATCTACGCTCTGTTCCCAAAGAATTTCAGATCAATTCTGCCCTGTCCTGGGAAGAATGTGAATCTAAATAGATAGGTTTGGCTGCTGTAAATTATAAACAGTTGTAATCTAATATATCAATCTAATACAAATCTAAAAACAAATCTAATACATTAGTTTTAAAAAAGCACACAAATCAAAATATTAATTCCAAAAATACTGATGCCAATAATACTAATATTAATGCACATGATCATAGAAGTCTTAGGATCAAGGCCTTCTCTGTAGAGGCAGCTGAAGAGGAAAAATCTACTACCTTTAGACTCCCTAAATAGCCTCTGTGCTTTTGAAATCTACTGCATATTTTGCTAGAAACACAAAGCTGGCTGTTTAGTCTATTCTGTCACTCCTGTAAGTAGCCAGAAATACTAACTCATTCCAGCATTTGTGCAAGAAATAGGTAAGCTTTATTTAACCTGACAGGCACATCATAATTCTGAGAGGATGGTACATTATCCAGTTTATTCAGTACAGCCAAGCAAAGGCATGATAAGATATGGGAACTTATATCATTTATTATACTTACATGCCATTTCATCTAGAGCTGTTTTATTATTCTGCTGATGAATACTATTAATTTCCACTCTCTCAGAGGTAGAGAACATAAAGTTTATATGCAACATGAGAGTTCCTTGGCCATAACTTTACATTATATTTTTGTTTATCATACTCAATCTGCCCGAGTCAGAAGTCATGGCTTGTTGTTTTTCTTCTCCCTTGTAACTGCCAAACAGTTGGCAGCTGGACAAAGCACCTGCGTTTCTTTTCCCTCACAAACTAGGATGAAGTTGTAGGGACTCCAGAAGCTCCTTCATGCATGGATTCCTGAATGAATCATGAGGCATGATGTGGGGCTCTTACCCACATTTGCAGCAGAAGCCTCTTGCAGAGGGTCAGTCTGTGCACAAGTTGCCCCTTCTTGATTACAGTAAAAGGACATCTGCACATGTAAATAGTCTTCCACCTATGTAAATAATACAGATGGAGATGCACATTTAGGTTTGCATCCTCATCTTTTCTTTCGTGATGCTTAGACACACTCCAATAAACTGACTGGATGGACCTTTAGATGCACACTGGGATGGTGCAGCCCTAACCAAAGCCATCAGTTGCTACACCTGACCAGCTGCCTATGACTACAGCTAAAGTGGAGCCATACTCTCTGAGCTGCTGTCATCAAAGGGAAAAAGAACATCTAGACTCCAACATAATCAGGAACAAGGAAGAGAGTGACTGAGAACAATTTCACCTCCAAAATAGAGCAAGTAAAGTCATTATTACCTTAAAACCTGCAAGACTAATTTATTTTTGGCTCAGTCCTACCTAAACTGTGCACCAGTGAAATGCACATTCCACTGGCACAGGCTATCACAAAGCAGCCATAAAGCACTTTGTGGCAGCTTAAGTTGCCAGCATGAAGGCCAGAGTCTTCCCACGCATACTCGCAGAACAACAGTGACCTGCTAATGGAGGTAAGCGCCGCAGGGGGTGGGTCAGGGCAGGGAGGGCTCAGGTGGGCAGAACCAGGTAGATCAGGCCCAGAGGGGGTGGGATTGGCTCCACACTGAATCTCAACCCCCTTTCCAGGCCTTTAGATGGCACAGATTAACTCAGACTTGCGCCAGTAAAAAGAAAAAACAGTGAGACGAGAACCCCCAAAGAGTATTGTCTGCCTGATTCTCTCATAACAATCTGTAAGAACTATAGAAGGGCAAATACCAATTTATACTAATCTCGCTTTTAAATGATGCTAAAAATGGCAATCCACACTTAAGGGCACTATGTAATGTCAGCGCACAGCCTTTTAGCAACTGTAGATTCAGTCCCCCAGGGAACTGATTACATATTATCATCACTAAGGTATGAGTGGGGGGGGGGATGAACTAGAGGCTGACTGATAGGCTCACCCAGTATTTAACACCACTAACGCCTTTCCAACAGACACTGAAGGCGTTTACTATTGTTTTAAAATTTAAACATATACCAGAAACCCAAAAGAAGCTGCTCTCACATAGATTTCTGCTGAAGCGCTGAAGTGTCATCAGCCCTGCAGATTGCTGGATCCTTTAGGCAGGGAATTGCCTCAGAATATTGGCCTGCTAAATGTCTGTCTCTTTAATGAGTCCCGTTTTCCATAACACAAAATTAAAAACATGGCTCATAAAACTCAGGGGGCCCCCAGAGCAACTGTTAGTTAACCGAAGAGACCCATTAGGCGCATTTATGTGCAGTCATGGTACACATATGCCAAGCTTCCCTTGGAGTGGCTTCCTTGGAGACTGCTGATGATGGTCTGTTTCCAAGCCAACACATTGGCTTGCCACCTTGAAGAAGGTTGAATTTTGAAAGAGAACAAGTCTGCCTAGGTAATTTAAACATGTCGTATTATAGTCATTAATCTATAGCAGTAGTCGCCAAGCTCAGGACCACTGTCCATCAAAAAAGTGGCCTCTGTTCAGACCAGAGCCTACAATTCTCTGTGTGGTGTGAATTCTCAGTAGATCTCGGCACTGGGATGCTCTCGGCAGTCATGTCTGTTGCCTGGTGTCCCAGAAGGCTGTGCCGTAGGATGTCCAGGCAGACGTAACTGCCCAAAGTATCCAGGTGCCAAGATCTATCGAGAATACATGAGGCGTGGAGGCAGAATGGTAAGTAATGCTCACATAGTGGAGGGTTTTCCCCAAACCCCCTATCTGGCCACTGGGCTGGAGTTTGGAAAGTCCTATCTATAGCATTAAAGACCCACTGAAATTTGCCCAGCTGTTCCCAAGAATGAATATATTCTAAAACAGAGAATGCAGTGTGCAATCTGAGCTTCCTCAAAACACTAGAATTTGGTCAGGAAGAAAGATTTTTTGCATGTTAACAAAGCGGCTTCCTTTTCTCTCAGCAACATCCCACCATGTCATGGACCTTTTTTCTTTCATTTTTTTCCTAATTCTTACCATCACTCGGCAGAAAGAATATCTCCCTCCTCCTACTATTATGGAAGAGATGCAGGATACCATGCAGCTGGCTCTAGACTGAGGCTAACACTAGGGCCAAACTAGTTCATGGTTTCTTTTGTCCAGGTACAAAGGAGGGGGCACCAATCCAAAATGGGACTGGTTTGGTGTGTGGTGTCCCAAAATGGGACTAAGTGGGTGTTTTGTTTTTTTTAAAAAACACCTGATGCCCTTGCATTGTATTCCTGCCAAAATCCCATGTGGCTATTGCTTGATAGTGCCATTTTACCTTGGGGGAGGAGGGGTGTCAGCAGGAAAATGGCACAGTGCTAAAGTACTAAAAAAACCTCACCAGCCTTGCAGTCCTAATCGACATTCCACCCTTTGTCCCCCATTCCCCTGGCTCTCCTGCAAGCTAGAGAAAAAACCAAGACAGAGACTATGGTGTGTTTAACATCTCATCTAACCTGATCCCTAAGTCATGGCCACAAATACCCTAAGATGATAAGGTAAACTGTTTGGTTGTTTCGTATGTAATTAAAATAGATAAAATAACAGAGAGATAATTGACCTTCCTTAGGCTAGACCTGCAAGTGATCTACTCAGTTTCTCTAAGTGATATCCCTACAGCCTAAAATAAATGTCTAGAGAGCCAATAATCTAAGTGATGTCTCAAACCTTTCAGAGAAGTAGCCATGTTAGGGCCCAATCCTATCCAATGTTCCAGTGCTGGTGCAGCTGTGCCAGTGGGGTGTGTACTGCATCCTATGTTCCGGAGGTCTCCTCAAGAAATGGGAACATTTGCTGCCTTATCTCAAAGCTGCACTGCTGCTGCACCAGTGCTGGAAAGTTGGATAAGATTGGGCCCTTAGTCTATTAGAGCAAAGAAACAAGAAGAGGTCTTGTGATGCCCTTAAAGAGCAATGCATGTATTGTAGCATATGCTTTTGTGAACTAGAGCCCCCTTCATCAGATGAAGTGTAAGATGATGCTCCTGACATGGCTGGAAGTCATGGTCTCAAACTGAATTAAACTCTGGCTTTTTTACTCTGCCAACTTGATGAAGTGATCTGTTATGTTTCACAGTAGTGCACTAGAACACATCTACCTTTGCATTCAAGTTAACTCCCATTATCAAAACAGAGCAAATAATTTATGGAATTTGTCCATTGGACAACCTTGGAAGCAATCCATTAGCATAAACGTTTATAACTGTATGTTTAACAACACAGACAATATACAGGTTTACTCAGCAGTAAGTCCCATCATGTCCAGTGGGATATGTGTATAGGATTGCAGCCTAAATTATATCCTAAACTGCATGGCTGAATTATTTAAACATCTTAACAACACAGGAACACAAGGAAAAGTTTAGATTGCTTGCTCTAAATGGAGTCCATCATACTTCTCAGTTCAGGCTGTCCCTCAATACTGCATGTGTAAGATACCAATGCTATATAATACCATGTTTGTATTTGGACTGAAGAATGATTGCACACATTGCCTAAATGAAAAAAGTGATCAGCTATGCTATTTTGTTTCCATCTTTTGCACTTCACATAGTAGGAAAAAAAAGGGTAGACAAATACCTCCTGCCAAAAAGAGCCTACTTCCTTGTTGGTAGAGCATCATAGCAATAACATCGGGCACACTTGGCTGCAATTACAGCTACTGCACATGCAAACATGGTTTTTGTATCCCCCCACCTCCAGCATGCAGTGCATATAAGACAGAATTTGCTTCAGAATGTACCTTCCTTTGTCCCGAGTCCCATTTCCTGGTTCTCTTCACTTACACAAATAATGTTTTGCATGTTGGAAGTTATGAAACAAGAGACAAACATACCCAAAATACGAATTTGCATCACTGCTCCATGTAAACCAAAGAAAATCCACAGTGGCTGGGAACAGTCCACGCAGACCTGCATGCCAGCACTTGCCCCGTTGTGGCTCAAATGCAGTTCACCTTCTGAATTCACCATGAATCCCAGAATGTCTCCGCTCTGGAGAGGTACCAGCACTCTACAAACTGCCCAGAATTCTTTTCTATCAACTAAAGACTCTGGGTTGTAAGGGAGGTCACTGGGCCTCAGGGTGCTTGGATCACAAGTAGTCACCCCATAAGAGAGTGTCCCAGTACGTGAGGTGTTGGATTTATTAATTTTGACAAATATAGTCTCGTTGATTCTAAGGGGCCTGCTGGTGAAAACCAAAGTTCTCTCTTCCCGAGCATGTTCTAGACGGGCCACGGTCTGGTCATCCAGAATTTTAATATGGGCTCCCCTGAGCTGATGGAAGCGGAGGTCACTTTCCAGCTGGGATGGGAGAAGGTGGGAATGTTGAGAGTTGAGGGAGTTCTGAGGGATAGGACACATGGCAGCCATGACATGAAAGCTCTCCTCCTGTAGGTTGAGGTCGCAAAGGCTCACAGAGAGCCGGGTGTCCTCGGTCTCCCTGCGCAATGAGGGCCGGCGAATAGCCGTGAAAGATCTCGGACGGAGGCAATCAGGAGGAATAATTTCACTGTCTGCAAATCAGAACAAGAGAAAGAAAAAAATCACCCAATTATCATTCAAGCATCTAGGATATTATATCAATTGCTGTGAGTACCACAAGGTATTGCTACAACAAATACATCCTCAGTTTACAACAATAAAGCTGTTTTCACTCAACTCAATTCCCAGTGAAATTAGCTCGGTAAATCTTTCAAGCTCTGTTTCAGACAGACATTGAGTTGGTCTCAAGAACTAGCTGTGGGAGGCAAGGCTTGGAGAAGGGAAGCAGATGGCAAATAAGCAAGATCCAGCATGAAGCCACTGATGAATAGCCACAGAGAAAGTTATGTTCTGTCTTCAGCTAGAATAATTTATATGGCACGGTAGCTGAGCAGAAATTTGAATTTAGCAACAAGATTTTAAGACTTGCAAATAACCCACCGTATACATGTCCAAACATCTGCTGTCTCCTGATTGTGTGCAAAAGTTGTGTTCACAAAGTGATCTTGCAAATGCATATGCAAAACTAGAGTTGTGGTTCTAATCCCATTTAGAGGAGGGGAAAAGATGTCTAGTTTATTAGTGGCTGTTTATGGACTGAAGGGACTCTGCTGCTTCTTATTTCGTATTTTTACAGTATATTACTGAATTTTTCGGATGGTTTGTGGATTTCTTTTTATTAGTGCTGTAATAAATTTTGGGGTGACAAAGCATGTGCCTCATGAATTTTAAAAATATATAAGTAAGCATCCCAAACTAACAGCCCAGTCCTAATGAAAATCCTGTGCTGCAATCCAGTAGGAGTGGTACTGCCCCCACCACATCCTGTGTGGGACTAGAGACTGCTGAAGGTTTCCTCATTATGTTTGCGACAGCACATGTTCCTGTTCTGCTGGCACTAGCCAGCAAAGGATTGGGCCATTAATCAGAAAAACAATAACCACAGTTCTGTACAAATTAGATATAAGTAATTACCACTGAGAGCAAGGGAATGGGACAGTCATACAACAAACTAATTAGAAATCTCACTGAATGATATTAATAGGACTTTAGCTTTAGCTGGATTAAATCCAGTGTATTTTTAGAACACACATGAAAGTATGTCTTTTCTATCTGTTGTGCATCTTAGTGCACAAACACAGTGACATGGAATCATTTCATTCCCTGAATTCTATGGTATGTTCCTTTTGCAGGAACATCTGTTGAAACAAAAGCCATGGTTTCTCATTGTTGTTGTTCCAGTGTGATCTTGATACAGCACATATCATCTAAAACAGTGTTTCTCAAACTGTGGGTTGGGACCCACTAGGTGGATCGCGAGACAATTTCAGGTGGGTCCCCATTCATTTCAATATTTTATTTTTAATATATTAGACTTGATGCTACCATGATATGTGACTGCATTTGGGGAAATGTTATAGACCTGTACTTTTAACAAACTACTATGTATATTCTTTCAACAATGATAGTAAAGGAAACTTACTCCTGGGTAACTGTGGGTAGGATTGCAGCCTAGGATAGTTAAAAATTTTCCTGCTTGATGATGTCACTTCCGGTCATGACATCAATTCCGGTGGGTTCTGACAGATTCTCATTCTAAAAAGTGGGTCCCGGTGCTAAATGTGTGAGAACCACTGATCTAAAACCTAGACATTTTTATATGCCTCCATAATGCTAAGTGCAGAAGCAGATAAGTCCATGTCCTGTAGCACCCGAGTGTACACAATCATGAGCTAAATTTTCTATTCTTATACAGTGCTACCATACATCAGTCCTATACACAACACATATTTCTCAGCATAACACAAGGTGACCAATACATGATTAAAAGAACTCATAGTCACTACTGCTCATTTTTATTTATGAGTGTCTTGACTATAGGTCATTTTAGCCACTTTAGAGCACAGGAAAAGCCCTGCTGGATCAAGACAAAGGCCCATCAAGTCTGTTTCCCCAGCCGCCACTGGGCAGTTCACAAAGCTAGATTGAAAGGCATACTTCTTTCCCACCATTGCTCCCTTATAACCAATATTCAGAGGATACTTTCTCTATACAGTGACTCTTTGGATTGACCATATACTGAATAATGCAACCTTCCAAGAGAATAAATGATCACCAATAGTTTTAAGGTCACACTATTAGGTGGATCTTGCACTGCTTTGGGTTACTGTCACACTGTTTATTAGGCTACCCCAATAAACTCCATCTGGTTTAGCTGTAATAAACCTCTTGTTTTAAAGCTCAATATTACATATACACAACAGGGACCAAATGTGTGCACCTGTGGGCCAGGTAAAAACTTAATCTGAGCCCTTCCACTTTTGTGACATTGCTTTCTTTATGTGACTAATTGAAGGTGCCCATATTTTTTTTGAGTCTATTCCCATTCAGTCTATCTCCTTCTTGCAGAGCTTCACAATGTAGTCAAAAGAAGGTTTAATGGGGGAAAGGACCAGAATAACATTCTTCAAAGGAAACCTTTTGAGGCTTAAATAAGAAATCAAATCATACTTTTCAATTTGGATCTATTATTCAACAGTATTCCTGCTCCTCTGATGTTTTTGTCTAATAAATTAGATTCATATAACCATTAAAACTATTATCACCAAGTCTCTAAACATTTGCACAATATGCAAGCAGATATAATATTACATCCCCTACTTCAGCTGCACGTAATTCATCTCAGAAATGATACAGCAGAATTACATTATTTCCAGCTGTTCTTCTTAGAAATATACTTTGGCATACAAGCCTCCCACCATACAGTAAAACCTCCTATAACACAGTGGATATGTGCCTAGAAAACAGAATGCTGCGTAAAGCTATAAAACGTAATTAGAACACTGATCTAACATAGATGTGTTTACAGTTCTGAGCAAACCACTGCCTAGACTGAAACCTGCTACGTAATTGACCACTGCTGCTGTCACTTCTTTGGCATGACAGCTCCCATAGTATGAGCGACTCCCAGGAGGATGAACCAAGCTGTGAGATATCCTTGGGAACTACAGGCTTCTTGATGAAGAAGTCATCTAGAACACTGGATCTCAAACTCTCCTGGAATTTTAGTCAGAAAGTAAGTCTTTGCTGGGACATGGAGAAAGGCAGTGATGCGATCCTTAGGATCGCACCACTGTGGGGGAAGAGGGTTTGTTTTTTTTTAAACGTAATTTAACTGCTGCTGGGGTCCAGGGGTTTGGGGAGCCCCACAGAACCCACTGCAGGGCTCCCCGCAGCTTGTATAAAGTAAAAAAGCGGCAGTTGCAACCCGGAAGTGGGTTGCAATCTTTTTTTACTTTTTACAAGACACAGGGAGCCCTGCAGGGGGCTCCGAGGGGCTTCCTGCACCCCTGGACCCTGGCAGCAGGTAAATTATGTTTAAAAATTCCCCTCTTTCTCCACAGGGGTGTGATCCTGAGGACTGTGTCGCTGCCTTCCCCCTGCCCCCACTCCTTAAAGGAGTGGTTCTCCAGCTGGTGGTTGCAACCCATCAGTTTGAAAACCACTGCTCTAGAGAAAAATTGTCTTGCTACTGTTTCCTCTCTGAAAGCACGATGTGGTAGCAAGTGATTGGCCCTGTGCTTCTCTCGCTGAAACAGTTCTAACCAGAATATACAGCCTCTGTTGGCTCTGTTGACTCTTTCTCTCGATACCGAGCTAAACAAGCGCATCGGTAAAGCAGCTACCACGTTTTCCAGACTCACAAAGAGAGTCTGGTCCAACAAGAAGCTGACAGAACATACCAAGATCCAGGTCTACAGAGCTTGCGTCCTGAGTACACTTCTGTACTGCAGCGAGTCATGGACTCTTCGCTCACAACAGGAGAGGAAACTGAGCGCTTTCCACATGCGCTGCCTCCGACGCATCCTCGGCATCACCTGGCAGGACAAAGTTCCAAACAACACAGTCCTGGAACGTGCTGGAATCCCTAGCATGTATTCACTGCTGAAACAGAGACGGCTTGGTCATGTCGTGAGAATGGATGATGGCCGGATCCCAAAGGATCTCCTCTATGGAGAACTCGTGCAAGGAAAGCGCCCTACAGGTAGACCACAGCTGCGATACAAGGACATCTGCAAGAGGGATCTGAAGGCCTTAGGGATGGACCTCAACAAGTGGGAAACCCTGGCCTCTGGCCGCTTGGAGGCAGGCTGTGCAGCATGGCCTTTCCCAGTTTGAAGAGACACTTTGCCAACAGTCTGAGGCTAAGAGACAAAGAAGGAAGGCCCCTAGCCAGGGAGACAGACCAGGGACAGACTGCACTTGCTCCCGGTGTGGAAGGGATTGTCACTCCCGGATTGGCCTTTTCAGCCACACTAGACGCTGTGCCAGAACCACCTTTCAGAGCGCGATACCATAGTCTTTCGAGACTGAAGGTTGCCAATACAAATGTTGGCTAAATGCATAGTGCAAACAGCTGTACCTTTCCACACACATCTTTGAATAGTTTATGGTTTTTAACTTTTTCTTTTTTATAATTCTGTAAGCATTACACTCCGGAGAGTTATAACAAAACAGTGTTATAGGAGGTATTCCTAATACTTGATCCTCTGAATAATCCTGTGAGGTAAGCTAGGTCAAGAGATAGCAATCAGTTCAAGTTCACCCAGTGAACTTCACAGCTAAGCAGAGATATGAACTCAAGTGTTCCTGGTCCTACTCCTATACTCTAACCACTACACAACACTATGTTCTTCAAAGATATATACTTAAGAAGCGACGAAGTCTGCACACACAAAAACTCTCACATTCTGCAAGATGATGGTCAAATAAAGGGTCCTGGTATATAAAAATGTGCTACAGTTCAAGTGTCCTTTAGGCTTGTTTTCTTAAAAAGCCCACCATGCCTGGCAAATACCTTTTGCAACTGAGGAAAGCATTTATATATATGTTGGCAACCTTCAGTCTCGAAAGACTATGGTATCGCGCTCTGAATGGTGGTTCTGGCACAGCGTCTAGTGTGGCTGAAAAGGTCGATTCGGGAGTGACAATTCCTTCCACACCGGGAGCAAGTGCAGTCTGTCCCTGGTCTGTCTCCCTGGCTATGGGCCTTCCTTCTTTGCCTCTTTGCCTCAGACTGTTGGCCAATTGTCTCTTCAAACTGGGAAAGGCCATGCTGCACAGCCTGCCTCCAAGCGGGTCGCTCAGAGGCCAGGGTTTCCCACCTGTTGAGGTCCATCCCTAAGGCCTTCAGATCGCTCTTGCAGATGTCCTTGTATCGCAGCTGTGGTCTACCTGTAGGGCGCTTTCCTTGCACGAGTTCTCCATAGAGGAGATCCTTTGGGATCCGGCCATCATCCATTCTCACAACATGACCGAGCCAACGCAGGCGTCTCTGTTTCAGCAGTGCATACATGCTAGGGATTCCAGCACGTTCCAGGACTGTGTTGTTTGGAACTTTGTCCTGCCAGGTGATGCCAAGAATGCGTCAGTTTCCTTTCCTGTTGTGAGCGAAGAGTCCATGACTCGCTGCAGTACAGAAGTGTAACCAGGACGAAAGCTCTGTAGAAAGCATTTATCCTCAAAGGAACACTGAAATTCTTCTTCCTCCTCCCCTATAGGTTGTACATCATGCCAGACTGTGCAGGTTCAAGATTTGTGGAGGGCAGCTTCCCAGTGGCTCCTTGGTGGTGCATTAGGAGCCACCACTGCTCCTGAGGATTCAGAGGTTGAGTCTGAACCTTCAGCCAATACCCCTCCTAGCTGATGTTTGGTACCCTCTCTAGTTTCAGGAGCACCAGAATGCACCCAACCATGAACGGCAAGCAGGCACTCACAGACCTCTCCCATTATCTCTGTTGCAACAAGGAAATCTGTGAATGTCTACTATTCATGGATAGAAAAAAAAGTACTTTATGGTTTTATGTAAATAAAAAGAATGTATGCTTATAATTATTTATACTTCAAATTGCATGATTGGCTTTACCTGGTGGTCAGAATGGGTTTGTTTTATATTTTAAAACCTTGGGGTGTTAGTGGGCAATTGAGAAGCAAAATGAGACAGTGGAGGGTAGGGGGGCCACTTACAAACTGCTGATTGAACACAGCTTGGTCTCCAAGCTACCTAACAGGGTTTTTTTCCCCCCTCCAGCTTTTTGTTTTGCTGAAGTACTTCCCTTAGGCCGATGAAAGTATGTCACAAGTGAGTGCTGACAGGAAAGCCATCTGTCTTTTATTTGTCTTGTAAAAACTTTTCAGCTGCAGGGCTTGTTCACACTTGTGGTTAACTCCTAGGACTAAGCAATTAGTCTGCCACTCAGTCTTAGCAGGGATATTAACACAGCCATTCCAGGCTAGTTGCCACCCAACCCTGAGTCATACTCCCAAATACAATAAAGTTTATATTAACTGCCCTGGCCATTAAACCTGACTGAAGCGAATGTAGGCCTAACAGGTGCAGAAAAATGGAGTGGCAGAGTCCTAACATGGTAGAGTACACTGGACCATCTAAGGCTGCAGGGGGAAGATGCAATTTTTGAATAAGTGAC
Organism: Tiliqua scincoides; assembly: GCF_035046505.1. Lineage (NCBI taxonomy): Eukaryota > Metazoa > Chordata > Lepidosauria > Squamata > Scincidae > Tiliqua > Tiliqua scincoides. Next base: position 187,515,065 of record NC_089823.1, read on the forward strand.
CTTTACACTGCAAGCAAAGACCAAGGAAATGAAGGAGAAATGTTCTAAGCTAGCTAACTCTTTACATTTTTTTTGAAGAGTGCTTAAAAAAATGCAAGGATGTATTCAAAAATATCTCCCCCCTACGGTTTGAAGTTGTACAATCTATGAAGTGGTGTTATATGTATAGTCCAGGTCTTACACGTTTGAAAGAAGGGGGGGGGGGTCCTTGCACCTTATACATATACACACACATATATATCAATAAAAATAATAATTTAAAAAAATGAAAATACCAGGAAGAAGCAGAGGAGAGCCAACAGGATTCAACAGCCTTGCTGGCACTGCATGTTAGATCTGACACAATGAGAACTATTCAAATATTATACAGTAACCAGATTGACTAGATAAAGCAGATACTCAAGCAAGAAGATATACACATTTTTTAAAAAAAAAAACCTAACAGTTAATTGATCAAAGATACTTCCTATAATTGTTCAGCAACGTCTAGTTCATAACACACACACCAGATGCCACAAGGTTTGTGAGCTCTTCTGAGTACTTTTAATAGTACAATGATGGCACCAGGAGTGGGGAATCCAACGGCCACTTCAAAGAAACTGGTTTTTCATGCTAATATTCTAACTGAGGAGCCTTATTCTCCAAGCAATTCTCAATCCAAAGGGCATGTTCCAAGTGTTCATGCTTTCTTCATGCCACGTGGCCAACTTGGCCTCATTCCAAGAATGAAAAAGGAGTTTGCATATATGAGAATCTGAAAAGCATTCACCCAGCAGAAGGAGGGTCAGATGATTAACATTCATGAATATGACCCAAGTGGCCCAGCACACCCTCCTTGTAAACTTGATCAATTGAAGCTATTCTGTGATATGGGGGCTTGCCTGAATAAGTGTCAATTTCACAGGCAGGCTTATTGCAAAGCTAAATTAATTCAGTATGTGTTAAGGTATTAGGTGTTCTTTATACATATAAATTGTTTTATAGGCAAGTAAAAAGTAAAGGGTAAATGCCTGAGACAAATCCTTGGCTAGTCTTGTCATTTCATGTCAATGTAAATGTTCTTTGCATCAGGAACAGCTGCAAAGTGAAAAGCTGAAGCAGCAGCTCTAATTTGGTAACTGTAGCTCCCAGGGCTGGTTGAGATGAGAAGAGACCCAATGAAGGGCATCTGTAGTTATCTGTGCCAAAGGATGTGTCTGAAAAGTTCAGCTATTCGGTGAATTCAAGCTATTCAGCATGTCGGGAATGGGGATGACGAGTGCTCAGGAGGGAATCTTGGCAGGCCTAGCGGAACGCTTCTTCTGTGATACTTTTGATGAAGGGATTGCCCTTGTGAACTCTTGCAGCATGATCTCATAAAGCTACTTTCACCATGGAATTGCAAATTTAAATTGCTCCAGTTTACAAGAAAGCATTCTGGGTTACTTGTATAACAGCAGCTAAGGTGTCATCCTATGCTAAGCTAGTAGAGCCAAACCATCCATTACCACTTGCAAGAGCAAATACTTTTTGAAAAGAAACAGAAATATGTGTCTCCTTACTTAAGTTAGTTGGGGTTGGGCAGAATTACTTCCATGCCCCAGTGCTCCTGATGCACTGTTTTTCCACACTTACCAGAAAGCAGCATTAAAATGGAGGTTCCAAATAGCACTTAATATAGTGCCATATTTGCATTCCCTTCCCCATGGCCAAGATTCTTCTATATCTACTCATAATTAAGTTCCTCCTAACAAAGAACCTAAATAACTCTCAACAAAAGTAAAGCAACTCTAAATAAAATTATTTCTTTAGGTCTAGGGGAGTCACAGCCCAATCCTATTTAACTCATCTTGTGGTGATACAGCTACACCAACATGGCACCCACTGTATCCTGTGGGGGAGTTTTAGCATCTAGAGGCCTTCTTGGGGTAAAGGAACATTTGTTCCCTTGCCCTTAGTTAAGCCCGTGCTGGTCCACTGAATCTATTTGAACCTGTGTCAGCTATGTCATTACACAAGTTTATGTGGACACAGGTTGGGGGATAGGATATTGGCATGCACTGCTGTCCCTTCCTGGTCCTGAACTGCCTTCCCGCTCCCATTACCACCCAGTTCCACTGTTTCACCTGCCATAGTCTGCCCCCTCTTCACCTTCCTCCCTCCCAGATCGAGGGAATCCTCAATCTGCTGGCATGCGAACCTAGCCACTTACCCTTGTGACAATGGCCAGGCCACACTGAATGGGGTGTCACATTTTGCAACAGCCGTAAAGGGTCTTATGGTACCAGAATGCTTGTTCCCATGGCATAAGGCCCAGTAAGACTGGGCCATAGTTTATTACTTCCTGTCGATCCTGACAGGTGGGGTTGTCCCTTGAACAGCCTCCATGAATTGTCTCAGTGCCAGCTTCTGTTCCAGGGGAGGCTGTAATTACTGATTTCCATTCATTATATTTTCTTTTCTTTTTTGAATAGCAAAATAATGATAGTGTGCAAGCAACATAAAGCATCATTTTGTGTTTCTATCAGGGTTCCCCCTAAAAATCAGTGCAGCTGCGTGGAGCTCTCCCATGGCTGTGGAGCAGCATTTTCCCAGCATTCGGGGATGACATCACTATATCATCACTGACTTCCTGTTCAACTGAGCTCCAAGTTGTGTGCAGCTTAGTTGAGAGCTGTGTGGTGGTGCAACTTAGTAGGAACGCTGGTCTATTTCTCTCCCCCTGCTTTTGTGTAGCAACCAAAAAGGCTTCTGCAAATGTTGCACTCTGGATGCAACACAGAGACTCCATGATACATTACAGGCTCTGGCTTACTTTGAATAATTTTACTTATACACAATTAAAAAGTCTGGAGTTGTGGTTATAAAATTTAGCTAATTAAGGATGCAATCCTAAAGTGGACTTGGGCCGGCCCAGGAGGGTCGCAAACATGCCATAAAATTATCTAGATGCGCTGATGCACAGAGGCTGGCAGAAGCCTCCACAGCAGCTTCCTCACAGCCGCTTGTGGCAGCACACCTGCACCAACACAAGCAGCAAAGGTAGGCATGGGGGGATGTGGAGGAGGCAGGAGAGGCGTTGCCGGGCAGGGGAGGGCGGGCGATGGACAGCCCCGAGGGCAGGCGCACAGGGAGCTGGAGGCAGGGCTTGGACCTGGCAGTTGTGCCAGATCCCAACCCCCGTCCCTAGGGAGAACGGAGCAGTTTCAAGCTGCTCTGCTCTCCTCTGACTTGTGCCACCTCCAGAGGTGGCGCAGGTCGGAGGAGACCCATCGAGGCCAGCAGCCCTTACCCAGCGGTAAGGGGAAGTGTTTCCCCTTGCCTCTGGCTGAGCCGCTGCTGCCAACGAACCTGCGTTGGATGCAGCGCAAGCCTCCCTTGCCTGCTCCAGCGATGGTTTGGATTGCTAAATTTACTGTTAGTTCTTAATACGGTGATGTATTAATATTATCAAAGGAATATTCATTTGCTGAGTTTTTTTATCCCAGAAGAAATGTTTTGCCTGATTCTGCAAGATAGCATCAAGATCTACAAAGTAATACATATTCTAAACCTAAATCATTTTGTTTACCATAATATTGGTGCTTTCTTTGCCAGAACTTTGCCAGGTGCTTTTTTTATCATGGCTGCAAACTGATCAGTTATGAACAATATATTTCATTTTCTGAAAATACTAAATAAGGTCATAAGTATGTGAAGCTAACAGTGGAAATGGGTGAATTTTGGAGTTGGGGCCATTTGGTCTTTTTTTTTTTTTAACGTATTCTCTCTCTCTCTGTCCTTTGCTACACATTGTGCAAATAAACCTTGCTAGCCTGAGGCCTGGCTGGAAACGTCCAAGTGAGCTGGCGGATCACAGTTTGAATTGTGAACCAGGACACTTGAATTTTTGGTTGGGGGTGGTTGTTGAAAGGGCAATTCCTATGAAAACTCCATGCATTTTAGACCTTGGGTAGTGACACTGGGTAATGCTGTACTTGAACCAAAGAAGAAGAACTGAAGAAAAGACTTCCTCCCTACAAGAAACATTTTTCAAAGGTGCTGTGCTATAGTAGCTGGGAGCATAAGCTGGAATGTCCCCAGTTCAAACCTTCCTCAGTCAGGAATTCACAAGATGGTGTAACAGCCCAATCCAAACTAAATTCTCCTCCAGCAGAATGCGTATTTCATCGGTATGGCTGGCAGGATCCAGATGAAAGTGCCTGGATTCTGCTGGAAGTTGAACTACATATATTGTTACACGCTCCAGCAGCACTGGCCAGCACAGTGCAGCAAGGCCACCAGCACAATCGCAGTAGAGGGTCAAGGGTGAAAGAGGAGGAAAAGGGAAATTTCTAGTAGGGAAATTTCTAGTAGGGAAGGAGCGAGGAGGGAGAGAGAGGGAAGATCTGGAGACACGAGAATGCAGCCAAATCCTTTGTCTTTCCTTTTCACGAATTGGTCCAATGGCAGCAAAATCACTGGTGTAGGACCAAGAAGCCCCATAGGGACAATGGAAGCTTCCCCTCAGGACAAGTGAACAAGACTTCTTTTACCCTGAGGAGACTTTTCCAATTGCTCCCAACTATAGGATGCAGCATGTGCCTCCTTAGCACAGCTCCATTGGGGGCAGATTTGGTTTGGACTGAGCTGTTAGTCAACCAACGATCCTATCTCTAGGACTCACACATCAGTTGGGCACTGAGGGTGTAATCCAGAGTGTCCCTTCGGCTGGCGCAAGTCCCTTGTGCCAGCCAAAGAGTGTCGCAAAAGTGTCACAACACTCTCGGGATAATGTGCACTGGCCTCCCTGCACCAACATGAACCCCAGGGCCCCGTAAGTTTGCACAGCTTGAGCTCAGCTGGTGCAGGGGTCTGGGAGGACTTGGGGAGGGCGGGGAGGAGGCGAGAGGGAGGTGTTTCAGGGCGAGTGAGGGAGGGTGGTGGGTATTCCCAAGGGTGGGCAGGCGGCGAGTAGGAAGCAAGGTCAGGATCCGGCACTTATGCTGGATCCTGACCCCATTATCGGGCAGCCTAAGGCAGCTCTGGGCTGCTAGGATTTGCACCACCGATTTAGGTGGTGCAGATCCAAGTAGCCCCATTCGGGCTGCTGCGAATTTCTCCAGGGTAAGGGGAAAAGTTTCCCCTTGCCTTGGGCCAAGCCTCAGACAGCTCAAAACTTGCACTGGACACAGTGTAGGCATGCCAGCCTTCCTGTTCCAGAGCAAGTTAGGATTGCACTGCCCGATGCAGCAACTCTACTTGTTGCTGCAAGTGGGTAGTGATTTGTTACCCATAACAGGTAACAAACTGTTACCTGTTTGTTAAAATCTGTTAAAATCTGACATTTAACCAGACTTTAATCACTATCTTTCCACATCTTTCAGTAAAAGTGCGCTCAGTAGAAAGGTGACACATGAAAAGGCAACAAGGAACTCTGAACTCCAAATCTTATCAGAAATATCACATTCTCTTCTGAGTTCTTTCCGAAGGAAGTGTCACAAGAACAAACCAGTTTTTGGAATGTCCTGTTTTTTTCAACTGAGGAACATCTTTGTTCTCATTCATAGCGGTTTTGTGCGAGCATCAGGTTTCCAGGGCATCTGCAGAGTTAGCATGTACGCTAATAGTTATTTGGCTGGATGGACAGTTGAATGCTGAAAGCAGGTTGCTATGGAGAGAGTGACACAGGAATCTGAGATGACTCAAGTGCACTGGTGCACAAGTTTACACAGCCTATAGCTTCTATTGGTATTTGCTGCTTGCTTCCCTCCACCCTGTATGCTAGAAACAGATCAAAGGCTAAACTGAACATTTGAAATGTTCTATTGGCACCCCCTCCCCCGCCATTCTCCCAGAGGCTCCCAGACTGGTTGTAAAATAATATCAAACATCTTACAGGGACTTCAGTGGCATCAATCATCCTGTGCTGATTTCCACCTATTTCAGCCCATATGTGATCCCAATCCTTCAAACACCCTATCCTTACCTTTTAATTTTAAGGTAGCGGGGAACACTATCTGCTTGAGCAGTGATATGCAATGATGATTCCCCACTTTCCCAATGCTTGTCAGTATTAAGGACAAGGTACATACATGTTAAACATTGACTTTCTCCCAGGTTTGCCGATCCTCCAAAGTGTCAAATCAATGAAAATAATTCAGCAGGAGGTGCATGACCCCATCCATGAATAACTGGTGATCTGTAACTCTGTAAAGTATATTTACTACAATCTTGATACAGCTATTTACTGTTTACCTGGGAAGAGTGGGATTTGCCTCTTGGTGAGCAGGAGTATTTTCATAGACATCACAGGTGGTCATCTCCACATCAGAAATGTGAAAAGCAGGGTGTTCTGGCTTAAATAGCACTGAAGGAATTCTGCACTCTCAGGAAAGACTCAACTCTATCGAAGCACTCAACAAGAGAAGAATTATTAATCCCCAGCAACTGGCCATATCCCCCTCCTATCCAACCCTGGAGAATACCAGGAAGACACAAGTGTGGAAAATGAAGGGTTTGTGTTTTGGTGGCTTGGTAATTTTTTTACTTTACCCACAAGGTTGATTCCCCCCCCCCTTTTTAGAGTGACATAATTTAGCTGGTATATACAATACTATCTGGTGTCTTTATGAAATAAATAAGCAGGCTTGGGAAACCTCTGGAAGACACTGGTCACTATGGTGACTTCAATTCACAGATTGTGCCTGGGAATTCATTCTTACTTGCTTAGGAGCAATCATATCTCCTTCCAACACCCAATTTGGCAGTATGCATGAACATGGCTTCCAAGGAACAAAACAAAGATCCCCACAGGCAAAGGATCACATTCTTTAATGGATCTGACAGTTCCAAAGGTAAGGGAAAATGAAATCTTGCCTCTGGGATGAATTCTCAGGAAGTGCACCTAAGCATGAGGGAAGCCAGTCCCTCTGGCTGAGGTATTGACCTGAAAGTATAGGCGGCGCACTGCAAAACTGACACATAACAGCCAAGCATCTGTGGGATGGAACTCAATGCTAAAAACTGGCCCTTTGGGGGAGGGCAGCATGGTCATTTATGTTGAAGCGTGGTTTAAGTGTGATTAAATATGAGCTAGTTTGAACCCAAGACATCTAGATCACTACCAAATCTTTGACTCTCTCATGTAAATGATCCTTTCTGTATTTTCAGTGCAACTACTCTACAACATCTTTAAAAAGCAAATATTAACATTTGTCAATAACATCTTTGTACCACAGAAAACATTAGTAATGTCCTATGTCATATGAAATGATAATTCATCAGTGTGCATGATGATCACAGAGTACCCAAAGTTACCTCAGGAAAGAACTTCTATTAAGTCAATAAAATGGCTAAAATACCATTTGTTTTCTGTCTCATGCTCTGGAAGAATCAGGTTCTTGGGAATAACAAACACTCGGCCATTGTTCCTTGATTTCTAGAAAAAGTCATATGTGTATTATGTAAATAAATTATTTACAGTCTCCAAAAACATCTTTGACAAGCAGTTCATCTGGCAACCAGGAGAGGTTCTTGAGACTTGTTAATTTATTTGCCCTGCAAACCACAGTGAAATAAATAAAAAAGCTCTTAATACTCAGCCATAAGAATAAAGGTATGTTAGCATGGAACTTTGGGAAACCAGTTTCTAAAACTGTTGAGGAAGAAAGGACAATTCCAAAGTGGAGCACTTGATAAGAAGTACAACTACTTCTGAACAGAGTGTAGAGGGCTCTGGCAAAAACAACAAAAAGGATCTCTTAGAAGAAATCTGCTAAATCTGCTATATCAACAGTAGAGACAGTGAGGCATTCACTAGATGAAATTGTTAGTGGTTGCTGAGTGAAGTAGGGATGGGAGGGTAATTTCCTTCCCACCCATATGTTTATACTCAAGGAGGTGGTAACAGTGGAAACAGAGGGCGCTGCTGCCAGTGAAGAGATCTGTCTCAACACAGGCACGGATTGCTGGCATCTGTAGGGACAACCACACACTCTGTACAGTACTTCTGGAAGTTTCTCTTCTGGTAGCAGTTTTGGGGGTAGAGTTTTCATCAGAACTGTGGCATGCTGGGAAAGGGTTACTTACTTCTTTCCTGTTCACCACATTCCCATCCTGATTTCCCCCATAGCTGCCATTTAGTTTAATAAAGCAAACATGCAGAACCAAAACATGCATTTGACCTAACCTGCCATTTTCTTTTTCATAACCTGCCATTTTCTTTTTCATAACCTGCCATTTTCTTTCAATGGGTGCTTCATTGTACTGCCTGGCCTGAAGACAATGGCATGCCAAGGAGCAAAGAGAAGAGCTCAGCACTAAACTGGGACCCAGCGCTTGATAACAGAGTTCCTCATCTGGTCCCATGGACAAGTTCTTGCAAGACAGTTTTGTAGCGGTCCCAGGCCTTAGAGCCCAATCCTATGCATCCCAGTGTAGTAAATGGAGCTTACTCCCAGGTAACTGTGGATAGGATTGCAGCCTTAATGCAGCCTGCAGTTTGGTCCTTAGATAGGAAGCCATTCCATGAGACCGTTGCCTTTGCCTTGTAGCTGGGCTGTACCAGCCTGTGATATACAGACTAGCTTTCAAAACCCTGAAGACACTATTTATGACAATGCACAAACTTAAATATTAGAAAATGTAATGGTTGTTGCTGTGGTTCCAGCTTTCAGAAAACTATTTTCAATTCCAACAGATTTACAGCATGATTTCCCCCCACAGACACTGTTCTGCTCAGAAGAAGTGTTATTATTAGCTTACCTACCATATAATTCACCCACTGCCTCTACTAATGGATTTCAAGCTTTTTGAAAGATTGCAAATAATTTATAATTGTTGTAAATGAGCATACAACAGGCATGAGGAGTAAATGCTGAAGCCAGTGTTAATAACCACATCACTAGGCCCTGACATAAATTGTACAGTAAATATTTAACCCTAAAAGCCATTTGGAGCATTTTCCATAAACCCCAGCCCTTCAGAGATGATAGGCAGAAAACATTTCCCAACAGGAGAATTAAGCTCCATGTTGTAAAACAAAACTGTCTTAACCGCCAGAGTTGAGCATCTTAATCCTTCTGCTAGATAACAGGTTTTCTTAACAATATAACAATAGTTATTTATTCCTTCCTTTCCTCTTGTGCACGTGTCTACATTAGCAACCTTTATTAGGATGCAACATCTGCATTCCTGACATCTGTCCAAAAGGCAAAATAGGGGTACTGGCTGACCAAGGTCAGATACCTGAATATAGGAACGTATAACTTTATTCAGTGGTACTTTAAGGGTGAACTGTAGATACAATCGGTTCGCAACCTTGAGTTTAGTAGCACTTACAAAGTTTGCTTGCAAGATCTTAGATCCAAGCTGCCTAACAGTTCAAATCTAACAAAGTTTATCTCAGCTTGAGATCTTGTGAAGAGCTCTGCAGAAATCAAGCAGCTAAAGTTCTGGAAAGCCTATTAAAATCTGAGAGCTGAGTTGCTACATCAATCAGTTTATTAGAGCAAAGAACAACTCTGCATCCCACTCAGTTTACAAGAGAGGAGGGCTAGATTATAATTATGTTCTATAGCATGCTCAGTTCTTAGATGAATTAATTTCAGCAAACGCTGCTTGAACCTCAACAGAACAAAGGCAACATTACATGATCAGATTTCTAAGAGGGAATGGGAATGATCTGCCTGAGCTAAAACAATGAAATATCATTAGGTTGCTGTTGCCATGGCCCCTACCTTCCCCTCATCTCATGGATGAAGTCCCATGCCCTAGGGTAGGGATACAACATTTTTACAAGGCCACAAAAAAAGTGAGGTGTGTTCCACTAATTTATTTGAGGTAAGACAAATCCCAGTTAGCTTGGCAAACACAAAGCAGGTTGTTTTCACTTCAATCTCATAGACATATGAGAATGGGAGGCACTGCTAACCTATCGGACCAGACAGGTGACTAGATCCTCCTCAGTGGGGTTTTTCCCATCGTTAGGGGTTACCCATATAATGGGGAGGCCCTCAGGTTCTCCAGGATGGTTTACCTCACTCACTACCAGGTGGATCCCAAGTCATTCAGCACTGGCTGTAGGCATCAAGTCACTCCTCTCCAGACTCCCTTACAACAGTATTTTGCCTACCTTTTGCTGTGCCCCTTGATAATCTAGCACACCTCTCTTTCTCTCCTTTCTCCAGGTCCCTTCTGTCCTTCCATTTGGGTCCTTTCCCTCTTAGACTTTCCTCTGTACAGCCAGTGCTGAACAACTTTTCCTTCCTCTCTCCCCCCTTCCTTCCTTCCTTCCTTCCCAGTCCTTTTTAAGGGCTGATACCAGCCCCAGCTGTCATCAGCTCCTAATGTCCAGCACCTAAAGAGCTGTCAATTCCTGCATTGTGTCCGGCAATGACATCATCATCAAGCATCTCCAGGGCTGTTTCAAGTGAACTTTGGTAACACTAAGTTTGCAGTTCACAGTAGGGAAGAACATGATGGGCTCAGCGAGCACTGACCTCTATTTCTCTTTGGCATTGTATGCTACTTGCCTGTGTTCTGGATAAGAAGAGAAAGCACACAAAGTGTTTCTCCCAAGCTGCATACATTCTGCAAAAATGCATGGAGGTTCTTGATACCTAGCTTGCCATGAATAATGACACCAAAAATGAATGATTGGCAAATGTTCCTTTAAACACAAAATGAATGGAGCAAACGCAGCACATGAGAAACACAGGACACATCAAGTCAGATGACTGTTTCACCTAATTCAGCATTGCCTACTCTGACTGACAGTGGCTCCCCAGGGTTTCAGACTGGCCTTTAACAGCACTTCCTGGAGATGCTGGGGACAGAACCTGGGACCTTCTGTATGCCAAGCATGTGCTCCACTATTGAGCTTTCCTGTGACCAGAGAGGAAACAGGCCAGTGAAAACAATTTTATCAGCATGACAAAAATGCAGAGATTCAGGAGCAAGATTTTCTGGTGCACAATCCTACTAGTTCTCAGAGTCAGCAGCAAGGTCAGCTAGGACTGTCAGCTCAGAGAAGCAGTGAAGACATTGGTTGGTTAGAACAGACATCCTTGGCCTGAAATCCTAAAACACATAAATAGCAAAAACAACACTCAAGTTGAAATTTGAAAAGGCGACGAATTTACAAAGGTTGGAAATAAAGATCTTGACGTGTCCATGCCTCAAGGCAGGAAGAAGAGGGGGAAGACATTGCGCTCGTGTCCCTCTTCTGTTTGCATAATATTGTACAGTACATTGATAAGCACAGCAATGGAGCACAGAATGAATCAACAAATAAATAGATGTGATTCTGCTCCACCAATTCCTTTGAGGCAGTTCCAGAAAACTGAAAATACTTTGTGTCAACTCTAATGATAATCATACGTCAGGACACATGCAGTTCAGCAGGCACGCACATCCTGCCTTCTGGTTTATATACAGCAGGAGCATAGCCTTCTCCACACCCATACTCAGTGCCATGGTTTTGGTTTTTGGCTCTGCAGTGCACAGCCAGATTCAAATCACACATGCAGTCACTTTTGTGAGTAGCCACTTGAAGGGCAACCACATGCAGTGGCAAATCTAGCCACCCTGGCAAAGTTAAAAATGATGCCACCCCACATCACAGTCACACTTCCAAGTGTGACATCACACCTGCTGTTTTATTTTAAAAACTGAAAAAAAAAAATCTGCCTGCTCCCCCACCCTCCTTCTACTCACCCACCAAGAGGTGCAAGCGGCAATTGGAGTCTCTGGCTGCTCCCTCCCCTTGCTCCACCGCCTCCCCTCACCCCAAGCCCCCTCCTGCTTGCCCTGAAACCCCCCCTGTCACCCCAAGCCTCCGGAGTAAGGGGAGCAAGCAGCCAGACTGTGAACCCCACTGCCCTTCTTGCAAAGAGTGTTGTTTTTTCAGTCACTTTTTGCAAGAAACACAAGCAGCAATTGTGGCAATTGCACAGGCAGGTGACCAAACTGTTGCCCCCAGCCAGCCTGGTACAACTGCTACCCTGCACCCCCTCTAGCTACGCCACTGACCACATGGAAGGCACACCACACTGCATGCAATATTTTTGAAGCAGCTCTCCATGTGGTTGTGACAATTTTCAGCAGGGCATAAGTCACACACATATCACCACCAATAACACTGAGTATTTTTATGAAGAAGTGGTGACAACTGCTACAACTGTGTAGACAGCTGCTATAGATGAACACCTTGCTGCTTTCCAAACAGTCTCCAGGCAACCATGTTGCAAGAAGTCACCCATGCAAATGGTTCTTTGGTTCCTGTGCGAACCAGACATAAATCAACACTTCAGCAGCGATTAATGGTAAACTAGATGAGTTCAAAAAATGCCTCTTCCTCATATTCCTTTGGTTCTGTAAAAATATTTTGTAGGTTAACAGTCCACTTTTACATATCAATTTGAGTGGATGTCTTTTTGGGCCCGATCCTATCCAACTTTCCAGCACTGGTGCAGCTGCAGTACAGCCTGGAGGTAAGGGAACATACGTTCCTTCACTTTGAGGACTCCTCCATAACTACCTTCCCACCACAGGGTGCACCACACACCGCATTGGCACAGCTACACCAGGACTGGAAAGTTGGATAGGATTTGGCCCTAAGTCAGATAACATTCCTCACTCATTGCCCCTGTGCCTTCAGAAATGGTTATCTTGTCACCAATATGGTTTTTCTCCAGGACAAAGAGGTGAGCAACATCAAATTGAGAGTATCCCAAGAGGCTGTGGAGACAAGGCTCAACCATTAAACACACACTAAATATCTTAGAAGCAGATGGTTTCTGTAGTAAACAGTGTAAAATGTGTGTCAGAAAATGATTTTTTTATTTAGATGCTACAGATGAATGGTTCATATTTTAAACATCTGAAAGTCATTATTCGGATTACTTTCTAAACAAAGTGAATTGCCCTTCTGAAGTTCTTTTACGGAGAAAGAGGTAATGATTTAACATTGTACTAAGCCTTACTTTAAGCAGACATAATTCAACACTTATAATGGATGAGGAAAAGCATCAGGGACAGCTAAACACACAGGTTTGCACAAGCCACAGCCATTATAAAGTTTTGCCACTTCAGGGGGATGTGGACAGTTGCCATAGGCCTGATAACTTTCCAAGATATCACTGTTGCAGATCTGACAGCTTGTGAATTTGTTTATTCATTTCTGCCAATATCAGCAAGGGAAATGCATAATTCATTGTATATTATTTTAAAGATCTCAGTCCTCACCCCCTCAAATACTCCACCAGTCACTATTAATCTTGTTAAATTCAAGTCATGTTAATGAAGACAGTTCGACAGAAAGAAAATATTTGAAAAAGACTCTAGTGCTCTGACAATGTTGAATTTGGAAGTTGTGGTGATTAAACTTGTAGTTGAAAGCACAGAATATGTGCGGCTCTGACGTGCAATTGTCTATGTCAAGAGGGTTTTTCTGTGTGAGGAAATTCAAACTTGTGACTTGTGACATTTGACTGTTGAGACATAGTTTGTATGCTTGGCATGGAGCGTTTCCACCAGTTTCCACCATGCAGTCATTACTGGGAATGGACAGACTGGTATAGAAATGATACATACCAAGGGAAAGAATAATGTGATGAGTAGTGCTGAGTTTTAATAGTCTTCAGTGTGTAATGCACCATACAAAGACTGTTTCATGCAGGCTCCATGTGCTGAATGTAATGACATAAGAAGAGCCCTGCTGGATCAGGCCATAGGCCCATCTAGTCCAGCTTCCTGTATCTCACAGTGGCCCACCAAATGCCTCAGGGAGCAGACAAGAAAACAAGAGACCCACATCCCGGTGCCATCCCTTGCATCTGGCATTCTGAGGTAACCCTAAAATCAGGAGGTTGCACTTAACACATCATAGCTTATAACCTGTGATGGATTTTTCCTCCAGAAATTTGTTCAATTCCCTTTTAAAGGTATCTAGGCCAGATGCCATCACCACATCCTGTGGCAAGGAGTTCCACAGACTAATTACACACTGAGTAAAGAAATATTTTCTTTTGTCTAACTCTCCCAACACTCAATTTTAGCAGTTGTCCCCTGATTCTGGTGTTATGTTATTATGAAAAATAATGTGTTGACAACCAGCCTTGTCTCTCTTGGTTTAATACAGGAAGAATTTGATTTAAATGGTGATACCAATGAACGCCTCATTTTTTGTCCAGTGCTAGAGGTGAAGTAGTAAAGCAGAGAAGTCCAAAGTTAAACTCTCCAAGATTGCTTTCCAATAGTCACAGACTGGCTGATTCTTGGAGACTCCAAGCCAGTCTTGGAAGATAGGCTATTCTTTCATTCTTCTTAGGACTTTCATTTTATGCCACAGGAGTTGTGAAGGTTAGAATAATCTGGAACTAATGGGAATGGTGCTCTATTGGGTTGTGCTAGGTTTGGCCTTCCCTTCCAACCCAATGTGGCAGGATAGTCTGGGACAGGGACGAGGATTAGGGATTTGATGTATGCCCTCAGGCAAGCAAGGGGGGGGGGGAATAACCAAAACACTGGCATCCAGTGACAATCTGATAAAGACAGGCTGCAATTGGGATACCTGCCTGAGAAGCTGCCTGGTTTGGTGTAGGTGGAGTAGTTTAGCTTCCTTGACCCCCTTTCATAGAGGTTGGTGGTCATAAAGCTGGGTGAGCCACATGATAATCATGGGCTCAGACCAGGTGATTCAACCAAAGGAGGACTTTGACAAGATAGCTGTCTCCTCCAAGTTAGGTGTCCACGCCGGGGGTGAGTGTTATAGATAGGACCCACTACATTTACCAATTACTGTCTCATTAATACCTGGGCAATATTTTCAGCTCACACCCCTGAATTGAAAATATGCCATTCAGTATTTTCTTGGCTCCCAAAGATGATGACTGCAGAATACTTGTACAGTACTTTGCTAGCAGGACTGAAATAGTCTGTTGCTATGTGAAGATGAGAATGTTGACATAATGTTCAGCGAATCAAACCCACTAGAGTCATCCTTTGTGTGCTGGAAGCTAGGACTGGTCTTTGGGAGCATATGTGCTCAGCACCATGCAAATATTCTGGGCAATCTGCTAAGTATTCACACATACAAATGTATGTATAATTCTCATGCTATGCATGATTGTTCTTCCTCCTAATAAAGGTAGAAGTACAACACACGCTAGCTGAATTGCATTACAACTGAGCCCATGATCACTTGGCTTGCACACTATGATGGTTGGCACTCATGCTCCTAAGGCCTGGTCCAATGAAGGGTATTACCACAGTACCAAATGCCTAAGAGACCTACTGCAACAAAGTAATCAAATATCCTGTTTCATATTGCAATCTGGTCATCAGAGTACAACCTTGTGCACAGTATCTCTGCTCTTTACTGTACTGAGACTGATCATGGATACAAAGAAAGGATATTAAATCTGTAGGCTGTACACTAATCCCCCTTCCCAAGAAAATAACATCCTATAAGTTTCTGACTCATGTTCATTTTGTTTCAAGCAGTCTAACTTCGGTATCAATAAGTATAAAAAAGACACAAACAATGAGACATCCAATTGTTATGGCTACTCCAAGGTGAATTGATTCTCAGAATGAAACCAAAGGAAAAACTCTGAAATGTGAAGAAGTTCTATTCACAGTGAATTTTCAGTGAATGTGGATTGTTGTAGGGCATTTTACCCCATTGGGATGGCCCTCCCTCAGAAACAAGAAAAAGTCAACTCTGAAATCACTTCCTAGGGAGAGGATTTCATCGCCTTGGTTGAAGTGGCATTTCTTCATGATTTTACTAATGAACCAATGCAGCAGCAGCAGTAACTAACAGAGAACATACAATGTCTGATAGAAGAAGAAAGGATTCACAAGTATCTAACAATCATCATCATCATCCCCTCCCCCCACCCAGTGCACAAGAGATAACTTAGAGCCCAAACCTATCCATGTCTACTCAGAAGTCCCATTATGGTCAATGGGGCTAACTTCCAGGTAGGTCAAGATAGGATTGTAGCCAGAGGTAGTAAGTAACAGGATCAGAAGTGAGAGGAGTGTTTTTCTGCCACATCCTTGAATGCAATTTCATAGTGAATAACATTTAAGCATTCCAGGAGGTAACAGGAGGGTGTCCTTCACCATTAGCACAGCAAGAATAATATCCCTCCTCAAATGGGGTGGACTATTTCACCCTCTTATTGTTTTAGTACAGTACTCTTTCCACTTTACAGTATCCAATGGAGGTGTGCACAGATGCTCATAGAGCCACCCAGTAAATCTCCTCCAATCGTACTCTTTCCCAAAGGTCTGCTTCCTTGAAAGTAATGAATCACCACACCAGAAAGAGGTGGGGGAAAGTGATGTTTATGATTGGTCTCTGTAATACATATCTTTAATCATCTTGCTATTTGTGGCCTAGTGCCTCAAATTCTGTTTGAACAAACTAAATAGATCTGCCCACACTGGTAGCCTCCAGGATTCTTGGGATTGAATATAGACTTATCTTCGGCTAGTCTGGAATGACCAAGACCACTTCTGCCTTCAGATCTCTGATTCTCTGCAGAATTTTAGGAAGGTGAAAGGAGCAGAGGAGTGTCCTGGGTCATTCTTGGGACAGGACATGATACCTTCCAGTTCGTGGTCACGATATTTGTGTGAAATGCCTTTGGAATTGGGAGTCTTCTTTCAAGGCAAACCAGTCCAGTTCTGACTACCTCCATCACTGAAATATCTGATGAAAAACCTGATCATGAAGGAACCACTCAATCTCATCTATTTTCTAGCAGTGGAGTTTTCTACTCTATTTCTGCCCTTAGCCACAGAAGTTATTGTTCTCCCTAGGCCTATATGCTTCATTTCCTTGTGAAGAGATTGTGGTTTTGTCTTTCCTTGTTGACTGATGTAAATCTTTGCCATAGTGTTGCTCACTAACCTGCTGACATGCTTTTGTAGAAGTCTGTTTTTGAACTGCAGGATGGCCTTCCTTGCCCTGATGAGGACCACTGATCCTGGGGTGCAGGCTTCCCAGCCATAAAGGCTAGGATAGTTAGAAGAGTTATTCAGACTGCTTCTAGTAAAATGCCCAGTTGGAACCAGTTCTTCTCTCTGTACAATGTATGTTTGTTGTGACTATATTTGTGAGGTCTGGCTTAGCTGGTAGAGCTGCCGCCTTGTATGCCTGAAGATCTGAGGCTGCCAGTTCGAAACAACCAGAAATACCCGAGAACTGGCGACACGCTGATATACTGATGAGCTGACCTTCGGTGGCAGAGAGGAGTTGCCATCAAGTGGAGCGTGGGAGGAGAAGGGCCAGAGAGAGGCCAGACCAGGAAGGAATCCAGCTGGAACAAGAAGTTCTATGAAAGACTAGAACTATTCAATTGTAAAAATCCCTACGGGGGTTTAGAACAGCCTGCCTATGTAAACCGCCTTGGATTAAAAAGTCTGAGGAGAAATCTGACAACCAAAGAAAGGCGGTATATAAATACCTGTATAAATATATAAATAAATAAATTCCACCCTTCCTCCAATATTAAGGGACTACAAACCATGACAGCAGGAGAAGATTAAAAATAACTAAATATTCTATACCTTATAAAAACTGTGGTTTGATCAAATATCAATTATACTTGGAGAGGCACAGGAAACTGTTCGGATAATAGCTTGCCAGTTTATTTTTAAGTTTATATTTAAGTTATCAAGAACACTGTAGCTACCAAGGCTGACATGATCATTCATATACAGTACTTTGAATGCTTTGAGGTAAACAAGGCAATTTACATCTCTCAGTAGGCTTTTAAATATAATGGCATAACACTCTGAAACAAAAGAACAAGAGGATACTCCACTGGAGTTTCTTTCTATTCACTTTAAGAGGAAATGCAACATACTGAAAGGTCCTCGTTATTATGCATACCATGCAGCCTTCTCCCTGGAACAAGATGGGACCAGTTGCATGATGAGAGTAATCAAATTAATCTATTGGCAGAGTAGCTTCATCAAGAAGTTCTCACAAATGGCATTTGGTGTCTGGTTTCAGAGCATGGAAGGATTCTTCAGAAGTGTCATTCAAACAAGGCTGCCCTAAGACCTCCTGAGGCAACTTGTTAAACGCTGCTCCTCCCCTCTGCATATCCTCTTCCTCTCTGTCCCCCTCTTCCTTTTCCAATCCAGGGAGTGGAAGGAGAAGGACAAGTAGCAGAGGCAAGAAGGTGGACAGAGAAGAGAGACCCCACCAATCTTTTGCCCATTGTGACAGCTTCAGTTGGCCTCATGGATGGGCCAGCCTGGCATCTAATGCTGAAGGGGCTGAAAAAACAGTGAATTGAGTTGCTTGGAACAGAGGTTTGAGAAGGAGGTTAGCTGCAGGTGCTCAGAGTTTGGGCTTTATCAATATAACACTAACATCATCACTGCTTTGCTGCTTTTTGCATTCTAAGTAGCCCTATTGTTCCTTTCTGGTGCATCAATTTGTCTTGTTTTCCCCTCTTACTCCTTAAGCTGTACAAAATAGGTATTTTAGAAAGCAGCTCTATTTAGGAGTGCAATATAGGAGTAGCTCTTCCAAACCTATATCTTCCCAGAACCCAGAAATATATCTTCTCATGCTTTCCATTTCTTTCAGAAAGAGGACACCACATCTGTTCAACTGAAGACTTATTTACATAGGGCGCAATCCTAACCTCTTATGTCAGTGCTTTCCAGCACTGGCATAGCAGTGCCAATGGGACATATGCTGCATCCTGCAGTTGAGTGTCACTCGCAGAGGCCTCCTCAAAGTAAGGGAATATTTGTTCCCTTACCTCAGAGCTGCATTGCCCTTATGTCAGTGCTGGAAAGTACTGACATAAGGGGTTAGGATTGCACCCATAGTCATATAAAACCAGTGGAACGGGAATAGTTCCAGGCAGTTGTATTTGTTTTCTAGTATAAACATTCTCAGTTTTGTTAATTTCCACATTGACTGACAGAAATTAAAATGCCAAAATTACTGAAGTTAATTAGCATCCTTCCTTGAAACTGCCCTATAAAAATTCACCACCCCACAAAGTGAAATACTGAAAATGGCCATTAAAAGTGAAAGACAGAAAGCAAAATGCACCTTCATTTTTATCCTACCAATTCATTTAGAATATTAGCACAAAATAGACTCAGAAAATGCCCTTGAAAGTTGTACTCCTCCTTGGCCTTAGAAACTATTCAAAACAAAGTACAGAGTGCATATACTGGTGTAAGGATTATTGTCAAAACAGTACAAGAATGTATAAGCTATTCCTATCACTGGGAAGTAAAAAGTGACAGTTAGAACCTCTTCAAAGTATTAAAGAGATATTCAGGATACATGCAATAGTCACTATTAAATAGTTCACTACTGAATAGTGAACTTGAAGAATATTATTAGTGAAAAAGTATTATATTTGAATGATGGTTGTGTCAGAAGGATCAGGTCCTGTTTCTGTTCCATTGCTAATGTTTGCCGCCTTTCTACTGCCAGATGAAAAATAAGAAGACTGCAAAATGCAGAAGTGGTCACATAGCGGAATTAAGAGGAGGGACTTTCCTATAGACCAGGGGCGCCCAAACCCTGGCCCAGGGGCCATTTGCGGCCCTCAGGGACCCTCAATCCTGCTAGTGGGGAGCCCCCAGTCTCCAATGAGACTCTGACCCGCCACAGACTGGACTAGCGTGGGCTCTAGCAAATGTGACTGCACTCAGCGCAAAGGCCAACTGCTCAACTTCTCGTGTGAGCTGAGGGCTCCCTCTGCTGCTTGCTATTTTGTGTCTGTGAAGCAGCAGTGGTGGCAGCAAAGGAAAGGCTGGCCTTGCTTTGCCCAAGGCCTTTTACAGGCCTTGAGCTATCATGAGATCTTCAGATATTCATATACGTTCCATCTCTAATATATTCATTTATGTAAATTTATTCAGATTTTAAATGCAAATTAATTTTTTTCCTAGCCCACAACACACTGTCAGAGTGGTGATGCGGCCCTATTGTTAAAAAGTTTGGACACCCCTGCTATAGACTCTACAAAATGCTTATGAAATATATCCTAGAGTGGTGGATTTGGGATAATCATGATAGGTATCTAAAGAATGGTCTCTAGGATATGAGGGAGTACACAGTGCTTAGGTTTCAGTTCCATTGGTGAGGTTGACTAATATCTTAAATTAGTGTAAAAAGCCAAACACCCAACATCCAGCAAGTCAATTCTTTAAAAAGTGGTTTTCTTACCTTCCATTCACCACATACCTACATAAAATACCTTTAAGGCACTTCCAGAGGGCTTTCTAATGCTTGCAGAAGCCATGTGTGGCCTCCGAAGGCTTTAGAAAGGCTCCTAGCCATGACCAGAGAACACCTCCAGTCACGTCTGGGAGCTCAGGTCTGGTCAGGTTTGGAACCTGAAGTGAGTTAAATCTGTGAGTCCCAAATCCATGGATAAAAAGGCAGGAACTGTATGGATTTTGAAGCTCTAATTTTTTTTTTAAAGTCTCTAGCCCTCATTGTTTCAAATATAGACTGGTTTGAGCTCTTAGTGTAGATCTCAGGATAGAACAATGAATAAGGAATTACAGGAAGTGTAGTTTTCTTTGCTGCCTTGCCCCATCTCCTCAATGGGGCACTACAACGAGAAAACAATTTTCCCTCCTCTCCCCCTCCCATTTAAGTTCACTGGCCAAACACAGCACAAAAAATAACTGGTAAAAATTAACCGTTATTGGGCAACCATTATTGAGGAGGAAGTACAAAAAGCGTTTTAGCATTGCATATGCCACACAACTATAGTAGAATAGGGAACTGAGATAATTACAATGGCCTGCAGCCAGATTTAAAAATGGTACTGTAGTTGTGTGCCTGAACAAAACACGAACATCAAAATTTGGACTACTAGCCTGCCATCATGCCACAAAGATTAGTACAAGATTTATAGCACAACTCCATGTGTTTTTACTAGGAATTAAGTCTCGCCCTATTAATAGGTCTTACTTGCAGGCATGCATAGGATTGGAGCCTTGGTGTCTGATTCAGACTCTGGCTACAACATCACATTATTTAGAAAGAAAATCTTCATTTCCAAAGAAAAGGCAAATCTGCTTGTTACTGTCTCCCACAGTAACATTCAAAACGTTATAGTATTTGGACAGTCTCTATTAGGAAGCTGTAAAACTGAAAACGAGTGGGGCTTCTTGGTTCAGGACCTCACTGTTGTTTCAACACCTTACAGTCCTATTGCTTAAGCATGCTTGCTTTATTTCATCCTTTCTGGCTCTTCTATGACCTGTAAAAATATCTACTGTCTACTAAAAATTCCATTTACAGCAACACTATATATAAAGTGTGTTGATCTTTGAACTATTACTATATTCCACACTGTGCAATACTAATAATATTCTTTCCTTCTCTGAAGCTGGTGCTGGAATTCCCCTTTTCTGTGTGGGAACACATTCATAAAATCATAGAGTTGGAAGGGAGTTACAAGGTCATCATGTCCAACTCCCCTGACAATGCATACTGTCCACAACTACAATATATTATATTAAGGATATTTATATACTGCTTAGTTCACAAAATGGTTTACATAGAAATAAATCATATATGGTTCCTAGTCCCCGAGAGAGAGAGAGAGAGAGAGAGAGAGAGAGAGAGCAGAAAAAGCCACTGGAAAAGATACCATGCTGGGATGAAGGGATAGTTGCTCTCACACTGCTAAATAAAGGTGCCTTTATGGCCAGTTAGCAGGGGTGATAGATTCCTGATGGACAGCTCTCTGGTTAAAGGCTTCTAATGATGGAGAATCTACCACCTTCTTTATTACTTATTTATAACATTTATATACTGGTCATTTGCTAATACACTCAAGGACAGTCACAATCTAAAACAATGGTTTTAAACATTGTTTAAGCAGTGGTGATCCTGACTCCTGTGAAGCCCAGGGCCAGGACTGCAGAATGGCACCCCAACACAGGAAAATGCCACCCCTCACCAGTCACATCTGAGGTCCTTCTGAGGTCTTTGGAAGGCCTTAAAACATCACTTCCAGTTTTCCAGCCTTCTAAGGTCTCTGGAGGGCCTTTAAACATCACTTCTGGTTTTCCTTGGAAAACCAGATGTGTCATTTAAAGGTCCTTAGAAGTTTAAAGGCCCTTAGAAAGCAGCATGCGGCCTCCTCAGCCCTCAAAATGTCTTCAAGGCTTCTGGAAAGTCTTCTAATGTCACTTCCAGAAGTGACTTTTAAGGTCAGAGGCCCTCAAAGGCTGGGAGGGCAAGGAAGGTGGCATGGGGTGTGGATGCGGCATCACCCTGCAAGCATGGTGGCTTAGAACATTTGCCCCCTTGACCCCCCCCCCCGGTATGCCAATGCTTACAAAGAAGTGACAGAGTATGAAGAAAAAATTAAGTAAATTTGGGTATAATAGTTACTGCTCTGGGAAAGAAGCTAATGGCAATTGGTCCCAGTCAGGCCAATGGAAGAGGCATCTCATCTCTCTCCCTAATGCAGCCAGATGATCCACAACCTCAGCCAATCCTTCTCCACAAATTCACATATCACAAATATGAGTAACAGAAAACTGAAATGGCTATGTTGAACCAAGAGATGGCCGTAATTTCAATACAGGAAAATTCATCTGTATACAGACCAGGTGTCCACATTAACCACAGTGCATGTATATGGACCTATGTGTGCTTCACTGGTTGATTCATATCAATTTAAGCAGTACGTGGGTGGCTGATAGAGGCAAGTTATCTGCAGAGGTCAAACTACTCTGCTTAATAATTTGAAGAGTATTAAGGCAGATTGCAAAGATTAATTCCTGTAACGGAATATTTGCATTCCAAGCCTTTTATTTACTTCCTTGTTGGTTTAAAGAATTATAATGGAAACAATGTCATCCAAAATAAACTATATTACATAACAATTTATTAGGATGATGCTCCCTTTTCTCCAAACAATGGAATAAAATATCCATTTGCTAATATTCAGCAGCATCTGTATGCTTGACTTCAAAATATTGACATCTCTGTTCTAGGAAAGTAATTCCATGAAATCTGTTTTTAGTAGCCAATGTTTTCTAACTGATGCCTCATTCCATTACTCTGATGTATTTTTAAGTATACATATATATACTTCAAGATATTGAAAAACTAAAAGGTGAATTATTACAAACTATAGTATATGGAAAAACAGTTGTAGATCAGAATTATACAAATTAATGTCAAAAGGTTCGTAGAATTAAGTAAGAATTTTAATGGAATCAGAGTTGAAAGGGACCTTTAAGATAACTGAATCTAGCTCCTTGCCAATGTAAGCAGCCTCTGCTTAAAGATCTCCAACAATGGAGAGTCTACCAACTGAAAAGGCAGACTATTTCACTGCCAGACAGCTTTTATTATCAGGAAATTCTTCCTGATATTTAATCAAAATCTCCCTGGATACAATATAAAACCATTTGTCCTGGTCCTACCCACTGGAGCAAATGAGAACAAAATCCACATCAACTTCCATATGATAGTTTCTCAGATATTTGTAGATAGTTATCGTGCCACCTCTGAACCATCTCTTCTCCAAACCTAACATGAGTGTCAGCTTCAATCACTCCTAAGAGACCATGTCCTAAGAGGTCTCCAGCCCCCTCACCATCCTGGTCACCATCCTTTCAACCCAGTCTGCCATCATTCCTCTTAAGCTGTGGCCCACAGAAATGGGCATGATATTCCAGGTGGGGTCTAACTAAAGCAAAATGCAGTGGTACCATTTCTTCTTGCGATCTGGATATTATAGGTCTGTTGATGCAGCCTAGAATTGCATTCTCCTTCTTTGCTCCCTCATCACACTATCAATTCATGGTTAGCTAGCCATCTACTAAAACAATCTTGTTCACATATAATACTGCCCAAGCAAGAGATCTAGAGATGTGCTTCTGTCCAGAACTGGATGCAATACTCCAGGTGTGGTCTTACCATTGATTTGTAAATGGCATTATAATATTAGCCATGTTATTCTCAATATCTTTTCTAATGATCCCAAGCATGGAATTAACCTTCTTCACTGCCACCACACATTGGGTCAACACGCTGTTTTGGTATAAAATATCTCAAATATAATTTCACCATTTCTAACATTAGCTTGTGTAGAGGAAAATTGACATAGTTTATGAAACATAGCTGTATTCCGGGATTTGCTTCCTTTACATTGAGGAACAGTGTTTGATTGTTGATATTAATATGAACATTTATATTCCACTATTTATGGGTCACTACATATTACAGATAAGCAATGAGAAAGTGCAAGCGATTCACTCTTCTGGGTCTGATATACAGACTTGTGGTTATAATGGCAAATGTATTACAATATGGGGACAGAACATGATGCTTCCTGTGGGGATATGGACAACCCTGCAAGCACAAAGGAAATATGACTCACAACTCTTTCGTCTCTTGTTATTTTTATGGAACAAAGTCACAATTTTCCTCATACTGGAAACAGTAAATCGCAGAATGCTCTAGCATACTTGTATGAATAAATTTCTTCCTTTGGATACACAAACTCAACTTTAATTGTTGGAACAGAATGTGCACTTTCAAGGACATTCCTTTCCCTTCCTATATCAGTAAAAAGGTGTTCCTAGAACAAAAGCTTTAAACCTCTTCTCCCTCTGATTTTGGCAAGATTTTACCACCCAGATGAAAAGCAGCAAGAAAAGAACGGAAGTGAGTATTCAATGAATAATATGTCAACAGCCACCTCAGAATCATGGCTTGTAAAACAGAAGATGAAGAGATTTCAAAACAATTGCCAAAATTAAGGCCTTCCAAAGGCAACTGGAACAGGCTATAAAGAGTCTGAGCATTAATGTCCACTACATAAACTTCATTCTAAGTGACAAAGGAATCTAAACCCTGGTGGCAGATGCCTAGCTGTACGGTTACACTGCATTCTGCTAACTGCATTTAGCTAATTGGCACAGACAAGGTATCAGCAGAATGTGGCACCAGTTTATTTTCAGCATAGGGAAGACTGAAAAAAAAGATTGTTTTAAAAAAATGGAAATGGTGGGCTATTTCCTCCAGACCTCTTGAACTTTCATCTGTTTTAAAGAAATGAAAATCTCTTCATTAGGTTTTGAACATCACTATTAAACTACCAAGGATCCTGGCCTTAAAGGTTTTCCTATCAGCAATAACTCCCTCCTTCTGCCTTCAAAATGAGTGACTGATTTGAATGAGTTTTTAAAAACAAGAACTGTGGTTTTCTTTTTATGGATCATAGTTTTACATTTTCAGAACACGTTGCAATCATTGTTGTGGATTTCATAAGTGCCAAGGATATATTTAATGGCAAAATTGGTTGTGAGAATACTGACTACACCTCTAGATCTAAGAAAGAGCATTGGGCTTCCTGTCCCAGGCCTAAAACAACTGGCCCGACAAATTCTCAAGATGATTCACAAATAATGTCACTTTTTCTACATGCTATTCACAGTTTATCTACCATTTTGTAAATGATGAAGATTACACAAGGTGACCTTATTTAGTGGAACTGAATATAATCAAGCAATATGGTTTATAGCCCATTGGTTGGCAACCTTCAGTTTCAAAAGACTATGGTATAAGCCTATAGCGCCCAGTATTCCCAGGCAGTCTCCCATCCAAATACTAACCAGGCCTGACCCTGCTTAGCTTCCAAGATCAGACAAGATCAGGTATGAGCAGGGTAACAGTTACTGCTCTGTTTATAGCCCAATAGCTGTACATAGTCCAACCTACTCCTTATAAGCAGAATGGCCACGCAGTTACAACTAAGGTCCTGCACAGCTTCTCTTGGTGTCCCAGAGCTCAGTAATTATGGTGATACCATCTCCAGATGCTCTGGAGTTGTGCCCACACAGACAACGTAGAGCTCTATGCATTACCTGGAGGGAGTTGCAAGGAACACAACCTACATTTCAGTGAATTTCCACAAAACTTGAATTGATAATTGATAAACGTGTTTAATTATTCAGCCACACAATTCCTGTAAAAAACACAGAAAATATAAACCAGGTCTGCTGCCATAAGTGCTGCAGCAAAGTCATAAAAGGTGCCAGAGGCCCAGTGTGCAGGACAGCAGATCCCAGACAAGGTCCGTGCTAGATCAGGTAAGGTGGCAGAAGGGGCAGTTCAAGGGCAGGAATAGATCAGGACAAGGAGCAGGGTGGGCAGGGGCATTTTAAAGGTGAGAGGGGGGCATCTCAGCAGTGGCAGCACACGTGAGAATGCTATCCCCATATTCCTGGCCTGACACACCCACTGTGTCTCCTTGAACTTGCACCAGCAAAATACCTGGTGTAAGTTTGAAGAGAAACAGTGATAGCCAGGCAGCATATGGAGGTAAGAGTTAATAATATTTTGACTTATTTCTTTGATCTCCTCCCCCCCCCACCCCAGCATTGCATAGATAGAGTTACCAGAATCAAACAGGAACAGAGTACTTATACCTTTAATCATTGTACAGAAGATGGAATTTTGGCAGGTGCAGCTCAACATGGAAGAGTTGCAACAAAAAGAGTGCAACAAAAGCTGCACTTGCCAAAATTCCCACCCTGGCCCCATCCCCATTTGTATCTGGTAACCCTACACATACAATTCATGCTCCGTCAACACAGCTGCAAGGTGAAAGATGGTAAAGGATAGGACTGGGCTCTTAGAAGGACTGTGGTGTGAATTAGTAGCGTAGTGTGGTGTGAACTGGCCTTGAAATTTCGATGGGGAGATAGAAGGGAAGGGGAGACAGAGCTGGGTGTCATAAGCATATTGATGGCAACCCACTCTAAATCCCTGAATGACCTCTCAGGGGTTTCATGTAGACGTTAAATAGCATGGGGGACAAAATTGAACCCTGTGGCACCCCGCACCTCAAGTGCCAGGGCGTCAAACAGGCATCCCCCAGCACCACCATCTGGGATTGATCCTCCAAGTAAGAGCAGAACCACCACAAAACAGTGCCTCCAACTCCCAACTCAATCAGCCCAGAAGGATACCATGATGTGTGGTATCAAAAGCCACTGAGAGAAAGCAGCAGGACCAACAGGGATGCACTCCCCCTGTCCAGTCCCCAGCATAGGTCATACACCAAGGCGACCTAGGCGGTTTCCATCCCAAAACCTGGCCTGAAACCAGACTGAAAAAGATCCAGATAACATTCATTTGGGGGCCTACTTTAGAAGCACTCAGAAATTCTCAAAACATTAGGATATCCCTCAAGAACTGTGTAGCAACTGTTAAATTTCAAGCACAGTAAAACCATTTTCACAAATGCACAGTAAGCATGCAATAAAACAACCTACTGAAAATTCCCTTAGAATTTAGGACACAGATTCAGACTGGGTTTCCTGATATTTTTAAGAGCAGCAATTTCACATAAATTTAAGTGTCTAACAAATAACCTTCCCTTCAGGTAAAGCATGAACCATACATAAAATATGAAATGCGTTTCCCCCATGTCAGATGCAAGAGAGATGAATAAGATAGAGGGGAACTTTTACAGAGTACATTCCATGCTACAGAATGTGCACCAATAGTCTGTCATAACAAACATTCTTTTATTAATGATATTTATTTTCATAGTGATTTATTACTTCCAGCCCCACTGTGTCTGCTTGGCCTTGGGTGTCCATGTGAGTAAGAGTTTGGTTTACAAGGATGGCATCAAGCACGACATTCCAACAACAAACATGGTTTAATTTTTCTGCTGCTAGGAGTTTGTTCAGTTTTGCTCAGCTCCATTTAAGGACAAAGATTAAAAAAAATTTATGGCTGAGATGGTCAACATATGAACCACTGATCTTCCACCATTCTGCCCAGGGCTGTACAGTAAATTAGCCTGCATAACCTTCAGTCTAAAGCAGTGTTTCTCAACCAGTAGAACAGGTATCACCTGTGGTACTTGAGGTGATGTCTGGTGGTACTTGTGGGACCCTTGGACACCTGCCACTCCGCAGCAAGGCCAGGAATGCCACACAACAAACAGCAGTAGGAGGCTAGGCTTGATGTGCAAAGTGCCAAAGCATGCTTTTCTGCAAAGGAAAAAGCCCTCCTGTCCACCCTGAGCCTCTTACTAGTGTTTGTCACTCACATCTGGCCTCCCAACCCAGAAGTAACTGGCAATGATCGCCAGTAGCTTCTGGTGGTACATCAAATAGGTGGACCGTGTGAAGAGGTATGGTGGAAGACAAATGCTGAGAAACACTGGTCTAAATGTCTTGTGCTGCCCATGCAAAGTACAAATCCTTACACAGAAAGCTCAGTACATAAAGAGGCAGCACATAGAAGGCAAAACTTTGTAACTTTCAGGAAAGAAGATTTTTTTGGCCAAAATGAAATGACCAGAAGGGCTTGTACTATCAGATCAAGGGTTAAGGGAAAGGAAGAGGTTCTGTGTTATTATTATTAATTTTATTTATATCCCGCCTTTCTCTCCACAGGGACCGAAGGTGGCTTTCAACAATGGTTAAAAACATTCTGTGTTCTGTGGCTAAATCAAGACCTTTCAGAACTCTGGCAGTTAGGAGGATGGATGATTCTAACAACACAAGTAGGACTGTGTGACCATAGCAGTCAGTAGGTGCCCCCTACAACTCCCCCTTCCACAAGTTCTTGGAGTTCTTGGTTTATAGAAGTTAGAGATGAAAGAACTGTCATATATGCATGTTTTCATTATTTTAGGAGAAATCATAAGGCCTAGTTCTTTTACTCAACTGCTATGTCAAATTTGCAGTGGACAGTCATGGACTAACTGAGATAAGATGTGGTCCAGAGAAGTATTTGCCACAACAAAGCTACATTTTTTTTCCCCAGAAATGCACCTACCTAATAGCTGCACTCCACGTGTGAGTCCATATACATCAATCAGAGCCCACAGCGGTTCGGTGGTCCTCACACCACTGAAGAACAACATGGCAGCAGAGTCATTAACCCGATAAAACACTCTTCCCTTTTTGTCCACCCAGAATGCAATGATATTTCCTTCATTTGCAAATTCTTCTGGGAGGGCCTTGGCCCAGAATCCACTCTGAGAAACCAGATCTGGACATGCATACTTGGGCAGGGTTTCCGGGTTAATCCTGGAGGGATCCTTGGAGGTAAATCCAAGTCGAAGAGCACCACTCCAACAGCACTGCTTCTTTGTGATCTGAAGCAAAAACAAACAAACAAAACAGCAACAGAATTAGAACTGAGAAAAGAGGCACGTTTAAATATCATTCTCTTATAATCAGCAGGAAGAGAGCAACTGTCCCTATTCAACCCACCACAGCATCATTTTCCAGGGGCTTTTGGCAGTGTCCCCCTTATTTCTTCGTTTGGATGTGATCGCCTATGGAACCAAGAACGATACATTTTTGGTATGTAAACCACTGTGAGTTTTTTGTTGAAAAGCAACATATTAACAACCACAGCTAGCAGCAGCAACAGTCTCCTTTTCTAGTACAGGAGTAGGGGGGTGAGAGGCTGAATATATAGAGGGGAATTGGAAGCTGCCTCAATGTCAATAACGTAGAAGTACCAGATATGAATGTGTTGTGAAAGGGGGAGTCATAGGAGGCACCTACTGACTGCTTTGCAAACTGTACGTGTGAGAAAGGGGTACCGAGCAATGTATGACCCATACTGTGATATCTGGGGTCCACTTATATCTGAGGTTTTAGTCTTATTTAAAGTCAGTTAAAACACTATGTAGGCAAGTACTGACTGTCCCTGAACAGACTCTATGGTAACTCTAGCCAGCAAAAATTCCCATGATTGCAGCAACAAAAATGGTTGACTGACTCAGCTGTTCATCTCTCTGCCCCAAGTATAACTTGCAACGTCCAGTGCCATGGCTAGAAGCTGATGCTGGCTCTGTGGTGTTTCTGTGCTACTAAATGATACACCAGGACTTCAGCTACCTGGAAACACCCATCCCCCTGTCCTGAGAGTGCTTATTCCAATTCCAGAATTTTCTGGGAGATGGGAGCGGGAAGGGTAGTTGTTATTCAGTTATTATTAACATTATTAACAGTATTTATATACTGCTTTTCAACTAAAGTTCACAAAGCGGTTTACAGAGAAAAATCAATTATATACTGTGTTATAAACTGTGAAATCGTTCTTTTTTTCTCACTTCACATTTCTGGCCTAACCTAGTTCACAGCTCTGAC
This sequence comes from Tiliqua scincoides, assembly GCF_035046505.1. Taxonomy (NCBI): domain Eukaryota; kingdom Metazoa; phylum Chordata; class Lepidosauria; order Squamata; family Scincidae; genus Tiliqua; species Tiliqua scincoides. Next base: position 187,545,194 of record NC_089823.1, read on the forward strand.
TTAGTTGACCCTCTGAAGATCTGGATCTGAATTTAAGCATCTTGGGAAACTCCAACTGTCCATGACCCAGCGTGTGACCTAATGCAATAATCTTCAACTGGTGGGTTGTGCTGGGTGGGCCATGCCATCCCAAAGCAGATTGCACCAGGAGCACCACAACCAAATTCTGCACTTGATAAACTATATTAGGTCAGGCTGAGGGAGTGTATCAGACTGAGGGTCCAATCCTATACAGTGTGCGCCGGCTCACTGCTGGAGTGCACTATCGCAAACATGCCATTAGGCACGTTTGTGGGCCCTGGTGTTCCACTGGTGCTAGCCCAGCTGGCACTGGTAGAGTGCCAGAGCTCTGCCGCTTGGCGGTCACACAGGCTGCGGGCAGCGGAGAGGTAGGTGGGGCGTGGGGGAGACAGGGAGGAGGCAGGCAGAAGGCAGGGAGGAGGCGTGCCGGGGGAGGGGGAGGAGTGCAAGGGAGGTGGGAATGAAAGCTCCACTGGATCCAAAGCCTCCGTTTCAGGCCACTGGCTTGACACGGAGGCTTAAAATTTTGCACCGACCCTTGGGTCGCCATAGAATTGAGTAGCCCCATGGCAAGTCCCCTTTTCCCAAGGAGCCGCCAGTGCTGCCCACAACACATGCAGGATGTAGCCATTTTCGGCACCGCTGCAGCCCTGGGGGCCAGAAGCTCAGGATTGTGCTGTAAGACAGGGGTCTCCAAACTATGGCCAGGGGATCACATCTGCTCACCCCACAAGATTTTATCTGGCCCTCAACAATTTAAAATATTTTATTGCTTTTTTTTTTGCTAACCTTTGACATTTTTACTCATTATGTAGCATTTATCAGTTTAAACATGGCATTTTTTCTTTGTAATTGTCACATTGCTCTGTTGTTCTGTAACATATCATGGTGATTACAAAAAAGATTCAAGTAAAACTTATTAATTCATTTAAAATTCATTCATTCATTTATAAAACTGATTTTGGGGGGGCCTGTGAAAATGGATAATACATGATGTGGCCCTTGAACCAAAATGTTTGGAGAATTCTGGACTAAGACCATCCAGTGGCATTCACAACTGTGTATTTAAACCTAGCTCTTCTTGCTCCTAGTCTGATACTCTAACCATTAACCCAGTGCTTCCCAAACCTACCCAGCTAGCGATGCCCTTGGAACCCAGAAAGAAGTGGTGACGATGTACTTTTGGGTTCAGAGGGCATTTGCAAGCCTCAAAACAGCAGTAAAAGGAGGGAGCACGACAAACACTTTGTGAACCACTGGATTACACCACACTGGCTCTAGACATGCCAAACACAATGCAAAAACAGAACACAATTTAATACAGAACACTAAAGGAAGAATCATAGCAACAAAAATACATTCCACTGTCGTATTCTCTGATTCAATTCAACTGGGTAGATCAGTTCAAAGATGAATAGAGTGTCCAAAAAAACTGGTGTAAATCAATAACAAATTGCACAAATCAAGGGATTAAAGGCAATTCTTCAGCCAGCAATGGCACAAAAATGGCTGCAGATTAAGCAAGAGATGTTTTTAAAGTCTGTGTTCCCAGGAAGCATAATGATGTATGCAAGAGAATTTAATACAAAGATAAAATCACAGTATTCTTGAGTTGAAGCAGCAAAGCTTTGAAGTTATGCTCTCAGCAGCATCAAGATTATAATGAATAGTTAGACCTCTTCTAGGTACAGCTGCAATAACAGCAACATTTAAATGACAAAAATACAACTTAACAGCCAATACCATAAAGCTGTCCCATTGAAACTGAAAGGAAGTCATTGGTCTTTAAGCAGACTGTTTAAAGTGCATTTCTCTTGCCTCCCTTTTCCTCACCAAAGTTCTAAATACTTATACTAAAGCAGTTTAATTCTTGAAATGAGTACTGAATGGATAAATTTAGCAGGCCTCTTGTGCTAGTTCAAGACCATGCTAGCCTCTACATTGCTTGTCAGATTGCCTATCAGATCCTCAAAGTAGAAAGCTTGGCTGCTGCAAAACACAATAAAATGAGCTAACCACATATAACAAGGAAGCAACAGTTGTCATTGGGCGTAATCCTAACTGGCAGTTATGCCGGCATAGGAGGCCCTGGAGGGTTGCAAATGTGCCGTAAAGCACATTTGCGCCTCCGTGGGTGGGAGCCACGTTGGCGCATTCAAATTTAGCTGCCTCTGTGGCAGCTCTCGCACCGACACAAGCAGCAAAGGTAGGTGTGGGGGTGTGTAGGGAGGGGGTGGGGGGCATTTCTGGGCAGGGGAGGGTGGGCGATGGGCAGCCCCAGGGGAGGGCGCGTGGGGAGCCAGGGGCAGGGCTGTGATCCAGCGGTTATGCCGGATCCCAACCCCTGCCCCCGGAGAGAACGGAGTGGCTTCCAGCCACTCCGCGCTCCTCAGACTTGCGCCACCTCCAGAGGTGGCGCAGGTCTGAGGAGACCCATAGGGGTGTGCAGCCCTTATCCAGGGGTAAGGGGAAGAGCTTCCCCTTGCCTGTGGCTGAGCCGCTGCACCCAACAAACCTGCGTTGGATGCAGTGCAAGCCTCCTGGCAGGTTTGGATTGTGCCCATTGTCTCATTAATCACTTTTTTAAAAAGTGGGAATATTTTAAAAGTGGGGATACCCCATGGGGATATTTATTACAGTGTACAGCAATTTTGTGGCAGATTCTCAGGAACACCTGGAAGCTAAACAAACGCATCGGTAAAGCAGCTACCACATTTTCCAGACTCACAAAGAGAGTCTGGTCCAACAAGAAGCTGACGGAACATACCAAGATCCTCTACAGATCTTGCGTCCTGAATACAATTCTGTACTGCAGCGAGTCATGGACTCTTCGCTCACAACAGGAGAGGAAACTGAACGCATTCCACATGCGCTGCCTCCGACACATCCTCGGCATCACCTGGCAGGACAAAGTTCCAAACAACACAGTCCTGGAACGAGCTGGAATCCCTGGCATGTATTCACTGCTGAAACAGAGACGCCTGCGTTGGCTTGGTCATGTTGTGAGAATGGATGATGGCCGGATCCCAAAGGATCTCCTCTATGGAGAACTCGTGCAAGGAAAGCGCCCTACAGGTAGACCACAACTGCGATACAAGGACATCTGCAAGAGGGATCTGAAGGCCTTAGGAGTGGACCTCAACAGGTGGGAAACCCTGGCCTCTGAGCGGCCCGCTTGGAGGCAGGCTGTGCAGCATGGCCTTTCCCAGTTTGAAGAGACACTTGGCCAACAGTCTGAGGCAAAGAAGGAAGGCCCATAGCTAGGGAGACAGACCAGGGACACACTACACTTGCTCCCAATGCAGAAGGGATTGTCACTCCCGAATCGGCCTTTTCAGCCACACTAGACGCTGTGCCAGAACCACCATCCAGAGCACGATACCATAGTCTTCCGAGACTGAAGGTTGCCAACAGAGTGTTACATCATTGTGAGTTTTCTACACTTTCTTGTCTATAGTTCACACTAACTGTACAATGGGCAGCCCAGTCCTATTCTGCAGTGGGACAGGCTGGCCTGCGCTGTATCCAGAGCAGGGTTAGGGCTGGCAGTGGCAAAACCCAGGTCAAGGGGAATTGACTCCCCTTCCCTTGGATAACACAGCAGTGGCCCAAATGGGGCTACTCAGACCTGCACCACCTAAAGAGGTGGCACAGATCCAAGCAGCACAGCACTAGGCTGGGCCAGCCAGGAAGGGGGTTAAGATCCGGTCTTAATCGAATCCTGGCTTCAACTTCCTGGTCAGATCATGTGCCAGATCCTGGTTCCCCCTTCCCAGGCTCAGTCCACCCATGGGCCCACCATCTGCCCTGGAATGCCTCCCTCCACCCTCCTGCACTGGCCTGCCATAGGTGCAAACTCACCTTCTGCCAGTGCTGCAGGAGCCACATTCAGCCCTTCGAGGTTGGTGCAAGACCCCTGCACTGGCCTCCCAACTCACCCAGTGGCACAGAAATGTTTTAAGGCACTTTTGTGACACCAGGAGGCCAACGCAGGGGACTTGGCCAACTTAACATTCAGTTAGAGAGGCACAGTGGCTGAGTGGTTAAAGACACTGGTCTGTCGGCTGGAAGGTCAGCAGCCCAGGAGTTTGAGACCTCGGTGCTGCAGAACAGGGTGAACTCCTGTTACTTTCCTCAATTCCTGCCAACCTAGCAGTTCACAAGCATGTAAATGCAAGTAGATAAATAGATACCACTTTGGTGGGAAGGTAACAGTGTTCTGTGCACTTTGGCGTTTATTCATGCTGGCCACATGACCACGGAAGATGTCTTTGGACAACGCTGGCTTCCTCAGCTTGGAGAGGGAGTTAAGCACCTTCCCTAGAGTCGTGAGAGTCAGGGCCCCCTAGAGCCCCCCTAGAACTGTGCAGGGGAAACCTTTACCTTCTTTACCAACATTTAGTTGGGATTGTGTCCTTAATAAAATAGCCAAATAATGTAGCACAAGAGACATTTAGGTTATTAATTCTGAAAAGAAACACAATACTCTGTCCTGGTGTGGGCAGGAAGTGGGCACGGAAGATAACGTGAGAGCATGCACCAGTGGTCTCTGCCATCTGTAGAAGACTCTGTGGTATGTTCTCAATTTGTATGCTAGGTCTGTCAGAAAAAGCAATTGGTTACTCTAAAACCTAGGCCAGGCCAGTGTTCTGAATTATGAGGGGAAAGGCATTCAAGAAATACACAAGCTCCATTCCTTAGCCCCCTCCAGTTTTAGGTCAGTCAAGCCCCTTTCCCCAATTGCCTCCTGAAAACAATGTTCCCTTACCTGAGGAGACCTTCAGCTGTCTCCCTGACCCTGTGGGATACAGCGGTGGCCATTCTGGCACCGCTGTACCATTGGATTGGCAGTCCAAATAGGATTGGGCTGTAAATTAAATATTCCTAACTCTTAGGGTATTTATAGGAAACGTACCTGACAAGCAGACGTGTGGGAACTATCTCAAACAGACCACCTAAATATCCCTTAAAAATAAGTTTTTAGGCTCTGTTAGAGGACAGGAACTCCAGCTTCTTCTGTGAAAGCAGCCTACTGGTATAAACACTGGTGGAAATGCTAAGTTTAGGACCTAAGGAATAGATTGCTTTCAGAATAAGATAAGCTATACAAAATTAATGAAAAAACCCCTGAAATCCATTTTAAAAGATGATTCACATTAAACATGTGGCTGTAGTTATACCTGCTGAGCCTTCAAGGTTTTCTCTTGATCCTGCTTTTTTCTTGTGCATCACCCCCTCCCCCGTCTGCCTTTTATTTGAATGTAGTCCCTTTTCTCTAATCAGTAATGCCAATTATGTTGTTATTGTTCAAAGAAGAAAAGATGGTTGAGATGAATACCTGGATAGATAAATAATGAACATCATGTTTACTGAAGTTTGGGTGGTTGTTATTGAAAAATTATTCTTATCTTGATGCATCTTTGATGTTCTCTTTATATCAAAGTTGAAACAACTAAAAAAGGATAAATATTCTCACTGTACTTTTTGGTACTTCTTTAAATTGCAATGATTGGATGAAGGCAGACAAAACAAAAAAATGCTTTTCAGAGCTAGGTCAGTTCCAAAAAGCTGGATGAGTCAGCTGGATGAACCATGGTGAAACTAACATGCAGATTTCTGATACTGATTTTCAAACTATGAAAGAGTGATCTCCAGAGCAGGTTCAAAAATTCATTAAAAACAGATGAGGGGAAAATATGTACATGCTCCAAGAGATAATGTAGATATTTCAAATCTCATTATTCTTTCCTTACTTGCATTATTTTAAACTAGCCATGCCCCGAAGAACTTTATTGATACCTATAGCTATGTGCAAGACTTTCTTGGCCCTCAACTTCAAGAAGTACCCTCACTCACAACATTGAGAGGGGGATATTGCAGTTTCAGCTGAGCAACAGATCTGAATCTATATATCTAAAGAGCTAGGACTGTTGCAAACACTATATGCATAGAAAAGAGCTTATTGTAGCGAAATGGGACAGATTCTTCCATTTTGCAGAGTAAAAAGTGGTTTCTTTGGTTTAGTTTCTTTATGATTTGTTCATTTCCACGTGGGGTAATTGGGCTATGCTTTCACAGCTATGACCTCAACCCCTTCTTACAGTGGAGAAAATGTACTCCACTGAGTTGCATGGAACAAAACAAAGCTGCTAGAAACAGGAAGACTATTGGAAGGAAATGCTTTTGTTTTCTGCCCCTATTCCGTAATCCAACTTGAAGTACTACCTGCCTTTCCTATGGTTTTACTCCCCAAGTGGAAATCCTACATGTTCATTATGTTGTGCAAGGTGTACTATAGTTTACCCACAACGATTTTCTAGACTGCAGCCACAACCTCTTGTTCTATTGCACTTTATTCTAAAGGCACTCTATTGAAATGTATAGTACTGTATTTAGGAAAGGGGCTGAAGTCAGGAAAACTACTAAGTACTATGTTACCTACGACTGTAGCCTACCTTGCTTTCAGAATTTTCAGAGGATGGAGGAATTCAGCAATTTAATGGGGAATTTAACCCAAATTCTGCAATTGATAAATTTCAGCATCAACTGGAATTATAGAGGGATGTATAAATATGGGAATCTGTGATCTAGAACAGGATGTAATAAGACCTAGAACTGCAGTATCCTCACTATTGCAATTTTTGCCAGGCCATGAGGCAAGGTCAGTCTGGGGATTGTGGGAGCCTTTCCCTGCTGTCTGACCATGCCTGTCTGGGAGGGAGGAGCTTCCCAGATGCCAAAACTGAGCTACCCTGGAATCATTGGAGACTACTGGTAAAAAAAATAAATACATCAGACAAGCCACTGTGAGGGCTTGGTACATTATATCAGTATGGGTTTCTCACAAAACAATGGAAGAGATATCGACTCACCTTGAGCCTGACTTGCTCATAGATTACAATTGGCCTGTTGCTGAAGGTGATTGCATTGCAGAAGCTAGCCTGCCGCTTGACTGCCTTCTGTGTGGTGTCCATGATGATCTGCGACCCCTTGGTATGGGGGTGGAAAAGCAGTGGGCTGATCGAGAGTGCTCCACACTGGGGAATGGGCAGACAATGCTTTTGCTTGTGGTGACATCGGTGAGAAGATGCAGGAAAGGGTCCCCCTATGGAGTCTGAAACAGAAAGGAAAAAGAGGTGAACAGAAATTTAAAAATCTGGTAAAGCCATAACCGGAAATCTAATTTATCAGTGAGGCATGGCAAATTAATACAGCATTTTCAATAATAGTACAAAAATCATTTAAAAGCATATACCTGAAACAAAGTACAAATGCACAGCTCTGCCAATACATTTAGGCATTTGCTGAATATATAGACAAACACCGTGCAGGAAATGTTGAAGAGGTTGGGTATATTTAATCAGAAGGGGAAGGAAAAAAAAAAGATAATGAGAGAACAAGCAAAAGTTGCATTTCGAAAGTGAGCAGTGGCTTGTCTTGTATAAATTTTTACATCTACAACAGTGAAACCTACACAGCAAACTCCAGCTGCATGCATGGCTCCGTTACATGAGTTTAACCTTCAAATAGAAATATTGCTGTCATCGAGGAGGTAGAAAACAACTGTAGTCTATTTTCACTGACAGTAGGTCAATTGGTTATTGTTCTAAATTATTAGAAGACAGATTTTAGTTAAAAGTGTAAGAGAACATCTGAGATGTGGAACAAATTAAATAGAAACTATGGAATCTCCCTGAAGAATACAAAAAGACCAGATACACGGTAATAGCTGTAATGATACTGAACCTAGATCTCCCCATCCAAGTGCAACACTAGGTTACTAGTATTAACAAAATCCTTCTCTGCCCATACGTAGCTCAGGCTTCATAAAACACACAACACAAAGCAGCTGCAAATGCAAAGCAGTAATTTAACTATAGATAGTAGTTTTAACCACATGAATGCAAAACAGGTTGTAGGTGGCTATCAGGTGAGATAATTTAAGGTGCAGCAACTGGAAATGACAAAGACAGCAAATAATTTATTAATAAATTAATTTGAAAGTTCAACAAAATCTACACAAGGTTTATAGTTTTTATAGTTTTGTTATTCTCTTCCACCAAAAAAAGGGAAGGCTGGAAACTACCACCACTGGAAGGTGAAATATCCCATAGGGTATACACTAGTGCACAGAAATTTTTCTCATAGGCACAAACAACACAGAGGGTATCAGTTAATATTTGCAAACTCAGAACCTTGCATAAGAACATTTTGCTTTGTCAGGAAGGAATTTTACTCTAAAACAGATTAGCTGATCATTCTGGAAATTATCTATATTTTCTTTTATCGTGTGGGAAAACTCACAAGGCAAAAAGTTTTACTAAAATTATTCCACAAATGCCCGGAGCTATGTACCTGCTCCCTTTCTCCTCCCACCTTGTAACACACTATAATTTGGGTAATTATACACCATGTTCTGTTACACCAGATAATCCATCAGAGGTATTTAGACACAAAGAATTGTGCCCACAACAAAGTACATCTCAGATTTCTTCTAACTCTGGAGTCCTATCACCTGAAGACATTTGAAATAGTAGTCCTTGGCAACAGTGATGTCTTTCATTGCCTACCTTGGAATCATAATAATTGTGCCAGAGAAACAATCAACTCAAAGTAAGATGGTTCCAGAACAAGCCATACAATGGAATCATAAAATCAAGTTCTAAATGAAAATAGTTTGACAATGTTAATTCTAACGTACAAATATCAAGCTTTATAATGAAATAAGTCAGGTTCTATAACCAAAAACTCTTCCAGTCATTTGCTCCACCATGTAACCAGTAAAATCTTACACTGCAGTAATATCCCTAACTACCATATTTTTCGCTCTATAAGACGCACCTGACCATAAGACGTACCTAGTTTTTAGAGGAGGAAAACAGGGAAAGAAAATATTCTGAACCAAATAGTGTAATAAAATATGTCTCTCCGCTGCTCTGTTTCCATGCTCCTTAGCATATTTTACTACCTCTAGTTTAAAAGGAATTTTATATGCTAGCCTTTTCTGCTTTATCGTCCTTGCACTGGTAGAATGAGGTACTGTAGTATTTTTCTGCAAGTGCATTGTCACTAAGCGCTGAACTTTTGCATTTCCACTGAGCGCCTGTATTTGCATTTCAATTTGCATTTGCATTACCATTGCATTTGCATTTGCATTACCATTGAGCACAGGCAGGACCCTGGTCAAGGGCAGAAGCTCCTGCCAAGGAGGCTCTGCTGCCCTGAGAATGCCTGCAGCTTTGCAGTATTCGCTCCATAAGACGCACATACTCCCCCCCCCCACTTTTTTGGGGGGAAAAAGTGCGTCTTATGGAGCGAAAAATACGGTATTTAGGACAGATAACACAGGCCAACACACATTTTGCTTCCTTAAACGTTGCACCAATTCCTGGGTATATCTGGGGTGCCGATTCCAAAAATGGCATCCGTTTTGCCCTATCACTTCTAGTTTTGGAGATATAGTATAGCCTCTTTAGTGAATGGTTCAAGCAGCTTAACATAAGAACATAAGAACAGCCCCACTGGATCAGGCCATAGGCCCATCTAGTCCAGCTTCCTGTATCTCACAGCGGCCCACCAAATGCCCCAGGGAGCACACCAGATAACAAGAGACCTCATCCTGGTGCCCTCCCCTACATCTGGCATTCTGACTTAACCCATTTCTAAAATCAGGAGGTTGCGCATACACATCATGGCTTGTACCCCATAATGGATTTTTCCTCCAGAAACTTGTCCAATCCCCCTTTAAAGGCGTCTAGGCTAGACGCCAGCACCACATCCTGTGGCAAGGAGTTCCACAGACCGACCACACGCTGAGTAAAGAAATATTTTCTTTTGTCTGTCCTAACCCGCCCAACACTCAATTTTAGTGGATGTCCCCTGGTTCTGGTATTATGTGAGAGTGTAAAGAGCATCTCCCTATCCACTCTGTCCATTCCCTGCATAATTTTGTATGTCTCAATCATGTCCCCCCTCAAGCGTCTCTTTTCTAGGCTGAAGAGGCCCAAACGCCGTAGCCTTTCCTCATAAGGAAGGTGCCCCAGCCCAGTAATCATCTTAGTCGCTCTCTTTTGCACCTTTTCCATTTCCACTATGTCTTTTTTGAGATGCGGCGACCAGAACTGGACACAATACTCCAGGTGTGGCCTTACCATCAATTTGTACAACGGCATTATAATACTAGCCGTTTTGTTCTCAATACCCTTCCTAATGATCCCAAGCATAGAATTGGCCTTCTTCACTGCTGCCGCACATTGGGTTGACACTTTCATCAACCTGTCCACCACCACCCCAAGATCTCTCTCCTGATCTGTCACAGACAGCTCAGAACCCATCAGCCTATATCTAAAGTTTTGATTTTTTGCCCCAATGTGCATGACTTTACACTTACTGACATTGAAGCGCATCTGCCATTTTGCTGCCCATTCTGCCAGTCTGGAGAGATCCTTCTGGAGCTCCTCACAATCACTTCTGGTCTTTACCACTCGGAAGAGTTTGGTGTCGTCTGCAAACTTAGCCACTTCACTGCTCAACCCTGTCTCCAGGTCATTTATGAAGAGGTTGAAAAGCACCGGTCCCAGGACAGATCCTTGGGGCACACCGCTTTTCACCTCTCTCCATTGTGAAAATTGCCCATTGACACCCACTCTCTGCTTCCTGGCCTCCAACAAGTTATCAATCCACGAGAGGACCTGTCCTCTAATTCCCTGATTGTGGAGTTTTTTCAGTAGCCTTTGGTGAGGGACCGTGTCAAACGCCTTCTGAAAGTCCAGATATATAATGTCCACGGGTTCTCCCGCATCCACATGCCTGTTGACCTTTTCAAAGAATTCTATAAGGTTTGTGAGGCAAGACTTACCCTTACAGAAGCCATGCTGACTCTCCCTCAGCAAGGCCTGTTCGTCTATGTGTTTTGAGATCCTATCTTTGATGAGGCATTCCACCATCTTACCCGGTATGGATGTTAGGCTGACCGGCCTATAGTTTCCCGGGTCCCCCCTCTTTCCCTTTTTAAAAATAGGCGTGACATTTGCTATCCTCCAATCTTCTGGCACCGTGGCCGTTTTGAGGGACAAGTTGCATACCTTAGTCAAGAGATCTGCATTCTTCAATTCCTTAATAACCCTTGGGTGGATGCCATCAGGGCCCGGTGACTTATTGATCTTTAATTTATCAATGAGGTCTGAAACATCTTCTCTTTTAACCTCTATCTGACTTAATTCCTTGGTTAGGAGGGGCCGTTCGGGCAGCGGTATCTGCCCGAGGTCTTCTGCCGTGAAGACAGATGCAAGACAGCTTCTTCATGAGGAAGCCTACACCATGGAATGGTGGCACCAAACACACTACTGCAGGTGCCAGAAGGCCTCAGACCACTGCTGTGCTGCAGTAGTCAGAAGGCAGGCATTCCATGGTCCTACGCAGGGCCAGTCCAAGAGCTCCTGATGCCTGCAGTGGGATGGCAAATGCTGCCCCCTTACCCTATAATGTGCCAGCCTCTGCTCCTCCCACTCCCCAAAGTTCTAACACAGCACTCTCTTTCCTCTCCACATATTTGCATCCTCTCTGTCCCCCTCTTCCTTTTCCAGTTCAGGGAGCGGAATGAGGAGCAGCAACAGAGGCAAGTACAGCAATACCTTGCATTTTCATCTGGTTAGGGACCAGAGCATGGATGAAAGCCAAAAATGGATGAATGACAAAGCGTAGCCTTATTTAGCTTGCAAATTTATTTTGGCTAGCGAAAAGCATAACTATATATGTAAATGCATATGAAACCTAAATAATCATCAATAAAACATAAGAACATTGATGAATGCCATGGAAGCTTGAATGAAATCAGATGAAAGAGGAAAACATGGATGAAATTTGAAATGTAGTTATAATTGAAAGAGCAAAATGATGAAAGTCAAGTGGATGAAAGTCAAGGTATGCCTGTGAGTGGATAGAGATGGGCATTCCCCATCAACCTGCTGCCTGAGGAAACCGCTTCAGTTGGCCTCATGGATGAGCCCGCACTGATCCTATGGAATTACTGAGAGAAGGAGAGCAAAAAGGATTTATGTGCCAGTTGATCTGTCCCTCCCTTGCTGCCTTGGTTTACACTCATAACCCCTGCTAATTGGGTAAGAGGCACTTTTTCAAGTGGGTGCTCCTTTTTTTAGCAGGGGGAGAGTAACTGGCCCACCTCACCCCAGCACTGTCTGTGCTAGTGGCTCTCTGCTGGTATTCATTTGCATCTTTTTAGATTGTGAGCCCTTTTGGGACAGGGAGCCATTTAGTTATTTGATTTTTCTCTGTAAACCGCTTTGTGAACTTTTAGTGGAAAAGTGGTATATAAATACTGTTAATAATAATAATAAACTCAGTACAGTTGTTAAGAAATAGATATTGAGCACAAAACAATCTTTTTTTAAAAAATGGACTCCTATGGCAATGGCAAAGTTTCCATTGCTGCAGAGATTTAAGAACAGGGAATGACAGGAGTATAGCAGTGGAATATGTAATCTTGCCCAAGGTCAGACTGGATGAGTTGGGTGTTTCCCCCTCCCCCTTCTGGCCCTGCTGTTCTACAAAGACACAATATGTATCTGTCAAAAATGGCTACAAACTTTTGTAATCGCAATATGCATAAAAATTATGCACTAGCACTTAAGTTCATCTTTGAGACCGCAAGCTTATTCAAATACGTACAAGCACATGTTCTAAAGTCCTTCCAACAAACTGTACCACCTCAGAATGAATGTGAAGGAGTGCTCGTTTGAAAATGATCTATCAAAATCGAGCTTGAGACTAGCTGATGTGATTGTTAATGTTCCATATTCACAGAAAAACACTATCACCACCAGATTCCAGAAAGCCCACAACTGAGGTTACCACAATATTTCTGAAGATGCACTTTCTGAGGCGCATGCAGTTGCTGCAGTAAATTCCACTTGGGACAAATAAAATTAAACTTATGTGGAGAAGTGAGGTAAATGATGTTATTTTAAAATTGTCATTGGGAGTCAAATCTCTTAGCATTCAGTTATAGATTTTCTGAAACGTTCCCAAATAAAAAGAAAGGGTCTTGCTTTTGAGGAAAAGAGGGTGACAGAGCTCCAATTAAAGTTTTTTTTAAAAAATCTATTGCAATAATTGTTATAATTTCTTTAAATTTTTCTCTAGGACATAATGTCTTCATTAAAAAAAAAAAACACATGGCAGTACAGTAACAAGGCAATCCAAGATGTGCTGAACTTGGCTTGCCAAACACCATTCCCCTTATCAGCAGGAGTGAGCTGCGACTCAAATGATTTGGACTCCAGACATGAAAACTTGTACAGGCTTGAGTCACATGTGTCAAAAACTTGGGCACTGACTGGGGACTCAGGGGTTTTACCCTAAAAATGAAAAGACTGGAATAGACTTGAGAAACCTGAAAAGACCTGAACAGACTGTTTTGGGGGTTTTTTGGCCACTTCTGCAACTCAACTTGTTTGTCAAAAAGACTCAGACTCAAGTCAATCTGACTCTAAAAAAAACTTCTGGACAAGTTGCAACAGCCCCTATTATGACTTGAGCAACTTGAGTTGGGGAGACGGAGACTCAACAAGACTCAAGGAAGTGGCTCCAGCACATCCCTGCTTACCAGGCACATCCTCTTATTCCCTGGATACAGAAAGGAAGGCGGCAGAAGATGAAATATGCAGGAGAGTAGAATGGTAGGCTAGACAGCCCACTATTTTCATCTCCTCCACATTTCCAGGTTACTGTCTTCCTTCTTGAACCCAGGGAGTAGTAAAAGGAGCAGTGGAAGCAGGTGGGTAGATGGAGGTGGACATGCCCACCAATTTGCCAGCTGGAATTACTGCCTCAAATCAGCCTCCTGAATGGGCCAGTCTGCAAATAGTTTGCGGCTTTCCATGCAAGTTTCAACAGCTATTGTAGCCCTGGGGGGCTAAGCTGCTCTGCAAGAACAGTAGGAGTACATATTTACTGTGTGAGGCTGGCACTGTTGGGCACAAACAATAATGACTCTCAGAATGCACACTGCAGATTCAATGAGGAACTCAGGATGACTTTTCCAAAGGTGAGTCAGGGAAATAGTCATTCAGCAAAATTATTGGCACAAGTAGAAAAAGCTCACATTTTCCGTCTGCTGATTATGCACCCTGTATACACCCTCCAATGCAAATCCTTCTGGCACAAGACTGAGAGCCCAATCCTATGCCTGTCTACTCAGAAGTAAGTCCCATTATAGTTAATGGCGCTTACTCCAAGGACAGTGTGGCTAGGATTGCAAACTCAATCCTCAACTGAACATTTCTGTATTTCAGTATGAATGCAATATTCCCCTAAGGAGTACCATTAAAGGGATCACATTGCAGTGCCCAATTTTGTATCTGTCAACTAGGAATTAGAATATTTATACAGAAGCTCCCCTACTTATGAACATGTTCAGTTCCAGGAGTCTGTTCATAAGTCAGTTTGTTCCTAAGTCCAACATCACCTGGACATTGAATAAATGTAAATTTATTCAAATTTTAAATGTAAATTAATTCTTTTTTCCCCCCGGCCCCCGACACAGTGTCAGAGAGACAATGTGGCCCTCCTGCCAAAAACTTTGGACACGCCTGCTGTAGAACAATGTAGCAGATCCGCTATCTCTGAGAGAGGGCCTACAACCCCAAATCATGCTTCCAGCCTTCAAGTAACTCACAGCTCTCTTTCTCTCTCTGCCTGCTTCTTCCAAGCTGCTAAAGCAATAACAGCAAAACATGTCAAATAAGACTGTAGTGCTGCTGAACAGATCAAAATTCAGCAACTATTTATTCACTTATTTAGAAGATTTCTATAGCATCTTTCCCCAAGCTAAAAGCCTGGCACTCAAGGTGGTTTACAACAATAATAAAGAATGCACTAAAAACAATACTTAAAATCACAGTGGCCTAAACCAGCAGATTAAAATATAAAACAATCAGGCAAATAGCAGATAAAAGTCAGATAAAAAGTCCAGCAGGCCCCCCAACAAAATACCCTCATCTGTCAAAACATACCCCCATCCTACCAAAAAGCTGCTTGAACAAGGTCAAGTCTGTAAAAATTTTTAAAGCTTTTAATTAAAAGCTACTTCTGACTGGGACCTATGAGTTCTAAGCCCTATATGAGAATCTAACCATCCTACTTCAGTTTTTTGAGATAAGCTCCTGGTGCAGTGATAAACTGGATTATGTGTTTTGCCCAAACGCCTATAATCTTTTTCATCTATACATGACAATCCTTGCCCACATTCATAATTGGCTTAGAAAACTTTTTGCATACCACTGGGATGCTTGCAGGCCCAACCAACATAGGGAATGCCTGTATGACATGTTTAATGCATGTATGTATATCCTTTAAAAATTACTATTAGATTTTCAGTTCATCAGAGTAGTCCCAACAATCCTGGTCGCAGGCATGATAAATTCAAAAAGAATATCAAACGTGACAGAGTCATTAATGTTTGTACATGATCATCAATCATTTTAGAAATTAAACACTGGTAGGCACAGCATAGGATTAAAGCCGTTTATTCTTAAAAGAAGACCACTCAAAAAAACTAACAAAAATCAGGTGAACAGAACAAAGAAGACTGCCCATATAGTGGCTGTATTACATTTCTTCCTAGGGACATTGTCTGGCAGTATTGGTTTTCTGACCTTTAGGGAAAAAAAACACAAATGCAAAAAACCCTTTTTATAACTCCCCAAGCAATTGCTTTTGTCTTCACGTCACATCCAATCACCAATGATACATCATCCTTTCAAACTACTATACAGTTCATCACAAATCAAAATAACATGACAACAAATATTTTTAAGCTTATCGGAAAGATGGATTAAAATGAACCGTCATTCTGATCCATAAAACTCTTAAATGAATCTGTTTATTTTATTGTTTTAAACCGCCTTGACACCTTAAAGAAAGGTAAAGAAGTGTCATTCAGGGCCCGGCCCCAGCAACGCAGGTCTCCTCAGGAGCAGGGGTCTCCTTGGAAGCAAGCAGCAAGTACTATCTGGACCCAGCCCCTAGTCGAGCACCTTTCTCAAGTTTCCTAACCTCTAGAAAAAACACAAAAAGCACTTTTTATAACCCTCTTGGTTCAAGACAGGCTGGAATCCACTCACCAGGGCAGGGAGCCCCTCCTACCCAAGGCCAGCTTAAACATCCCATAGGTGCCACCAGCCAGCACCCAGGGGGCAGGAACATCCTTGGGAGTGCCCTGGATCTGCCCTCCAGCACACCACTGAGGCACAAGCTCTGGCCCAAGAACTAACTTGGACCCCTGTTGGACTGACAGGCCACAGCCCAGGCCTCAATGCATTAGACTCTTGGTGGTGGGTGGGAGAAACTGGCCCTCCTGTGAGGAGGAACAGGAGGTGCTCATGTTAGGGCACCCTGTGACATAACAGGGACCCCATGAATGTAAAGGCATTGACTAGATTAAACCATTTCTGCAAAGCCATCTGTCCGCAGTATCTTCTGTCCCCCCCGGCAACCTCAACCATCTGATTCATGGGTGAGCACCCCCTGACCAGTGTCCCCCAGAGGGAGGGGCCCTGCACTGCAATGGACATCACAGGTAGCCATTTTAGAAAGAAACCAACAGTGTTTGCTTCTTAGGTTGTGAGAAGTACATAAAACCATGTTATATATTCTACCTTACCTCACCATGAAAACACTTAATCATTCATTTTTTTGTTCCATAGAACAATTCCTGGTTTGTTCCTATGTGCACCTGAAAATGAAGGGAACGAGAAGGAAATTCTCAAGGAAAAAGTGAGAAATAGTCTATCATTATAGTAACTCCCACCAAATAACACTGGACACAGGTTGCAATCCTATCCACACTTTCCTGGGAGTCAGTCTCATTGAAAACAATGGCACTTACTTCTGAGTAGACATACATAGGGTTAGGCTGACAGACAGTTGTCATTACACCATGCCCCTGGAAAGTCGGTATGGAAATTTTGCAACAATTTAGACTAGAAAAATAAAACACAAATTATAATCACCAAGTAAACCAGTTTCCAATTGTCAAACATGGCTGTGTGAAGATGCACTTTTGTCATGAGATATTTCTCACTTCAAAACATCCACAGGACCCCTATATCACCCAAAGTCAACTGATTTGGTAGCTCTTAATAATCCCAATAGTCTTTGTACAAGAGACCAGCAAGCTTCCCCTAACATCAGCAGACACAGTTCCCACAGGAAGGTCAAGGAAACAGAGTCCTTTGGGCAACAAAAGTTGTCAAAAGTAACTTCTAGTTCAAATAAAGTGAGAGTCCTTCAGAGGTTCAAGGTAGCCAGAAGTGGCATTTCTTGCCTGCCTTGGGAATATTTGGCAAAGTGGCCAATGGAACAATGACTCCACAGAGAGCAGAATCTCACCAAGAATGGAAATTAAAACTGAAAACAAATAGCTTCACAAGACCAGCACAAAATGGCACAAGCCATCACAAGTGCAGTCGTGGTTCACAACAGAACTAAACAATCACCCAGAGTACAGGTTGTCCCTCGTTATCCACTGGGGTTCCATTCCAGAACCCCTAGTGCTGCAGTTTTCAAACACTCCCGGAGTTTGAAACCCACAGTAAGATCTTGAGGGGGGGAGGCAGTGGGGGTGGGGGGAAGGCAGTGACACGATCCCCAGGATCACGCAGTGTAATGGAAGATCAGAAGATCATCAGGTGGATGATGTGGTGTTGACAGCTATTCCATGTTTTGACAGCTGGTTGATAGCTCTGGGAAGGGCAGGGCTGGCTCCACAGCTGTAATCAATCAAGGCCAATGGAGACCTGGTTGGACACCTGAGCTTCATTTGACCTTGATGGGGCTTTGAATCAGCTAAGGAGGTAGCTCACAGCTGAGCTGCATTTGCACTTAATGGGACACAAAGGATAAAAGGCAGCTTCAGAAGGACCAAAGAAGCAGGACCCTGACCCAGAGGGAGAGCCTGAAGCGGGACCCTGACCCAGAGGGAGACGCTACCTGACCCAGAGGGAACCAGACCAAGTGGGCTACCTGACCCAGACCTACAGGAGAAGGGGACTGCCAGGACTCTGCTGGAGGACACAGAAGACTGGACTGTGCTTTGGAGACTAGAATGGACTTGAATTGGAGGCTTCAGACCTTTACCCACTGAGTTAAGTGGAGTTTTGGGGAGGGAAAGCCTCTGGACAAGAGGACTTGCAGGGAGTGTCTGTGTTCACAGCAATAAATTTGGGTAGTTGCTATAGATAAGGAGTTCTGTGTTCATTCCTTTGCACACCACAGTGGTTGTTCTAGAGATAAAGAGGGTGTTAATTAGCCAAAAAGTGGGCATTAGAAGGGAGTTGAGATATTTGTACGGGACAAATTGGCGTAGTCGGCAGGAGTCGAAAATTAGGATAGGACACGCAGCTCAGGGGGCCTGCAGGGACTGGGGTGCACTCACCAGTCCCTGCAGCAGCGTCCTGGGGCTGTGGGGAGCCCTGCACAAGCCTCCGCACAGCTGCCCAGGTCAGCAGCTATGAAAGTGAGTGATCACGCTCTACATCTGCAAAACCGGAAGTGGAGCACGATTGCTCCACTTTCACTGCTACCAACCTGGGGAGCCCTGCAGAAGCTCACGCAGGGCTGCAGGAGACTGTGGTGAACGCAGCCAAGCCCTGAAGCCCCCTGAGCAGCACGATCCTGGGCATTGCGCCGCTGCCTCCTTCCTGCCTCCTGCCTGCCCCTGCCCCTTAATGGCAAAGAGGCCAGGCCCCTCAGGTTGGGACGTCGCAACACCTCAGTCTGAGAACCTCTGCCCTAGTGTATTAAAAAAATAAAATCAGTGGATAAAAAAAAGTGGAAAAATAGATTAAAGGCAAGGGTTTGATTCTGGGACTCCCTGCTGATAACATAAAATGTGTTAAATAAAAGCAGTTTAAAAAAATTAAAGTGCATCCCTTTACAATTGTGGCTTAATTGTAGAGATTACTGTTGTAAAGAGACAGCAATTAGAAATTAGAAAGGACCCCCTGCCTTTGCCTGGCTCAGCTAAAGAATGGAATGATCACTTGCATGACTATCTATCTACAGCAGTAAGAAAAGCAGTTTTTTAAAACTGTGATTTTAAAGGGATGCATTTTCCCCTTCTCCAGGGATTAGCACATTCCTTCTCATTTGCAGTGGCCATTAGTGTTGAGTCAAATCCATGTATAACAAGGTTGGACCTATACATTCCCAGAGCACCAGGAGGTTAGTACATCTGCCTGAACTTATCAGTCATTGACTTTGATTGCCTTGGAACTGTCAATACATAACAAATCTTGCACCACTTATTTCCATGCGCATTTTCTCACTGAAAGACTGACAGTACAATCCTTATGCATGTCTATTCAGAAATAAGCTCCATTTGATTCAGTAGGTACTTACACCCATGTAAGTTTGTATAGGATTGCAGCCCTAGCTGGGTTCCAACAGTATGGCACATGTAACTTTGAGGTTTATTGCACAGTCATCTTCACACAGTATTAAAAATATATTCTTCCATGTATATTTGCTTATTTACTACACTTTTTTCCCCACCCTTCCTTCTAGGGCAGTGGTCACCAAACTTGTGACTGCTGTCCAACAAAAAAGCAGTCCCTGTTCAGGCTGGAGCTTACTGTTTCACCTCTGGCCACAGAT
This sequence comes from Tiliqua scincoides, assembly GCF_035046505.1. Taxonomy (NCBI): domain Eukaryota; kingdom Metazoa; phylum Chordata; class Lepidosauria; order Squamata; family Scincidae; genus Tiliqua; species Tiliqua scincoides. Next base: position 187,564,889 of record NC_089823.1, read on the forward strand.
ATTTTCAGTAGATCTGGGCACCAGGATGCTCTGGGCAGTTGTGTTTGTTGGCTGGCATCCCAAAAGACTGAGCAACAGGACATCTGGGCAGACATAATTGCCAGAGCATCCCAGTGTCCAGATTTACTGAAAATTCATGCTGCACAGAGGCAGAATGCTAAACTTCACTAACAGAATGGAGGGCTTTCCCTAAACTCCAGATATGGCCCATGGCCTGGGGTTTGGAAAGCTCTGTCCTGGGGCTCAGAGTAACATACCAAACCTGCAACTTTTGTTAGTACTGCATGCTCAACAAGCATAAATTCAAGCTTCAAACACCAGTTGTACAAAAGGGGATTCAAGCTGTGAATGTACTATTGCCATGTTTTATTTCTATAGTCCACAAATCAACATAAAAGATGTTTTCTTTCCTTCAGCGGGCCTCTTCAAAAAAAAACAACAACAAAAAACTGTTCCAGTTGCTAAATATAAACCAGTAGTTAATCTTTAGGAAGAAAGAAAGAAGTAACACTAGTCATAGTATTTGGGGATCTAGTTCTGGAATACTTGTAAAACTGCCAGCATTCTCTTCCAGTTTAAATACATTTTAATGGAAAGCCTATCCTGGGCACATTTTCCATGCACACTGCTGTAACTTGGAAGCCTTCCTATTAAATTCCAGCAAGAGTATGAGACAGAATTAGGTGCACTGCTGTTAAAAGCCGAAGCTTTGTGTACGCAAGATGCTGAAGGAAGCTGGGAACAACCAGGGCAGAAAGAATAAAAGAGAATTACAAAACAATAGTATGAACTAAAACAGTGATTAAGATTACGTAGAGGTAAATAAGCTGTAAAGAATACTGTACAAGGGAACAAGTATTGGAAGGAACCATTGTGAACCACAGGTGTCATTATGGTGCCATGGTCCACAAAGAAACCACAGGTTCATTAAAGTGGAATTGAATCAATCTCTGTAGAGTTTGCCTTATACCTTTGTGAGATCAATATGCTGGCCTGTTCACTCCAGGCTAGATTCACAACTTTATTTACAGCCCAATCCTACCTAAATTCTTGCACAAAGATGCAGCAGTGCCAGCAGTTTTCACTGTATCCCATGGAGGTTTTTGGCTGCTGCAGGTCTCCTTGGAATAAGGGGACATTTTCCCCTTGTGCCTGGATAAGCCCCAGTAAATGGGGCAACATGGACCTGCACCAGCAAAATTACTGGTACAAGTCTACACTGTTCCACATAGGCAAATCAAGCCTGGAAAAGGGGCTCAGGAGTCAGTGTGCACCACCACTGCCACCAATTCTGCCCCTTCCTGGGCCTGATCCACCCTCTTCCTGATCTCCACTCTTGTTCCGTCCACCCCATGCCGTTAAACCCCTCTCCTGCCTTCCACCAACCCACTGCGTGGGCTTACCTACTCTGGCTAGTTCCCGTCAGACTGCAGCACATGGGAGGCAGCTATGGGCTCCCACTAGCAGGCCTGCTGCACTTGTCAGCGGAGAGTAATTTACAACAGCCATAACAACAGATCACTTCCCATGGCTGTTATTCTAATTTTGGTTTTGGTTAAGAACAATTTGGGTTAAGAACCAGCCTTAGCAGCATGTGGCTTGACCCTTCAAGTGGGGGACATGGTAGACATTTAAGAATTGTGCATGGTGTGGGGGGAAAAAGTGTATAGGGAGAAATGTTTCTCTCTCTCTGATAAAACAAGAACTAAAGTCATCCAATGAAAAGGACTGGCAGTAGATCCAAGATTTTAAAAATACAATACTTACAGTGTATAGTTATCTTACTGAATGTTTTGTCGCTTTGATGCCTTTAAACAGGAATTACATAATTGTATAATTATAATTGCATAATTAAACAGGAATTAGACAATTTCATGGAGGTTAAGTCTATTAAAGGCTCTTTGCCAATAGCATGACTACAACCATGTCTAGGTTCAGAGACAGTAAGCTTTCAGTCAAGATGGGACATATGGGAGGAGGGGCTATGCCCTGTTTTGGCTTCCCTGGAAGCATCCATCTAGCCAGTCTTGGAAACAGGGTACTGAACTAACGGGCAGCCCAATCCTTTTTTAAAAAAAATCTGTATTTATTTATTTTAATTGACACATACAAACATATAACATATATTTAGGAGTGCTAAATACTATACCTAATGCCCTATACTATATTTTCTAATTATTCACTTTCTATCAGGCGTAAACTAACTTCAATTACTCATTAATATTAAAACAAAATAATCTAGATACCAAAATATAACAACATATAAAATAATTCTTCCATCTATTTCTGACTCTTTTACTCATTTATATATTTCTTATATCATATATGATAAATTTTCCTAATTCCCTATAATATATTTTCTAAATATTCACTTTATATCATCTCAACTAATTTAATTACTCATTAATATCAAATAAAAATAATCTAATTTCCAAACTATTATAAAACCAACCAGCTCTTATAATGTATTCTTTACCATTCTCGCATCTAATTTTCCAATACTCCAATTGAATTCTCCAATCTAGTTACATTTCTTTTTCTTTGACATATTAACCACATATAAAACAATTCATCTACACGTTAACATTTTCAATTATTTTTAATGTATTCTAATTCATATATATCAATTTCGTATGTATTTTTTTAGAATAGATTTTGACCATTATTATTAACCAAATAAGATCCTCCAATTTTCTTTCTTACTTTCCATTTTTTTCTCCTGTAACATCTTTAATAGTTTATCTCTATAACAAAATCTAACCGATCCACACTTTCTTATATAGGATATGTTCATTCTTCCAGTTAACTGGAATAGATTTTCTCCTTCAAATTTTGTATTTTGTGCACCCATGTTACTCTGTCCATCTTATCTATCTTCATCTCCATCTGCACCTCCTTTCCATCCTGTTGACTTCTTCCCGTGTCCAGTCTTCTGGTTTCATCCTTCACCAGCTTCCTTTCTGCTTTCTCACTCCCTTGATCTTGTTTATCTTCTGCTTGTTTCTTCGCATCTTCCAATTGCTCCTTGCACACATTCATCTCATGGGAGAGAGTCTCTAAACTGTCTTAAACCTGCAAAAACCAACTCAACTGCTGTATTCCCATTGTGAGCAGTTTTTCCATATTTGTCAGGATCATTTGAATCCAAATATGTGGAACTGGCTCCATCTTGCAATTTCTCTCTAATCCACAAGATGTCCACAGCGTATTATTCTCCTTACTTCCACCACATTTTATCAGACCGGCATTCTTTGAATTCTTCTTACAGATAACAGTGCAGTTAATGGAGAAAAACAAAACGAAAGGAACAGTCTCAAGGAGACAAAACTCTTTCAAGTCTAATAAAAAATTATGTCCGCAAGTAATTCTGGATTTTAGTCCACACACCAAATTATATTTATAATTGTAATCCACAACCGATTTAATTTACTACAAAGATAAAAGAGCACTTTCAACATCCTTAAAAAGTTTCTCATTAACGCCTCCAGTGTATCCAGGGCTTTTAGCCAAATCAGTCAATCAAAGCCGGGGACAATATTAACACATACTTATCTTAAATTTCCAACTTAAACTTTACACTTCATGCTTTTTCTTCCAAATGGTATCTTAACACGGAGCCAGCAGCTTGATTGCAGACAATGCACCTTCCCCAATAATGTCCCTGACGATTAGGTTTCCGAGAAGAGAGCACCCCCCCCCCGTTGGGCTTTCAAACTCTCAGATACCTGCACCGTGGAAAGATCTTATCTCTCCTGATAAAGATCTTCAGCTCCTCTTCAGACCTGCAGTTTTTTGGGGGGAAAACAGACTGTCTTTCAGGGACCTCTGGAGACATGTCTGTTCATCCACTGTTGGCTCCTCCTCCCCTGGGCAGCCCAATCCTGAGCTTCGTTGTGCAGGGCTGCTGTGGTGCCAAAATGGCTGCCGCGGCATCCTTAACACACCAGGCAGATGACAGGCGGCAGCAGCTCCTTGGGAGAAGGGAACATTTGTCCCCTTTCTCCAGGTAAGGAAACCTGCCCCGCAAAGAGGCTTCTTGACTCGGTGTCAGTTATTTAGCCAGTGCAGAATCAAGACACCTTGTGTTGGGCCACAAGGTCTGACACAGAGCTCTGGATCTGGTGAAGCTGAGCTCCGCTAGTCCTGACCCCTCCCACCCAGCTCCCTCCCACCACCACCCCTCATCCCAAGCCCCCACTCATCTCTCTGCAGCATGGCACTCTGGGTGAGTGCTGGGCTGCGGACCGCCGGCCTCTGACTGGTGCTGTTCCAGTGTGGGCTCACACTGGGCCAGCTCCAGCACTGGGCCGACGGTAGGAGTCACAGATGTGCCTTACAGCACATTTGTAGCAGTGCATGCCAGCAGTGAGCCAGCACTCATTGTAACATATTGGGCCTTTTGTCTGATCAGAAGGGGTTCTTGACAAAAACTCCAGTCATCAACCATTCATCCTCACACAATCCACATACAGAAGATGGTGGCTTTGAACTAACTAATGTGCTGACAAAATTTTCTGAACAGTCCAGGGAGAGAACTGAAAAACTTATGCTGCACATCTGTTTTTTTCTGTTATGCAAATGACATCCCCCCAACTCTGCTTCGTAGATGTTTTGTATAGTCTGACACTTGATGAATGATACAAGTTTGATCTCTGCATAGGATAATGCTATCATGGAGAAAGTACATCACCTTCAAAGAAGGAAGATGCTACCAACAAAAGAAAAATCTAAGCCTGTAAACATTTTGGTGAGATCAGGCAAGCTGTTCCCTTTCCTTTATACAGTATAGTCAAAACTCACAATGTGCTTATATTTTGAAGCTGTCATAACCTCCTAAACAGTTTTACTGGAATTATGCTTGTATGGGGGCAGCAGAAGGTGACAATGTGAGGCTGGATAAGGTAGGTCATCCATTTTGCAATATGCTTCCTTCTCTTTTTCTACCTAGATGCACTTTTGGGTTCACAAGGGTTTGCAGTTCCATATTTATGACCTGCCATGAGATAAGCTTAAACTACTATATAGACCTGGTATAGGTTTGTGCAGGAGGGTTCTTACAGAGCTTGAAAGACTCCATTAACAGTTGTATCTGGTTAAAACAGAATCATTTTCAAAGCAATTGGTGTAAGTACTCTGAGACTAATTCCATTGCCTGTGTAATTAGTTTCCTAATCAGGTAATTAATAAATTGAATCTGTCCCTCCACAGCCCCTGGACTAGTCTGAAGCCAGAATCTCAACTGCTTTAATTTTTACCCTCTCTTCCCCCTGAGCTGATCAACCCATGCATGGAAATTGATCCATTTAATTACCCAAAAGAAATTGGCTATTGAGTGGAAAATATGAAACCCTATAGCATGAAGCCATAAACATTGTACGCTCAACAGGCCAGGTGCTGAAAGATCATTCAGCTAGGTGTACAAAGCTACTTGAAACAAAGTGTGGAATAGAATTAGTGGGTTTTGACTCATTAGTGCTGGAATAAAATTCAAGAAATCCAAGAAATAATCCAAGGAATATCTGCTAAAATATTAGCCTTTGAGTTTCATCTAATAGTATACACAATGTACGCAACCTGGTATGAGCCAGTTCCTAAGGAGATATGGTTTAATGTTTTTATCTAAAGAATTGCTAGATCGGTTCATCCTGGAACAGGGTTGCTGTAGAATTGACTGATGCAAAGTGTGACTCAATACTGAGACTTGTTTCATGTAAGCAAAGACGAACCACAACAAAGCACAGCAATTTATATGGCTGTTTTCACTGCAAACATCAGAGTGGGTGAAGGGAAGCAGTGAGGGCAGGTGTTTGGGACAGGTGAGAGGGAGAGAAAGAGAGCAAGAGAAATTTATTATGCTCTTGCTGGTTATTTTCCTCACTCTGCAGAAAGTTTGGAGGAAGCAATTGAACTGCAAAATCCAGAATGCTCAAGACTATTTCGCCCAGTTTTCCCTCTTTATTTGTTGGGACATTCCCAGTGCTGGCATCAGGCTTGCACTGCCCCATCCAGTCCCTCCTACCACTCCCTTGAAGGTACACTGGATGCTATTACTGCCATCAAAAATGAGTGTTGAGAGATATTGAGTAGTGGTACTGAGGATTCAGGGGCCTATCTAGCCAGGCGGGCCCTCTAACAGGAGCCAAACCAGGCAAACCCCTGATGCCACTCTCGAGCATTTCCTCTGGCTGAAGGATGCCAGAAAGGGAGAGGAGGAAAGGATACATGTGGCAGCCTGGACTTCTCTGTTCAATTACAACCACAATTCAAAATAACTCAAGAAAATCCCTCCCCCAAAGGCAGTGCAGTACCTTTGAGTGTTCTTTAATGTGTATGTATAGATCAACCTAAAACTGAAAACAAAAAATGATTACCATTTTAATCAAGTCTCATTTTTAACTATCTCCAGCCTATGCCTACATACCAAATTTTTAGAAGCAACTCTGAAAACTCCTACTACACCTAGTAAAAACAAACACCCCAACCCTCCCAATCATTATTTGTATAACAAGCATTCCAGAACTTTCTGCTGTTCAGCTCAAGGTAACCTCAGATGTTCACCTGAAATCTGGCAAGGTCACAGGATTATAGCATAATCACCAGTAGCCCCATACTCAGTCAGTGTTAACATTGCTTCAACATTCTTCCCAGGGTATTCTGTATCAGCTAATCCATCACTGAGACGGATTGATTTTAGAAAAGCAAACAAATACCAACTTTCAGAACATGAAAAAGCTATGCTGCATAGAGATATTTAAAAAGAGCCCTGCCACCTTCACCTCACAGCAATGCTAGATGGGTAAAAGTTTTGAACTGTGCAAAATTAGAATCTACTTCCTAGCACAGTTGTGAACTTCATCTGGAAACAAGATCTATTACTCTGTTCCCCATCCCTCATGCAAAGTGAGTGATTATTTACCCACTGTGAACATATAAACCGTGAAACAGCTGTGTCTCCAGAGGGTTGTGGATACACTCAGTATTACCAAGGTTTTACGGTTCATTTTAGAATGTCATTGTTGGAATTGTGACAGTTCCCTTTTTGGATGTTTGTAAGGCAAATTATTAGGAAAATATACCTGGAAGAAGAAGAGATCAGTAACTACACAGGCAGTTGGAGATTGAGCCACAGATGATAGATAAAAGGGAAAGGGCATCAGTCTAAATCCAGCAAGGTTAGGATGCTATAATATGGCAAGCATTTAAAAACGGGGGGGGGGGGAAATGGAAAGTGGTTCTGAATAAAACATAACAAATTCTTTTCTGCCATGATGACTGGAGACCATAGAATGCTGGTTACAGACCACTTTATGCAACAACACTCCCTTCTACTCATGTGCTACAAGCGCTGTAATTCTGACTATACTTTGCAGCCAGTCAGATTTGTAAAGCGGATAAAAGTTTGTCAGGATAGGAATTGAACAGAATACTAACTGGGTGTTTAAGGGGCAATGTGAACAAAAGTTGCACTTTGAAAATTACAGGCAGGGTTCAGGCTTTTAAGACAGACTTAAATTTCAAATTATCAACTCTCTCCAACTGAAACCAACAGGACCCAAAAGTGCTTGCCTTTGGCTATGTTTTTAGCCATGACTACTCTTCTAAAATCAAGACAGAGCTAGCCATCACTGGTCACCTGAAAGTTAGCCAAAGTGGTTACAGTTATTTTCAGAGACTGCAGAATATTTTTTCTGTAGAACTGGGCAATGCTAGAATTTGGGCTTTCAACCATTTTTCTGCAACTAAAAGGATCTTCTGATGGAGATCTGGAGTCAGATGACTCATGCCATAGGGTATCCATCCTCTAAACCCAATTTCTTCTCCTATACATCCTGGTCCTCATCAGTTGGGAGTCTTATCTGAGTGCCTCTCCCTGCTGTCAGGATTCTACAGCAGCATTAGGGTAGCATGTCCTTCATCCTTGTCAGTTTGGGGAGCGTGAAGAATGATGAGAAGCTGTTTTGATAAACATACACAATATTTTTCTGAAAGGCTAGGAATTCTTCACAGTACACCTCTCCTAATCTTGCTCTCTGTTCGCCATCAGGTTTGGCCTAAAAGTGCATCCACATGCGACGTACCTACTTCATTAATATGGGGAAGCTATATAGCTCCTGGGAGCATTTGTCTAGAATTTGGAAGGGAGGTATCATCAGGATGCTGATAACATCCAACCTTTCATGTGCATAAGATCTAAGAGCAACAGCCAGTTCCTTTAATGCGTACCTGAATAAAATCATACTGAATACTGATTCGGATTTGGAGTTACATCCTGTTCTGAATGGGGTTGTACTCCCCTTGATGGATCAGGTTTGCAGCTTAGGAGTATCTTGGATCTAGTAATGACCTTGGAGAAACAAATGTGGGTTATAGCCAGGAGTGGGTTTGCCCTGCTCCAGCTCCACCTAATTTTTTTAAGAAAGCAGATCGGCCGTTGTACTCAATGCACTGGCAGATTATTGCAATGTGCTCAATTTGAAGCTAACCTTGAAAACAGTCCAGAAGCCTCAGGTGGTTCAGAATGCAGTAGTCAAAATCCAGTCTGACCACAATGCTCCTGTTTTCTGTTTGCATTGACTGCAGGTATTTTCCAATTCAAAGTGCTGATTATTATCTTTGAAGGCCTATACAGGTGTGTGCCACTTAGTGACCTACTGGCTTATACTAGGATCGCATATCCAACTACCATGTGTGGGGGTGGAGCTGTGCGCCCCGACAACCATGTGAACACACATGGTAGTTGGATATGCGATCCTGGTGTAAACCGGTAGGAGGGGAGCGGAGCATCCCCTTCCCTGTGGAGGATTCGCATTGTGGAGGATTCGCATCAAGTACTGCTTGATGACAGGGATTACAGTCCTGATCCCCATCATTAAGTGATGCATGACTGAATAGCAGAGCCTTCTCGGTGGTGGAACCCAACTTAAGGAACTCCCTCTCCCAGAAGACCTGGATGGCTCAGTATCTGGATATTTTTAAGTATGCTGTTAAAACTCTCCTCTTTGTCTGGCCTGCTGTTAACAATGTCTCTCCCTCACATGTTCCTTGGTTATTCTGTTTTGGGTTGTTTTAAATCATAATTGTTTTACAATTGCTTTGATTGCAATTGTAAACCAGGTAAGTATTTGTGTGGACAGGGAGAGAGGAGGAGAAGGGGGCAGCAAAGGTGACTGCACTGCTGCCACTGCCAAGGGGCTTATTTCTTTCCTTGGGTGCAGAGTTGGTGCCCTGGGTCCTGGAGGCTTGCAGCTCCCTCCAATGTTCTCCAAGGCTTCTGCAGACCAGTGTTTCTCAAACTGTGGGTCGGGATCCACTAGGTGGGTTGCGAGCTAATTACAGGTGGGTCCCCATTCATTTCAATATTTTATTTTTAATATATTAGACTTGTATGTGACTGTATCTGGGGAAATGTTACAGCTCTGTAGTTTTAACAGGCTACTATGTATATTCTTTTAACAATGATAAGTAAATGGGACTTACTCTTACGTAAGTATGGATAGGATTGCAAAAAAATTTCCTTCTTAATGATGTCACTTCCGGTCATGACATCACTGCCGGTGGGTCCCGACAGATTCTCATTCTAAAAAGTGGGTCCCGGTGCTAAATGTGTGAGAACCACTGCTGTAGACAATCAGTGGTTACTTCCATTTTCACACCTTGGAGGACATCCAAGGGGGCTGCAAGCCTGCAGAAGGCCAGCTCTTTCCCCAAGGAAAGAAATAAGCTCCTTGGAGGCAGCAGCACTGCAAACTCTCCAGCACTATCCCTGACATTGAAGTATTGTCACTCCCTTTAAGGGAGAATGCCCTGCTCCCGGTTCCCCTGGTGGCTCGCAACCCACTTTGGGAACCACTGCAATAATATCAGTCCACTTAGTTGGATTGCACTGGCTGCCTACTTGCTTCTGGGCCCAATTCAGGGAGGTTTTTTTTTACTTTTAAAATCCAGAACAGTGGAGTCCTTCAGACTTCTGGACTGGATGTCCTTTCTAATGGTAGCTAGAAAAGTCATTTCTTCTCTTCACATGTTGTTCATTATGGTTGAGAGGATTTGGGAATCTTAATCTGAAGCATAATCCTCTAACAGTGTCACTTTTTCTATACTGCTCTTACAATTCCCTTAGTAGCTCCTCCAACCATTCTTTAATTCTTTCCCTTCTCTTTAATCTGTCCACTTTTCTTATCCTTTAAGCCCCCTGACCTGCCTGTATCACTAGCCTTCTGGTGCCATTAAACAACATTAGTCATAGGAATATAATTTTTTTTTTTTTTTGCTGACAGCTGCAGTGGCACATGACAGGTAAAGCAGAAAATAATGGACATCCAACGTATGGACAGACACATCTCTGCTTCTGTGCAGGAACAGTCCATCCTGTCTTGTGCTCATATACCAGTTCAGTAGTGCTATTACAACTTATGTCTGCTCCAGCTTCCCAACAAACCTCCAGAACGGAACCAGGGCATAAGTTGGGGACTTAGTGTAATGATGCTGGCCTGAAAATGTCATTTTTTGCCAGCTCCCTACTCATGGATAGCTGTGTATACAATCATTACTATGTAAAAGCATAAGCTTTGTTTCAAACCTCTGCAAACACGTAAAATAGAAGTTTTTTGTGATCACCCGTCATTCTGGTTCCAGCAGTGGATGTAAGCAGCTGGCTGGCAACAGGGTAAGAGAATGCAATCAGGAATTTCAGGGAGCTATGTGGGTAGCAATTTCAGGTCACTACCATGAGCCCAATGGAATAACCCTAAGAAATCAGGGTTGAAGCCATTCATGTGCATCAGATTCCATGACCTCCAATGCAAATGGGCAGCTTAACTCTGCATCAGTTATAGCATTTCCAGACCTGAGAATCTGGTCCCTGTTTACCAGAGAGCAGTCTTTCTCACTGCCACAGTGTTGGCCACTGCCATACCACTTCACATGGTCCACCTATTCAAAGTATCATCAGAAGCAACTGGCAATGACATCATCACCAGTTACTTCTGAGCTGGGAGGCCAGATGTGATGCAACAAAGAGGCTCAGTGTAGACGGGAGGTATTTGTCGAGCACAGAAAAGCATGCTTTTATAAAATAAAATAAAATTTTACAAAACTAAAACACATAATACCGCTTTCTGCACTTCTCATTTTTGTAAAAAGCATGCTTTTCTGAGCTGAGCTAAGCTGAGCCACTGAGCTGAGCCTCCTACTGCTGTTTGTTATGTCGCGTTCCTGGTCTTGCTACTGGGCGGCAGGTGTCCAGGGGTCCAGTGAGTACCTACAGACACTACCTCAAGTACCACTGGTGGTACCCGTACTACTGGTTGAGAAACACTGCCCTAGAGGATGCGATGAAAAGTGTACAGGTATGTCCTCGGAAAATGGTGGAGGATAGGATTGGGCAGGAAGTAACCTTGACAAAGTTCTCTGGTTACAGAGGGAATGAAAGTGCACTACAGTCCAGTAATGGGTGCTTTAGTCAACAATACTTTTAAACAGGGCAATACAAATATACTGTAGTCACACCTCTATTTTCCAAAACTACTATCTTAATTCCTCATGCACACATAACCTTAAAATTATTGTTTCTGTTTACCCAAACATTTGTTGACATTTCAGTTGCTCTATTCCCAAGGAAAATGTTCAAGGCATTCTTTGTGACTCTTGGAGACCTTGAAATGAAAGATGCGACAACATTAAACAATTTGCACTTCTCTTCCTACTTACTTAGTTTCCTCTTCAGCTATCCTACAACAAGAGGTGTGATTTTTTTTCAGTGATAACAAAATAAAAACATATAACACTGCTTCCTGCACTTCTCATTAAAAAAAAAATATGCAAAAAAATAAACTGGGAAATCTGCTAAAAATAAAAAAATGGGCTGGATTGGGGAGCTGCAGGGGTAATTACTGTGGCTGCACCTGCTGACACTATAGCACCTATATTACCTACCTAGTACAGGTTTAAAGCGATTATAATTTATAATTATAATTTATAAAAATTGACCCTAGAAATAAAAATGCATAACACTGCTTTCTGCACTTTTTCCCTGGGGAAAAAACAAAATCTGCAAAAAAATAATATTTAAGAACACTCCTACCTACAACTTGGTCACTTGGTCTTTGACAACCAACTATGCCTCTACAACTTTATAGGATTTTGGATTGTCTCCAAATCTTTGTGCACAATCTCAAGCATCTCAAGCCATGGTAAAGTATTGCAGATCAGGAACTGAGGGTGAGCATATAGTTGCTTAAGGCCAGTCTAGTGAATTCATAGTTTTGGGAGATTTGAGCCTGAGTAGACTGGTACACATACAGCGTATACCTTCCTTATACTGAGTCAGTTCATTGTCCACCTTGGTCACTGGGGAGTCCACTGATTGGCAGCCACTCTCCAAGGTTTCAAACAAGGGAATTTCCTAGCTCTACCTGGAGATGGCAGAGACTGAATCAAATAGTCTGTAACTGAGCTATGGCCCCAATTCCAGATCTCCTGGTTCACAGCTCAATCTTTGAGCTACAACACAATTCACTAATCATGGCATTTTTTTGTCCAAAGCTTTGCAATGAATTTAAGCTATAGCGACAGCAATTTCAAAGAAAATTCTGTCAAAACCTGACTAATTTAAAGTTATAATTAAAAGAACAAATTCTGAAAATTTGATGGTAAGCAAATGCAAAAGGCCCTGCATATCCAAGATCCTACTGATGTTAGACTGAAAGAGTAACAGCAAAAAACTGCACAATATGTTTAAATATTCACAAGACAATGGACACCCAAAATCATTCTATTAATAAGAGAACATACAGATTCATAGTAACAACTTCCTATTGTATTCTACACCTAGAGCAGTTGTTCTCAGACGCTTAGCACTGGGACCCACTTTTTTAGAATAAGAATCTGTCAGGACTCACCAGAAGTGATCTCATGGCCGGAAGTGATATCACTAAGCGGGAAAATTTTTAACAATCCTAGTCTGCAATCTTACCCACACTTACCCAGCAGTAAGTCCCATTTACTATCATTGTTAAAAGCATTTACATAGTAGCCCGTTAAAACTACAGAGCTGTAACATTTCCCCAGATGCAGTCACATACCATGGTAGCATCAAGTCTAATATATTAAAACTAAAATATTGAAATGAATGGGGACCCACCTGAAATTGGTTTGCAACCCACCTAGTGTGTCCCAACCCACAGTTTGAGAAACACTGACCTAGAGAAAACGTGCATTAAAATTATGGGTATGTACAAGTAACCTTCACAAGATAAATGTCTACTGCAGAGCCAAATGTTCATGGCTGATAGCACAAACCTGCCAGTATTGATCAAACACTGCAGATTCCTCTCCATTTGCAGATGGGTAGCATGAGAAGAGCAGGGCTGGCCCATGATCTCCTGGCACCTGAAGCACATTGTCAGATGCTACCCACCCCCCACCATACCTGGTGATGCAACAGTCTCTGCTCTTCCCAGTCCCTGAATTGGAAAAGGAAGAGTGAAGACGGTATAGAAGAGGAACTTTGGAATAGTGGAGAGGGGTTCTCCAATTGATGCTTTCACCTACCATTCATGTTTCCTTCATACTTCCTCTTCCAGTTCATTTTCCCTTCCTTTACCAATCCAGGCAATCCAATCTCCCACCACAGTTGCCAGTAGGTTGCGGGGTCCAATGCAAGCCAATCCAGGCAATCCAGAACTTTACCAATCCAGGCAATCCAATCTCCCACCACAGTTGCCAGTAGGTTGCGGGGTCCAATGCAAGCCTTGCCCAAGGACCTCTAGCAACCTGACACCAGCTCTGGACATACCCCATCGCCATTATTTACTGGACAAAATATAGAAGATGAATCAATTTTTTCACAGGCTGAGAATGAATTTAAGCCTTTTGCTGTCCTTACTTACAGAAAAGATATTCCAGTAAGATACAGGAAACAAGTCATCAGTGTGATTATCACAGTGTTAATACTAGACATAATACTGGAGGTCCAATATTGCTTCATGTTTAAGGAACGAGGAAATAGTTGCTTGAATGTGCACCTATGTGCACCAAACCAACTTGCTTTATATGGCTTAGAGAAAACAGACAGCAAATTAACAGCGCAATCCTAAGTACAAGTTAGGCTGGCGCAAGGGACTTAAAGCATGTTTGCGCCTCCTCTAGAGTAAAGTGTGCTGGGACATGGAGGCTACATCCAGCTCTGTGGTGGCTTGCGGGGCAAGCCTTGTGTTGGCCAAGCTCAGCCAACACAAGGCTCTGGGGTGGGCGGGGAGGAGGCAGGAGGGAGGCGTTCTGGGGCAAGGGGAGGGTGGAACTTGGGTGGCCCTGGGAAAGGGCAGACAGGGAGCAGGAGGTGGGGCTTGATCCGGCTGTTATGCCAGATCCCAACCCCTGTTCCCAAGCAGCGCGGAGCACCTTCAAGCCACTCCACTCTCCTCAGACTTGCACCACCTCAGGAGGTGGTGCGAGTCTGAGGAAACCCATAGGAGCTGCAGTGCCTTACCTGGGGGTAAGGTGAAGAGTTTCCCCTTACCTTCGGCTGAACCACTTTAGAGCCCCATCTTGCACTGGATACAGCGCAAGCCTCCTGGCTTGCCTATTCCAGCGCAAGATAGGATTGTGCACTAAGTTATAGATAGTCCACACTGATAAACTACTGAAATGATAAAACAGCAGTCATACACCTAATACATGTGTGTGTGTGTGTGTGTGTACACTCATTTAAATATACTTTAGTTGCATGTTCATATATGCATTCTTCAAATCTTTACCACATCTACATCTAAATAAAAAAAAAAACAAAGGGCCCAATCCTATCCAATTTTCTAGTGCTGATGCAGCCATGCCAATGGGGTGTGCATTGCATCCTGTATTGGGGGGACAGTCATGGAGACTTCCTCAAGGTAAGTAAACATTTGTTCCCTTATCATGTGACTGCATTGAGGCTACATTGGCACTGGAAAGTTGGAAAGGATTGGGCCCAAAGTCTTTCAAGGAAGTCCCCAGTAGGGAAATATATTTGTTTTCATTTCAAATGAAAAATACCAGCATAGTTTGTACCCATCTAAGCAGACCATGAACAGCCTCTTCTTGTTGTGCACCTATCCCATACATAATTAGAAGACCAAAGTCTTAAGAATTATCAAACCCACTGATGATCCCATCATGCTCCTCTCCTATGTATTTCAGTTCACCTTTTCAAAATAAAAAGAAAATATAAGCGTTCCCTGGTATCTGCGGGGGGATATATTCTCACCCTCAAGCATACTGGAAACAGCAGATAAAAGGGAACCCTATCTCTGTGGTTCGCATGCCTATTATCTATCTTCATCACTGTTGTACCAAGCAAGAATGTCTCTTCCTTTTACAGATGCTATAAGCACACAAGGTTATGGAAAGACAGCCTGAATGCTAGAGAGACACAGCCAGAACATTAACAGGAAGCAGCTCTTGCGTGTGTGCCTTTAGTGTTCAGGTTGCCTGACTGCTTGTCTTTCCATTAGCCTTCCATAAGAGACATTCTTACTTGGTGCAAGGGCAACAAAGATAAAATAAAGGTAATGGGCACGGGGGATGCGGAGACCCACGGAGAACAGGATCTGCAGAAACCAAATCCATACATATATGAGGACCCCTGTACGACTCAGGGCACAATCCTAACTAGGTCTACTCTACCCATTTTGTTCAATGTGGCTTACTCTCAGGAAAGTGTGGTTAGGATTGCAGCCTCAAATAATTAATTTGGTCACTTGTGAAATTACAAACTGCTTTAAGTATAAGTGCTGATTTGTCACAAATCTATCCCCATTTCCTGTTCAAAAGCTGCTAGTTTTAAACAATTCTTTGTGACTACTATTCAAAAATATTAGTGACTTTGCCTACTCATTTTCTGCTGTAGTTCTAATCTTAGTTTATAATATTCAAGACAGAAAGAGGTTGGAAGAGACCAAAAAGTCAACCAGGTCAACTTCCTGCCTTACGGCCTAAAGAATAATTTACATAAACCAGGCCACAGTACACATCAAACAGAGAGCAAATGCATTGCAGGAAAATGATCACAGAAGAAATGTCTCCATGTGAATCAAGGTAACACAAAGATTCACACATGCATCAACACAGAACAAACTTATTCCATTCTCCCCATTTTCCTGATTGACTTCATAAACATATAGACACTTCTCTGGAAGCAAGTCCTATTGAATTTAATGGGCCTTCTGCGTAGACATGCACAGGATTGCAATCTAATCTAGGGAAAATCCCTACCTCACCTATTAGTCATATCAGAAGTAAAATGTACCTTCTGTGCAAAAAAAAAAAAAATGCATTGGAGCACTACTCCATACCTCCAGCTACCTGCCTTTAAGCTGTAGCACTAGCACTTTCTTATGCCCCTACAGCTGTTCTTGGAAAGAACAGCTCATTTCTGGATGAAAACATGGATGGAATGGATGGCCACAACTAAGACACCAGAAGATAAGATAATCTTTCAAGATCTAACCTATTCTTAACTTGAGCCAAGTGAGGTTCTTCATCGTCTCTACTGCTTCTGTGAGACACCTCCAACATTTATACTCCATTTCCAACATGGATTCCGGCAATGGCCAATTTATAGCCACTACCTTTGTGTCTGCTGCTTTCTATAACCTAAATAACTCTTTCCTCTCTACAGTACTGTATTTATAAAATGCTGTCACAGCTTTCTACCTCCCTTTTTGTAAACTAAAATTTTATTATCTTAGTTTGTACATTACCCAGAAGAGTAAAAGTGGAGTGTGGCCACACTACCCTGAAGTAGCCACTGACTGTCGCTGAAGAATTTTTCCACCATAGACGGTTCCCAGTTACATACACTTATACAAAGCCAAGACAGTATTTATTTTGTCTAGATTTCCCTGCATCCCAGTCCACTGTAAGATTAATAATTTTAAACAGCTGAAGAAAATCTTGCACTTCGGACTGAATTTCTCTTTCTTTTTATGGTAATATATTAATATTATTTTGCCAGCAATATGTGACATATAGTACAACTGAAGACAAAAAGGCACAAAGTGGTCTAAAAAAAATCTTAGTTGGACAGTGAGAACAAATAAATGATTAAAGAAAGAATTATCAATATGCAGTGGATAAATGAGTTCAGTCTCAGTTCTAGGGCAAACTTCTCTGGAAATACACCCCACTGAACATAATGGGACTTACTTCTGAGTAAACATGCATAGGGTTGTATTCTTAGTTGACTGAATTATTCCCTGAACATAGGAAGAAACTATGGAAAAGCCAAAATAAAAGCAATCTCTCAAAAGTGGGCAGTCTTCATTCCCTACCAACATCTCATCTCAGATGAGATGAGGATATACATTCGCACAACTTGTATTTGTAGATACACCTTTGATGTAAACCTACTGTTTTAAATTACTAGCTTGAAACTGAGTTATGGCTACCCTTACTAACAAGTATTTTAAACAGAAAACACTCTTCCGCATAATGTAAAAAAAGCGCAAAGAAAACAACAACTCAGAAGCATAAACAAATTCGATATTAAACATACTGGATATGATCCAGTCAAGTCAAGTACTATTAGACTCCACAGATTTCAACGGGGGGGGGGGGGAATAATTTAGACATGTATCCAGTTGCCCAATGAAATATGTAAGACTGAAATGTGCTTAAGTTTGGCTGGATCTTGCCCATTATAACACTCCAGCAGAGTCTCGTAACTGCATTTCCTATTAAAAACATGCAGAGGTTATACAATGTTGTTCATTCTCCTAAAGTTTTTTTTTTCAGCGCTAGCCTGTCCAGAGCCCTGCAATACCGCACCCTCTCCTCTCATGCACTCTATTTCATTATCCTACAAAGACATGCAGCAAACTGAACTAAATGGATTTACAATGGGGAAGGTTTTTCAAGCCACCAGCGTTACTGTAAAGCAAATACAGTCACAACGCACACAACAGAGCTGAATTCCACTAACAGAGGAACCTTAACAATGAAAAAACCCAATTCATTTTTCATAAACGAATCCTCTGGTGCCTGTTAAACTGCCTTGCCTAGCTGTCAACACTATATAATATTCTTTTTCTTTTTTACATGTTATCTGTCAGCACGGGAAGCCGTATTTTGTAGACAAATATTTGTCCAAAGCAATAAAACACAAACGACATATGGAACTAGCTCAGATAACCTCCCCCCCCACACACAGACTTATCCAAGGATTTTGCTTTAAATAAGAACATCTATTGCAAGAAGATTTTCTTTAAAGAAAAAAAGCACAAAGAGGGAAGCAGATAGAAGAGACTGCAGCTCCACCACTATAACCTCACTTACCTCTCTGAGCCATATTGTCCCCTGCAGCAGGAGGGTCAAGGCAAAGGGCAAGAAATCTACCCCACATTAAGAATTTCCTGTCTAAACATCAGTGCTGGCCAGCTCCTTACCGTATAGCGTGCTTCTGGTTAGCTGTCCCCCCATCGTACTGCGCAAGGTGGCTTGGCTACCTTGCAGTTTCCTCTCTCACTGGGCTGAGATGCAGAACCCCAGGCATGCAATCATTGCCAGCATGCAAGACACACACACTCATGCACGCTCCGACACAAGGAGGTTTAATGACTCTCAATAAATACACACTCATGCACACACAACAGAAGCCTGCGAACAGCCTCCACCCACTTTCCAACCCTCTCAGGCTCAGCAGTAAGGAGAGGCATATGTCATGATTATTTACATAAGGAGGAGACTTGTGGCTCTGAAATAGCTAGAGAAGCTCAAAGCATTTTGCAGACACATCTAACTCAGCCTCAAAGTACGGTAACTCAAGGGCAACTAAACACGCCCCCTTCCATCCACCTCTAGTCTCTCTTCCCAAACCAGGATCTTACCTCCCTCTGAATAATCACAAGGAGAAATATCAGGGAACTGTAGTTACTGAAAGTGGTGGCTGCATGCCTTGTTAAACGCAAAGGTATCCTGGATTCCAAGCAGAACAAAGCCTTTGCCTCTGCAAATTTAATTGCAAATACAAATTTATTTCAAAGTCACAAATCAATGAAACTTTCCCCCCACTTAATCATTATGCAAGCTAAAAAAAAAAATGAATTGTGCGGGGGGGTGGGGGTTGCCTTTTTTTTTAAAACTTTCATTCAGTATATAACTCCTAAAACTCTGCAAGGAGTGGGGAGACCTAAACAGTTATTTTGCCAGATATTACTGGCCCAGATTCCAATCCTGGCTAATTATTAATTATTTACGAGCAAGGCAGAAATGCCTGAAATGCAGAATGGTTCAGCCTGTATTGTAATAGCAAAAACATTCCCTCCACCCCTTTCCAATGGCTTTTGTGGTAGGATTGCAGGCTCAGCTGACACACAATGCAGCCTGCTCTTCAGTCCATTACCTCCACTGATTGACTACAGTGAGTGTTATTAGGAGCACTGAATTGTGGAGGAAGGTTGGCAAAGTTGGAGAAGGAGGGGGGGGGCAGCAGAACAGGGCTCAAAAGGAATGACATTATGCTCATCAGTGTGAAACAACTTTTCCCTTTTAGCACCAAATGTGAACCGAGCTAGCCGCTTCCAAACATTTCCCAGCTCTTTTAGGACATTAATTCACACTGAAGTCCTAAGTCATCAGACAAACTCAGAGCTGCACACTGTTCTCCATCACTTATGTGTCAGGTAAGTGAAGCAGAGAGGATTACACTTACAAAGCCATAAGGATGAACAATGCAGGTGCACAAACACTTAGTTTACAATCCAATCCTATATAAATACATAACAGTTGAACTGGTGCAGGTTCGAGTTGCCCCACAGCAGGTGCTGGGGCAATGTTTCCTTACTCCAAGGAGACCTCCAGCAGACAAAAATCCCCTGCGGGATGCCACGGAAGCCGCACCTGTACAGCTTCATTGCCACATGGGGATTTCAGTATGATTGGGCTGTTAAGTAGCTCACACGTCAGTCCATAAAGCCAAGTGGTCACTTAGGGCAGTGGTTTTCACACTGGGGCATCGCGACGCACCAGCCTGAGGGCCCTGGCCTCTTTCCCTTTAAGGGGCAGGGGCAGCCAGGAGGCAGGGAGGAGGCAGCGGCGCGATCCCCAGGATTGCGCCACTTAGGGGGCTGCAGGGGCTTGGCTGCACTCACCACAGCCTCCTGCAGCCTCCCAGGAGTGTAGGAAGCCCTGCATGGCTATCCGCAGGGCTCCCCAGGTCAGGGAAAGTGAAAGCGGAGTGCTAAACTTTCTCTTCTGACAGGGCTGCAGGGACTGGGGTGCGCTCACCAGTCCCTGCAGCAGCGTCCTGGGGGTTTAGCGGAGCAGGGTGCATTCGCTCCGCTTTCACTTTCTCTGACCTGGGGGGTCCTGCAGGTACTCACGCAGGGCTCTCCGCACCCCCAGGACGCTGCTGCAGGGACTGGTGAGTGCACCCCAGTCCCTGCAACTCCTTGAGCGAAGTGATCCTGGAGATTGCGTCGCTGCCTTCCCCCTGCCCCCGCTGCCTCCCCCCCACAAAGACTTACTGAGGGTTTCAAACTCCCTGAGAGTTTGAAAACCACAGCCTTAGTGAAGGATTTGCAGAGGGGTGCCCACGTCCACCTGTCTACCTCCACCACTCCTTCTCCTCTTCCTGTAAGAATTCAGGGAGTGGGAGGAGAATGGCGGCAAAGAGGAAGCATGGAGGAGAGGGCTTTAGCTGACCATTTATCTCTTGTCCACACTTCTGCATAGGGTCCATTCACCCTCTTCCAGTTAGAATTCAGGGAGTGGGAAAAGGAGTGGTGGCGGCAGCTGTTGCACACTGGTTAAGGGGGGGCAGCATTTGGTGTGCCTCCTTAGGCACAAGGAAGTCTTGGACAAGTGAGAGGAATTAACAGAAAGCTTTGGAAAAAGTCTAGGTTTTGAAGAGAGACTTAAAAGATAGGGCGTGATATTGCACGGCTTTCTAGCAAACAGAAACAGATATGAAGGTACAAGATAGGAAGTTGGCTAAGGTAAGCAGGTGCCTTGACTGAGAAGAGGAAGATTTTATTTCACCCAGGCAGCTGTGAGGATTAACAAATGGATTTGGTGAGCTGGGGGTGAAGTCACTTTTTGAGAAAAAAAAAAAAAAATCCAGGTCATGCCTATGATTAGCTTCCTAACATCTAAAGCACAGTTTAACACACTTGCCAGTTTGACTGGCATCTCCTATGTCTCCCAGTATGGCCAGGCACTGGGACAGTCAAAATGAATTAGCAGTTCATACTCTATGCTGGCTGGACACTCTCTGGTCCACTGACACAGCTGATGGCCAAAGAGCTCCGTAATGCGTAATGCGGAACTTCCACACATTCATCAATAGATTATGCATAAACAAAAACTTGCACGTTTTCCTCCAGATTAGGTCATGGCATGGGCTGCCTGGTTAAGCCACAACAGTAACTAAATGGCTTTCAGTTCAATCCTAGGCACGTTTACTCAGCAGTAACAGCTCAATCCTATTGAGGACTGGCCTGTCATATGGAGTCAATTATGACAGCAGAAAAGACTTTTGTGTCATAAATGGCTGCTGATGGATCACGCAGCGCTCCATTGGTGGCCATTTTGCGTGTGTTTCTGCAAGATGCAACAGTACTGCAACTCCACCCCAGACTCCACCATGCCTGCTGGACCAGATAAAGCAGCAGGAGGCAGGGATGGGCAGGGAGGAGGCACACAGGGGGCAAAACTGGGCTGGGAGGGGACAAAGGGGGCAGCAGCAGGAAGGGGTGGATTTGGCAGCAGTGGTACACACTGGATCCTATCCCCACCATTTGGAAGCTCCCCACCTTTTTCTTCTCCTAGCACTTATTCCAGCTAAAGAACTTGCACTTGTCAGAGGAGACCCATTGGTGAGTGGGATGAGTTATGGAGGGGTAAGGGGAAATAATTTCTCTTTCCCCTCAAAAGCCTCCCCCTCCACTGGATACAGCATGCACATTTTCGGTGTGGCTGCATCGGGGGAGCGGCAGTAGAAGGATAGGATTGGGCTCTTAGGTCCAATCTTAAACATGCTCTGTGCCAGCACTGAGATCCAGTGCCAAATCTGGGTGTTGCAAACGTGCTGTAAGGCACGTCTCCAGCACCTGGAGAGGCACTGGGCCAGCGCCAGTCGGTTCTGAAACTCAGCATCACATGGAGGCCAGTAGCACCAGCCAACAGTAAGTAGTTTGGGGGCAAGGGAGGGTGGAGTGAGTGGAACAGGCCAGGGAGGAGGAACTGGGGCAGGAGGTGGGTGGGACTGGTGGAGCTCTGCTCCACTGGATCCTGAATTCCATGTCAGACCGTTCAGCCCAATGCTGAATCGCTCAAGTCAGCACCGGCAAAATGGCACAGACTTGAGAAGCCCCATTGCGGAGCTGGGGTTTCCTCCAAGGAGACCTCCGGCAGCCTCTGCAGTGCTGCTGGATGCAGCAGTAGCTGCTTTTGCACCACTGCACCCAGAGGAGCCTCCGGCTTTAGGATTGGACTGCCTGTCACACTGTATTCAATAGGGCTTACTCCTAAGTAAGTGTGCATAGGATTGCAGTCTCCATTTACTAAACCTTCATTTTGCAGATACTTTTGGCATTGTGTAATCTTGGTTGCGCCAATGTCTGCTTGGGGATCAATGTAAGGAGGAGGGATAAGCAAATGTATTATAGAACAGATGTATTACCAACAATAGTTCCCCAAACTGTTATTATGGAGAGCCAACAAGGAATTTTTGCCCTTGTTTATTACACATTTTGCCATCTGAATTTCCATTTGGAAAAGGCAGAGGACAGAGAAAAGAGCCGAGAGAGAGAGAGAGAGACTGACTGACTGACTTGAGGGAGAGCATTTAAATGCATCCCTAACAAGTTACAGTCCCTTTTTCTTTTTTAAATCTCTAAGAAAGTAAAAAAGATTCCACAACTTTCCTGGGCAAGTGAACCAAACGTGTAAGTTAAAAACTTCTTCCTGATATATATCTTTATTTTCTTGCAGCTAAAAAAACACCATTTCTAGCCTTATAACAACCACAAGTCACGAATACATGCTTCAGTCTGAGAGGGATTACATTCCAATGTTGGGTCTACAGCCCATACAGTATAAAACACACTGTGTAAAACACTACATGACTAAGGCAAGATGCTAAAGATAGAAGCCGCAATAATGCCCAGTCCTTTAAGCCTTGGGACAGCTTTACTCTTGTTGAAATAGTAATGTATGTCCTGAAGCTCCCTGCTGCAGTCTGCATTTTAGAGCAGCTTCTTGGCAGTCAAAGCTCCTACTTCATTCTGCTGCTGCATTTCTAGTAATGCTGCAAGAACACATCTGCAGCTGCATTGCTGAAGTTGTGGGCTCAGCAACAAACCACAGTACAAAGACATGCACAGAGAGACCTGGAAAACATTTCCAATAGCCCTCCCTTCTCCTGCATACATAATGAAATCTCTCTCTCTCTCTCTCTCTCTCTGTGCACTTGATAACCAAGAGCCAACGCATGAACAAACACCCCTGAAATGCAGTGCATCTGAAGGGATGTGAGGAGATATGAATGTTCTGTTGGTGTCCACATATTTACATGTGATATCAAATTGCTCATTCACACATGCAGGCCAGTCCTCGATATTAAGAGTCAATGAAGATGTTTTCAGTCATTCTTCACTCCATTAATGTTGTGGAAGGGGGGGGGGGAATGCAGCATTATGCTCTAACTGCTCTAACCCACATGCATTCACTGCAAAGTCTGAAAATTGCTCTGGGTGGGCAAATATGTGCCTGGAGTGCCCATCACATTTGGGAGCTCTCAGAGATTACCATGGTGCTTTGATGGCAGTGGTGCCTCACCTGAAGCCATAGGCAATGCTGAAGGCAGGTTGAAACAAGAAAGACTAGACAGAACTATGGTGCCCTGAACACATCAGCCAATGGCTCTATACGCCAGCACTGGAATGAGCAACAACATAATTGCTATGACAATGACAGTAGATCATTGAGTCCCTATAGGAAGTCAAAGATTTAAAAGGGGCCAAGGGACCTTGAATGCATGCATGACGGCCATTGTGATATAGTGGTTAAAGTGCTGGACTTTGAGTAGAAACATGCACTCGGTACTTTCCTATCAGCTTGCTCCTTGCTGGTGTACACACACACTCACACACACACACGGGGGGGAGGGGGAGAGAGAGAGAGATCATTTTATAAATTTGGTACAGGCTATATTTCTATTTGCACAGAAATATGCAATAGGATCATTACTCTGTATCTTCACTAAAAATACAGCTTCTTACACTCCTTCACTTGGAGATTAGCTTTTGACAGCCAGAGTAAATAGCAGTCCAACTTTGTCCCTTTCCTCATTTAGTAATGGGCTTCCTTTCTCTAAAAATAATTATAATCAAAGAGTTATAGAGAGCCCTTTTTATTTCTTGTTGCCCTTTGGGCTTCTATTGTCTCAAGTCTCTGTAGCTCTTGTATTCCCTCCTCTATGAGGTTGTCCCATAGTTGTTTACTGGGCTCCCCTTAAGGCCTCAATTACTTCAGAAATCCCTCGTGAAACCACGAGGAAGCGACAGGACTAAAAGTTGCACATTTAGGAAAGCTTGTAAATAACATATGCCTTCAGGCTCATGAAGACCTATTAAAATATTTAGGCTACCTAGTCTATACAGCATTGGCTGTCTTTTGAGCTTGCATAAAAACCACTAAGAAATCTGCAGGGGGAAAAAAATTGAGATCAATATAAACTTTAGAGATTTTAACCAGGAATCCACTTCTTGAAACCTCATTTTCTCAACTACTACACTATTTATCTATTCAACCATTTTGTGTACTTGTTTCCTTACAACTGCACTACAAAGTTAGTCATTTTTATTGTCAAAGAGGTGAGAATGAGATTTTATGCCTTTATTTCTAAACACTCTGAACCACTGTGCAACTGTAACAAAAAATCTTCAAAATACATGCATACACATGCACACACAAACTCCTGAAGATGTCAGAAAATCATACGTTACACACATAATTGCATTTCCAGTGTGTTCATATATATGAAACAGATACACAGATATAAAGATACATGTACTTCAAGTGTCTTGGACTACAAACTTCCCCGTGTCACTCTTTTGTGACACTGGGCGCAATCCTAAACAAATTTCCAACACTGAGGTAAGGGCAATGCAGCTCCTAGGTAAGGGAACAAATATTCCCTTACCTTGAGGAGGCCTCCATGACTGCCAACTGCAGGATGCAGCACATGCCCCATTGGCACAGTTGTGCCAGTGCGGGAAAGTTGGTTAGGATTTGGGCCTATATCTGCTGCAACACAACTAACCTTGTTTACATCAACTAATCATAGTGGCAAGCTACTGTACACTATACCATAACAACCCTCCATTTTTATCATGCTAACTGGGCAGAGAAACACCTTTTAAAGTGGTTTCCTCTTATATTAACAGAGGGAGGGCAAGTATCCCTTTTCACCCTAGCATAGTTTCTTTTCTAGTGGCTGTTGCAGATGTCTCTTTGGAATCTTTTTAAAAATTGTGAGCCCTTTGCAGACAAAGAACCATTTCTTGATTTATGTTGCTATGTAAACCGCTTTGTGAGCAACTTTTGGTTGAAAAGTGATATATAAATATTCTTAATAATTATACCACCATATACCGGAATATCCGAAAGTAGTAGATCATGTTGGGACATCTGAGGAGGCAAAGATGACTTGCAAGCATCTTTCCCACACCTCAGTGCCTTGCACCTATCAACAAGAGCCTGAAACTGTGAGATAAAACAGCAGGTGATCTCAGAAAGCCCCACTCTGTGAAGGATTCTTAACATGCAAGCTGCTTTAGTTGCCATTTCTCGACAGAGGCTTTCGGAGACCTGCCATGACCCACAGATTCATAAGCAGAAGGAGCTGGAACATCTGAGGACTGGGAGAAGAGCCAGGAACCAAAAGTAGAATAGATGAACAAGTTCCACCCTGTAAAGGACTGTAATATCCTGTTTGTTTGCTTTACTGTATTAAATAATAAATTATCTCAAAAACATCAGTTGGTAGGTGGGATATCAATATTTTAGATAAATAAAATGGATAAATATAGGCCATTAAGAATATGTTACAAAGGCAATTTATTTCATTATTTAAATTATTCTCAGATTCAGGAAGTCTACTAGTAGCTTTAAAAGTTAAAACAAAATAGAATCACTTGTTTTCTTTACAGCAAACATTTGTTTTCCTCCCTGACCTTCTCTCCACTTTCCTAAATGCAATTAAACCACAATCCTCAAACCAGAGCAGTCCATGTACGGAGCTGCCACTAGTCCATCTGCACGGCCTCCTCTGATGGGCACTGACTTTCTAAAGGTGCAAGCAAGGGTCTTGAGGGCCTTGTAACTAGAAATGGCTAGGACTGAACCTGACACCTTCTACAGACAAAACACATGATCTGACATGGTTCCTTCCCTTTCAACCATACTAAGATCCCCAGAAAGAAGCAGTCATAATTTTTTCAACCCATCTTCATAGATATTGCATTCATAGATGTTGCCCTCCTTGGAAGCTCTTTCCAGATTCCCCAGAAATGTTCTATTGTGTGGACAGATTTGTGGTGTGCTCTGAAGAGTGGGGCCCTTTTCTCAGTGTTAACTGAAATGCAGTGGCACTTCCTTCTTAAAAATTCAAGCTGGGATGAGCTTGCTGTGGCTGATACAACCTGGGCCCATGCATGTGCAGTACAGTCGAATCAGACATACTCAAGGGCTTGGCCAAAACCAGGAGCCCTGCTTTCCTCCATCTGCCAGATGAACCCCAGCTTCCTTTCCACATCTTTGCAAACCTAAGACAACAAGATAACACAGAGGAGCATGCAGGATGGAGATGATGCTGTCTTGCTTCACCCAAAGATAACAGCAGGATATCCTGGTCATTAGGAGTCAATTTCAGCAGGGTAAATATTTGGGATCATATAGGCAACATGAATTATTGCCCCATTATTCTGACATGCCTTTGTGCAACTCTCCGAGTGTTTTCAGCTTCTCTTCCGGTCTGAAAGTACAAGCCACAGATGCAAGGTGCAAAGTGAAGTGCTCACGTATTGGCCAAGTGGCTGCCCAACTCCTACTGTTTTCCAGGGCGGGATTTCATCTCTACCCAAATAAGCCTCCTCTTGACTCTCACACCAAGGAAAACTGATACTCCTCTAAAGCCTCACTCCTTCCTGACTAACCTTCTCTTCTCAGAAACCTCAACTGAGAAGAGATGGACTTGATTTGAAAAGGGTTCCTCTGATATAAGTAGCATGTGTATACATCCCAAGCAGAGGCACAAAGTAAAGTCTGTAGACCTATAATAAAGCTCAACATTTATATACTGTAATGCTTTCTCAGAATGTAGACCACTTCATGTGTATTACTTTTGATATTGTCTTAATAACCTTAACAACCTGATATTGTCTTAACAATACTTTGAGCTGAGTAAGTATTATTATCCCAGTAAGATAACTGGGGAGCAGATATGGAGAGGGAGTGGCTCATCGAAGGATATCCAGTAAGAATTTATGGCAGAAATGAGATCTGAACCAGATAAGTTTCCATTTGCACCTTAATCTCTTGGCATCCACACTACGCCAGCTCCCTGTTTTGTTACAGATGATGAGAGATGGAGAGATTATGGGATGATGACCCAGGGATAATTATAAGGTACCCAGCAATGATCTGGGGTATGGAGAAAAGTTTTTTACATTGTTAAAAGGAATTGTTAGGTACTGCCCTCCGTTATCCTGGAGATATAAAACTAGCAAAATCTGAACACCAGACTTTCAAGCGGAGTTGTGAAGGTGTCTGTCTATAGGCACAACAGGTTGAGTTAAGGACAGACACATCTTGGTTGATAATATCCTTGCGGCATTTGTGTTGTGTTGTCAGTTTCATTTGCTTTTGCAGAAAAATGGCACGTGCCCCAGCTGCAAAGATTTGTTTGTACTTAGGACAACAAGGGCATCCACTGCTTGTGTTTAAAGCTTAAATAAATTATTTTCCAATCAATGCACAATGTGGCTGAAGGAAAAGGACACTGCATCTAACAGCCTAATTCTATGCAGGAGTGGGTTGTACAACAGAGCACTTTGCGCCACAGAAGACTCTTCTGCTGTCACAAAATGGCTGCCAAGCACTTGCTGGCGCTCTGTTGGTGGCAAAATGCACACAGCCCTGTCAGTGGCCATTTTGGGAGCACAGCCATAAGAGGTGGTAGCACTCCCAGTCTGTTGCCAGACCTGCTGTGGCTGCCAGAGCAGGTAAGATAGCAGCAGGAGTGGGGAGGGGGCAAAACTGAGCAGGGAAGGGGAGAAATGGGGAGGCTGTGGGAAGAGGTGGATCCAGTGGTGATGGCGCACACCAGATCCTATCCCCTCCACCAGCAGCCTTCCAACCCCCTTCCTCTTCTCAGACTTCTGCCAGTTACAGTGCTGACACAGGTCCAAGGAGACCACTGTGGAACAGGATGCTTACAGAGGGGGATGGAGATTTAAATCTTCCCCCACTAAAGCCTGCTGATCCACTTCCACCTGCAAATATCTGTTTCCTGGATGTAGACACTGGACTTGTTAGGTTCCTAAAATTGTGATGTGAACCTGTGGCAGATTGCATGCTGCTAATGCCAAAGTGATCTCAGAATGCTTTTTAACCATAGGTACAATCACAGAGTGTCAGTTAAACTGCTTGTATTAAATCACTGCCTAAAAAATTAACAAATTTTACCCAACAAGCTAACTGATAATACTATATTTATTCAATATGTTTAAGGGCCTAATCCTATCCAACTTTCCAGCACCAGTGCAGCCAAAATGCAGCCCTGAAGTAAGAGAACAAACATTCCCTCACCTTGAGGAGGCCTCTGTGACTGCTTCCTCCCCACACTGCATGATGCAGCACACGTCCAGTTGGTGTGGCTGCATCAGGGCAGGAAAATTGGATAGGTCTGGGCCCAAAGCCTGCAGCTTTACTGTGCAATCCTGTGTGTGTCTACTCAGAAGTAAGTACCAGTGTGTTCAATGGAACGTATTTTCCAGGTAGGTTCAGAACTGCAGACTTAGTGGAATACCATCCAAAACATCCAGCCAACTTCTATATCACATACCAAACTGCAGAATTCAAGCCCATGTACATATGCACAAAATTTTTAAAAACCACTAGCTAAGAGTCACAGCACATTTTCCGACAGTGGTGTGAATCTTGCAGCCTCCAACTGAAGGAATGCAAGCAACTAATGTATTAATCACCAAATCAAACACAGATTTCATTTCCTTTCTGGCCCTTTCTCACTCTATATTTCTTTCACCCTTTTCCACCCTGTTTCAGATGATGATGAATGTTAACATTTCAACAACAAAAGTTCATAAAGCAGTTTAAATAGGAAAAATAAATAAATAGTCCTCATCCCAAAACAGCTCACAACCTATAAAGATGCAGAAGAAACACCAGAAAACAACCACTAGAAAAAAACATTATGCAGGCTTGAATAAGAACTATCAGCTCATCCCTAAATTAAATGTGTATTTCTCTCTTTGTTAAAAAGCAAATTGAACGTATATTTGCCTCTTTTTTAAAAGCACAATCAACTTTATGATACAGTTGGCCCTTGGTATCCATAAGGGATCCATTTCCGGATCCCCCGTGGATACCAATATCCACAGACAATGGAATCCACGGGGAGAGCCTCAATGGTCTCCCGCTTGCAACCAAAAATGCCTTCCAGTCATGTGCGGGAGGTATTCTGAGGTATGGAAAGACCAAGTGTGGCCTCCCAGACAGGACCATAAGGTACTTCATCTGGTAGGTCCTTGAGGCTCTCCAGACGTGGGGTCAACACCTGCAACGAGTCAAATTTGTGGAGGCTGAACCTGCAGATAAGGCAGGCCAACTATAGTTGAAAAACAGCTCCACAAAAAGAGTGAGGGTTTCATGACATCAGTAATTCAAGCCAATTAGAGCTAATCAGGGCTGGTTCCTGCTGCAAATGTGTTTTCCTGAGCTTAGTCTGTGAGAAAAGATAGTACATTTGAAGAAAACACAGTGAGTGCAGCATGTAAATTATGTTTGTGTACACCCTGACATTTGTTTTGTTTCTAATGGATTCCTTAGAATCCTGAGATACTCAGCTTTCATTCTTTTTAGGGCATTTCTAGCTCTAATGGTGGTAAAACAACATGTGGAAATTCTGCTAATGACCTGAAACCCAAACAATTGAGAGGAGCGGAGTTTCCAGTCATGCAACCTGAAACAATGTCTGTTTCACCCGTGCATGTGTCTGGCGGACAACTGAAAAGGAAATAAAATCAACAGGATCAGTTCTTTGGGGGCTGGAGGCCATCGAGGTAATGTTCAACACCATATTTTACTACTTTGACTTCACAGCCAGGGACAGAGATGGGTAGCCTAATGCTATCTAAACAATCTCCACCGATGCAGCCATGCCAATGGAGCACTGCTGTACCCTGCAGAAGGAGCAATCCTGGAGATGTCTTCTGGGGAAGGGAAGGGTTCCCTTACCGAGGGGTAAGCCTCCATTACCCTAATGAGTCCACTTTGACCTGTGCCAGCAGTTTTGCTGGTGCAAGTTCAAGTGAACCCAGGAAAGTGGATCAAGGATGGGGATGGGAACTGGATTTTGGCAGCACTGCTCTAGCGTTGAGGTAGATGTCCTTTCCATTTTGGCACACACCGTTCCCCCTCCTAGTCTCCACCCAGTTTCTATGCTTGGGATCATTAGGAAGAGTATTGAGAACAAAACGGCTAGTATTATAATGCCGTTGTACAAATCTATGGTAAGGCCAAACCTGGAGTATTGTGTTCAGTTCTGGTCGCCGCATCTCAAAAAAGACATAGTAGAAATGGAAAAGGTGCAAAAGAGAGCAACTAAGATGATTACTGGGCTGGGGCACCTTCCTTATGAGGAAAGGCTATGGCATTTGGGCCTCTTCAGCCTAGAAAAGAGATGCCTGAGGGGGGACATGATTGAGACAGACAAAATTATGCAGGGGATGGACAGAGTGGATATGGAGATGCTCTTTACACTCTCACATAACACCAGAACCAGGGGACATCCACTAAAATTGAGTGTTGGGAGAGTTAGAACAGACAAAAGAAAATATTTCTTTACTCAGCGTGTGGTTGGTCTGTGGAACTCCTTGCCACAGGATGTGATAATGGCGTCTAGCCTGGACGCCTTTAGCAGGGGATTGGACAAGTTTCTGGAGGAAAAATCCATTACGAGGTACAAGCCATGATGTGTATGCGCAACATCCTGATTTTAGAAATGGGTTATGCCAGAATGCCAGATGCAAGGGAGAGCACCAGGATGAGGACTCTTGTTATCTGGTGTGCTCCCTGGGGCATTTGGTGGGCCGCTGTGAGATACAGGAAGCTGGACTAGATGGGCCTATGGCCTGATCCAGTGGGGCTGTTCTTATGTTCTTATGTCCCCCTATCCCACCCCATTCCACCTGCTGATTTACCAGCACCAGGGCATTTCCTGGGGCTGCTGCTGTGTGGCCAATTGCCACTTGCGGTAGCAGCCCAGCTGTGTTCTATGACATATCACCTTTTGCAATAGCCATAAAGCACACTGTGCCACCAGAACACAAATTCTGGTGGCACAGCTGGCCCACACCAGAGTAAGACATCTCAGAAATACAAACAGAAATTGTATTTTGTGGGTATTCCATCTCACACGGTTTGCACCTAATCACTGAAACTAACGTTCACTTTAGAGACAACTTTGTTTTATTATACAACAGCTACAATTCTTACTAAGGATTAGTTTGAACAACTACAAAATCTAGGAAGAAACATTTTCTTTCCAAGTTTCAGAAAACGTACCTTTGAGCACATGTAGAGAGACAAAGCTATGGTCATAAACTTTTCAATAGAAAGCCCTATTGCAACTTAAGAAGGTGAAGAACAGATTAACTGCAGCATGAGGCTTCGTGGACAACAGCCCACTTCGCTCTATGCTTGACAATATATTTGTTATGAATCTGACTGAGTGAGCTTTAGTCCACAAAAGCTTATCCCAGTTTAAGTCTTTCGATACCATGACACTCTTTGTTGTTGTTCTTTTTTTGCTGCAAGAGACTTAACGCAGCACCCCTCTGCAATATATCCGATTCACTTCCACATTCCATTAGCAGCTTTAATAGCCTGGTACAGTCTGGGGTCTGTTTCACTTACGACAGTAGCAAATTGAGGTTTGTCCCCAAATGCTCACTTGACAGGGAAAAACTGCCAATCCTGGCTTCCTAACAAGTATACATATGTCATATACAGGTTTATTACTATCATACCTTACTTTTTTACAGGGCTTAAAACCTATTCGATGTACATCTTAAAAAATATGTGAAGTGGCGCTAGGTGAAAGCCAACAAATGATATCCACAGTTCTACTTTTTTACCTTTGGGGCTCCTGCTAACCTCAGTTTATAAACTGTTCCTAAAGGAACAGGAGCCAGTGTTCATTCTGCTCTCACCAAATGCTGCAATGTCTTACCCTTAACATTGTTTTATCTTTTAGTGCGCAACCATCTGCAGTGTTGGTAAAAGGGCAAAACAGAATGAAGTAAACCGGCACTGAGATAAGCAGTTAAAAGGATTTCCAAGGGAAGGGAGCTGAATAAACCCTCATCTAATTGCCCACTAGCTTAGTTCGTCAGATTGCCATAACTGTTAAGGTCTGCACTGAAGACATTTTAAAGCCCCTAATATTCAAGGTCACCCTGCATGGCAGTACACTTATTAGGAGAGGAAAATGATGTAGGAAAACATCAGAAAGGCCCCTTATTCCTGGAACATCACTATATTATCAGAGGACCGATTTACTTTGTAAAACTTCATTGGTATTCAAAATAACCATCCCAGGCAGAAGACGGGAAAACTCTGTATTTAATACCAACAGAAACAATAAAAATCTCAAAACGATTCAACCCTATGAAATGGGTTTCAGTCCCATGATCCTCCCCAAGATACTCTTCAAATAGGTTGAGCCTCTTTGTGAACAACTAACACAGAACAAACAACTTCCCCTTGCTCCTCATGCTTTACAACAGGGAGTAAACCGCACATAAAGGAGTCCTGTTCAGGGATAAGCCCCCTGTAAACAAATCTGTACTCTCAACTAAAGGTAGCAAAAGGATTGCAAACTCATCACTGAAGAAATGAAGAAGAAACCACTGGGCTGGGGAGAATGGATAAAATCAGAAAAAGGGAGCCACAGGAGGCTACCATAGGACACAGTCCACCTGTTCTATGTCAATCAACGCCCAAAGACCATCTCAAATATCTCATCTTCTGCCTTTCACTCTAAATATACAAAGCTGACTGTTTTGTAACCAACATGAGAACGTCAAGATGTGATGTAAATATTGAGATGACTGGAGGAAGCTGCTTTTTTGCTTGTTAAACTGGCCCAATCCTGTTGCCTCCTCATACCAACCAATGTAGGACTGATGCAGAGTTGTGGACAAAACTCAGTTCCACCAAAAATGCCTTTGAAATCGAAGACGCTTGCCAGAACAAAAACTTTTAAAATATGGGATCCAACGGCAAGGGCTGTTCTGTAGAAGGCTGTGGAGCAAAAGGATTGTGAAAATGGAATGACCATCACGCTTTGTGAGCTGTCATGCTCAGGTGTATTGAATCTTCAGAGCGAAGTCCCCCTAGAAACATTATTCACAGGAGTAAAATGCCACATTTAATTATAATTGTCCCCAAGTCCATATGCATCCTTCATCCACAAATTAAGGTAAGAGTATGGCTGGTTATATTGTGCAACACATGCAAACACATGTACCCTTCCCTTTTGCTCTGTCAGGGTTCATGCTCTAGTCTAGGACTAAAGCAGTTTCAGAGGCAGACAAATGTTATGCAGATTATCAATAATTATATCACTCTCTTGATTGCAAAATTGCATGCATGCATTCAAAATACAAACTGATTGTAGTCCAAACCCAGAGACTGTATTCCAAATCCCCAGTCTCTCACTCCTTTATGTCAGATGCTGAGCAAAAACAATGTGAGTATCCTCCGCACTGTTCAAATGGGCAATAGTCTCTAGCTATACCTTTCTACACTAGAAATGTAGAGACAGAGTTACTTCTCTTTTGGAAGGCAATAGCAAAGAAAGGGATAATGAGGAAGATGAAACTCGGCAGTCGTTAAAGAAAAATACACTTGGCAGAACATGCCCACTTAAACAAGCACAGGAAAGAATACTATGATGCCCCATTTTATCTCCAATTATCTAGCTTATCCAAGCCAAACAGTTCAGGGTTTAAAAAAAAATAACCTTCAGATAATTCTTCCAAGCCAGGCTCAAATCTCACAGTAACAAGTGCAAAGTTAAAGGAAACCAGAAGCTGCAAACAAAGAAACCCTCATGGAACACGTGCAGCTCTCTTATTCAAAAACAAAGCCTTCATGTGAACACAAAGTATACAGGGTGCCCACAAAAACACTCCCTGATTTCTAACAGGTACAACATGCAACTTTATTGTAATAATCTTTCACAGTTAGTAGCTTCAGATGCAGGATTTCATTCAGTTTCATGTGGTATAGGGTAGCATTAAAGGCACTCAATGTGCGCCCCTCTGGTTGCTCAGCAAACATCGATGCAATAGTCCAGTTCAGTCCACACGCTCTGCTGCATATCTGGAGTTATCATGCGAACTGCTTCAGTGATCAAAATTTTCAGCTCCTCTAGGGTTGCAGATAGTGGTGGTACGTAAACTGTGCTCTTCACATACCCCCAAAGAAAGAAGTCACAAACAGTTAGGTCTGGTGACCTCGCAGGCCACTTGCAGAACACCTCCTCATCTCGTCCAGCACGACTAATCCATCTGTTTGGCAGGTGCTCATTGAGAAATCTCCTGACAGCGAGATGCCAGTGCAGCGGAGCACCATCTTGCTGGAAAAGGTAGTCATCACCCTCAGCAGCTAGTTGTGGAAACATCCAATTGGTCAGCATCTCCAGGTAACTTTGACCAGTAACAGTTCCTCCCTCAAAGAAGAAAGGGCCATACACTGTCATAAGAACATAAGAACAGCCCCACTGGATCAGGCCATAGGCCCATCTAGTCCAGCTTCCTGTATCTCACAGCGGCCCACCAAATGCCCCAGGGAGCACACCAGATAACAAGAGACCTCATCCTGGTGCCCAATGTCCTCTCTGATACTGCAGAAATGAAATAACTGTTGTTAGAGAATTGGTTCACAACATGTTTATCAATTTATTTGAATTAGTTTAGATATCATAACATTGTGAAATCAGGGAGTGTTTTTGTGGACACCCTGTATATTAGTAATCCAATATAGGGGTCAAATATACCCCCAAAGGAACCTCACACCACCATCACTCAAAGTAGCCTGGCACCCTAATAACTGCATGAGAGAACAGGATGGATTTCCCAAGCTTTAGAAAAGCAGGGCTTTTTGGATGGCGGCAACCATTATCCTAATACCCAACTCTCAACTCAGTCTGTGTTGCATGTCTGGCAACCAATACACCTAAGGGAAGGGCCAAAAAGGCCATAGACTACAGTGGGGGTTGGCCTGAAGTCACAAAGGCACAGGGATTGGCTACAGAATAGGAACAAAGGGAAGAGGAGAACGAGGCAAGAAATCCTGCGGATGAAGCAGCAAGTAGAGGCATGGTTACCAAGCGATGGAGAGTGGGAGGAAGCAAGAGCCATTGAAAGACAAGTCGAAATGAAGCTGGCCAAGATGGGAAATGGAAACTTGCTTCAGGCACACATCCACCTGTTTATTCAGCTACAGTCCACGTTTAGGGATGACTGTAACTCACTGGTAGTAGATCACATGCTTTCCATGCAGAACATCCCAGGCACTTCCAGATAGAACTGGGAATGACTGCCATCTGAAAGCCTGGAAATCCACTACCCATCATTTTAGAACAGGGCTTTTCAAACTGGGGCGTCGTGACGCCCCAGCCTGCAGGCCCTGGCCGCTGCCCCCTTAAAGGGCGGGGGCAGCCTGGAAGCTGGGAGGAGGCAGCGGTGTGATCCCCAGGATCGTGCCACTCAGGGGGGCTGCAGGGGTGCAGGGAGCCTGGCACAACCTGCAGCAGAGCTCTCCACAGCAGTGAATGTAGATGCAGAGCGATTGCGCCCCGCCTCCGCTAAAGTGGATACTTTAAACTGTGGATACCAAAATCCATGGTTTTGGCCCCTTTAAAGCCTCTGAAGGCAATGGGTCGCCTCCGGAGGGCTTTCAGAAGCCCACAGAGGCCGTGTACATCCACATTCAGAATGCCTCGTAGAGGCAAAAAAAATGTGATTTCTGGTTTCCAGGTGTTTTTTTAATGACTTAAAAGGCATTTGGAGGCCCAGGGAAGCCCTGGAGATGGTGACAAAGGAACAGCTATAAATTACCATTACTGATTCTTCATCCCTGCATTTTCTTGTCCTCTGACATTTTAGAGCTTTTTCTTTTCACCCTTCAAGCAGGCAAGTAGCACAATGACTTTCTTTGCCAGGACTGGTGACTACAATGTTGACTCTCTGGTGACTAAAATACATTATCACCCAAACAGATGCTTTTGGAGGTTTTCAAATGGTCTACATTTTCTCACAGCAGGCCGTCTTGTCCTCATTTGGTAACAAGTCAGCCCTGTAAGCAGCAGAAAAGGCAGAGTGGAAGACTACTGTCCTTCTGCTTTGCAATCCAATCTGCTTCTCGCCAGTGGAATCATTCGGGACTGGGAAAAGCCATATTGTGAGCTACTTTCCCTTTTGTGAACAACCTTCTCACCCACCCCTCAGCTTACCATCCTGCTGGACTTACTTCTGGTAATGCAACACAGCCAGGAGAAAAGGTGGTAAGGAGGAGGAGAGGGTGTTAGCACCTCTCATTCACCTGGTCCTTTTGCTCTTAAAATTACTGTCTCTCAACCACTGCTACTCAATTACACTATCAAATTTTACCTTATACTTGAGTGATACAATAATGGATAAATCAAGAATGAGCAATAAACTACTGTCAAGTGCTAACTAGTGATTTTAGCTTGAGGTGCTCTTTCTTAATGGCTTTTGAGCTGGAATGAGGGTTTTAATTTGATGTCTTACTGGCTGTAAATTTTTTATTATTTAAGCCACTTTAGGGACCCTTTGTATCAAAAGATGAGGGATAAAACAATACTACACACATGTCATGATCCCAATTTTATCTTCAGAGGCAGTACAGGGAGCCCCTGCATCTGTGAATCCCATATTTGCAGATCCCATACCTGTAGCTTCACTTATCTGTGGTTCCATGGATGCGGTGCCCCTCTATGTCCCTCGTGCACTCTCCAGAGGCTCTTCTGAGCCCCACAGAGGCTGTGTGTGTGTCTCTCTTTGCATCCACCTGCGATTTCTGTGGGACTCAGAATGTCGGTTAAAAGAAAAAAACCGTGACTTCTGGTTTTTCGGCAAAACCAGAAGCAAATTTTTTGTGCCTTTAAGCATTATGAGGGCCGGGAAAATCACTGAGGAAGCTCCCCTTGCCTATGGAAGGTTCAGGGTGCGGGGGGGGGGAATCCTGTGTATCTGTGGTTTCCTGTATCAGCTTGGAGGTTCCAGAATGGAACCCCCTGTGGATAACAGGGCACACCTGTATATAAATACATATTAATTAAATGAATGTATACAATTTTCTTTAGGGTTTCATTTTAGTCTTATTTTGCAAAATAAACTTTTGTGTGTCTCGGGTCTAGCAGATCCAGTTGATACTGACAGAGATACATCAGGAAACACTAAATGCTTCACAGAGACTGTCAAGAAGATGACAAAAACAACTCCAGAGACCGGGGCCATCCACAGGATAGACTTTCAAAGCAGTTTTGTTCCAGGTAATATTTGGCTGCTTATGTAAACTCTATAGCAGGCAGCTCTGAACTATGGGCCAAATCTATAGTTTGGAGAATGACATGCTGGCCTGAGCTGAGCTTACCATTCTGCTGTGGAGCTCCTTATCTTTCATCCCAATCTTCTTCCAAAGTTGTGCTGGGCAGCTGCTTCCACTGCCCATTGTCCCAGCAGGTTCTGCACACTGAGTTCAGGACAGAAGTGGCCGGCCAGTTTGACTATGGCAGAAGATAAGGAGCTCCGTCTGTGGCGGAATGGTAAGCTCAGTTCATGCCAGAAAGGGTTTTTCTATTGTACAATGGTCCCAAGTTGGTCAACTGCTGCTCTACAGTTTTAGAAATCACCCAACTGCAACTCCTTCTTTTCCATCTGGTTGCCAAAGTACACCATGTTTACGTAAACTAGAATAAAACTAAATCACCACATTTGCCTTCATTTGGAAAAATGCTATTGGGGATTACAGATTTTTCTTCTCCAGTGTTGACCAACTCTTGGGTGGGGGTATACAATTCAGAGTATCTGATACAGTCTCAAAAGTAGGGCTTCCACGCAATCAAGGCTGCAATTCTATTCACAATTACCTGAGAACAAATCCTATTGAACGCTGTGGGGTTACTTCTGAGTGTCTTAAGATTATGTTGCAAAGCCATTTGAGTTGATTTATCATCTATTCAATCATCTTTCCAGTTAACATAATTTTTATGATGTGATTTAAACAAATTTCTATGTTTAAAAAAACCTTCAAACCCTTTTTGAGATATTAAAAGGAGTGTGAAATAATTTTTCATTCACTAACCAAAATCTATCATGCATTGTTAGAGAGAAAGACCACTATTAACATTTTCTTAAAGTTTTAGGGTGCAATCCTAACCAGATCTACTCAGAAGTAAGTCCTATTGTGTTCAATGGGACTTACTACCTGGAAAGTGAAGTTAGGATTGCAACCTTAGTTGATTAATCTGTGATTTAAAACTGTAGCCCTGTTCAAAGTATCGGAATGCCTGTCATTTCAGAAGGTGCTCAGCCTACAGACGTTCAAGTTATGAACATCCAGCTTACTAATGGGTCTTTGAAGCAAGCGCAGCTGGGAGGACAAACAAGGGAGGTGACTTGGAGATAACCTATGCAGGTCAATAACTGAAATTAGCAACCACTTGCCATGGCTGTGGGGAAAAGCAGAAGCTTGATAACACTGGATAGCATTGAAAATCTGGGGATTCCTAGGGGCAGAAATGAGGGAGAGGATGACACAGGTGTGTTAGCTCTGGGCCAGCAAGAACTGAATGTTTAAACTTAAATAGCTTTCAACTTAGTACAGACCCCTGGAACGTAACCTGTACTTAAGCAGGGGACTTATGGCCCACTCCTGTCTCACTGGGGTAAATTGGCAGCCGATGATGCAAGAAGAATGCCACTGCCAGCCATTTTTCAGCTGCTCTAATCGAGGTAAATCAGTGCAGATGGTGAAGAGCGGGGAGGGAGGGGGTTAATGGGGCAGGGAAGGAGAGCAACAGTGCAAAGATTAGGGCTGCTGGGAGGCATGGTGGGGGTGAGAAGGGGGCAGATATCAGTACAACCAATATTCCATATCCAGCTTAGGTTTGCTCGGATTTGAGCCAGCCAAAGAGCTGTGCAGTTCCAATTAGAGCCATATGGCAACAAGAGGCTTATCCAGGTTCCCTTACTCTGACGAAGCCCCCCGATTGCCCTCCCCAACATAGGATGTAGTGCATGCCTCCGTGTTACAGCTGCATCAGCATTGGTGGTGGGGGATAGGATTGGGCTGTTAGTGTATATTAATTCTTCCATTTTTAGAAAGGTTTAAGGGAACTGTCAATCAGACAGTTGCTGTCAATGGAACCTCCAAATTGGCTCTGCAGTGTCTTGGGCTTCTAGTGCATTTTCAGGGTATTGGAGCGCGACTCTTTCAAGTCCTAAATAATCTTACTGTTTGAGGTACAGTATGGCTCTATGCCAGCCAGTAAAGAAACCCAGTGTTAGGAGAAACACACTGTTTTGTTTTGATAATCTGCAGGCACACCATATTTAGCTATTCCTGACGTCTATATCAACAAGCACATCTGTGGATCTATGGCAGCAAGCACAAAGGAAGCAGTGGATATGGAAAGCAAAAAAAAAAAACTTGGATTCTGGGGAAGAGTAATTTGTTTGGTCCTCAAATGGGTTTCAAAGCCAAAGAGGATTCCTCTCTGCCGACTCCTAAAAATACTGACTGCCCTTTGTCTTTTCATTGTGAGCAGGGCCATGTAAAAGAGAACTGTAGTAGGATTGGTGAGTGTCAGGTGTAGGACTGTAATGTCCATAGCGGGAGGTGGCCCCTTCCCTAGGGTTGTAGGCGAGCGCGAGGGGCTTACCCAGTCCTTGAGCGATGGTTGGCAACAGATTAACAGATGGGAGGCGGGTACAGTTGATCGACACAAACAGTTTAATAGCGTCAGCCGTTTCACATTCATGAGGACTGTTCCTTCACAGGCCTACATACATTATGCCGACTTGTGGCAACGACGTCAGATGGTCCCTGGACCTGACCCTCCCCGTTTCTGGGCGTTCTCAGCACCAGCCTTCAGCTCCGAATCCCCGGGCCCAAGGTCAGGGCTCTCGGGTGATGTAACCCTACTGGTCGGGGTCAGGCTGCCTGGCCTCAGGAGCGCCCCTGCTGTCTCTGTGCCGGTTCTCCAGCCAGCTTGCCCCCACGGGGTATAGTGGGCTTCAATGCCCCATCTCCACGATCCCGTCTCTCTAGGGGTCGCCCTCTGTGTCCAGGAGGGTCCTGGGTCAGGAAAGTCTTCCCCCAGCCTCCTCTTTCCAGGGCGGATCCCCATCCCCTGCCTCTGGAGGCCTCTCTCCTTTCCCTTAGGCAGGGATGCTGCTTTCCCTCTTGCTTTCCTCAGGCCTTACTCCCCTCTGGAGAGGAGTGACCTCTCTCTTCCCTCTCCAGGCTCCTTATGAGGCCTCTTCCCTCTTGGGCCAGCCCCACTCCTCCTAACCACGTGCCTACCTGGGGTTCCCAGCTGTTCCTTATTCCTCCTCCCGGGTAGGTGCTCTGTACAGGACCCCAGGACCTGTACAGGACCTGTGAGTACTTGGGTTTTACTCTTGAGGAGGCCTCTACCCCCAAGGAGACCCCTGTTCCTGGGGAGCTCCCAGCTGCCTGGGCTGGATCCCGGTGACAAGGACTTAGCCTGTGTGTGACACCACTGAATGCCCACACATAAGAGGGGACTATAAAATAACCAAGAAGTCAGAATAAGTCATGTAACCATGCTGGATGTGTATGTGCTTTGTATTTGCTGTATTCATCCTGCTTTCACCGCTGAAAGCGAGCCATACCAAGTATAAAGCCCATGTTGTTCTCTGTGAGGGGATTATCCTGGCTAGCAGTAATATAGGGATTGGGATGAGTTGAAAAAGCACAGCTTCTTCTTACCCTAAATTAAAAGCAATTAGAAGCACTCTGATGCTTCTCTTTATTTGTGCTGAATGAAACTGTGATTTCTTAAACTGAAAATTGCAAAATCTGTCCACAAATGAATTGTTAACTCCTAGCACTGACATTCCTTGAGTAGTTTTGATATCTTGGATAAGTTTCAAACCACATCTTTTTTCTTCTTGTTGTGATATCTTCTTGATCAGATACATGCTCATCTATTGTCCAAATTTCCTAACAGGGACAAGAAAATTCAAGGCTAATATTGTTCATCTCCAGGGCTGAAATCAAACTCTTCCCCACAAGGAGATTCCAGGCTCCTCCCATGAATGTTCAGCTTTTTTTTGTTTAAAAAAATGAACATCTATAGCTTTTTCTATGAAGAAAAACATGTAGGCAAAAGTCTGACAATTGTTCACTAAGATGCAATCTTTCAATGATTTTGTATATGACACAAAGGACTGGTTCAGATGTCACACAAAGCCATGATTAAACCACAGTTTCATGTGATGTCCCCTAGACATGCAAGGGGAGGAATAATTCTATTTCTAATGCAAGTCAGGGTTTGCTTTGATGTGTGAACTGGCCAATTACTGACTTGTTCTAACCATAATTTTCAACATAAATCATTACCATAATCGTCAGCTTCAGATAATGGTTTCTTCTGAAAGCTGTGGTTAGAACTAGAACACATCACTGACAAAAAGAAAATTATTCTTCAGTCACGCAGAGGAAAGTGGGAGGTGTACGTTCCCAGGGCCAAGGGATGTCATGTGAAACCATGGTTTAATCACGCTTTGCATAATGTCTGAACTGGTCCAAGGGCTGAAAAGTACCAGGCACATATTTTTAAATATTATTAAATTAAATTATATTGCATTAATATTTAATGGAAGGCATCCAGAAAAATGCTTCCGTAAACAGAAGCTCCTTCCAAGAACAGGAGTACTTTACTTGAATGAATAATCTGCTTTGTGTGCATAGAATGCCCCATTATCAAAGGGAGCTTCCATGGATAGAGTAATCTGTTCACATTAATGTGAACAGCACTCCAATACATTTACATTTATTTAACTGTAACCCCCCCCCCTTTCTTTAAGTGTACCCTTCTGATTTTCTAACTATAGGTTTACACAGTTCTCCCAAAAACACTGAGAGTTGCCTATAGCAATCAGAGTCGTGGAAATATTCTAACAACATATTATTCCAAATGTGCTTTTGGAATGATTCCTGTGGAGGAGTACATATAGAAAGTATAGGCTAACTGAAAAATCCATATAAAATTTTCAAGACCGATTCACAGCAAATCCACTTTGGGGGATACCCAGCAACTGCTCAAACTTCCATGAGAGATAGAAGCAATGAGTTAAATTAAGAATAAATAAAGTAGAATGGTTGTCTCTGCCACTGGTAAAATGAAATTTGAAATTGCACAAGTGTAAAAAAAAGAAAGATAGATGTGATAGGGAGGTGGAAAGAGAACAGAAAATCAGTTATCCATAGTTGAATCATTACTCATTACCATGTGCTACTATTTGAACACGATTATAAATCTTCTCTTAAGACTTTATTGCATATTTAATAAAAGCCTTTTAATAAAAACAATTGATTAAACAGTCCATTGTAAATTTTTTTAAAAAAAGCTAAGACAAAGATGGCAAAATTTTAGAGAGATGGAAAAATGCTAGAGAACTGAGTACAGGCCAATACATGAAGGCCTTGGGCAGTTTACAGAGCTCTTCAGTGGGAATGAATAGCAGAAGGAAGATAAGCAGATAAGCTAAGTAACTGCTAATAGACTGAACTTCCCACGACCTCCGCTGAATGAGCTGGTAACACCCAAAATGTCACCACATTCTAACACACCATGCTGAAGGAGAGGCAGAAACATACTACAGTACTCAAAGTTATGTATGATTACAAGATTGTAGTGGTGTTCTGTACTTAAGATGGGATCTCTGTTAAAACCCGTACAATTCAATACTTTATAAAATTAAAATTATTTGTTGGATCATTATGAAATTTGGTATGGAAGAACTTTTGGGTGATGCATATAAGTTGTCCAAACACCAGGCACATTGAATTTAAAAAATGGCTGAG
This sequence comes from Tiliqua scincoides, assembly GCF_035046505.1. Taxonomy (NCBI): domain Eukaryota; kingdom Metazoa; phylum Chordata; class Lepidosauria; order Squamata; family Scincidae; genus Tiliqua; species Tiliqua scincoides. The sequence continues at coordinate 187,608,314 of NC_089823.1, forward strand.
TGAAAGCAGTTTAAAATACTAACTTCTTTTTCCTTTGGTTCCTGTCATCTTCTATTCAATGAGATAGTTAACCCTTAACCACCTGGAGGTGCAAGGTCTTCAAAAAATGCTGCAGAGGTGTGCCTTCTTCCATTTAAACTAGGGGTGGGCAAACGTTCAACTTCAGGGATCCTGGACCTTTAACAATTGTATAAAACAGGGAATTTCAGCAGGTAGCTTGTCCTCTCACAGATGAAAAGCTGCACCTGCTGAAATTCTCTCTATAGTTGTTAAAGGTTCAGGAGCCATAAGGTTGAAAGTTTGCCCACCCCTGATTTAAACAAGAATCCACATCATATATTAGATGTTTTCCAGTTCCTATGCCAACATTCCTATATCAATAGAAAAAGCTGAAGATTTTATTACAGAGTCACTACAGCACTCTATAGTGAAGGCAAGGTGAATTCTCAATTAAAACAATGAAAATACTCTTACACATGTAAGGAACTTACTCTTACACAAGGAACAAGACAGGAGGGCTTTGGAAAACTACAGGACTTGAGTGTTCCTGCAAACTATCCCTCATAATTTAGGTGTATTTATTTAACTGTAGGCTCATTTAATAATTACAGTCATGCACCGCTTAACAACAGGGATCATGACCCTGTCATCAAGGAGGCTTGACCCAATCCAGTCCCTCTACAGCAGGTGTGTCCAAACTTTTTGGCAGGAGGGCCACATCATCTCTCTGACACTGTGTCAGGGGCTGGGGGAAAAGTTAATTTACACTTCAAATTTGAATAAATTTACATAAATGAATATATTAGAGATACTGAAATTTTTGCCAAGTAATCAAGCTCCGATTATCACTTTGACTGAACTGTTGCTCAGCTCAGGCAGGCACCTGGTTAGTTGCTATAATTACTTTCCAGGGACATTCCAGCCAAAGTTAACCTTTTATTCTCCTTACTTCTGCTGCAGCCTGGTTCTGCTTGGCAAATGCTTGCAAAGCAGGTCTGTTTTTTGAAACACCAGGATGGGACCCTCCTTCCCAGGCTACAATTCAGTGCACCATTACTTCAGAATAACAGCGATGGAAAGCAGTGGGTCTACTTCTGAGTAAAAAGGGTTGCAAATATCTCATCTCTGCTGTGAATTGAATTGCACACTCTCAGTTATGTGTTATGGGTTGCATGTTGTATGTAGAGCTTCTGGCTTAACACACCAGACACCTTTCTTTGATTCATGATTCTCCTCATGTCCACTTTAAAGGTGGATTTGATTCATGGATCTCCTGCAGTGGTTCCCAACCTTTTTCACTTGCATATCCCTTGCATATTCACTTGCAGCCCATTTCCACAAATTGTACCCTTCCTATTAGCAAAATGTTTGTAATAATACAAGCCCTCACCTCCTCCATATGAAAGCCCAGACTCCATGTATTCATCACATATATTCTCTTTTCATCTGTTTGAAGAACAGAAGACTCTGCCTTTGCACTGTTTTGCACCAGAAGTGTGCTGAGAAATTCTGGGTGATTGATCACTTTTCATATTATGTTTCAGCTTTTTTACTGTGCTGGTTTTCAATCACTGGTTCATAGATGAATTGATGACCAAAAACTAGCTATTGGTGGGACTTTCACAGCCAACTAGCTACCTCACTTCCTGGTCCTTGCAAGGCATTCTGGAGCACGGCCTGCCTTTTCCTGCCATTCTTTTTCAAGTACACCTAAATGTCCTGTTGAGTGTCCCTGGGAGTACATGAATACCAGGTTGGGAACCACTGTTTTACTGGTATGTACTTTACAGTGCACTTACTCTGTTAGTGTTTACAAAAAGGTGGTGAAGACCAGAATTCAAAAAGAATAAAAATGTATCTTATAATCTTTTACTATGTTTTTAATAAATTAGAGACTACAGTTCTTAGCTAACAATTAGTGGTAGGTTTTCTTTCAGGATCTGGCCTTGGGTAAAATCAGACAAAACTATAGTCAGACACCCTCCTAAATTTAACCCCCGACTTATCCAAGGGTCATAGAAAATTTCATGATTGTTGGCTCAAAACCTGCCCTCGACTTATCTGTGGGACTGACTTATGGGCGAGTGTCTGCGGTGTATGAATGGATGAAGGTCTTGCAATAGCTCATGGCCTATAAAAGGCCTTGCACAAAGCAAGACCGGCCTTTCCTTTGCTGCCACTGCTGCATCACAGACGTAAAACAGCAAGCAGTGGAAGGAGCCCTCATCCCACAGCTCACATGAGAGGTCGAACAGTTGGCCAGCACGCTAAGAACAGTTGTGTTGGGCCAGTACAGGCTCTAGCAAGTCTCTGGAGGGCCAGAGCTCATTGGAGCCTTGGGGCTCTCAGTGAAGATTGGGATGCCTTGAGGGCCGCAAGGGCCCCAGGGCCAGGATTTGGGCACCCCTGCTCTACAGGGAAGGGGATGCTCTGCTCCCTTCCTTTCCAGAGGGTAGTCTGAGCTTCCCAGAGGCACCACACAGATGCTGAGCTCAGACTGAGGGAAACCACTTCTCTCACGCAACTTCCGCTTTCACAGAAAAAACCGGAAATTGTGAGAAAGACTCCATTTCCCTCAGTCTGAGCCTTGCAGAGGCAGCATGTGGACGTGTGCTGCCTCTGGGAGGCTCGGACAACCCTCAGGTGGGTTTCGGATGGTTACGGTGTGTGCCCCCTAAAGACCACGTGACCGCACGTGGCCATCAGTTATGTGATCCTGTCGTAAGCCAGAAGGTCACAAAGTGGCACATACCTGTTTATCAAATTATAAATTAAGGTTCCCAGCTTAAGCCATTTCTGCCCAACATTGTATATACGCAACAGGAACCAAATATGTACACCTGTAGGCTGGGCAGAAATGGGTTGATTTGTTTGTTGTATAAGCAGTAAATACATTTTGCAATCTGACATATTTTACTCGCATACAACTAGGGCTCCACCTACACACACTTTCAACCCCTACTAACTGAGCAAAGATGGGGGGGGGGACGACAGCAGGGCAAGCGTCCCTATACAACACCTGAGCAAAGATACTCTGCACACTGGGGCTGATTATCTCAGTTCTTTGAAAACTATATGAAACTTGCTAACACATTTGTGACAAGTAACAATATTGTTTATCAAACCTGTATGGAGAAATATATGTGGTATAGCATGTTATAAAGCTCAGGAGACCAAAGGTATTCTGGACTTGCAACCTTATGCAGGCTTACTTGGGAATAAATCTCATAGATTGCAGTGACGATCCAATCCAACATAAATCTCTGTGCAGTGATGCATCAGCACCAGCACGGGTTATACAGCATTCTGTGGGGGATTTTTGGCTGCTGGAGGTCTCCTTGGTGTAAGGGGACATTTGGGGAGATGCAGAGTTGGTGGGTCTTAACGTGAGCTGAGCATGACTATGTGCCATTTCATCCAGTGCTTTCGGCACAGCCTGGCAACAAGATCTAGCCATCTCAACTGGTATTGTATTCCATTCTTTTCAGGTATTTGAGCTTCCAGCTGTCTCTGTGCCTTTCCCTCCCAAAATATGTTTTGTTCTAAAACCAACTGCTCAGGTTGTTGTGGAAACGTTAATAGATTGCCAAGCTGTTAAATGTCAAAAGAGGAAACATTTTTTTTTGTTTAACTAGGAGGAATAATGCCTAGAAGCCACACTTGCATAATAAAGGAGAAAAAAATATTAAAATCAGCATGTTTCAACAATGATGGGGCACTCGAATCTAACCTCTATGCAGCTGAGGGCCAGGACCAGATATTATGTGACTTACTGAGCATCAGTTGTCCCTCTAGTACAGTACTACTCTCGCTGGCAAGTGTTGCAACCCTGCAACATAGCATCAACAATGCTGCCTGGTGAGTTGTTGGTCTGCTTTGTTCAAGGAAATTCAAAAGTTAAGATTCTAATACAAAACATTCATACATGTTTCACTATGCAATAGGGCAGTGTTTCTCAAACTGTAGGTGTTTCTCAAACTGTAGGTTCTCAAAACCACTAGGTGGGTTGTGAGCCAATTTCAGGTGGATCCCATTCATTTCACTATTTTATTTTTAATATATTAGACTCGATGCTACCATGGCATGTGACTGCACTGGGGAAATGTTATAGATCTGTACTTTTAACAGGCTGCTCTATATATGCTTTTAACAATGACAGTCAATGGGACTTACTCCTGGGCATGTGTGGGTAGGATTGCAGCCTAGGATTGCTAAAAACTTATCTGCTTGATGATGTCACAGCCAGTCATGACACCACTTCCAGTGGATCCTGACAGATTCTCATTATAAGAAGTGGGTCCCAGTGCTAAAAGTTTGAGAACCACTGCAATAGGGATTAAAGGGCATAAAGCTTCCCATACTAAATATGTCATCTGATACAAATAAAAGATAACTGTGATGCATTTAGTCACATGCCCAGGATAAGAATCACCCTACAGTGAGCAAGTGATGGTATCATTATCCAGCCAACGCAATGCTCACCATCAGAGCACAATCATGGTTATATCTTATTCCTTTTCCAGCCTGAGAAAAACAGAAGACAGTAAAAAGTTGTCCTTTCCCATCCCAACAATGTGCTTCTTGCAGTTGGAAAGCAGCGCTATTACCCAGATATAGCAAAGAGAAGGATTGAGACAGTGCCCTAAAACTCTATCCAACCCAAGAAAGAGCACTGTTGTGCAGACAGTGGTGGGAAATGGAGGAGGAGTCCAGAGACACAACTGAAAGGAACAGGAAGAGGAGGAAAGGGAAGATGGAGGTTACCAGCTTTTCATTGGCCCTGCTTCTGTGCTTTTAATATCAGCCTGATTGGCAGAAATTTGGGAAATTGAGCTTCCCTGGGCATGGATTAAGTGATGAGAAAAGAAAGCTTTGCATGCTTAAGTCCTATGAATCAGGCTTCTGTAAAAGTCAGGGTTAGTAAAAGATTTGGTACCCTTAGGGTGGATGGAGCAGAGAGAAGAAGTGGGGGAAAGGGAAGAGAGCGGGCAGGGGAATGAACAGAAGTGTTGAAAAGAAATGTCTTTGGCAAGTCAAAATAGAAATTAAAAACCTAGCTCAGAAAACACAAAGGCAGAGTTTTTAACATTCAAGCATTTAGAGGCAGTTCATTGACATCTAATATCTTCAGTGAATAATGCTTGATCGGAGGAAAGTGCCTTCAAGAACACCTTCCTAGTTGAGTCATTAAACATTAAGCAAACCGGGGTAAGCTATCTTGGCAAAGGCTGGGGGAGGTAAATTGGAGGCCACGGGCTATTAACAAGAATGCACTCATGAATGGAGGAGCTCCTTGAATATGATAAAACACATACAGTTTTTAATATACTCTGTGAGCTACGATTGTATTCTGTGCAGTACTACCGTTCTTTTGTGCAGCATCCAAGTATCTAAAGCCCTTTCTTTGGAGGCCTGAATCCAGAATAGTCAATTCCATCTCTGAACTCCAAGATCATCACAGGTGCTAAAACTTCGATCCATTTCTCTGGAGTTCATGCCTCAACTCCTGGGTGGCTATCACAAGCCACTCTTAAATGTGCGTTGGCAGTGAGGGGCTATAGACATGATCCTGCATCACATAACTGCTTGCCACAGAAAAGAAACCAATTGCGGCAATGTCAGAAGGCCAGAGGTTAACCACTGTAGGCCAGCAGATGGCTACTGTCAGTGGACCCAGACCATGTCTTCAGCTGTTAATATGAAGAAGCAAAGATACAACAATTGCTATATCAAAATGTGGGGAAAAGACAGTGTGGAATGTCATGCTTCAATGAAGTCACTATTTATAAACATTTGCAGGAAGGAAGAACTCAAACAAAATAAAGTTTTCAAAGGAATTGGCATTTGTGTATTGACTGCTGGTGTTGGACAACATGACCTAGCCAAGAAATGTGACTACTCAAATTGGACTTCAATTTGACCTTACTTTGACTTCAGTTTGAGTCACTGTTAATGTGATTTTTTTACTAGTTTTTTTTATATAGTCGTACTTATGCTGCACTCCACAGTACACCAGAGGTCCCGGCTTTGCTTGATTTGGGGTTTCAAAGAATAAACATATGAATGTAAAGAAAGAATGGCTCTTTGTGATCTCGGTCTTATGGACCAACAGAGATGAATCCCAGTATTCCACACTGGTGCCTAAAGCTGCACATGCAATGCTAAGGGTGTGAGTTCCTGGAGGATCATAGCAGCAATTCTAAATGATCACAAGCTCTGAAAATGAGCATCAATACATTTTAAAAATTTATTCAGTGCTAATAGTGTTCCTGCATGCTACCACTTTTCCATAAGGAAGGACCACAAAGGACTTAAATATTCAAGGCAAAAAAACACCATCTGGAAACCCTGACAAACCAAAACTGTGCAAATGCTACCAGTGTAACACCTATTTCTCACCTGTCTGGGTACGGACCTGCCTAGAAATCAATCACTATTGCATGGCTACATACCATGCATGTACACTGACTCTCCATTCATTTCTGGTCCCAATTCAAGGTGCTGGTATTGAACTTTAAGGCCCTTCATGGTTTGGGCCCAGGCTATCGGAGGGACCGCCTTCTCCCATACATTCCAGCCTGTCCTCTAGGACTACTAGGGTAACTCAGTACAGGTGCCTGTCCTTTGGATGCATCACTTCCACTACCCCTTGCAAACTTAATCCCCAGTGGAGGTTTATTTTGATGTAAGCTGCACTTTGTTCAATATGACTTATTTTTTACTCTTACGTAAGTGGGCATAACATTGGCTATCAATGGCTCCCAAATTTTTTTGACTGGTGGCTCACTTGACCTACTAGACCGTTGGCCACAGCTCTCCATTAGGGCCACAATCCTATACATTGTATAGGGCAGCAGGTTTTTCACAAGAATTCCACAGCTCCTGTGGCTGGTTTTCACGGCTCCTCAGAGAACCATGGTTCACAGTTTGGCAACTACTGAGCTAGATCAACCTCATCTGCAGTTATCTAGGGACCCTGGAAAGAGTACTTAGAAGATCCTAGTTTTTTTCATATGGTAGCCTGGCTATTTAATAGGTATTATGATGTAGCAGAAGAGAAACCTAAAAATCCCATCCCACCATTGATGGATGTTGCAAATATTCTCCGGATGGGTCCTGTTTGGAACTTATGACATGGAACTTATCTCTCTGTATTTGTTTCTAAAGTCTTATCATTCCAATTTCCTAATAGCCTAACCCAGACAGAAAAAATAATAATAAAAGCAAAGTAACAGATCTTAAAGCAGTGATTTGCTTGCAACTGTTGCTCTCCCAATTGCACACTCTTCCCATCTGCAAACTGCAAAAGACAAAACAGGATTAGAGGATGCTTATAAAGCGGTTTGCATGTCAGAAGCAGTAGAAGTAAGAAAGACAAAACAGAACCACTGCAAGTCAGGACTCTTCAGCACACATGCTTGTCCTTTGCACCCAATATATTATTCAATGAGAGTCTCCTTTTAGCCTCTCTAATCTGGTTTGCTGATCACGTTTCTTGGACTCTTCCCAGAGTACCTGTATATACTATTTCTTTTTTTCTTCTGTTCTACTTGGAACACAAATAGTGCACAAGGCAGATGACAGAAGACAAGCCGCAGACCACCTGTCAGAGAGAAGACTTATAATACTACGACAGTCAAAGAGGATTTCGCTGAGAATATGATTAAGACAGCTTAGAAACCAGCTGGCTGAAGGCGATCTCTGTTACCTCTGATTACTTTACTTCTTTGCTATTCTTCAATTTTGTTTCTCTCAAATCTTTTCCTTTCCCATACAAATACCTACAAAGCTATCTCCTTCCAGGAGGTTTACAAACACCAGTGTCCCAGTCTCTCAAAAATATAAATACAGAGGTCTAGCCATTTAAAACAGACATCCATATAATTAGCATCATAATTTACAAAATAAGTGATACATAATGATGGGACCTGTATTCATTCTGCATAGATACATGCATGCAACAAGCACACAACCCAAAAATCTGTGAATCATCTATTTTCTTTAAAACGTGTTTCTAGACATGACTATGAAGAAAATTCTACTGAACCCAGTCTCCCTTTCAAGTAATGAGAAACCATGGTTTCCTGCTTTAAAAAAAAAAAGCTTAACCCATTTCTGCCCAGCCCACAGATGTACACCTTTTATCCCTGTTGCGTATATACAACATTGGGCAGAAATGGCTTAAGAAAGTCATGGGTTTGTGTACTCTCCCCTACCCTCCATACATGAGAGCAGAATGAAAATGCTTGTTTTAATTTTGAGTGCAAAGTTGCAGTTCCTTGTTAAGTACAGATTTGAGGAATTCTGACTGGTTACTTCTACTTCTAGAATTCTAGAAGAATTCTAGAAAACTATAATTCTACTTCTAGTTAGTTAGAATTCTAGAAGAATTCTAGAATCTATCTAGAAGAATCTAGAAGAATCTAGAAGAATTCTAGAAAACTATAATTCTACTTCTAGTTAGTTGAGCAAGCCAGGATATCAAACCAGGCTGAAACTGTGGTTCACTGGCACAGTCTCTTGACCTGCATTATTATGATCCCTAAATCTAATCATTGGATCAAGGAGGCAGGCAGGTTTTATAAGGCACAGAAATTCCTAAAGAAGATGTGAACAAGCCTGTCAACAACCCACTCCTGCTTGCTTTTGCAAGAGCAGGTCAAGGGATGAAACTGATCCAGAGACCACACAGATATAAATAATTTGGTTGAATGATGTGGGCCCTCCCCACCAGTGCTACAGGGAAATGTTTTACTGAAAACATTTGTAGGCCAACTTTTGGACTCGTTTAAGGAGCTGGCACAGTCCAAGGGCTACCAACTTGAAGTTAAAGCTGCTTCCAGTGTTGTCAAAGGAAAATCTGTGCCTTTTATGTATAGTTAGGTTTGTGCATGATTTTTTCATGCCTACATGGCAAGATTATAAATCTTGTAAATCTCATATTAGATAAGAGAGGCTCAGTGTATAGTAATTTGTGCTTGGAGATAGAATTAACTAATGATGCCTTTGAAGACAGACGTTTTGAAGATTGTTTTACTGATTAAAAAAGAATCCATTTGTAGTATAGTTCCTAAAAGTTTGAAATACGAGGAAGAGAAGATGGGAAAGCCTATTGGGTGACTACTGTCAATTCTCACTAAAGCTTATGGAAACATGGAAACTTCCATCACACTTTTGGGGAAATAGAAATGCTGAACTCATCTTGAAGCAATGCTCATTAACAAATCTTTGATCCATATATCACATGCTGGTTGACCAAATAAGTTATCACAGCTTCTCCTTACAACTACCAGCAGTAAATCAAACTACTGTCTTCCTCCACCGCTGAGCACTCCCAATTACCATGGAACCTGGTGGCTTCAAATCCCTCTTCCTAAAACAAAATGGTGTTAATCAGATATTAAACAGCACAAGCCTATGCATGCCAACTCAGAAATAAGTCCCATTGTGTTCAGTGGGGCTTACTCACAGGAAAGTGTGTGCAGGATTTCAGCATAAGTGAGGTATTCTTTCCCCTCCATCACTACTTAACAGTTAAACAGAAACTTCACAATCTTGTTGGGTTTATTAGGTCCTCCTGACAGGATTCTAGGACATTAAGCTTTTACTATCCACATTCTTCCAAAAATTGCTCCATCAACACTGAAAGATCAAAGGCTTGCAGGAGGAAACCACAAAGCAGCTTATTTGGTGCTGGCATTTTACGCAGGGGTGGTGTCAGAGGTAAGAGAGATCACACATGGATGGAGGGTCCAGCTGGCCATAACTACATCAGGGGGCTGCTGCTGGGCCCCATGGAGGGCTCCGAGTAGGGCTTTGCCCCAGGGCCCCCTGCAATCTAACACTAGCACTGATTGTGCTAGCACCTGGGAAGTGCAATTCTGACAAGGACCAAGAGGGACCTTGGCAGGCTATAGCAGAGCTGGTGGGTTCGGCGTAAAGCTTGATGTGTATATAGCAAACACTCTTTGTCTAGCCAGCTCTGAAGTTCATTGACTCTTTTGGCCTAATACTGATATAATGTTGTTTTTGTGACCAGAACAACAAAACGTCTAGTTGGCATCTGCAGTTTGTGGAAGGAGTTGGCATTGAGCTCAAACGGATTTAATATGTTTCCTATCAGATTTTTCATGAAAAAACAACAGCAATTCCTGTAAATCAAAGGAGAGGCAAAGCAAAATCCAACCACAGTGAAGAAAATCAGTTAAGAAAACAACAGAAGCTTCTCTTCGTGAAGTAGGAGGACAATCAATGCATTGAAATACAAGAGCTGGGTACAAAACAAAAATATACAACCATAACAGACCATGAAAAACAGAAAGAGAAAGGAAGAGACATATCTGTGAAACTGGATTGAGAACTATTGTGATGCTGTGTAGGAAAACCAGTTCTAGCTCCCTGGTCAGCCATGAAGGCAATATTTTTCTGCACCGGTTTCCACCCTCACAGACAATTTGCCATCAAGGACAGATGAATTGTCACTTCCCTTTAAAAAAGTGCTAATTCTGCAGTGTAATAAGAGGACCAGAAAGCATCTCATTCCAGTTATGCAGGCTGCAGATACAGAATTTATTCTGGTTGTAAATTTGAAGATTTCCTGGTAAATAACTCCCTGGTTTAACAGCTGCTTGCTGGTAGTATTTGGGAATTACAAAAGATCACCTGTGGCCATAGTATCTAAAACAAACACTCCAGGGAACCAGAGGAGAGCAGCAGCCACAAAAACTGGGCAGTCAACCCAGCATCAGCAGCCAGTGGGGACCGGAAGCTGAACCAGTGGTAAGGGCAGGCAGAAGACACAAGTAAAACAGAGCCCAGTGGGACTTGGGAGCAAGTTCAACATGCCTAGCTAGTGGACAGTGGGTTGAAGAGAAGAATGGTCAGTTACAACAAAGATGGATCAAGCAGAAGACCAATCTTTATATTTACACTGACCATATTTTAATTCACAGTCACCAAATTTCAGTACCCACAGTACTTGAATGCTCACTTGCCAAGATTACAATGGTATTATGTGGAAATGAAAACGGTACAAGGAGCTGCTGTAGTATGTACTGTAAACCATTACCTGTACTTAACACATTATTTCCTGGTTTCTCTACAAAAAGTGAATATCGTGCCACCATGAAAAAGTGGCTTCCACAATGAGTTTGGATATGTATCTCAAGATGTTCCTTATCTAAGTTATTACCCCATCTCTCTCTTTCTAAAAACAAAACAAAAAATAATTTTGCGCATATCCACCAGCTTAATTTCAGGAAAGTAAAATTGCTTCTAACTTTGCACAAGCCTGGTTCCTACACAACCACACAGATATGTTTCAATGCCTCCACTCTATTGCATGTCTGCATACCACATTAACAAGATTGGTGAATCATGAAATGCATTCTTGATATCTAAGAAACGAATGGGTTTCTTAGAACGGCGGTAGGCATGTTTTAATAATCAATATTTGCAAACAAATGAATTGGATGCAATTCTACATGTTAAGAATGAAGAACTGTACCAGGACAAGGGACCAACCAAAATTAAATGTATCAAGGGATGCTGATGCAAATGTATTCAAATGGTCCCAAGAGAGATTGCTTTTGAAGCACTAAGGCAGAAGTGGTGGCATCAGAAAGAATTGAGATGAGAAGCAGCAATGTGGCAGGACAGGCGTGTCCAACAGTGGATGTAGTAAGAGCAAGAAGGCTGGGAGAAGAAAAACGACACCCCTGCCCTATCTGAGAGCCACAAGATCTTGGTGGAAAAGTAAGCTTTTGGCTCAGAGGTATCCATTACAGCAAACACTTCCACTTGATATATGTGAAGATAGAGACAGGACTCAGAAGGACCATTGAAGGGAAGCAGTGGTGCCATTATGTGCCTGTAATCTCTCTTAAAGCTGAAAAACTCCACCCTAACATTTAGGCCAGTAGCGGATCTCCCTAGCCTTGGGGCAAAGGTCCGTGATGGTGCTCACCACGGGATGCCACCCCACTTACCTGGAGCGCATGGAGCCTCGCACAACTCCAGGACGCATTGGGGAAGGCACCTGAAGCTTCCCCGAAGTTTTAAACTGTGCTTCTGGCAAACTGGAACCTCAGGGAGGCTTCCACACAGCCCTAGAGGTGCGTGAGGCTCCGCGCCCAGGGCTTTTGCCCTGTTTGTTTAATGGCAGGTCCACCACTGATTTAGGCTTAGCTGGCATCATGCTCCAACTACTGCCATCCATTTGAAAGTGATTATATGGCCAGAGAGAAACAAATGCAAAAAGAAGTAGTAGAATACAGAGGCACTTACTACCTCTTTTTTCCCCCTCCTAGTCAGAAGAGGAGTTGGATCACATACGACAGATGGCAGAAGCTTGTGCGGCTTAACTGCGAAATGCCAAAAACAGATTCTTAATCTGTTCCCTCACGTGCTAAATGTTCTCCTTTAGCAGATTAAATCTTCGTCACCAGAGAACGCATGGGTCCCACAGAAGCAGGCACAAAATGTAGACATCTATTCCTTCAGTAGCCATTCCCAGGTACATTATCAGATATTCCTTATCTCTGTAGTGGCTTCACTCTTTTAATAGGGTGTATTAGTAAACGGGTTGAGTAGGATGCCACCCACAATATTATAACACTTCACAAAAGTTAACCCAATTGTGATTTTTAATTTAAAAAAAAAAAATAGAAACATGCCCTCAGGGTTGAGGAATTGAACTTGCTGATATAATGGAGCCAGTTCAGCTAGAGATCTCACATGATAGACTATAAATAAAAGCCTTATCATGTAACTCTGACTTTGTTTTGCTATAATGTTTATATGATAATAGAACTTCCTGGTAGCTCTAATCTCTTTTTTTTTTAAGTCACAGTACAGAATAAACCTTCAAAGAAGTTTCGGTTCATGAGCATGCATGTCATCAGTCTGTTGATCCAGGGCTGTTTCCCCACCCCCCCACCCCCAAACACACATACCAAATTTACAGGCAGGGTATCCAGACTGCAGAAAAGCAAAGGATTTTCTTAAATAAATGACTATAAATAACTGAAGAGATGGCCAATTGGGAACTTCTTCAAAACACTGCAAAAAAAGGCTCAAACTACACAACAGCACCAGAATCACACCTTTAAGTGCAGGTCTGTGGAGGTGGGGAGTGCCAAAGACTGCACAAGTGGGATTAGTGAGCCCTCAATGCTCCACCACTCTTATTCCAGAGTCCATTCCCTTAGGTCCACCCCCCTCCCATCAGGCTCCGAAACAAGAGGGTCCACTGACAGAAAAGCACCTGGAGGGAAGTGCTGCAGAGAGAAGACTGCAGATAGAGGGAAGAGCTTCAGAAGAGTAGATCCATGTGGTTGTGTATGTCCCATCCTTTTCAATGGAGCTTGTGTCAAATGTGTTCCCAGTGAATTCTGCCCCAGTTTGATAAAGATAGCATAAAAATGAAGAGAGAGATGTGAGGCTACCATTCACGTTTGCCTTGAAGCAGTGAATATTTCAAACCATGGTAAGAACCTTACAGTGTATGAAGACAAAGCTGCTTAGGGTTGGGCAACCCTGATCTACAAATGAGAGTGTCTCCCAGAATTTCCTACAACACCATAGAGACTCTATAATTTGCGGGTGGGGAGGACAGAAGGACTTGCTGCTTTCCATCACCCACCATTGGTAAGTTTGGGTGTGCATGCCATGTGCTCAGTGCAGGGCTGGCCACATCTCAAGCCTAAAACCATTCCCTTCTCCTCTCATAGGCTTCAATGGCTCTCTGTAACAGCTAAAGCTACATGGACATGTAGTTGCCGGTAACAAGTGCAACAATTTTGTCAGGTCAGGGACAAGTGGTGGAAGGAGGAGTGTACTGCGGATTCACTACATTTCCAGTCTCAATGAGGGGGCAAAACCATTTCCACAGGAACTTACAGCATACAATGGGACTTCTATATTCATCATTAAATTATAGAAAAGCAATCTATTTTAAGAGCATGTCATAATAACCAGAAATATCAGTGCTCCTGAGAAATAATCTCTATAGAGCAGTGGTTCTTAAACTCACAGGGAGTTTGAGATCACAAGTAAGTTTTGGCGGGGGCAGGAGAAAGGCAACAACGTGATCCAGAGAATTGTGTCACTGCTGGGGTCACAAGGGCTTTTTAAAAACTTATCCCTGCCCGCAGCAGCCTCCTGGGGGTGTGGAGAGCCCCACAGAGCCCTCTGCAAAGCTCCCCGTGCTTCAAAATAATTAAAAAATGCAATCACAACCCACTTCCAGTTTGAGAACCACTGCTATAGAGCATCCCTGGAATATTGTGGTTGCCTATCCAGGTAAAAACAGGCAGTGGCAGCAGTCAGAGCACCAGGAAGCTGCAACAACCACAGCCAGGACAAACCACTTACCTTATGGGCAGGCCAGCCCTGAAGCAATTTAAGCACTCAGCTGATCCCCAGTGATGTCCTCGGTGGCAAATACAAAATCCTATTTCCAACAAACTAAGACTGGTTCTATGTGCTTGCCAGATGTATTTCAATGTAAGTAAGTGTAAAGTCATGCACATTGGGGCAAAAAATCAAAACTTCACATATAGGCTAATGGGTTCTGAGCTGTCTGTGACAGATCAGGAGAGAGATCTTGGGGTGGTGGTGAACAGCTCAATGAAAGTGTCGACCCAATGTGTGGTGGCAGTGAAGAAGGCCAATTCTGTGCTTGGGATCATTAGAAAAGGTATTGAGAACAAAACGGCTAATATTATAATGCCATTGTACAAATCGATGGTAAGGCCACACCTGGAGTATTGTGTCCAGTTCTGGTCGCCACATCTCAAAAAGGCCATAGTGGAAATGGAGAAGGTGCAAAAGAGAGCGACTAAGATGATTACTGGGCTGGGACACCTTCCTTATGAGGAAAGTCTATGGTGTTTGGGCCTCTTCAGCCTAGAAAAGAAACGCCTGAGGGGGGACATGATTGAGACATACAAAATTATGCATGGGAAGGATAAAGTGGATAGAGGGATGCTCTTTACACTCTCACATAACACCAGAACCAGGGGACATCCACTAAAATTGAGCGTTGGGAGGGTTAGGACAGACAAAAGAAAATATTTCTTTACTCAGTGTGTGGTCGGTCTGTGGAACTCCTTGCCGCAGGATGTGGTGACGGCATCTGGCCTGGATGTCTTTAAAAGGGGATTGGACAAGTTTCTGAAGGAAAAATCCATTATGGGTTACAAGCCATGATGTGTATATGCAACCTCCTGATTTTAGAAATGGGCTATGTCAGAATGTCAGTGCAAGGGAGGGCACCAGAATGCAGGTCTCTTGTTATCTGGTGTGTTCCCTGGGGCATTTGGTGGGCCGCAGTGAGATACAGGAAACTGGACTAGATGGGCCTATGGCCTGATCCAGTGGGGCTGTTCTTATGTTCTTATGCTAGCTTCATCACACAGAAAAAGCTGGGAATTCCCATAACGGGTGCTCAGGGCTGCCACAGTAATCTGAAATGGAAGAGATCACATGGCTCTTCCACCTGGTATGGAATAGAAAACTATAATTTCCACACAAGGCAGGAGCATCACACTACAGTGTTATCATGAAGAATGTATTTCATTTCCAGCTTCCCCTGCACAATGAAAATACCATGTGAATTAGTCCTAAATAGCTGGAGGAAGCACAAATGTATAAAGATGGTTTCTATGAAATTAGTACATTGGTCTTACTCTGAGAAAGTCCCCAGGGGTCCTTCCCTACACTGCCTGGGGATGCCAGGGATTGAGGGCCCAATCCTATCCAACTTCCCAGCATCAGTGCAGTGCAATGCAGCCCCGAAGTAAGGGAACAAATGTTCCCATACCTTGAGGAGGCCTCTGTGACTGGATTCCCAACACTCCTGTACATACCCCATTGGTACTGGAAAACTGGATAGGATTGGGCTCTGAATCTTTAACCTTCTGTACACACAGGCTTTACTTTGCCACTGAGCCATCATCTTCCTCATCTTGATCCTGCTTGCAGCAGAGTCCCAGAACAAGTCCATAGTTACCCCCGTCTTCTACCATCAACCTTAGGCATTTGCTACCCTGGAAAATGCCTAAACTTTCCCAGAATAGAGAATGGGTTGAAGGACTTTAAAACAAAATCATTACCTTTGCTAGAGTACAACTCTTGCAAAAAAGAAAAAGAAAATTCACACAAAGGCTATGGGGTCATATATTAATTCCACTAGTTTCTGAAAATACTCACTTGATACCAGCTCCTTATCTTGCTACTCGATCTTATTATGTTTCCCTGAAAACAAGACCACCTAGTCTAAGCTCTTACTGCTTTCCCAAACACAAGGTTCACACCACTTAAATTCAAACAATGACTCTTATTCCAAATAAGGGAACTTGTTGCAAACTTCCTTCAAGCTGCCTTGTTCTGGCTGGTTTGTGTTATGGAGACCAGACTAAACAGACCTTCATATTTTCAGTATTAACCATGAAAAGTGAAAAGTTGGTTGTTTGTTTCCAGGATGGAGGGAGGGACAAAAGTTCTACACAGTCAGCAGACCCTTTTGGAGACTACTGTAGTACTTCACCACTCGGCTGATCGGGTTTCTCCTAAAACTGACTTGGACACATTCAGTCTGGCATAAACAAAGAGGGGAAAAAATGAGTTGATCTCACACTGGTGTGAGGCCAAATTCCCTCCTTCCTCCTTTTGTTTTAGAATGTGCCAATTCACACGGCAATCCTACTACACATAGACAACTGCCTTTTTTTCTTCCAGTCCTAGCTGCTACATGAACCCAGCAAAACAACCATATATTGCAAAGCCAACAGAAGGATAGTAGCATCTACAATTGCAAATACCAAAAAGGACTCTTGTGACACCTTAAAGACTAGCAAATCTATTGTGGTACAAGCTTTCATGAACTAGAGCCCACTTTCTCAGACACGGTGGAAAATCTGCCACAAGGCACTTTTTGTGTAAACAGGAACAGCTGTTTAGCAGGCTGCTGCAAAACTTCCTAAGGCACACACAGGGCCAGTCCAAAACCTCCTGGTGCCTGAGACAAAAAGCCAAATGCCCCCCTTACCTGGTGATGCGCCAGCCTCTGTTTCTCCCACTCCCTGAGTTGGAAAAGGAGGGGGGAATGCCAAATGCTATCCTCCCACCAACACCTGTGTAATGCGAGGACAAATTCGTCATGTGCCTAGGATTGGACACACATGCTGAAGGGAATACAGTATTAGCAGCTTCCATGCTCACTCCTGTGAGAGCCAGCAATCATGCAGCCATGTGGCTAACAACACTGCAATCACCTGGAGATGGCCTGTAAGAACAGGATTCAGCCAAGTGGTAAATAAAGCCTTTAACTGGATTTCTGCTACCCAGTTGTAAGCTTCACACAATTGTAAGTTCAGCAGTATATCAACAACCTTTATTTCCCTTGACCCAGAGCTACCTTTGTTTCTGCTCTGTAGCTAAAGAACTCCCATGCCAAGTCCTTACTGACCCTTCACCAGTTCTCACAGACCCGCTCACAGTCCTTTCTCAGTCTCTGCCATTCTAATTTTCTTCTTTTTAACTAACTCCTTTCCTCCCTCTAGTAAGGTGTCTCATCCCTTTCCAGGTCACAGGAGGGGCTCTTGGAAGCACTAGTCACAAGCTCAGCAGTCCCACTTACACTGCCCTCCATTAAGGGGGGGGGGCAGAAAGAGGATGTGCTCTCCCATCCAACGTAAGCCAAGCAATAATCATGCAGTCAGCAGAGAGCTCTGAGTTTTCTGAACCAGATTTGGGTTGTCTGGTTCAACCCGAATCAGGATCTTCAGAGTTCTGGTCCAGGTGACTACTCTCCTGTGTGGATTGTCCCTTTCCAGATGTGGCAGAATCCTTCATCACTGAACAAAAAGCCTTGGTTCACTTCCCCTGCAGGGGAAGTATTCTTACAAATCTATGTTCTCTGCAAAGCCTGCTCTTGGGGGAGATGCTGAGATCTAAGGCCCAAGTCCTATCCAATTTTCCAGTGCTGATGCAGATACAATGCAACCCCAAGGTAAGGGAACAAATGTTCCCACAGAGGAGGCCTCTGTGACTGCGTCACCACCACCACAGAATGCAGCACACACCCTGTTGGCATAGCTGCATCAGTGCTGGAAAGGTGGATAGGATTGGAGCTTGAATCTATTTGTAGCTATGGGAAGTGGTCTGTTCAGTGAAAATAATTTATCTAGCCCATGCGTTGTAAAAGTGGCTGACAAAGAGTTTAGTTGGGACAGGGCCCAAGTATGGTTTAAGCTCACTATAGTGCAAGACAAAGGTATTACCACCTAGGACAGGTGACAGTGCACAGAGCACTTGACACTCTGCTAGTCACCTTGTATGGACCTTGGCACTTTTGTTCTTCATCCCAATCAGCTCCCAAGGTATCACACATGGTCCATGCTGCTCTTCATTTCAGGGTAGTTTTGCTCTGATGAAACTTCACTGCTTGGCTTGTAGTGCTAAAGTGCTAAGCTACTTCTGATAAATGTTAGAGAGTTGACCACAAAACTCTTTTTTGTGCAAACATGACCAGTTGGTTTAAAGTGCTGTTGCACTTCCTAAGGCATTCACTGGGCCGACCCAAGACTTCCTGGTGCCTGATGCCAGGTAACAAATGATGCCCCAGCACTACTGTGGCTCTCAAACAGCTGTTTCAATATTCAATAAATGATGGAGATAGTGGGGCTGTGTTCATCTTGCAACCTGGACTGAGAAAAAAAACAGGGCAGCTGTTCACATGCAGAGAGGCTGTCTGAACTGGTAAAGCCCAACAAGGGATTCTTGGCATCATATTAAAGTGAGATATTCTGAACAACTTCAAACACAAACAACCTCACAAGGCTGTAAAGGATTGGAACCATGAACTTGGATCACAAACTACCAAAATACCGTGAGCTATACTGCATACTCCCAAGTGTCTCAAGAGTAAATGTTTTTCTATCAGGAATGTAGCATGACAAATGCAAAGCTACTGTACCACTGCTAGCTCCAGTTATGCTGGGAGTACAAATGGAATAGATGCATCTTTTCACAGCTGGTATAACTTTTAACAATGTATCAACTTTCAAAGACACAGGGTAAGGAAGCAGGGATCATGGGATACCAAAAGCAGAAGCAAAATTTACAGATCAGCTGATTTTTTTTCCATAAGACTTGTTGGGCCATTTCTAGCCTTACCTCTTAAATGCTTTCTGCAATTTCTCCACCCCACTTGATCACTGCTCCTAGTTTTGCAATGAACCAAAAGGACAAAATCTATTTACCAGTGCAAGCTTATAGAAGAACAAATGAAAAGGTACATGATGGGATTACCCATCTGTCCTTCTGCCAATCCCTCGCTTTCAATTTTGAAGGCTATTGATTCTCAGCAACTACGTTCTAACTTAAGTCGATGAAAGTTGTACCTTCTCTCCACTTCTCCCAGGACAGAGCATAATGGTTTAAATTATGATACACACATATATATTCCTGCATAAGACCAGAGTTGCTTTGTGTATTCCAGCAAAATTCTTCTTGATTCACACTAAGAACAGAACGTGGGCCAATAAATAGCATACCATCCTTGATCTCTTAAATTCCACTTCAAACGTTCTTGTGCAGCCACCTAATCTCCATAAAATATATTAAGATTTAATCCCAGTAATGCTGGACTGATCCAGTCCAATCATGTATCAAAGATGAAGGACTATTTGGATTCAGCCAAATCCTGATGGACTTTTGTATGTATCAAATATAAAAATAATATGTCAGGTTAATTTCACACAGCCTTTTTTTCCTTGGACCAGCAGGCATGGATTTAAAATCCTGTGCATTCTATTTGGGAGCACTGTATGTATTTTTAACTGGAGCTCAATGTTTTTACAGTAAGTAACCTTTCTTTGGAGTTAACTACCATAGATCTTGTTGATGATGGGAAAGAGAAAAGGGAAATACTGATTCTGAAATTGTGTAATATCGAGTCATAAGAGTCTTAAGGTACCCCATGCAATTAAAATGCAAGTTTAGAATAAAAAAGGGGGGGGGGAATTTGCTCTCATCATATTACAGACTAAAGTTTGGAATGTGTGGCCATGGGGGGGGGGGAGAAGAAACTGGATTAGAGCTCTTTTCCCCTACATGTAGTTTGGTTATTAGTGCCAAAATTTTCATGAGGATTAAATATGTATACCTAGCAGATCCTGAACTGTGGAAAGGGGAGGTGTAATTATTTCAAAACAAACATTAGAGTTTAGCTGAGACTAGTGCCAAGAAATGAACTGTGCTACTTATCAATCTATCTATGTATTGGGAATTTTTATCCCATCTTTTCTGCAAGGTCAGAAGTGGCTACAGGGGTGTTTGTACTCTGGCTGCAATTGGCTGCTTCTGCAGGGAGGGTGGGGGAAAGCAGGCCTGCTGTTTGCTCCCCAGCCCTGGATCTTACTCTAATAGCAGCAGCAAAAAAAATTAACATAAAAAATATAGTTTCATTACTGAGCACTGGTCTTTCAGTTCTGACTGAAAAACAGACTGCACAACAGTCATGAAGTTTCATACAAGAATGAGCCACAGTGGCATCTTCACAGCACTTGTTCAGACATGAAGCTGAAGAAATCATAGTTCTTACACCTCTTGGCCAGCAGGACAAGGAACCCCATAAATAATCTTCTCGTGACTTTGGAAAGTCCAAGCAAACAGTATATGGCTTACTTTGGGCTAGTAAGAATCTTATTTCTTACCATCTGCAGGTCACAATTTTCTTACCATCTGCAGGTCACAAGGTTACAATTTGCTAAGTACATATATGGACCAAAGGCGTAACTGTCTTGGGATGTTAGTTGAGACTTCAGGAGTGTCCACCATGTATGTTACAATTACCTCTAATTTTGCTCATTTCCAGAATAATTCACAGCCAGACAAGATGCATGATCAGCAGTATTTTGGTGGCACAATGGTGTCATCTAGTGGCTGTTTTGGGAATCCCCACATCAAGTTATCCTGAGTCATCATGACCAGCCCCTCTCTTTCAGCTTGCCTTCATTTTTTGTACTGGAAGATGGGAGGAAGAGGCCATTCTTCTTTATCTCATTTGTCTTGCAAGTTGCATCCCTTCCAGGATGCCACAGATGAAACTCCTGTGCATGAGTGAACACAGCCAATGGGCAAACAAAGGTGAAGCCAAAATAATCCTTCCAGATTAAAAACATACCAGAAGCTGAAAGCAGGAATTAAAAGCAATTGTAGGTAGAAGACAAAATCAGTAAGAAAAGCCACTGGTTAAAAGGTACATGCCCTATGGTGTTTACATCCTTTAGATGTACTGGTTCAATTTCACAACTGAGAAATGGTTGCGTTTACAGTCCTTTTCCTCCGCCCAAAAAAGTCCTACCCTTGGTTTCCTCTCTGCCCACGCTTCCAGCAAAATAAGGTAAACAGGGCCAACCAGCCTGGGCCCCCACTTTCAACCCTCAAAAATTTGAGATGAAAGATTTCAGATGAGAACCTCTGGCTCAGGCCTAATTTTACTGATAAACTGAGTAGGTAGGGAGATGAACCAAACACTTCCCTTCACCCAAGTTCTCCATCTGTTCACCTCCTGTTCTCCATCTTCAGCCCTAGCAATCTTCAGCTGCAGTTGCAACCAGCTGCAAATATTCCTCCCATATAATGTTATTAACAGCCCAACCTGAAACCAGCTGGGCACTGGTGCACCGCACACTGCATTGGCAGAGGCTGCTTTACGATAGCTGCAAAGCAGCCTCCATCAGCACATGCTGCCAGACTGCTGGCAGGGAGGCCGGAGTAGCCTCCCACAAGTGAGTGGATGACTGAAGACCCACTGAACCAGGTAAGTCCATGCAGGGGGCAGAACAGGATGGTAACAAGACAGAATGGGGGTGGGGTGGGGTGGGGTAGGGTGGCGTGGGGTGGGTGGAATGTGGCAACGACAGGGCAAATCAGACCCGAAGGTGGCGGGTTTGGTGGCACACGCTGAAACCTGACCCTCTTCCCGGGGATGATCCACCTTCATGGATCAACCTGGACTAGCACCAGTGATCAAGCTGCTATAGGACCAAGTTGACCCATGGTGGCTACTGGGAGTTACCCCAGAGAAAGGAACTAATGTTCTCTCATGCCACAGAGCCCTCAGGTGGCCAAAATCCCCTGCAGGATACAAGAGGTACTTATTTTGTATTATTGTGTTGAATCCCTTTCCTAAAAATGCACTTGATCACATAATACATTGAAAGAACATGCTGTGCACAGGCTTCAGGGAACTGTAAATATACAAAAATGATTTGTATTTATATAACATGGATATCAGCTCCACTTGCACTCCTCTCTCCCCCCCCCCCCCAGTTTGGGAAATTAATGTAGCAACTCCTGCGTCCAGGAAATAGTCCAACACACATGAAAGCCAGGGGCTGTCTGTGGCATTCCTACATAAGAAGAACAGTTCTAGAATACTAAGTATTTTGAACTTGCCTGTTGCCTTTTGAAGAGATCTGGAAATGTTTTATACACATACCAATCAAGCCATAGTAGGTATGTGCAAGCTCTTGGTTTTAGAGACAGGCTGTTCTGATTGCCAGATGCAGAGGATGGCACCAGGGCACAAGTTGTGTCTGTTGTCTTGTGTGCTCCCTGGGGCATTTGGTGGGCCACAGTGAGATACAGGAAGCTGGACTAGATGGGCCTTTGGCCTGATCCAGCAGGGCTCTTCTTATGTTCTTATGATGGCTAGGTTATAAATGCCATGAAACAAAATGAACACAAATGTGCACTGTCTTGCCACCTGGAACAACCGGCCAGTGCGAAGTATGGAAGTTACTGAATTTTGAACTAGGGAAGCCTAGAAAGAATTGTTAGATCTAATAATCTGTATTTGTCATAAAGACACGTGAGTTTGCTCCTTAAGAGAAATGTAGAACTTATAGAAGGAACTATGTCCACAGGTACTAGAGAAGTCCTTGGCTTGTCCCCCTTCTCTTCTGCTCTGTGTGTGTCAGTGAGCCTTCTTGCCCTAAGTTATGATGGACTCCTTCCACTGCTTCTTGCACCAGATCTTTCTAACCTCCCTAGAGGTTTTTCTATCCTTCCTTTGCTGTTCCTGAGTAACAGGAATACATAAATCCCAGGCAAGTCATTCTTTTGTTAGTACATACAAAAATCCCACCTTGTTGATTACTAGGGTCACATTAGCAACTGTCAAGTCTAGGACAGTCAAACATAGAGCACCCTAATATCTATACAGAAGAGACAGACTGGCTCACAAGTCATTTACTTCAGTAGTCTCTGCATCTAAGCCAAAAGAAGAGAGAGGGGAAAACCAATAGTATTTGGAAAATGTCTGAACCCCATTTGTAACAGTGAGAGGTACAATTCTGCTGTCAATTCACAAAACAACATCTTTTCATCTTTTAATGACTCATACATGTGATTCAGCCATACGCCTCCAGGTGATTTCACTCTGCTGCATCCCAAAATAAATGACATACATCCTTGGGAAAAGGCCCTCCTCTTCCATTCTGCTGAATAAATCACAAATACGTTTCTGGAATGGCAACGCAAGCGTAGATTAATTATAAGGCAGTACAAGAGCTTCCAAGGGCTGAATCATGCATGCGTGCACCTCAGCGCAACTCCCAGTGCCTAGTAATGGACCATAGAAACCCTTGAAAAGCACTGCATCCAAGGTGATTCAAAAGGTGCTGTGACTGTTTCACACACCACTGTCATTTGTCATTGTAATTACCAAGTAACAAACACACATGGATGAAAAATTAGCAGCTCTTGAACTTTTCACTAGTGGGCTCCACTAATTGATGAGGTGCATGCAGTTATATTTTTAGCCCGTATCTCCTCCAAATCTTATTCTACACACTTGCACTTTCTGTCTTTACACAGCCCTGTGAGGTAAGTTAGGCTGAGATGCAATGGCTAGCCCAAGACCATGCAGGGAGCTTCATGGTCGAGTCAGGATTTGAATCCAGGTATCTCCACTGAATGTCCAACACATTAATCCACCTCACCACACTAGCTATATCTATATTCAGAAGCCAGTTATTAATTCAATTTCTATCATCCATATTCATTATAGTCTATGATTAATCTGTGGAAGTATATTTCTCAAACACCTTTACATCTGAAACACAATGAAGGATACTAGACCTCTAGAGACACAACACAATTTCACGTCTAGACAAGCAGGTCATTGTCCTCAGAGGACATCAT
This sequence comes from Tiliqua scincoides, assembly GCF_035046505.1. Lineage (NCBI taxonomy): Eukaryota > Metazoa > Chordata > Lepidosauria > Squamata > Scincidae > Tiliqua > Tiliqua scincoides. The sequence goes on from NC_089823.1 coordinate 187,632,530, forward strand.
CACCCACATCTCTAGCTATTAGATTAAACAGTCTGAAACACATTTCCATTTATTGTCTCTGCCACTCTTTTGCTCTCCCTGGTTAGTTTTGCTGGTCTATAACTTGTATAAATCTACCATGGCAGTTCTGTGGCAGGTTCCTCTAGTCTCCGCCAACACAAGAGCTCCTTGCAGTGCAAGTCAGAGCATGAGCAAAACAAACAAAGGTCAGCGTAACCTTTAATCTAAATCTCTTCTCTGGCTTCCGTCATTTATTTTGTCTAACCTAGACATGTCCACCTTATTGCATTTTTCCACTGGAACAAAATACAAGTTTTAATTGGTTTTCTTCCCCTTTCAACAAAACACCATGCTGTTCACAATGTCTCCCTTTATACACTGCCTGTAAAAGTCTCCCTTTCAGGGTTTAGAGCTATTGAGCTAAGTCGACCCACAAAGTTAAGCAAAAGAAGGGATTTATCCCTATTGCTAATAACATTATTCCAATCACTGTCCCACCCACTAAAGGCTGACAAAATAAAAGCAGACCAATATATCTGAGTGACAGGATGATTGTATCTAGACCAGTGGGTCTCACACATTTAGCACCGGGACCCACCGGGACAGAATGAGAATCTGTCGGGACCCACCAGAAGTGATGTCATGACTGGAAGTTGTCTGCAGACGCGTGTGGCCTCTGGGAACCAAGTGCCCCGGGAACTAAGTGCCAGGTAAGGCACAAGAGTTTAGCATCTGGGCAAAGAGAAGGCAAGGAGACCTCTGAGTTTTGGAGAAGGAGAGGAGGAGGAGCAGGAGGAGGAGGTAAGTGTACTCATTCTAACGCTTTGTCTTTCTAACTCCCTGTCTTCTAACCTTAACCTTACCTTTAAATCAACCTTAAATCAAAATTGAAAGTTAGCACCTAAGGGAGGTACATAGGTCTACTCTGAGCAGGAGCAGAGTCCTACTCGTGAGTAAGAGCAGAGTCCTACTCGGGAGTAAGAGCCCAAGGGTCAGGCATTTAAATCAAAGTTGAAAGTTAGCTGCACCTAAGGTAGCACCTAATCGAAGGAAGGGAGGAGGATAAAGTGGAAAGCAGGTTTTTCTACTTGTTTAAATTAAACCTATACTTAACCCAGGTTAAACTTAATCTAAGTTAGAACATAACCTAAACAGGTCAGTAAACTGGGACACAGGATCTAGAGAGCAATAAATAATTAAACAAACCCAAATAAAAACTAGCTTGAGGTTACAAAAACAGTCCAGCCTAAGAGAACAGAACTAGGAGGGAAAGAACCTAGGAAGGGCCAATTCCCAACCCATTAAGAGCCCCATTAGGCTAATCCAAGCAGTCCATTCAGGAGCCTGCAGAGTAGGTCACGCCCATCAGCGTTTGCCTTCCTGAGCTTTTGTAAACTCACCTGGGAAGGTCAGCCCCCCCCTTTCAATCAGGAAGGAAGGAGGGAGGAGGAGCCAGCCAGGAGTATAAAGCTAGGTGGGCCATCGCGTGAGGCTCTCTGCAGACGTGTGTGGCCTCTGGGAACCCAGTGCCTCAGGAACTAAGTGCCAGGTAAGGCACGAGAGTTTAGCATCTGGGCGAGTTCAGCAGCAGGGCGAGGAGGCCAGGGCCCCATACACTGCCCTTCCTCTTCCCTTGAGAAAAGGGCTGCTATCCAGTGTACAGTTTTTAAAAGGACCCCTAAATAAAACAACAACAACAACAACAACAACAAAAGCTATGCAGTCAGACAGCCAGCAGCAGGGTGGGGGCTATCCAGTGTTCTGCATCGAGTGCCACATGTATGATTATATGCCTCTGGGGCGTAAGTCATGGGTGTGTCCTCGGTGCAAGGAGCTCCAGGGTCTCAGGGAACGTGTCCGCTCCCTTGAAGCCTTGGTGGCCGACCTGGAGAAGCGCAGGCAGCCAGAGGAGGACTGTGGGGAGACTTCCGGGGATGATCAGGCTTCGTCCCAACCTCAGGCATGCAGCTCCTCGGCTGCCCGGGTGGGAAGTCTCAGGACTGGAGGACGTCATCCTGGAGAGAAGGGAAACAATCCCCTAGGGGGGATTCCTTCTCCAGGGGATGGGCCCGTATCCGAGCGCACTCAGGATACTCCTCGGCGGGAGGGGGGTCGGGGGCTTCTTGTAGTGGGGGATTCGATTATTAAAAACATAGAGAGGGGGGTTTGCGACGGATGTGAGGACCGCATGGTGACTTGCCTGCCTGGTGCGAAGGTTGCGGACATCACTTCTCGTCTAGATAGGTTAGTAGACAGTGCTGGGGGAGAGGTAGCGGCTGTGGTGCATGTCGGCACCAACGACGTGGGCAAGTGTAGCTGGGAGGTCCTGGAGGCCAAATTTAGGCTTTTAGGCAGGAAGCTGAAAGCCAGGACCTCAAAGGTAGCGTTCTCTGAAGTGCTACCTGTTCCACGCGCAGGGCCAGCTAGGCAGGCGGAGATCAGGGGTCTCAATGCGTGGATGAGACGGTGGTGTAGGGAGGAGGGGTTTAGATTCATTAGGCACTGGGGAACGTTTTGGGACAAGCGGGGCCTGTACAAGAGGGACGGGCTCCATTTGAACCAGAATGGAACCAGACTGCTGGCGCATAACATTAAAAAGGTGGCAGAGCAGCTTTTAAACTGATCCCTGGGGGAAGGCCGACAGGAACCGAGGGGCATCCGGTTCGGGACTCCTCATCCCTATGGGATGAAGAAGGGGAGGTTAGAGAACAACAAGACAAAGGCAGGGTAGGAGAAGAAATTGGGAAAGGTAGGGTGATGGGACGTGATAGACGGTTTGGCACAATGAGAGGATGCGGGGACAAAGGAGCAAATAAGCAGCCCATCCTGGGGCATTCCGTGTATAAATGCTTTTATGCGAATCCCCGAAGTCTACGAGCAAAGGTGGGAGAACTGGAATGTCTGGTGACAAGGGAAAATATTGACATAGTGGGCATAACGGAAACCTGGTGGAATGCGGAGAATCAGTGGGATACCGCAATCCCGGGCTATAAACTCTACAGGAAGGACAGGCAGGGGCGTGTTGAAGGTGGGGTGGCCCTTTATGTTAAGGAAGGGATAGAATCCAGCAAAGTAGAGATTGAAGGTGGGTCCGACTCCACCGTAGAATCTCTGTGGGTTAAATTACCAGGCTTGTGCAGCGATGTAATACTGGGGGTGTGCTATCGTCCTCCAGACCAGAAATCTGATGGGGACCTTGAAATGAGGAAACAGATCAGGGAGGTGACAAGGAGGGACAGGGTTGTAATCATGGGGGACTTCAATTATCCTCATATTGACTGGGTCAATTTGTGTTCTGGTCACGATAAGGAAACCGGATTTCTTGACGTGCTAAATGACTGTGGCTTAGAGCAGCTAGTCACGGAGCCCACCAGAGGACAGGTGACTCTGGATTTAATATTGTGTGGTACGCAGGACCCGGTTAGAGATGTAAACATTACTGAGCCATTGGGGAACAGTGATCATGCTGCGATCCGTTTTGATGTGCACGTTGGGGGAAGAATACCAGGCAAATCTCTAACAAAAACCATTGACTTCCGACGGGCGGACTTCCCTCAAATGAGGAGGCTGGTTAGAAGGAGGTTGAAAGGGAGGGTAAAAAGAGTCCAATCTCTCCAGAGTGCATGGAGGCTGCTTAAAACAACAGTAATAGAGGCTCAGCAGAGGTGTATACCGCAAAGAACATAAGAACATAAGAACATAAGAACAGCCCCACTGGATCAGGCCATAGGCCCATCTAGTCCAGCTTCCTGTATCTCACAGCGGCCCACCAAATGCCCCAGGGAGCACACCAGATAACAAGAGACCTCATCCTGGTGCTCTCCCCTACATCTGGCATTCTGACCTAACCCATTCCTAAAATCAGGAGGTTGCGCATACACATCATGGCTTGTACCCCATAATGGATTTTTCCTCCAGAAACCCGTCCAATCCCCTTTTAAAGGCATCTAGGCTAGACGCCAGCACCACATCCTGTGGCACTCAATTTTAGTGGATGTCCCCTGGTTCTGGTATTATGTGAGAGTGTAAAGAGCATCTCCCTATCCACTCTGTCCATCCCCTGCATAATTTTGTATGTCTCAATCATGTCCCCCCTCAAGCGTCTCTTTTCTAGGCTGAAGAGGCCCAAACGCCGTAGCCTTTCCTCATAAGGAAGGTGCCCCAGCCCCGTAATCATCTTAGTCGCTCTCTTTTGCACCTTTTCCATTTCCACTATGTCTTTTTTGAGATGCGGCGACCAGAACTGGACACAATACTCCAGGTGTGGCCTTACCATCGATTTGTACAACGGCATTATAATATTAATCGTTTTGTTCTCAATACCCTTCCTAATGATCCCAAGCATAGAATTGGCCTTCTTCACTGCCGCCGCACATTGGGTCGACACTTTCATCGACCTGTCCACCACCACCCCAAGATCTCTCTCCTGATCTGTCACAGACAGCTCAGAACCCATCAGCCTATATCTAAAGTTTTGATTTTTTGCCCCAATGTGCATGACTTTACACTTACTGACATTGAAGCGCATCTGCCATTTTGCTGCCCATTCTGCCAGTCTGGAGAGATCCTTCTGGAGCTCCTCACAATCACTTCTGGTCTTTACCACTCGGAAAAGTTTGGTGTCGTCTGCAAACTTAGCCACTTCACTGCTCAACCCTGTCTCCAGGTCATTTATGAAGAGGTTGAAAAGCACCGGTCCCAGGACAGATCCTTGGGGCACACCGCTTTTCACCTCTCTCCATTGTGAAAATTGCCCATTGACACCCACTCTCTGCTTCCTGGCCTCCAACCAGTTCTCAATCCACGAGAGGACCTGTCCTCTAATTCCCTGACTGTGGAGTTTTTTCAGTAGCCTTTGGTGAGGGACCGTGTCAAACGCCTTCTGAAAGTCCAGATATATTATGTCCACGGGTTCTCCCGCATCCACATGCCTGTTGACCTTTTCAAAGAATTCTATAAGGTTCGTGAGGCAAGACTTACCCTTACAGAAGCCATGCTGACTCTCCCTCAGCAAGGCCTGTTCGTCTGTGTTTTGAGATCCTATCTTTGATGAGGCATTCCACCATCTTACCCGGTATGGATGTTAGGCTGACCGGCCTATAGTTTCCCGGGTCCCCCCTCTTTCCCTTTTTAAAAATAGGCGTGACATTTGCTATCCTCCAATCTTCTGGCACTGTGGCCGTTTTGAGGGACAAGTTGCATACCTTAGTCAAGAGATCTGCAACTTCATTCTTCAATTCCTTAATAACCCTTGGGTGGATGCCATCAGGGCCCGGTGACTTATTGATCTTTAATTTATCAATGAGGTCTGAAACATCTTCTCTTTTAACCTCTATCTGACTTAACTCCTCGGTTAGGAGGGGCCGTTCGGGCAGCGGTATCTGCCCGAGGTCTTCTGCCGTGAAGACAGATGCAAAGAACTCATTTAATTTCTCTGCCATCTCTAAGTCTCCTTTTATCTCCCCTTTCCCTCCCTCACCATCCAGAGGGCCAACCGCTTCTCTGGCAGGTTTCCTGCTTCTAACATATTTGAAGAAGCTTTTATTATTCCCCTTAATGTTGCTGGCCATGCGTTCCTCATAGTCTCGCTTGGCCTCCCCTATCACCTTCTTACATTTCTTTTGCCACAGTTTATGTTCCTTTTTATTCTCTTCATTAGGGCAAGACTTCCATTTACGGAAGGAAGCTTCCTTGCCCTTCACAGCCTCTCTAACTTGGCTGGTTAGCCATGCGGGCACCCTCCTGGATTTAGTGGAACCCTTCTTTCTTTGCGGTATACACCTCTGCTGGGCCTCTATTACTGTTGTTTTAAGCAGCCTCCATGCATTCTGGAGAGACTGGACTCTTTTTACCCTCCCTTTCAACCTCCTTCTAACCAGCCTCCTCATTTGAGGGAAGTCCGCCCGTCGGAAGTCAAGGGTTTTTGTTAGAGATTTGCCTGGTATTCTTCCCCCAACGTGCACGTCAAAACGGATCGCAGCATGATCACTGTTCCCCAATGGCTCAGTAACGTTTACATCTCTAACCAGGTCCTGCGTACCGCACAAAATTAAATCCAGAGTCACCTGTCCTCTGGTGGGCTCCGTGACTAGCTGATCTAAGCCACAGTCATTCAGCACGTCAAGAAATCCGGTTTCCTTATCGTGACCAGAACACAAATTGACCCAGTCAATATGAGGATAATTGAAGTCCCCCATGATTACAACCCTGTCCTTCCTTGTCACCTCCCTGATCTGTTTCCTCATTTCAAGGTCCCCATCAGATTTCTGGTCTGGAGGACGATAGCACGCCCCCAGTATTACATCGCTGCACAAGCCTGGTAATTTAACCCACAGAGATTCTACGGTGGAGTCGGACCCACCTTCAATCTCTACTTTGCTGGATTCTATCCCTTCCTTAACATAAAGGGCCACCCCACCTCCAACACGCCCCTGCCTGTCCCTCCTGTAGAGTTTATAGCCTGGGATTGCGGTATCCCACTGATTCTCCGCATTCCACCAGGTTTCCGTTATGCCCACTATGTCAATATTTTCCCTTGTCACCAGACATTCCAGTTCTCCCACCTTTGCTCGTAGACTTCGGGCATTCGCATAAAAGCATTTATACACGGAATGCCCCAGGATGGGCTGCTTATTCACTCCTTTGTCCCCGCATCCTCTCATTGTGCCAAACCGTCTATCACATCCCATCTCCCTACCTTTCCCAATTTCTTCTCCTACCCTGCCTTTGTCTTGTTGTTCTCTAACCTCCCCATCCTCATCCCATAGGGATGAGGAGTCCCGAACCGGATGCCCCTCGGCTCCTGTCGGCCTTCCCCCAGGGATCAGTTTAAAAGCTGCTCTGCCACCTTTTTAATGTTATGCGCCAGCAGTCTGGTTCCATTCTGGTTCAAATGGAGCCCGTCCCTCTTGTACAGGCCCCGCTTGTCCCAAAACGTTCCCCAGTGCCTAACGAATCTAAACCCCTCCTCCCTACACCACCGTCTCATCCACGCATTGAGACCCCTGATCTCCGCCTGCCTAGCTGGCCCTGCGCGTGGAACAGGTAGCACTTCAGAGAAAGAAAGAAGGGTTCCACTAAATCCAGGAGGGTGCCTGCATGGCTAACGAGCCAAGTTAGAGAGGCTGTGAAGGGCAAGGAAGCTTCCTTCCGTAAATGGAAGTCTTGCCCTAATGAGGAGAATAAAAAGGAACATAAACTGTGGCAAAAGAAATGTAAGAAGGTGATATGGGAGACCAAGCGAGACTATGAGGAACGCATGGCCAGCAACATTAAGGGGAATAATAAAAGCTTCTTCAAATATGTTAGAAGCAGGAAACCCGCCAGAGAAGCGGTTGGCCCTCTGGATGGTGAGGGAGGGAAAGGGGAGATAAAAGGAGACTTAGAGATGGCAGAGAAATTAAATGAGTTCTTTGCATCTGTCTTCACGGCAGAAGACCTCGGGCAGATACCGCTGCCCGAACGGCCCCTCCTGACCGAGGAATTAAGTCAGATAGAGGTTAAAAGAGAAGATGTTTCAGACCTCATTGATAAATTAAAGATCAATAAGTCACCGGGCCCTGATGGCATACACCCAAGGGTTATTAAGGAATTGAAGAATGAAGTTGCAGATCTCTTGACTAAGGTATGCAACTTGTCCCTCAAAACGGCCATGGTGCCAGAAGATTGGAGGATAGCAAATGTCACGCCTATTTTTAAAAAGGGAAAGAGGGGGGACCCGGGAAACTATAGGCCGGTCAGCCTAACATCCATACCGGGTAAGATGGTGGAATGCCTCATCAAAGATAGGATCTCAAAACACATAGACGAACAGGCCTTGCTGAGGGAGAGTCAGCATGGCTTCTGTAAGGGTAAGTCTTGCCTCACGAACCTTATAGAATTCTTTGAAAAGGTCAACAGGCATGTGAATGCGGGAGAACCCGTGGAAATTATATATCTGGACTTTCAGAAGGCGTTTGACACGGTCCCTCACCAAAGGCTACTGAAAAAACTCCACAATCAGGGAATTAGAGGACAGGTCCTCTCGTGGATTGAGAACTGGTTGGAAGCCAGGAATCAGAGAGTGTGTATCAATGGGCAATTTTCACAATGGAGAGAGGTGAAAAGCGGTGTGCCCCAAGGATCTGTCCTGGGACCGGTGCTTTTCAACCTCTTCATAAATGACCTGGAGACAGGGTTGAGCAGTGAAGTGGCTAAGTTTGCAGATGACACCAAACTTTTCCGAGTGGTAAAGACCAGAAGTGATTGTGAGGAGCTCCAGAAGGATCTCTCCAGACTGGCAGAATGGGCAGCAAAATGGCAGATGCGCTTCAATGTCAGTAAGTGTAAAGTCATGCACATTGGGGCAAAAAATCAAAACTTCACATATAGGCTGATGGGTTCTGAGCTGTCTGTGACAGATCAGGAGAGAGATCTTGGGGTGGCGGTGGACAGGTTGATGAAAGTGTCGACCCAATGTGCGGCGGCAGTGAAGAAGGCCAATTCTATGCTTGGGATCATTGTCCAATTCTGGCTGCCGCATCTCAAAAAAGACATAGTGGAAATGGAAAAGGTGCAAAAGAGAGCGACTAAGATGATTACGGGGCTGGGGCACCTTCCTTATGAGGAAAGGCTACGGCATTTGGGCCTCTTCAGCCTAGAAAAGAGGCGCTTGAGGGGGGACATGATTGAGACATACAAAATTATGCAGGGAATGGACAGAGTGGATAGGGAGATGCTCTTTACACTCTCACATAATACCAGAACCAGGGGACATCCACTAAAATTGAGTGTTGGGCGGGTTAGGACAGACAAAAGAAAATATTTCTTTACTCAGCGTGTGGTTGGTCTGTGGAACTCCTTGCCACAGGATGTGGTGACGGCATCTGGCCTGGACGCCTTTAAAAGGGGATTGGACAAGTTTCTGGAGGAAAAATCCATTATGGGGTACAAGCCATGATATGTATGCGCAACCTCCTGATTTTAGAAATGGGTTAAGTCAGAATGCCAGATGTAGGGGAGGGCACCAGGATGAGGTCTCTTGTTATCTGGTGTGCTCCCTGGGGCATTTGGTGGGCCGCTGTGAGGTACAGGAAGCTGGACTAGATGGGCCTATGGCCTGATCCAGTGGGGCTGTTCTTATGTTCTTATGTTCTTATCATCAAGCAGGAAAAATTTTAACTATCCTAGGTTGCAATCCTACCCACACTTACCCAGGAGTAAGTTTCCTTCATACCATCATTGTTAAAAGAATATACATAGTAGTTTGTTAAAAGTACAGGTCTATAACATTGCCCCAAATGCAGTCACATATCATGGTAGCATCAAGTCTAATATATTAAAAATAAAATATTGAAATGAATGGGGACCCACCTGAAATTGTCTCACGACCCACCTAGTGGGTCCTGATCCACAGTTTGAGAAACACTGGTCTAGACGACTGTGTCCTGGTCAAATGCATCCTGGTACTGGACATTTGCATCTGGGTTTTTTGTGTGTTTTTTTTGTCCCAGACATTTGCAACCGAACATATGTACATTTCTGTTGTACGTATATTTTTATTTTTAAAATATTAAGGTATGGTTAGGGCTGGGATAAGAACCTTAGGATATATAACATGGAGTTTGTGCTAGTTATAGTGGAATGCAAATGACTGGTATGCCAAAAAACCCAGACACAAATGTCCAGGGACACCAGTGATCACGATGCATTTGACACAATCATCCTACACGCAGACACTCTAGTACCAGAAATCTGTTTCACTTCGGCAGACTCCAATCACTGAAAGTCAGGAGTAAGGCAGTGCAAAGAATACAGTGTGAAGGAAATTAGCAAGAAGGGCATATTTACAATGGAATCAACAAACGGGTTTCTTTTCAACAGTCTGCAAAAGTTGGTGGTCTATGGCTAGTCAACCAAAAAGGGGGGGGGGAAGCGGAATCTCAAGAGGTGCTAAAAATGTGTTTGTTAATGCAATTAATAATCATCACATCAATTAATTAAGGCAAATAATGCCCAATGCATTTTGAGATGCAGGAGTGAGTTTTTGTATATCATGGTGTCCTTCCAGAGTGTTGTAATTGACACAGTATGTCACATTATATACAAATAGCGCACTGGGGCCATACATGGCAGATACGTACAGGCAAGCTGTGGCCACATGAAGATCTACAGCAGACTGTCATATACTGAACAGCCCTTTCATAGTCTCAACTTAGTTCCATCAGTATTAGGCTTCATTGAAACTGTATACCACGTACAAAGGTTTGCACATGGAGTTGCCTAAAATGACTGCTGCCAGCCAAACTCACTGAAAAAGAGACTGAGGGACTATTCAAACAGCTCTTAAGTCCACTGAATCACAGCTTACACATTCCTGACAGAGCATTCATCCAAACTAAGCATACGTGAATCTGGGCTGATGAACACCAAGCTGTGTGAATCAGCCCTGAGCATATATTGCCAGGGCCTGAAATCCTAACTGTGTTAGTTATAGTGGGCACACTATAAATTCTTATAGTAATAAGAATTTCAGGTATCTCACTATCAAGTCCCAAGTGCCCATGTTTTCTCTTCCTTTGTGAAAAGGAAATGGCAGATGGCAGCAACAATGAAACCAAGAGACCTTAAAGTCAAGAGTCCTCCTCAACATACCAGCTAGCTAGGGGACACATGGCAGATCAGCAGATACCATGCCTGTTGTCAGCACCATGACATCATAGGCTACAATGGTCTAGACATGAGGTCTACAAAACCATCATGCAGGACAAGGAAGACAAGTAGTAAAATAGGCTACGCTACACACAACTGCAAGCATTTCACATTTGTAAAACCATTTAAACATTTAACCTAACTAAAAAGAGCGGGCAGATATATTCCATAAAATTAAAACAGGCCCAGAATAAATGCGATATCCTGTGGCTGGGGGAGAGGTAGGAATGGTTGGAGCAGCATACTGGCCCCAAAGTTGTAGGGACAGGCAGCAGGACAAAACTGTGACGACAACAACAACTTCCAGAGGAATAGCTGTGCAAGTCTGTTGCAGAAAGTGTTATGTATGCAAGTTATGCAATATCGAAATCCTGCATAAATGATTGGCACAGGTGGATCAAAATCCTACCATCCAGTTGGCCCTCTAGTTTAGTGTTTAAACAGCACCAATCATGGAGAATCTGGATGGAGCTAAGGGGTATAAAGCCAGGGGTGTTGCCTTGTGTTTCATTGCCAGGTTCTGTTCTAAAGATGAAATAAATGTGTTGAACTGTTAATCTCTATGCCTTCCTTTATTCTTATGGACCCATTATTTAATAGAAAGAATAACAAAGAATCTTATAGCACCTTTAAGAGCCCAAAGTTCACTTTGCCAGATGTCTAAGGATGTGCGAAGCGCTAGAACGGGAAAGCAGCAACATACGTATGATGGTGCTCCCGCTGGTTGGCAAAACTCAGAAAATTTAGAGGTGGGGGACCCAGTATTGAAACATTCTTGGAGTTAAACAGGAACAGCTGCTTTCTCAGAAAGTAGCTTTGAAGAGTCAGGTTCAGATCCTTGGAATTTAAGGCTTGATGAAGGAGAAAAGACATGAAAAGCGGCGAGATTTGTTCAGATTCGTAGCAAGGCACATCCAGGATTCCAGCATGACTGCTTGGCTGTCTTACTGTTAACACAGCCCTGTTAACACTAGGATTTAAAAACAAAATAAATCTCCCACTTTCTCAAGGTATTGGAAGAAATATATTGGGACATGGACAGGAGAGACAAAAGAAAGTAAGAGTATATTTTGTTCCTTATCTATCAAACTACTTCCATTTATTCTGGATTATCTTCCAAATACAAAGCCGTGCTGGGTTCCAGCCTATTCAGGAGACTGCTTCATCATGGCAAAGATCAAGATAGAAGGGACTGGAAACCTCTGGATTCCATAGCAGCCTATCTCTAAATGCCAAATGCAAGGGAGTGGCAAGAGAATACAGGTATCATCTTGTGTACTCCCTAAGGCATCTAGCAGGCTACTGTGAGATCCAGCTAGGCTCTTATGTCAGATGGCAATGCCCCAGAAATGACACTGTTTCATTAGTTCATTGCATGGACACAAATTTGACATCAGAAAGGGCAATATCCAGTAATCAGTTGGTGAATATTTCAATCTCCAAATAATTTCACTGCAAAGTTCAAAGCAACAGCTCTTCAACAGAAAAGCTTCAAAGGGGGTTTAGTAAGAGCAAAAGATGATTAGAATTTGTAACAGCACCCTCACAGGAAGTGGTCAGAATCAGATTTCTTATCACATTACAGAGTTAATTGACAGGCAGCCTAATCCTGAGCTACCTGGCACACAGAGGAGCAGTGGCACCAAAAAGGTGACTGCTGAGCACGCCAGGCAGCTATTTAGTCGGTGCAGAGTTGAGAGGCCCCATGTCGGACCAGGAGGCCCAATGCAGGGTCCTCAATTTGGCAGAGCAGAGCTTGCCCCCTTCCCACACCAGTTCCTCCCCCTGCCCTGAAATGCCTCCTCCCTGCCCCAACATACCTCTCCACCGCCTGGAGCTTGTCCATTGCTCCAGGCAGTATGCGGCAGACCTAAAGCTGGCACTGAGACTTCAGGATCAGCCCCTTAGAGCCCAATTCTACCGCCCCACACACACACACTATGGTTAGAGGTGGGAAAAAGTGATGATAAATAAAAACACATAATACTGTTTTCCACACAGTGTAAAAGAAAACAAAAAAAACCAAAATCTGTGAAAAATAAAACCGTTTTATTTGTTTTTTTATTTATTATTTAAGGGGAGTATATAGGTAATGACTATTGCTGCATCTGCTGACACTATACCACCCATATCACTTACCTAGTACACTTTTAAAGCAACTACAATTTAAAATTATAATTTAAATTTTGAATAAAGACACGTAACACTGCTTTTCTGCACCTTTGGAAAACAGTGAAATCTGGAAAAAACTGCTTTCTCCTGCCTCTAACTGTAGCATGCAGCCCCACCAAAAAAAGCATGTGCTGTATGCTGTAGTGGGGGGGGGGGTTTGACCTAAAGGCAGAGGGAAGTCAAGTAAAAAACAATTTTTACTTACCTCTGCATAAGCCTACAGCCTGCCTATGGGTCTCCTTGAACGTACACCAGCCATTTTGGTGGCATCTGTCTGAGGAGAGATAAGGGACAGGGAGGTTTTCGGGAAAAGGGAATAAGATCTGGCATGCACATTGCTTTGAAGAAGGCTCTGGTGACACCTGTCTCATGTGATCCTGTTGTTGATGGTACTTGCCCGCTCAATGGAATCAGAATGTGAACCCTCAAGATAGCCACAAGAAATGTTCAAGGGCATCTAACTGATCTAGCATCTCAGGTACTGGAGAAGAAATAAAAGTGAGACAGCAAGACGCGCTATTCCTCCTCTCCCCTCCCGGTCCAGACATTTTATTATACAGAACAATTCACATAGTAACCCTTTGACAGAGCTCAATGAAAGCAGCACTTCAGTCGTATTGTAGAGAATACTAATATACCCTACATAAGGAAATGGGTTAACGCAGTTTACAGAGACAGTACTGTACTGTAGTAGAAGAGACAGTAGTCAAAGAAGTCACAGGCAAAGGAGAAGCCAACAAGCATGGTTTTATTCCATGACATTAAAGATACACTGTATAAGAGTTCATTTCTCCTGGAGAAAGCATGAATCAAGAACAGTGCATTGACCTCTGTCTCATTGACTTAGTTTACAGAATGAGGATTGCTGTCCAGCAGAAGCAACTGAAGGCTGTTTTATGCATTACACAGCACCAAATATAGTTTTGCCATTGACTGTACACCAAACAGGGAGCAGCAGATGATCCTGGTTTTCTGAAAAGTGTATCAGTATAACACGCTTGCTCACACATATGTACAGGTTGAGCCTCATTATTCACGTGGGTTCCCTTCCAAGCACTCACGTGGATGGCAGAAAAACGCACTATAGCAAATCAATTTAAAAAACAAAGTTTCTTTGCTCCAGTGATTTAAAAACAGCCTTGCTAACCTTTGTGATGTAAGATAAGAGTCATTAAGAAGACAATCAATCAATCCAATCAGCTTAGAAAGGTGCTTCACTCAGTCCCTCCCTTCACCAATGCAAAGTTATCACCTTCCTTTCTCGTGCTCAGGGGGAAGGGAGGGGTCCACTGGAGAAAAAAGGATTGATGGATTGTCAGCCAGCTTGCCCCCCCCCCCCATTAACAAGGCTACTGTTAAAGGACTGTTCAGTTTTTTAAACTGATTTTAAAGGGATGCATTTTTCCCCTTCTCCAGGGATCAGCACTTTCTTTCTCATTTGCAGCGACCATTCGTGTTGAGTCAAATCTGTGTATAAAAAATCCGTGTATAACAAGGCTGGACCTGTATTGGTGAAATGCTTGTTTCACCAGTATTTAGGCTCTACAGGATTGTGCTACTTCCATCTTCTGTTTAAATTCTTTAATGTGCTATGAAATAAGTCAGAAGCTGATTCAACTTAATCAGTGTCCCTAGATGTGAACAGAACATGGGAATGTTGAACATGGTTTGTCTCTCATCATGTCACAGGCAATAACAATGCTTAACATTAGTACAGCGCAACTTCTGAGTGTGCAAAGCATGTATAAGTATCATCTTGATGGAATCCTTACAACAGTTCTGTAAAGTAAGCATTACTAACTATGTATTAGGCAATAAAATTTTGCTAGTTTGGCACTAAGACAGTGTAATATTAACCCCTGCAAACTGCGTAAGAGGCACTTTTTCGAGTGGATGCTCCTCTTTTATTTAGCAGGGGGGAGTTACTGGCCCGCCTCACCCCAGCAGTGTCTTTTTTAGTGGCTATCTGCTGGTGTTCTGCATCTTTATAGATTGTGAGCACTTTCAGGACATGGAGCCATTAGTTATTTGATTTTCTCTGTAAATCATTTTGTGAACTTTTTGCTGAAATGAGGTATGTAAATACTGTTGTTGTTAATTATTATTAATAATAATAATAATAATAATAATAATAAACCACTTTACAACAGAGCAGTTCACGAAGTTATTTACTAGAAATAAATCAATAAATGTTCCCTGTCCCCAAAGAGCTCACAATCTTAAAAAAATTCAGGAGACACCAGCAACAGCCACTATAAAACACGCCATGTTGGGATGAAGGGGAACAGTTGCTCTCCCCTGCTAAATAGACACCACTTTAAAAGGTACCTCTTTGTCCAGTTAGCAGTAGCAGTTCGCATTTTGGTTGAAAAGATATCTTGAGGAACATAAGAACATAAGAACAGCCCCACTGGATCAGGCCATAGGCCCATCTAGTCCAGCTTCCTGTATCTCACAGCAGCCCCATCAAATGCCCCAGGGAGCACACCAGATAACAAGAGACCTGCATCCTGGTGCCCTCCCTTGCATCTGGCATTCTGACATAGCCCATTTCTAAAATCAGGAGGTTGCACATACACATCATGGCTTGTAACCCGTAATGCATTTTTCCACCAGAAACTTGTCCAAACCCCTTTTAAAGGCATCCAGGCCAGACGCCATCACCACATCCTGTGGCAAGGAGTTCCACAGACCAACCACACGCTGAGTAAAGAAATATTTTCTTTTGTCTAACTCTCCTAATACTCAATTTTAGTGGATGTCCCCTGGTTCTGGTGTTATGTGAGAGTGTAAAGAGCATCTCTCTATCCACTCTGTCCATCCCCTGCATAATTTTGTATGTCTCAATCATGTCCCCCCTCAGGCACCTCTTTTCTAGGCTGAAGAGGCCCAAACGCCATAGCCTTTCCTCATAAGGAAGGTGCCCCAGCCCCGTAATCATCTTAGTCGCTCTCTTTTGTACCTTATCCATTTCCACTATGTCCTTTTTGAGATGTGGCGACCAGAACTGGACACAATATTCCAGGTGTGGCCTTACCATCAATTTGTACAACAGCATTATAATATTAGCCGTTTTGTTCTCAATACCTTTTCTAATGATCCCAAGCATAGAATTGGCCTTCTTCACTGCCAGCGCACATTGGGTAGACACTTTCATCGACCTGTCCACCACCACCCCAAGATCTCCCTCCTGATCTGTCACAGACAGCTCAGAACCCATCAGCCTATATGTGAAGTTTTGATTTTTTGCCCCAATGTGCATGACCTTACACTTACTGACATTGAAGCGCATCTGCCATTTTGCTGCCCATTCTGCCAGTCTGGAGAGATCCTTCTGGAGCTCCTCACAATCAATTCTGGTCTTCACCACTTGGAAAAGTTTGGTGTCGTCTGCAAATTTTGCAGCCTCACTGCTCAACCCTGTCTCCAGGTCATTTATGAAGAGGTTGAAGAGCACCGGTCCCGGGACAGATCCTTGGGGCACACTGCTTTTCACTTCTCTCCATTGTGAAAATTGTCCATTGACACCCACTCTCTGTTTCCTGGCCTTCAACCAGTTCTCAATACATGAGAGGAACTGTCCTCTAATTCCCTGACTGTGGAGTTTTTTTAGTAACCTTTGGTGAGGGACCGTGTCAAACGCCTTCTGAAAGTCCAGATATATAATGTCTATGGGTTCTCCCACATCCACATGCCTGTTGACCTTTTCAAAGAATTCTATAAGGTTCGTGAGGCAAGACTTACCCTTACAGAAGCCATGCTGATTCTCCCTCAGCAAGGCCTGTTGGTCTATGTGTTTTGAGATTCTATCTTTGATGAGGCATTCCACCATCTTACCCAGTATAGATGTTAGGCTGACCGGCCTATAGTTTCCCGGGTCCCCCCTCTTTCCCTTTTTAAAGATAGGCGTGACATTTGCTATCCTCCAATCTTCTGGCACCGTGGCCATTTTGAGGGACAAGTTGCATACCTTAGTCAAGAGATCTGCAACTTCATTCTTCAATTCCTTAATAACCCTTGGGTGGATGCCATCAGGGCCCGGTGACTTATTGATCTTTAATTTATCAATGAGGTCTGAAACATCTTCTCTTTTAACCTCTCAGGAGGGGCCGTTCGGGCAGCGGTATCTGCCCGAGGTCTTCTGCCGTGAAGACAGATGCAAAGAACTCATTTAATTTCTCTGCCATCTCTAAGTCTCCTTTTATCTCCCCTTTCCCTCCCTCACCATCCAGAGGGCCAACCGCTTCTCTGGCGGGTTTCCTGCTTCTAACATATTTGAAGAAGCTTTTATTATTCCCCTTAATGTTGCTGGCCATGCGTTCCTCATAGTCTCTCTTGGCCTCCCGTATCACCTTCTTATATTTCTTTTGCCACAGTTTATGTTCCTTTTTATTCTCCTCATTAGGGCAAGACTTCCATTTACGGAAGGAAGCTTCCTTGCCCTTCACAGCCTCTCTAACTTAGCTTGTTAGCCATGCGGGCACCCTCCTGGATTTAGTGGAACCCTTCTTTCTTTGCGGTATACACCTCTGCTGAGCCTCTATTACTGTTGTTTTAAGCAGCCTCCATGCACTCTGGAGAGATTGGACTCTTTTTACCTTCCCTTTCAACCTCCTTCTAACCAGCCTCCTCATTTGAGGGAAGTCCGCCCATCAGAAGTCAAGGGTTTTTGTGAGAAATTTGCCCGGTATTCTTCCCCCAACGTGCATGTCGAAACAGATCACAGCATGATCACTGTTCCCCAATGACTCCGTAACATTGACAAAGGAAACAAAGTATGGCTCCTATTCAACAAATGATTAACTACGCTTTGGATTGCACTATCCAGAGATCATCTTCTAAGGGCCTTTAGCTATTTTCTCCTTAACCTATTCATTCAACTTCTTTCACCAGCAAAGGTTAAACATCTGTAAAAAAAACTGGAAGGCACTTATACGGAGCAACACTGTAACGATGCATTTATTGCGCTACAAACTGACCATTTGCAAAGGCCCTTATCTCCTCTAGCCCTAAGTGCTAATTTCTCTGAATCTATTAATTCAGCTCCTTTCACTAGCAAAGGTTAAACATCACCCAAAGAAGTAACAGCATTTATAAGTGACAACATTGCACTTTGATGAGATCTGGATGCATACATAATTACTTATGAGGTTATTTATTTATTCAATTTTATTCCACTTTTCCCTACAGAGGGCACCCACAGCAGCCTACAAAACCATAAAAGTATAAAAATAGTTCATAATCTAACATAGCTTACTTCATAAAATTAAACCACTGAAATATCATTAAACCATAAAACAAAACAAATATACTGCAAACCAGCAGCAGTCACCTCTTAATAAAAGAATGGAAAGGTAAAACTTGTAAAATACAAATCTGCAGTGAAACACCCTCACAAAACCCACAGTGTACAACTAATCTGAAAAGAATCACAAGAAAATCAGTGTGAAAAGAAACATTTTTAGGCTCTGACAAAAAGCTTCTGAGGAGGGAGCAGTTCATAAACTAAGAGGGAGGGAATTCCATAAATTGGTGCCACTACTGAGAAGGCCCTACTTCTTGCCACCACCCCTCCCACCTCCAAAGGTGGCAGCACATCTAAAAGGGCCTTATCTGGTGACCAGAGTATGACCCAGATTATTCAGAGAAGGCAGTGTCCAAATATACTGGCCCCAAGCTGTACAGGGCTTTAAGGTCAAGGCCAGCACCTTGAATTGGGCCCATGAACAAAAGTTATGTGCCTAAGAACACCCTCACAGGTATGCAGTCACAAGGATTGCCTCATATAAAGTCCCTGGCAGAAAATACTGTATAGCACACACTGAAATTATACTGAGTCAGGTCATTGGTCCATCATCACTGGCTGGCAGCACCTCTCCAGCCTCTGCCCATAGGCAGAGAGAGGTGCTTCCCAGTCTACCTAGAGATGCCCGGGATTGAACATGGCAAAGCACATGTTCTACTACTGAGCTACAGTCCCTCCACAATGCTAAGGGAATACAGCAGTGAGGAAAATCAATTATGCACTGGACAATTATACGCCTTCTCTATCTCTTTCTGCCTTACCTCAAAGAATCTCCTTAAACAGCTTGTTACATATGGGAAGAACCATTACAGTGAGAGATTAAATGCCACTTCCATAATCAGGTAGAATCTGTAATCCAAGCACAGTGGCATTAAAGTGATTCATTAATTCATGTTTACCCACAAATGCCCCTTTGTCCCTTGCAGCAGCAGCAGCTATAGTGTAGAGGCCATTACGATAAAATTCAGTACTGGGTGTTCCCAGGGAATTATTGCTCCCAACTGCAAAGCCTAAAAGCAATTGGAAACAATTTCATTAGTGTTCCATTAGAGATTAAACAGGTTGGTCTTTCTACATGCAGAAAGACACTAGAGAGCTGCCCTGGGCAGTGATCGGAATGCATTGCACAAAGATTAACTAAGCCATGAAGTCATATTTACAGGAAAAAGGATCCCGAAAACATAAGAAAGTTTGAGCAACAGTTACATTTATTCACACTCTGGAAGTGACTCCCCAGATGTGTCTGCAAATCAAATATGGGGACCTCTGCTGGTGGCAACACAGTTAGAAGGGCTCCCTCTGATGTCCTGAGAGGATGGGTTAGATTGAATGGAAGGAGGCAGTCCCTCAAATACCTGGACCTGAGCCGTAGAGGGCTTTAGAAGTCAATACTAGCACTTTGAATTCAGCCCAGAAACAAACTGGCAGCCAGTGTAGCTGCTGAAACAGTGGCCCAACTGAGTCAAACCAATGAGACCCAGAGACCACACGGGTAGCCGCGTTCTGCACTAAATGCAGTTTCTGGACCATTTGCAGAGGCAGGCCCACGTAGAGCACACTGCAGTAATCTAATCTGGATGTCACTAGGGCGTGGGTCGCCGTGACCAGGTCTGAGTGACGCAGGTATGGTCGCAGCTGGTGAATCAGCCAAAGATGAGCAAAGGCTCCCCTGCTATAGCAGCTATCTGGGAATAATTTATTATTATTAATTATTATTATTATTATTAATAAGGGTATTTATAGACTGCTATTCAACAAAAAAATGCAGAAGGCTAGTGTGAAAGCTACAAAGCATATGTGAACGTACAAATTAGGCACCATAGAGCAATCAAGAAAAATTCTTCTTCAAACAGTGGAAATGCTTTTTAAAGGAGTAAGAAACAAGGAAAGGGAAATATGAGAAAGAAGGATACAAAGAGCTCCAGCACAGAATGGTACAGGGTGGAAAAAAAATTTGTGTTGAGCTGGAAGGCAAAAGATCAGGGAAGTTTCTTCTAGCCGAGCTACAAGGGCCTTTGTTGAACAGCAGTGGTGTCACTAGGGTTTGGGTCAGTGGACCCAATTGGATACATTACCAGGCAGTGGACATGGTAATGTATCATTGCCCTGCCCCCACTGGTTTTTTTGGCTATAACATTTGATAGAGTAGAGGTATTTCAACTCACTGAATTCTGCATGAAATTACACATCAATTGATATATAACATGATGGCATTATTTGAAAATACCAAGATTTTTAAAATGTTGGAGAGCAGTGGTGCCACTCCACCATGCACGTCCCCCACTGCAGCCTGCAACCCCAAACCCTGCTAGCAACACCACTGCTGAACAGAATTAGACCAAATAGCTGAGTAGGCAGGGAAAAGGAGGTCTGCTTCTTTCAATTCCAACTGGGATCAGGTTTGGATTGTGCCAACCAAGACACCAGGGTGTTTGAGTCATATGCTGGCCAATGATCAAGTCATAACTATGCATTACAGAGCAGGTCTATCAATCACCTCCCACTACAAGTTGCACAAATATGTGAATCAGTAACTAGTATAAAGATGCTTTGTACAACAGGTGACAACACAAAAATCTAGCCAAAAGCAAAATATAGGGCATGTTTACTCTTATGCATGTTTACTCAGAAGTAAGACCCACTGTGTTCAATGGGGTAAGTCCACATAGGATTGCGAATTTAGTGCCACATGAATCCATCTGGAGGTACTGACACAGTTGTGATAGAGTGTGTCAGATCAGTTTGCAGAAACGTGGATAGCAAAAACTGGTTACAAAAACAGTAAATCCTGACACTTTCAGGTTGCTTCCTATACAGCATCTGCACAATTGCATTCATTTTTGGTTTTGCAGTTTGATCACCTTTTCCCCTATGGACTATATAAAGCCTCAAAATGCGGTGAAATTTTCTCTCATATATCTTGGGGCATATTTATCATAAATCTTATGGATTGTATTGGTTCAGATGCCACCAAAGACTGATAGCTACAGGGGAGGGAAAAGTAGTCAGAAAAGAGGTATCATTACAGAAAATCAGGATTCGTCTATAAGGTACTCTGATGCTGGGCACAAGGATCAAGAAAACAGGCACCATCAAAGCAGGATTTGTACTAAATGATTAGGTAGCTCTCTATCTTCTATGGCTTGGGGCCAGGGTATTTGAGAGACCATCTTCTTCTGTATAATCCAACTTGCCCCCTCTGGTCATTGAGAAGGCCCTGTTACAGGTGCCATTGCCTATAGAGGTGGAGGGGAACAGCTGCAAGAAAGGGCCTTCTCAGTAGTGGCACCAACCTTTAGAACTTCCTTCCTCTCAGTTAATGAACTGCTCTCTCCGAAGCTTTCTAACATGTCCTAAGGACAGTTCTTTTCAGACTAGCCTTCTGAGTTTATGGTTTTTAATGCTAGATGTCAGGGCGGGGGTTATGCAAATATTTCCATGCTGATTAGATCTTATAGGCTTTGGCCTTTCTTATTAAGAGGTAACTGCTGCTAGTTCTGAGTTTTACTGTGATATTTCAAGGATATTTTAATGTAAGGATGTTTTAATGTTTATATTGTAAATTACACAGGCCTACAAAATGGAGAGTCAGAAAAGTTTTTCCCAAACTTTATGGTGGTTTGATATGAATTTGGGGTGCCAATTCCGAAAATGGCATCCGCTTTGCCCTATCACATCTAGTTTTGGAAATATAACATAGCCTCATTAGTGAATGGTTCAAGCTTCCTCATGAGGAAGCCATGGTGTAAGCTTCCTCATGAGTAAGCTGCTTGAACCATTCACTAAAGAGGCTATATTATATCTCCAAAACTAGATGTGATAGGGCAAAAGGGATGCCATTTTTGGAATCGGCACCCCAAATATACCCAAGAATTGGTGTAACGTTTAAGGAAGCAAAATGTGTGTTGGTCTGTGTTATCATTTTAAATTATTATTATTATTATTATTAACAGTATTTATATACCGCTTTTCAACTAAAAGTTCACAAAGCGGTTTACAGAGAAAAATCAAATAACTAAATGGCTCCCTGTCCCAAAAGGGCTCACAATCTAAAAAGATGTAAATGAATACCAGCAGACAGCCACTAGAACAGACAGTGCTGGGGTGAGGTGGGCCAGTTACTCTCCCCCTGCTAAAAAAAGGAGCACCCACTTGAAAAAGTGCCTCTTACCCAATTAGCAGGGGTAAATGTGATTTTATGGTTCTGTAAGCAACTTTGGTGTCCTTTGAGGAGAAAAGCAGAATATAAAATGAGTAAATAATAAAATAAATTGTGCTGAAAAGTTTATAAAAGCACCTGAGCTTTAGTTAAGGAAGCATCCTGATTTAGACAATTAGGGTCCCACAGGGAGGACCTAGTTTAATCTGCGAACAGTACTACTGTCAAAACCTGTGGTACTAAACCAAGAACCACAGTAGTGGGCTATGCTCACTTTGGATGATGCCCCTGACTATTACAGCAGCTTAATGCCCACAGTGGTGTTTGCAGAGATGCAAGCTATCAATCATGCTTCCTTCCCAGGGCTCTATCAGGCCATACAAAGAGAGTGCAATTTGCTCAGGAAAGCTGAAGTCCTTGGTGTCCTGATCTCTCAACACAGACCAATTAGTTGTACTTTCCAAATATTTTTAAATATATGACACTAAGCATCAGAATTAATTAGCACTGACATGAAGAACACAGATGAAGAGATATAAGTAACACAGATGGACCCATTCCAAGAGGATTTTTCCTGAGATCTTGTAGAAAAGAAACTCCTGCTGGCATACGGACCTCAACACTGCAAAATAAGACACAGTGGCTAGAATCTGCTGCTTGCCTGAAACCCAGAATTGTCCTTACCTTTGTAACATGAGCTATGTCAGCCTCTAAGACACAGCTATAGGCAGCCACCCAAGCAACTCAAGCGACAGCAGTTCCATTTTCAAAATAATTCCTCCTTTCTACCAGTGTGGCACTATTTTTTTCACATTTGTATACTGCCTTCCTCCAAAGAGCTCAAGGCAGTGCATGCGGTTCCTTTCCTCCTTTTGTCCTGACAACAACCCTGTGAGGTAGGTGAGGCTGAGAGATAGTTATCCAGGAAGCTTCACAGTTGAGCAGGGATTTGAACCTGGATCTTCCAGGTCTGAGTCCAACTCCCAAACCATGGCACCATTCTGGCTCTCATTCCAGCATTTGTCTGGAACCAGGATGATAATCACAGTGAGATCTCGTCACGCTGGGTGAATATGGGGGGACGGCATCACACGGACGACGGCATCACGGACCTAAGAACATAAGAACAGCCCCGCTGCATCAGGCCATAGGCCCATCTAGTCCAGCCTCCTGTATCTCACAGCGGCCCATCAAATGCCCCAGGACCTTTGTCCCATGTGCTGTGAGGGGTAAGTCCTTTACTGCGTTAGTTCCCATTCCCTCTTGTAACTAAGGTTAAACACATGTGGAGGCAACAATCACATACACATACCCTGTGACTTCTGCCTCCATTCCTCTCTCCCTCTGTTTTCTTCCTCACGTCAGTACCTAGATTGCAAGTCCCTTGGGGCAGAGATCTTTTGCTCAAGTTTAGTGCTAAGTACTGTACACTGATGGTGTACTACTAATAAAAATAATAGGCAAAACCATGCCTACTCCATTCACATTTAAAGAGGGAAACAGAGATCTGATTTAAAGAACCAAGCAGATTACAGGGAAGGTATACTCAGTCCTGATCAACCTGTGGTTTCCTTCCTTTTCTCCCAGTCAGGCCCAGTACTGGAGCCCTGCTGGGGTAAAAGTCCTTCCAGGCAGACTGCAGTGTTAGGAGCAATTTGTGGAGGATTCACAACTATGTGCAGTTCATCCATGGGGGCTTTTTCAATCACACAACCCACTCCCATTTTACACATGAATGTAGCAGATCTGCACTGAAAGAAGCAGGTCAGGTGTAGTTCAGGTGTACAAATTAAGTGACAAAGTCAACAAAAGGAGATACTAAGCTGAGCGCATCCAATTAGACCATCTGTTTTCTTTGCAAAGCAAGGTCGCTTTAGTAAGTGTATCATTGCACCCCCGTGCCCACAGCATCTGCTAGTTTTGTCAAATTACTTTCCTGGTCTATTCATCATGCTGGCACTACTACCAAAACCGTTACCATGGACTAGAGTACCATACAGTGGAGAAGAATCTTTCCACCTCAGAAGTACATTGTGGAATCCTTTGAACAAGAATGCAGAAGATTATATGATCATTTTCTTATCCTGCACATTTTCATATTAGATGGCTGGTGTAGTAACTAAGAAGGAACCCAAAGAACCAGGCAGTTCTTGGTTCAAACCTCACCTCAGTCATCAACTTGCTTAGGTTACAATCATATATATATTTACCTAGGAATAAAGCCCAAACACTAACCAATTTTCCTGCACTAAAACAGCTGTGCCAATGGGGCATGTGCTGCATCCTGCAGTTGGGTGGCAATCAAGGAGGCTTCCTCAAAGTAAGGGAATATTTGCATTGCCCTTATCTCTGTGCTGAAGAGTTGGTTAGGATTGCACCCTAAATCCCAATTTAAGATGAATAGCTTACTTCTGACTAGACCTGCATAGGATTTTGCTGATAGTAGCCTTTTAGGCAAGTAATTATTGCTTTAACCTCAGCCCTTCTGAGGTTCATAAGACTGAACCTCAGATTGACCTACCTTGCAGGCTTGTATGGATTATGTGACTCACTCTGAGCACCTGGAATGCCCAACATAAATGCTATTACACAGGCCTACAAACAGGGCCTAGGAGAGGGGGGTAAGGGGGGTAAATTGTACCCAGGCTCAGAGTCAGAAAGGGGGCCCAGGAGCCAAAGAAGGAGGCCCAGAAATTTCCTGGGAACTTACATTTTCCAATCTCAGACTTACTGCCCACACAGGATGCACATGGCAGCAACTACTGCCAGAAGCCACACGCACCAGGCCCAGGAATATATTCCTTAACAGTGTCACATGTGGGAGGAAGCTGGCCTGCTCCAGGAGCTCTTTGGCTTGTGGGTCTGCTTACAATAAAGAAGTGGATGGGAGCTCAGGGGCTACAGCTGCTACAGAAGTGGTGCCCACCCCCCTTGCCACCCCCACTCTGTTTCACCCCCTTCCCTCTTTGGGAGAAGCCCCAAAATAAACTTTGTACCCCCTGATAGAATTCCTCTTGGAAGCCCTGCCTACAAAATTAAGGGTCAGAAAAGTTTTTCCCAAACTTTATGATGGTTTGATATGAATTTGGGGTGCCGATTCCAAAAATGGCATCTGTTTTGCCTTATCACATCTAGTTTTGGAAATACAGTATAGCCTCATTAGTGAATGGTTCAAGCAGCGTCCTCACGAGGAAGCCATGGTGTAGGCTTCCTCATGAGGAAGCTGCTTGAACCATGCACTAAAGAGGCTATGCCATGTCTCCAAAACTAGACATGATAGGACAAAACGGATGCCATTTTTTGGAATCGGCACCCCAAATATACCCAGGAATTGGTGTAACGTTTAAGGAAGCAAAATGTGTGTTGGCCTGCGTTATTGGTATTTACCAATAAAAATGTTCACAAAATTACTTGAATTTGGAACTCTCCCCAAAAAGAAAGGTCAGGACACAAAGCAATAACTGAAACCAAACAATAAGTAAATTGAAAGCTATTTAAAATACGAAAATGTCCTTAATTCTTTATCAGCTTATCTTGGCCGTCAGAAGGAAGTCAAAACAGAAAACTTAAAGAACATTTTGGCAAGATGGTCAGCATTTGTGAACTCAGGTTATGGTGATTTTAAGCTTAACAATCTACCTTGTGAACTCTGGAAAGAAGTAACCCTGAAAGAGAAGTTTCATTTTATTTACTTGAAATGTTTATGAGGTGTCTTTCAACTCAGTGAGAGTGTCCAGTGTAAAATGCAATGAAACTCTAAAAACCATCACCTTAAAACAGTACTAAAAGGTAATTTATTTTCAGCAGTGACATAAACTCACCCTGCCCCGGACTGGGCACATTTCAACAAACCCCATAAAGTGCTTCAGAAAACAAAAAAATCTTGTCAAAGAATTCCTTTCAAGAGCAAAAACAATAGATGGTACCAGCTGGAACTCTTGAGGTGAAGGAATGAGTTTTACTAACTGGGTGCCACAGCAGAGAAAGCCCCGCTTCCTCCTCCTGCTTCAGTTCTCACTAAACTGCAGAGAAGCGAATGCAGAACAAAACCTCTCCAGATGAAAACAAAAACATGGTGAATGAAGGCACTCCCAAAGAACTCAATCCTATGCATGTCTACATAGAAGGAAGTCCCACTGAATTCAATTGAACTTATTCACAGGAAACTGTATAGGGTTGCAGCCGAAGACACACAGGACCCAAACCATTAATTGATTTGAAGGTAGGAACCAACTCTTTGACTTTGCTAGTGGTGTTGCATATTATTTTTATGCACTATATGAAACACGGTTGTTGACTGGTGCTGAGCAATTGATATAAGTCTCAGCCTGAGACCTAGGTATCAACTAGGTATCGGTGCAGTATGTACAATGTTCCTAAAAGCTCTGTTTCTCGAAGATCTGATGGTGTTATTTCAGTAAGCTGCAACTGTTTAAGTAATTCACAAAACTTTTCAAGATTGTTCCAAGTGCCCTGATAACAAAGGGGACCACTTTAGTATGTCTTGTCCAAAGTCATATGATTTCAATGGCCAGGTCTCGGTATTAGGTCATTTTTTCTAGTTCTTTTTCATTGACTCTGGCATCTCCAGGAATTGCAGTATCAATTAGCCAGACGTTTCAATTTTCTATTATTGTTATATCAGGCATATTTATGTTCAAGGTGTGGGTCTATGTGAATTTTAAAGTACCACAGGATCTTGACTTGTTCGTTCTCCAACACCTTCTCAACCTGATGTTCCCAAACATTTTTCAATGCTGGCAAAATATACATTTTACATAATGAGCGGAGGATTAATTTTGCAACCCTGTTGAGTCTGACTTTGTAATGTGCTCAATTTTATTACATTCACATATCAGATGAGACATAGTCTTATCTTTTTCTTGGCAAAGTCTGCACTTAGAGTTTTCACCTATATTCTGGATTTTAACCTTGACAACATTTGTTTGCAATGCCTATTCTTGTGCGGCAAAAATCAGATGTT
Source organism: Tiliqua scincoides (assembly GCF_035046505.1). Lineage (NCBI taxonomy): Eukaryota > Metazoa > Chordata > Lepidosauria > Squamata > Scincidae > Tiliqua > Tiliqua scincoides. The sequence continues at coordinate 187,659,839 of NC_089823.1, forward strand.
CAGTTTCCTTCTTGATGGTACCCTGCACTTCTAATTTGGTGAATACTTTGTTCCAGATATTAAATCTTCTTTAATCCATTATTCATTGTTCCGTTATACCACTATATGGATGTTTTGCTTTCCAAATTTTCATCGTTCTTTTTTGAAAACCTTGCACTGATGGATTTGCCTTGTAATAACATTTCATGATTTCTCATTTTCGATGGTTATCTAGTTTTGTGATCGGGATGTTCCAGCAGCATTGCAGCAGCCTGTCCTGGTTCCTCAACAGGAACTGCTGAGCCTTGTGGCCCATTTATCAACAGATGTCCCGAAGCCATAGCATCTGCCACAGTTCTTGTTGACCCAGGCGACAACCAATCCAGTATCGATTTCTGTTTATTTTTTCTCATCATGATAGTTGGGCACTTTAGTCTGGCTTCTCAGTTGAGACCTGTCTGGCTTGGGCGATCCTTCTAGTAGCTATGCTACCATTAGCTTAGCTCTCAACATCATCGAAGTACACAAGCCCCTCCACCACATCAAGGTAGTGTCCTTTGAGGGGGTGATGATGACTAATATATTGCTTTGCCATGTTGGAGTGAAGAGGGACAGTTACTCTCCCCCTGCTGAATATAAGAGGGCACCACTTTAAAAGGTGCCTCATTATCACAGGGGCAATATGATAGCTCACCATGCGATCAGAAGAACTGAACATAAGCTGTCCAGCATCTAAACATTAAGGATATGGGGAGGTCATCTCAATTTCTTGCTACACAATATTGTTCTTGTGCAATAACAGCTAAAGACACAAGCTGTTCATCCATATGAAGAAGGGGCTGACATCAAACTCCAAGAAAACAAATGCTTCTCCCAAGAGTACCACATTACAGGCAGATTTAAAACCCAAACTTTCACTGTAACTACATGACGATAATAGTACGCCACAGGGTGAATATGCTTCCCCAAACTCCTGCAGTTTGGAGTAGGGTCAGGAGTTACTTATTTTTCAGGCAAATTTCCTGGCTTTCTTTTGCCAAATCATAACCTCTCCAGCTATAAAAAGATCCTGTTCATGAATCTGGTTGTTATGATTTGCTTCCATGTTTATTACCATCACTCATCGAACAGATAGGAAGTGTTGCCAAGGGGACTATTTTGCATCCCACATGGTGTTGCTAAAGCAACATGACTAAATTAGGCACCCAGCTCTCGGACTTCACATACCATCTTAGCACAGCTAGGAAAATTAAACTGTCATAGCATAAAACTCTATTGAATTTGTCCAGTTGGACAAAGGCTTGAAAACTGCCAAATAAATGTGATCAGGGTTTTTCTCCATGCATACCATCAAAGTAGCAGATAATTTGAACAGAAACAAATCAAGACCACTTAATTCACAAACCAAGTTCAAGCTTGGCTCTTCAAATACCAATTTAGTAGGCATCTTCGCAGATTGTGTCTCTCTTGCAAACAGAGTTGCCAGTTTGCCAAAAATTACACAATTTCTCCTAGTAATGTATGCTGTGAGAGCTGGACCGTAAAGAGTGCTGAGCGCCAAAGAATAGATGCTTTGAATTATTGTGTTGGAGAAGACTATGAGAATCCTTTGGACTGCAAGAAGATCAAATCAGTCAATCCTACAAGAAATCAACCCTGACTACTCATAGGAATGACAAATGAACTTATTGGTCACCTCATGAGAATGAAGAAAAGACCCTGATGCTGGGCAAAATTGAAGGTCAAATAAGGGAACAGCAGAGGATGAGATGGTTAGATAGTGTCACCAAGGCAATGAAAATGAATTTGGACACACCCCAGAAGTTAGTGGTAGACAGGGGGCCTGGCATGCTGTGGTCCATGGGGTCACAAAAAGTCAGACACGACGACTACACCATTTCTCCAGCTTTTTGTTTCTTTTTTCTGGGGGGTGGCAAATGTTAATCAGGCCGTTTTGGAAGACAATACTGGGCCTTGTCCCTTTACTACTGGATCCTGCTCCATTATCTGATTCCCATTCTTCAAGCGGTGGCAGTCTTGTGACATCACCATGCCCCACCTGAGACATCTTGGGTTTTGGATGCATCCCACCTGGCAATCTGCTTGGGGAAAGTGGCATAATTGTTATTCACTGCCTCAGTGGCATAGCTAGGTCATGACACCCGGGGCCCATAAATTTTTGTCACCCCATATGACATAATTAATTAATTAATTCACATTTTTATACCACCCTTCCTCTAAGCAGCTCAGGATTTGAAATGAATAATAATAATGGCCAGAAAATAAATGCAGTAAATATTTCCCCACAAGCAATGGACGAAATTCTGCATCAAATGGTATATAACATGATGGTATTATTCCTAAAAGCAATGATTTCCAGAATTTTGGTCACTAGGGTGTCACACCCCCCCCCCTCCCAAGAATGTCTAATTGACCTGTTTTGAGGTAAGGCACTGGTTCTCAAACTTTTAACACTGGAACCCACTTTTCAGAATGACAATCTGTCCAGGAATCATCAAGCACAGTAAAATAAATAATTATTAATAATTAAATTAAAGAAAAACAAATAATTAAATAAGGGGAAGCCAGCCCTGTTCCACCAAGTGAATTTTCTCTGCAGCCTGAACACCCCCCCCCCACACACACACACAAATATCATTGAGATTTTCAGCCCTCCCCAGTGCCCAGTTCAGTGTAAATTCTTATATTTCAAGCATAGCACTGTCAGGACCCATCTGGCTTTACAAGTCTAATAACAAATATAATGGACCTTACCAGCTGAAGCCTCTGTTTTATTCTTTGGGGGGTGCTGCCTTCTGGTGCATTTGTTGAGCTCCACTTTCATTAGACGAGCACTAGGCGGCTAGCCCTGCATTCCCCTTTGCCTGAATTGACCAGGAGCCAAGGCACGTTTGCTTACTTGTGAGTAAGTGTGGCTTACTTTCACTTTACATAGGGCTCAATACATTTGTCTGCTTGGAGGGAGGGGCTTCCTTTTTGGGTGTTTTTTGAGGGCTGCTTTCATTGGATAGGAACCATTCTGGTGTCATTGGATTCCTCCCAGCCTGCCCTTTCTGATGAACTATGGCAAGTTCACCTACTCGCAAGTAATTGTGTGATATGGCTAGGTTTCATTTTCCATAGGATTCAATACATTTTTTTGTTTCCAGTTTTTTGGCCATAATGTTTGATGGAAAGGAGATATTTCAATCTGGTTTTTGCACTGCATTTCACTGGAAATTCCGCATCCAACGGTATATAGCATGATGGGGTTACTTCTAACCTCCACGATGTTAGTGGTTAGGGCATTTGTGGTGTCACCCCCCAGGATGGTACCCGGGGCGGACCGCCCCCCACCCCTACTAGCTACACCACTGCACAGCCTATCATCTTAAAACACTGTGGCTTTCTCATTCTTTGCATTTCCATATAAGTAACTGCCAGCTGCAGCCTGTATAACAGTGCATGACTATTGTCACCATGCAAAATCCAAGGAGGAGGGCCTATGCACTTACTATCCACCACTTACACAACTAATGAATGGAGGAGGGCCTGCTTCAAAGTGCAGGTCCTGTGCCTATGCAGGGTTTTATACCAGCCTGCACTGGCATAAAGCAATGATACCATCACCTTGAAAGGTGCCTTTATTCCATCTGCAGTACCATTAGGCTTCCTAGGAACCTTGGTCACAGAGTAGATAAGTCTACGATAGGCTAAGCTAGAAATAGCTATACTTTAAAGGTCTCGAGCTCCTCCAATCATTAAGTAATTTGCTCATCTGAACATCTGCTGTATAGTTATATATAGTTTTAGTTATATCACTGCTATAGTTATCCCTGCTCACTGGGCAAAGAGGCACCTTTTAAGTGGTGGTTCTCTTATATTTAGCAAGGGGAACAGCAACTGTCCCTATTCATCCCAGCATAACTTTTCTTCCCCATGGCTGTTTGTTGTTGTGTTCCTAAGACTGAGAGCTCCTTTGGAACAGGGAACCATTTTTCATTCCTTTTCCTATGTTACCTGCTTTGAAAACTTGTCTGTTGAAAAGTATGTAAATATTTTAAATAATAATTATAGAAGTTCAATCCCCACCTAAGTCCCTTTTAGCACCACACTTCTCAGATAAATTAGTTCCACAATGGCTCTCTCTTATTTGGATTTCTATGTGATTTTGCCTTATACAGTACTTATCCTTAGACACACCTGAGTTTTATTAGGTCAGTTCATACAATCTCAGTTTAGCTAAACGTGACTTGTTAAATGTCTGAACCCAAGACTGCCTACAAAGCATGGTTTGTTTGAGGACAGAAAAGCAGGATCTTTAAAACAACCATTTGAAGCTGGTTTGCAAACCACAGTTCGTGCTAACAGTGGTTTATTGTTCATACAATTGATAAATCACAGATAGGGCCACTGCTCTACCCCAAGAAAGCTGCCACACCATGGAAACAGGAGCTGTTCCATCTCAAGAAGCTGCTGTATCCTAGAGATGGAAGGGGAGTCCTGAGAAGATGGGAAATAAAAGCAGACAAAGAGCTCTAAACCATGGCTTGCCTGCTGTACATCTGGAAGCGTAAGCCATAGTGTGGTTTTTAACTGTGATTAGCACAAGTAATACCTTTGCATGATCTCTGAATGCAGCCTTAATGTTTGTTATCCACCAGTGAAATTGCCAGACCCTTAAAATTACATATGAAAGCATCCTACAGACCAGTGTCAAAAGCCTGTAATCTATTTTCTGTTTATCAGTTTTGTTTGACATGCTTTCTCCGAGCCTAAATGTTACAAAATGCCTAAATTCCATTTGAAGCTAGGTAAGTCCCTCATAGGCTCATTAAATATCTGTTTCAGTGCAATAGAAGACTCAACTTTAGCTAAAGACTTCAAATTGTGTCTTGGAAGAAGAGGATGGAAGATTTACCAGTAGTTACAGCAGAGTTCATGAAGATGCCAGAACTTTTTTGCCTTCAACAGATGCATGACCAGCAGAAATTCAAACAGCTGAAACTCTTCCTCATTTGGAAATGTGATGTTGGAAGGGGCTGCTTCTCTTCAATTTCTGCTTGTTAGACTCAAAGATTCCTGAAAGAAAACTTTTTTTGTGCAGCTTTCATTTAGATGAAAGAGATTTGCAATAAGCATCTTTGAGCATATCCCACTCATTTTAATGGTATTGCACAGAAGTTCCCAGTGGATCCTGCTTGCTTTCATCTTCTTACAAATGATGGAGGATAGGCAAAAAAGGTGTTTTATCTCTTGTCTTCAGTCACCTCCTCCAGTTTCCCAAGGGAAACCAGCTCAAAGGTAACTATCATCCCAGAAATGTTGATGATGTCACCCCAACTCCCGACAAACATCTTAAAGCTTGTCAGCTCCATTTAATTTAATCACCCATTTTTACTTTGCTTAGATCTTCATCACCAGATTTTTCCTCTCTAGCAGGAGACTAAGCATTCTCCATCACGTAAATTATATCAGGAGCTTCAAACCAAGCAACACACAAACACACCATAGCATTTCACTACCCAAAATTTGTTCTCTGTTAAAGATCATCTAAAGGAGAATCAGGATGGTGTAGAAGTTTGGGAATTGGACTTAGACCTGGAAGATCCAGGTTCAAATCTCTGCTCAGCCATGAAGCTTCCTGGGTAACCTTGGTCCACTCACTATTTCTCAGCCCAGCCTACCTCATAGGGTTGTTGTGAGTACAGGAGAAGGGAAGTAACTATGTACACCACACTGAGCTCCCTGGAGGAAGTATAAAAATGTGAAAAACAAATAAAGGTGTTTTGGTATCTCTGGAACCATGAAAACTGAGACGAGTCTCTTCCATTTCAAGATATTTCTCAAGACTTCCAAAATATACCCTGGAGTCCACTTACTTGGGTTTTCAAGACTTTCTCAGGACCACTTCACCCATTACATGGCAGCAAAACATTTTTGGCCCTATGTATTATGTACATATGGTATGTACATGTACACATGATGGTAAGGAGACATCAGGCACTTGGCACTTGTGCCTTTATGACATAAACACAGTTGAAAATGTAGTGCATACCCTTTGCATTTTTATACATATAAAATGTTGCTGGTATCCTTTGATAAGACCCTCAATTCTTTTATTAGTACAGACTCAATCCATGCTGATTTAAGATCCCAGTTCTCTTTATGGAAATTGCTTCTGACTACATCTAGATATTAAAAGCATCTCATTACCTGATCCCTGTCTATATATCTGGCATTGTAAACACTTCTCTTCTGAGCAAATGTTGCTGCTGCTAGACTGGGAATGTGCACAATTGCTATAGGGCTTTATCTCAAACATGTTATAAATCTTCTCACACAGAGAGAGGGAAAGGGGGAGGGCTTCCCAGTGACATTCTGTAAACCTGAATATGGCATGCATTACAAGAGAGCCCAACAGTGACATGCTGGCAGAGGAAAGCTATAGAAAGCAAGCACTGGAGATATTGCTAAAAGCTACACTGAACTGTTTCTTCCTCATAATCCTGTTATATTTCAGGTTGGAAGATTAGATAACAAGACTATTTTTAGCTCTCCAAGCGGGCTGGCTATGCATCATGAAACCAAAAAGACACATGAAACATTTCTTCTCCATCAAGAAGCTTTCCACAGCCAGATATTTCCCCCTTTATATGGATGTTATCAATAATAATATATACAATATTAATATTTCCACACGCACATGTTAATAATTCTGCTATCCATACAATGGCGTAATCTTGTAAATGTAATTTCCTGCCCCCATTGACATTTTGCTTGGATAATCACTGGGCCATGCCTGCTGTTCAGCAGTCAGCATCCATTGTAAAAGGTGCTCCAGCAGTGTGCTGAGTAGGGTGCAGCTGGGGACCCTAGTGGGAAGGCCAGAGTCTTCCTGTACACATTGTTGGGTCTCTCACTGCACACTGGAGCAGGTAAGTCAGCAGGAGAGGGTGGGGGAAGGAAGGAGGGGGTAGATGCCCAGTGATGGTGCATGCCGGATCTTATCCCCCTCCTCTACAGTTTTTTAGTTTTTTACAGGCGTGATTCCTCCTTGAACTGCTGTTTTATGCTCTTTTTATTCTGACTTTTATCTGATTACTGTTTTTATGGTTTCTCTTAATGTGTTTTTAATATGTTTTTATCTGTTAAATTATGTTTTAATCTGTTTTTGTTAATATGTTGTAAGCCGCCCTGGGTCCCTTTGGGGAGAAGGGCGGGATAAAAATAAAGTTGTTTATTATTATTATTATTATTATTATTACAGCCTCCTCGCCCCTTTCTCTCTTCAGACTTGTACTAGCAAAATTTCTAGTGCAGGTTCAAGGAGAACCATTGCGGGTTGGGAGGCCTACATAAGAGTAAGGGGACTGAAATCCCCCTTTTGTCTCTGAAGCCTCCTGATCCACTCCTTCCACCACCATCACCACCACCCCTACTCAATATAGCATGCCCATTTTTGGAGCAGCTGCACCAGTGGGTGGAAAAAGATAGGACTGGGCTTTACATATCAGCAGCAAACTTAGGAACTGAACCAAAATGTGATTCACACCATGACTGGGTAAAAACAAAACCCTGTGCATCCTCCTTGTATGTGTCCTTACTTTCCTTCAAAGAAAAATAATTAAACATTTTATCTGGAACGAGAGCCAAAGCAACTTTCTAAAGTATATCTGAAATATAGCAGCAACAGCTCATCTATTAACAAATCAGCTTAACAGAAATACAATCCAATGCTAAATTAAACAGGTATTACTTAAGAAGGAGATTTGAATTTATTTTCAGATGTGGAAGACTGAAATCTGAGGAGAAAATAACATAAGCTCTACTTCTTTAGTGGCTCAGCCTAGCTGTCAATAGTCTATCTCCTAGTTAAGACACTAATGCTAATCTCTACGCTAGGAGAAAAGCATAAAGCCCAAGGTGCGTCTTTAGTTGAGAGCTGTTTCAGGGAAACCAAGCAGAGCTTATGCCCATCAGAAGATAAAAGCTGATCAGGAAGGTTTGAAATCATGTGTTGACATATGGGAAGTCAATGCAAATTTAAAAGGATCAGATATAACATGATGAGACTTATTTTGTCTGGGTTGAAAGATAAGAGTTGGACTGCTTCAGAGAGCAAAATGCAGGAAAAATGGAAAAATGTATAGAAAAATCTATACATCATTTTCAGATTGTGTGTCTTTCTCATCACTTGAATCTAAACTGAGAGACGGAATACCTTCTACCACCAATTCTGCTTCAGTTGTCTTTTTCAAAAGAGCTCTTGGGACAAGGAGGTAAAAGCTCACATTCCTTGTCTCCCCCCCCCCCGAAAGGGCCCTTTCATGGTCTTTGCACATCTGGAGGACATCACTGCTAAGAACAAGACAGAAATTATTAATAAGTAGGAATCCCAGCCTGGTATTTCAAGCGGTGGTCTTCTTGACACTATATTAAAAAAAAAAAAGAGCTTTTCACTGGAGGAGGACATCTGAGAACCACTAAGTAACAGGTCATCAAATGATCACACAACGGTTGATAGACATGTATATGTGAATTAGACATTTTGACAAAAGGTGTGAATAAAATTAATTTGCCCTTTATCTTTCATGGAGACACTCCTCCCACTGCCCCCTGATAGAAAAATGTGTGTTGCCTGTTATCTGTCTTAAAACATAGACCTATTCCTGGGTATATTTGGGCTACTAGTTCCAAAAATGTGGCCCTATCACATCTAGTTTTGGAGATACAGCATAGCCTCATTAGTGAATGGTTTAAGGCATGGTGTAGGGTTCTACACAAGGAAGCCGCATGTACCATTCACTAATGAGGCCATGCTATATCTCTGAAATTAGACAAAATAGGGCAAAACTGATGCCATTTTTTTGAATCAGCACCCCAAATTCATATAAAATCACCATAAATTTTGAAAAACATATTTTCTAACCGTCCATTTCGCAGGCCTGTGTAATTAGCTTTCAATCTTGAACGTACTTAAGCAAAGTAAATAGGAGGCTTCCTCAGATGCCTAGACACTCTGCCATTGACTTGGCAGTATCTACTGTATCCACTACAGCATGAAACGGTTGATGATCTATGTTAAAAGACTAAGCTGCAAATCATGTCTTCCCCAGATCAAATCTTACCTTTGCTATGAATTCTCAATAGGTGGCTTTGGACAAGCCACACCCTCTTTGTCTCAGCTTCCCAGCTGCAATATGGGGAGAATAATATTTAGGGTGCAATCCAGAAGGGCAGGTGGGATGGCGCAAGTCCCTTGCGCCGACCCAATGTCACCGTTAAAGTGCCATAAAGCATTTTCGTGCCGACATAAGGGGGGATAGGCCAGCGCACTGACATGCTCTGGCCTCCCCACGCCAATGCAGAACCCAGGTATGGATGAGTTTGCATCGGCTGAGTTTGGCCGGCGCAAGGGTCAGGGGGCGTGGGGAGGGCGGGGAGGCGGCGGAAAGGGGGGTGTTTTGGGGCAGGAGGAAGGTGGGCAGCAGGCACTCCTGGGGATGGATGGGCAGGGAGCAGGAGACGGGGCTAGGACCCATCAGTTATAGTGGATCCTAGCCTCATTCTCAGGCGGCCTGGGGCAGTCCAGGGCTGCTTGGATTTGCACCACCTCATCAGGTGGCGCAGATCCGAGTAGTCCCATTGGGGCTGTTGTGGCTCAGGATAAGGGTTTCCCCTTGCCTTGGGCCAAGTCTCAGACAGCCCCAAACTTACGCTGGATACAGCGCAGGCCTGCTGTCCTGCCTGTTCCAGTGCGCAAGATAGGACTGCGCCCTTACTGACCTTAATAATAATAATAATAATAATAATAATAATAATAATAATACAGGTATTTATATACCGCCTTTCTTGGTCTTTATTCAAGACTTTATTCAAGGTTGTTGTAAGGACTACTTCAGGAAAATACACATGAACTGCTTTAAATACTTGAAAGTACTTTCCAAATGCTAGGTATTCACAATAAGTCCATGTTGCACATAGAGGTTGTCTCTCGTTATCCAGTTGGGTTCTGTTCTGGAACCCCTAGTGGATAAAAAAAAAATCCGTGGATAAAAAAAACAGTGGAAAAATAAAGATCCACTTCCAGGTTTCTTGCCCCTCTGTTACTCCAAATGGAATAAGGTCATGCCTCAACATCCTCAGGGGTTTGATTTTGGGACACCCTGCTGATACCATAAAATGTGTTAAACAAAAGCAGTTTTAAAAAAATTACAACAGTAAGAAAAGCAGTTTTTTAAACTGTGATTTTAAAGGGATGCATTTTTCCCCTTCTCTAGGGATCAGCACATTCCTTCTCATTTGCAGTGGCCATTCATGATGAGTCAAATTCATGTATAAAAATTCCATGTATAACAAGGTTGGACCTGCACTAAAGGGGTTCAAGAATGAAGGAATGGCACTTTGAATGAAGGATGGTACAGAATGAAGGAATGGCACAATAATGATTTGCAATCTACATAATCCCTACCCTTCAATCTACAATTCCTTCTGCTGCCCCAGTTGTCACTTCCTTTCCTGCACTTTCTTTGCCCAGACCTCTCCACCATTAACCCAGACCCAAGTACAGCAATAAAACATGTCAATTACATTGATGCAAATGCGTTAATTTACAAAATCCACACCAAATTCAGAACTGAAGGTTTCTTAGGGTCCAATCCTATCCAACTTTCCATCTCTGATGCAGCTGTGCCAATGGAGTGTGCACTGCATCCTGCGATGGGGGTTGGGGCAGTCTTAGAGGTCTCCTCAAAGTAAAGGAACATTTGATTCCTTACCCCCGGGGTGCATTGTGGCTGCATCAGCGCTGGAAAGTTGGATCGGATTGGACCTTTAAGCACGTTTTAACCCAGAGAATTGACAATCTTGACCACGCCTGCTATTTCTATGTGCAAAAAACTGCTGTTTAATGCAAAATGAGAGTTTGCCTGATGACAGCCCAGACCAATCTTCTAAATTCGGGTCTGTCTAAGCTGTGCATGACTGAAGCACATGACCAACTTGGCAAAGACTCCTATCCCCGTTCCTGGGAGAATGAGTTCTCTAGCCTTTTGCTTTTCCCACTCAAATATTGACTTATATATGCAGCTTTTCCTGCATTTGATTTGTTTAATAACAGCATCAATCTCTTACTAAGTAACCTTTGCCCAGATCAGCCAGTACCTGCTACAGGGACTTTTAGAGGAGATGAAAAAGAGGAACAGAAAGAAAAGTAAATAAGAGCACTGTAATTAGAGAGCCAAGAAGGAAAAACAGTTTAAGGGAGAGCTCTTAGATGCTAGAAAGCAAAACATGACAGCCTGAGAAAAAAGAAGTTAGTTGCTCATAGGAAGGCAGAGCAAGCAAAGTAGGTTTTTTGTTGTGGGTAGCGGTGGTGTTAACAACTGAAATTTAAAAGACTAAATAGAAAATAAAAAAATCTATAGCTTGAGGGCTAAAATAAAATAGTGAAAGATGGAAGGGAACAAACCCAGCAAGACTGTAGGAGGCAAAAGCGAGGTGCTAAAGGAAAGGAAATTACATGTCGCGCATCTCTACTCCTTTAATTGGCAGTCACTGTTCATTAAGCATTGGAACTGCCATAATGCATAAAGCAGAATATTGAGTCCAGCAGAGACAGTCTTAAAATTGGCAAAGCCTGGCTCCAGCACCACAGCTCTGCTACCCATCAGCAGGACTGAGGGCAACTCTAGTGGGAAAACCAGCAGGTAAAGCCACCTGAGAACCAAGATTCCACATCTGCACATCCAGGGCACTGTCAGAAACTAAGAATGCCTTTCTGATGATCACATTTGTGGTCAGAGCTGCTTCCCTTCCCCAAGTTTTCTGTGCTTCCCAGATAATTCAGAAGGGTCTCTCTCTTTTTGCTGGGTGGGAAAGTCAGACCCAGCTTCTTTTCCAAGTCTTCTGTCATGTGGCAAGGATTCATGAGAGGGTCAGGGTCAACATTTTACTCTGTGCTGAACCTGGAGACTCTAAAAAGCTGTGGGAAAAGTCCCTTCCAAGTGCATCCAAAGTACAGCACAAGAGGACTAAATGACCCTGCCCTTCCCCTGATTTCTGGAAGACTTGAATGAGTGGAGAAGTCACCAGGATTTGCAGGCACCCAGAAGTAGCTAGAATCCTTCTTGCATCTTCGGAAACACAAACAACAGCATGAAGCAAATGATTGTTTTACCTTCTCTGATCGTCAGGTACTTGGGGGTGGGAGAATGAGTCACTACACTATGCTTTGAAGGGACTCAGAAGAAGCAAGGCAGATTCTTTCCACTTCTCAGTATCTCCCAATCCAGTATGGGAAGTGAGAGATTGACCTCTATATGCATGCAAAAGTCTCAAGGAAGAGAAAGTTTGGAGTGATCACAAATAATGGTTGTTTATCAAAACAAGTCAATATTCATGGATCTCTGCTGAGGCCCCCTCATTCACTGGATAGAGTAGGAGATGACACAATCCTGTACTCATCATATGGCAAGGAAGCAGAACCAGATGAGTGGAGTGCTGCATTCTCATTTTCAGCAACTGCAGATGCTTGGGGCACAATAGATGGTATATATACAAGTAGCATTGATGGAGGCAGCATGATCAACTATAAGATGCTATATGCAGTATGTACAGGAGATGGGACAATGTAGCACTTCCCTTTCATCATCAGTTGTTCAGCACATAATCTGAATACATGATTGGAATCAGTACAGAAGAAGGAACTCAGGCAGGTACATGGCACAATCCAGGCACACTTGTTGCATCAGCCAAAGGATGTCTATAGAAATGAAGCTCTGAGATTTTTTGATTCTATTTCAGACACATTTTTGTTCTCCCCAAGACTGTTTTTAAATGCAAGAGAAGCAAAAGATGCTATCGCTCTGGGGGCAGGGAAGGTACGTATGTTAGCTCATTCTAGAATCACACATGCATCTCTGACAAATGTGACACAATGTCTCCTGCCAGGATTCAGTTTGGGCCAATTCCCAGAGCCATTTCAGTGAGCAGCAGCCACAGGAAGAGTCTCAAATTATGTTGAGTCCCAGCAGCTTCCACATGGGCTGAACCAATCAGGTTGCTTGCACCATCAAATGCTGGATTTGGCTGTGACAGCACAGGCATACAACTACACCATGAACTAGCTGGAAGATAGCACAGGTTAGGCTTTTTCCACAGCTGACAAAAACCCTGAAATGATTCATTCATCTGACATTCAGGTAAGCACCCATTCCCAGCCTCTCTCACACCTATGGGATGCTATCCACCTGCCATTAAAATATACAGCACATTCTGGACTACATCCAACATGTTCCACTGTACTGAAAAGCACAATCATCAGTGCTTTCAGAACGAAGGCCTTATCATAAGGCCTTCATATTCACTACATGCACAAGCCAGAAAAATTCCCAAAAGCAGAAAATCCTGCTTGTTGCATTCATTACTGACCTGAATGCCTGTTTCAAAACATGGGGAATTTACTTTCTATTCTTATAGACAGCTTTTACTGTTTTGTTTTTTCTAATAATGCACGATGCAAGATTATGTGTGCAATGAAAAACCTCTAGATTCAAAACAGGACTATTAACATTTATAGATTTTCATTTTTTAGCACCATATATCTTCTTTCTTCTTTGACTTCATTCACCTGGAACAGCAGATAAGGTATTGCAGTGTTTCTCAAACTGTGAGTCAAGACCCACTAGGTGGGTTGCGAGCCAATTTCGGGTGGGTCCCCATTCATTTCAATATTTTATTTTTAATATATTAGACTTGGTGCTACCATGGTATGTGACAGCATTTGGGAAAATGTTACAGACTTATCCTTTTAACAAGCTACTATGTATATTCTTTTAACAATGATAGTAAATGGGACTTACACCTGGTAAGTGTGGGTAGGATTGCAGCCTAGGATTGTGAAAAATTTGCTTGATGATGTCACTTCCAGTTATGACATCACTTCTGGCGGGTCCTGACAGATTCTCATTCTAAAAAGTGGGTCCCGGTGCTAAATGTATGAGAACCACTGAGGTATTGGGAAGGGGGGGGAGGAACAAATTAAGAAGGGAATTATACAGGAATTGTTTAAGAAGCAAACTCAGAAATGGGACCAGCTTCTTTTATGAGTGGTATCAAGTTTGCCCATTTTCTTTTACTGTATATCACTTGGTGCTTTGCCACCAGGTCCACCATTGTTTTAGCCATGTATCCATGCCAGTTTTCATACTTGTTCCCTGAAGGGAGCCTTTCCTTCTTCAACCTAGACACAGAGGAATGCCTACAAGTTGGAAAGAACAGGAGTAAGTGTAGGATGCATGTTCAGTTACCATTGAACTCTGATTGGGCTTATCAGGTGTCACCACTACCATTCCTCTGCAGAAACTGAGAGTATCCTAAAACATACCCAACACTGTGTGTGGTGGACACGCAAGACCAGAATCAGGAGACATTGTATTTATTATTATTTATTTAAAGTTATTTTTTTATATACCGTACAGTACTGGTATCCATGCCCTACAAGAGGGACACCATATTACCATCTGCTGGGACCCCTGCTGCAGATCCTCTTTCTTGCAGCAACCACTTACTCTGCACCCTCCTAGTATGAGAAGACAGGTGAAAAAAAACAAGCAGATAGCAAGAGAAAGGAGCAGCTGCAGCAACAGTCACTTCATGCCCACTTACATCCTCAGTGTGAAAGAGGGTAACCCAAGAAACATGGAGCAGTGGCTGCTATTGATCCTTCTTTCTTGTCCATGCTGACTCACCCTCTCCCTTACTATGGTTAATGAGTGAACAGCAGCAAAGATGAGGAACAAAAAGAGCGATTACACATCTCTCTTCCCATACTGTGTTGGGGAACAAGAATGCAACCATGCTGCTACTGTTTCTTTCCATTGCTTGCTTGCCCTCTTCTTCATTGTGGTGGAAGGGGAACAGGCAAGTGAAGGAACAGTGGCAAGCAGAAGAAACAGCAGCAACTGCCACACATTCACCCACCCTCAGTTGGTGCCATCCCATCAGAAGGATGGGCAATGTCGCAATGGTAGAACATATCAGAAGATCCCAGGTTCAATCCCTGGCATTCCCAGGTAGGGTAAGATCTTTGTCTGAAACTCTGGAGAGCCACTGCGAGTTGCTTTGACATTACTAACCAAGATGAACCAAAGCTCCTGTTCAACATAAGACAACTTCATAAGTTCAAGGACAAGCGCCCTGGAAATGCTTGTCCTCCATTAAGATTCTTCTAATTGAGAAACCCATTATAGGCTTCTAAAGAATCCTAAGAACCAGTGCTCTGTGGCAAAAGTTGTGGAAATAAGGGAAAAGCAGAGTCATTGAGGTTTGAATTCCTAGTCTCCTTCAACAGCAATGTTACAGCCTACCAAGCAATGTGGAAGGAGCAATGTTATAGTCTACTGGGCATGATATTTATAGCAAGTGTTAAGAATCAGTGTGGTCAAGAAGATAACAGTGTTGTACTTATACCTTCCTTTCTGGTGGTCTAACACCTATCCAGTCAATGATTCACTGAAAGACCTCAAGCAAATCAATTTCAGCCTGCATTCCCCTGATGCATCCTGATAGTACTACTAGCTAGACCAGAAGTGTCCAAATTTTGGCAGCAGGGCCACGTCATCTCTCTGACACTGTGTTAGGGGCCTGGAATAAAAAAGAATTAATTTACATTTCAAATTTGAATAAACTTACATACATTTGCATAAATATATTAGAGATGGAACTTATATGAATGAATAAAGGTCTTGCAATAGCTCAAGGCCTATAAAAGTCCCTATACAAAGCAAGACCAGCCTTTCCTTCACTGCCTCTGCTGCATAATAGATATGAAACAGCAAGCAGTGGAGGAAGCCCTCGTCCCACAGTTCATGCGAGAGGTGAAACAGTTGCCCTCACATCGAGAACAGTTTCATTGGGCCAGCACAGGCTCCAGCAAGTCGCCAGAGGCCCATTGGAGACTGGGGGATACCTGTGGGCCGGATTGGGAGTCCTCGAGGGCCGCAAGTGGCCCCTGGGCTGGGGTTTGGGCACCCCTGAACCAGACAATCACTTTGAAACAGGATGTTGAACTAAATGGGGCTTTAGCCTGACCCAGCAGGGCCCTTCAATTCTATTTCAAGTTCTAGATTACAGAATACAATGGGTGGTAAAGATACGCACATCTTCTTGGGGGCAAGTCCCATGGAATTCAGTGAATTTATTTTTGAGTAAACACACTTAGGATTGGGCAGGAGTAAATGTTACTGGTATGGCTATTTCAAGTATTAATAACCTTGATTCATTATCACTGATTCAGTACTGCATTTTCAAAAAAAAAGTCCCTTTTGAAATATCACACCTTAGGAAGTCAAGTACTTTATAGTATTTGTGTTATCACAATCTACTGCTATGTTGTCATCAGCTTCTCTACCCTCCTTTTTTCATTAAGTCTTATCAAATGCACACAGAAAAAAAAACCTGAAAGCAGGATATTCATTTCTATCAACACCAACCAATTACTGCAAAGCTTACTTCAGCATGATTATTATCTCTTAACTCTCTCTGGATTGGAGACCTTCATAAACATCTATGCAGAACCCCAGCCTTTGTTATCAGGATAGGGTTATTTCATATCGTATGCCAGTATACCATGAAAGCTTCAAGGGCTTCAGCATCAGTGTTCAAAAATTAGCGGAAAGAACTGGGAATTCACAGGTGAACCATTTCAGATTTCAGAGAAGGACACTGGGAGAGGCGTAACAAAATTCACAGGTTTAACGGCTTGCTTTCTGATACATTCATGATTTTTTTAAAAGAGCATTTATGGTGGTTACTTTTTTATAGCTTACTGCACCCAGATATATAAAAGCTCTTCAGGAATAATCAAATGTGGCCTGAAACATAATGAGTGGGTGCCACCCATCACATAAAGGCCCATCAGCATTGTTTTCTCCCCCTCCCCATACATGCCTTTAAGGAAATAATTGCATTTTAAATTGTTCCTACTGAATCACATTTAATCATAGCTTCTTCCTCACCTATTTGCAACTTATGAATAAGGAACAAATATGTTATTGCTAGCAAGCTTGCTAATACAGTATTCTGAACAAGAAGCCTTATACTTTCAGCCCACATGGCTTACAGAGATAGTTAATGTGTTCCACAAGGTGTATTTGCCAATAAAAGAGCAGTAATTGTCCCTCTAATAATGGCACAATTAGTATTTTAGAGCCCAA
The DNA here is from genome assembly GCF_035046505.1 of Tiliqua scincoides. Classification (NCBI taxonomy): domain Eukaryota; kingdom Metazoa; phylum Chordata; class Lepidosauria; order Squamata; family Scincidae; genus Tiliqua; species Tiliqua scincoides. The sequence goes on from NC_089823.1 coordinate 187,677,037, forward strand.
TTCTATCCAATTTTCTAATGCCAATGCAACCGTAGTGCAGCCCTGAGGTGAGGGAACAAACATTCCCTTACCCTGAGGAGGTCTCTGTGACTGCCTCTCCCACTCCCACCTTAGGACTGTGTGCATGGCTGCATTGTTGCTAGAAAGTTGGATAGGATTGGGTCCTCTGTGTTTAAGGGTAAACCCAATGCAGATGAGCCCTTGTAAGCTTTAAGGGGAAATCCCCAAGCTTCCCAAGAGATAATTTAGGGTTCCATTTTTACTGGCCTGATTGAAACTATACCCAAGTTCTTAGTCCCACTAGTACATTATCTCATCTATGTGCTGACCCCTTCAGAGAAGAGATAAACAGGCTTTTTCTTCTGATTCTCAAACACTGGAAATAGTGTATTGCCAATCAAATGACACCTTATTTGGATATTGATGGAAGGCATACAAGAGATTGGCAAAGGTATACTTACTCCTTGTGGTTCTGAGGGCTGAGTTTCCAGCTCTTTCACACAAAAAAGACCCTGCCATACTATTAGAGATACCCAGTGGAAAAAAAGAAAGTTCAACTTCAGGTTGGACTTCTTTATCCGCAGATTTGGTACCCGTGATTTTGACTAAGTGTGGGTTCCGAACCCAAGGTGTAGGTTCGACCTGACTTCCCAGACACAACAGGAAGCGCATTCCTGTCACATCCAGGAGGCTGAGGCCTCTAAGATGCACCTCCAGCTTTTCTGAAAACCAGAAGTGCGTCTCAGAGGCCTTAGGCCACATGTGGCCTTTCCACGTCTCAGAATACCTTCAGGTATGACTGGAGGATACCTTCAGGTCATGTCTGGAGGAAACTAAGAGTTCCATCAAGGATCCCATTATCTGCTGATTTTTGCACCCATGGGATTACTGGGAATTGAACTCCTATGGATGCTGAGGTCAGACCATATTTTAAACTTTCGCAACACAGCCTTCAGCGGTAGCTTAGCTAACAAGCTGAGAACAGACTGGAGATGTAGACCATATGCTTTTGCCTACTATCTCATCCCCAAGGGACTATGAACCACTCATCATTGTTTTATTTCAATACTGAGTCAAGAAAACTATATTTCTCCATTCAACACAGAGAGAAAGAGAGAGAGAGAGAAATTGAAGAGGTTTTAGGAAACCATCTAATAATTTGTTAGCACTCCAGATTCTGTTGATTTAACTGGTAATTGATGGTGTCACAGCATCTTCCAGACTCCCAAAAAAGGAATGTGCTTATTGAGCGGAGTTATCTGCTGGATCAGTGGTTCCCACAGTCCTACTCAAACTTTGGGACCATGGTAAGTATTGTCAGGGGTGAGGTGGGGGCAGCCCCGACAGCACCGCAGCAATCATGGCGGCGCCAGGAGTAAGGATGATCAGAGACCACACAAAAACCAGAAGTGGGCTCCAAATGGCGATCAGAGCTGTTCGGAGCAGTGGAGAGGCTGCAAAGGAGGCTGCGAGCACTCTCCCAGAGGCCAGTACAACCCTCTAGGTAAGTTCAAAAGCCCCTTGCTCCCAGCAGCGCCATGACAGCTGCAGCGCTGTCAGGGCACCCATTTCTGGGCCGCTCCCCATAAGGGAGAATGGCCCTCTTCCGTCACTTCTCCGTTCTACCCACCCAACCCTCATTCTGCCCACCCCATTATTGTCTCCCTCCATCCCTCTGCACCTCCTTAGCTCCTCCAGCAGGTCTCTGTAGATCCACACTGTGCAAAGGAAAGTTCTGGCTTTTCCCCTGGCACTCCAGCGGCACACACTGCCAGAACACACTTTACAGCGACTTTACAGCAGCCTGTGCTGGCTGAATACACTTTCCACCAGCACAGCAGCCCAATAGGATCAGGCTGGAAGGTTTCCATCATGATATCTGCCTCACATAAGCCCAAAAAATGTTGGACAGTTTCAGGTATTGTGTTCATCTATAACGAAGGCACAGTAACATATTAAAGTTTAACAGAATATATACTTGCACATTTTAATCTTTTAATTCTAATAACTTATCTTTTATAAAACTTATCTTAAACTGCAGGTTTCATTCCAGTGCATGTTTAAACAAAAGCAAAACAAGCAAAGTTAATATTTAGGCATTATCAGAATATGAGATATGTAGACTTTCTCTGGTCTACACGCAAATTCTAACGTTTCACCTCCGATAGCCACCCTCTTGTAAAGCTTATCTTAAGCAGGAGAACCAACTTTAAGCAACTGTATCTTTGCTTAAAATTTTAACCCAAATTAAAACCTGTGAAGCTACTATTAAAGCCTTTCAGAATATCAGAGTTGTACACCTGTGAAGCTCTGTTTGTAAATTCTAAGCATTTATTATAGTGGGCTGGCTTCATGGTTAGCTACACAGCAAGCTGCAAATCCATCCCAAAGCCTCTACTAAAGAGAGTTAGGCAGGGGTAGTTTAAATCTCCCTTCCCAACTGAGCTGCCCTCCTCCATGTCTGCCACCACTGGCCGCCTTGTCCAACAAAGAAGAAGTGGGGGACAACACCTCTTAGAAACTTGAGAACACGCATAGTTGCCAGTTGTTCCCCAACCTGTTCTACTTTCACTGCACTGAAAGTAGACTTTCAAAATAAACTTCAAAGGACTTGCACTGTACAGCTTGTCCACACATTTCATTGAACAAAATGGAAACTTTTAAACCCCCTAACTTTAAAACTATACAATGAATTTTCACTACACCAATGACAGGCATGCTCTAGCCACATCCTTTGGAATCAATTCCAATAGCGTAACTTGAAGGTACATTGTTTACTGGCAACAAATGATGGTCCATTAAAAGACCCATAACAGCATAACAGCTGTAAGTCTGCCACTTTTCATTCCACTTCACTGAAATTGTGAAAGTTAATCCATTCAAAAGAGATGCTTCATACTATATCCTACATTAAAAGAGCAATTCATTTCATATGATACAGATTGTTCATGCTTTATAATGATATAATGCTAAAAAGTAGTTCTATCTAAACTAAAGAGCTGCTATCGTGATTCTACAATGAAGCACATCACCTAGCAAGTTCACTCATTTGTACCAGCAGTGACATCATCTCTATGGCCCTTTTTGGACAACCAGGAAAGAGAGAACATTAATCACGTCCCCTAAAAAAAATGACCTTACCAAAAAAACAAGCACTCATAGAGCATGAACTTGTACTGAATTTTGAGTATGGACAGTGTTTAACATCTAAAATGTTTTGTCTCAACATTCACTTTAAAAGCAATATTCTTTCTTTCTTAAAAAATAAAATCTTTTTATTCTACTGTGCAAGTTGTTTTGAACTTTTTGCAGCGCAAAATCCAGGATAAAACATTTTAAAAATAAGTATAAAATAAATGACAAGACTTCTGAGATCCAACAAACATTCTCTAATTGTCAGAATACCTCATTTGCTCCTCTTTCAAAATTAAAGATGAACCATTTTCCAGAATTTGTTTTAATGGAAAATATTTAAATATGTGGGATACAAAACAAGAATACAAGATGCTACTATTAATAGAACAGAAAGAAAGAACCAAAAAGCATATGCCACTCACTGATTAATGTTATGTATCATTCTAGTGTCTGTTCTCATCTTTGGAATACGATACATTATTGCACAGACAAAGAGGAGCTGGTTCCCATAACTCAGTCTGTCTCACAGATTCAGGTTGTGATAGATATATTAAGCCTCCAGGATGTTATTCCTCCTCAGGGTTCTCAGTCATGGGCTATACATATCTCCCTGTTGTATAGAGATCCAGCTACTCTGTATCCTCATAGCTCACAGGTACTGAAGAAAGGTGTTTAAAAGAAAGCTACTGTACTGTAATCACACTTGTTTAGGTATTGGGACTGCACCTGCATGCTGCACACTGCCTCCTAATAATCTTTTAGTGTAGTATCCACAGGGCCATGCAGTGCAGGGGTGGCAGGTGAGGCAGAACCGCCCCATCATAATACGTGGAAAAGCACCGCAGCTGCCCTACCTGCTTACACTCAAGGAGGCTCTCTTTACAAGTGTAAGGAAAAATCTACTCAGGTGTAAGTGGGCAGGGCAGCTGTGGTGCTTTTCCACAAAGAAGGGGCTGTTCTGCCTCACCTTTCACCCCCGCACGTCACATCCCTGGTATCCACATGGAAGGTTTGCCATAGGAAAAAATGGAATTTAGCTTTGTGTTTATGTCCTGGCTGTGCGATCACACCCTGTGAACTGTCCTTCATTAAAACATTGGTTCACTATCAAGAGCAGGAAAGGCCTTCTTCACAGCAGCATCCTCAACAGTGGAAATTAAGAGAACCTAGATACAGTAAGCCAAATGCTATGCTAGTAACTGATCCTGTCCCTCCCAAAAGTCATCTTGATCTTCTATACCAACTTTCTAAATGGAAAAGATGATCTGGTTTAGCTGCGCCCCAAGAGCAGATATGCAGGAAAATGTGTGATTAATTGGTCATCTGTATGGGTTCAAAGTTCTCCCCAAACATCTGGTGTAGCAAACAGGGATCTTACCCAGCTCTTGTCCAAGATGGGTGGGAGAAAGTAATGGCAAGACAGAGGTAAAGGTGATCTAGAATTCTAAATCATATATAGAGTGTTGTTGTACCAACCAGTAAAGCAAACATAGCCTGTAAGTTTTTTCAGAACTCAGGCAGTACCATACTCCTCCCCCCCCCCCACCAGCCTGGCCTATTGCTTTTTAGGACAGTGTTTCTCAAACTGTGGGTCAGGACCCACTAGGTGGGTTGCAAGCCAATTTCAGTTGGGTTCCCATTCATTTCAATATTTTATTTTTAATATGTTAGACTTGATGCTACCATGGTATGTGACTGTGGGCGCAGTCTGAAGCAAATTTCTAGTACTGACCAAACTGCAATGCAACCCCAAGGTAAGGTAACAGACATGCCCTCACATTGAGGAGGTCCCCTTGACTGCCTTCCCGCTGCAGGATGCACTGCATGCCACATTGGCACAGCTATGTCAGTGCTGGAAAGTTGGTTAGGATTGCTTCTGGGGAAATGTTAGACCAACACATAGATGAACAAGCCTTGCTGAGGGAGAATCAGCATGGCTTCTGTAAGGGTAAGTGTTGCCTCACAAACCTTTTAGAATTCTTTGAAAAGGTCAACAGGCATGTGGATGCAGGAGAACTTGTGGACATTATATATCTGGACTTTCAGAAGGCGTTCAACATGGTCCCTCACCAAAGGCTACTGAAAAAACTCCACAGGGAATTAGAGGGCAGGTCCTCTCCTGGATTGAGAACTGGTTGAAGATCAGGAAACAGTGGGCAATTTTCACAATGGAGAGAGGTGAAAAGCAATGTGCCCCAAGGATTTGTCCTGGGACCCGCACTTTTCAACCTCTTCATAAATGACATGGAGACAGGGTTGAGCAGTGAGGTGGCTAAGTTTGCAGATGACATCAAGCTTTTCCAAGTGGTGAAGACCAGAAGTGATTGTGGGGAGCTCCAGAAGGATCTCTCCAAACGGGCAGAATGGGCACCAAAATGGCAGATGCGTTTCAATGTCAGTAAGTGTAAAGTCATGCACATTGGGGCAAAAAATCAAAACTTCACATATAGGTTAATGGGTTCTGAGCTGTCTGTGACAGATCAGGAGAGAGATCTTGGGGTGGTGGTGGACAGGTCAATGAAAGTGTCGACCCAATGTGCAGTGGCAGTGAAGAAGGCCAATTCTATGCTTGGGATCATTATAAAAGGTATTGAGAACAAAATGGCTAATATTATAATGCCATTGTACAAATCAATGGTAAGGCCACACCTGGAGCATTGCATCCAGTTCTGGTCACCACATCTCAAAAAGGACATAGTGGAAATGGAAAAGGTGCAAAACAGAGCGACTAAGATGATTACTGGGCTGGGGCACCTTCCTTATGAGGAAAGGTTACGGCATTTAGGCCTCTTCAGCGTAGAAAAGAGATGCCTGAGGATGATTGAGACATACAAAATTATGCATGGGAAGGATAAAGTAGATAGAGAGATGTTCTTTACACTCTCACATAACACCAGAACCAGGGGACATCCACGAGTGTTGGGAGAGTTAGGACAGACAAAAGAAAATATTTCTTTACTCAGCGTGTGGTTGGTCTGTGGAACTCCTTGCCACAGAATGTGGTGATGGCATCTGGCCTGGATGCCTTTAAAAGGGGATTGGACAAGTTTCTGGAGGAAACATCCATTACGGGTTACAAGCTATGATGTGTATGTGCAACCTCCTGGTTTTAGAAATGGGCTATGTCAGATGCAAGGGAGGGCATCGGGATGCAGGTCTCTTGTTATCTGGTGTGCTCCCTGGGGCATTTGGTGGGGCCGCTGTGGGATACAGGAAGCTGGACTAGATGGGCTTATGGCCTGATCCAGTGGGGCTGTTCTTATGTTACAGGTGTGTAACATAAGTACCTAGAGCACAAATCATTCTATGAGCAAGATGCAAATAAGCAAAATGCTCAGGAACATATGCAAGTTTTCTGCATACTTATCAGGCCTCAGCTGTCCACAAGCTACATTCAAGCCACTGCCATCAAAACCTGATGGTCTTCAAAGGATTTTTCTATTACAGTACTTACAGAATCCGAATGTGGCTGGACCTCTCTTAAGAAAGAGCAAGGAGACTATTGGAAAACAATGGTATGATTTATAGAGCACTGACTCAGTACAGAAGGTCACAAGGATTCTAACTTCCACTACATGTGGATTTATACAAGCATGGAATATTTTCAGGCTTCACAAGGGTAGGCAAGAACTGGCACTGCTACCAGGTACTGGCGAGGTCATCTGTATAGGAGCAAGAAGGCCTTTTTCTGAGGATATCAGGGATTCAGAGATTGTTCAAGCTATGGGTTCTTTTGCATCCTTCCCAGTTTGGAAGATTGCTCGGGGAAACAAGCTAGAGTGAAATACACCTTCAGTTAAAATATACATTCCTAAATATAAAATGTAACAAAACAGTGTGACATTCATACTTTTTGTGCTGTTGTGCCTCCAAAGCATTTTACAGGAACCTGTCAAATCTAATCAAGCTTGTTTATTCTGCATGTAAATGTAGGACCCGAGGCAATCTTCTTTCAAAAAAAGACACAAAAAGCACATATTGTCCCTGGCAGTTACTTGGCTGGGTGTTGGGTTTTTTTATACAACCAAGTCCAGTTAACTCTTCATTTCAATCATAATGATTTGACTGCTTTGTTGCATTTAAGCTATGCAAGAACCATTTTGTTTGTTTTACCAGCAGGAGTGACAACATAGCAAGCCAAACCTGGCTAAATTGGGATTGGGATGGGGAGCCAAAACCCAGGCATGCCAGATGAAAGGAAGTGAAATCAGGTGACTCTATAAACTGTGCCTTGGATATCTCCATGTAAGCTAATAAGAAATTCGGTTTGCATCCATTCACTTTGTCTACAGATGATAAATTCTGCTTAAGGTTTCCCCAGTAAAATTTCCAGTTGACAGCCTTGTTCTTAAGATAAATCCTTCCTGGCAGTTTACAATTGAATACCAACTACTGGAGCATCGTCTGTGCTTTCACATTTGTGTTGATAGGAAATGATGGGTCTCTCTGTAGGGTTCAGCTACCCTCCCCACTTCCTTGCACTTCTAATTTTAAACACTGCAATTGTCTGCCCTGAATTTTTGTCTGACTCAGTCGATGCTGAGGATTGTATGTCTTCTTGCCCATCATCTGCAGAACTAGACAAAAAAGTATTGCTGATAATCTTGAGACTACGCCCCAGCTTCATCAAATAACTAAATATCTATGTTGCAGCCCAGATAAATTGCAACATATCTGCTTACAGTTTCAACATATCCAGGTACAATTGAGGGGATGTAGTTTATATATTATTAAATGAAGCATTTCCCAATAACAATTGATGATCCTCCATCCTTTTACAGTTTTTCAAGAGGACCCATTCAAAATCATTACAAATGTTGTGATATGTAAGAATGCCGTAACACGCGTGAAAAATCTAAAAGTGCAACAAAATTGAGGCTACTGAAAAATCAGCCGTCTTTATCCACCTTTTAGCAACAGGCTTTGGCCACATTCTTGGCCAAATGTGACACAGATTACATTGTACAACAAAATCTACACTGTACAAGTCCAAGAAAACAGATGGAAATGCTTTCTAAAATAAGAGGCTGTGGCAATGATCCAGAAACCAGTTAACCACCCCTGCTCACTGGGTAAAAAGACAGCTCTTAAAGTGGTGTCTCTCTTATATTTAGCAAGGGGAGAGCAACTGTCCTTATTCATTCCAGCATAACATCCTTCCCAGTGGCCGTTTGCTGGTTTATCCCTTCTGTCTTTTTGAAATGGTGAGTCCATTTGGGTCACTGAACCATTTTCTCATTCTTTTTGCTACATCAGCCACTCTGTAAACTTTTTAGTTGAAAACCAGCATATAAATATTTTAAATGACCATCACCACAACAACCGAGGATGCTTAGATTTAAGTCAGTTTGGTCCCACTCATTTCAACAGAACTACTGCAAACTGGTTTAATGGATTTGTGAATTAGGCAGCAAATTCTGCTCTGAGATACTTAAACGTACAACAGACAAACATAAAACAACCATAGTGATCACGGGGGAATCAATCCTCACGTCTTCAGACTGTAATCCTGTGCACAGTTACTCTACTGAACTCAACGGGCTTACCTTCAAGTAGCCATACCTAGATTTCCCTGCACAATTTGCAACTAGTTCTGCTTAGAGAATTTAGATTTTAAAAAGGAAGAAAGCAATGCTCAAAAGAATCATAATACTGTACTAATAAGGTCTGAACTACAACCATGAAGATCAAAATAATGCCTATATGTATCTAAAACCTGTCATTCATTAAACTGGATCCTCCCACTCTAAAAGCTGACATTTCTGGGGTAACCAAGACAACAGCAGCTGCAGTACATTCATTCAGAAGTAAAACACTGAAAGCTACTTATATTGCCAAGCATCTCAAACATCTCTATCCCCCCTTTCTTTTAAACCCTCCTTAATATGGTATCTCCCCTACACACAACTGAAGAAAAGGAGGTGGGATGTAAACCTTTTCATCAGCTCATAATGTTGCCTTTGGACTGCCTTTTATTTCAGGAGGCTTAATTCCAGGTAAATATGCATACAATTGCAACCCATGACTTATTTGCTCAGAGAAATCAGGGAATCTCTCTTTTTGTCTTCGTACTGGAGTGAGCATATACCTCTACATACATCAGAGACTGTTAAGCCTAATGTGAAAAAAAAATAAAATTAAGCCAAATTGCACAAAAGGATTCTCAGTCGCAAGCTTTAAAATCACTGGGGTGAACAAACAGCCTTGTTCAGGGGAGAAGGGGAGATGGGGAGTGCAGTTGTCCAGCTCATTTTAGCCACCCTGGATCCATTAGTGGGGGGGGGGGGATGCTATTCAGGTGAGGACAGAAGATGAGAACCATAATGGTCCAAACTTGCCTTCTGCCTTTTAAGGGGCTTCATCTCGCTTTCCACTTCTACCCCCCAAATCCAGGCAGAGAAAAGGATGAGTCTCTTACCTTTGAGATGCTGGTGATGGACCCTGTGGAACCCGCTTGGGTTGCCCCTGGGCAGTGCTGGGATGCTGGAGAAGCTGTTCCCCATGGCATTGAAAGGCAGCCAACAGCTGGAAGGCGGGCAGCAGCAGGCAGATTCTGTGGGTTTGCGCCGATGGCCAGGGCGGGGTGAGGAAAGGAGGAGGGCAGGGGCTGGACTCTCCCCTCCCTCTCCTCCTCCTCCTCCTCTTCCCTCTTGCTGTCACTTTGGCTCCAGGATCCCCTTTTGTCTGGGCTTCCTCATAGAAGGTGGCTGGACTGAGGCTTGTTCCACATCGCCCTGGCTGGTGCGGGGGAAATGATGAGGGAGCAGCTGCCCCCTGGGTGAGGAGGAGAGGGAAAGAAATCTGTTTCCCTCCCCGCAGGGAGTTCAGGTTGATTCCCTTGGTGGTCCCCCCTCCCCTTCTCCCTTGGACTGCTCCTTCCTTCCCAGCCCTTTGTGTCTCTCCCTCCCTCAGCTCAGCCCAGCCACGCAGGGTCCCCCAAGTGCCAGCCTGGCTCACTCCACAGACTTCACCTTGCCCAGGCAAGAGCAGAGAGCTCGGCTGTCACCGGGCTGCCCCCTTCCTGGCTCAGCCGCAGCAGCCAGCCTCCCTCCCTGCCGACCCACCCTGACTTCTTCCCTAGCTGGGGGCTGCGCTGGACCCGTCCCCCCTTCGACTCCGGTTGTTATGGTGACAGCTGCCTACTCCGGCGAGTCACTTAAGGGACCAGAGGAGTCACGTGGGCCGCCAGATGTGCCACCTCTGGAGCAGGAGGAAGGGCAAAGGGGGTTTGGCAGCTCCCCTCCTCCCCGGGGCTGGGCCCAACAGGTAGCATCCCGGGGCGTGTCGCCTGGTACAGAGCGGGCTGGCAGAAGCAGCAGGTTCTTGGCGCCCCCGGAATGAAGACGGCTCTCCTCGTCCGGAGCCCGGCTGCAAAGGGGGCGGTGCGCGCACAGCAGCACATGCAGAGCGCCCAGTCCTAGCCACACTTTCCTGGGAGAAAGCCCTATTGGCTGCAGTGGGATTTACTTCTGAGTAGGCAAGCATAGGCTTATGCTCCTGCAGCCCAGTCCTAGGGCTGTCTGCTCACAAGAAAGTCCCTTTATAGTCCATGGGGCTTTCTCCCAGGTAAGAGTGGATAGGATTGCAGCGCCAGAGCCCAACCCTATTCCTGTCTCCTCAGAAGTAACTCCCTATAAGTCCCTGGGGCTTACTCCCAGGAAAGGATGGCTAGGATTGCAGCCGCAGTCAGGCGGGCTGAGCGCAGTCGCGTGCGCGAAGAGCGGGGGGGGGGGCGGAAATCCGCGCGTCTTTCTGCAGGAGGCGGCCCAGGCGGAGCGTGCAGGCAGCGTCCTCGGGGCAAGGGCGGGGGCGCTCCGACGGAAAGAGCGAGCGAGCAGCGCTCTACCTCCAGGCGGGGAGAAGAAGCGCGGAGCGTGTCGTGCGCCCTTCAGGGCGGCGGCGTGTGGTGCTTCCCAAGGAGCGCAGGGAGGCAGGCCGTGAAGCCCGGGAGTGCTCGAGGGACTCTGCGGGGCAGTCCTGATGGAAAGCAGGACAGTGGGTGTGGGTAGCACTTGTGGTACTTGAGGTGGTGTGCGGTGGTGCTCATGGCACCCCTGGACCCCGCCAGCCCAGCAGTGAGACCAGGGAACACGACACAGCAGGCAGCTGCAGGAGGCTTGGCTCAGTGGGCAGAGCTGCAAAGCCTGCTTTTCCGTGCTCCAAAAGCCCTCCGCCCACCACTTCCGGTGGTACTTGGAAAAGGTGGACCATAAGAACATAAGAACAGCCCCACTGGATCAGGCCATAGGCCCATCTAGTCCAGCTTCCTGTATCTCACAGCGGCCCCACCAAATGCCCCAGGGAGCACACCAGATAACAAGAGACCTCATCCTGGTGCCCTCCCTTGCATCTGGCATTCTGACATAACCCATTTCTAAAATCAGGAGGTTGCGCATACACATCCTGGCTTGTACCCCATAATGGATTTTTCCTCCAGAAACTTGTCCAATCCCCTTTTAAAGGCGTCTAGGCTAGACGCCAGCACCACATCCTGTGGCAAGGAGTTCCACAGACCAACCACATGCTGAGTAAAGAAATATTTTCTTTTGTCTGTCCTAACCCGCCCAACACTCAATTTTAGTGGATGTCCCCTGGTTCTGGTATTATGTGAGAGTGTAAAGAGCATCTCCCTATCCACTCTGTCCATCCCCTGCATAATTTTGGATGTCTCAATCATGTCCCCCCTCAGGCATCTCTTTTCTAGGCTGAAGAGGCCCAAACGCCGTAGCCTTTCCTCATAAGGAAGGTGCCCCAGCCCCGTAATCATCTTAGTCGCTCTCTTTTGCACCTTTTCCATTTCCACTATGTCTTTTTTGAGATGCGGCGACCAGAACTGGACACAATACTCCAGGTGTGGCCTTACCATTGATTTGTACAACGGCATTATAATACTAGCCGTTTTGTTCTCAATACCCTTCCTAATGATCCCAAGCATAGAATTGGCCTTCTTCACTGCCGCCGCACATTGGGTCGACACTTTCATCGACCTGTCCACCACCACCCCAAGATCTCTCTCCTGATCTGTCACAGACAGCTCAGAACCCATCAGCCTATATCTAAAGTTTTGATTTTTTGCCCCAATGTGCATGACTTTACACTTACTGACATTGAAGCGCATCTGCCATTTTGCTGCCCATTCTGCCAGTCTGGAGAGATCCTTCTGGAGCTCCTCACAATCACTTCTGGTCTTTACCACTCGGAAAAGTTTGGTGTCGTCTGCAAACTTAGCCACTTCACTGCTCAACCCTGTCTCTAGGTCATTTATGAAGAGGTTGAAAAGCACCGGTCCCAGGACAGATCCTTGGGGCACACCGCTTTTCACCTCTCTCCATTGTGAAAATTGCCCATTGACACCCACTCTCTGCTTCCTGGCCTCCAACCAGTTCTCAATCCATGAGAGGACCTGTCCTCTAATTCCCTGACTGTGGAGTTTTTTCAGTAGCCTTTGGTGAGGGACCGTGTCAAACACCTTCTGAAAGTCTAGATATATAATGTCTATGGGTTCTCCCACATCCACATGCCTGTTGACCTTTTCAAAGAATTCTAAAAGGTTTGTGAGGCAAGACTTACCCTTACAGAAGCCATGCTGACTCTCCCTCAGCAAGGCCTGTTGGTCTATGTGTTTTGAGATCCTATCTTTGATGAGGCATTCCACCATCCAATGGTATGGATGTTAGGCTGACTGGCCTATAGTTTCCCGGGTCCCCCCTCTTTCCCTTTTTAAAAATAGGCGTGACATTTGCTATCCTCCAATCTTCTGGCACCATGGCCATTCTGATGGACAACTTGCATATTTTAGTCAAGAGATCTGCAACTTCATTCTTCAATTCCTTAATAACTCTTAGGTGGATGCCATCAGGGCCCGGTGATTTATTGATCTTTAATTTATCAATGAGGTCTGAAACATCTCTTTTAACCTCTATCTGACTTAACTCCTCAGTCAGGAGGGGCCGTTCGGGTAGCGGTATCTGCCCGAGGTCTTCTGCCGTGAAGACAGATGCAAAGAACTCATTTAATTTCTCTGCCATCTCTAAGTCTCCCTTTATCTCCCCTTTCCCTCCCTCACCATCCAGAGGGCCAACCGCTTCTCTGGCGGGTTTCCTGCTTCTAACATATTTGAAGAAGCTTTTATTATTCCCCTTAATGTTGCTGGCCATGCGTTCCTCATAGTCTCGCTTGGCCTCCCATATCACCTTCTTACATTTCTTTTGCCACAGTTTATGTTCCCTTTTATTCTCCTCATTAGGGCAAGACTTCCATTTACGGAAGGAAGCTTCCTTGCACTTCACAGCCTCTCTAACTTGGCTGGTTAGCCATGCGGGCACTCTCCTGGATTTAGTGGAACCCTTCTTTCTTTGCGGTATACACCTATGCTGGGCCTCTATTACTGTTGTTTTAAGCAGCCTCCATGCACTCTGGAGAGATTGGACTCTTTTTACCCTCCCTTTCAACCTCCTTCTAACCAGCCTCCTCATTTGAGGGAAGTCCGCCCGTCGGAAGTCAAGGGTTTTTGTTAGAGATTTGCCTGGTATTCTTCCCCCAAAGTGCACGTCAAAACGGATCGCAGCATGATCACTGTTCCCCAATGGCTCAGTAACGTTTACATCTCTAACCGGGTCCTGCGTACCGCACAATATTAAATCCAGAGTCACCTGTCCTCTGGTGGGCTCCGTGACTAGCTGCTCTAAGCCACAGTCATTTAGCACATCAAGAAATCCGGTTTCCTTATCGTGACCAGAACACAAATTGACCCAGTCAATATGAGGATAATTGAAGTCCCCCATGATTACAACCCTGTCCCTCCTTGTCACCTCCCTGATCTGTTTCCTCATTTCAAGGTCCCCATCCGATTTCTGGTCTGGAGGACGATAGCACACCCCCAGTATTACACAAGCCTGGTAATTTAACCCACAGAGATTCTACGGTGGAGTCGGACCCACCTTCAATCTCTACTTTGCTGGATTCTATCCCTTCCTTAACATAAACGGCCACCCCACCTCCAACACGCCCCTGCCTGTCCCTCCTGTAGAGTTTATAGCCCAGGATTGCGGTATCCCACTGATTCTCCGCATTCCACCAGGTTTCCGTTATGCCCACTATGTCAATATTTTCCCTTGTCACCAGACATTCCAGTTCTCCCACCTTTGCTCGTAGACTTCGGGCATTCGCATAAAAGCATTTGTACACGGAATGCCCCAGAATGCGCTGCTTATTCGCTCCTTTGTCCCCACATCCTCTCATTGTGCCAAACCGTCTATCACATCCCATCACGCTACCTTTCCCAATTTCTTCTCCTACTCTGCCTTTGTCTTGTTGTTCTCTAACCTCCCCATCCTCATCCCATAGGGATGAGGAGTCCCGAACCGGATGCCCCTCGGCTCCTGTCGGCCTTCCCCCAGGGATCAGTTTAAAAGCTGCTCTGCCACCTTTTTAATGTTATGCGCCAGCAGTCTGGTTCCATTCTGGTTCAAGTGGAGCCCGTCCCTCTTGTACAGGCCCCGCTTGTCCCAAAAAGTTCTCCAATGCCTAACGAATCTAAACCCCTCCTCCCTACACCACCATCTCATCCACGCATTGAGACCCCTGATCTCCGCCTGCCTAGCTGGCCCTGCGCGTGGAACAGGTAGCACTTCAGAGAACGCTACCTTTGAGGTCCTGGCTTTCAGCTTCCTGCCTAAAAGCCTAAATTTGGCCTCCAGGACCTCCCAGCTACACTTGCCCATGTCGTTGGTGCCGACATGCACCACAGCCGCTACCTCTCCCCCAGCACTGTCTACTAGCCTGTCTAGACGAGAAGTGATGTCCGCAACCTTCGCACCAGGCAGGCAAGTCACCATGCGGTCCTCACATCCGTCGCAAACCCCCCTCTCTATGTTTCTAATAATCGAATCCCCCACTACAAGAAGCCCCCGACCCCCCTCCCGCCAAGGAGTATCCCGAGTGCGTTCGGATACGGGCCCATCCCCATGGAGAAGGGGACCATGTGAAATGGTAAGGCAGAGGTCAAACATTCAGAAACACTGATAGCCCAATCCTATCCGTACTTTCCTGGGAGTAAGCTCCACTGACTCTAAGGGGACTTACTTCTGAGTAGACAGGCATAGGATTGGGCTGTCAGTTAGAACAAGAACTGGTCACTCCTGTCCAGGGTTCTCTTTTTTTCAGGGCATGTTCTCTTTTTTTTAACCTCATATCTGGAAAGGAACTTAAGTGGTCTCCTTTTCCCTGTGAGCAGGCAGCACATAGCCTTCTTATAATTAAAAAATCATATGTAATTAATTCTATGTATTAAAGTTTTCCATTTCATAATAAGTAATAGAATGTTTACATTAACCAAATGAAATCAATATATGAGTGTTTTTAGCTATTATTTTGTCACATCCTACATTTTTCTTGCATGTCCTCCATGTCCTCTTTTGCAGTTATGACAGCTGGTCACCCTGTTCCTTTCAGGCTTTGCGACGTTTGCACAGCAATAGAAATGAAGGCCTTGGCGTGAGAGGGTGCTTGTGTGCATCACACTTGTAGGGGAAAAACATTCAGGGCTTCAAAGTTGCCTCTCGAAAAAGGTGCACTCTTGAACCATTTCAGTACTTGGCAGAGTACTGAAATTTCAATTTTAAATTTTTTTTTTTAATTGTGACATAAATATGCCAAAGCCTATCTGACATCTTTGTACTGTACAGATGGGACCTTGGTATCCACTGATTTGACTCACCTCTGATACTGAAGTCCACCTTTAAATGCCTTTTAACAAGGGAAAAAAAGCACCAAGTCCAATTTCCTACCTTTGTGCTGTTAAATAACTATAATTAACAACTAAATAACTATAATTTGTTTTCATTAGATTCCATTGTTCATCCCATCTAGTGACTGAATGCAATACAGTGTCTATACCAGGGGTGTCCAAACCCTGGCCCAGGGGCCACTTGCGGCCCTTGAGGACTCCCAATCTGGCCCGCGGGGAGCCCCCAGTCTCCAATGAGTCTCTGGCCCTCCAAAGACTTGCTGGAGCCCATTCTGGCCCGACGCAACTGCTCTCAGCATGAAGCTGACTGTTTGAATTCTCGCATGAGCTGTGAGACAAGGGCTGCTTGCTGTTTGACATCTGTGATGTAGTAGCAGCAGCGAAGGAAACACCGGCCTTGCTTTGTGCAAGGTCTTTTATAGGCCTTGAGCTATTGCAAGACCTTCATTCATTCATATAAGTTCCATCTCTAATATATTCATTTATGTAAATTTATTCAAATTTTATTCCCAGCCCCCGCTACAGTATCAGAGAGATGATGTGGCCCTCCTGCCAAAAAGTTTGGACAGCCCTGGTCTATACCAATGCATTTTGGGGCAACAATGGAGGAGTAAGAAACCTGGAAGTGGGTCATTAAACCTATTTTTCCATTGATTTGGTATCCACTGATTTTTTTTTAATCCACTATGGGTTCCAGTACCCAGTGGATAATGAGGCACGACCTGTATATTGCATGAATGTAGGTTTTTTTGCACAGATACTATAATATACTTTATTGGGTAAATTATATGGGAGTTGGAAAGAATGAAAGTACATCATGTTGTCGCCAAATGAGTGACTAGGATAGCCCTCTCTACTACAATGCACATAACAAGGTATATCTTACACACCATGCACCAGCCAGTAATCTATCCTAGGGAAAGTGGTAGAGCTGGTAACTTTACATGCACAGTTTCAGGCTTTCTTTCTGCATGTGTACTTGAAGATCATGCAAAGCCACATGTTCCTACACAGTACACACCTGCACATGTGTCTCATATATTTGGTGTCCACATTTAGTGGCCAGCACATCCATGAGACTGAGGCAATTACTTTTCATGCAATAGCTACAGATAGTTCAGATAGTGACAGTTCAAGGGCCACCCATCAGATAGTGACAGATTAGCCAAGGGCCACCCATCTCTGTCCACCCACTAACTTCCATTGCTTCTCCTGCTCCCACTCCCTGGCTTCAAAAAGGAGGAGGAGGGACAGAGGACGTGTGAAGAAGGGGGTCACCCTCCTCAAATGAAGCTATTAAACAGAAAATACAGAGATTACAACATGAACTTAGAGTGATACAAACGGAAGAAATGGAAATAAATTTGAGAATGACAAAACAATCTTTTTTTGAAAATGCAAATAAACCAGGAAGATGGTTAGCATATAAACTCAAGAAAGAAAGACAGAAGAATCAGATAAAGGCACTCAAAGACCAGACTGGGGAGGAAAAAACAAAAATGCAAGAGATGAAAAGGATTACAGAATGTTATTTTCAACTGTTATACAACAAAAAGGAATTGGATAAAGAGAAACGAAGAGAATATTTAGCCAACAATAATAAAGACTCTCGAAAGAACAAAAAGATTTATTAGAACATAAAATTACAATTCAAGAGATGTGTGAAGCCTTTAAGAAACAAACAAAAAAAGACCCTGGACCTGATGGTCTACCGTTCGAATATTATAATAAATTTGAAGAAATCCTGCAAACTCCTTTTAAGATGGTATTGGATGAGATCTGGAAAACAGGTGAGATGCCAGAGACATGGAAAGAGGCTATAATAATGTTGATACATAAACAAGATACAGATGAAAAAGAAATTAAAAACTGTAGACCAATTTCTCTGCTGAATGTTGATTATAAGATTTTCGCTACAATATTAGTGACAAGGATGAAAAAGATTTTAATCCAGATAATACATGAAGACCAGGCAGGTTTTCTACCAAAGAGACATTTGAAAAATAATGTGAGGATAATTATTGATATGTTAGAATACTTTGAAGCACATCCAGGAAAAAAGATGGGTTTGGTCTTTCTAGAAGCACAGAAAGCTTTCAATAACGTGGACTGGGGTTTTATGATACAACAGTTAACGGAAATGAGATTTGGAGGAAAGTTTACAAAAGTCATCCGAGGAATCTATTCTACACAAAAGGCTAAAATAAGAATAAACAGATAATTTAGAAAGGAAAATCAATCCAACAATATTGGATTTCAATATTTCCAGAGACAAAGATCTTTATTTTTGTGGATAGGACAGTGCTATTCAAACTGGGGCGTCACGATGCCCCAGCCTGAGGGCCCTGGTCTCTGCCCCCTTAAGGGGTGGGATCAGCCTAGAGGCGGGGGGAAGGCAGCGGATCCCCAGGATCAGGGGGCTGCAGGGGCTTGGGTGCACTTACCCAAGCCTCCTGCAGCCTCCCTGGGCTGCAGGGAGCCCGGCGCAACTTCTGGCAGGGCTCCCTGCAGCAGGGAAAGTGGATGCAGAGTGATCGCGCTCCACTTCTGCTTTAGCAGGGGCAGGGTGCGATCGCTCCTCATTGCTTGGTGGTTCCTGGGCAGATTGTCATTCTAAAAAGTGGGTCCCAGTGTTAAATGTTTGAGAATCACTGCCTTAACTCAAAACAGGCCAATGAGACATCCGGGGGGGGGGGGTGACACCCTAGTGACGAAAATTCTGGAAATCATGGCTTTAGGAATAACACCATCATGTTATATACCATTTGATGCAGAATTTTGTCCATTGCTTATGGGGAAATATTCACTGCATTTATTTTTCTGGTCTTTATTATTATTCATTCCATGTCATGACTATTACTATCTCTGTCTCAACTATCTCACAGGGTTGTTGTGAGGACAAAATAAGGGGAGGAACCATGTACACCACTCTGAGCTGCTTAGAGGAAGAGTGGTATAAAAAGTGAATTAATTAATTAAACAATATAATTAATAATTATTAATAATTAATTAATTAAGTCATATGGGGTGACAAAAATTTATGGGCCTCGGGTGTCAAATGACCTAGCTATGCCTCTAACTCACCAGTCCCTGCAGCAGAGTCCTCGGGGCGTCTTACAGTTTCACTGACCTGGGGAGCCCTGCAGAAGGTTGCACAGAGCTCCCCACGCTCCTGGGAGGCTGCAGGAGACTGTGGTAAGTACAGCCAAGCCCCTGCAGCCCCCTGAGCAGCGCGATCCTGGGGATCATGCCACTGCCTCCTCCCTGCCTCCTGGCTGCCCTACCCCTTAAGGGGAAAGAGGCCAGGACTCTCAGGATGGGGCGTTGCAATGCCCCAGTCTGAAAACCACTGCCCTAAGGTATTGCAGCAATAGAAATGCTATCTGAGAAATTAAATCCTCTGAGCTACCTCTGTTTTGAGCTAGATTATACTTACTACTAGTTGATGTTCAAGAATGACATCAAGTAATGTATTTTAAAGACCTCCTTCTTCTGCAGAACAGCTGGTTTTCGGTGAAGCATCCATATTAGCATTGTACCTTGCCTTGCACATGTACTTGTATATGTTGTGAGGAACACTCTGCATACCAATAAATAATCATGGCCTTTTGGCATGATAATGGCAATTACAAGTCCAAAACTGTCCTAAGTTACAGATTCTTAACCAAGGA
Source organism: Tiliqua scincoides (assembly GCF_035046505.1). Lineage (NCBI taxonomy): Eukaryota > Metazoa > Chordata > Lepidosauria > Squamata > Scincidae > Tiliqua > Tiliqua scincoides. Next base: position 187,696,591 of record NC_089823.1, read on the forward strand.
TGTCCATCACCCTTAGGGGTATGGGAACCAAATGATGGAGGTATGGGATGCAGGGCCCAATCCTCTCCAACTTTCCGGCACTGATGCAGCTATGTCAGTGGAGTGTGTGCTGCATCCTGCAGTGGGAGGGCAGTCATGGAAGCCTCCTCAAGGAATGGGAATGATTCTTCCCTTACCAGGGAGCTGCATTGCAGCTGCACACCAGCACTGGAAAGTTGGTTAGGATTGGGCCCTCAATCTCTGAACTATTAAAGAATTGTTGTTAGATTATTAACTATCACCATTATCAATGTGGATTGAGGCATTCTATTCCTAGCAATCCATATGTAAATAAAACCAAGCTATTGACATACAAGTCATACTGGTACCTAACAGGAATGATGATGATTTTAACAGGGCAGATGGGGACACATTGGGTGATCTATTGGGGGTCTGTAAGAGTAAAAAGATTAAGAACCCCTGACATCAGTCCTCTTCCTATAACTCAGAGTAGACTTAGCACCTTGTGAAAATGCAAATCTTGCATTTCACTGCAAGTCACAGAACTTTTGTCACTACAATTAAAGCATCCTCAGGAATCATTGGCCATTCACTGAGTCACAAAAAGGACAGCTAGTGTGCTTTAGGTAGAGTTGTGATACTCCAGTTCCCCAAGTCCCAACAGCCTAATTTGCATGTTATGTAAATTGGCTACTCATTATGTAAATCACACCACTTACACTGCTGAGTAGAACAGTTGTTTTGTGTCTGTTCCTGGCAACTATTTCAACCAGACTACTTGTCAATAGCAGGCAACTTCTGCTCACGGCCTCCCAGTTTGCAGTACCTGAATATGCTCTCTAAGAAGATATGCAACCCAAGCATATGCTGAAGATCAGTCTTGCCACTGTTTACATAGTAAATGCTAACCCCAAGATGTAACTAACACATATGCACAAGTCTCATGTTTTATTTAAACCAAAAATAAAACAAAGCAGTGTACCAACTCAGACCTTATCAGAACATCATACATGCAGACCTATCAATTCTATACTTTTAAATAATTCATTTCAGGCACTGCTGGCCTCTTGCAAAGTCCAATCCTATGAATAAGTCAAGGGTGCCCAAACTTGATAAATGTAAGAGTCACATATAGTAAACTTCAGATGTTTGAGAGCTGAAATATTTAAAGAGTATTTAAATTTTAAGGGCATAAAAATGTCACTTCTAGTATCTCCGAAAAACCAGAAGTGCAGTTTTTCAGCCCTCCAAAGGCCTTACAAGGCTTTCTGAGGTTGGGGAGCCTCTCTGGCCCTCCAAAGACCTCCAGATAGTAGGGCGCATGACCAGTGGCAGGGGGGTGCAGCATGGTTGCTTGGGGTCACTTGAACCCTTGGACCTCCCCCAGGTATACCACTGACAAGCCCCAGCAAGAATACAGTCCTGACAGCTAGGTGTTGATGTTTTGACAAAATCTGGCCACTCATCCAGCCAACAGTGAACAAAATCAGGCATCAGGTGGAACAGTAGTATTCCAGACCAAATCTAGTCAGCTGGATAATATGGTAAGGTTAGCTTTATGAAGCTTTCACCTCTATATATTCCACACTGGCAATAACTGGGCATGGATCTGGACTTGGATCACTTAACTATGAACTTTTCTTTCTGCACTGGATGCAATTTAGAAAGGCATAAATAGTGACAGAACTGGTACAGTACCTACTATCTAGAATAGGGGTGCCCAAACCCCGGCCCGGGGGCCACTTGTGGCCCTCAGAGGCTCCCAATCAGGCCCTTGGAGAGCCCCAAGTCTCCAATGAGCCTCTGGCCCTCCGGAGACTTGCTGGAGCCCATGCTGGCCTGACGCAACTGCTCTTAGCATGAGGACAACAGTTCTTCCTCTCATCTGAGCTGTGGGATGAGGGCTCCCTCCACTACTTGCTGTTTCATGTCTGTGATGCAGCAGTGGCAGCAAAGGAAAGGCCAGTCTTGCTTTGTTCAAGGCCTTTTATAGGCCTTGAGCTATTCCAAGACCTTCATTCATTCATATAAGTTCCATCTATAATATATTCATTTATGTAAATTTATTCAAATTTTAAATTTTAAATTAATTTTTTCTTTCTCAGCCCTTGACACAGTGTCAGAGAGATGATGTGGCCCTCCTGCCAAAATGTTTGGACACCCCTGATCTAGAATGAAGCTGGAGGGTTTTCAGTTCAGGTTTATTTGTTTTGGGTTTTTTTTCTATGAACATTATGTACTTGGAAGCTTGTGGAACAATTCCTACTATGAGTTTGACTCATTGCCATACAATTTCACACTGACATGATCTGCTATATAATTCCATGATTGGTCAAGGGTCATATTTATATAGCTTCCCCTTTCCATTTTTATTCACCCTTCTTCGAAGGGGAGGCCATACAGATTAAAGTAACTGATCAAAAGTTATATGCAGGAGGCCAGTATGGGATGTGAAAGGAAGTTCCAACTAACCATCCAGTCAACTACAATTTGATAGTAACCCAAAGTACACAAACTGAGCTAGGGCTGCAATCCTGTGTATACTTATCTTGGAGTAAGTCCCACTGAACTCAATGGAATTTACTTCTGAGTAGAGCTGTAGGCCTTCAAGAGGCTGCATTTGGTTTGGAGGAAGTGCTGCTCTTTGTCGATTAGTTCAAACAAAGTCTGGGCTTTTAGCAGCTGATTTTATTGGAACAGGCCCAGTTAGAGGGGCAAGCCAGGCAGATTCTGGGGTGCCAGAATTCCAGAGATAGCTACTTCAACCAGGTAATTGTCTTGGTGAGAGAGAGAGAGAGAGAGAGAGAGAGAGAGATGTTCTCTTTGTTTTGAAGAAGGCAGGAAGAACATGGCTGAGATTGCTGATCCACCAGCTGTCCAGGGCAAGAGACAAAGTTGCAAAAGGGACCAAATTTTTTTTTAAAGTGGCAGACTCTAAAATTGAAACAGGGAAAATATCATGAACAGGTTTTGCTCCTTTAATGTCGTATTGTTATGCTGCTCAACATAAAAAGTGCACAATGGGAGAGATTTACCTCAGGCAGGAAAAAAGAAATGGGGCCAGACCTCGATGTTACCACAGGTTTATGAGGTTTGTGAGGATGGACCAATAACCTGTTTCATAGCAGGAGGATGCACTGCACATCACACACCCTAAACTAATGGCATGTTTAGGCAAAATTAGTCCAAGAGATGGGGCTCTAGCTCAGCAGTAGAGCACCTGCTTTCCATGTAGTAGGTCCCAAGATCAATCTCTGGCATTTCTACATGGGCTGGGAAATTCTCTTGTCAGAAACCCTTGGGAACTACTGCTAGTTGGTCTTAGGCAATACTGAGTTTAGGTGGACCAAGTGATTCAGTATGCAGGAGCTTCATAAGTCAGACAGCAGTATAGTGTCACAGGCAATGAGCAGGACTATAAGATGTCATGCACATATGAAGAGCTTTAATAGATAAGTGACTCAAGTGATGAGCTACAGTGGAAGGGAAACTAAAAGGTCACTAGCAGGGCTTTGTAAGATATATATAACATGCAGGTGCTGGGGAAAAAAATTGTATGCTGGAATTTTGTGTAGTGGCCAATGACACAGCTGTATACAGTGGAAAAAAGGGAAAAAGTTGAGGGTGAAGATGCAGGAGAATTTACTTTGTGTTCAAAAACCAAAAAAGGGAGGTTTCAAACTGGAACATCACACTTGCACTCCACACTAGACAGGGAATTCTATGGCTAATATTCACTCAGAATGGAGCCCTGGGAAAAGTCATTAGGAGGAGGAGAAATGAAGAAAGGGGAGGAGAGATGAACTTCTTAGAGGGGAAAGGGGAAAGCATGAAGGGAGAAGGGATGTATATAGGATCAGTTGGGCTACCCAGGGGAAGAGAGGTTTGGGGGAGCAGGGAAGGAAGGGAGAAAGGAAGGTTTCTGCTAATCTTCCCAAAGAAGGGTTTCAAGGCTCAATCCTATTGTGTCCCTGTGTCATCAGAAAGCACATTACAGCAGAACAACCTCTATAGAGGTTGCAAAATGTGACCTGCCATTCTGCACAGCCAGGTCTCTGCTGCAAGAGGCAAGTGGTTGTGGCTGCATGTCAGTAGCCACCATAGAAGCCCTGCATCAATAAGTTGGCACTGGAGATGGGTGTAGGCAGGAGGTAGGCAGAATGGAAAGGCAAAGGAACAGGGCAGAGACTGGGGCGGCAAAGAGTATCTATCAAGGCCAGGAAGGAGGCAGTATCAACAGCAGCTGCACTGCAAATTTCCTATCCCCCTTCTTGGCCTTGATCCCCCAACATGTGCCAGCAAAATAACTGTTGCAGATCCAAGTAGACCCAGCAGGGCACTGGAGGGCTCTCAAATACAGAAAGAGTGCTATGAAGCACTCAGGATAATACTGAGAGGAGCCAGGAAAGGTAAAGGTTTTGCATGATGTTAATGATCCTGGATGCTGACTGCCATCATCTTCCTTAGATGGACACTACAATGGGTTGGAGTGACTTGATACAAGATCAGAGGATTAAGATTCCACATTCAGTAAGGCAGGATAACACACATTGTAATGGCCAGGGAACAAGGAACAGAATGAACAAGACTCAGGATTTTAATATGTTTTTCCCCAAAGAATCCAATCGGATTCTAGGTGGGGTTGACTCACTGGGGTGGGGGCTCTATTTCTGGTTGAGAACCCCTGCTATGTTCTCCCTTTGTTTTTCCACCCAGTTGAGAGTGTGGTAGGCTAGTTGGAGACAATTGGATTGCTCCTAAGATGAGCTTAATCTTGAAGTTTTCCCAAACTCAGGAGTCCTTAAGAGGTGACTATGATCATAAGATACCAAATATGCTGTTCCAGCAGGATTTGGAACTGGAAGGTGAATTTTGGAGGTATGAAACTTCATGTAAATTTAGGGAGTAAATGAATCTCCATTCCAATTTGGAGGATTATACTCCATAAATACACTGCATTAAGGGGGGTGGTTACTTGGTTTCATGCAAGTGTAGCCTTCCTGCTCTGTGGCTCTGCAGCCTCTTGGCATCAATCGTGTAAGTAACCACATTGCTGGTCTTGTTGTCCAGGCAGGCACCTAGCACCAACTACATGTGTGTAAATGCATGCCTTGAATCCAAAGGAAATAAACAGAAACAAAATACTGACCAGGTAACACTAATTAACCTGTCCTGGGAGGGATTCCATTCTGATGGTTGCTCTAATTATGCTAGAGCAACCTGTTTTCTAGGCCTGTATTTATGCTGATTGTACTCCATAGTCTTGCACTATTCCACTTTGAATGAGCAAGAAGCATTATTTGCGGGGGAAGAAGAAGAATGCTACTCCCTGACCTGTTAGTTATTCCTGGAGACAAATGTTTCTCTTTGAAGTAAAATGTTCTTCACATTTTTAGGTATCTGGCAGCCTGACCATAAAGAAATGCCCAGCAGCAGCAGCAGCACACAGAGTAGCTTGTAGTGACAGAACTAAGTGACAACCTGTGCAAGGCAGGTTGGACAGGACCAACCAGCGATGCTGTCAGCCTCTTGAAATAGCATACAACTACACATCGGCTGCATGATTTGTATCCATACAGATGACCCCAAGGCAGCTTAGATGGTGTATCAGTGTATCTTGCAATTCTTTTTCCATCCCAATTCCACTGTGCTGCCTATCTTGGTACTTATTTGCATGTCACATAGCTTGTGAAAACACCCCATCAAGTGTTGGTGGCTGCTTGGGTGGATCCTGTTGGACCAATACTACATCTTGAGCACACATGTGACATTACTGAAAGGGTAGAAGAGACATTGAGTTGGCACGGCAGTCATGATGACCCTTTTTTCTGGACCATAAATGTCACTTTTGGACCATAAACAACTACAATCAGCAGTGGAACTTAACGCAATCATTGTCTTAAGCAAGGTTAGAGATCTCTAAATGAATCTGATATAATGTAACACTACATTATCAGCAAACACCACTGTGTCCTTCAAAAATGGAAAGAATAAGGCCGGTTCAAGCAGATTTTCTTTGTGGTTGACTGCACAAGAAAATAAGTTAACAGTTCTGACATTCTTGCTTGAAGCCACAAAAGTGCAGATGCAGGGTTAACTGGCTTCATGCTGCATACAGTGAATGTAGCTTGAGGGGCATCCAGAGTTTGGAAACTGTGAGGCTGCAAATCTTGATGCACCAACAGCAAAATGATGCTTACATGCCATAGTGCTGCAATACATACTTAACATGCTGCAAGCTACAGATCTAGAACTCGTGTTGATATTTGATGCAGAGCTACAGAACTTTATATCATCATGATGAACTGGGGGGGGGGAAATTAGGTTATAGAAAAGACACCCTGAAATAGGAAAGGCTAAAGTACACAGTGCTACTTTTTCCAGCAGACACAAAAATGACATTGGGCACAATCCTATACTGCTCTACTCAGAAGAAAGCTCCATCAGGTTCTGGGTTTACTCCCAAGAAAGTGTGTATAGTAGTGGTTCTCACACAGTTGGCACAGGGACCCACTTTTTAGAATGAGAATCTGTCAGAGTGGTGTCCTGAAGCAGTGTAATGATTGGAAGTGACATCAACAAGCAGGAAAATTTTTAAAAATCCTAGGCTGCTGTTCTACCCACACTCACCCCCGAGTAAGTCCCATTGACTATTATTGTTAAAAGAATAGTAGCTTGTTAAAAGTACAGGTCTGTAACGTTTCTCCAAATGCAGTCACATACCATGGTAGCATCAAGTCTAATATATTAAAAATAAAATATTGAAATGAATGGGGACCCACCTGAAATTGGCTTGCAACCCATCTAGGGGGTCCCAACTCACAGTTTGAGAAACACTGGTGTATAGGGTTGCAGTCGTTGCTTTCTTTTCTGCAAAAATTAAATACACATTTCAACTCCTAAATGTTCCCTTCCACTTTCGGCATTCCCAAACACAAACACAGGTAATACTCAAAATTGCAATTAGGGCTGGAATGGAAACATCTTTGAAACCTGGAACACTGTCCTGAAATAGTTAACAGCTCAAATTTCAGTCTTTTAATGTTTTTGAATTGTAGCTACTTAAAATCACGTTGTAAAGCCTTCTTTCAACAGAATTGGCAAGGTTTTTCTTAGCCCATGAATACTGTTGGATATGGTGTTATGAAGTCACAGAATGTTCACAAACATTCTGAGACTCAGCAGTAAGCATTGACCAGGACAGAGTGGTTGTGTGTTGGTGTGAAAGAGAGAAGAGGGGCAAAAAGGATTTGCATCTCCACTGTGGCCTTGTATCTCAGAGGCATTTGTGTCTCATTCTCATATCTGGTATCCTGAGGGGAAAATGAACAGATATGAGATACTTCATATCTGGTATCCTGAGGGGAAAATACTCTTTGCAGGAGAGTATTTTAAAGTTTTCACATGTGCTGTTCACAGAAGATGCTTAGGCCAAAACTAGATATGATATGCAACTAAGAGAGCAATCCAAACCTGAGCTGGAACAGGCAAGCCAGGAGGCTTGCGCTGCATCCAAGGCAGGTTTGTGGCCAGCAGCAGCTCAGTCAGAGGTAAGGGGAAATTCTTCCCTTTACCCCGTGTAAGGGCTGCTGGCCCCAATGGGTCTCCTCAGACTTACGCTACCTCCAGAGGTGGCGCAAGTCTGAGGAGAGCGGAGTGACTTGAAGCCACTCTGTTCTCCGTGGGGATGGGGGTTGGGATCCAGCATAACTGCTGGATCCCAGCCCTGCCTCCTGCTCCCCGCCCACCTGCCCCCAGGGGCTGCCCATTGCCCGCCCTCCCCCACCCAGGAACACCTCTCTCCCTCCTCCTCCCCGCCCCCCACACCTACCTTTGCCGCGTGTGCCGGCACGAGCGTGCTGACACAAGCGGCGGTGGGGAAGCTGACGTAGAGGCTTATGCCAGCCTCCGCAAGCCAGCGCTTTTCAGAGTGCCAGCCTGGCTTCCCCGCAAGGAGGCACAAATGTGCTTTACGGCACGTTTGCGACCCTCTTGTGCTGGACCAAGGGACTAGGGTCGGCATAAGGCGCAATCCTAACCCCTTACGTCAGTGCTTTCCAGTACTGGCATAGCAGTGTCAATGGGACATGTGCTGCACCCTGCAGTTGGGTGTCACTCACGGAGGCCTCCTCAAAGTAAGGGAATGTTTGTTCCCTTACCTCAGAGCTGCATTGCCCTTATGTCAGTGCTGGAAATGCTGCACCAGCACCAAGGTAAGGCACTGCAGCTCTGAGGTATGGGAACAAACATTCCCTTTCCTTGAGGAGGCCTCTGCGACTGCCACCCAACTGCAGGATGAAGCACATGCTACATTGGCACAGCTATGTCAGTGCTGGAAAGTCAGTTAGGATTTGGGTCTAAAAGTTTCTGTCCCTACTCTTTTTCTTTTTTTTTTTCTTTTTTTTAAACAAAAGCAGGCTTTGGTTTAAAGTGAAGGAATCAAGTAGGGAAGGAGCTACTTGACCCTTTTCCTTCTGACCATTTCCCATTCAGAATTGCCTGCTCCCCATTTCCTTTTCCACCTATGTGTAGAAAAATATGGGCACCCTTGTCTTTTCTGCTGCAGGAAGAAAAGCAGCTTGGGGGTTATTTTGAGCAGAGAAAAATGGCGAGAGAGAAAAGGGTTAATCAGCTCAAACCTGCAACCTCCAGAAGATGTTTTTGGTTAAAGCAAAAATAGTCAGAGGAAGGATATACATGACTAGCATGGCTTATATAACTAGCTGGGCCTTAGAATAAAACAATTAGATCATTGCTCTAAAAATCTTCTGTATCACAAGCTGAAACCCAGGAGATCTACTCCACAGAAAAAAACAGTCATACTTAAGTTCCATTAAAATCAGGGGGGGTTATTCATAACTAACTTGTCTCATTGATTTTGATGTGATGTAACTACAATTAGGGGTCAAACTAGATGATACTTTAAGCACATGATTGGGACTCAAGTCTCCCATGGGGTTCCCAGCCTTCTAGGTGTGACCTGGAGTCACTAGTACTAAGCATCAAGCTCCAGAGGATGACTGAAAAGAATCCTGGAAATTTTAACAGGGCCTCCTGGAGGCTTAATGACATTGTTGGGAAGAAAATTATCCTGAAATTGCATTAGTCAGAGTTGGCAACCCTACTTGTAGCCCAATCCAAGGAGGCATTCCAATGTAGCTGTTATTTATGGAATAAAAAACAAACACCCAACCCTAATCATATTCTTAAAGCCACATCTTGTTTGACTCCAACTTTCTTTGGACTGAGGCAGCATCTTGTATCTTTGAAAGCAAAAAAAAAAAACAATGGAGAACAACTCTTTAGGTCAATAGATACACCTTGAGACGTATAGATGCAGGTCTTTAGATGCATGTTCAGGTCTATAGATGCCTGTGTAGTTTTGCTTGGTTGAATACTCAAAGCTTCTTTCACAGGGGTAAGTGAAAAAAAGGCTGGAAGGAAACCAAACATGATCACAAATTCATATAGCAATCAAAGGTGCTTACACAACTATGTTCTGTTTTCTCTTGGTGCAGTTTCTCCATCTCTCTAGATCAGGGGTCTCCAAACTTTTTGGCCAGAGGGCCGCATGAAATATCTGGTGCAGTGCTGAGGGCCGGAAAAAATATAAAATTTAAATAAATAAATTAGAGATGGAACTTAGATGAATGAATAAATGAATGAGTGGGCTCATTCACTCCGCCTCTCCAACCCTTAGAACACCCTCCAGATGCAATCAGAGCACAGCTCTGGTCATGTTCAGTCGAGTGGGCCAGAGGCTTTCAGGGGACAAGAGGCTGGCCGCAGGCTGGATAGAGGCTTGCTGCGGGCCGCATCTGGCCCCCGGGCCAGGGTTTGGAGACCCCTGCTCTAGATAGTCTGATTTGTAGAAGTACTATAAGATCTATAGGCTTCAACCCAACAGAGGAGGACATGGTGTTATTTATACAACATGGTTGCACCAGATTATTGTGGCTCTGTTGCATCAAAGAGAATGCATTTCCTCAGGGTGTTCTCCTTTGATGAAGATAGGTATGCTTTGCATGAGAGAGATAAACCTGACTTTCCATTTTATAATATCAATTTGCCAGCATTATTATGTTGGGTCTTAGAAAACAAGTCCTCAGGGAATGTTTGCTGCTAGCATGGTGCTTTGGATCAATAATGTTTGATTGTGACCTTTACATCAGCAGTTTTGTCATCCATCGAACCAGGCAGGATCTCCACATAAGAAGCAGTAAACATCCAGGAGTTCATTCATTCTATACATGAAAAGCCATGAACAACTGGATCCATTGCAGCTGTACCTTTGCAACTGCACTGCAAAAGAAATCCAAAATAATATATCACAGAAGGAATAAAATGTGACTGCCTGGTATGATATTTATGACACCGTTGAATTCTTCACCTGCTAATATTTGACTATACAGTTAGATAAGGTGAAATCATAGCTATAGCTCTGTGGTATGCAGAAGGTTCCAGGTTCAATTCTTGACATCTCTAGGTAGTACTAGGAAAAGCCCCTATCTGAAACACCAAAGAATCACTGCTAGCTAGTACAGACAATATTGCCATCGATGGACAAATGGTCTGACCTTTTTATAAGTTTTCTTATGTTTTCCCTCAAATGTCCTGAGAAACATATTACTTTCTGTGGGCACAATGCGAACCCACTTTCTAGCACTGACATAAGGGCAATGCAGCTCCTAGGTAAGGAAACAAACATTCCCTTACCCTGAGGAGGCCTCCATAAGTGCCCCCCAACTGCAGAATGCAGCACATGTCCCATTGGCACAGCTATGCCAGTGCTGGAAAGTGGGTTAGGATTTGGTCCTGTGTCATTGAAGGTCCTTGTAGGATCAGAAACAACTGATCAATCAATCAGCTTTTTTCTACCTCTTCATTTGTAGTTTTGCATTTTATAAAATGAGGCAATTTCCATGCACAGGTGAATCTTGGGGCTGGGAGTTTTGGCCACCTTGGTCAGGTGAGTGGGCAGGGACTTGATAAAAGAACATTAATGTTTCCTAAAGCCTACCAATGGTTTCCTGAATGGCCAATGCACCTACAGGAGTAGGGACCAAAATGAATGCCTTGGGTATATGTGGATGCAGCTTGAGATGCAGCAGCTATTTCTCTCTGGGAATCAAATGCAAGCTGTGCTGTCTGCTTGTAGGAGTGCATTTGCCTTTACAGTATTCTGCTTATATATTTGGAAATAAAACAAGTACTGTAAAGACACTTCAATGTTCCCAAGTCAAAGAGGGATTCAAAGTGGCGCCCAAATTCCATGTTCCCCTTTCAGGTGAACTTCCCTCCTGTAACCACCTCCACACACCTACCATGTCTTCAAAACAGACTAGGAACAGGAATGGACCTCCTTACCCAGTCTGTTTTGAAGATGCAGTGGAGGAGGAGAAGTGGCACTGAGAGGCAGCAGTGATGACAACTGTGATCCCTTTGCTTATCTCCCTTAGAAGAGGACAGGTTTGGAATGGCCCCACCTCCTCCTCCAGTTCCACTGCTGCAGACTTCAGCAGTGACACTGGACAAAGAGGTAAGCCACCCTGTCCTGACTTGGTCTCCAAGCGAAACAAGCAAGTCGGGCAGCAGCCAGGGAGAGTGACTGGGCGGGCAGGCTCAGGGTGCAAGCACCCTCATCAGTTTGCTGCCTCCCCCAGCCTACCATTCAAGACAGCCCTTCACCCAGCCTCTAGAGTGGGTTTGGCGTGCTTTCTGAACAAAGCTAGCAAAAGCCTGTCATGAGTGTTACCTTCTCACTGTCTGGAAGTGGAAAACATGCCAGATGTGTTCTTTGGTAGAATATTTGGATGAATAAGTTGAATTTACTTGAGTGAGTGAGAGCGAATTGGGATAAAAGCAAAACAGATCAAGAGAGGGTGGGAGCAGATGGGACTATGACTATAAATTCTCATCTGCTTGCTGAAAACACTGTATGTTCTCTCCATTAGTTCAGGAATCGCTAGTACTGTATAGGCATTTTGGAGTTATTTGCTAGGGTGCGGAAGGCAATATTATTGTATGTTTTGCATCTCTTGCTGGGTTTCCTCTTAATGCAGTTGACTTCTCCATCCTTTTACCAGGTTGAAAATCTCCATTTATCTACTCATGCTTGAAGAGAAAGGCAATGAAGAGACACAATTCCCCAAAGCCCAAAGACACAACAGTTTCTTTCTTTCCCATAATTGTCAAGCCATGCTAGTGAACTGCAGTCAGCAAGCCAGTTCAGCATCTGGAACCTTCTAAACGCACTACCTTTTGTTTAATTTTTTTCCCCCCTATAAAAATCATTCAAGACGCTTGGCTAATCACTTTCTTTGGGAGAGATAATCTCCATTTTAATGAACTCTTGTTGTTCCATGCATAGGGGAGAAGAAGAGATAGTGTTTATTGGATTTTTGTGACCACTCTTTTAAACAACCATTATTTCCAGAGTTGCTTATAATGTGCAGTGTTTTGCCAATGACATAACTTGTTTGCAGTGGAAGAAAGGGGAAGTACTAGAGAAAAAAGATTTCTCTATCATGAAGACTGTGTGTACCCTTTCCATTATTGGAAAAGTATGTGATTCTTTGGGGTAAGGGGTTCACCTGTCACTTTAATCCTTATTTGAACCCATTGCTGCAATGCTTCAAATTTTAATAAACACTTTTTATTCACATGCTGTTTGTTCAGGCAGCAAACATCTTGAGACATACTGTATTGAAGAGGATATTCAAATCATTTTGGGCAAACTCCTGCTTTAGGGCAGCGGGGTGCGCAAGAGAGCAGTGATTGAGGTGAGATGTGACTTTATCATCTCACACCTGTAAACACCCAGGCCACCATATTTTGCACTAGCTGAAGTTTTCGAAGGGTCTTCAAAGGTAGCCTCACATTGAGTGCATTGCAACAATGCAATCATGAGGGGCTAAGGCCAAGTTCACCTGAGACTCCAGGTGAACTCCAATTTCGAGCTCCAGAACAGAAAAATCTATGTGCTTAAGCAGTATGTTGGTCTCCATCAATGAACAGCTATTGCGCATCTAGAAAAGAGGAAGAGGCAGCCTGGTTCCCCTCCATCAACTTGCCTGGAACCAGTTCTCATGCACCTGTTCCCCCACAGATGTGTGTGGATCAGAGTGTATGGATCGAAAAGGCAGCGATGAGCTGAAAAGAGGAAGGATTTCTATAGTCAGGGATGGGAATGGACAGGAGCAGCATTTCATATTCCAGATTTTTCTTGGGAGTCCATCAGATAAAGACAATAGCCGGTCCTTCCTTGTTCTTGATTCCCAGCAACTACAATTTAGAGGTTTTCATATCAATGGTTACCTAGTGAGTAAACCAGTAAATTGGTCACAGTTATAATGCTCCTGAGAAACAGCTGCATGGTATGCAGAAACATAGATCCCCACACTCTAAATGGCATTCCTAGGGAGGGGATTGAAAGGTGGTCTGAAACTCTGAAGGAAAACTTGGTAAAAAGCACATCCAACTTTGGGAACCATTAACCAATGGAAAATAAGAGGGATGGGTACAATACAAAACCATAAAAATATGTACTCTGCCATTGTTACATGAACCCTTGCCTAGCACCATGTTGATGGAGTGTCACCTGTCTTTTTTCCCCATGAGATTTGAAGACTTGTTCGTGAACATCCATTAGCACATAGACTTTTCAATGCACTCCTTCCATTTCTGTTTGCATTCAGCAAAAGATAGGTCTATGTGCTTCGGACACTTTTGTAGAATTATGCTTCTACCAGCATTATAACAAAGAGACTCATGGTCCCTTGAATGCTAAGGAATTTACTTTAACAGAAGTGTTCACGGACTACTAGAGTACACTTCATCAGCTCAATCATCACCATGTTGCGTCTGATGAAGTGGGCTCCAGTCTGTCAAAGCTTAGGCTAAAGTGCATTTTTTAGATGTTAGGTATTGTTATCTCATCCCCACAGCCACTTGTCTGTGCAGAACTGACTTGCTTTTCTGAGCAAAGTAGCAAGCACCAGCTTAAGATTTAAAATGCCAAGTTTAATCAGGTAGAGAAAAAAAATGGTTGGATTCTGCATAGACAATTTATGGTTTATTTGCATGGGAAAAACATGCCTGGTGAGTGTTGGGACAACACAATGCTAAGCAAAAGCAGGTGCTGCATATTTTCCCCCTTCTAACAAAATTGTGCCTTGTGTTATAGAGATTTAACTCAACAGGCAAATGTCACTCTTAATTCCAGGCTGACAACTCATTGTGTGCATTGCATGAGAAGGAAACTGTTATCTTGAAATGTATACTTTACACCATGTAGAGACAGGGTAGTGTGTGTTCTCAGCAGTGTCTTATTTGAATAATCTATCTGACAGCCCTGCTTCCCCCCCAGAATTCCTAGTTAGTGTATATATTCAGAAGTGTCACACATTCCAAAAACAGATAGTATCAACAGATTAGCATCCTATGGCACTTTAAGAAGAGTTACGTTTACCATCAATAATACTTAATCTAATTCAGGCTTTGCTGCTCTCATGAGGACACATAATTTTCAATGCTCAATTTCCATGATGCTTAAATAGAATAAGAATTTGAACTAACTACATAAATATCTACAGAGTAGCTGTCAAAAACACAAGTAATAGAAAGCATTTGTAGTCAAGTATATTTGCCTACCTGATCTGGGACACTTTTATTCAGACAGCAGCAGCAGAGGACAAAGTCACAAGTCTCCTTTAAATGGAAGTCCAATTCCATCATCATATTAAGTCTTTGCTCAGCAAGAACAGAAAAGAACTGACAGCCCAATCCTATCCACACTTTCCTGGGAGTAAGCCCCATTGATGCTAATGGGACTTACTTCTGAGCAGACATGCATAGGATTGAGTTGTGAATCACGTTAAGGATTTGTTTAAATGAAGTTAGCATATGTGTGATTCCTTGGCCGTTTGTTACCATTACAACAAAGGTAGGTAACAATCCAAAAGACAGATTCTAATTAATTGCAAAAGCTGCCCCTTTTATCATCAGTTCAGCCTCCCTGGAGCTGAATAAGTATGCAAATAATTTCATCTTGATGAACTTAGAAGAGACATAAAAGTTTATCAGGGGCTGATGGGCCTGTTTTTGATCAAAGTGTTGGTTATTTTCTAATACATAAGGTGTGTGTCCAGGTGCACAGCTGTGTGTGCTCAGAAGGAATCAAGGATGCATCACACATCAGCCTGAATGACTAAAAGAGATGTATCCTCCAACATGCTAACTAACAGATGAAAATAGGGGACACCTGCATCATTACATCAGCCGTCTTCTCACCCTGAAATCAAGGCCTGCATTTTTCCCCACAACTCTACTGTTTACACAATGCTGAAGAGTCTTCTGTACCTGCTGCATTCCTTTACTCTGCAGTAGCCTCTCTGATTTTAAAATGCACAACAAGTATTTGAACCTTGTGCACTACATGGTGTTCATAAGTACATAAGAAGAGCCCTGCTGGGAGTTCCAATGGGATGTAGATGGAAACAGCTTGCTGAGTTCACTTCACTGATGAAGGTCACCCACATCCCATGTAAATCCATTCCTTTTCAAATTGTGTACTGATTAGGAGATAGATGCTCATCTTTTAATTACGCAAGCAGTGCTGTTCTGAATATTATACTATTTCTACTGTACATCCACTAAATGTTTCCCTTTTCTAAAATATATTTATGTTACATTCATTTATTTAAAATGATTTTTTTTAAGTTAGTCTTCTCCCTTATGATCCAGTTTGCTAATGAAATGCCTGACAATTGAAAATATTAGATGTGGTTTGGGGGGGGGGGGTATTGGAGTGATATGATAGTTATATTATCTTTAATTTTAAATTTACATCATTTGGTGATATGTGAGAATGATATAATGGTTCTATTATTATTGTACTGTATCTACTAGTGCAGTGGTTCTACTAGTGTCTAGTACTAGTGCAGTGTCTCCCAGACTTTTTAGCAATGGGACCCCCTTTTAAAAATGACACTCTGTCGGGACCCACCTAGCTTTATGAGACAAAAAAGAAAAGCTGCACTTTACCAGCCACTCATGCCTCTGTTTTTATACTTTTGACTATGGTGGAGGCAAGGACCACCTTCTGCAGTATTTGTTGAACTCCATGTTCACTGAATCAGGACCATTCTGCTGGTGTTATATTTCTCTTGGCCTGCCCTTCAAAGTGGACTGAGGCATGTTAGCCTACTCATTTGTAAACAGGCATGTGCAGCCAGGGGCAGATCCAGTATTTGCATTTGGGGGGAGCCATGATCACTACCAACTTTGAGTAATTGGCTGGAATGGGAGCCCAGGTCTACTCAATCAGTAGATGTGGACCCTAAGTCCAGGTGAATGCCCAGGTCTACTCACCCAGTGATCCTTAGCCATGGAAGCCGTAAGTTAAATCAGGAGCCCAGGTCTACCGGGAAGGTATATCTGGGTTCCAAGTGCAGGCAAGAGCCCAGGTGTACCCAGCTGGTAGACCTAGCTCCAACCTGAACTTGAAGTCCAGATCTACCGGCTGCGTAGACCAGGGCTCCCATTCCAGCCAATCTTGCAGGCACTCTGCCCAGTGTGCCTTGCCCTGGTGCCTGAATTTGTTCTCCAGTTTGGCAAGTGCCCTTCCCTGCTGGCAGACAGTTGGGTGGGGGCCATGCACCCATGGCCCCCCTTGAATCAGTTTCAGTTTCATATGACTCAATGCATTTTTCTTGTCAGCTATCAGCTTGTCAGTTTTGGTTTCAGTATCCACCAACGATCAGGTCGTGATCCACTGGTGGGTACCAACCCACAGTTTGGGAACTACTGTATTGGTGTATGATAAAAATAATTAAAATAAAGTGCAATTCTGTTTTCAAGAAGAGCCCTCCTGGGTTAGACCACAAGAGCCACTGAGTCCAGCATCTGCAGTAGTCAACCAAACGCTGGAAAATCCACAAGGAAATTGAAGGCAAATAACCCTCCCCTACTGCTGCTCTCCAGCAGTTGCTATTCACAGATAAACTGCCTCTGAAACATAGACATTCCACATAGCCATCATGAGTAATCACCAGTGCCAGAATAGCTTTTCAAAGTTGCCTAAGGCAGTGGCCATATCCACCTCCTGTATAAGAGTGTAAGCATGTGCATAAGGGAGAGCAGATGCACCTCTCTCTCCTTCTCCAACTTGGTCACAGATTTACCTTCTAGAGACCCAGGTGCAGGGCCAGCCCAAGACTTCCTATCACTTTAGAGGGTGTGCCAAATATTGTCCCCCTCAGCTGGTGATGCACCAACCTCTGCTTCTCCCACTACCTGGATTAGAAAAGGAAGAGGAAGAAGTGTGGAGGAGAGTGGTGGCTACAGCAACCAAATGGGATGGATGCCTCCTGCCAGTCTGCTGCCTGAGGTGACAGCCTCAGACTGCTTCATGGATGGACCAGCCCTTCCAGGCCAAGAGAGGTGTAATCTTGAAGAACAGTCTATGTAGCAAATGTCAGTAACAAAAGCAACATGTTTAAAGGCATTCCCAAAATTTCCTCAGAAGTCAAAACAGGGAGTGATTTATCAGAGATAAGGACCAAGAAATCAGAATTGCCCCACAGCCCAATCCTATCCAACTTTCCAGCACCGGTGCAACCGCAATGCAGCCCCGGGGTAAGGGGACAAATGTTCGCATACCTCAAGGAGGCCTCTGTGACTGCATCCCCAACACAGGTGGCAGTGCATACCCCATAGGCACAGCAGCACTGGCACTGGAAAATTTGATAGGATTGGGCCCCCAGTTGACAGGAATACTCTGAGCATATGAAGAAAGAGCTGAGATATGTTTGCCCTGTTATTAGTCAAGACTGAAGAAACAATGCCTATTACTCAGTTAAACAACACCTCCTTGTGGCTGAGACTGGTACTGACTGAACAATGGAAAATGAATTCCAGTTTAAATACTATACTTTTTGATATGTCATTTTTTATATTATATATCCTGCTGTTTTAAAAAGTCAGGGACAGCATGGAGGAAGGAGATGGGAAATAACTGCAGTATTCTATACATGAAACAGTTAGGGACCTCTCAGTGTCCTTCCTATACAATGGGGAATGGGATCGTTACTGCTTGCAGCAACTGTCGCACCTCATACACATTTTCAGCAGAATATGTGCAAGAATCTGCACATGCATACATTGTGCCTATGTAAAAGTTCCTTGGCCCCACGAACAGGGCCTACAGTTTGTACACACATAGGCAAGGCAAGCCCATTCATGTCTACCCATGGTACTATGAAAGCAGGGCTTCGTTGTCACTGATGCAGCTATAATGCCCACTCATCTGTGCCCACTCACCAGTGCCCACTCATCTGGCACTCAGAATGGCATTTCAAAAGTATAGGGTTGGACTGCTGTGGAGCCCAGCTCTGCCACAGCATTCCACTGCCAAGGAATGGTATTTCTCTTCATTCTGGTCATTTGGCAATGAGTGAGATGATGGAAGGCAGGGAAGGACAAAGCAGGGAAGATGGTGAAATCTTCTTGGAGGGGGAGAGAGGAGGATCAGCAAAGGGAGACGTCTAGGCAGGAATGATAGGCCCACAGAGAGAGAGGAGGCAAGGCAACTATCCCAGGCTATGGCTAGGAGAGGCTACAAGTTAGTGGCACAGTACCAGTGTACCCCACCTACTTCCTGGCCTATTTCTGAGTAGACATGCCTACGATTGCACTGTTTAAAAGTGTTTTGTGTTTTCTGGACCTTGTATTCTCTTTCACACAGTTGAAGGGATGCTGCATTAGAACCTGTCCTCCTAAAGAGAGATTACAGGGAGGAGACTTGCAAACAAATGATCTCATTTGACTAACCTCATTTCTCAGAACCACTGGTGATGATTCATCATTGAACAACACAGGGAGACTGTGCAAGGAAGGGTTATCCAAAAACACTTTTCATTCTCCATGGTGCACTAGCAACAATCCCCGATATTAGAGAGTAAATACTACATCAGACCTACAAGCTGCAGTTCCTTGGCATACAAAAGAGTTCTGTGATTGAAAAAAGGGAGGGTGTATAATACCAGGAAGGCTCTTTTCATCCTCTTATTAAAAGCAGGATAACTCAGCTCTAGGTTTCATCTTGATCCAACAACACGTGGATAAGAAATATGGCAGGAGCTATTGTGCAGAGATGACTGAAAAAAGAAGATTCTGGGTAAGAAGCCAAGAAAGGCATAAGAAAGACAATGATGTTTGTGCAAGAGGGACACTGAAAAGGCCATCTGTGCAAAATTTACTGCTTTACTATTTACTTTTTCTGCCCATTGTCTTCCTAACTTTGAACTAAAGAGACCTATTAGAGCAAGCTTGCTCAAACACGGAGCCAAAGAGAACTGCCAAGACTAGACCAGTCAGTGCTTCATCCCACGGAGACCCACAATTCTTCAGAGAAAAGGCCCACATCAACACAGCACTATGGATCGATTCCGGATGATCTTCCAATACTTCCAATCCAATTCAGAATCGGTGACGAATGGGATCTGTGGGCTGCTAGCACTGGCTAGTGTAAAGATTTACACCTCCTTCGACTTCAACTGCCCCTGCCTTCCTAATTACAACATGGCATATGGCATGGGAATAATGTTTGTCCCTCCAGTGGTCCTTTTGCTCTGTGGTCTCATTGTTAATAGGCAGTCTGTGGTGATTCTTGAGGAATGGAAAAGACCTACTGGGGACAGGAAGAAGAATCTGGCCATTATCAGGTGGGGGACTTCAGTCATATGTGATTTTCAGCAATGCAATTGCTTTATCTTGTCTCCCCTTTTCTGTCCTGCTTGCTTGTGGAATCTTCAGTTCCATGAAGTTATTCATTTAATGTTATTTATAATTCATATGGAACTTTAATTTGCTTGATATCACAGTAATCCCGTGAAATACATAATTAGAATTCCCATTTATTGTCATTATAATTCTCAGATCTGAAGCTTAGTGGTATGTCTAGGGTACATAATGTAAAAGCAAGATTTCAGCCTGCATTTTCTAGGCCATACTAGAGATTATGCAAGAATAGGATTGCTTACATTTTCTAAATTTAAAAGCAGCTAAAGGGAGTAGGATTCAATTTGGAACTGCAGCTTTGGGAGAAGAGGCTTTGACTGTATCACCTGTACCATTTTGCTGGTTAAAATTGTTCCATCCCCCCACAGTCTCCCACAACCCAAATATCAGGGGGATAATTTCAAAGGGAAAATGGCATGAAACAAAAATATCACACACACATACACTCCTCAATCTCTGCAAAAATGGGATTCATGAATCTTATTCACAGATTGCCTGCATCATGTCCAATTTGTCCCTTAGATGTTCCTTCACTTTCAATGTTAGATTGCCATCAATTGTCTTTCATGAGTCAGTCGGATTATGAGCACAGCTGGTCTGTAAGTATCTTCACAGTAAAAACAGAATCATTAAAAAAAATTGTTTTCCAGATCCAGTCTTTTTTTTTAAAAAGTATTATAATTTCAGGCCCTAGCATTGTGGAGTCTGGAAATTCAAATAATCTTGAATTTTCGCGAGAGAAATTCTTGAAACCTCAAGGGAAATCATGAATTACTAAGAAGTTTGAAATTCCATGGCTTTAGGGATATACTATCTTTTACTTTTTCAATATCTGCATTTGACAAGATAATGGCAGGTATCAATTTCACTGCACAGGCTCTTCACAATTCCCCTGATGCCTGGTTGTGAAAGCCTTATGTAGACAGCAGCTTTCATTCAGAGGGCTAATCTTCTCTGCCAAGGCATTGTTGTACCTGAAATGTTAAGCAGATGACCTTGTGAGTTCCTTAGAAAGCATTTTCTTTCACACTTCTAAGTAGAATGTTTTTGCCTCTCCTGGTCTGTTCTCAAACTACTCAAAAGGAAAAGCAAACCCTGCAACGCTCAGGGCATCATGTGTGCTGACAGTCAGTCTAGGCTGATTTCAAAGGAAATCCATGATCCATCTTAATGACAACTGGAAGTCAGCATGGGCTTGACCTCTTCCCATAGCTGCCACACCACAGTCTGAACCTGCCATCTGAAGAGGCACCAAGGTGGAATCATGTAAGGAAAGGAAAGGAGCTCCCAACTCCATGTTTATCTCATAGAAACTAATGCAAGGAAAGGGGGCATTTTCAAGGAGAAGTAACAGGAAGGAATGGGGGCTTAATCTTCACCCACTTACAGTTCTCCCCTGCAAATACTTCCTGGCCATTTTTAATCTGTGATTTACCCAATCAGCCTCAGAGACTGTAAATTATCCTGATGGGGGAGGAAACAGCCTGGGAGGATAATTACTGGGCAAAATCATTGGATGTGATCAGTGATCAGAGGATCAAGACCCCCCCCCCATTATACCTAAGAAAACATGTGTTTGCCAAGGTAATGTGTCATTTTATCTTTTGTGTGAAGGTTCAGCAATTTTTTTATTCAGACAGCTGAAGTGCAAAGAAAACGTGTTAATTTTTTTCCCAACAAATTCTCTTCCTCCTCCTGTCTATAACCTATCTGGAATATTTATAGCCCACTTTTCAACAAGTCTAGTTCACAAAACAGTTTACATAGTAAATTAAATCAAAAAATGGCTCCCTGTCCCCAAAGGGCTCAAAGTCTTAAAAAAAATACAGAAGAGACACCAGCAACAGCCACTGAAATAGACGCCATGCTGGGGTGAAGAGGGACAGTAGCTCTCCCCCTTCTAAATAGAAGAGGACACCACTTTGAAAGGTGCCTCTTTGTCCAGTTAGCAGGGGTAAGAGGTTTTTAGAATGAGAAGAGCCTTAGGGACAAACTAGATATTTGGTGCAGCCATGTGTTATTAAACATATGTACCCCATTTGCCTATAAAATGGGGGTGGGGAGTCTATCAAAATGAAGTTAGTCCAACCTTTTCCACTTTATCTCACTATACTCTGCTAATTTTAAGATGCTTTTCCCCAGCCCAAGCTCTCACAACAGAGTTCTATCAGAACTTCCCTTTGCTCTATCTCTTATAAACTGAATGGTCTTTTTAGCTTAGCCTTGGTTTCCTCACCCCTAATGATTTATGTTAATATTTTTCTTACGAAGTTTGTGCAATCCTTGCAGGCATCTTTTAAAGGGTTGTGACTCAATGCAATATGATTCTCACCTCGTTTGTTATTACCTGTGATAACCAAGTTCTGGGATGGAGCACCAGCTTCAGACTTGAGAGATACCAGCTCAATGTGTTTTTGCATCCCAAACACAGGTACATGTGTTCCTCCATCCTGCAACGTGCCATGATTGCCCCAGTCGTTTGGATCATTGTCACCCTCCTTGATGGGAAATGCTTTGTCTGTGCCTTCAGCAATTCCATTGACCCTGATAAGTTTTCAGGCTTTGCCAACATCACTCCTTCCCAGGTGCAGCTCTTGCTCTCCAAGGTCCCTTGCAAGGATGATGAACTCATGAGGAATAACACTTCCCGTAAGGCAGTGTCCAGGTACCTCAGATGCTGGTCACAGGTAAATAATTGGACCTCTGCTCTGTAAAACAATCAAAAAAGTTTGCCTGTTCCTATTCCCGCAACTGAAACAACTTTAGATCAAATCCTCGAAAGAGTCAAGTCCAACTTCAGAATACTCTCCAGTTTCATCATTGATTAGAGATAAGAAACATCATTTTATTTATTGGTTTCTATATTGCATGGCAGGAATGTACCACAAGTGATTTATAGGATGAGGGATATTAAGTAAGACAAACTTTTGGGTCAGTAACCTTCTTGCAGCCTATCCTGACAAAAGAGGCTGAGATGAGAAAAAAATCAAAACTAGAATTCTGAAGTTATTTGTTTACTGCAAGTGCTTTTGAAATGTTTATAATGATACTAAAGAACCCAGGAGCTCTTTTATTTTCCCATACTTCTGTCCTATTCTCTTTGCTTGCTTGCACAAGTCCACTGTGCCTCCAATCTTTCAGTCTTTTCCCATTTCTCCCAGTCTCTCATTTCTACAAATCTTCTCCCATTTCTTTTCCATGCCTTCTGCCATGATGCCCCCTGGGTCCAAGACAATCTTCCACCTCTCTAACGAACAGCCCAATCCAATTGAGGGTTACACCAGATCCACTGCCATGTTCTCTTACAATGTCATAAATGTTATGCTGCTATTACATGCATTGGAGCCTTAACAACATAAGAACAGCCCCACTGGATCAGGCCATGGCCCATCTAGTCCAGATTCCTGTAACTCACAGCGGCCCACCAAATGCCCCAGGGAGCACACCAGATAACAAGAGACCTGCATCCTGGTGCCCTCCCTTGCATCTGACATAGCCTATTTCTAAAAGCAGGAGGTTGCACATACACATCATGGCTTGTAACCCGTAATGGATTTTTCCTCCAGAAACTTGTCCAATCCCCTTTTAAAGGCGTCCAGGCCAGATGCCATCACCACATCCTGTGGCAAGGAGTTCCACAGACCAACCACATGCTGAGTAAAGAAATATTTTCTTTTGTCTGTTCTAACTCTCCCAACCAGTGCCAGAGGCCCTGTGCACCTGCCAGACAGACAGCGTAGCTATCAGGGGGAGATCATGGGTGGTCCAGGGGAGGTTCAGGGGAAGATCATGACAGTGAGCAGAGACAGCAAGGGCAGGAGGGGACAGAAGGGGGTGGATCTTTGTAACAACAGTGCACACCAGGATCCTATTCCCATTTTCCTGGACTGACACACCCTGTCTCCCCATGGACCTATGCCAACAAAATAGCTGGCATAGGTCCAAGTAGACCCATTGACAGCCAGCCAGCCTCCTGAGGTCAGTAAAATATTTTTGCCTACCTCTTCCTGGCTGTCTGGTCTCCTCACCACCACCACCACTGCATGCAGTGCACACTCTGTCAGGGTGGCTACACAGTGTAAAAAGATGGGGAATAGGATTGGGCTGCCTACCACATTTCTCCTTCAAGTTCCTCTTCTAGGTTCATGCCTTTCACATAGTATGTAATGAACCATTCTAGGCATGTCAAGCCTCCACTTGTACCAGAGACTTCTGTACTCCATCCTCAATCATTTGACAATTCTTGTTGAAGCTCTTTCCCCATTTTGTTCAGGCAACACACAAGCCCTTTAGGCTGCAATCGCATCCTTCTGTACAGCATATTGCACTAAACAAAATGTTGACTAACGATACTAAATAGAAGTCCGAAGGTGCCTGAATTGGACCACAAGAGCATCTCAAAGGTTCCTTGCAATATTCTTACTGTACTATATTCTGTCATGTTCTAGCAACAGACAATTGATGCCCTTAAATTTTTCCCTTCCTTGTGGCTGAATTTGATGTTTTAGCTGTAACATTCACAGTCCCCTGCTTATATTTCCCAAGTGGATTATATTTCTCAAGAGAAGCATGGGAGGCGAAGGGCCAGAGAGAGGCCAGACCGGGAAGGAATCCCGCTGGAACGAGGAGTTCTATGAAAGACTACAACTATTCAATTGTAAAAAAAAAAAAAAAATCCCTACGGGGGTTTAGAACAGCCTGCCTATGTAAACCACCTTGGATTAAAGTCTGAGGAGAAATCTGATGACCAAGAAAGGCGGTATATAAATACCTGTATAAATAAATAAATAAAAATATTTCCTGTACCTTCCAGGCTCTCGGTTGGAGTATACTACTGACCCTGATCGTGGTAGCCTTTCTTGCACGGTCTCTCAGGCCCTGCTTCAATCAGGCTGCCTTCTTGCAGACCCGCTACTGGAGCAACTACATTGATATAGAGCAAAAGATATTTGATGAAACTTGCTGTGAGCATGCCCGGGACTTTGCACATAAGTGCATCCTCCATTTCTTTGAAAGCATGCAGAAAGAAATCAAACGACGGCGGTTCAATGCCCACAAAGAAAAAGAGGAGGACAAAGAAGGGGAGAAAGATCACTTGCACGGAATCACCAACCAGCAGCAGGTGAACAAACTTCTCCAGATGTGGTACTACAGCAAACCCCGGCTGGATTTGAGTCAAGCAACATTGAGGCAACCCCTGGGCTTAGAGAGAACATCTATGCCTTGGGCTGACAGTATGAGTAACAGGTGGCATCTCCATCCAGGAGACACGACTACCAGGCAAACAGATGTTTAAAAGGAAACTGACACTGAAAATATCAATATAGCTCTCTCTCATAATTAGACAAATCCTGCGTAATATTTCTCAGCTATAGGGCTGTCAACTGGACAGACAAGTAAAACAATAGTGTCATAATAGTGTTTATTCCGGCTTGTTTTAACCTACAGTTCTAATTTGTTCTTACTGAGCTCTTAGTATCTGAAATTGTGTGTTCGGTATATATAAATCAGAATTCATAGATGGATGCAAGATGGTCAAATGACCATATGCAAAAAACTGAATTTATGTACAATGTGATCTCAAATCGAGTATCAATTGGAAGGTTTTATTACTGCTAAATTTGAATGACTTTGGACCAAATCCGATCCAACTTTCCAGCTCTGGTGTAGCCACAGTGCAGCCACATGGTAAGGGAACAAATGTTCCCATACCTTGAGAAGGCCTCAGTGACTATCCCTCCACCACAGGATGCAGCGCACACCCCACTGGCACAACCTCACCAGCACTGGAAAATTGGATA
The DNA here is from genome assembly GCF_035046505.1 of Tiliqua scincoides. NCBI lineage: Eukaryota > Metazoa > Chordata > Lepidosauria > Squamata > Scincidae > Tiliqua > Tiliqua scincoides. Next base: position 187,722,192 of record NC_089823.1, read on the forward strand.
GGATTGGCTACAATTACTTGGCAATTTACCCAAGGGTAAATTGAACTCACTGGAACTTACTTCTGATTAAGCCTATAAAGGACTGTGCTGTCAATTAGAAAATGTTTCTTTCTTTACTGAGCACAGAATGTACACAGTCCAGACTACAGGCACTTTTTTCCTAACCAAAATTTCACATTGTTTTTTCTTGCTGCCAAACTCTATTTGCATATGAGATGCAGCACTGAGCATCCTCTACCACATTAATGGGGGGATTATAAGAAGGCAACATATTGTTAGGCTGAAAGTATTGAAAGAACATTTATTTATCTAAAAGGAAAACTATCAGTGTAGCTCTTGATCACTTTGATGTCTTGCTTCTGAGGCTCTAAATACATGCATGAGAATAAAGGGGGCAAGATCAGGCACATCATAACTTCTGAATAAATCAACAATGAATATTGACATTTTAATGGCAGGCTCTCTATGAAAGTGATTCAGAACAATGCTCAATCTCCCTTTCACACTGGGAGCCTGTGCTAATTTAATTCTTAAGCAGACATGTTCATAGAGAGTGCAGAGATTAAAAGAATCTGATCTATATTTAACATTAGCCTTAACCAAATTGACTATTTTCCTAAATGGGCTGCTGATAAATGAGTCAGATGGTGGTCTACTTTGCATGCTGATTTCCATGGGAGAGTATTTTTAAAGTCTTCCAGACACAGCAGAAAAGTACAAATGCAAAAGAAAGGAAAAGCTGTAATTGAGCCAGACATCCGTTTCAGCCAGTGACTTCCTGCTAATACTGGGAGCATCACGTCATTGTACTCTTGATTTTATTTCTATTTTATTTTTGCTTTATAATAGATGAATAAAGCCTCTGTTTATGTTAAACCAATCCCTGGTTATGTTATATATTCTCTATTATGATATTATAGTGGTGCTAACTTCAGTGATGAGTGTGGATGGAATGTTTTGTCAGAAACAGAGGCATCACTAGGGTTTGCATCACTCAGTGCGAGAGCTCATTGTGTCACCCCCATGATGAACTTCCTCCCATACCAGACCATATAGAATAAATTACAATGTCATATGCACAACCTAGATGTAGTGGCATCACTAGGATTGGTGTAACCCCCATGAACTTTACTTACTTATTTTAATATGTAGTACAAGTCATCTAGCAAATCAGTAACCAACCAAACACCAGTGGCCCACTTGATCACACGCACACAACTGATAGCCCAGTCCTGAACTGCATAGTGCACAGGGCTGCGGCAGTGCCAAAAATGGCTACTGCTGCATCCTGCGTGCCCCAGGCAGCCGCTGGCAGCTCCACAGGAGAAGGGGACTTTTGTCCCCTTCCCCCGGCTAAGGCATGTAGCCCCACAATGGGGCTACTCGATTTTATGGCAACTCTTGGGTTGCCGTAGAATCAAGAGTCTCTGTGTCAGGCTGGTGGCCTGAAATGGAGGCTCAGGATCTGGCAGAGCAGAGCTCTACCGGTGCTGCCTCTCTCCCGCCCCACTCCCTCCCCCGGGCACATCTCCTCCCCGCCCTCTCCCTGCCCTAAGAACACCTCTAATTGAAACAAGAGCGTGGCTAAGGACAGTGAAATATTGGCTCCAAATACATTACAATTTAGTTCTATAGAGGCTTCTCTACCAGTTGCTTCTAGGAAGCGGTGCCTTGAAGTTGCTAACTATGGTGGAATGAAAGATTAGATCCACGAGTCTAGATCTAGATTCCTTGTGCTTACTCCCCCAACCAGAAGCATATTGGCAAATTAAGCGAATATTTTTGGATTCAGAACGTCAAAATCTATATTCTTTGGCAAATAGGGTCTGCTCTCCCTTAAACCTGATGGTGGTGGTGAAACATAGGCAAATGGCTGCAAACTTGTCGTTCCTAACTAGCCCTGAGGAACGTTGTGTTTTCTCACTTGCTAGATTTATTAGATTTCTTCACTTGCTAGATGTTTTACCATTGGAAGTTCTGTTTGGTAGATTTTGGGGATGGCTTATTCCTGTAGATGCTGCCCTTGTAATTAGGGCTGCACTGAAACTCTTCAACATATGCTCTTACAATGCCCCATATATGATGAAATCAGAGCCAAACACTTAATCCCAATTTTAGCAGATAAGAAGGAATAACCTGATGCTGTTAAAATACAGTATCTAAATGTTTCCAGAGTTCTAACTGGGAGGGTGGTGGTTTATCTGCGGCAGATGGTGGCAAGTAGAATGATAAGAGATAATATTTAATTGCCAGTATGATTTATATGGGGCAAATATACTCGTTTTATCTGGTTGTCATTTATTCCCTGTATCATTTATTATAGGCCTGTATTCGATGTTGTTGTTGTGTCTATTATGTATGCCAATAAAGGTCTGTGAGTCCAGAACACCTCTTGGCTTTGCTTCTCAGTATGAACATCTGGACTTAGGGGTGAGAGGCTAAATGGACCGCCTGGCCTATCCAACTGCTTTGGAACCTGACCACCAACCCACCTTTGACCACGGCCTCTGCCTCTAGCCTTTTGGCTCCTTGTCTGTCCATGCTAAAGTCTGGTCCTGGTCTGTTTAACCATGCTGTTTGGTTCAGATTATGCTGAGCCAGAAAGCCCCTCTGAAGACAGGTATGCACTTCTCATTTTTGTAAAAACAAAACCCTAAAACCTGCCAAAAAAAAAATCATTTTATTTGGTTTCTATTTATTATTGAATGGGGGGAGGGTGCACGGGTAATGACTGTGGCTGCATCTGCTGACACTATAACACTTATATCACCTTCTTTGAACACTTAAAGTGATTATAATTTATAATTATAATGTAAATTTTGAATAAAACACACAACACTGCTTTCTGCACTACTAACTTTAGAAAACAATAAAATCCATGGAAAAATAAAACCATTTTCTTCCAACTGTATGCATTACTTTTTGGATCACATTTATGCTCCTTATTTTGTTCTAGATTTCCTTTTTCATCCAGAAATGGCAATTCTTTTAAAATATATGTAGCAATGTAGATGAATGCCATAATTAGAAAGGGGGGGGGGAAATCCCTATAGACAGAATATTATTTAAAATATTTTAAAAATAAATTAAAAATATTAAACAGGGATATCTGTTAAGGAATTTTACCATCATAATAATAAGACTGAGGATCCAATCCTATCCAACATTCCAGCAGTGATGCAGCTGCAATGCAGCCCCATGGTGAGGGAACAAACATTCTTCTCTTATCTTGAGGAGACCTCTGTGATTGCCCCTGCGATCACAGAACGCAGTGCATGTGCCATTGGCACAGCTGTATCGGTGCTAGAAAATTGGATAGGATTGGGCCCTGAGATACCTTTAATGGGATCCAAAGGTCTCCTTGCATACGCAGAAGTTACTTCCACTCACGGAAGGAACAAGGCAAGTTCACATTTCTGTCTGTACCAGCAGTTTTCAACCTTTTAAATGTCACGGCACACTGAGAAGGCACTAAAATTGTCAAGGCACACCGTTTTTTGACAGTTGACGAGGCACACTGCTATGGGTGGGGGGCTCACACCCTCCCTACTAATAAACGACTCTCTTCAAACTCCAGCAGTGCACCTGTGGACTATCTGTGGCACACAAATGTACAGTGGTTGAAAAACACAAGCAGTCTGTTCCCTTCCCACATTTCACTTTCACCTTTCACATAAAGGTGAACTGTAATTCCATTTGTGCAGATAAGGAAGTGGGGTGGCGGAGAGGAAGCCTTAAGGGCTTCCATGGGGCCAAATATCATTTACAACCTCTATTCATTAATTTCATGGGAGAAATCTTACTGCAAGTGTTGCTTAGTTGCTGGGCAAAGTGAAAAGAAATAGCACAGAGCTGTAGAAATATAGCCAATGGTTGCATGAAAAGATTTGCCCTCCTCCTCCTAATTCATGTAACACAGCCCCACCCCAGAGTACAATACAGAGATGGATTTGGGGGGTGTCAAAAAGAAATCACTAAAGGAGAGAGAGAAACCAGAAAGCCACTGATTTCTGCTGTTGCTCAAGCCCCCTTCCACAGAATGGATCCCACCCACATGAATCATCTTTGCATAAGTATTCTCTCTTTTCCAGCTAAACCTACAAAGGTGGGGCACAATTTTCCCATTTTCTGAGGGCTGAGGGAGGAGCAAGCAGTATTTGCAAACAGACTCACAGAAAGCAGTGGGAACTTTTTTCCGTCACAAAGTCAGAGCACCTGGTATGGATTCTAAGGAACTGCTCAGAGAGCCCCACAAATAAGCAACAGCACAGATCCAAGAGATTCTTCAAAGAGCAAGCAAGATGACCTCTACAAAGAAAGAAGTGTTAGATGTATTAAGGCATGTCTTATCTGACAATGGCACACAATTAACTTTTCACAAGAAGGAATACAGAGCAGCCCAAAACAAGCTAGGCGGAGCAGAGATTCACTAACACGGTAAAGATGATTAGCCATTTTCTTTAAGTGGCAAGAAGGAAATGGAAGAAGACATTTTCTGGGCAACCGAAAAACTAATGTAAAGGCAGAAACTAAGAAAAAGATATTGGCAAGATACACTGAAGTTGTTTTTTTTTTTCCCCAAGGCAAAAGAGACAAGATTTTTGCTTTCATTCTGGCAAGCGAGTGTTCATAAAGTGACAGCAAGGATGGATAAATTCCGAATGATTTTCCAGTTTCTCCAGTCCAACCAGGAGTCATTCATGAATGGCATCTGTGGCATCATGGCTCTTGCCAGTGCACAGATATATGTGGCTTTTGACTTCAAGTGCCCCTGTCTACCAAGTTACAATCTGGCCTATGGGATGGGTATCCTGTTTGTGCCACCCTTGGTCTTGTTCTTGCTGGGCTTTGTGATGAATAACAATGTCTCCATGTTGGCTGAAGAATGGAAAAGACCTATTGGGAAGAGGCAGAAAGACCCAGCTGTCTTGCGTTACATGTTCTGCTCAATGGTTCAGCGAGCTATGATCGCCCCTGCTGTATGGATTTCCGTCACGCTGCTGGATGGGGACTGCTTCATATGTGCCTTCAGCACCTCTGTGCCTGTTAAAAAACTGGGGAATGACAGCTATACTGGTCTAACTGAGAAGGCCTTGATGAGGATTCTGGCCCAGATTCCCTGTGAAGACATTTACAATGGACATGAACTTGTTTCCAGACAAGTGGCAGCCAGGTACCTGCGCTGTATCTCACAGGTAAGCAAAAACTGCAATTGTAAGAACTGGTTTGAGCGAATTTGGCATTAAAAGCAGTCATGATATGCAAATAAGTTGCAATTTTCTATTGCACAGGAGGAAATGCATAGCCTGTCCTCATTCTCTGACTTTATCCCACCACAGAAAACGTTTAAAATGTTATGCAAAGAATACCCTTCTCATGCTATTGGCACAGCTTATTCTTCCTAATTCAGAGTATTGTACTGCAATCAGAGTTCACACATACTCTGTGGTATACAGCGTAACATTGAATATCAAGTCAATATACCACGAATTATATTGACTTGATACCTTCCAATAACACAGCCCAACACACATTTTGTTTCCTTAAATGTTACACCAATTCCTGGGTATATTTGGGGTACCAATTCCAAAAATGGCATCCGTTTTGCCCTATCATGTCTAGTTTTGGAGACATGGCATAGCCTCTTTAGTGAATGGTTCAAGCAGCTTCCTCATGAGGAAGTCTACACCATGGCTTCCTCATGAGGAAGCTGCTTGAACCATTCACTAATGAGGCTATACTATATCTCCAAAACTATACGTGATAGGGCAAAACGGATGCCATTTTTTGAATCAGCACGCCAAATTCATATCAAACCACCATAAAGTTTTGGAAAAACTTTTTTGACCCTCAACTTTGTAGGCCTGTGTATCAGTCTTTGAATTATTTTCAGTACATATGAATTCAGAAGGCAGATGAGAAAAGGAGGAATGGAGTCATATAATTAAAGTTCCCTCCCTTCCAAATAATTCTGCCATATTTCATTTGCAAGGCAAAGATTGTCAAATATAGCAAATGACCCCAAGCTAAGCCTCACAGATCAACACAGTCTCTTCCTGTTGATGCTATGTTGAGTCTACACTTGTTCCCTGCATCTAATATATGATGCAAATTCTCTCTATGTTATCACCTGGGAATTAGGTAAACACCACTTTAAAAGCCCAATTTGGGTATCTTGATCCTAGCAAGCAGATGCTGCCATCACTCTGTTTCCATTGGTACTACCCAGAATTCTGGGTTTCATTCCTTCCTGTGCTGTGTACTAATTGTTGGTCATGGCTTTTCTCAGTAACTAACTTTAAGCAGACATTGACATTAATACTTTCGGCAGCAGAACTTTATTTCACCATAAAAATCACAGCACCTTTGGACAGCCATTTATTAAGGAACATCCTGTGTAGGTATGCTCACATAAATAGACCTCCCATTTAAGCATGACTGTGAATGAATTAGAGCCCAATCCTATGCCTGTCTACACAGAAATCCCACTATAGTCAATGGAGCTTACTCCCAGAAAAGTGTGGACAGGATTGCAGCCTTAGGGCCCAATCCGATCCAAATTTCCAGTACTGATGCAGCCACGCCAATGGGGCATGCGCTGCATCCTGTGGTGGAGAAGCAGTCACAGGGGCCTTCTCAGGGTAAGGGAACATTTGTTCCCATACCTCAGGGTGCTTTGAAGCTGCATTGGTGCTGGAAGGTTGGGTAGGATTGGGCTCTTAGCACCCAACACCATCACTTGGAGGGCTACCATAATGCAGGTACTAGACTGAAGATTCCCAGACTTTTGAAGACTCCAAGTCATCATTACAAAAGTAATTATATACTACATATTCTTATGCAGATATCTCTTGTAAGACCCCCTCCCTTGACCCCACTAGTCTGATACATTATGATTAGTTTGGTTTTCCCTTTCAGGCAATGGGCTGGTCTTTTGTATTGCTGATGACCTTGTCAGCCTTCCTGGTGCGATCCTTACGTCCTTGCTTCACTCAAGCTGCCTTCTTGAAGAGCAAATACTGGTCCCACTATATTGACATTGAGCGCAAGCTCTTTGATGAGACCTGCACCGAGCACGCAAAAAGCTTTGCCAAGGTTTGCATCCAGCAGTTCTTTGAGGGCATGAACACGGACTTGAGCATGGGCCATTCACACTTGTCGGAGAAGGCACCTTCAGAAGCTGGGGAAGAGAAGGAAAAGCTCTTGGGCATCCTGGATCAAGGGACCATGAACAAACTTCTGAAGAACTGGCACAAATGCAAGCCCCCTCTGTGCCTTAACCAAGAGGTGCTCCAGAATGGGAGTTGCTGGGCAGGAGAAATCATGCATACTCCTCACCCACCAAAGAAAGAATATGTTGCCTATTACAGCAAAGTTTGAGGAAGGTGTGAATGGAAGCACACAAGGAATGTGCCAGTGATAACATTAGAGAGCCTTATCAATCTCACCCTGCCAGCTGCGTGCCTGCCATAGACCGGGATGGGGCAAAAGCCCCAGGTGCCGGCTGCTGGGACCCCTCGGAAGCCTCTCTGAGGCTCCCAACTGGGGCGCAAACTGTGCTTCCGGTTTGCCAGAAGCACAGCTTATAGTGCTGGGGAACCTCATAGTGGTTTCCCCAGCGTGGGAGGTGGTCGCGTGAGGCTCCATGACCTTCTGGTGAGTAGGGGGGCATATTTCTGCCTGGAGGGTGGCGATAGCCCATGGGGGGTGCCATCGCGGAGCTTTGCCCCGGGCACGGGGCTGCGGAGGTCCGCAGCTGCACCCTGCAGTTTTTCAGAAGTAATTATGACTGCACCCAAGAAGACACTGCCCAGAAGAAGGCCTGAGGAGAGGGGGATGGGGGAAAAATCCCCAGGGTCTGGGCTTTCAGGGGGTTTGGGCCATGACTAAACAAACAATACAGTATGAAACAAATTTATTGCAAAATAAATTTGGGTACCTCAGTCTCAGCCTATCCAAGACTGTGTTTCCACTACAGCTTTAATCCACTTTCAGTGCACTTCTATTACCCCAACGCATTTAGGAAGTGTGTGTGTGTGGGGGGGGGGGTGCAATCAGGCATATTACCCTGGGCCCAATGCCAGCAATCCTGCCCAGAAGTATATTTCATACACTTTTCACGGAGAAGAACAAGATTAAGAACATTAACATGGAGCAGAACAATTCAAGACAGACTGCATTTGGCAAGTGAGTTGGTCTGGGAGAAAGGAGATATTAGGGAAAACAGGTAGCCAGTGAGACGTTGAATTAAATGGGTGTTGTGATCAAACTAGAATGATGGCAAAGCAGAGAGGATGATTTGAAACTTAGCAGTTTTGTTTGTGTTGTTTATTCCCTGCTAAACCACAAAGGATGGACCATTCCTCAGGGCTGGCCCAAGACCTCCTGCTACCTAAGGCAGCAAGCCAAATGCTGCCCCCCTTACCTGATGATGTGCCAGCCTCTGGTCCTATCACTCTCCAGTGTTCCAGCTCAGCATTCTCCCCTCCACTCTTTCTCTTCCCCTCTGCCTCCCTCTTCCTTTTCCAATCCAAGGAGCCAGAGGAGGAGGAGGAGCTGTAGAGGCAAGTACGTGGACAGAGATGAGCACCAATTTGTTGCTTGAGGTGACTGCTTCAATTGGCCTCATGGGTGGGCCAGCTCTAACCACCCCTCTACATTTACCTCAGCAGCAAGCAACATCCAATTCAGATTTGAAAATCCCCAGTACTGTAACTATAAGGATTCTTCATATAACAGCCATTGCCACACCTCAAATGAGTGCAAAAGACACTGAATAGATTTTTTTTTTTAAAGAAAGGCACAAAACAAGTAATATTGATTTCTGTTAATGGATAAATGTCTGTTGGTGGCAAAAAAAACAAAACACAAGGCCTTTTCAGACCTTGTGAAAATACTTTAGGAAGAAACCAAAACCCTGAAGTCAGTATTCATATAGACACTAGAGGGTGCCATAAACCAGCACGAAATGCCTCACTACAGCAAACAGAGGACTTCTTAATTCTCCCTATGTTTTACAGGACACCTGCTTTGGCTTTGATGTGACGCTATGACAAAATCTGCTAGGAATGAGAACATGTGTTGAAAGATACACAAAAGCAGACTGAAAGAGACTGTGTTGTTAGGACAGTATTATACATCCACTAACTGGGAAAAGCAAGGGCTACATTCAAATATCGCAAGCGAAATTAATCTGCAGCTGGACTATTTGCACAGCGTCTGCCCATTCATAAACATAGAACAGCTATCGACATGACCGTGGGCAGTTCCTCTGATAAAATGAAGAGACTGTCCAGGGAAAGTCTCCATTTGTGGTGTTAGCTCATCTCCTTTGGACATTAATTTCTTCCTCGCCTTCAGTCAACCCCACAGAAAAAGGCCTATATTGGTACTGAAATGAGGAGGCTGTGGGGCAGGGCTGTGCAACACCTCAGACATCAGGAGACAGGTTGTATTGTTTTGCTACTTGCTTTTCCAAGGCTTGTGGTGCTCAGTGTAGCCTTTGTGATAAGTTTCCTTTGAAAATTGAGCATGAAATCTTATATCTTTGTCAAATCACTGAGAGAGGATAGAGACAAAGGCCCAGGTTGTAGGGGAGAGCTTATAGCTGTTGTTTGTGTCTTTAGGGCTGCACACAACATGTGCATCCAGATGAGACACAGGCCTAGATGTCACAGGTGGTAAACCTGTTTTGGGCCTGTGACACATCAGGCTCCGGCAGAAGGGGAGGGTTACTCACACAACTGGCACATGACTGAAAGTTCCTCCACACTGAAAAACAAGATCTGGACAAGAAGGCAAAAAAACAGCACGAGCCTAACCTTCACTCTGACATATACAGCCTGTTTGGACAATATGTGCAAGGGGCCCCACCCCAATGAGGGATATGAGCATGAACATCCCACTTCCCATTCCAGCACGCTATTTAACTTTACACGTTTGCATGCAGGGTGGTTGTCTGAACCACCCCTAGCAAGGACTGAAATTAAAGCATCACTTCAACAGAATGTGAGGGGTTTGAACAAATTCCCTTCTCCATAATTATGCAGCAGTATATCATCCACTCACAGTTTAAAATGTACATCTCCATGTGGTGCAGAGGGGCTGACAGACATATTGTTCAAATTGGCCCCTAGCTATTTTCTAATTTGGAGGATCATCTGGAGATTCTTGGATTTGGTTGAATATGATAATTGTTTACCATCTTACAGCCCTATGCATGTCCTATGCATGTCTACTCAGAAGTAAATCCCATTTACTTGGTACCTGACAGCCTGGATGTCTTTCAAAGGCGGTAGGACAGACAGGGGTGCTGGATGGGAAGACTGGACAGGGGCTGCCTGGCTCTGATTGGTCTGTGGAACTCCTTGCCACAGGAGGTGGCGGTGATGGCACCTGACGGCCTGGATGTCTTTCAAAGGGGGTTGGACAGACAGGGGTGCTGGACACAGGGGCTGGCTGGCTGGCTGACTCTCTCCCTCCCTGCCCTTGGATCTCAGGCTCTGGGGGGGCTTTTTGTGGTGTTGCACAGGTTCTGTGGGCAGCTGGGCCTTCTCATGGCCAGCTCTCTAGAGCAGTGAACCACCTTGCCTGGGTCTCCCTATAGGTCTGCAGCCCAGCCCAGGTGCCATCATTTTGGGGCCTGAAAGCGGCTGACAGGCTGCAAAGGGGCAAAGAGTGCAAAGTCGTCCCCCCCCCCCGGACTGCTGCAGGCAGAGACGCCTCCCTGGCGGCTACTGTCCACTTGCACCAGCAGGCACAGGCGGGACCAGTCCTGCTTGGGGGGCGTGGGAGGGGGAGAGTGAGGGGCCTCTTGGTGCTCTTCTCCCAGGAGGAGAGTCACCCAGCCGGAGGGGGGTCAGCCGGCGAAATGGGTCTAGGTGGGGACGCTGCAGCAGCACCCTGAAAGTGAGGGGCAAAGAAGCGTCTCCCCCTCCTGCCTGCCTGCCTGCCTTGAGGGGCTGGGCAGGGGTAGGTGGGGCACCCCTCGGCCCCGCTGACGTCACCAGCGCAGCCCACCTGAAGGGGCGCTGCGAAGAGCCTGGGCAGGTGGAGCGCAGGTAGCGCACCCGGCGGGGGCGGGGCTGGAGCGCTGCAGCAGTGACGCCAGGAGAACTCCGTGACGCAGCAACAGAGCTAAGAGGCGGCCGGAGCAGCCCGTCTTCGGGGGCGGCGCGTTGGCGCAGCGGGTGTGTCCGCGGCGGGGATGCGGACCGTGGCTCGGCCATGAGTTCGCCTCCGCCGGGGAGCCGGTGCCGCCTGGTGGGCGCCCAGACGGAGCGTGCGGGCGCTCCCGGGGGCGGGCCAGGCAAGAGCGCGGCGCGAGCGCGGCTCGCGGCCGGCGCCGCCCGGGGAGGCTGCGGGCATTCCCAGCGGTCTCCCGGGCAAGGGCCGCCGAGCTCCGGGGCCCCGAGGCGCCTGCGCTGCCCCTTTTGCCCCCTTATGCAAAACAGTAGATGACCGTTCCCAGCTCTTGATCTCCTGTGGACTTCTAAGGGTCAAAAAGCACAAAGGGTGGTGGCACCTACGAGCCTGTGGCCTCAGCTGCAGGAGGGTGGAAGGGAGGTCCAGTCCTTCCATCCTCTTGTAAGTGACACCACTCTTATCAAAATATCCAGAGATCATAAACCCATAGAAATAGGAAGACTCCAGCATATGGTCCATTAGGTTGCATCTTACCAGTGGCGTAGCTGGAGGGGGGCAGAGCACTCAGACTGGCAGGGAGCCTTGGCGAGGCGGGTAAGCGGCCCCTCTCTTGGGAGCCATTCCCTGCGGGGAGGGGGAGCAAAACGGAGCCATACGTTTTGCCATGGTGTAGGCTTCCTCATGAGGAAGCTGCTTGAACCATTCACTAATGAGGCTATACTATATCTCCAAAATTAGACATGATAGGGCAAAACAGATGCCAGTTTTGGAATCAGCCCCCCAAATATACCCAGAAATTGGTGTAATGTTTAAGGAATTAAAATGTGTGTTGGCCTGTGTTATAGACCAGGGGTGCCCAAACCCCGGCCCTGGGGCCACTTGTGGCCCTCGAGGCCTCTCAGTGCGGCCCTCAGGGAGCCCCCAGTCTCCAATGAGACTCTGGCCCTCTGGAGATTTGTTGGAGCCCACACTGGCCCGACGCAACTGCTCTCAGCGTGAGGACGACTGTTTGACCTCTCGATAGAGCTGTAGGATGAGGGCTCCCTCCACTGCTTGTTGTTTCACGTCTGTGATGCAGTAGTGGCAGCAAAGGAAAGGCCAGCCTTGCTTTGTGCAAGGCCTTTTATAGGCCTTGAGCTATTGCAAGACCTTCTTCATTCATTCATATAAGTTCATCTTTAATAAATTCATTTATGTAAACTTTTGTAAATTCATTCAAATTTTAAAAGTAAATTAATTCTTTTTCCCCCCGGCCCCCAACACAGTGTCTGAGAGACGATGTGACCCTCTTGCCAAAAACTTTGGACACCCCTGTTATAGACCATCACTGGTGCACGTGGCAGGATACGTGAAGGGAATTTTTTTTTGCTAACACATCTCCAAAAAGCCATTTTAAAGTTCTAATCTAGAAAAAACCACTTCTGACTCACCATTTCCTTTTCAGTACTATGTGCTTCCTTTGTCACATGGCAGAAATGAAAAGGCTAACCGCCAACAAATAATAAGCAGTTAGCTATGAGGCAAACGTGGTACAGCCCTTTCCTGTTTTACAGAGGCAGCCTATCTCTGCCTTGCCTTCTCCTTCCAATTAGTTACCCATCTCAAAACTGCACCACATGTGTTCTCCATCCCTACCTTGTCACTATACTTTGTAACTTACCCAGGATGTCACCTTAAGGCTGCAATCCTAAACACAGTTACAAGGGAATAAACCCGAGTGAACACTGAGACTAATTTATCATAGGCTTCCACTGTCAGTGTTGCACTTTTCCTTAAAGCTGGGTTGCTTGTGGAATGCAAGGATCTCTTTTAAAATAGGAAAAGAGATCAATTAAACCTCACTGCACTTTAAGATTTGTTATTTACATGCCTCCATTTTTAGTTTGTTTTTTTAAGATCAAGAGTGGGCAGGCTGGCCAGGAGAGGGGGGCAGTGTCATGCACTTGTTTAGTTCAAGATTTAAAAAAAAAATCTGTGCAATGACACCTGTAAGGGGAAACAGGACTGAGAAGCATAATGATGAGATGGAGGGAGCTAAGCAGGGATAGGGAGTGCAGCCAGCTTCAATGTATTTTTGAATGCCTATGGGGCTATGTGAGGCAGCAGCAAGAGGCACTAGGTCTCATGAATGAGAGTGATCACTATGGGGATTTGAAAATCTCCTGAATTGGTCCCTGGAATAGTACTGCTGATTCTGGGAGACTCCCAGAGAGGCCTTATTCTCAAGACCTGGCTGAGGGACAATACATGTTCATGTTACTTTAAGGCTACAATTTTATGCCAATTACAGTACATCCTACTGTCAGCAGTGGGATGTGCTTCTGAGAAAACATAAACAGGTTAGCAGTCCAACAGCACAGGCTTACACATGCTTACTTAGAAGCAAGCCTCACTGCATTAAGTGGTTTACTCCTGCTTTTCTCCCAAGTGAAGAGGATAACAGCCTAAGGGTACAATCCTAACGCACTTTCCAGCACAGACATAAGGGCAATGCAATAAGGGATCAAACATTCCCTTACTTTGAGGAGGCCTCTATGAGTGCCACCCAACTGTGGGATGCAGCACATGCCCCACTGGCACTGCTATGCCAGTACTGGAAAGTTGGTTAGGATTTGGGCCTAAGATACCTTTTGTATTTATATTTATCTGAGATTCTTTGAAATTCAATTCTTTATTAAAATTTTTATTCATTTGCTTTAAATTATTGCAACTCTGAGTGTCTGGGGTGAAATGAGCTACATCTTTAAAGGAGGTTTGGTATCACCAGTCAACCTCTAACGCCACCTCTGCGTGGGTGTAATGACAAACTCCATTTGATTATTACTCACATTATCAGCATCTACACAGCAAAAACAAATGAACAGAACAAAAAAAAACCCACAAATAGAACACTGTAGCACTAATTTGTTCCGTTGACTATATTTGGCACTATGGTTACCAGACACAGTATTCTCTATTTCAAACACGACAAAGAATTCTGTGTTATATAACTTATTGCCACATGAGCTTTCCTAAGCAATAGCCAGATCTGATGAAGTAAGCATAGCAATGCCTGTAGAATTCTTGTGTAAAAGTTCCTTGCTTGTGAGCAAACATTATTTTGGGAGCTGGAGGAGCTGAAGTTTCTGTTAGCTCAGCCTAGGCAGCTGAAGACATGAGTTCCTCCCTTCCTTGTGTGCTGAACCATCTTGATCTGGTTATGGAGTGCTTCATTTTTTCCACTAACATATCTGTCTGTACTTTTCTCCCTCTTAAAGGGACAATGTTTTCTTTGAAAGAGTCAGAATGAAGCTGACTTCTTTTTTCCCCCCTTGCTCCCTCCCTGCCTGAACAATCCCCACCCTGGCTGAAGTCTTTCCCCTCCCCTCTCCCATGAAAAAAGCAGGCCCTTTCAGGCAGAAAGAAGCAGCTAGAAAGCAACATACCAACCAGGCCCCGTATTTTTGAACAATTTCATCGATCACCAAGAACTTCTGCATCTGAACCGACTCACTCCTCTCCTATGCAGATGCTGAAGATTCAAGGGACCCACAAGGTCAATTGAAGAAACTCAGGAAATTGGTTTAGTGACTCCTTGAAGTAAGTGATGTATGTTTTTCTCAGCATGTTGAATGGTGGTTTTGGGAGCACAGATGTCTGAAAATAAATACATATGTCCTAACATAGTCAATATAGGCATCTGTTCATGATGGGGCAAGCCCTCTTCCCAATCCCTGGAGATGGAGAGAGTTCCTATTATTAGCTTTGTTTTAGGAAGGAAATAAGTTTGCTGATTGCCAGATGTTAGGGTTAGAGAAGTAGAATTGATCAGATTCCCCTCCTGTTTTTCCCTGCTATGGAGAGTTACCAAGTATTTTGATCCAGTCATAATTGGTGGTTGCAATATACACAACAGTGTACATGCAACAGTTTACCCTGGTGGATCTTTCACAGCACCAAACAATCAAGATTTCATTTGGGGTTTGGCAAGCCCGCTGCAACACCAGCTTTAAAACAACTGCAATTACATTTGCATAGATTGGAAAACTGAAGGGCGGGATGGATATTTTTGCAGTAGTTAGGCCTGATTGAAGGGTGGGGCTCTCACACACTAGGATGACATGTGAGATGCCTGGTGTATGTCTTCTTTTTTAGCACTTAAGTTACATGTGGTTTTATAGTAATAGATTCCACTATGTGTTACTAGAGAGACAGTGATGCATTCATAAGTTTGTGAAGACTACAAAGCAGAAAAGAAAGAATGAAACAAATTGTTCACTTTCATCTTTCCACCAAACCCGACTGCTCTGAAATGCACAGGAGATCAAGGCATCGAATCTGGAATTGTTGCTTGGAAGCTCAGTTTAAAACACTGATGTGAATCCAGCCCTTCAGTCTCCAGTGGAGAAAACATTTTTTTCTGGCCATACATTTTCTTCTCTGTGGCTAATGGCACCTCCAGGGGGAAGGCAACTTGGGCTAAAGTATAGAAAGAAAAGGTTCAGCCCCCTTTCACCCCCTATTCCACTGCTCTGATCCAAATCCAGTTCCCTCTCAGTTGGTTTTTGGAAGAAGAAAAGAGACATCAGGCATTTTCTTTATGGGACTTTCACATCACATCTGTTTTGATCCTCAGAAGCATGTATGTGACTGTATTAAAATAATTTTGATATAAACGTGTTTGATATGTTTAGCTTGTAGAAGAGAAGACTAAGGGGACATATGAGAGCCATCTTAAAGTGTCTGAAGGGCTGTCATATAGAAGAAGAGGAGGATACGCTATCTGTGGCTCCTCAAGGCAGGACTAGAATCAATGGTTGAAATAATAAGGAAGTAGATGTAGGATATATATGAGAAAGAAAGAGTATCTAAACTGTAAGAGTTGTCTGGCATTGGCACAGTCTGCCTTGAGCAGTAGTGGACTCTGCAGAGTTGGAGATTTTCAAACAGAAGCTGGATGACCATCTGTCAAGGATGCTTTAGCAGTTGCCTGAACTGAGCAGGGGTTGGACTAGATGACCTCCACAATTCCTTCCAACATTAAGATTGTATGATTTCCAGTCCTGTATCTCACCTGCGCGATATTCAGAGCGCGATACCATAGTCTTTCGAGACTGAAGGTTGCCACCTATCTCACCTGCATAATCATTTTAATGGCCACTATCCACCCATGCTGCAAATACAGAGGGGCAAGTTGGCCACCAGATGCACAGGCACCAATCTGTAAATTGATAAACGGTGGGGTGGCAATTTTATTTGGTGGGACAGCATCAGGAGCTTGGCACATCAGGGTAAGGAGCCACTGCCTGCGTGACTAGGGTTGGTGAGCAGAACCAAGAAGGACAGGTAATTCAATCCAGGCTATCAATATAAACAACCCAGATTCAGAAAGATCAACAGCCAGGCAACTTAATATAATATCACTCCATGAACAAACCAGCCAAGTTTTGACCATATGCCAAAAAGAATGAAGAATGGAAGACTGGGAGCTGTTTAAGCTTCTAAGCTCAAATAATAAAGAAATGTGTAATTAGTAATTCTGGCACTAGAGGGCATTTATAAATATATATACTGTATATGAAATAATAATTAGTAATGTTTTCATTAGGAGGAGTTCTGTGGCACAATATGCACATGTGTTAAAAGCAGTAGAATGGGTATACTTGTTAGAGTATGAAGCTGCGTCACCAAAGGCAATGGATTCAAGTCCTCCTTGTTAGTCAATACCGATTAATCAGACAATAACTATTTATTTATTCATCACTCTGTCAGCCAATCACTTGTACCTCAGCCCAGCCCAGCCTATCCAGACTAATACAGTGAAGTCATGTTGCAATGCCATGATGATAATAGTAATTGCCTGTTCAGTGTTAAGTGTCACAAAGAGCAGAAAAGGTATTATCTAGCTGCCTCAAGCTCGTATAGCAAAGTTGGTCGTGAAGCTGAATACAAACATTGAGTTATTTCTAGCAGGACTGTATCCTCAACAAATCACTGTAGTTCTTCACTGCAAGCTCCAAAGAATTCTGGTGGTACATTAGAGTGCCTAACAGCAACTGATGGATGAAGGTAGGCAAATTTGATATTCTTATGGGGGAGGAGAGAAGACAAAGGAAAACAGATGATGAATCAAAGTGAATTTGAGGGGACCATGTAGGCTAAGTGAAGGAACGTGTCACACACCCCTTCCTTTCCTAGTATAATTAATGGAAACTTCTACTAAGCTGGCAATCAGAGAAGGCTGTTCATTCTTACATAGTCTATTGAACAAAAGGGAATGGATTGTTCTGCCTCAGTGAGAAAGAATCTAGGGGTTCTAAAATTCCCAAGCATCTAGAGATCCCTTTGAATGTTGGCTTCAAAATGTATAGCCACTTAGCACTCAGAGTGCATCTTTCCCCCTATGTTTTTATTGACACACATTTCACTCCTGGTGTTCTAACCAGGGTTTTTTTTTTGGGGGGGGGGGGGGGATGTGGGGTATAATTTTAAGTTTCAGTATATGCAAACAGTACTGCTGAGACCCAGGTCCTTACTTTGGTCATGACTATCACCAAAGAGTCAGTGGCAAATTAGGAAAATTCTAAACCCTGGCAGGATACAACCCACACCCTCTTCCACCATCATTAGTATCATGCTTTTACAGTAGCATACAAAAACCAAGACAAGTTAGCTAGCTTATCTATAGGACAGTAAGGTTACTGAATTACCAACAATGCAGGACAGTCAGCAGCATAATACTCCATATACTGCTTTCTGACATGTTCTAGCATAAGAAGCACTAACCCATGCTTTCCTTTTCTTGTGTGAACCCACACCCAGGTTTTATACTCCAAATTACAAATTAACCACACCTGAATAACTTCAGTCTTTCTCAGATTAACAACAAGCTTAAAATCTTAAAGACCGCTTGCCGAACCTTGTGACACCTACTAAGACAGTGTGTTGTGCCAACTAAAGAGGTACAGGTTGTTGATAGCTTCATAGTTTGTGTAATTTGCATAGGACTGTTACTGTGGTTATTAAATAGGTACAGTTGAATTGTATGCAACTTTATCTCCTGAGCTTTGGCAAGTGTGAAACTGTCAGTTCCCCATCCTTAGTGATGATGCTCTTGTTGCAGCCCACGAAAGAAGAGAACACCAAGACTCTTTGTTGCTGTAGAAATCTCCTCCGCATCGCAACACTGAAAATCTCAATTGGACACAGAAAATAAGATGGCAGCCTTCATAACTGAGAACTTCCGCTTCCTCTCACTCTTCTTCAAGAGCAAAGATGTAATGATTTTCAATGGCCTGGTGGCCCTAGGCACTGTTGGCAGCCAAGAACTCTTCTCTATGTTTGCTTTCCATTGTCCATGCTCCCCTGTGAGAAACTACATCTATGGGCTAGCTGCCATAGGTGTACCAGCTCTAGCCCTTTTCCTTATTGGTGTCATCTGGAACACACACACGTGGAACCTAGTAGCTGAGTGCCATAAACGAGGAACCAAGAACTTTTCAGCGGCGGCTTCCTGCTTGATCTTTGGCTCTGTCATGGGGAGGGCTGCAGTGGCGCCTGTCACATGGTCTGTGCTCTCACTACTTCGTGGAGAGGCCTACGTCTGTGCCTTGAGTGAATTCATGAATCCCACCACTCTGGATAAGTTTCCACCTGGCTATGGAGCAGATACCATGGCCAGGGTCCCTTGTGATGATCTGCCAGGGAATTTGACAAAATTTAAGGATGTAATTACAAGGCAATTAAAATATGAATCTCAGGTATTGTATTATACTTACTTGCTTGTATGATGGGGAAAGGGCTTTTGGTTGAAATATGGAGAAAAGAGTCAGAACATCAGTTTTTATGTCTAAACTTTGAACATTTGATGCCATAAGCTTAAGACGTTTCTAAATTTCCTATTAGTAACAGTGGCTTTATCAGCTTCCCATCTTGTTATCCAATCCAGAAGCACCTAATTAGTCTT
Source organism: Tiliqua scincoides (assembly GCF_035046505.1). NCBI lineage: Eukaryota > Metazoa > Chordata > Lepidosauria > Squamata > Scincidae > Tiliqua > Tiliqua scincoides. Next base: position 187,741,282 of record NC_089823.1, read on the forward strand.
AATGAACATTTCCCTTCATCTTGCTTTTTTGCTAGCAGTCTGACTTAGCATTACCATATGACACTATAACTATACAGTAGTTGTTGTAAGAACTAATATTGTGTTATGAAATTAACACTTTGCTGCTTAATTCGCTTATTTAGTACTTGCCTTAACCTTGCTAGGCTATGTCCCAGAATGGCTGATCTGCAAGCTCTCCTAGTCCCGGTTCTCTGCAAAAGTTCAGTCCCATTCTAGTCATGGGTCTTACTTCCTAGGAGTCTGCTGAACATTGAGAACTTAGAGGAAATATATCCATTCTCTGCTTCAGCTTGATCGTGAAAAGCTTTGTTCTGCCATCACGTATTTCTCTAGAACAGGGGTCTCCAAACCCAGGCCTGGGCGCCAGATGCGGCCCGCAGCAGACCTCTATCCGGCACGTGACCAGCCTCTTTTCCCACGAAAGCCTTTGGCCTACTTGGCTGAACATGATTGGAGCTGCACACTGGTTGCATCTGGAGGGTGTTCTAAGGGCCAGAGAGGTTGAATGAATGAGCCCATTCATTCATTCATTTATTCACTCATCTAAGTTCCATCTCTAATTTATTTACATAAATTTTATATATAATTTTTTTTTTCTGGCCCTCTACACCATGCCAGATATTTGATGTGGCCCTCTGGCCAAAAAGTTTAGAGAACCCTGCTCTAGAACACAAAACGTACGATTGCCAACTATGGGGATATGTTTATAGATAATATGTAGTATTTGCAACTTTGGAAATTGTAAGAAAAATATCCCTGCAACTATTGGATCTCTCTGCGCATATATGGTTCTGCTATAGCTGAAGACAATAGCTGATAACACTGCTACATGTTTGAACTTAATATGGAGTGGAACAACCCTGGTACTTTCCTTATTATCATGTAAAGATCAGATATAGATCCTGATTTTTCTGATCTTGTAGGGACATTGGGGTTCTTCTTTGATTCAGCAATGCTGTTTGCATTTTCAGTGTGAGGCTGCTCTTGAAAAGCATTTGGAATTAATCAGCTGGTACAGATTGGAGCAGCTAGCATCCTTGTGACAGCCCAGATCTGGGAGCTTGCAACTTTCATTTGGTTCAACTATGTTGCTTACCAAGTTATTTCTGGTAAGCACAGTTCAATGAGCTGGTGATCACCTTTAAGCCATTTCTGTTCAACATTGCATATACACAACAGGGACCCAATGTGTTCACCTGCGGGCCAGGCAAAAATGGGTTAAAGCCCTAAAAGTTTTGGGATCAGGGTATTTGAACTGTTCTTTTAATTCATTACTTTGAATTTGTTACTGCTTTTAGTATTAATAATTTTATTGTACATTATATTTTAACTGATTATAGGTCACCTTGGGGCCGTTGGGGCCAAAAGGTACGGTTGAAATCTTGGATGGATAGACAAAGGATAGATATGCTGACTCTTAAAATGTACACTGAAATCTTCAGGATTCCAGAGTCGCAATCAAGAAAAACACAACCATGAGTTAAATTTAAAGTTGGTAGCTATTAAAACTATACAGTATTCAGGTACTTTCCAAGGAAAAAAATGGCAGTGGTTCTTCTAGTGTATGTTCATGATGCTTCATTGTCTTAAGCTTAGTATTTATTCAGATCTGATCAAATAGTGAGGTCTTGGTGTCTGGAGCTGCATATAAGCCCAGCTTTCTCCTAAAATGAATAAAACAGAGGGAGGCTGATGAATCAGTGCCTTTGGCTCAATACACTATATTGACAAAAATTGTTGTTACCATTGTGTCTTTCCCTTCAGCTCTTTGGGTGGCTGCTTATCGGTGTAGTTGCTGTTCTTGTGTTTTTATCGAAGTGCCTGAAACACTGCTGCTCCCCACTCAGCTATCGCCAGGAGCTCTACTGGAATCAATACCGCTCCAATGAGACCAAACTCTTTAACCGCACTGGTGAGGTGCACGCCAAGATCATGGCTGCCAACAGTGTCAAGAAGTTCTTTGGCTTTGTTTACTTAGATAAGGAGGAGAAGGAATTAGTGCAAGAGTTCACTGTGGAGGATCCGCAGCCCAGGACTCAATGGGATGCTATCAGTGGGGTCTATATCTATCGGGAGAATAAAGGATTTCCGCTCTACAGCCGTCTTCATAAGTGGGCCAAAGTTGTGATGGGTAACAGCTTAGGTCCTGACAGCCAGGAAATGGCCTTTCTTGCTACCTAAGAGAATCAAGAGCATCTAGCCCTCTTGCTTTCTCCAAGCTGTGACTCCGTTTTACTTATTCACCAACTTCTCAGGGGATTGATCTGGGGTGAATTGTCATCCAAGCGACACCAGTGTCCTGTGTCTCAGCTCTGGAGTTGAAGGAAAAGCAAAGACCAACTGCAACTATAATCTAAGGAGCCCTCATCCAAAATACAATCACACGCTTGCTGCTCTGACACAGAATCATAATGCACCAAAAAGTAGGTGAGCTTACCGGTTGGATGGGTACAGGTAATGCTGGATTTGCACACAGAAGTCCTGGTACTGATATAGTTCTATGCACAATGAAAGATGGGAGATGAACTGGATGTCCAGTCTCTCAAATAATGATGCTACAGTATTGTTGTTCCACATTTTAACATAACAGGGACAACACAAGGTTGTTAAGCAGCTTTTCCTTTATTATGGTCACTATTACAGGCCTGTCCTGGTATCCGCGGGGGTTCCATTCTGAAACCCTCCCCGCCAGTTGACTGAAACTGTAGATACCGGTGAATGCCTGTAATAGTGACGGATGTCCATGGCCTCTGCTGGGCTTAGACGACCCTCCGGAGGTGAGTAGAGCTTCCCTCACTCGTGGAGGGTGTGCACTGGGGAAGGCCCACAGACCTGGTCTAAAGATAAGTGATAATACCCATTTTTATACACATTTCCTTTGGAAAGTTTGAAAACATTGAACGGACATCATGGAGAAGAGAGTATTACTGTCAAGAAATGAGATTAGACAGATGAATGTCTCAGGCTGATTTCTGCCTCTGCACTCTGGCAAAAAACGCACTAAAGCAAATCAATTTAACTCTTTGCTCCCGTCATCCAAAAACAGCCTTGCAGACCTTTTGTAATGCACACAGAGGCAATCAGTCTCTCTCCAGGCACTTAGGCTTCACCAGGAGCTGCAGTGAGGGGGAAAGAATGGAGCATACAGAAGGAATTGATACAGCGAACTATCTGGCTCTTGTAAGCCCAAAGCCACATGCCTGCATGAAAGCAACACCAAAAAAGGTACTATGCTTATGTGTAAGTGCTGACACAGGCACCATAACTGTGGAGGCTGTATAGTCTACAACAGTGTTGCTCAACCAGTGGTACTCATACCACTAGTGGTACATGCAGGACCCCCAAACTCCTGCTGCCTGGCAGCAAGACCAGCAATGCAACATGACAACCAGTAGTAGGAGGCTCAGCTGGGCGGGCAGAGTGCTAGTGTGTGCTTTTTGCATGCTTGAAAAATCCCTCCTGGCCAGCCTGAGTCTCTTACTGGTGTTTGTCACAGCACGTCTGGTCTCCCAATCCAGAAGTAACTGTTGTTGTCATCATCACTGCCAGTTATTTCCTGTGGAACTTCCAACAGGTGAACCATATGAAGTGGTAAAGGGGAGTGACAAACATTGTCTAGAGACCACCCTTTCATAATCAAGAATGCATACATGTCATTGAAGGGATGAGAGGAAGCACATGAACAGCACCAGTCCAGACACTACTGTGGATGAGAATGAGACAGGCTTGGTAGTAACCAAGCACTTGATGCTCTATCTAAAGCCAGGTCTGAACACAAGTGTCTGCCTAACTAGGTATCTGACCTATTCAGCTGATTTATTAGGAAGGGGAGGTTACTGTACTGAATTCCCTTCTGCTCCATTGTATTGTGTGTACTAGAGGCAGTTGTGCACCAGATACATTCTGGTTTCATAATTTTTTCTTTGGGTGTTACATTAGTTATCTTGCACCCTTGTCTCATCCCCTGTCTCCATATACAAACAGCCCCAAATATAGCTGCAGTTAGTAATCCAGTTACTATGCTTTGTGCTAACTGGAACACCTACATAGTCAAACACATTTATTTGCCTTAAATGCAATTGCATAGTCTCCCAGTTTATTTCAGGGTTCCATGCAAGGTAAAGAACCACTTCTTCCACCCTTCTTCCCCAGTCCCACACCGTCGTTCCCCTTGCTTGTAGGAGGCACGGCAAGTGGCGATCTGGGATACATTTCAACACCAGCTAAAGATCTTTTTATGTGCACAAGACTTTCAGATTTGAGGTTTTATGAAGTGTTTTCATGAGGCTCACTGTTTGTCTATTGCTTTTTTAATGCTGTGTTTTTTATATGACCAATTCCTGTTCTATTGTTGTTTATGTTTTAATAGTCATTTTGGTTACTCTGAGAAAATATGTCTGAAGGATAGAAATTTTGTATAGAAATAAACATAATTGCCCTTTGAAATAGTTCATAGAACTTTTCAGTATGACAGCAATATTTTAACAAAACGTTGCTCATGATAATCTGAAACTCTCCTCCTTTTACTTATATCAAAAGCATATTTGTTTCAATGCATTTAATGAGTAGAGCCATCTCTACTACAGCAAATCAAGGGTAATGGGCTTCTTTCTGCCACTTATTAAATCAGAAATCAAACAAACACATACCCACACACACAAAACAGCTTTTAAATAAAGCGCCAAAATGGTTTTAAACATAAACGTCTTGGGAAGGTACAAAAGGTATAAACATTTACAAAGGGCTATGTCTGAGGTTTTCAGTCTGTGTCGTGACTCCCTGGGGAGGCAGGGAAAGTCTCCAGGAGCGTCATGAGGCATATTGGGGAGAGAAGTGGCCATAGCAGCTCAGCTGCACGTCATCTCAGCTGCACCTGGCCATCTCAGCTTCCCATGCTGCGTGTGCTTAGGGGCAAGGCCTTCTCTGGCCTCGGGCTTCCCTCCCAGTCCGGAGAAGGCTCAGCGAGCAATCACACACGCACATGCAGTGCCAACTAGCCAGCCTTCTCTGGGCTCAGGCTTCCCTCCTCCTGCAGCCAGGACCTGGCCAGTAAAGCAAGGTCCTGTGCTGAGCATGCTGGGTCCTCTCTGGCCTCGGGCTTCCCTCCAGACTGAGGGAAGGCCAAGGCAGAGAGGATCCAACTGGCAAGCACGCTGAGAGCAGGACCTTGCTTACTGGCTGGGTCCTCTCTGCAGCAGGAGGGAAGTCCGACCCCAGAGAAGGCTGGCTGGGCAGTGCTGCATGTGCTTCCAGCCAAGCTCTCTTTAGCGTCAGGCTTCCCTCTGGTGTCCACACAGCACCGCTAAGCTTCGTTACCAGCCAGCCTTCTCTAGTGTCAGGCTTCCCTTGGGCTCCACGGAGGACCAAGTATGCTCAGAACAGGCTTCCTGCAGTCCGCGCTGAGCATGCTTGCTGGCCAGATCCTCCCTGGAGCATGAGGGAAGCCCGACCCAGGCTGGCCGGGTGGCGGAGTGCTGCATTTGATCAGCACAGAGCCTCCTCTAGCTTCAGGCTTCCCTCCCAGTCAGGAAGGAGGTGTCCTCCTGGCAGGCTTCAGACCAGGAGGAAAGCCTGAAGCTAGAGGGGGCTCCACAAGTGCATGCAGCCCGGGGTTTCCCTCCACCTAGGAGGGAGGAAGCCCAGAACTTAATCCTGTTCACACTTTCCTGGGAGTAAGTCCCACAGACTGTAATGGGACGTACTTCTGTGTAGACATGCACAGGATTGGACTCTGTTCTTGGTTGTGGGGGGGGGGAGGGTCCAAATGCCACAGTCTCCATTCCTCTGTCTAGTTTGGGGGAAGTGGGGTTGGCATCTGTGTGTGTTTCAGCCAAGGTATACGTGTAATCATGCCCCTCACTATCTACTTTGGTGGTGGGTTGTGGTCTCACTCTGTCAGCTTAGCCAAGGATCATCACCTTTCTCTTCTTCCTTCCACACCCCAAAAAGAAAAAAGCCACACTTGATCAGTCAAGCTTTGTCTCCAAACATGATTAAAAAATAAAAATACACATTACTTTTCAAGCATCCCCTTTTTTCTTTCTTTTTGGCATCCCACATTGGCTGCTACTGTAAGACAAACAGTCTCTGGCAGCACGATCCTATGCATGTCTACCCAGAAGTAAGTCCCATTGTGTTCAATGAGTCTTACTCCCAGGAAAGAGTGTTTAGGATTGCAGCCTGGGTCTCTGTTTCTCATCAGACTGCAATAAGCAAAATCATTCAAAACAAAGTCTTCCCCTCCCCCACCAAATTTCTTCACTTCTCCCCCTCCTTACAAGAAACAAAAAAGTCCCTTTCCAAAAGGGAAAAGGTGTGCTGCTCCAGGTGTGCTACTAACAAACTGAGGGTGCTGGCAGCTCCACTGCAGATTTGGCTTCTTTAGTTTTTTGTTCCTTGGTGCCTTCAAATTCACTTCTTCTATGGCTGTTTGTATAATTTAACGCCTTCGTCCCAATTTTGGGGGTCACAGAAGTGGGGTGACGTAAGGGGAGCCGTGACCAATGGCCACAGGGATCAGGGGAGCCGCAGGCTGAAAATGTTTGAGAGCCAATGAGCTACGCTTTTACACCGTTCTTAATGGGCATGTTGATCTGGTCCCAGCCAACTCCATATGCTGTCAAGAAATGCAGCAAGGAGAGATTCTTAGCTTCCTATAGCTCTGTCTCTTCATACTGTCAACAGCCAGCCAACAAGACCCCAAAGTCCGCCTGCTCAAAAAGTTAGCTCTCAGCGAGGCTGCTCTTGGACTCCACGTATTCGAGCGCTGCTGCCTTCACAGACTGGACCGTTTCCGGTGTACCATACTTCTTCTCATAGTCCAGGTAGCGCTTAAAGAAGAACTTCATCTTCTTTGCTGCTAGGCTTAGGTGTATTACTCGCTCAAAAATTTCACTGTGTAAAAGAAAAAACAATATGTTTGCTCAGTTCACTTTTTTTTCATACACTTGTAAGCTAAGTGTTCTGGTTAGAATGTATAAATGTTGACCTGAGGAAGTCCCATTGTTCCTTTCTTTCAAAGCCTAGCTCTCAATCAGAGATCATTAGACTATCAGAGCCCAAATACTACCAACTGAAAAGCAGCAGAGAAGGCAAAAGATCTGGGAGAAGCTGGGCTTGAGTCTAAAAGCTTCTCTGCCATATCCAGCACTTTATTGGCAGGGATACCCAGAAACCAGAAAAATCCTATAGTCTGCACGCTTGTGCCAGAAACCAGATTGCCTTAGCTCAAAAAGGCACCGCATGCAGGTATAGGGAAATAACATTTCCAGCACCTAAAAGGCTCTGTTCAGATTTGAGACATTTGGATAGGTTCCAGGTCTCTCTGCATGCACATCATCTTTCAAGAATCACTGCACAAGCCCTGAGTGGTACATAGCTCTCTTTTGGAAAACCTGCTCTGCCAGACATGAAGCACACTCAAGGCTTCCGAGATCTCCAAGCTTTTTACACATGTGGTAGAGACCCCCTGCCATCAGAGACAGACAAGCAGAATCATTTTTAGCCCCAGTGCAGTTTTGTAACACAGTTTGGATGCTGCAGTGCCAAGTTGGTTTGCCAAAATTGGTCACAGTTGCACAGCCTCTCCCTCCCTCCCTCCTTAAGTGGCAAGAAATCAGTGATCGGTTCAAGCCCGTGTTTCTATTCAGAAGAGAAGGGCATTTCTACAAAAAAAAAAATTTCCATTAAAGAGCAAGGAAGGGAAAGCAGCAAAAAGTGGTGTTCTTTGGAATCCTACAATCACAACCCGCCTATGCTACACTTCTCTGAAATAACTGATCACATCATATGAGTCTGAATTTGTGGGCTGTGGTTCAATAAAGTTTAGTGTTCACTGATACTTAACAAATACATTGTGTCCTATCATAAAACTTGAGAATCATGTCTTCCGTGTATAATCAACATCAGAGGCCACATGCAGGTCTTAGTTTCCAAGCAAGGAGGTATAGGAAAAGTTTTGTGGGGAAACAACTTGCAAGAAGGCCAAGATAGACTCTTAATGCTTATCCTCCAGTCCCTTGCTGCAGCACTTTTCAATGTCATATTATTAGCTCACAAAAATGTACCTCCCCCCATTTTGCCTTCATTTCTTTTGAATTCAAGACCTGCATCTGCACCCTTTCTGGAACGTTTATAAGATCATGGTCTTCTTTCCCATGTGGTTACTTACCGAATTTCCTTTTGGTTGCCGTGTTTTATCATCATGTCAATGTAGACCGACCAGATGTCTGTGCGTTTTGGATATGTGCTCAGGGTGTTTTCAAAAATGGCCTTGGCGTGCTCTGGATCACCCAACTGAAATTCCATCTGTGCGAACTTGGAAATCACATCCACATCTGCAACAGCATAAAACTGCATTTTAAAATGTTTTTTCCACCAGCTGACACTGTCTCTGATCAGAGTTTGAGGACATGGCCAAAGTAACTTCAATGTATCATTAGTACGAAATTCTGGATTCTGTGCCAGGAAATTCTAACTAAATTATGAAAGTTTTCGGTAAATTTCACGCACCATCTAGAAGAGAGAAGATATAGTTATTTTGAAAAGTCTTCCCTATTAGAAAGTTCTGTCTGTTTTTTAAATTTTGAAAAATTTTTAAAGATGTTTGGGGTTTCATACGAAAGCTATTGAAAGGAAATGTGCTAATGATGGCTATGAAGATCTTAAACTACCTTATGCACACCACCTTTTCCAAATATTAGTCACGGGGAAGAGACAATAACAAACCACCAAGAGAGGAGAAAAAAGGAGGTCCTTACGTTCTTTATCTGGTAGGCCCTTCAGTGCACGAGGAAGGAGCCTATGAGCTGCCTCCAGCAGGCCTCTTTTCAGAAGGAAAGAGGCATATTTCACCCACACAGACTTTTCTCGACGAAAGCGCTTCAACATTGTGTTGTACAGGTCATCAGCTTGCTAAGACAATACAGGAGAGAGAAGAAAAAAGGATAATTCTACATCACAGAAAGCATAACACCAAAGACCTACAACTCTGTAGTTCTCAAGGGAGAAAACAGCACGATTACGTACCAAAACTGAAAACTAAGCAAAATATTATGCAGGTCAGGATCATGCCTAGAATTCATGACACACTCTTCCAAATTTATGAACTAGCCAATTATACACACTGTGCATATTCTAAAATCTGACTTGCAAATGGTGTTTCCTGGTTCCCTCACTCTGCCTTCCAACACGTCAGTTATTACTGCTGACTACTCCTGCGGATGCAAACTGACAAGCAGTAATGTCCAGGGACCTCAGAGATTCAGACAGTGAAGCCCAGCCAGATGAAATGAACAGACATAGCTTGCAGACTCCTTCCTTCCATTTCTTCAAGTTTCCAGTTTTAAAGTTCCACCCCTTCAGATGCTTTTTCTAGTTTCTGTGACTCAGCGTTTGCTTCAGGAATAGCAACTGCTAACCTAATCATTTTAAGAAATTCTGATTTTTGCAAAAGTTAAAAAAACCTCTGCATCTAGAATGATGAAAATGAAGCATTTATACAAGAATAAATATATATTTAAGCATGCTGTTCTAATATCTTCTGAATGCTTTTGCTCTCTTGGGATACAAAACGTATAGGTCATAAAACGTATTATATTGAAAACCCCACAGCAAGAAGCAATGTCCAGATACTTCAAGACAGCCAAGTAAAAAATAACCTGGCTGCTTGGAATAAACTGAGGCCACATCCCAGTTCGATAATTGCATGAGTGAAAGGAAACTCAGGATTGAGCTTAGACGAATCTTATTTCAGAACAGACAAATTGTCCTGCCACACTGAGTGAGTAGCTTGGTGCCCTTGCTTTCCTTCTTGCTAACAGTGGAGTGACTGGGCCTCACCTTATATTTCTCAGAAGCAACATAGGTATCAGCCAACTGCTGGAAGACCTTCAGAGGTTCATTGTACTGAATGGCTCTTTCAAAGACTTTCATCAGTGCTTCCTCTGTGCCATACATGTTCTCCAGATTCAGCAGGGCTACCCACACATTCAACTTCTCTTGCTCCTCCCTGAAAGTGGAAAAAGAACACATCAATGGGACCAAAGCACAGTCTTTTGCATAACAGTCCCACTCAAATACAACCAGAAGGGCAAGCGCTGCCAATGAAAGTGGAGCCTCAGAGATACTAGATCATCCATTGCTGCTGCCTTTCGTGTTGAGCTTCTGGAATATACATCTCTCCACCTGCCACCTATAGCATTGGATTCTGGACACCTAGACATGGTACACCTGGATTCTGGCCCTACAGCAGTTCCCTACCCCAGTGGCATCAAAGAGATGACCAGAAGTGAAGCAGGGTGCTACTAAGGAGGTGAAAGACAGTTGTCTCAATGGCATCTTCAGCACTAGCAAGTTAGGTGGATTCACCTGTGGAATTTAAACAGCTGCTTGTTATGTATTTACCTTTTGCCCTACCCTTAACAACCTACCGCATTCCTGTATCTCTGTACAGGAGTGGGAGGGGGCATTATCACAGTGCTTAGCAAACTCAAGAGATGTGACCCATTTTTGTACTAGTTCTTTGGTGTTTGTCAGAGTCCCCCCCTCCCAACCACTTCACAGCCTTCACTTATCTATGGCAAATGCAACTGCATTTCCTGGAAGACCCATCAGAACTGTGACTCTAGAGCCAAGTGAAACCACATGTCCCAGAATACAAGAAAAACATTGCACACTGAGGACTGTGGTCTCCATAAGCTCCATTGATTTGTGTTCTTGTTCCAGTTCTCAGTGAGTAACAGCAGATCTCCCCTATGTAAAATACTGAGCTTCTGGAAACCTAGCTAGTATAGGAGAGAGTAAATGAGACATAAGGAATTAGACTGGAATTTTGCATTTTTAGGAGAGAGTGTAATATATACTCTTAACACCATAGCAACTACCACCCATAAATTAGGAAAAAGAGTCACAATGTTCTTTCTCACTAATAAAAGAGAATCCCCAATCTCACCCATTCCCACTGTGCTGGGACAATGGCTCTGAAACAAATGGATGGGTGAGATAGGGAAGGGAGAATGGCATTACCCAACCCATTTAGCCTGGTAAGTGCCTCTCCTACAAGGTAAACTCTAGATGAAACTTGGCAGGAACTAAAAACGAACAACTACCAGGGAAAGGCAACTCACCTAAAAGAGATGGTTTTGAGTGCCCTTTCCGCCACAGCTCTGGCTTTCTCTATCTCTGTAGCTTGTAGATGAAAGGCCATGTACTGCAACCAGAGGATGGAACTGTCAGGATTGCCAAGCAGCAAGCGGTCAAAGTCATCGGCTCCTTGGGGCTGCCGGTTGGGATCCATCAGAGCAGCTTCTAGCTTGGAGAGTTCCTTCTCTGCCTTCTGCTTCTCCAGCTCTTTTTGCTTCTTTGTCTGCTTCTTTGTCTTAAAAAGAGAAGAAGAAAATGAGAACTTGAACAGTCTTAGTGCGATAGGGTATAAGATAAAGGAGGTGACATACCCAAACCACTCAAAGCTATTTTTCACTGTAGACATTCAAAGTCATGTGATCTCTCCAAAATGGTTAACAGAGTTGGCCCTAGTTTACTGCTCTGGACCATGTCACATAGGAGATAGATGACACCAAGCCCTGCTGCCACCCAAGAGCACCCTTACTTATCTATTTCTCTCAGCTCCGGATCACCCTCCTTGCCCTGTGCTGCTCAACCTTCTGGGTCAACCACTTGGCTAAACTATTGCTGTTACTCTCACCACTGCCACTGAAGTCATAACACAGCCACAAGTGTGTAAATGATGAACAGCAAAAAGGAGTTTAGGATTAAGGAGCATAACTTAAATTCTTTATTCATCACTTTTAGCTGCAGGTACAAACACGTTTTTGTCAATTTTCCTCTTCAGAGCAACAGCATTCAAGAAGCCAAAAAATTCTCAAATGCATGTCTCAACACACAGGTAAATGTTTGCATAACATAATTCATGGCATGACACAAAGCTAGAGAAAAGGAAACACAGATCCTGCTGTAGCTGGCTTTGTTTTTCCTGACTGTGTGACGATCTCTTAATTTTATAAGAAAGGCAATATTGATATTCTTTCTAGGCGAGCAAGGCAGGACGCTTGACAAAGCTAAAAGTTAATAAACAAAATGGCATATGAAATGAGATACTGCACCAATGATTGTGTATCTTCTTCTTCCTCACTGTCAGAGCTTTGTTCCTTCTCTTTCAATGCAGCTGCATCCAGCACATGTAAACCCTCTTCCCAGATAAAGTTGGTGGAAACCTTCAGTCTTGGAACCTCCTTTCCCTGTTGAAGCAAAACAAAGATACATATTTAAAACAAAGTTGGCAAGAACTCCACTCGAGATGCAAACATGGGTTTAGCCATGCCCAGATAGCCTCTCTCTTCTTCAGTCCTTCACCTTAGGTTTCTTCACACATTTCTCTTCCTCCTCCTCCTCCTCCCGACAATAGACCTCAACACCACTATCATCCTCTTCAGTGAAACGGCCTTTCTTCATTCTTTGCTTGACTTCCTGTCATTAAAATAAGAATTTGAAGTACAATCATAACCATATTAAAAAGAAAATGTTTAACAAACATACAGATAACAGTTAAAAAAAACATACACACAACTATGCACTATGATAACAATTTCCTGCCTAACAGGCCCAAAGTCCCTCCAAGGATAACTACCTCCTCACTTTCAGAGTGTCCCCTTTTTCGCTTTGTCTTGAAACTTGCACCCATTTTAGCACGCGGCAGACCCAGGGACTCTGGAAGAAGGCTCGGCTTCCCAGTGTCTTCAGGAAGGACTGAAAGCTCCACATGGTTCTCTTGTTTATCTATACTGTAGAATTATTGGAAAACAAGGAAAGAGAGAAAAAGTGGCAGGAGAGAGAACATTAGATCTACACAGTGCTTTACATTTCTCTTCTTGTTTAGCTTCACTACAACCCCAAGGTAAGAATCAACATTTTATAGATGAGAAGAAAAGAAGACCCAAACCTTTTGCACAAAGCCACCCAAGCCAGCTTGCAGCCGACATGTTTGAGCTTCGGTTCATCTTTCCTAACAGGACTGTCTCCCAGTCCCTCCCACCTCAAACTATCTGGTAAAAAAATCACACCTACCTGAGAACCTTGGCAGTGAGAAGTTGGCCTACATGTATGTATTTTGCATACAAGGACTGATCTGGTATGAAGAGTGAACTGATATATTGCAATGGGATTCGACCCACAATAGTGCCAGACAATCTGTCAAGAAAAGACGACTTCTTGTTTTTAACACAGTAAAAACAACACATCTCACTACAGTGTTTACCAGCCCTAGACTGAAACCAGCACTTTGGATTAACATAAAACCACAAGCAGGACATATAATGGAACAACAGGTACTTTGAGGTCTAATTTTTAGGTGCATTTACAAAAGTAGTGAAGGCAGAGTTCAGAAAGCAGAAAGTAGGTGCTCTAAGGTTCATTTGTAGCACTGGGAAAGGCTTAATTATAGTCCATTTAAGCTTGGAATTGTTCAGCACCTGCTTTGCATAAAGAATGTCCCAGGTTGAATTCTGGGCATCTATAGATAAAGCTGGGAAAAAGACCCATCTGAAAGCTTCTGCCAGTCAATGTAGATAAGATGGACCAATCGTCTGACTCAGTAAGTGTGGCTTTCTATGCTACTTCCATCAGATCTCATAATAAAGGTTGCTGCCATCTAGCGGTAAAAGGTTTCAGTGATGGATCACATGTGTTCAGGCATAAAATTACAGAACATAACAGGACATCAACTGTTCCTCTTCACCCCAAGCACAGCTTCATTTCTAGCAGCTGTTTGCTGCTGTTTCTTCTGCATCTTTTTTCTACAGTTGTGAGCCCTTTTGCTACGTGAACCAATAAGTGAACTTTTTCATTAAAAAGCAGTGTATAAAAATTCTTAATGATTATATATGTAGATTACAGATAAAATCAAGATGTCCCATGAAAGCACAGAACATCTTTATTCTTTAGAACTTGAAAATACTTGACCATATCAAAATCCTGCCTCCTAGTGGGTGAAGAGGAGTCCAGCCATTGCACCACAGGCTGGTGGCATGCAGGCAGATCGGCTCCATTTTTTTCAAAACCTGTTGGGTTTTTCCCCTCTTACGAGTGGTAGTGTAGGCAAACCTTTGCCATTTGCTGGTTAAAATGTCATAGGACTACCAGTGGGTCAGATGGAATCAAAACAATTCACAGTTTAATCTGTGAAGTACACATTACACTTCACTGGACTCCAGCCATTATTTATAATTTAAAACAAGACACTTGTTCTAACAGTCAACACACAAAACTCACCCAAAGAAGACACCTGATGGCGTGACAGATTTGACATAGCCTCTGACAAGCTGACCTTCCTGAACATTATCGAGGCATGCAATTTCTGGGTCTTCCACTTTATTGTGGCTCTTGGGATTTATCCTACAATAATAATAGGGGAGTAAAATGCCCTCCTGTAGCCAGACAAAGAACATCCAAACTTTGGGAGAACATTGAGACATAAATCTGAGCAAGGTAGCAAAAAGAACAGGTGGCAGCAGCTATGCCGTAACTAGCAAAATCTACCTTCTACTGTTGAATTCCTTGCAGCCTATAAAATGTTGACTATCTCCATTTCCATTTTAAAATCATAATTTAAAAAAGAAGAGCAAAACCTTGGAATTGCAGTGGAGAAGTGTTTAAAGACATGGAAGCCATGAATGAAGTGGGATCTCTTTACTTTGTGACTTAAAAATTGGAATAGAGAATGTCTCCCAAATCAGGAGACCCTAAACTGTTCAACTTGGGGGGAAAAAAACATGCAACTTTTAAAAACTGCAATGCAATTACATTTTGCAGTTGCATTTTCAGCTCAAATGTTACATTCCCTCACCCCACATCCCAAATACTAGAGATTGAATATCTGTGCCACTGTTAAATATTTGTGCAACAGACTGCCAAGTTAAAATTTTCATGAACTTCCTTCTATTATCCTACATTTAGCGTGCAATTGGATTCTGTACCTGGATTGCCGAAGGGACACTTCTACTGTATTGTCTTCAATGGAAAGAACATAGCATCTATATGTATAAAAAGAAGAATATGGAATGTTTGTACAAAACAAGAAGACCACATCTCTATATAAAAGAAGGACATAATGTATGTTATTGTTGTTTCTGGACATGGACTTTGTGGGGCATAAAAAGATCTATTCTGCAATATTTTCAAACAAATACAAGAGAACTGATGTGAAAATAGCTTAAGTACAAAAAAGATTTGCAGATAGTAAAGATCTATCTTCAGATTCTGAAAAGAGAGAGGTCGCACTGAAACATTCTGCAAACTGCAATGCAGTGCAACATTCTCCAATAAGTCCAGGATAGTCTGAAGAAGAGGTTAAAGAGAATTTTCTTATCTACAGACTATTTCTGCAAAGATTCTTACTTGACCATTTTTCCAATGCTGAAGCTTTCCAGTGGCTGCTCAACATACAAATCACTCAGGTGGAAAAGGCTGACTTTGCCAGTTTTTCCAAAGGGAAGTGTGATGCTCAGACCGACATGAGGGATCACCTTTTTCACACAGCCTAGTGTGATGGTTCCTTTCTCCAGAGAGTTAACTCCTGTTCAGAGGTGAGAAGATTCAAACAGAATGAGTCAGACATTGCACACCAAGCTCTTTTATGACCTGCTTACACCATCAGGATGCTTGAGATTGTTCAACAAAAAGCAGCATGAACCCCTCGCCTGGTCGCCCTTGGTGATTTGGACCTGCTGTCCAGGCAAGTGACACGTGGGCATTTTTTTGTTTTTTAAATGTTTATTTGCTATGGCTCAACTAGCAGTAATGGGTTTAGCAATGCTTCCAGCACTTACTACTTTCCCAGTGGCTGGCTCCTGCTGACTGCCTTTCCCCCCCCTTTGGAATGGATGAGAAAACGATTCTCTAAGAGGCATTCTAAAAAAAATGTGTTGGGAACATTATAACCAGTGCTTCTTAAGTCCTGCTGAAGCTGCCACAGCAATAAAAAAGAAACTAGCAGGTGGTAACATTTATTGCCTTAGTAACAAGACTATGTTGACTCTATCCTGACCCCAAAAACATCTTAGTTATTCCCATAGAGGTTTCTCTCTCCAGTGCCAATTGCAACATTGTGCGATCTTCCTAGCACAATGGAAAGGGCTGTACCAGATTTCCAACAGCAGGAAGCAAACAGTGGATCCATTCACAGTCTCCTTGCCTGGCATACAGCCACTAGTAGATGCACTGGTTATCACTTTCCCCAAGGACCATGAAGCCAACACCACTATTAGAAAACAGCCACAAGATCTCTTTCTAGCCATTAACTTCCTTTAGCCTCAGACATTACCCTCTCGCCTTAAAATCAAGCCCCTATTCAAGAAAACATGCCCCAAAGATAGAAATGGTTTTTTCCTCTATTCACTTTTACTGAGAGATACCCTGTTAAAGAGCTCGGCAGTGCTCAGCGTACGGGAGTTTCCACCTATTGCAGGCTTCTCCATTTGTTAACATGACACAATCAACTAGACCCATACATGATGCTGTGACTGATAGTACAATGAATGCTGAGGGGCTCCATGTGCTTAATGCAGTGGATTTTTCTCTTAATCATACCTGTCAGTGACAGACAGAGCTTAGTCTCAGTGATGTCAGAATCAGTCACAGTTGCAGCCAAAGCCTGTCCATTTTTGAAGTTTTTTTCCACATATTTCAAGATCTGATGGGAGATAAAGATCATCAGTAGAGGTTCCCTTCACAGTTCATTATGCATGTGAATTAGATGAATTGCCGCATAAGTGGTACATTTTGAGAACAACGTCTCTCCTCAGGTCTACCCAAGTGTATAAGCTCTTCATGAAAAAGTTCCGAGTGCATTAGGATTCAGCCTAACCTTCAAGTCACGTTGTCTATTTGCAACGACTCTTGTAACAAGATTTTACACACTTGCACTAAGCGTTTCAGAGGGAAAGAAATCAGGTAGATATATGAAGCTTCTGTGTGGTCAATTCTGACTGCAACAACTCCTTACCAGGCAGGCTACTGGCTCTGTCCATATGCCTTTATATATCTTCAGGATTCTTATAAAAAGTGGACATAACCAGGACAATACTTTCCAAACATTATAGTAATGTCTTTCTCTATAGTGTCAAAGTTTAATGTTTTTGAGTGTAGCCTCCTGCCTCCTGTAAGAGCCCTGTGCCCCTTCATTTCTCAACAATTACTTACCTTGGGGTTAAGGGAAAGTAGCAGCTGTGGAACTCTTCCTTTAATATTAGGGGAGATCTCCACCTCCAACCATTTTTTAATGGCATTGTACTAGGAATAAAAATCAGGATAGAACTTCAGTATTCAACTGGATAGGGGAGAATGTACACACATGATCATGTTAGCCTATATAACAGGCCCAATAAATCCACACAGGTATGGCAGTGTCAACCTCACCACCCTTCTGCAAATTCAAAACCTAGAAAGTATGGAAAGTGGTACAGCAAAACAACAACTTTTAAACCTTGTAGAACAAGTGCCATTTCCCAGCTTCTAGTCATGTACCTTTCCATTGTATTCAAAAATATTTCATTCTCTGAATCCAAGATGACAATTGACCCAAAGTAGTAGTACTATTCTTTTAAAAAAAAAGTTACTGCATGAGTAAGAAATTCCAAGCCTTACCTTCTTAACAAAGCATGTCACCTTCTGCCCAGGTTTGAATGGTTTCAATGCCTTTTCCAGACTGTCATCCTCACGACTTAGGTCTGTGTTGCTTTTCCCATTTAGCTCACTGACCAAAGGAAAAGATGAAGCCGTTATCTCTCTAGATTTTTTAGAGTCCTGTTACAAATTAG
Organism: Tiliqua scincoides; assembly: GCF_035046505.1. Taxonomy (NCBI): domain Eukaryota; kingdom Metazoa; phylum Chordata; class Lepidosauria; order Squamata; family Scincidae; genus Tiliqua; species Tiliqua scincoides. The sequence continues at coordinate 187,759,134 of NC_089823.1, forward strand.
AAGCCTTTGATTTTTCAGTGGAGGTCACTACAATTATTCCCACCTCCTGCTCAAAATGTTATTTCTCCACTCATGTAAAGTACAGAGTTCCTTGCAACATCGAACACAAGGGCCACAATGCACAAACCAGAAAGGCACAGTAAGTGTGTAACTTATTAAGAATTAGAAGTGCTGGATATTCATATACATTTGCACAGTTTAAAATAGTGGCATGTGACAGCAACCTGTGAATGCTATAATTCTGCAATAACTAGGCATGTTTTAGAAATGATGAATTGTGACAGAATCATCAGGCATGTTTTGGACATTCTCTATAGCTACATATATGGAAGGACCTCCAGCAGCTCAAGATTTACTTCCCTGCCCTCTCCCAATAACCAGTATTTCCTGGCCTTAATGCTTTTGCCTTCTCCCTTCATGGAATATTACTCAGTAGCACCTATCATGTTCTATATTCTATAACAGCCATTTAACATTTGAAGCTAGAATGATTACAGTTTGGCAAATTAATCTGGGGCTAATGTATATTTATCCGATACAATTTTCTCAAATAAGGGCCCAATCCTATCCAACTTTCCAGCTCCGGTGTAGCCACAATGCAGTCCCATGGTGAGGGAACAAATGTTCCCATACCTTGAGAAGGCCCCTGGGACTGCCCCTCCACCACAGGATGCAGTGCACACCCCATTGGCGCAACTACACCAGCACTGGAAGATTGGATAGGATTGGGCCCCAAGTTGATTCTCCTAGGTACAGAATTCTTAGGTTATATTCAAAACTTCACCATTTACTCAAACTATCTCGCGCTGCAGAGAAGACGTTATTTTTTTCCAATTCCTCCTTAGGTCTCCAGAACCCTTTAAAATCTGTTCCCAATGTTCCCTCCAATTCTCAGGAGCAAATATTTAGAAGGGGGGGTGCAGGAGGCTGGAGAGGGAAGGGGAAAATTTGCAAACCTCCCCCCTTACATATAAGTGCTAGATTGTGCACACAAAGAATGGAAAATGGGTGCAAGCCTTTCTCCTTACCTTGGTCGGACACTGAGTTCAGGACATGTATGGGTGAAGTGGGGGTGGGTGATGGGCAAACACCTGGAAAAATAAAAGTTAGCATATCATCCTTCCTCTGCCAATGTGGTATAAAGATATATTGTACTCTTTGCAGGATGCAAATCCACACACAAACACAAACACACTCAACAGCTTTTGTTTTCAATTATTTTTATCAAGGACAACATGGCACATGCTGACACATACCCTTAGAATTGGCACATACCCTTAGAACTATTCATTCAGCCTCTTGAAAGAGAAGCCACCAGAGAATTTTACTCTGACTAATGTGAGACAAGTTTCCCTATCCCAAACCAGGTGTAACATGATACTGTTCTATGCAGCAAACCCTGGAAGTCCCAGATATTGGGAACTACCCTTTCAGGAGATAAAGGAAAATTATTATTAAAACTCATTTCTCAAGTAACCAAATGCTCATAGTTCTAAGTTCTCTCAAATGCGATAACAACCTGACATTTTGAGAAGGTCTACATTATAAATGCAAGATCCTATCTTGCCTCATCTCAAGAGGAGGAGCCAAAGAGTGGCACCTAAGCCTCATTCACGCCATTACACGCACCATGAAATGTTGACAGTACAGATATCTTTCTTCCTCTAAGTCACTCACTTCTTTTTGACTGAGAAGATATACTTGCAAGCCTTAAAGTGATATTTATCAATGTCTCAGGTTCCAGAAAGCACATTTAAAACAGACAAAACCAACCAGGCTATATGTTCCATTCACATAAATTATATGCAAATGCCAGATCCCAAATGAACTGTGGTCCTTCAGCTTCTTATATGTTTCAAGTTTATTCTGCTCTTGTATGGAAATTATTAGGTAAGAACAGAGAGGAGACTATGCTTCCACTGGTGATCTGAACTATGACTGAAAATTACAGTCATAGATGTATGCAAATACTTCTGGGCACAGATGTAGAAAATGATATGCTAATAAACACTGAATGACAGTAATGGAAAGAAATACAGATAGAAGGGAAATATATATACCTAAACTAGGAAAGTTTTCCTCACCTGCGAGTTTTGATGTCTCTGCCCCCAATGACCCGAGCAGTCACCTTCTGTCCAACTTTTAGCTTTGATGTTGGAAAGGTGCCTATGGGAACATCATCGAGGATCTGGGATGCATGAATGGCACCTGTTAGATCATTATCAATTGTCACTAGGACATGCGTAGGTTTGACAGACTTCACAGTTCCATGGACCTCATCGCCTAAGCACAGCGAGTGTTTCACCATGAACGATGCCTCCTTTCGGGTCTCAGACTCACATCGTGACCTGATTACAGCCTTTCTCTTTGTTGTATTTTGCACAGCAAGTAAGATGCCATGGTCACCTGCCTGGGTAGTTTTCAGAACCACTGTGACCGTATGTCCCACCTTCAGTTTTTCAGAATCAAACCGGAATGTGTCATTGAAATGGGAGGCCACAGGGATGGCAATCAGCTGACCTGTTCCTACCAATGAAACGACTGCATGTTCTGTAGCTACATGCTGCACAATGGCTGGGAACTGAGAGTTCTTGGTTAACTGGAAAACAGAAAAATAGTGACTTTTAGATAATTATCTATATATGGTGCTGAAAGTATTGCATTGCTAGCAAGCAGAACTCCTACAACTAAAACACTCCAGACAGATGTTTCAGCCTCATTGGAAAACCTTCAATAATGAACCTACCACAACTTTCTTAGATTTGAGAAGATTTTTCCCAGGATTCAACATTTTTAATTTGTATGCCTCACCTTGCGTAAGGTTATGAAGGAGTTAAAAAAAAGCCTCCCAAGATTTCCATCAAATATTTAGGGTTCCCATGTAGGCAAATCTTGGGATTTTCTCAGATCTTTAATTTGTTCTGTCAGCTGACCATTTCTCTTAATAGCCAAACAAAATTTAAGATGCTGCAGCTTAAATAAATCTATTATCTTTTTACCTTCCCTAAAGGACACAGGAAGAGAACAACTGTTATCACGCCACTTTATGGCCCCAGGATGCAACTCTTAATATTCCCTAGGGCAGTGGTTCTCAAACTGTGGGTTGGGACCCACTAGGTGGGTCCCCATTCATTTCAATATTTTATTAGACTTGATACTACCATGGTATGTGACTGCATTTGTGGAAATGTTACAGATGTGTACTTTTAACAAGTTACTATGCATATTATTTTAACAATGATAGTCAATGGGACTTACTCCTGGGTAAGTGTGGGTAGGATTGCAGCCTAGGATTCCTAAAAAATTTTCTGCTTGATGATGCCACATCCGGTCATGACATCACTTCCAGTGGGTTGTGACAGATTCTCATTCTAAAAAGTGGGTCCCAGTGCTAAATGTGTGAGAACCACTGCCCTAGGGATATCATGTTCCTATGTATTTCAATGCATTGTTTTACAATCCCCAGTTCTGCAAAAAGCTATGCATTTCTCTGTGCTCCATCTTTCTTTCCTTAATCAGGTAAACATATTTATTTTGCTGCCTCCAATAAAACAAATCAGGATCATCGTACCTTCTTGGGCTTGGGGGACAGCAGTTCATCTCGAAGAGATACATAGACCTGTGATTTCAGGGAATCCATGTGGAGAACCACAGCTCTTGCTTTTTCACCCACAACAATATTTTTGCCTTGAAACACAAATGTACAGTGAAAGATAATCACCCGTTTGCTTTGGTACCTTGAACAATACAAAGTAGTTAAGAATATTTTCCCACCAAGGTAACTTATTTAGGGTACAATCCAAACCAACTTTCCAGCACTGGCATAGCTGTGCCAGTGGGGCAGGTGCTGCATCCCGCAGTTGGGGGGCAGTCATGGAGGCTTCCTCATGGTAGAGCAACATTTGTTCCCTTACCTCGGAGTTGCATTGCCCTTATGTCAGTGCTGGAAAGTTGGCTAGGATTGCGGCATTAAGCAGTGTGAGTAGTAAAGTTATGAAAAAGCAGGGTTTACCCAGATCCCCCAACACTTCTCTGCATTGTCTATTGAGAAAGATGCAGCACTTTGTACCCAATGAACCATTTTATTCTTGACATACAAATACAGGAGATCAGAGTAACAGGAACAAGAAAAAAAATGACAACATGACATCCTACCTCCAAGATGAGTGTGACTGGCCATTACAGTCAACCCAGAAACACAGGTGCCACTGAACAAGGCTGAACCATCTGCCTCGACTTCATGAACCACAAGTTCCAGCTTTTGCCCAAGTTTTAGTTCACAGAGTTTCTCAGTCACAGTAGAATCATCTGAAGATGTGGAGAAACAAAGTTAAATCTAATTTGCATAATGTCTTCTCCATTAAGATTCTGAGTAAGTTGCATCTTCATCTTTAAAGAAGGATTAAACCTCCTTAGCATTCGTGGGCTCTCTCACTTTGAAACAGCCAACTGAAGCACCTTCACTTAAAAAGACACAGCAAGATGAGAAGTGGGAAGCAATGAAATCTTTTAGTTTTGGTTGCCTCAACTCACAACAAAATCAGCCACACTAACTTACAAACAAGCTGCTAGTCAAAGAAAAGTCTTTCAGTTTAGTTAAACAAATCCATCCAGCGTTTGAATATAGCAGAAAGTCAACTTGAATGACTAGGTGTTTTAATCAAGACAGAATCCCAGGGATCTGTTTTCTTTAAAATATTTAAAAAAAGTTTCTGGGCCTTCTGACTTAAGAGAAAATAAATCTTCTGACTTAGGCGCTCAAAGCTTGTGCCCTGAGACAACATTTCACAAATGCATAAATTCACATGGCCAGTCTGAGGTTTTGAGAAGTTCTTGCTCTTATCATCTTTTACCTCTTTTGCACATGATGTTCTTAATCTCCTGAAGTTCCTGAAAGTACTGATGGAGCAAAGAGAAGCTCTCGGAAACAGGATCTCCAGAAGCGCAGTCAGATAGCTTCAAGGAGAGAAGGATACGCTGCTTCTCCTCATCAATGCTGGTCACCTTGGCAACCACCGTCTGGCCTATCATAAAGTGGTCCTTGGTGTCTGTCACAAACTTGTCACTCATTGCCTATAGTGATTAGACACAGAGTTACTCAATATTATTCTTCATAGTGAATCCTCAACCTCGAACTGTGCAGGAGGAAAGCAATGCATTCCAAACAAATGTTTACAGCAAACATCAGAATGAAGCAGGAAGAGGTGACAAGTTCTCCCTTGGTTAATTTCTTATCTCCAAAAGGTTGCAACTTTTTTGAAGAGAAATATTGATACTTTTGCTCTGACTCACACAGCCCTAACAACCACCACAAACATTTGAATAGCACTTTGAAAGAGTGCAAAATATTTAACATATAATATCTTGATGTTGGCTTTACAACAACTCCGCAAGACAAGTCTTATTATCCCTGTATCACAGCTGGGGAGCTGAAGCTAAGAAAGAGTGGTTTGCCTCATGAGAGCTCATGGTATAGGTGAGAACTGAGGACATCTTTACTTTGCAGCTCAATCACCTCAGCCATTGCACTACACTGGCTGACCCCAGTTTGACTGCCACATTTTAAGGGGTTTATTACAGAATTCAAAAAAACGACTATAACTTCACAAAGTACACTTGTGGGCAAGAATGTCAAATTTTGTGTTGTCCAGCACCCCCAAATGTCATCATAAAGCTTGTCCCAACAAGAGCGTTTAGCTCTGAAGAATGGGGCAGTGCCAGAATGAGGAAGAGTTTTTACTTAAATGCCTCTCTTTCAATATCTGTGAATAAACCAGTTTTTAGTAGGGACAGCATAACCAGCCTTACCGACTTGGGAGCCAACCCTGTCAAGCCACAAGGAAACTCCACAAATACTCCATAGGTCATGACGTTTCTCACAAAACCAGTCAGCAGCAGCCCAGGCTCCATGCACTTCATTTGTTCCTCCTGAGTTGCTGAAATCACTGCTGGCTTCCTGGTCAGGATCTAAATAAAGCGTCAAGGAAGAGAACAGGGAAGAGGGCAGATCTGGAAGTCTCTTGTACTTGGTAGCCACAAGCTGGCCACCAAGCCCTATCAAAGCAGGCAGGTTAGATGTTAGCACACAAAAGCACCTTCACTATACAATCTTCTTCCCCCACTCTCCATACCTTCTCTAAATGGATTTTCAGGTGTCTGTATTGTGCATATTAAGACTGCGCTTCGTTATTCAGAGATATTAACTACAAGGTCCAAAACAAAAACTTAGGCAAAGCAATAGTGCCTTCTACTTGCAAATATGAGAAATAACAGCACGAGGCATCTGAATGCTCTTTCAGTTTGAATGAAACTACTTAAGCAGCTGAGTGATGCAGTGAGCTGCAGTGATTCCTCTAATTTTGCCCCCAAGTGTGCAGACTTAGCAGCACACTTAGAACATACTATACTAGCAGCACTCCAGAACACACTACCTCTTGGCACTCCAGCTTTTTTTCCTTTGCTCTCCCAAGAGAAGCCGACTGAGTACTGTGAGAGAGAGGCACCACCACCTATAGGACTCAGCCTATCCAAGCCTGAGTGCGCAGCAACATTTTTTCAGCTGTGCAGGGATTCCGATATTGCTGCAGGTAGCAAAGGTTACAGGGAATGAGGAATTCACATTCTCCATCAGTCATCAGCATTCAGCAGTATCCCTCACTACAATCACCTGCTTTCCTACCCTCTCCATCTAACATCATTGCTTTATTTATACTGTATAACGTTTTTATTTATTATTTATTCTACTTTATCATGCCACACATTTTCCTTATACGAGTAGGCATTTTGGGTGATTTCTGAATGAACTTGGAATGGCTTTGCAACAAGTTAGAATTTTGCCCATTTAAATTAATAAAGTAAAGTAATGTAATGTAATAATTATCCGGATTTCCACTATAAGGGCTGTTTTCAGGGTCAGATAAAGAGAGAAGCAGCTATTGTTAGCTTTTAACTTAGGTCCTGCATACACACACTGTAAGCAACAAAGTTCCCAGGGTCTTAAAAAGACAAAAGACAGCTACTTTTAAAAAATAAATTAAGACAGCAAGTAAATTAATACCATCATCACCACCCCCCAAAAAACTGAACTATGGCCATACAGCGTAGATACTAAAGGCTATCAAAACATTGTCTGTCAAAGCGAGCTACAGCAAGCAAACACTGCTGCACAAGCTAAAAATAAAGAGACAAGGGGCTTAACCAAAAGCCAAGAAGGAATTCCAAAAGATACAATGTTGCTTCCCTTGTCACTGAGGCACATCACCTTGTGAAGAACATCATTTTCTTTGAGCCAGTGCCACCACAATTTGCAGTGCGAAACATAATCGGAGAGATGCATCATGGGAAGGTAGGCAGCAATATTGTCTGGTAGGATTGCAACCTCTAGGCCATCTTCCTTCTTCTTCAGAATTTTCACATCAACAACCTGAACACAAGCCAAAGAACAGGAGACATTTTAAACACATTCAGAAAACCACCCCCCACAATGCAAAATTACCAGGATCACAGTGAAGACACTTAAATCAGAGAAGTGGCTTAAAAGAAAAAATGCAATAATCTCAACAACAGAAACTAAAGTCCAAGATAAATTATTTAGAGAGAGAAATATATATAGCCCCAAAGATTATATAAACCAAATAGAACTGTTCCATATTTGGATATAGTACTATTTTTGAGGATTCAGTAACATCTTTTCTTCTTAAAGTATCTGAATCGATGTCTGATATATTAAACATGCATCAAGGTGAGCTGTATCCAATGTCACATCACATATTTAAAAAAAATGGGGTATGCATGCAGAATTAGGCCAGCACTGCAATTATTAGGAAGGACGCACTAAGCTGTTTTTCTGTTCCCTTTTGATAAAGGACATTAAAAGCCCCTAGCACCATCAGTGGGATGTCAACATTCCCAAGAAAGGAAAATCTTTCAGAGTAAAGTTACCTGTCCGGTTTTATATGTCACTTCTCGTTTCTTTGAAATCTCTTTTCCTGTACTATTCTCAGCAAAAACATTATCTGTCAGCTTGAATGACAGCAGCAATCTCTCCTGCTGAGGTTCACATTTTAAGACAATCACTTTGACCACCTGATTGGCAAAAGAGAAGAATAGAAATAGTCTTATAACATTGCATACCTTGACACTCGCAGTCAGGTCCTTCTGCACGTGCTAAATATACTGAAGACATAAAAAGTTGCTATGATTTCCTTAGCATTGGCCTATTTTGCCTCTCACCTTGCCCTCTTGGTATCCCATCTGTCCCTAAATCCTCCTTCACACAAGCTGTTGGCCAAGGGCTGTCTCCGCCTCTTGCTGTTTCATGTCTGTGAAGCAGCAGCGGGAGCAAAGGAAAGGCTGGGCTTGATTTGCACAAGGTCTTTTATAGACATTGAGCTATTGTGAGACCTTCATTCATAAAAGTTCCATCTCTAATATATTCATTTTATGTAAATTTATTTAAACTTTAATTGGAAATTAATTCTTTTTTTCCTGGCTCCCAACACAGTGTCAGAGAGATGATATGGCCCTCTTGCCAAAAAGTTTGGACACCCCTGGATTAAGGTCTCTGTATTAATATTTGTCGTAACTTTTTATTTTACCTATATTATCTTTCATTTAAGTCATTTTTCCCCTAGAAATTTGAAATATTCCTTAAAATGAATGGCTACAAAAACGAAACTTCCTAAATTTTAATACCTAGGCATACCAGGGACCTGAGACTCCTATATTAAGATGGGCATTGTGCACAATTTTCTAAGACTAATAATTGTATGCACATTATCAAAGTGAAATGAACCTGTAAAGTTCTTTTATCGTTGTTGTCAACCCTTCTAATATCCGTTTTGGTGCCCCCATGCCTAGGCAGCAAAACAGGGCTACCGTTACACAAGACAGTTATTCTGCATACTTGGGAGACTCCCCAGGATGCAGAAAAATTAAACTGCACATTTTTTTAAAAGCCAGACAAGGACTAGGCAAGTTCACTGATCTCCCGAAGTTACAGAATGCTAAAAACAGGTGAATGTCAGCTCAAGAAGAAGAAAAAATTGGGAGGAGGGGAGGAATTGGTAGACAGAAACCTGTAATTGTTTACCATAGCATTTCCCAAACTGTGAGTTGCAAGCTCAAGTGCAGTGGGTCACAACCCAGACCCTCCCACCTGCTCTTGCTCTGGTTTGGCCCCAATCAGAGCCATTATGGAAGCTGAATTACTCACCAGGAAGGTGCAGAGGCCTCTTCTGGGTTGAACCAGGTTGGAATAGCATCAGAATAGCCTGCAGAAGCCTCAGAAAGCCAATTCTGGTTTTTGGAAAGCCACTTCCAGTGCACTCCCAAAAATTGGAAGTGGCTTTCCGAGGCTTCTGTGGCCCATTCTGAAGCCTGCAGAAGCCAGTACAGTATATAGCCAGCCTGGTGCAACCCAGAAGAACCTCCCCACACTCCTGGGTAAGTCATTTCTGCATTAGGACCTACCATGGAGCAAGGTTGCAGTACCAAGGAGACTGGGAACCGCTGGCTTATTTTAACTGTGGGAATACATGCAACAAGTTTTTTTTATATTTTTTAAACCATCCCTGAACATCACAAGGAGGTTTCAGGAAATAAAAAAAGTGGCTTTTCCCTTTACTACTTTCCTGAGGCTTCTGCCCTCTGCAGTCAGCCCTGAACCCAAGCCCTTTGGTGCTACGCAGCACAGCAGGTTTCAAGAGGGAAAGAATAAGGTGTCCCTTTTCCTCCTTCCTCCTATAAGTTTCAAACAGCTCCAAAGTCTCCTTCTCCAGTTGCTGGATGGAACCCTGAATAGAAGCACTTCTGTTAGGGATACACTGCAGTATATTTTGTTGCATATCTGCACTTGTCAATACAAATAAGGGAAACTTTTTATTTTTACCCAACACTTACCTGACCTTCACAAAAGGCCTCTTGAGGATCAGTCATGGGTGCCATACCAGGATCATTCTTGGGAACCAAGCCTTTGACATCATTGTAGAACTTTACAATGCAGCCAAACTCCCTAGCACACACAACAAAGCCATGAGTGATGAGGCCTGGCTTTGCATCTTCATAACTGGCAAGAATAGGGAGTGGGGAACCAACAAGTGTCTTCTTAAGAGTCAGAAGGAGTTTCCTTGCTTCGGGATTGGAAATAAGCACCTGGGACAAAAAGAAACTGGAATAAGGTATGCAGACTAGCAAATGGTTCCCTAAACCAAGATCAGAGAAACTCGAAGCCCGTTTATTTTTGTATAGAATTGAGATTAGTCAAAATGGAGCTGGAATGACTCATTGATTTAGAAAAATTAAGCCTGCTGGAGGGAAGACAAAGCTAGTTAGGCTAATTAACCACCCTCTGAATACAATGAAAATGAAAACTTTGCATTATAGAAAACTACTGCACAACAGTCTTTTGAGAGCACCATAAGAAAAGCTCTGCTGGATAAGGCCAAAGGTCCATTTAGTCCTGCATCCCTGGATCCAGAATGGTGAGAGGAAAAAAAACTTCTCTCTCACTATCTCTGTGTCAAACACATTTATAAGTTGATTTTCTCTGTAAACTGCTTTGTGAACTTTTTGTTGAAAAGCAGTATATAAATACTGTTAATAATAATAGTAAGTTTCATTCACTTTAATTTTCTGGAGGTGACAAAAAGAACCGAGAAGTCATTTCAACTAATGGTCCATTATCACATTTGTGTCCATAACATCATAAGAACCACCTGCTAGGTTAGACCACCACGAGTCTATTTAGCTCAACATCCTATTTTCAACAGCGGCCAACTGTGCACTTCTGGGAAATTCACAAGCAGGCACAAATGTCTTTCCCTGATGGTCTGACCGACGTCTTTCCAAGGTCTGACCCATTGATTGTAGACAATTCTAATTTGGGAGTTCATGGCAGCATATATGGGGATCTCTCCTCTTAGTTTCTCAGCACCTCTGTGAGTAGGTTAGGCTAAGGGACAAGTGTCTAGCCTAAAGCTAGCCAGTGAGCATCATGACAGAAATGATTTAAACCTGGGTTTTATGCCTCCAACCCAGCATTTCAGTCACATTTTTGGTTTTGAAAGCACTTAATGCCCGAGTAACCCAAGTCCTTCCTTACTGTTGCTAGAACTAGCCAAGCTTCCTTATAGGGATAACTTACCCGGCATTTGACAGTAGAACCTTCTTTGTATTTCTTTTCTGGTTGCTTTAGAAAAACATCTGCCAGATGCAGCCGAGGCACCAGGCCCTTGATGTGTTCAGTCACCTTTACTAGCATGCCAAAGGGCTTCAGAGTTGAAACTGTGCCCTACAGACCCAAATAAAGACAATATATCAGGAAACAATGCTATAAACCAAGGGGGTTGGAGACTACAACTAATGCAGCACATATACTAATTTGAAGACTTCAATACAATGGATTCACCTTCTGGAAACCACTGATCTCTAAACAACTGGTGAAATGGCTACCATTAGGATCCACTGAAATTAACAGCAGTGTTCTGCTGAGGTCCCAGGCGGTTAGGCTAAAGAACCATCCAACATATAAGCAAGCAAGAACTTATTATACAGAGGACCTCAAAAATACATTTTGAACAAAACTGGGCAAAACCCTTATCTCAGATTTGTTCTGTACAAAAACAGGTGACTAAGGACTGTAAATACAGTTGATTTGCAGTGAGCGACAGTTTTTTTTCTCCCTTGAACTTACCATTACCACTTGTCCTGTATGAATATCATGATATCGCAAAAATGGAGCATCAAGAGTACGCCTAAACACATTTAAAAAGAGAAAAAGATTGATCTGAATCATGTAACACAAGAAGATGTGATGGGGGGAAAAAAAAACTTCTTTTGCCTCCCAAAGCAGGAAATTACTACATAGCATGAAGAATGTTCTCATGCTATCATCAACTAGCTCTCTGTACATAGAGTTATTACATTTTCATTAGGGCAGTACACAGGGTTCTCACCTGCCTTGCTGTGAACTTTCTCATTTTTATCCTCATAAAAATTTTGTGAAGTAGGTTAGGCCAAGTGTGATTGCCCCAACTTCCAGCAAGCTTCATGGCTCTGAAGCATTGAGTACATAAGAACATAAGAACAGCCCCATTGGATCAGGCCATAGGCCCATCTAGTCCAGCTTCCTGTATCTCACCAAATGCCCCAGGGAGCACACCAGATAACAAGAGACCTCATCCTGGTGCCCTCCCTTGCATCTGGCATTCTGATTGCACATAAGGTTGCACATACACATCATGGCTTGTAACCCATAATGGATTTTTCCTCCAGAAACTTGTCCAATCCCCTTTTAAAGGCGTCCAGGCCAGACGCCATCACCACATCCTGTGGCAAGGAGTTCCACAGACCAACCACGCGCTGAGTAAAGAAATATTTTCTTTTGTCTGTCTTAACCCTCCCAACGCTCAATTTTAGTGGATGTCCCCTGGTTCTGGTGTTATGTGAGAGTGTAAAGAGCATCTCTCTATCCACTCTGTCCATCCCCTGCATAATTTTGTATGTCTCAATCATGTCCCCCCTCAGGCACCTCTTTTCTAAGCTGAAGAGGTGCAAACACCGTAGCCTTTGCTCATAAGGAAGGTGCCCCAGCCCAGTAATCAACTTAGTCGCTCTCTTTTGCACCTTTTCCATTTCCACTATGTCTTTTTTGAGATGCGGCGACCAGAACTGGACACAATACTTCAGGTGTGGCCTTACCATCGATTTGTACAACAGCATTATAATATTAGCTGTTTTGTTCTCAATACCTTTTCTAATGATCCCAAGCATAGAACTGGCCTTCTTCTCTGCCGTCACACATTGGGTCGACATTTTCATACTTTCATGGTACATTGGGTTGTTGTAGAAGTATGGACTGCTGTTGTTATCTTATTATACTAAGGCCCAAATCCTAACCCACTTTCCAGCACTGGCATAGCTGTGCCAATGGGATGTGTGCTGCATCCTGCAGTTAGGCAGCACTCATGGAGGCTTCCTCAGAGTCAGAGAATGTTTGTTCTCTTACTTACTTCGGAGCTGCATTGCCCTTATGTCGGTGCTGGAAAGTGGGTTAGGATTGCACCCTAAGATGACCAGAAAATGATACAAGACTAAAGAGAGAGATAGAACCTTGTATTCAGGTACATCCATGCTGCCAAATCTCTTTCAACAATCTGTAATAAATTCATGATTAATTTGAGGGGACAGTGAGTGAGGTTCTTGAACTGAAATGGAGCTCAACAGCTTCCTTTGTAGTTTACATGGCAAAAATAATTTGAAGGCAAAATTTTCTAGTTCAGCTATGAGAGGAACAGTAAGTCACCTGTAGAACTGATATGAAAAATCAGTAGGTACAATTCATTGCAGCTGAATTTGCCTTTTGAAATCTGTGGGATTTAAGCAGATTTCAGTGAGCACTGAAACATGTCAATTATCTAACAAGTTTCAGCTTCTAAGTGGAATTTATAAAATAAGTGTGTGTTTGAAGTATAAGTATACACAGTAACTTAAGACACTGGCTTGTAAAAGGTGTTACAGAGTGAGACAGGGAACTTACTGCTTGAGAGACAATAATATCAGATCATCCATAAGACTGTAGTCAATGATGCGGCATTTATGCTTGCGTCCAGGTTGAAATGCCTCAGGCTTGAAAGATTTGGGAGAATCTGAAAGATGTTTCACCTATAAAATTAAAAAAAAAACATTTTTACAAGAATTAGGTTCCAGATCATTTTCTAGCTTACTATCAGCATTGCTGTACTATGAAAAATAGTACCATGAGCCCAAGGAGTCTGCTTGATGACCACATTCTACCGACTAATATGCATTACAGCATGACACCATGTACTAATGGAGGAGTTCCCACCTGCACTGCTGCTATATAACCACAGTGCCATCACACTACAGAGGAAACTAGAAAAATTTACCTAGGTTAACAGTCACAAATTTTCTGGATCCTGCATAACCCAGTACATATTTATTTTGGATGAAACCATCCATGTACATGGCACTTTACAACATATGAGAGGCAAACCCCCTCCCCAAGTGGAAGAGTTCACACTATCACAGAACACATCCTTTGACCCAAGCATGTACTTGTCTAGGTAGCAAAGATTCTGCATAGAACATGCAGAGAGAGCTACATGGAGGAATCCGCATCAAGTTACTTACATGTGCAAAGGCTACAGTGCCATCATCCAGCCTGAAAGTGACACCGGCTTTTTTGTGGAAGGCCATCACTTCTAAGTCTTCCACTACCATGCCAATCCGATCACTGGAGAGTTGACTAAGCTGGGTACCAGGCCGAAGAAAAACTGGACGCAGAGAGAGGCGTACTGCCTTGGAGGTGGGTTTGATAAAGAGAATACAGGCTTTCACCTTGAAGGAGAAGTACAAGAGAGAACAAGGTTTTTTGTTTTTTTTTATGTTTGTCTTTTTTTTTTTTTTAAGAAAGAAGAAAAAAGTTTCCTAGTAAGTTGCAGGACAGATCAAGGAAGTGCGGCTCTGAGAATATATTCAAGAAAACAAAATTCTAGCCCCCATGAATATAGGGAAGAGTTTAGAAATATTTAGAACTCATCCATTTTATAGTAGCCCACAGTAAAACCTTACACAATTCAAGACTCACTGTGCCTTACTTACCGTTTGATTGGGTGATAAGTTCCTTGCTTTTGCAGAACCCAGGTGCATGAAGTCCACAGTTCCAGTAAAGGAAGAGAGAAAAGTCAGGGAAATTCCCAAGGATGTCACCTAGAAACATAGGAAATAAAATTCTGCTTAGTTTTGCATCCCATAGAATTGCTTTCCCAATAGATGTAAATAAAGCCAGAACATGAAGAAGTGAGTCTGTGGAATTCAATGACATGCTCTTGCTGCTGCCGCCAGCATCCTAGACTGCCTTTTGCAGCTATCATGTTATTGAGTCAGGATAGTCAAAATTAGTAATTCATGTGATCGCTAATTGCCAGCTGTCCACATCCACTACTGAAAAGAATGGACCTTAAGGCACTGCAGAACTGGAGCTACAAAGTGCTAAGAACTATGTTAAATCAATCCCCAAAACAAGCTTTTGGTTTCTAAACGAGAATGACCTTTGCCTGCTTGATGAAGGCAGCAGATTCAGCTTGATTTCACAGAGGGGAGAGGATGGACGGAGTGAGAGGGAAGAACAAAAAAATCTGACCCACAGTCACCTGAGAAGTTATCATGTGCAAGGCCCATCAAAATGAAGAGGAGCTTTGTGTAAGCAAGACAGTGCTCCATTCCAATTTATTTTGAGAAGGCTTGCAGACAAGAACATCCTGGTGGAAAGTGCTCTATGTCAATCAGAAAGAGAGTGCATTTTTTTCACCTTCTCTGAGAATTCTTGAATGCTACGCCACAGTCACTTTCAAGGTTTGATTTTCTGGTTCAGATATAACACCAAACCACAGTTAGCCCAAACTGTAGCAAGCAAATCATGGTTTCAGATCACAGTTTTACAGCCACTCAAACTATGATTTGGTGTCACATCTGAACTATTTCATTCTTGCTGCTTCTCTTCAGGAAGTAATCAAATGATATATGCGTGCATGTGAACTTCTCACTTCTGATTAAATGTACCTAGAATTGTTAGTAAATAATTAGCGTTTGTATAGTACTTTCTGAGCATGCAAAGCATTTCATGCAGATTATCTTAATGCAGTCTTGACAGCAACTCTATATAAGTAAATATTATCCCTATAATTGCAGCTAAAGTTAAGAGGGAGTGGTTTGCTTAAGGCCACAAAGTGAGTTCATGGCAAATGTGAAATTCAAACTGGGGAAGTCTTGATGAGTCACTCAGTTTCTAAGTTACTGCACTACACCAGCTTTCACTGGTGAGTCCTAAGTATCAGTACCTCTCAAATAGTAAAAGACTTGCACAAGGTATGCTTTCGTGAGACCGAGAAGTGGGTCTTTCAGAGCTAAAAATAGTAGAGGCTTGGAAATGGCACAGTTTGGCCATGAAAAGGTAGGAAACCTGATTTTGGCACTTTTTTGTGTTTAAAGGGATTGAAAACTAGACCCCAGTATCTGCTGACATCTGCTGTGAGTCAAATCCACGGGTGCTGGACCCACAAGCACCAGGATCCCACTGTACTCTCAAATGCAATCCGCTTAGACACATAAGCCAAGAAGCTAGAAAAGCAGGTGTTCACTCATTATTCAGACTCTTCACTAAATAGATCCAGCACTGTTGGATTATGGAATTCCACTGCAAGCTAGCCCTAAAAGCATGCACAGAGAAGGTTGACTTATCACAACAATACTGTAATAGCAAAAGGTTTACCTCCTGAACCTGGGCTTTCACCACCAGCCCAGGTATCAAGTTGCTAAGTTCCCAGTTTTGTTCCTCTGTTGCAACGGCTGCAGCAACCTCAGACTGATTGATGGACATGCGGATTATCCTCCCACTGTTCTTGACATCATCAATAAGACAATTCAGGTATTGGCCTATCTTCAGCTCAGTCCCTACAAATACAGCATACACAAAAATTATTTCTCATCCACAAATCTTTCCATCCCATTCTTGTCATTAGGACTGCATTTTTCTTACACGTTCTATTTCTTAAATGATGTTACTGGTTCTACACATTCATCATGTAAAAACGCTTGTGTAAGCATGTTTAAAAACTTCCAAAACAAGGCATGTTGGGCAACAAAACTGATGAGCTAAATTATTTTACAATTATCTGCACTGGAGTTAAATGCCAAAAATAAATATATCCACCCAGAAACACGCTGAGGAATGAAATTCTGCTTTAGTTAACTTACACATCTAAGGTACTATGGCTTCTCAAACCACTATTTTCAGCTTTGCACCCAACATAACTGCTAAGCACAGTTATACCTTTGTTGGTTGACTGGAGATAACTCTGGGCTTTCTGACGAGGAAGAAATGCTTTTGCTGCCTGGATGCCTATGTCAATGAGGTAACCATGATCTTCTACACTGGAAATGCATCCAGAGAGCAGCTGTTTGGAGAAGAAGGGCACATTTAGACACCTTAAAATGTATTCGGTCATCATATTGCTCATTGTTCCTGCTCCCTCCTCAAATGCTATGGCACAGTATCTTTCAAATCCATGTCTCCTACCATTCCTTGTCTCAGAGATGCAGTGTTCAAAGCCTTGTTGACATCTTTGGGATTAATCGTTAGCTGTATACTTTGATATCCTGCAGCAGTTCTCTCCACACTAACCACAGCACATCTGAGCAGCATCCCTGGCAAGAACAGGTCTGAAAGAGGGTTCAAATCCTGCAAAAGATACTTTACGTTTAGCCCCTTAAACAAGATATCCAAACATCAGTAGTGATACCTAATCATTGGCTACAAAAAAATAGACTAACATGTTCTGCCCTCAGCAATATACAGAATAACCAAGTCCGAATATGTCAACTGTCATACTGAGGTTGAACTGAAACAACTTATCTTATCACCTTGCTCCCATTTTACACAGAAAAGATTTGCATAGCTGAATGGCTGAATCACAAACCCCTCTGTCATCAGCATTCTTCAAGGCATATTTGGTCGCCTGCAGCAGCACTGATTTATGTTTTATTGCTTTGTTTATTTATTGTTTATTACTACTTTATTGTGATCTTTCCATACGATGCAAGGACCTTAAAGGTTCTTTTGTGGGCAGAAAGGCAGGCTAAAAATCTATGGAAAATACAGCATGCCCCCAACATGTTTCTTGGTTCCATTCCAGAAGTTTCTCTAGAAATCAGAATGGACATAAGCTGGAACAGTGCTGTTGCACCTGAGCAAAAAGCATATGATGAGACAGCCTGCACCTGTGCATAACCACAGATGCGGTCGTTTGCAAGTTGGGGATTATCAAGTTGGGAATGAGAGATAGGATCTTTTCAGTGGCAACCTCACAAGTCGGTAATGTTACCTTGAAAGAGCTACAGCAAGGCCCCACCACTCCACTGTTATGTTACCACTGAAAATGTTTTCATTTCACAAGACTTTATAGAGTATTGTTTTGTGGGTTGGACTACGGTTCAAATGCTGCTGTCTTAATTCACTGTGTATTTTAATGTTTATAATTTTGTAGTTGTTTTTACTTATTTTAATGTTTTTATGTTTTATTTTAATGTATTTTAATGTTTATAATTTTGTAGTTTTTACTTATTTTTATTCTGTTAGTAGCTACGGACTCATTTTACGCAGGTAAAGCAGCCTATTAATCCCAAAACAATAACAATAGCAGCAGTAGCAAACAAAGAAACATGTCCTATTGACTCTCCATGTTAAGAGAGCAGACTCTCTCTGTTCTCCTTATGGGGTAGAACAGGAAAAGAATGGACTTGGGCTGGCCTACGAACAGAAGAAACTGTTGGCTGGTAGGTACGTGAAGAGTTCACCATCAGCCCAGATTGTCTCTTACCTCTAAGTGCTCATCTGTGGCCACCTGCTCAGTCAGCATTTTGTTATAGGCATCACATATGCGGGTCGCTTGTACAAATCCAGTGAGCCCATTTGGCAAGCTGACCACCAGCTCAAACTGATTAGATTCTTTCACGCAACCCAACAGCAGCATCCCCTCTGTGAGAGACTAAAACAAGAAGAATGAGTGACAATCAGAGACCCCCCCCTTTTTAATCCAGAGGGTTGCATGAACTTGGAAATATATAAAGTTAAGAGGGCTTGCCCCTTTTAAGCAGATCTAAGAAGCCCAAGGAACAGTAGGAAAAACAACATATTAGAGTCTAGATATCTGCACTGCTAGCTACCAACACCACTATGATGTACAATCTGCAACTGACTTATACAATTTGAAATACTCTATGTAACATGGTAGCAAATAAGTCACAAATTATAGACAAACCTCAGCTGTTAGAAGTTCAAAATCCTTAGTATTATTTTTAACATCAGCTTTCTTCTCAGTCTTAAGTATTTTTGGCTTTGCTTGGTCTTGGTTTTTCTTTCTTTTCTGAGTCCTGACTTCATCTTCTGTCTAAGACAAATGGATACAAAAGGACACATGCAAGAATTTGAAATTTACTTCTCTAATACAACAGATAAATCCATTGGTGCACACTAGAGGAAAGCAGGGAGAAGGGAAAGTCACTGCAAGCAAAGATTGTTTTGGACACTTGAGGGGTTGCTTTCAATGAGATCTAGGCTGTAATCTTAATGTGCTTCTTAGGGCATAAGCCCCACTGGACAGAATGGGATTTATTTCTGAGTAAACATGCACAGGACTGCACAGTACAGGTTGAGTCTCATTATTTGCTAGAGTTCCATTCCCAGAACTCATGTGGATGGCAAAAAATGCACTAAAGCAAATCAATTTAAAAAACAAAGTCTCTTTGCTCTGGTGATTTAAAAACAGCCTTGCTGACCTTTGTAATGCACACAGAGGCCATCAGTCTCTCTCCAGGAGCTTAGACTTCACTAGGAGGCAACAATCCCTCCCTTCACCAGGAGCCCCAGCAAGGGGGAAAGAATGCAGAAGGTGATATTGCTACCTTTTAGCCTTCTTTCACTGCTTAGGGGGAAGGGGGGAGTGAAGCCTGCAGAGAGAATTACTGAAGGATTGTCAGCCAGCTGCCCTCTCAGGCATTATTAAACAACTGCTTTCCTTTAATTTAAAGGGCCCTTCTCATCAGCTTTGAGATAGAAAAATCTGTGGATACTTAGGTTACCTGTAAACACTTGTATGACTGTCTCTATGCAACAGTAAAAAGCAGTTTTTTAAACTGATTTTGAAGGTGTGCATTTTTTCCCTTCTCCAGAGATCAGCACATTCCTTCTCATTGCAGGGGCCATTCATGCCAAGTCAAATCTGTGTATAACAAGGTTGGATCTGTAATTTAATTTCTTTTGTTATGACTAAATATGTTTAGGATGTAATGTGCTTTTTTTTCCATATATCTGCCCAGACTACCCATGGTCTACATCAGGGATGTCCAAACTTTTAGGCAGGAGAGCCACATCATCTCTCTAACACTGTGTTGGCGACTGGGAAAAAAAGGAATTAATTTACATTTCAAATCTAAATAAATTTACATAAATGAATATATTAGAGGTGGAACTTATATGAATAAATGAAGGTCTTGCAATAGCTCAAGGCCTATAAAAGGCCTTGCACAGAGCAAGGCTGGCCTTTCCTTTGCTGCCGCTGCTGCATCATGGATGTGAAACAGGAAGCAGTGGAGAGAGCTGTCATCCCACAGCTCACGCAAGAGGTTGAACAGTCGCCCTCATGCTGACAGCAGTTGTGTTGGGCCAGCACAGGCTCCAGCAAGTCTCTGGACGGCCAGAGGCTCATTGGAGACTGGGAGCTCCCTGCAGGCCAGATTCGTAGTCCCCGTGGGTCGCAAGTGGCCCCTGGGCCAGGGTTTGGGCACTCCTGGTCTACATGGTAAACATAAGATGTGGTCGAAGAAGTACAAGGTTTAAGGTTATTGCTGCAATCAAAGCAACACATTTTTTAGCCATTGTAATCACAGGAATTACTTCCATGTAGCTGCACGCAGATTTGCAAAAGGCCCAAAAGACATGCTACTCCCTTCATGTATAAATGCAAAGTCAGGCTACATCAGGTTGAAAAGTTTTTGAATATCTGAACTAATAGCAGAATGGATGCAGATCAAATGTAGCACATAGAAATATACACAGTACAACAATCTCAAATTTTTTTCAGCACAGATAATTGATGCTGAACGCCCAGTCAGCACAAACATCATTCTTATCTAAGAGTACTACAGCTTTTGGTTTAGCTAAAATGCATGGTTGCACATTTAAACCTGAAATCCTAAAACTCACTTATTTAGGGCAGCGTTTCACAAAGTCCTACTTGGACGTTGGAACCACTCTGAGTTATGGGGATGGGTCAGGAACAGGGGGGTTGTCCTGACAGTGCTGCGGCAATCGCAGTGCTGCAGGGACCCATTGACATCCTCACATATCTGGAAGCATCCTGCAGCCTCTTGGGGAGGGTCCTGGAGGCTTGCAGCTGCCTCCACAACCCTTAACACGGCTGCAATGAGCTCCAATCTGCTATCAGAGCTCACTTCCGGTTTGCGTGAAGTGAACTCCAACAGCAGATCATTGCAGCCTCACAGAGGGTTGTGGAGGCGGCTACAAGCCTTCAGGACCCCCCAGGGGGAATCCTGCAGCCTCCAGGTACATGGGGATGTTCCTGGGTCCCTACAGCGCTAAAATCATTATGTCGCTGCCAGGCACCCATTCCTGGACCACTCCCTTTAAGGGGGAATGACCCAGGTTTGGCTCCCAATAGTGGGTCATGACCCACAGCTTTGGGAACCACTGATTTAGGGAATCCCACTGAAAACAGTGGGATTTTACTTCTGAGTAACTCTTAGACCTCATTAAGGGGATTAAGTTTGGGAACAACTCCTTTAGGAATAACAGATTCTTAAAGGAAAGAATGGGCAGTGAAATAAGTTTTGAAAAATTATTTTTCACTTTCATTCTAGACTCCAATATGAAACGAGAGGGACAAAAATTGGCACTGTCACTTCTGAATTAAATGATATTGCATGAGAAAGTCACTCTGGAACAATTTTCCTCTCCAGTTTAGCCAAAGATAACAATCACATGCAATCTGACAAAAAAAAGACAAAAACTTCACATTTACATTCAACATGTAAATGCAGAGACACACAGACACAAAAAAGCTATGCAAATTTGGAAATCCATCATGAAAACTAGCCACTCAACTTAAAATTTCATTTCTTAAAATGAGTCTTAAAATTTCATTTCATATTCATATCACATATTAAGGCAAAAGTATTAAACTCAACAGGAAACATTCCTACAAACCAGCTGTCACCAAACTCGTGACTGCTGTGTACCAAAAAAGCAGTTCCTGTTCGGACCGCAGCTTACAGTTCCACCTACACACCACATTCCTTCCCAGTACATCTGGGTACCAGGACACTCTGGGCAGTTGCATCCTGCTTGCATGCAGGTGGTCCCAGATTTGATTCCTGGTAAATCCAGTTATCACAAGTAATGAAGATGACATTTGCTCAAGTCCTTAGAACAAGGGTGCCCATTTGTGGTCTGTGGGGAGACCCCAGACTCCAATGAGCCTCTGGCCCATCAGAGACTACTGTAGCCCCTGCTGGCCCATGCTACCACCAGTAGCGACCACCAGAAGCAAGCTGTGGGCCAAGTTAGAGCAAGGCCTTCTGTAGTCTCCAGGTGTTTTCTACTTTTCCCTGGGAATTATTTTAAACGCCTCCCCCCATTGTCTCTAAACAATTTATGTCTCCATGTGTTTCTGGCTTGGTCTGTATGTGCAAAAGGTGTGTGGCAAAGTTATTGGTTCTCATGAGGTTCTACACGCGTGTACTATAGTTCTCATGTGTATTATAAATAAGTTCACTAAAATTCATTCATTCATATGTTCTGTCTCTAATGTATTCAGTTATTCTAATTTGAAATGTAAATTCATTTTTTTCCCAGCCCCCCAACACAGTGTCAGAAAGATGATGTGGCCCTCCTGCCAAAAATGTCTGCCCACAGCTGCCTTAGAAAACCATTGTCAAGAGTGCACAATACTGGGCTAGATGAACCAGTTGCCTGACTTAGGCAGCTTCATTTCACTATATACATACTTTGAATAAATTATCCTGGTCTATCCTTGGCTGTCTGAGGATTCTGTCTTCTTGTGTTTTCTTCTGGGTGCCACCTCGAGGGAAGTTCTCTTCTATAGACGACATGGTTGCCTTTCTACAAGGAAAGTCACAAAATTAGTTGCATCCACACATTGCAGAAATGTTTACAAAAAGATGCACACATTCCTCCATCCCTTTGTAAGATGCTTTGGGCATTTGCTTTGGCATGGGAAAAGCGGGATATAAACTACTCAGACAAAACAAAGTGCTGGGGAAATGAAAGTATCAGCACCCAGGGACAGAACTAAGAGCCTATGCATGTCTACTCAGAAGTAAATCCAAATATAGTCAGTGGGGTTTACTCCCAGGAAAGTGAACAGGATTGCAGCCTGAGAGCCCGTCTACTCAGAAGCAAGTCCCATTATAATCAGTGGGGCTTACTCCCAGGAAAGTGTGCATAAGACTGCAGCCTGAGGGTGGGGTGGGGTGGAGCAGGGAGGCCACTGGGGCTCCTACAGGCAGCTGCCACGCTCAGGCTGAAAGCCACTTGCCTGGGAGCAAGCCCCGCGGGACACGCTGGGACTCCCCTCTGGGCAAAACTGCAGGGGATGAGGCTGACTCAGCACATGGCAACCAACCACCCCCTTCCCCCCTCAACTTCCAGCCCACCAGCCAGCGACTGCTACACAGCTCCTCGCACGCTCACCCAGCTCAGTCGCACACGCGCCGCAAGGACGCCACCATTCGCTCCCTAACCCGGAAATCAGAGAGAGGGGCTGGGTAGGAGGGTCAGGCATCGAGGAAAGAAAACGCCAGAGTGACTCTCCCCTGGGAAACTTCCGAGTTAACCCTGAGCTCCTGACATAGGTGACGAACATAAGAGCCCCGTTGCATCAGGCCATATCCCATCTAGTCCAGCTTCCTGTATCCCACAGCGGCCCACCAAATGCCCCAGGGAGCACACCAGATAACAAGAGACCTGCATCCTGGTGTCCTCCCTTGCATCTGACATAGCCCATTTCCAAAATCAGGAGGTTGCACATACACATCATGGCTTGTAACTTGTAAAGTTTTTTTTCTTCAAAAACTTGTTCTTCAAAACTTGTCCTTCAAAAACTGGATGCTTTTAAAGGCATCCAGCCCAGATGCCCTCACCACATCCTGCAGCAAGGAATTCCACAAACCGACTACAAGCTGAGTAAAGAAATATTTTCTTTTGTCGGTCTTAACTCTCCCAACACTCAATTTAGTGGATGTCCCCTGGTTCTGGTGTTATGTGAGAGTGTAAAGAGCAGCTCTCTATCCACTTTATCCTTCCCATGCATAATTTTGTATGTCCCAGTCATGTCCCCCCTAAGGCACCTCAGAACCCAATCCTAGGCGTGTCTACTCAGAAGTCAGTCCCATTATAGTAAATGGGGTTTACTCCAAGGAAAGTATGGATAGGACTGCAGTCTCAGGTGGTTGCAATGGTCCATTCAATGGGAAAAAAATCCAAAAACCAAGATTGAGTACAGAATGTATGATTTTTATTAGGGAGTACATAAAATGACACGAAGTGATTTTTTGTTAGGATGCAACAAACCAAATGTGTCCAGAATACACATGCACAAAACATCCCAATCCTATCCACACTTTCCTGGGAGTAAGCCCCATTGACTGTAATGGGACTGACTTCTGAGTAGACATGCATAGAATTGGGCTGTGAGTCTACAATTAGTGGTTCTCAAACTTTTAGCACCTGGACCCACTTTTTAGAATGATAATCTGTCAGGACCCACTGGAAGTGATGTCATAATGGGCATTCACATAATGGGAAGTGACATCATCAAGCAGGAAAATATTTGACAATCCTAGACTGCAATCCTACCCACACTTACCCAGGATACATAGTAGCCTGTTAACAGTACAGATCTGTCACATTTCCCCAAATGCAGTCACATGTTGTTGGCAACCTTCAGTCTCGAAAGACTATGGTATCGCGCTCTGAAAGGTGGTTCTGGAACAGCGTCTAGTGTGGCTGAAAAGGCCAATTCGGGAGTGACAATCACTTCCACAACTGGAGCAAGTGCAGTCTGTCCCTGGTCTGTCTCCCTGGCTATGGGCCTTCCTCCTTTGCCTCTTAGCCTCAGACTGTTGGCCAAGTGTCTCTTCAAACTGGGAAAGGCCATGCTGCACAGCCTGCCTCCAAGCGGGCCGCTCAGAGGCCAGGGTTTCCCACTTGTTGAGGTCCACTCCTAAGGCCTTCAGATCCCTCTTGCAGATGTCCTTGTATCGCAGCTGTGGTCTACCTGTAAGGCGCTTTCCTTGCACGAGTTCTCCATAGAGGAGATCCTTTGGGATCTGGCCATCATCCATTCTCACGACATGACCGAGCCAACGCAGGCGCCTCTGTTTCAGCAGTGCATACATGCTTGGGATTCCAGCACGTTCCAGGACTGTGTTGTTTGGAACTTTGTCCTGCCAGGTGATGCCGAGAATGCGTCGGAGGCAGCGCATGTGGAAAGCGTTCAGTTTCCTCTTCTGTTGTGAATGAAGAGTCCATGAATCGCTGCAGTACAGAAGTGTACTCAGGACGCAAGCTCTGTAGACCTGGATCTTGGTATGTTCCGTCAGCTTCTTGTTGGACCAGACTCTCTTTGTGAGTCTGGAAAACGTGGTAGCTGCTTTACCGATGCGTTTGTTTAGTTCGGTATCGAGAGAAAGAGTGTCGGAGATCATTGAGCCAAGGTACACAAAGTCATGGACAACCTCCAGTTCATGCGCAGAGATTGTAATGCAGGGAGGTGAGTCCACATCCTGAACCATGACCTGTGTTTTCTTACCAAGGGAACATCAAGGTCAACATATTTAAAATAAAATATTGAATATTTTATTGAATAAAATATTGAATTAAAAATATTAAAATAATGAATGGGCCCCACCTGAAATTGGCTTGTGACCCACCTAGTGGGTCCCGACCCACAGCTTGAGAAACACTGGTTCAGCATTTACAGAAACTCACACCGCGACTTTCACTTTGCGCCTAAACTTCACCCTATGGTGACTCTAGCCTTTTTTTTATCTCTATGGGCTAAGACAGACCGACAGCCAATAGACAGCGTCCTTTTATGGACATCCGGGTAATTAATGGGTCGCGGCACAATGGGTTGTCATAGAGAGGAAGGAAAAGACAATGACCGACCAATGAGGTGTCCAATCAGGTGATGCCGTTGAGTGGCAGGCCCGCCTTCCTGGACTGCTGGCGGGCTCGGCCAATCAGAGGCGAGTGGGGAGGGTTGGCAGCTGAGCGGCGCCATCTTGTAAGCGAAGGGCATTGAATGGTCCTGCGGTGGGGGGGGAGCGAGCGGTGAGTGTTGACTTGCAGGGCTGGGAGGCGCGGTGCTTCTTCAGAGGGGCTTATGGGTCTTCGCGGGAGTAGCTGCCAGGAGCTGCCGGGTCAGCAGCGGCTGTGTCCCCCCCGCCCGCCTTCGGGGGTCAGTGTCTCTGTTGCCTTCCTACCAAGACTTCCAGGACTCGCCCGCCTGGAGCAGCCGCTCGCCCCTCGCTGGGAGTCTTCCGAGCGCTTTGTGGAGAAGTTCTGTGCGTCCAAGTGGGGAGTGGGCAGAGGGAGGCTCTTTCCCCCTCGCACAGCACCAGACCCAGGGCTCTGCCGCCAAGGTTGAGAGTTGGGACAGGCAGGAGAACAGACTTCTCTGCCCAGCGTGTGATCTGTGGAACTCCTTGCCACAGGATGTGGGGGTGGAGATGGATAGAGGGAGGTTCTTTTCCCTCTTACACCACACCAGAACCAGGGCACATCCACTAAAATTGAGTGTTGGGAGAGTTAAGACAGACAAAAGAAAATATTTCTTTATGTGGCATGTGATTAGTCTGTGGAACTCCCTGCCACAGGATGTGGTGATGGCATTTGGCCTGGATGCCATTTGTCACTTGGCCACAATGCCTTTAAAAGGGAATTGGAACCTGGGAGGAAAAGTCCATCCCAGGTTCCAAGCCATGATGGGTATATGCAATCTCCTGGTTTTAGAGGTAGGCAACCCCAGAATGCTAAATGCAAGGGAGGGCACCAGGATGCAGGTCTCTTGTTGTTGATTTGATTTCGATTTTGAGAACCTTTATTGGTATTAAAACAGATATTAAATAGAACACAGAAGGCATAAAAAAATAAATACAGTCTATACAACAAGGTTCTGTTCACAACATAAAAATCAAATTGGTGGATCACGTGAAGGTATTTTCCTTATAACGGCTAACAAATAGTCAGCAACCAAATGAGTAGTAGCCATAGAGTTGTCTTCCAAAAGGGAACGCAAGAAATCATCAGGTGAACCAGAGAGGGCAGACAGAATTGAATCTAAAAAGGTAACGCGAAGTGTTCGAAGAGCAGGACAATGGCACAAAATATGAACCACCTTGTCGGGTTCCAGGGAACAGAATTTACAGGTCCTGCTGTCAAATGGAACATTAAGGAATCTTCCCTCGAGAACTACAGAGGGAAAAATATTGAGTCTGGCGAGCATAAAAGCCCGCCTCTTACTTGGATTGATCAGATCCCTAAAATAATTGGCAGCATGGTGAGGAGATGGAAATAGGCCAAAATAATAGGGGGAACAAGTGGGGTTGATGTTAGAAGCTGGGTTTCGGCTTCAAAAAGTCTGGTCTTGATGATGGAATGGGCCTGGTTGAGACCAGTGTCAGCAAGTGATTCTGGGGTAATGTCCAGGGATTGAAGCTTGGCATTGAAGTGTCTGAACCAAATAGAGGTGTAGGAATCTTTTAAGAGATCGTAAAGAAGGGAATCAGGCTGGGAATTTAGATGAAGACGCAACCAGTATTTAAAGGCTAAAGACCACGCCATGGTGGAAGGGAGATGAATCCCAAGTTCCAAGTCCATGGTCGATAACCTAATTAAATTAGGCATGCCCAAGATGCGCCTGAAAAAAGTGGATGCTACCTGGTCCAGTTCTTTATTCGTGGCCTCAATCCATATGGGAACTCCATACAGGAGTTGGCTAAGAATTTTGGCTTGAAATATCTGGAGGGCTGCAGGGATATATTAGTTTCCACTATTGAAGTGGAAACGAGCTATTGCATTAAGGTGAAGTGTTGTTGAGGAAATAGCCAATTTCCTATGGAGAGACCAACTAAGGCAGTGATGGAAAGTGATCCCAAGATACTTGAAGGATTTTACTTGTCGGAAAGAATTGTTACCAAATTTCCAGGAGACCAGCGCCCAGGACTTGGAGAAGACCAAAATTTTGGTCTTTTCCATGTTTATTACCAGGTCATTTAATGAGCAATATGATCGAAACTCCGTCAGTAAATGGCGCAAACCTGGTCTGGAAATAGATAACAATACGGCATCATCGGCGTAGAGCAAGATAGGGAGGGGGGCAACATTGAGGAGTCTCTTGTTGTCTTGTGTGCTCCCGGAGGCATCTGGTGGGCCACTGTGAGATACAGGAAGCTGGACCAGATGGGCCTTTGACCTGATCCAGCAAGGCACTTCTTATGTTCAAAGTAACTTAATTTTTTTTGTAATTAACCCTTTTTTGCCCAGCTCACAGGTGTACACATTTGGTCCCTGCTGCGTATATGCAACACTGGGCAGAAATGGCTTAACTACAATCAACACATGTTGGTGTGGAAGTAGGAACTTAAATTCCTGTTCTGTTCTATGTATTTTTTATTTTAAGAATTCTATGTAGCCTTAGCAGCCACTGGAGAGATTGAAATGCTCTCTACCATGACTTGTAACTTAGTTAATTTCCTCAATGGTAATATGCAAAATGGAATTGCTTCCTGTTTCCAGAATTCTGAGATTATATCATAGTGAGATTCTCCCCACCACCACCAAGGATTTACACTGGGTCTGGTGCTTTTTAACTTGTTGTGAATAAACAGTAAGGTGGCCAAGTTTTTAGATGACAGCAAAGTTTTCAAGCTGGAGAAAAATAGAATAGATTGTGAAAAGCTCCAAAAGGATCTCTCCAAACTGGGTGAGTGGAATAGCAAATGTGGTTCACTGTCAAGAAATGTGTAATGATACATGCTGGGGTAAAACATCCCAATTTTTTGTACATATTAATGAGATCAGAAGTGTTAGTGATTAACCAAGAAACTGGTCTTGGTAGATGGCTCAGTAAAAATGCTGATCCAGTGTGAGATAGCTTTGAGGAAGGCACATTTCATGCTGGGATCATTAGGATACAGACTGAAGACCAAACTTTAATCTTATAATACCCATATACAAATTTGTGGTGAATACCCAGAGTACTATGTACAGTTCTACTTGCCACATCTCATAAAGAACATTATGGAGCGGGAAAATAGAGAATAGGAAAACCAAAATGGTAGGAGACTAGAGGAGTGATTATTTGAGGAAAGGCTATGATGTTGGAAGACTTTTAGTTTTAAAAAGGCAGTTGAGGGCTTATAAAAGTAGCTTTTAAAATTGTATATGGTGTGGGGGGAGAAGAGCTTCTCCCTTTCTCCCAATACTGGAATTGGGGCTCATCCAGTGGCACTGATGAGGGAGCAATTGAGAGTGGAATAGAGGGAGTATTTCACAGAGAACATAATTTATAGGAATTCACTACCACAAGATGTAATAATGGTCACCAACTTAAATGGCTTTAAAAAGGATTGGACAAACTCACTGAGAGCAAGTCTGTTGCTGATTGCTAGCTATGATGGCTGTATTCTATCTCCAGGATTGAAGGCAGTGTGCCTCTCAATAGCAGTTGCATTTAGGTGGGCATGGTTGGGAGAAAGAAATGTCTTTATTTCCTGTTTGTGGGTTATCTATAGGTAACTTTTGAGGCACTGTGGGGAATAGGAAGTTGGTCTAGAGGGGTCTTTTGCCTGATCTATCAGGGCTGTTGTGTTACTTACTTGTTTGTCTGAGTGTGGCTGCTGAGTTTGTCATGCTTAGTTTTGCTTGTTGGGCCATACTCTGTTTGCCAGAGGATGAGATGTCTCAATATTTCGGGCAGGAGGTCTGGTCTAGAGGGCAGGAGGTCTGGTCTAGAGGGTAGAGCCTCCATTTGCCTGAAGATTAACATCCACAAGGTCGCCAGTTCGAGGCCACCGGCACCGTGCGACCTTGAAGCAGCTGGCAAGCTGCAGCTGAGCTGTTCCATCTGCTCGGAGCGTGGGAGGATGGAGGCCAGAATGTTAAACCAGATCGGAGTGTAACATCTTGAATGTGGTGGTTCTTGAAAGAGAGAACCTTCTTTCAATTTGTAAAAATCCCTGCGTGGATTTAATAAGCCTGCCTGTGTAAACCGCCTTGAATAAAGTCTTGAATAAAGACCAAGAAAGGCGGTATATAAATACTGTATATTATTATTATATATTATTATTAATATTTTCCAGGTTTACAAGAACAACTTCACTCTGTATTTGTATCCTGTTGAGGAGAAACTACCAGTATAAACGTAACCTGAGAAGCATTTGGTAAGTTGCAGTTATACTAGACCCTGTTAACTTTCTCTGCTGAAATGATGGAATTATTTAATTCTTACCTTGTACCCATATCAGTGATTGCAGGCCTATTTGAAAAGAATTTGGGGTTGCCTCAAAGACCAGACTTCCAGGGGAAGGGATCAAAGATGCACAGAAAGAGAATCTGTAGATCTTCTGGGTATTAGGGCAGTTATTGTCAACTCTGTTTAATGCTGGATAACTTCCATGTAGTATGATTGTGCTGTAATTCATCTGGGCAAGAAAAATTCTTGAGTTTCTCAACTTAAAATCTATGCATAGCAAAATTGAAAATGATAGTTAAGCCTGTATTGAGGTGGAACCAGATAGGAAAGTGACTTTGACTACCAGGTCAAACATTTTTCTGGAATTCTGGTGTGTGTGCAGTGTGCCATATTTAAGATAATTGGCCTGTACTCAATAATGCTTTGTAGAAGTAGTAGTGTGGTGCTCTGGCTCCACAGAAGGTGCCTTGCAATGCAGCAAAATAGAATTTTACATTGTGGCTACCATAAGACTGTTTTGTAGCTGTAAAATATTAGGAATTTAAACTTCTCTTTGTGGCCAAGTAGACATATGATGTTGACACCATATGCAGAACTGATATAATTGGGAATTAAATCATAATTTTTCTAGCCTGTTAATACATGCATATTAGTGTAAGTTATTTGTGATCAACTCTGACCCTTTTATCTTCTCCCAGTTTTACAATAACCACTTTATCTAGTCTCTGTTTTTATTCACAGCAGGTAAGTAGGCAAGTGGCTATTTACAGGATTATATTTTCTAAAAGCAGCATATTTAAGGTCAGGTGAACATTAATTTCTGAATGTTCATATTGTACAATATATGGGGGACTGCCCTACAAAAAGTCAACAGAACTGCATTTTTCAGTAGAATCCCCTTGTGTAATGATAGTTCTAGTGCAGGGCTTTTCAAACTGGGGTGTCGCAATGCTCTGGCCACTTACATCTTAAGGGGCGGGGGCAGCCTGGAGGCAGGGAGGAGGCAGCGGTGCTATCCCCAGGATTGTGCCGCTCAGGAGGCTGCAGGGGCTTGGCTGCACATACCTGAGCCTCCTGCAGCCTCCCAGGGGTGCGGGGAGCCCTGCGCGACCTTCTGCAGGGCTCCCCACAGCTTTGAAAGTGAAACCAGAGAGATCGTGCCCCGCCTCTGCTAAAGCGGAATTGGAACGCGATAGAAGCTGCTTCCCCCTGCCCCCGCCGCCTCTCCTCCACCCCCGCAAGAACTTAGAGCGGCTCAAACTCTCCAAGAGAGTTTGAAAACCTCTGTTCTAGTGGGTAGAGTTTCCTCAAAGGTAGATAAGTGGAATGGTTGAACTGCTTCAGCAATACAGAAGATATTGTACTGTACTAGGGAGTGGCAACAGGATGCAGGTATCTTGTTATCTTGTGTACCCTGAGGCATCTGATGGGCCACTGTGAGATGCAGGAAGCTGGACTAGATGGGTCTTTGGCCTGATGCTGTGGGGTTCTTCTTAATGTTATCTTTTTTAAAGTCTAAAGTATTTTTTGTAATTTAGGACCAGTAGTGATGGCAGGGCATGATGCTGGCTCACAACACCAATTCACAGGATTTCAGAAATACTTCAATTCCTACACCATAACAGGCAGAAGGAATGTAAGTGTGCATTCAGATAATAGTGCATTCTGTGTACATCTGAATTGTTAGATTTTATTCATAATATTGTTTTTTCTTTTTAGTATGTGATAGCCACATATGCAGGTCTTGCAATGATCTTCTTGTATTTTAAACTAAGGCCTAAGAAGCAAACACCAGCTGTGACACAGAAATGAGTAAGTACCTACTTTATTTAATTAGAATTACAAAATCAGAATCCTAAGCTGGGTCAGTGCCATCTGCCCACGCACTGCACTAGCAGCTGCCGTTGTGTGAGTGCCATAAGGCAATTGTTGCTGGTGGGGAGGCCTGTGCTGGCAGGTTGCAGGGTGACTGCCAAACAATAAGAATCCCCACCAGGTGGCAGGGAGGCTTCTCTGGGTAGGTAGAAGGTGGGTGGGCAGACCAGAGGGCAAATTGAGCCCGGGGGGGGGGCAAAGTTGATAGGATTTGGCAGCAGCCTCTGCTATCTCCTCTTCCAGAGTCCTACATGGGCCACCTTGGTTCCATGCCATCTCAGATGTTCCCTAACACCAAAGAGACTCTGGTAGCTTTCCTGACCACACAGGATACAGCAGTGGCCATTTTGGCACCACTGTACTGGACAGTTCCACCAGCCCATAGGATTGGGCTGTTAGTGGTCTAGCATGTGAAGGCTTAAATATAAGAGAGAACTACAGCCATTGTATTAATTTTGATGTCATGGAGCCAATACCTATGTATATCTCTGATGTACACATGCAATCTTCATCAAATGTATACCACCACTTAGGATCTTAAATATTTGTATTATGATATTTCAAAGAACTTGAATGTGAGCAAATGAAACTTACAGTTGCACAGAACTTGTTCTTGCATTTGGAGGAAAAATTGTTTCTTTCCCTGACAAATATGGTGTGGTGAAACAGTCATGTGCTGTTTGGTTAGTGAATACTAGATGCAGATGTGTGGGCTGGAACTAGGTTATAGAAGCAAGTTAGTTTAATGTAGTGGTTCTCAACCAGTGGTACTTTAGGTGGTGTCTGGTGGTACTCATGGGACCCCAGACAACTGCCATGCGGCAGTGAGACCAGGAATGCTTTTCTGTGCTTGAAAAAGACCTCCATCCACTCTGAGTCTTACTGGTGTTTGTGTAACATCTGGCTTTGCAACCCAGAAGTAACTGGCAATGATGTTGTCATCATTTACTTCTGGTGGTACTTTGAATAGGTGGACAATGTGAAGTAGTACAGCAGAGGACAAATGTTGGCAAACACTGGTCTAATGCATACCACTTAAGTCCAGGCTACGCTCTCCTGGGTGGTTCTATATACATTTCATGAAAGTAGCTAAAAGTTTCAGTAGCACCAAATAGTTCATATACATACTTGCCCTGCACTGTGCAATTATATGCTTTGAGGTCTGCAGTTCCTCATTGAGTGGCATAGTTATTTCAATATCACCTCATGTGACATCCAGTTGTGAACACACTAAGTCCTGTCTTTAGTCTACCCTTTATTCCTTCCATGTCAGGAAAGAAACTATAACATGTGGCATGTATGACGTAGTGAATGAATCTTTATTCTCTTGGCAGGTTAGTGGCATTAACAGTGGACCTCCCAAGTTGTATTGCTGCAGAAAGCAGAAGCTGATGTACAATTCAATAAATCATGAACAATGATGGGGGTTTGTTTTCTGTACAGATGTAGTAATTTCACAAACAATATAGATTGCTTGTGTTTTGACCAGATGAGCACACAGATGAGGGTACATCCTTACTTAGGTAATCCTACGGTCTGTTCCACAACTGCCTTTCATTACAGCCATTGCTGATCCATTTTGTACTAGGAGAGCAAACTATTCCTAATACATTTGAAGAGCAGTGCCAAGCACAGTACAGATATTAAATGTTAATGCTTGTTTTTGTTTATTGCTTCACATACATGGGCCAGTGTATGGAAACAAATTACACTGTATTAGAGTTGTTGCAAGGGGAAGAACAGTGCTGCCTGAGCCCTTGCAATAGTAGTCAGATGTTGATGCTGAAGTCCTACTCATAGACTTACTTTCAGGCACAGGAGCAAAGGATTTAACCTGATTTAAATGCAGAGAGTGCTATCAAATTGTATTTCTGTACAAGACTACTGTACTTCCCAATTTCAGTACAGTCAGGTAGCTGGAGAGTTTAGCTTTTGTATGTGACAGCTAAGTTAGGCATATATATGGCTAATGACAGCATCAGGTGTTTGAAGCCCTAATGCTGAATAATTTCAAACACCAGGCAGGCTGAAGAAGCTGAATACATACCCAACACAGATACCCAAGTTTTCAAGGAAAACTTTCATATTACACGTGCTTCAAAGTAGTCCATGGTTTCTGTGACTTGATTATTCTTGTAGAGTTCTAAAATTGCTTCTGTTGAACTTTGCAGAGGTAAGCTGACACTAGAACATGTACAGAATAGCTTTTATTATAAAATATCAAAAGTATAAAACTGTACAAAATGAGAAATTGGCAGTATGACTTAAACTAAATAGATCTGTTTTAGGGTGGATTTCAATAGCCTATAGCTGAGACACTGATATACTGAAAAATTTGAGTGGTAGCAACTCACGACACCATTGAAACCTTCCCAGATTCTTTTTCCTGCCAAATATTTATCAAAAATCTGGACCAACAGATAAGGATGGCTGCCATGTTTATCAAGTTTTTGCTTGAAAAAAATGCAGATAGCCAGAATGTCAAAGGAAATTAACTCTAAAAAACTTCAAATCACATTTGTGAAGTCTGTCAACTAAAATACCACTCCAGTCAAATTTTAGCCTGGTTAAATATTTGTTCCATCTGTATCACTCTGAACAAGTGGCTGCCATGTGTAAGTCATAATTAGACCTTCTCTGTGCCTTAGAATATGTAACTCTACTCTGCTGAACTATGACGAAGTGTTGATGAAAATAGCTCTGTTTAGTGGTCAAACATTTACTAATGGCAGAACTAAGTGCTTGGAAATGGTTTTTCAAAT
This sequence comes from Tiliqua scincoides, assembly GCF_035046505.1. Lineage (NCBI taxonomy): Eukaryota > Metazoa > Chordata > Lepidosauria > Squamata > Scincidae > Tiliqua > Tiliqua scincoides. The sequence goes on from NC_089823.1 coordinate 187,793,866, forward strand.
ATGTTAAGCTTTGCTTATGCAACTAACATTTGTTTAGCAGGAATAGTTACCATTTTCTTGACGAGAGTTCCATATACTTTTCTAAAACAAAAAGTCATGCCATACTATATCATCCTCTCTTAAGGCCATAATGACATAATTTGACATGTGCCATTGGGGGCTAAAACAGCAGTTACTGGAAGTGGTGCTGAACGCATATGCCAGTTGACAAGTCAGTTCATGAGGATCATTCCTCCTGGTCTTCAGTAATTTAAGTTATACTAAAATGTTTACAAGTCTTGCACAATCAAGACTTGTAGTTTCATGGTTCATTGGGGAGCATATGCTCCAGCAGCAAGAAGCAAGTTTCTACGAGTAAAATGGAGATGTGTGACAGGGGTTGACTTGGTCATATATGAACCCAACAGCAAATCCTGGCAGCTTTCAGGAAGGTTTATATGTCCAGTAGCTGTGGTAAAATCATCTGTTTCTAAGTCCTCAAAGGCTTTCACAGCATCCCACAACTTCACTGTATTATCCATTGAACCTAACAAGAAATGAAAAAAGAAAAACCTTAGTTCACAGTTCTAAAATTAATCATTTCATAGAAGAAATAGATATCCAACACAATCATCTGCTTGCTATCCTAGTAAAATTCCCTGGATTCTGCAAGCATGTAGTGGACTGTATTCAGTTAAGTCAGCAACATGCTTAGCAGTTTGCTGCCTGAGGGTAAAAGGTAAACAGAGTTCCACATAACTGTAATACAGTTTCTGTACAAGTTCATTTGTTTCATATGCTGTACTAAAATCTACAACAAATATTTAGTTGTTTTTAGCATAAACATTCCAAAACCATTCCTCTAGGCTAGAGCAGTCTTTGCAAAACTGTGGGTTGCAACCCGATGCTCTCTGTCACACTGCAAAGCCTTACTGGGAGCTTCAGGGAGCTGCTTCTGCATCACACCAATCACACAACTCACTCCATTGGCCTCTGTGGTCTTCAGAATGTCTTAAGGAAACAAATGGAAGCAACTTCCAGTTTGCACCCACAACTTATGGTTTACTTCCAGGTTGCTTTTGCAGGCATTCTGGGGCACAGAGGCCAATGGGTCACAGGCCCAGCACAACAGATGGCAGGGGCAAAGAACAGACCCCATCACCTCCCCCTTCAGTCCACTGCTGATGTAGCCAGCCTCCTTACCTGCCCCTTCTTCTGCACAGGCTCTTTAAATGAACTAACAAATGCATAGGGCACTGGGATTCTTCCCAGCATGCTCCATATTTCCTGCTTAAAGAGTCTGCACAGGAGGAGGCAGTTAAGGTGTGAGTTGGGGGGGGGGGGTCCACGGGAGTGGTAGCACTCAAAGCAGAACTATCAGGCTATATCAAACAGTCCTGCAATGATAGCACACAGAAAATATTAAATATTTTAGAGTGCTAGTTATCCATTAGAGAAGATTAAGCCTTTAAACTGACTTGGGAATCAGAACATAAAACTGAGCCTCCTATTACAAATGCTCCATTTAACACATACCTGTTGCTAAGATCTCTCCATCTCTACTGAATTTGAGTGCATAGATTGTGTCTGTGTGTCCTTTCAATTCTCCCACCATCAAACCATGACCTATATCCCACAGAAGCACTCTTCCATCTGTAGCTCCAGTTGCCAAGAATCTTCCATTAGGAGAAAATGCTAATGAATGAACAGGTCCCTGAAACAGCAAAAATAGATCTTACTTGATGAAATCCTAGTTTCTAAATGCTTGTCTACTTATTGTAAGCAGTCACAACTAGTTAAAATGTCAGTCTTCAACTCTTAGTAAAATGTATGACAGACATTAGTATTCAAAGTCGTTGCTAGTATGGCCTGGAACCCACCTCTTTAAGGGTGCTTATCCTTATTTCAGCATTGCAAAAACAAAACAAAAAACTCATTTGTTTCAAGCTATTTATTGACTTGGTTCTGTGGTCTGAGTACAACTTCAACACTGGTTAGTACTAAATGTGAATTTATTCCATTCTCCTTAGCTGACCCTGCGCTAAAGAAAATACACCGCTCTGATTGGTGTGGTGCTAACCTGAAGCTTTTAGTTTTCCAAACCAAACGTTTGACTAGTTTTATGGATTACAACCTAGCCTTTTTTTATAATACTGTAAAAATAACTTCCAGGACCAGGTGTTATAATGAAAGTGTTCTTAGTAACGAATGTTACAGAAATATTACTGTTATTCTATTGGGGAAATCATATTTAAGAAGAACTTAAAGCACTAGGACCCATTCTTATTTTTTTTACCACTGCAGTCAAAAAAGTTACAATAATCTGCTATGCTAGTTGCACACAAAATATAATGGTCATTTGTTTTAATTTGATATTCATTTACCTTATGCCCTGTGAAGATTCTTACACAATTTCCATTCAGGACATCCCAAAGCCGCACAGTCCTATCTGCTGAGCCTGTAGCAATGTAGTTGGAATTTGGGTGAAAACGCGTAGATGTGACATCAGCAAGATGGCCAGCAAAAATCCGTAAAGGCTGGTAGTGATCTGTAGCCCATAAGCTTGAACAAGAACAAAGAACAATTAGTACAAGTAACAGAGACCTATAATGTAGCATTTTGAGAATACAGGAGGCAGTGTTTCAGAAGTGTTTTAAAGCTGGAAAAGGTGTTAACAGAAAATGGTTAGAAGAATAACTCACCAAGCTATAAGGAATTCTAAAAGTGATCATGGGCAAACAAAATTTCCCAATTAAACACCTTTTCAATAAAAAGTACATTATATCAAAACAAATATTAATTTCCCTAAGTGTCATGCAACATTTGAAAGTATGTGCCAGAACCTGCGGGTCATGACCCCAGTGAAGCCTCATTTTGAGGGTCGAAGCAACCTATCAAAACCTGTGCAAGAGAGAGCTTGGATCCAATCTAATACAGGTCCAGCCTATTTATACACTGATTTTTCATACACGGATTTGACTCAACACGAATGGCCCCTGCAAATGAGAAGGAATGTGCTGATCCCTGGAGAAGGGGGAAATGTACCCCTTTAAAATCAGTTTAAAAAACCAAACAGTCCTTTAACAACAGCCTCCTTAATGAGAGAGAGGGGGCAGCTGGCTGACAATCCATCAATCCTTCTCTCTCCAGGCCCTTCCCCATGAAAGTAAGGTGATCGTTTTGCATTGGTGAAGGGGGGGGGCTGAGTGTAAGCTCTCAGCTCTTTGTAAGCTCTTGGAGGAGGACTGATTGATGACTGTTTGCTTAATGACTCTTATCTTACATCACAAAGGTCAGCAAGGCTGTTCTTAAATCAGTGGAGCAAAGAAACTTTGTTTTTTAAATTGATTTGCTATAGTGCTGTTTTTTGCCATCCACATGAGTGCTTGAGAGAACCCATGTGAGAACCCATTCTCTCAATAATTAGTCTCAACCTGTAATGGTATTGCCATTTCCTTATCAAAACTGAGGTCTTGATATAGTCCTGCACAACCTCTTCTTGCTATCTTGCCCTGAAACTCCTAAGGCCTGTCCTGCCCAGGCTGCTAACTCACAGGGTTATTTGGAAGACTTGAGAGGTAGGGAGTGGGTGGATTGGGTTCCAGGAGGGGGATGGGATTGCTGGTGGGTTAGTCTCATTTATTTATTTGGGTCATGGCATGAAAAAGGTTGAAGCTCACTGTGCCAGAATATCAATACTGAAGAGTTTATTAGCCAGTAAAAGAGAACTGCAGGATTATATTTAGGTGTAAACCTTATCATGCTGATTCTTACCGAGCCACTCTGTCATGACCACCAGATACAAAGTAATATCCATAAGGAGAGAACTGTGTGTCCCACACTGGATAGTTGTGTCCTTTGTACCCCACAAGACAAGAAAAGGTTAAGAGACTCCACAATCTGATAGTGCCATCCTCTGAAGAGGACAGCAAGTAGTTCCTGAAAAAAATGAAAAGGGAATAGGAAAATCATAGAAAGATAAGTTCCAATATTATGACTCTATACTTCAGAGCAAAATATTTGCAATAATACTTATACAGGTGGAGCCTCTTTATCTGCATAGTTCCGTTCCCAGACCCCCCCGACCTGCGGATTCTGAAAACCACAGATAATGAAATCCACGGTTTTCAGAGCCCCCATTTGCTCCAAACATGACCGAAGCCTTGATTACAGTAAAACTGGAAGTCGTCCAAAAACCACTCCAGACACCTTTCTGAGCCTTGGAAAGGCCGCACGAGGTAGTGCACAGCCTCTCCAAGGCTCAGAAAACTTCCCAGATGCAACCAGAACCTTGTCTGAAGGGGGGGGGGTGGATGGTCTAGGAATCAGGCATTCGCGGTGAGGTGAATCTGCAGATAAAGGGGCCCCAACTGTCTAGTGCTGTTCAAACATTATATCAGTAATCCCTACAACAGCCTACCCAAAGTAGCCCAGTTTTAATTCCAGTTGCAGGTGAAAAAAATAGCGCCTTGCCTAAGATCATCTACCAGATCTGGAGCTGTAGAAGCTTCCTACACTGACCAATTGAAGTATGATACTTTGCTGAGATCTGACTCATTAAAAGTAAGCAGTTTTCAAAATACAACCCCCAATTTTCAGAATCATAAATCACTTTGTACAATATAACATGTTACTCAGTGGTTAAAGAGTGTCCACTCTCTGTCTTGGAAGTTTTTGTTTTCTGTTTATGTTTCTATACACAGATTTTGAACTAGTTATGCAGTGTATAGAATACTAACTCTTTCACGCATGTAGATGGGCCTGCTGAACAGCCCCCCCCCCCCATATTATTTCCTCTTTTGAATCTACATAGACAGGTCCACAACAACTAAGAAAGCTAGATTATGTGCTAACAAAATGAAGTCAAGATTTTCATAGAGAGCTATACAGTATTTTAAATAATTCATCCATATATACAAACATTAAGTTCAGATACTATGTTCAGCATAGATGCCAGAGTCCACAGGTTCAGTTTAGCAATCTGTCCAGTGTTGTGACTCAAGCTGAAACTCTCCAAAAAAGACCTTTTACAGTTGTTAACAGTTAAGTTGTTACATCCCAGGTTACATCCCATGTTATCCTTTTGCTTATGTAAGTGGGTGTGTGCACCCTAAGTAATAACACAAGGTTCTTGTGCACAGAAATCCAAATGGAATCCTACCTTGGTTTTGCACCTGCACAACACAAGGACCTATTTTTGTTGTTTCAGAGACTTGTGCAAGATGTCATGCATAAATTGTCAGCACCTCATTGTACAATTTCTTCTGCAAATGCCTGCACAACAGCACAAAATGCCACCTTATTTCCATTTGTTATCCTTAAGATACAACCTAGTGTTCTATTTAAAGAATACTGTACTATTAAAAGTTAATTTTTAATTTTTGCTTTCCTCCTCAAAAGAATTATTTTACCTATCAGGGCTGAAGCTGGTACCATACACAGGTCCACTGTGACCATATAAAATCTTCAATTCACTGGCTGTTTTCTCATCCATTATCCTTTCTAAGACATCATCTGATTCTTTATCTATGAGACCAAGATCTGGAAGAAATATTGAAAGATCACATTTATACATATTTATAGTAACAGCTTCAAAGTGCAAGTACATTCAAGTTTTTTCTAGAATAATTCCATGGTCTCTAAGGCAAAATTTGCTGCATATAATTCAAATCAAAAGTCTTTCTTAAACATTAGCTACTTAATGAGCACAGTCTCTCACTAAAGCCAATGTTCCACTGGCCTTCTGTCTGCTTGGCTAACAGGCCCGACCACTTTCAATATTCTGTCAAGCCCCATTCCTGGATTTTCTCATCTTCACACTCCCAATTTTAATTCATTCTTTTTAAACATGGACATGATACTTTGAACAGGAACTAATCTGAATGTAAAATATATTGATGTTCCCTAAGAAGTGTTAAGTTCTTCCCTAAACAGAATACAGTGCTTCAGTTTTTCTGCTCCAGGTACATATAAACAAAGAAATTTTGCTTTGAACTGGTTCCTATACTATACAGAACCAAGTATTCTCAAAAGTTAAGTACATATGGATGCTGAAACTATTAAAAAAGTAGTAAAAATAATTTCATCTTATTAGTTTAGAACTACTGTTTTAATAGCTGTACTTTACAGCCTCTCTCCACATAAACCCCTCTTGTAACTTTCATGTTCTAATTATTAAAGTAAGTAAAGTAATTAAAGTATTATTACCTACTGCTGATTTCACACTACGTAACTTTTTTGGTGTCACAGACCATACTCTGACAGTGGAGTCAGCAAAGCCTCCTACAATCATGCTAGAGTCATCTGTAACATCCACTGCTGTAAGACCCTGTATAACCAAAAAACATCATTTTGTTAGTACTTTTTTTTGTTTTTTTTTGGGGGGGGGGGCACTTTAAGCACTACACATACCTGTGCTTGTGTTTTAAATTTCAGAGACTGGTCCAGGTTTGGACTGTTGCCAGGAAATCCAGACCACATGTTTAGTAAGATTTGTTGGTATACAGCAGGCTCCTCCAAATCCTGGCCCAGGGGTCAGATCCAGGGTTTGGGGATAGCCTTCCAATTCATGAGCGGAGCTTACCGTTCCACCTCTGTGCAGCTTATCTTTTGAATAGACCTGGGCACCAGGATACCCTGGGCAATTGCTTCTGCCTGAATGTCCTGTTGCACAGCCTTCTGGGACGCCAGGCAACAGATGCAACTGCATAGAGTGTCCTGGTGCTCAGCTCTACTCAAAAGATGAGCTGCGTGGAGGCGGAACAGTAAGCTGTGGTCCAAACGGAGACAGCATTTTCAGAATTCAGCAGCTGTGAGTTTGATGACAACTAGTATACAGAAAAGGCATAGGCAGAAAAAAAGCTTATAACTAGAGGTGTTTGTTTCTGATGAGTAAGATAGGATTACAGCCTAAGAGCCAAATCCTAACGGCTCAGAGTGCTGGGACTGAGCTCCAGTGCCGGTGCTGGGTGTTGTAAATGTGCTGTAAAGCAGGTGGCAGTAAGGAGTTTTGGGGCGGGGGGAGGAACTGGGGTGGGAGGGGGTGGGAGTGGCGGAGCCCTGCTTCACTGGATCCTATCATCTGTATTAGGCTTTGCAGCCCAACATGGGAGTTTCTCTCATCTGCACCAGCAAAATAGCCAACAGAGACTTGAGAAGCCCCATTGAGGGACTTGGGCCTTTCTTCGGGGGAAGGGGACAAAAGTCCCCTTCCTCCAAGGAGACTCCTGATGGTGTTGTATTCAACAGTCGCCATTCTGATGCACCTGGTGCCGCCACTGGAGATAGGATAGGGCTGTAAGTCTTACTGAACACATTGGGCTTACTTCTGAGTACAATTAATAACACTGTTTTCAAATACCTCTAGCAATAAGAACTTGTGCTAGGAATTGCTCAATGATTACAGAAAACAACAGCTGTGGGCCTGCAGATTCCAGGCCTAGCTAAATGAACAAACAGGTATACTGTGAAAGTTCACTGGCTCCAGGCTTTACTATGCTGGCAGGCAGGACAAATTCTGAAGTTCCACTGAACTCCTTGAAATTACAACAGGCTTCTGATATTCAACGATTACAGCTTGGAAAATTACCAGTAATCACCCATAACTAAAACTGCTTGTGTAGTGAAAATTACCAGATTACCAGCTAACTATATGCCAAATGCTTTTCCGTTCCTTTCTGGATCCTTTGGGAAAGGGTGGGATACAAGTCTTTTAAAATAAATTAAAAATAAAGCAGGTGCACCTAAGTCTAGACCAGGGGTGCCCAAACCCCGGCCCTGGGGCCACATGCAGCCCTCAAGGCCTCTCAATGCGGCCCTCAGGAAGCCCCAAGTCTCCAATGAGCCTCTGGCCCTCCAGAGATTTGTTGGAGCCAGCACCGGCCCGACGCAACTGCTCGCAGCATGAGGGCGACTGTTTGACCTCTCACATGAGCTATGGGATGAGAGCTCCCTCCACTTCTTGCTGTTTCACATCTGTGATGCAGTAGTGGCAGCAAAGGAAAGGCCAGCTTTGCTTTGTGCAAAGCCTTTAATAGGCCTTGAGCTATGGCAAGTCCTTCATTCATTCATATAAGTTCGTCTTTAATATATTCATTTATGTAAACTTATGTAAATTTATTCAAATTTTAAATGTAAATTAATTCTTTTTTTCCCCAGCCCCCAACACAGAGAGCTGATGTGGCCCTCATGCCAAAAACTTTGGACACTCCTGGTCTAGACAGAAACAGAAGATGTTCAACAGGGTCATATATGTGGTTGAATGAAGAAGACAAGCTACTATTTCACCATGTGAATTTCACCAATAAATTGTCATCTACAGTAAATGACTAACAAATTTTTTAATTATAGTACATGGACATGGAGTGTGCCAACTATGTCAAATTACCAAACAGACTGATTCTAACCACATGTATGTGGCAGTAAGCCCCATTCATTTCAGCAGGACTTAGTTTGAAGTAGGTTTACAGCCCCAGTCTTACTACGTATGAGTCACCCCATACATTTTCAACTTCTACAATTTCTCTGCAGCATTTCTCCAATTTAAGAGATTGCCATGTGATATCACATCAGCTAGAATGCAGGTTTAGATTGTAAACAGGTTTATGAACTCAAGAATTATGAATTATGCTAGTGGATATCCAGTAAGCATTTAATGAAGATTATACTTAAAATAAAAATGTCACGTATCTTAGATTTGCATTCTCCCTGCAACCACAATGACAAACACCAATACCAGTCTTAGTACAAAGCTATTTTGTGATCTGGGCCATTGCCCAGTTCCACACACTAACCTGGTAAGCGTTAAGAAATGTGTAGAAACAGATAGAAGGCAAGCAGTCTGGACCAAGACGCACACGTTTAGTGGCTTCCTTCATATTCATTATTTTATCCAATTTGTCAGAGTCCTTCAGCTCAGGAAGAGGGATTCTATATGAAGAATACACTTCAGTCAAAGCAAGAATGCTTTCATTATATGTGATATTTGAAACAGGGTCTTCTCAATTTACCTATTCTGAGGAGGAGCATTTGGATCTTGCTTTTTACTTTTTGATCCCATGCTGTCTTTTTTTGGCTTTTTCTTCTTTGGTTTGCCCTCCTCATTTTCTCCCTCATCATCTTCATCATCCAAAGGCAACTCAATTTCTGGTTCTTTTAGTAAGCCAAAAAAGACCTGCAAGCAAAAGGAGAGTCTTTCAATAAGAACTGTTATAGTGAAACATGGAACTAATAAGCCAATGCCATTTAATATATCATTAAATTATTTTAAAAAATAGATTTTGCATGGTCTTACAACTCCATACGCTTATACCAGTGGTACTCAAACTTTTCCGGCCAGTGGTTCCCTTGACCCCCATGGCTGTTGGCCATGATTCCCCATCATGTTCCTGACGGCTGGAAGTGACATCATTAAACAGGAAGTGGCCAGAGATATTAACTATATTAAATATATTAAATATAATATTATAATATTGTATTTATTATATTAATTATATTAATCATATTAATTAATGCAAATCTTAAAAATATATTATTAATACACAGCAATATACATGCTTTATAAATGATCAGCTGCTGATCACTGTTGGAGGCAGGATGCTGGAGTAGGTAGATTTTGTCTGGTCCAGGAAGACTCATTTTTTTAACTTTGTAAGCATACCAATAGAATTGTTTTATCAAATGAACTTTGTGAACACCCAGTCTGACCAACATTACACACACACACACACCCCTGTGGACCCCAATCCAACTAGTCATTTCTCCCATTCTCCTTGGATAGGATTGAACCCTTTATTAATTTAATGAAATTAAATTTTTCTAGCAGCTGCTGGGGAAAAAAAAATAGACCATGAAAAGATATCAAAGCTGATAAGGGTTTGGTTAGGAAGCTGATTTGTCTCCTATACTAGGAGATGCACAGCTCAAGCCTATGCATGTCTACTCAGAAGTAAGTCCCATTAGAGTCAATGGGGCTTACTCCCAGGAAAGTGTGGTTAGGATTGGGCTGGCAATCACTTCATCAATGGCTGATAAGTATTCCCTTCAAATAGCAAGATTCATCACTTTAAAAATACAGCCTTTCCTCTTCAGTCAAACAAGATTAATACATCACTTTAAAAACAGTACCCTTTTTCTGCTCCTGGCCAAGTAAAGTGTGTGCTTGTCTCTCCCCTCCCCCTTTGCCAACTGCATGGAAACAACTTTAAGACCCCAGGTGACTGGTAAAATAGGAAGCATCTTATTTGGGGAGGGGGAGGAAAGCGGGAAGGTTTGGAGATTGAAAGGGGGGAGTGGAAGAGGGAGGGGTTGAAAAGAGAGATTTCACTTTGATGAGAAGTGCTCCCAGGCTGGGAACTAGGAACCAACCAGACAAGGATCAGCGAGGGTTAAAGACTGCAAGCTGAGCAAGCTTTGAAAACAACATGCAGTGAACACAGAAGGCGGGAGTGGAGGGAGAAGAGGGCGGACTGCAGCAGCCACTCTTGAAGTCCCTCTCAGAGCAACTCCTGTTTCTTCTGCTTTAAAAAAAAAGTGCAGACGAAGGGCAGAAGACAGGCTCGTATTCTGCCCAGGGGTGTGACAGTATCGCTGCAAGAGGACATCCCACCCCTCCCCTTTGAGTTTCTGGCACCTCCCTAAAGAGCCGCGCCACACAGTTTGAATAACACTGACTTATACTATAATTTCTACTAACAGCATATATCTAAGAACTGGAAATCACATGTCACAAGTGTTGACAAGAATAATATTCCATCATAATATCACATGATGTTCAATATAAGAAATTCCTAAGGCCAAGACCATAACTAACAGAGCCTCTGTTGGTATACATGACCATCATCTACACCATGGAGACTTTTTGACTTTGCTTTTCAGAGAAAAAAGGAATCCCTTGCCCCATGTGATATCACGAATTTATTTTGCAGCTCCCCTAAGTTTCAAAAATGCTTTGTTGCTGTTCACGCAACACAAGTCCAAAGCTCTCTGTTGGGTGCACAGCAGTCCAAAGGACCAAGTAGACAGTTTCTGAACATGTAGCAGGACCTTCTAGGTTGCTCTTCCTACTGCGAAAAAGTTGCTGAGAAAAGTAGGCGACTCCTCTGTAGCATGCAAATTTAGTACAAGAAGCTACAATTAGAAGAGATTACGAGTGCCTTGGTACAAGTGTGGAAAACCATATGGCATTGGGTCTCAGCCACAGAATTTTGGAACAGCAATGGCTCAATGAGCCATGACTAATAAGCTAATACCATTTAATATATCATTAAATTATTTTTAAAAATAGGTTTTCCTGCATCACCTCTGACATAACTACACTAATTTACAAATATTTCACATTGCAATTAGTCATATAGTCAACAAAAAATTGTAAATGTAAATTTTTAATCAAAATTTTCAATATGAATGTTAAATTATTATTTCCTTTATTGCAGTTCATATTATTTAGTATCAAAATGCCTACCAATATAACACATCTCACTTAAATTCCATCCTAACTGGGAAATGAACCTATAAGCATCCTGAATGCCTTCTCTCTAAAATCTGTATTTCTAGTATAGACCAAGTAATACTGCACACCCAACTAGTTATGTTAAGGTGAATCAGGAAATATAATTCTTAAGGCATGCACTAAAATAGCTGAATACCTACTGTACATAAACAATGTCCAGTCTGGAACAGTTCAGGATTAAAACACACACACAGCAACATGCATGGAGATGGGCTGAGCAAGCTACCACTAGTTTCACTCAATCCATATATTAAACAAAATTACTTCTTTATTTGAACTAAATTCATATCTACCTGCTAAATATTTTAGCTAGTTATTCTCTACAAGCAAGTAGGCACCAGAAACAAGTATGCACTGCTATTCCAACTGTGAGACAACAGAGGCCAAGAATTTTTATGGTCCATAATATTGTGTCCTACTAAACGGAACAGTATCAGCCTCATACCTTTGCTTTATTAGCCTCCCGTTTAGCCTCCCCTGCCAAACTTCCCACCATAGCATCAATCTGTTGTTTACTGCGAGGCATTCCATCAAAGATATCAATGTAGAGATGTTCTTGGACAATATTCCAGATTTGATTGTTCTGCTTTTCCTGAAGGTGTCTCTTCAGGAGCTGGTAAGAGTCACGGGATATGCGCAGCACAAACTTGCTTGTTCGGAAATCCAGCATTGTCTCATTCCCTCTCATGTGTTCCTTTTTAGTTAAACTTGATAGTACTCGCAAGTCATCTAGGTAGTAACACTCTTGATCCCCATGAAACCTACAAACAGATTAGACAGGTTTTAAAGATAGCTTGGGTACAATGTCCCAAAGACTAAATTAGGTGTTTCTCAGCAGAACATCTTGAAAGCCCAAGGTAGTATTTCCTATAACGCTGTAGATATATTCCTGGAAAAAAGAGTGCTGTGCAAAGCTATAGGAGGTAACAATAACACTTCCCAAGGAAAGTTCAGAAAACTATATAATTTTTCAATATAACCTGAACATGTTTTCTTTCTGCCTTAAATGACTGTCTTGAACAAGTAAGCCTATATAATTGCAGAAAGACAACGCTACAGACTTCTTTGCTTCCAACTTCACCACGTTGTTTTAAACTAAATGAGAACATCCACAACTGTTTAGGTAGCTAAATGTATATAAGAGGAAATACAAATACCAATTAAGTTTATAAAATTATACATTACTTTTCAAAGAAGGACTTTGCTTCATTTTCGTGTCCATTGTAAACTAGCTCCAAGTACATGTGTACAAAGAGAGGATAAAAAAGTTGTGATAACTCAGCTCGATGACAGTCCAGAGCACATTCAATGAAATGTTTCAATCCACTGTAGTATTCTTCATAGAGTGCTGGGTCTCCCTGCTGGTTATAGGCAGACAATACTGCACTCACGTCAGGTTGATCTTCCACAAGAACTCCAACTGCAAAGTATTAACATAGCTAAGTAAATCAGTACTTTCACTTTTGTATCTCAGTATTTCAACACTAAACATTGTAAGTTCCTCATGACAAAAAGCCTCTGAAGAAATTTCCAAGTGCAGGAATGGAACATTCAAAGAAACTCTGGGTCAAGTTTCCCATCGTAATACAGGAATAGTATTAATTTCCTAAAATACTCTTAGAAGCAAGAAAGAGCACAAACTGTTTTATATATAGTATTATACAAGACATGATTTACCCACATTGCAGACAAAATACCAGGACAAAGGAGATTCCAAAAGCACCCTGTTGTCCCACCACCAGTATATTCTGCAGGTAGCAAAATATGCATCAGGCGAAATGAAGGTCCATAGGTGATTCCCATATTCCCATCCAGTCCTCCCTCACTGTATGTGCAGAACTGTTTTGAATGTTCATACAGGCTTCTCTGGAACCCGGATATCATAAGCTACTTTTCTAATTAAAATGGCCTATAAGTTAATAAATCAAAACGAAACACGGGGAAGTAAGGGAGATAGTGAACGCAACAGACAGTTGTTTGCAAGAATGATGGAGAAAAAGGGAAAGCCAACATCTTTCAACTTTGTTGTTATGGCCATTTCCAATGTTTCAGTAAGCCCCTTTAATTAAAGTTTCACAATTTACTATTCCCCTGTCACGAGATGCAAGGATTGTTTCGATGAGAAAAAAGCAACTATTGAGTACACTCCTCTCACCTCTTTTAAGGACTACGGAGTCTTGTATTCAGCTACAATATCATGCCACTATTTTTGTCCCAAAGTTCATTATCTTCAACACCTCAGTACTGTATAAGTATTTTAAACTGTATGCATATGCTTATCAACAATGCTTGCGTAACATGTAGTGTGTTTTTTGTTTTTTTTAAGCAGCTGCTGATTAACTCTTGTTTTTAAAGACTGTTTTATCCATCACAGTTTTGTGGAATGTTGTCAAGGGGCATATAATTACTCTATAATGTAAACTGTTCCCCCAGGAATATAAGAACTATGTATTATTTAGACCCACAAAGTCTGCTGCGGTCCTCTGCACACATTCCTGCGAGCAAGTCCCACTGCCCATAATGGGGCTTACTCTTGAGTAGTCAAGGGGACTGCTGCGTGGCCTCCGCCCTCACCTTTCGCGGGGGCGCCCAGAGGCGCGGTGGGGGGCGCGGCGGGGGCGGAGGCGCCGGCCTGGCCGAAGGTGACGGAGCTGAGCAGCGCCTCCCCCGCCGCCTGCGCGGGATCCTGCCCGTCCCCGCCGTGGGCCGCCGGGGTCGCGGGGCCGGGGTCGGCAGCGACCTCGTCGGCGAGCAGCCGCGCTTCCCGGCGCAGGATCTCTTCGGACTCGCGCAGGTTGCTGCGCCGCAGGAACTGCAGCACGGCCAGCAGCGTCTGCCGGTCGCTGGGCAGCTGCGAGGCTGCCGGGGCGGCGGCGGTGGCGGGTGCTGGCGGCGGCTTCGAGTCCCCCGCGGCCGCCGAGGGCTCCGCTTCTGCGGCGGCTGGAGGCGGGGGAGGCGCCGCCGCCGCCGCCGCTGCTGCTGCCGCCGCCGGAGACTGAGGCAGGGGGAGCGGCGGCGCGGGGGGCGGGGGCGGAGGCGGAGGCGGCGGGGCTCCCGCGTCGGGGTCCGGCTTCACCGTCACCGCCTCGGCGGGCTCCTCCGGCAGAGCCGCCATGCTGGACGTCCTGCGCCTCCCCTCCCGGCAGCCCGCCGGTTTGCGACAGTCAGGGCACCGGCCCTCAGAGCGAGGCCCAGCAGCGTTTGCGACAGTCCGGGAAACACTTTACGGCACCCCGGCTTCCTTGACAGACCAAGAGGAGGCAGCACGTTGTTTATAGAACGTCGGTGGGAAGAGGGTCGTCTGAGAGCAGCAGCTGCACGTCCACGCCTTAGGCTGCAGTCCTGTTCACGCTTTCCTGGGAGTAAGCCCCACTGACGACAATGGGACTTACTTCTGAGTAGACACGCCTAGGCTTGGGCTGACCTAAGATGTGCTTAGGTAAGAATGTGTTTATAGTGCAATACTATGCCATTTCCTGAGAGTACTATACCTCCCTTTGAACGCAGTGGAACTGACTCCTGATTAAACCTGCATACGACTGCACTGTTAAGGATGTAAAGCTTGGGCAAAGCTGAATTCCTCAAAAAGAAAATCGGATTGTTAGGTGAAACAGATAAATTAGATACCTATCTCTATTATAATAACTTGAATTTGTCCTCTGCCTGTTTATTACCCCATCCTAAACGCCTCCTCAGATGACCCACTGTGTTGTAACGAGGTTTACTTCTTGGTAATCTTGCTCAAGATTGCATATTATGCCAAATGCTACTGAAATCCATGGGATGTTTCTAAGTAACAATTCAAGCCTGTGCTCAGAAGTAAGTCCCATTATAGTCAATGGGGCTTGCTCCCAGGTAAGCATGGATAGGATTTCAGCCTAAGAGCCCAACGCCATGTATGTCTACTGAGAAGTAAATTCCATTATAGTCAATGGGACTTAATCCCAGGAAAGGGTGGATAGGATTGCAGCCTTAGGTGCCTGTTAGAAGGGGGGAGGGAAAGAGCTTAAGAGCCCATCGCATGCCTGTCTACTCAGAAGTAAGTCCCATTATAGTCAATGGGGCTTACTCCCAGGAAAGTGTGACTAGGATTGTACCTCCGGTGAGTTGCAAGCTCGGAGCTAAGGGGGTAAACTGTTACCCACCCACCCACCCGTTTATGTGCTGCTGCTGCTGCTTGCCACCGGTCCCAGCGCTGTGTGTGCGCTTTGCTAGCGCTGGAGCCGGAGACTGACAGCCCAATTCTATCCATACTTCTCTTGGAGTAAACCCCATTGACTATAATGAAACTTACTTCTGAGTAGACATGCATAGGATTGGGCTGTGAGACTGGGCTGCAGGCACCGCAGAGCGCAGGACCGACAAGAAGCAGTCCCGCTCCGCGCGCCCCCCTCTCCTGCAGCCGAACTGTGAGCCCCTCGCAGCGCACTTAGCAGAGGGGAAGAGACTCGGGCTCTGCTGCAGGAGAGAGAGGCGCGCCGCGACGAGCCCGCTCCTTGTCGCTCCTGCGCTCTGCGGTGCCTGCAGCCAAGTCTCAGTCTCCGGCCCCAGCGCTAGCAAAGCGCACGCACAGCGCTGGGGCCGGCTGCAAGCAGCAGCACACAGCCCCCGGGCAGCTGAGATGGCGATGGGAGCGGCTGCGGCAGCTGGGGAGGCGCGTGCTGCAGTCCCATCTCTGCTGCCCTCTGGGGGAGGGGGGCAACAGTTGAGTCTCTCTTCTCGCCTGTGTGCACGGCGACCAGCCGGCAGCAGAAATGGAACTGCTTGTTGTGTGCTGCTGAGGTGGTCGCAGCGATCAAGCAGCAGCAGCAGCACACGCCACCCCCAGCTGCTGCCACCACCATCCCAGCTGCGGGGCAGACTCCTCCTTGCCGCGTGCCTGCAGCTCAATGAAAGGTGCAGCAGCGAGGAACGCAGGAGTCGACTATGCCCCCTTCCCTAAGCTTCTCTCTCCACCGTGTGCCTGCAGCAGCCCAATCGGGCACGCAGGCATTCAGCTACAGGGTGGGTGTAGCTCCTGGGGACCAGGTGTCGTCCCTGCCCCAGTGCTGCCGCCTGTGTGGTCTGCTCGGGGCTGCCCCTTCTTCCTCCCTCTACGGGCCGCCATCGCCAGCCCCGGAACTGGGGGACACAGGGGAACAAAAGGGGCAGCGCAGGCGCCTCGGGGCCCCGGAGCTCGGCGGCCCTTGCCCGGGAGACCGCTGGGAATGCCCGCAGCCTCCCCGGGCGGCGCCGGCCGCGAGCTGCGCTCGCGCCGCGCTCTTGCCTGGCCCGCCCCCGGGAGCGCCCGCGCGCTCCGTCTGGGCGCCCACCAGGCGGCACCGGCTCCCCGGCGGAGGCGAACTCATGGCCGAGCCACGGTCCGCATCCCCGCCGCGGACACACCCGCTGCGCCAACGCGCCGCCCCCGAAGACGGGCTGCTCCGGCCGCCTCTTAGCTCTGTTGCTGCGTCACGGAGTTCTCCTGGCGTCACTGCTGCAGCGCTCCAGCCCCGCCCCCGCCGGGTGCGCTACCTGCGCTCCACCTGCCCAGGCTCTTCGCAGCGCCCCTTCAGGTGGGCTGCGCTGGTGACGTCAGCGGGGCCGAGGGGTGCCCCACCTACCCCTGCCCAGCCCCTCAAGGCAGGCAGGCAGGCAGGAGGGGGAGACGCTCCTTTGCCCCTCACCTTCAGGGTGCTGCTGCAGCGTCCCCACCTAGACCCATTTCCCCGGCTGACCCCCCTCTGGCTGGGTGACTCTCCTCCTGGGAGAAGAGCACCAAGAGGCCCCTCACTCTCCCCCTCCCACGCCCCCCAAGCAGGACTGGTCCCGCCTGTGCCTGCTGGTGCAAGTGGACAGTAGCCGCCGGGGAGGCGTCTCTGCCTGCCGCTTGCTCCCAGGTAAGCATGGATAGGATTTCAGCCCAATCCTATGGATATCTACTCAGAAGTACGTCCCATTGTAGTCATTGGGGCTTACTCCCAGGTAAGTGTGGACAGGATTGCAGCCTCAGACCACAATCCCATCCACACTTACCTTGGAGTAAACCCCAATGACTATAATGGGACTTACTTCTGAGCAGACATGCATAGGCTTCGGTTCCCAGTCCCATGAACATATACATGGACGCCAGAAACCGAAACTCGGTTCCAAGACCTTTAACCATTATAGGAACCGACGGGCTACCCTGCCTAGGGCAAAATATCAGCAGTTCCCCAAAGCGGAGGAGCAAAAAACTCGATTTCCCGGAATCCTTAGAGGCAATATGTAGGGGCGGGGGGCAAGGCAGGAGCTGCTGTTCAGCGTGTCGGGCGCCAACCGTCTTTGCGCATGCGCGCTGACTTTGTAGTCCGTATTGTGTGGTGGGGAGGAAGGGGGTGGGGCAGCTGTGGGGGAGACGACGAGTTGGTCCTGCGGGCGCTGTGTGTAGCGGTGTCTGCAGTGAGAGTCTCTGGGCGCCCAGAGGGATGGAGCTGGGGGAGGGGATGGAGCTGGGGGCTGAGGGTCCAGGCGAGGAGGAAGCAGAGCCCCCCCTGGCTGCTCCGGGGCGCTCCGGGGCGGGCTCGGTCTTGGAGAGGGGCTCGGAGTCCAGTGCTGAGGGGAACGAGGAGCTGGAGGAGGACGACGAGGAGGCGATGGAGTTGGAGGAGGACGACGAGGACGAAGAGGCTCTGGGAGGGGGGCCCAGGGGCGCCTTCCGAGGCTATGGGCTGGAGGAGGGAGAAGTGGATTCGGACGACGAGGATGAGGTACAACCACTCGCCCCCTTTCAGTGCGCGGCTGGGACTGGGCTCTTCCCTTGGTTTTGGTCCCCTGGGTGCTGCATAGCAGGTTGCTTACCTTTCCTGACCAGGTGGTTGGGAGTTTACTCCGAGTTTACTCTCCTGAAGGAAGGGAGTAAAAATTATCATTGTCTCTAGCCAAAGGTGCTCATTTTCTTTTGTATTTTCTCCACAACATGACAATCTGAGTGTTGTCAAAGCCTCTGTCCACATGCGTTCCCATCTCTTGGTTCAGCAGTTCCCAATCTTTTTAGCATCGGGACCCACCCCCCAAAAAACCTTACAAACCACTCAAGCCTCAGTGGTGAAAGTGCTGTACTTGTATAGTAGCTATATTTGACCATAGTGTTCCCCCCAAGTAGCAGCGTCTTTAACCTTGATTCACATAGTGTAATCCAGTGGTTCTCAAACTTTTAGCACCAGGGCACACTTCTTACAGTGAGAATCTGTCAGGACCCACCAGAAGTGATGTCATGACTGTAAGTGACATCATCAAGCAGAAAATTTTTTAACAATCCTAAGCTGCATTCCTGCCTACACATACGCAGGAGTAAGCCCCATTGATTGTCATTGTTAAAAGCATATACAGAGTAGCCAGTTAAAAGTACAGATCTGTAACAGTTCCCCAAATGCAATCACAAAGCATGGTAGCATCAGGTCTGATATATTAAGAATGAAATAAAATATTGAAATAAATAGGAATTTAAATTGGTTCATGATCCACTTAGTGGGTCTCGACACACAGTTTGAGAAACACTGGTCTAATCGAATTGTCTAGTCTAGATTATGACTGTCAATTAGACTATAATTGACAGTTTCATGGCCTACCAAAAATTTGTTACCCACTGGTGGACTGCAAACCCACAGTTTGGGAACCACCGTCTTAGTGTGCTTTCAGTAGACAAATAATGAGGTGGCATCTGTCAGCTGTGTGGAGCTGCTACAAGATTGTAGGATGCATCTGTCCCTATCCCCTGAGTACAGTATATTTGCCTCTCTTTCTTCCTGAACTGTGGTTCTACATTCTACAGCTGAGTTTCTCAACATTTGCCCCCCACTATACCACTTTGCATGGTCCGCCTATTGGAAGTACCACTGGGAATAACTGGCGATGATGTCCTCAACAGTTACTTTTGGTTTGGGAGGCCAGACATGATGCAACAAACACCAGTAAGAGGCTCAGGGAGGAAGGCTTTTTTGATTGCATGGAATGTGCATGCTGGAGCTCTGCCCACTGAGCTGCTGCTGCTCAGCATTTCATTACTGGTCTTGCTGCCAGGTGGCAAGGTCCTTGGGGTTCTGCACGTACCACTGGACACCACCTGAAGTGCCACCAGTGGTATGAGTACCACTAGTTGAGAAACATTGTTCTATACAGAAGCTGGGTTTGGAGAGTACTTCCCTGTAGAAAGCTGATATCTCCCAGATGCCTTACTGGCATTTGAGATGATACCTGGCTTTATCACCAAGGCATCCACATAGTGTGATACTCTATACATCTATGCTTATAGCTTACTTTTTTTAAAAAGTGACTTTGAAGTGCTGTTCTAGAGAGAGCTTTTTCCAGTGGACAGATGATGTCTCAAAGTGTGTATTACTGTGGCATGTTTGCTCCCTGTAATCTTTGATTGAACAAGAAAAGTCAAAATTTTTTTTTGAAAAATCTTATTTCTGCTTACAGCGCATGATTAACCTATCTGACCTGACACCATATATAATGTGTTCCATCTGCAAAGGGTATTTCATAGACGCTACAACTATTACAGAATGTCTTCATACATGTAAGTACTGTTAAATTCTTCTTTAAAATAAGGTTTTAAAATTATATCTCAAAAATACTGTATATCTTGTGCTAGTTTTGTTGCTGCATGGTGGTGTCTCCAAGATAAATTCTGGAAAACCTCATCAATTTATGTGTGTTTCAAGGTGGGTCATAAATTTGGTCCATTTTGGAGTTAATAGATCTTTGATCCATTAAGAGAGGTCAGTGAGCTTTAAGACAAGTGTATAAGGAGCATGTCTTTGAAACGTAAACA
Organism: Tiliqua scincoides; assembly: GCF_035046505.1. Classification (NCBI taxonomy): domain Eukaryota; kingdom Metazoa; phylum Chordata; class Lepidosauria; order Squamata; family Scincidae; genus Tiliqua; species Tiliqua scincoides. Next base: position 187,814,151 of record NC_089823.1, read on the forward strand.
ACACATAAAAGTTAATCTAATATAAAATAACTGTTGAATAGTTTGGATGTCACTGGCTCTGCTGTTCTTAAGAAAACTGTTGTGGAAAGGAAAATGGAACTAATTTCAAGAAATATGTGCATACATGCACTCTTCTCTGCAACTTGTAAAATCCATGTGTATAAGAACTAAAATCTACATTCAGTGTTTTACTACGTACGAGCAGTATATTCAGTGTTCTACTTATGAGCATTTTTGTTGTTGTTGGAATGCTGTTGTTAAAAACTAACCTCCCTAGAATTGCTCTGAACCCAGTATCAACTGTGCTTATTTTCACTTCTTTAACATTTACTCTGCTTTCTAGCCAACATGTTATTACATATTCTGGATTATTTTTGGTGATAATTTGGTGATTTTGTATACTCCTGTATGGAAGGCAGCAACTACTTATTTATTTTTATTTATTTACAGTTTGTAAAAGCTGCATAGTAAGACACTTTTACTACAGTAATAGATGTCCAAAATGCAACATCGTGGTACATCAGACACAACCCCTTTATAATATCAGGTAATGTACCTTAATTAAAATTATCTATACCTGTATGTGTGTTACCTGTAAAGAACACTGGATGTTTTAAGAAAGCATTGATATCTCTTTTTAGTCTTTGCTTTGGAATTATTGGAATTTAAAGAATATTTAAAATTGACCATACATAGAGCAGGAAAACTTGCTGTTCCATAAAAGAAGCTTAGTAGACTTTACAAAAATTAGTGCTTCTTTGTTCTAAATCAACAAAGAAGGAATTTTAAAAGAGCATTTGTTTCATGTGGGGGAAGAACTCATATTGGGGGTGTCCTTTGTACTATTTCTTACCTCCAGTGCGCCAAAACAACCATTACTAAGTCTTTGGCAATTATATGTTGGCAAGAATCTTAATATGCCTCTGGGAATTGCTGCAGTACATTCTAGCTGGAAGGGCAGGTCATTATACTTGATCATCTGTGGGTTGTATCCTAAAAAAGTGAATCCTGACTTAGCACTATTGAAATTAATGGAACACACCGTTGGCAACCTTTAGTCCGGAAAGACTATGGTATCGTGCTCTGAATGGTGGTTCTGGAACAGCGTCTAGTGCAGCTGAAAAGGCCAATTCGGGAGTGACAATCCCTTCTGCAGTGGAAGCAAGTGCAGTCTGTCCCTGGTCTGTCTCCCTGTGCAGCTGAAAAGGCCAATTCGGGAGTGACAATCCCTTCCGCACTGGAAGCAAGTGCAATCTGTCCCTGGTCTGTCTCCCTGGCTATGGGCCTTGCCTCTTTGCCTCAAACTGTTGGCCAAGTGTCTCTTCAAACTGGGAAAGGCCATGCTGCACAGCCTGCCTCCAAGCGGGCCGCTCAGAGGCCAGGGTTTCCCACTTGTTGAGGTCCACTCCTAAGGCCTTCAGATCCCTCTTGCAGATGTCCTTGTATCGCAGCTGTGGTCTACCTGTAGGGCGCTTTCCTTGCACGAGTTCTCCATAGAGGAGATCCTTTGGGATCCGGCCATCATCCATTCTCACGACATGACCGAGCCAACGCAGGCACCTCTGTTTCAGCAGTGCATACATGCTAGGGATTCCAGCACGTTCCAGGACTGTGTTGTTTGGAACTTTGATGCCGAGAATGCGTCGGAGGCAGCGTATGTGGAAAGCGTTCAGTTTCCTCTCCTGTTGTGAATGAAGAGTCCATGAATCGCTGCAGTACAGAAGTGTACTCAGGACGCACGCTCTGTAGACCTGGATCTTGGTATGTTCCGTCAGCTTCTTGTTGGACCAGACTCTCTCTGTGAGTCTGGAAAACGTGGTAGCTGCTTTACCGATGCGTTTGTTTAGCTCGGTATCGAGAGAAAGAGTGTCGGAGATCGTTGAGCCAAGGTACACAAAGTCATGGACAACCTCCAGTTCATGCGCAGAGATTGTAATGCAGGGAGGTGAGTCCACATCCTGAACCATGAAAGTTGGTTGTAATTAACCTAAGTCCCATTAATTTCAATAGGATTCCTAAATTTTTTAGAGATACAATCCTATGATTGTAAGTCAAATCGACTATTAACTTTTAATTCCCCCTCATTCTTTGTTCCTCTTTCACAAGTTCAGTGTAGCAGCATATAGTGTAAGTTTGATAACTAACTTTTATTACTCTACTTCTATTCCACTAGGCTGGATAGACAGTTGCAAGACATTGTCTATAAAATAGTTGTCAACTTGGAGGAAAGTAAGTCTATTTTGAGCCTCTTTCTGTCAATACAATTTAAAAGAGAGTTTAGCTCTCATGTGTCTTTTATTCTAGTGTTATTCATTCCTTCCATTCTCCTTGCCAAAATATTCCAATCCTTTGTAAATACTGAATTTAGGAAACAGGATCAACTATGGGAAAAAGATTTATACACGTGCATATATGTAATTTCTTTGGCTTACAAAGTTGAGGTTCTCTTAATAGGAAATTGAACAACTCTGGTTAAGTCATGTCTGGGGCCTGGGTCATTTCAAGGCTCTTGCCATGGTCTTAATTGTATTTAAGGAGCGCATGCAGAAATAAGGCACATTCTTTCCACATGTGCTTGTGCATTGCATGCTGTTCCATGTGTGCTTGCACAAGCACATGTGAAAAGAATTGCACAGTGAGATACTGAGAATTCTACGTTTGACATCTTGTGCCAGTGTATTTAACAATATGATGTACAAGTGCAAAGCCAAATTAAAATTCTATACAGATTTCTGTGTGTAACAACCTCATTTTATTACTTCTGTATACTCACTTGTGTCAGCAGAAGGATTACTGAGGAAAGAACGTTATTGGACCCCATCAAGTTCTCACTGGATTCATTAACAAATTCTATTGCTGTCATTTACACACTAGTGTGGTCCTAGATTATCTACATTAGTCAAAGCCTGTGGGGCTAAATCAACTAAATGCCAACTAGTGGTTTGCAAGTTTAAACTGTGATATTATATACTGGTTTCATTAAAAAGTCCCCAAAGCAGTTGAATGTTTTTGAAGGTGACATTATCTCATCCATATATGAAAAGCTCTTGGTCAGCAATAAAGGTGATTATTTTTGTCAACATATGTTCCAATCTAACCAACATCAGCTGTAGTAATGAAATAACTATATATTGTAGCTTCTATGTTGAGCAAAACTAAATATTCTATATTGTATATTTTTAGGAGAGAAGAAGCAAATGCATGACTTCTACAGAGAAAGAGGTCTAGAAATACCTAAACCAGGTAAGAGGATAACTATTGTTGGGAAGTAGTAATGTCACTGTGAGTTTATTATATATCACCATGAATTGCCATGCTGCTTCAGATCATTGTAGTTTGCATTCCTTCTGCAGACTATGGCCAGCACAATTGTGACATGCCAGAGACTCCAGGCACAGGGTATTTCATATTGTGCTTTTAGATTCTTTCTTAAACTACGAAATGCTACTACATCCAAGTTGAGGTATGGGGTGCCTCATATTGTGTTGAGTAGGGCCAACACCTCTGGAGAACTGGCACTTAGATTTGTGAAGGCCTGCCTGCATTTGTACATCTCTGTTACTCTCTATCTCTGTATTCAAAGCTGCATGAGAAAATTAGCACCAGTTTCTCTTATGCACTTGCAGTTATGCAGCTAGGGAGTGCAGAACGATCTGTGGGGTGGGGAAAAGAAATACCGGGGTATAAGAGATTGTAGTTGTAGAAAAGAGCTGTGGGTATAGAAAGAAAAAGGAGGTCAAATGGCTGCAGAGAGACTTGTTTACTGAGGGGATGGGATAATCAGAAGGAGATACAGAGTCACTATTAGGGTGGGGAGGAACAGAGAAAAAAGGGGGTAACAGATGGTGATGCAGAAATAAATTAGATGGTAGCTAAGAATAGGGCCTGCACAATTCAAATAGAAAGGAAAAAAAAGTAAGAAATAGAGGATAGTTGCTGAGAGATGGAGGTGCAAAGAAGGGGTACTGTGCAGAGCAGGAAAATGAAAAAGGGGATGAATGAAGTGGGCTTCTGAGAGACAGTACAGAATGTTGTGGAGCAAAGAGGAAAAAAAGTAAGATCAACAGAGGAGGAAACAGTACAGAGAGAAGGAGAGCACTCTGGGATTCAGAATGGGGAAAAAGGTTTTCAGAATGGGAAAAATGGGTTTAAAAGAATACACTAAGTAAATTGTAACATACTGTTCTTCTGTTAACAACATGGCCCTCTTGTGTTAGTAAATACATGGAAGTGGCCCCCAGAAAAATGTTGAGTGCTTCTGAATTATGTTATGCCTCTGTGTAATGTGTTACTTCATGTTGTGTCCTATTTCAGGTGATGGATATATTCTTCTCTCTTATTGTTTCTCTTTTTCTATCTTAGCTGTGCCACAGCCAGTAGCTGTAGGTAGGGGAAGACCACGCAAAGTAGTAGGTTCAGTGTTCCGTATTCCACCAGAACTTGATGTATCGCTCCTTTTAGAATTCATTGGGTAAGTGAACCGGACTTTAATAGATTGTAGAAAACAAAACTGTATTTGTGTTTCAAAAATACAATCATATGAGTGTACTCTATTGGCTATAAAAGTTTTAGGGTCAATTATCTTCACTTAGAAATGCAAGAGCCAGGACATGATGAAGTTTACTAGTCTAACTATTGTGTGAAAGAATGATGATCTGTGAAATGACTACAGAAATAATGAAAAAGTCTTATCTGAGTACAGCAAAACATGTTTATAAAACTTATTATGAATCCTTGCAAACTTTATACAGTATAAACATATACCTATGTATATGAGATGCTTGCCTTTTCCAACGGGTCAAATCTTTTTTATAGCATTACTTCTATAGATATGTCCATTCTTATTGGACATATCATGTTCATGTTGGACATTATTCATATCCAAAAATTATATTTGGTCAATCAGGAGGAATAATTTTGTAAATATCTGCTTTCTTATATGCATTCAGTCTTGCTGTGGTTAAGCAGAATAGTGCAATACTGAAAAGAGATCAGGAAAAACTGGTATTTTTGCTCTTTTATCCTGGAGACCCGTGTTGAGCCAGATCCATGGATGCACAATCCATGGAAATGGAGGCCCACCTGTATCTCATAAAAAGCATCTAATTCTGAGACCACTTTTCAAATTGTCACAGATCTTAAATATGTGTGTGTATAAAAGTACTGTATGAAACTTTCTAAAACTAGAATTTTGGTGTCATGCTAATAGCAAGCCTCTTCCTGTCATTTTCAGTTGAAAAGCAGTTAAGATAGTGAAATAATGTCCACTTTCCATAGCAATCTAGATGAGAATTAACACTAAGACTGAATCCATATAGAATGGTGATGATTGGTGTCCTGCCTTGTTTGGGAGGTTGGTTTACTTGTTCTAAATGGAGTCATAGACTTTCTCCAAGCAGACTTTGTGTATGCTGTTTTGTGTCAATGCCAATTTCTATGACTTACATCAGATTCACCAAAAGTGCCCCTTCCTAAAAGAAACAAGTCTTGTCATTGGGATTCATGTCTTGGTACTTCTAGGATCGGTTTCTGTACTTTGGTTAAAACTACTTTTTGAAGGCTGTCTGGGTTTACTGAAGGTAACTGGCGTTGACATTTGCCTTCACCAGAAACTATGCAGCACTGATGCTCTTGCAGCTGCAGTCATTACCAGTTTGTTTCTATGATGCTCCTGAATTGAGAAGTTTTTATTTTTATACAAGCCATAGATAATCATAATGATTTAGCGTTCAGCATGCAAATACACATGCACCTTAGAGGTTTTGATTTCGATTTTTTATTATTTCAGAGTGAACGATGTCTCAGGGAATTTTAAGGTACGGATATTGCTAACATTTATCTTCCTGTATTTCATTTTAATGACATGTGCTTTTAAAATTGAAATGTATTTTAAAACATGTAACTTTGTCCTGGAGTACACTGTACTTGCAAATTCATTATTGCTATAGGAGAGTTACAATGCCAAGGATGTAATATTTTAGACTGAAGGACCATGTAAAGCACCATGGGAATCAGTACCACCAAGGAGCAAATAGCCAGATTGTTATTCCTTTGGCTGTAGATTAAACTTTACGCAGAGAGTTGATAGGCATTTCCAAAAGCATAACTGATTCTGAGAGCTTGAGGTAAAAGTCTGAATTGTATAAAGCAGCTTAATTTAAAAAGTGCACAGGCATGGTATACTCGCAAACATTACTTGACCTGTATTCTGTGTCTTTCAAAAAGGTTTTGTCCCAGTCTTCACCAAAGACTGTTGATTAAACTTAGCAGCCATGAGATAATGGAACAGACCCTTTTTTGTATTGGTCTTCCTGGTAAAGACCAGGAAGTAGAGAATGGGAATAAATTGACAATTTTCACAATTCAGGGAAGTAAGCATTAGAGGCCCCCATCGGTCTGTATTGAGACTGGTGTATGTTACCTTGCTTATAAATGCTCTGGAGTTTGAGTTAAGCTTGAGATGGCCACTTGTGCCGATGATACCAAGCTATGCCAAGTACATATATACAGTTGTGCGCCACTTAACAATGGGGATCGGGACCATGATCCCCATTGTCAAGCAGTGCTTGACACAATGCAGACTTTCTACAGGGAAGGGGGTGCTCCATTCCTCTTGGCTCCGGAGGGTTGTCTGAGCCTCCCAGAGGCAGCGCATGTCCAAGTGCTGCCTCTGCAAGGCTCAGACTGAGGGAAATTATGTCTCTCGTGTGATTTCCTGTTTCCTCTGTGAAACCGGAAGTCTCTGGTGACTGATTCTAAGATTAAACAAAAATGGGTAAAATTTGGACAGAAGTCTATGTCTCAGCTAATTTCACTCTTTAGCTATATGAAGAAGGTCTTTCAAATACAAAATCATGCTAAAATAGCAATCTAGTATGCACTGAGGTAATAAAACAGTTCCCTGTGTGAAAAATAAGTTCAATTTAAGTGAAAAGTTTTACTTGGCATCGTGTCTTCATTTTATGTTAAATCTATGAACCACTTACGCTGATTTTTCTTATTGCTGAATCAGAGTTTATTGATTTCATCTTCGGTAGTCATAGTTTGTGTTACTGTTTGTTAGGGTAAATGAGCAAGAGGGTGTTCCACTCTTGGTGTAAGAATTGGATAGAATCATTGTAAAATACCCTGATTAGAATTTCCCCTGTATTATTGAGAACCATAACAGTCTAAAATCTGCAGCCATTGGAGAAGAAGTTTATACGGGTTTCGGGCGAGGCAACAGTTGGACATGTGGAGAAATTCCTCCGGAGAAAGATGGGTCTTCAACCTGGCTGTCAGGTATGCTATGCTACTTGTTTGCTCCACAAACTGGGCGAAGGCATACTTGCTCTTCATCACCCACATCATTTGTGTAAAAAAGCTACTTCATCATAGCAAGTAGGTAAGGTTTTCATGATCCTCTCTATGTGATGCTTTGATCTTTCAGAAAGCATTATGTAATTGGGAAAAGCCAAATCTCTTGTTTCAAAGATTAATGTAATACATGCTGGCATGGCAAGATAATAAATTGTGAAGAAACAACTAAAGCAGAAAAATGAATTTTAAGAGGACAAAACATGATAGGTTATAACAGCTTTCAAAAGGTTTTAAGAAAAAGATAACGTCTAAAGGGGTTTTAACATAGTTTCAGCAGACTAGTAAAAAGTTTTGCCAGATTTCCACTCATGAAAATGTTTGGTCTGATGGAATTTTTTGAAGAAATTTCATGAAACACTCCTTGCTTACTTGTTTGCACATGCAGTTACTTGTTAGACAGACACAATAGCAAACAGCATCTATATCTCTGATCTCCAACTTCGGCACTTCTTTTAAACAAAGGCATCTTGAAGCAATTTCAGCCAATCGAGTATTATTTCAGACAGTGTGATGTCACATAAAACACACAGCCAATTATATTTCACTACATGACAACAAAGGTAAAATCTGTGGGTAGGAAGCATTGCCCTCTCTCTGAGTAGGCTTCCTGACAATACCACAGAGTCATCCAGATTTGGTTATGTGATGTCATGAAACCATTTGGTTTCACAGACTTCCTCAGACATCTGCTAAAATTGGACATGGAGTGTTTCCATTGCTGCATGAACAATAGTTATAGATTTAAAATCTGAGACTAAGGCCCAAATCCGTTACTTTCCAGCACTGGCATAGCTGTGCCAATGGGACGTGTGCTGCATCCTGCAGTTGGGGGGCGCTCATGGAGGCCTCCTCAAAGTAAGGGAATATTTGTTTCCTTACTTAGGAGCTGCGTTGCCCTTATGTTGGTGCTGGAAAGTGGGTTAGGATTGCGCCCTAAGTAAATTCAGTAATTGCATTTGAGTTGTTTAAAGTTTTGTGTCTTAATATGGTTCCTGTGTTAATTTTTTAAATCCTGTTTTGTGTATCATCATGTTGACTGACTATATATAATCAAAGATATGCAAGTGTTTATAAATATTTTCATCAAGCAAAAAAAGAAGCAATGTAGGCAAATGCTTTTGCTTATCAAAGAAAATACATTCATATTATCAGAGAGCAGCAATTTTCAACATTTTTTATCTCACTGCACACTGACAAGGCACTAAAATTGTCAAGGCACACCATCAGTTTTTTGGCAGTTGCCAAGGCATACCACGCTGACAGCAGGGGCTTACATCCCCCAGTGGCCCTAGTAAGAAATGATCCTCCTCCAAACTCTCATGGCACACCTGCAGACCATCTGTGGCACACCAGTGTGCCACGGCACAGTGGTTGAAAATGGCTGTCGTATAGCATAAATTGGAATTCTAATAAAGAAGCACTTCCAAATTGGAAATACTTCCCAATTGTATAGCAAAACTAGATGGTGACTATTGCCTATGAATTTCAGCTCCCCTTTTAAGACTGTTATCTCTTATGAACTTCCTCCAATGTCTGCCCAAATATAGTTTCTCTCAAAGCACAACTTGGATCAGGTCTTTTTCAATTGTATTTTTTGAGATATGGTCACAAAACAAATGTCTAGCTTCACTCCTAGAATTTGCTTTTTTATTTGCTAGAGAGCTGATTGTTTGACTAGCAAAATCTGAGCTTGCTGTTTGCTAAAAACAGTTAACTAGACTGCTAGTACTATTCTGGGCTAAAGCAGGGGCCTTGCTGCTCACAGTTAGTGCTCTCAAGCATGAGTTCCTACAAAGATATAGTGCAAAGATGGGAGGCAGGCAGTGGGACAGAATGGTAAGTCTTTGACACTGCTGTTCCTGAGAGGATTTCACAGTTCACTGGATCCTGCCTGTGAGCTGTAGCTTGGAGGCCTCTGGTCTAAAGCAAGGCTGGTCAATGCATATATACTTCCTGCGACTGGATTGCTAAAATATAGGGTTGTATCATAATTTGTGCAATGGTGCTTATGCAGCTGATTTTTTCCCTGTTGCAGGCCCTGAAAAGCCATTCCTGAAGGCTAGATACCTTCTGTGGGTAGGCTACAAAAGGTGAAATTCTTCCAGCAATAGTGACCAGTAGGAGATATAGACAGACCCAGTAATGCAGGGCATTTCAAACTGGGGGCCCTGAGATTCCCCAACCTGAGGGCCCTGGCCTCTGCCCCCTTATGGGCAGAGGCAGGGAGGAGGCAGCAGCATAATCCCCAGGATTGTGCCACTCAGGGTGTAACAAACATCACCCCTGGGGTAGGGAAGGACCAAGGGAGACCCCCAAACCAGCCAGGACTCAACCCTCCTCCACCACCCTCAAGAGCAATGCTTATTTATTTTTGCTTACTCCAAGCCCCAGGTCCCATTATCATACATTGTATTGGCAACCTTCAGTCTCGAAAGACTATGGTATCGCGCTCTGAAAGGTGGTTCTGGCACAGCGTCTAGTGTGGCTGAAAAGGCCAATCCGGGAGTGACAATCCCTTCCACACCGGGAGCAAGTGCAGTCTGTCCCTGGTCTGTCTCCCTGGCTATGGGCCTTCCTTCTTTGCCTCTTAGCCTCAGACTGTTGGCAAAGTGTCTCTTCAAACTGGGAAAGGCCATGCTGCACAGCCTGCCTCCAAGCAGGCCGCTCAGAGGCCAGGGTTTCCCACTTGTTGAGGTCCATCCCTAAGGCCTTCAGATCCCTCTTGCAGATGTCCTTGTATCGCAGCTGTGGTCTACCTGTAGGGCGCTTTCCTTGCACGAGTTCTCCATAGAGGAGATCCTTTGGGATCCGGCCATCATCCATTCTCACGACATGACCAAGCCAACGCAGGCGTCTCTGTTTCAGCAGTGAATACATGCTAGGGATTCCAGCACGTTCCAGGACTGTGTTGTTTGGAACTTTGTCCTGCCAGGTGATGCCGAGGATGCGTCGGAGGCAGCGCATGTGGAACGCGCTCAGTTTCCTCTCCTGTTGTGAGCGAAGAGTCCATGACTCGCTGCAGTACAGAAGTGTACTCAGGACGCAAGCTCTGTAGACCTGGATCTTGGTATGTTCCGTCAGCTTCTTGTTGGACCAGACAACATCAAGGGGATGTATGATGGTATCAAGCAGGCCCTAGGTCCAACACAGAAGAAAATTGCCCCTCTGAAGTCTGCCACAGGCAATGTCATCCAGGATCGGGCGCAGCAGATGGAACGCTGGGTGCAGCACTACTCTGAGCTATATTCCAGAGAAAATGTAGTCACCGAAGAAGCACTGAACAACATTGAGTGCCTGCCTGTGCTGGAAGAGCTTGACAGTGAACCAACCCTAGAAGAACTTCACGTGGCCCTGGACTCCCTTGCCTTTGGCAAGGCACCTGGAAAAGACAGCATCCCTGCTGAAGTCCTAAAATGCTGCAAAGAGATCATCGTCACTGAGCTGCATGAAATCCTCTGTCTCTGCTGGAGAGAAGGTGGAGTACCTCAAGACATGAGGGATGCAAACATCATCACGCTGTACAAGAACAAAGGTGACAGGGGTGACTGCAACAACTACCGCGGCATCTCTCTCCTTAGCGTTGTAGGAAAGCTGTTTGCCCGAGTTGCACTAAAGAGGCTCCAGGTACTTGCAGAGAGCGTCTATCCAGAATCGCAGTGTGGATTCCGAGCCAACAGGTCCACCACTGATATGGTATTCTCCCTTAGACAACTGCAGGAGAAATGCAGGGAACAACGACAGCCACTCTTTATAGCCTTCATAGATCTCACAAAGGCTTTCGACCTGGTCAGCAGAGACGGCCTCTTCAAGATTCTCCCCAAGATTGGATGTCCACCCAGGCTCCTCAGCATCATCAGATCTTTCCACAAGGACATGAAGGGCACTGTTGTCTTCGATGGCTCCACATCAGACCCTTTTGACATCCGAAGCAGAGTGAAGCAGGGCTGTGTTCTTGCACCAACCTTGTTTGGGATTTTCTTCGCTGTCCTGCTGAAGCAGGCCTTTGGAACTGCAACAGAAGGCATCTATCTCCGGACCAGATCAGACGGAAAGCTCTTCAACCTCTCCAGACTGAGAGCAAAATCCAAAGTCCAGCTGAAATGTCTGCGTGACTTCCTCTTTGCCGACGATGCAGCTGTCACTACCCACTCTGCCAAAGATCTCCAGCAGCTCATGGATCGTTTTAGCAAGGCCTGCCAAGATTTTGGACTGACAATCAGCCTGAAGAAAACACAGGTCATGGTTCAGGATGTGGACTCACCTCCCTGCATTACAATCTCTGAGCATGAACTGGAGGTTGTCCATGACTTTGTGTACCTTGGCTCAACGATCTCCGACACTCATTCTCTCGATACCGAGCTAAACAAGCGCATCGGTAAAGCAGCTACGTTATCATACATGCCCCTGGTCAATCACTGCACCCAATGTTTTAAATAAAAGATTTTTATTAAAGCTTCAAGGGAGCTTCAATTGCTCCATAAAAACATATCTACATGCAACACAATGGCTTTAAAAACAAGAAAGATCTTACCTAAAGAGAGGCTAAAACTACCATCTTACAATCTCAGTATTGCTTCCAATATCATAGCTGTAAGCTCCCTGCTCTCTGTTTTCAGGCACCCAAGCCCAGGTTTTATTCTTTAAGTTATTAATACCCTACACCTGGTTAACCAGCACCCAGCCTAAACCATCTTAAAGGGAAAGGGACTTGCCCCACCCCGTGACACAGGGGACTGCAGAGGCTTGGCTGTACTTACCAGAGCCTCCTGCAGCTATGCCAAAGCTTTAGAAGTAAAAGTGGAGCGATTGCACTCCGCCTCCGCTAAACCGGAAGTGGAGCGAGATTGGAGTTGGGGCCAAGGGAGTTTTGCTAGAACACATCCCTTGCAAAGCTGATATATTCTGTTTCCATACACCAACAGCATATTTGTTAACTTTGGTACCTGAGGGAAGATTAGTTTTATATCTGCTGTGTAGATTTATAATTGTAACATGACTTTTGACTGTGTCAGATTGTATTTAAATAGAACTGTCAGCTTTTTACTGCCATTGTTTACATTCTAATTACAGTAAAATAGGTCTGATATACCTAATTTTAGCATTAGCTTCTCAAGGATATCATTCAGTCTGCCTTGTCCGATGTTCCTGTGCACCTTTGCTTCACAATGAATTTTTATGTATGCCTGTAAATTTTTTTCCACTCTGTATATCTTGGAGCCATCCTCAAGTTGTTCTAGCACAGAGTCCCAGTGTTGATACTGTGGCACATAAAATAGGTTGAAATGGTAACAACATGATGGATGTTTTCTTGAGTTCATTGTGAAAAATATAGAATAAACCATGCCTTCCTTCCCAAACCACTGTTCACAATTTTTTTTAATGAAATAAGCATGGCAGCTACTGAGTTGTCTTGATAAAGACTGTCACAATAATGTATAACTACCCTCTTAAAAGATAGCTATAGCTGTCAGTTGTTTACTACCCGGACACACCAGCTCTCTTTTTTGTAGCCCAGATTAAGGCAGGGAAGGCAATCATGACAGAATTTGCTATTCACCTGTTTTAGAATGTGATTTATAGAAGTGTTTCCTTTTCAGCTGCATATCTCTGAAAACATGTACTGTTAATGAAGATAGGCTTTGGGAAAATAATTGGGCTTTGTGTATCTGCCGCTGTTGGCCTCAGTATGATTATCATGTGTCAGCTATTTAGACTAAAGGTATAATGACAACAAATTAATGGGGGGGGGGAGGAGATAGTTCTGGTTCATGCTTTTGGATAATTAGCAACCCAATTCTATCATACTGTGGGGAGGGGGCAGTCCCAGAGATTTCCTCTGGGTAAGGGAAGATTTGTTCCCTTATCCAGGATTAAGCCTCTGCTGCTTGTATGGGTCTACTTGGACATACGCTCGTGATTTAGCTGGCAGAATTCCAAGTGGATCTGGGAAGGCGGATTGAGACTGGAAAGGGGAGTAGGATATTGGCAGTACCACTGCCATCAATAACACCACTTTTGGGCCTCAATCTGCTTTCCTTCCTGCCCCAATCTCCTCCCCATTACTCCCTGCCCTGTTCTGTCCACCCCTCCCTCCCTGTGCACTGACTTACCAGTGCTGGGGAACATGCTGGTGTGCTGCCGCAGCCACTTACAGCAACAGTCTAGGTGCACAAAACAGCACCTAGACTGCATTTTGCATCCATCCAGGACTTTATGTTGCCAGAATGCTGGTTCCAACAGTGTAAGGTTCTGTCAGGATTGGGCTATAGGTTATGTAGTGTGATCTTAGCCTTTCAGTTGTCAAATCAACATGTTTCTGCCCTGGACCTATTGCAAGTTAATGTCAGGATTTGCTCAGGGTCATCATCCCAAGAACTTAGCATCAGAGGCCCACAGTTAGAAAGAAATAAGCTAGACAGGTTGTGGGGATGCCAAGGCAAGTAGTATAGCTGAAGGTTGGCAAGAAGCAATGGCTGATGCTCTGTGTAGTCTGACATAATCTTCTCACTAAGCAGCAAGTTCTCAGATTGAAGAACAGGCGCTGAAGCTTTCTAGAGGCAAATCAAGTTGCTCAGGGTCATCCGACCAGGTACTGAGTTATCTGGTGGAGCTTACAATGTACAAGGGAACTTGTAATTCCTCTGGATAGCACAATTCAGTCTATAACTTCTTTGGCAAGCACTTTACCTAAGAAGTCAGAAGATACAAAAGCTGGAAGTTCTGGTTCAGGGAATGGATATACATAATGCTTTACATGTAATCTTTTATTAAGAGTAATGAACTGTTCTTGGGGAAAATATCCTTAGGCCAGTGTTTTTCAACCTTTTTTATCTCATGGCACACTGACAAGGTACTAAAATTGTCAAGACACACCATCCGTTTTTTGACAATTGGCAAGACGCACAATGCTGTTGTTGGGGTGCTCACATTCCCCAGTGGCCCTACTAATAATTGATCCTTCCCCAAACTCCTGCAGCATACCTGCAGACCACTTACAGCACACCAGTGTGTCATGGCACAGTGGTTGAAAATGGCTGCCTTGGGCCTTCCAAAGGAATCAGGAGCTTATTGCATGAGTTTTACCCCTCATTTAGCATTTTTATCCATCTGTCCATTCAATCAAAAGCCTTTGCTCCACTTGAGTACATGGTCTTCTGGTATTGAGGGAAGTAGCATTTTGCATTCAGTCAAACATGGCATATAAGTAGTTTTGTTGAAAGGGGGTTTTTCTGATTTAATAGGGTTAAGTGGGGACAACTTCACTGCAGTATCATAACTTTTCCATCCCTTTAAAAGGCCAACTAATTCTACTTATGGTTTGCCATGCCAGCTTTTAACACTGATTGGTTCCAGTAGTACAAGTCTAAAATAAATTTATAGCACATCTGCCTAATGGAATTTCTTATACTCCTTTGTGTGTATACATATTAATCCCTTGTGTCCAGGGATTAATATATAATCTCTGACCCTATAGATGTAGTTTAAAAAGGCTATTGAGAACAAACATCATTTCTTTTTATTTTCTTTGTACTTCTGCTCCCTTGTGTTATGCACTCATCATCTGAATTCTATCCCAGCAATTAGTATTGAAGCTTTAGGACTTAGCACTGAAGGAGCAGAATTAGGCATTTGGTATTCCAAGCACTTTGTGGACATAAAAGGGAAAGCAGCTTTGCAATCATTTATTTAAAACCACTGAAACATTTAATATCTGGGGCATAGATCTGTGCCACAAGTGGAGTTCACATCAGGATAGTTCTGGTCAAATGTTCACTCCTGAATTCTTTCAAAGCTGCCAAAAGTTGCTATTATATCTTTTTACAGCAAAGTAATTACATTTTGCCTCTAGTATTTGCAAGGTTAGGTTTAAGTTTCTTTTATGTGTCTGTTCTTTTCTGTTTAACCACAGCAGGTTCTGCAAGCCTTGATGTTTTAATGCAGTATTACAAAAAAATTCCATTATTTTCTGTACAATGTATGATGGTGTTCAGTTCAAGCTAATTATTATATTTAATGACTTTGCATAGATAGGAAATGAGCTAAGTGGTACTACGTCTGAAATGCAGATAAACATGTATTTTGTTTTTTATTGCTTCAATTGAATTCAAATTTGTAATTTTAAATCGGCATATTTATTTTAAGATACTTCTACTCTGCCTTTCCCTCCTAAGTGACCAACAGGTCAAAGGATTTTTAAAAAGCATAAAACATAAAACCAACAACCACATCTGGACAAAAATAGTGAAAATCTAGACAAAAAAGCCAAAATAAAAAGGCTTTCAGATGCACCAAAAAGATGGAAGTGATGGTGCCAATCTCAGCCTAACAGGAAGGGTGTTTTGCAATAAAATTATCTTGTCAAAGGATGAAATGGAGAAAAAGTAGTCGAAATAACTGCAGCTCTCTGGTATTAATTGCTTATAGACAGTATTGTTAAAAAGTTTCTCATGGTCACATTCAGTTTTGCCTTAACTTCACAATCTTTACTTTTTCCCTCTTTGTTTATCTAGATCTGTGGTTCTCAAGGTCAGTGGTTCTCAGACCTTTTGGTCTCCAGAGCCTTTTTACACTTCTAAAAGGAGTTTTGGGGAATCCTGCTGGGGCATGTACAGAGTCTCGGAGAGTTTGTGAGCACTGCACAAGGAGGGCAGGAAGGCTAACTAGGCAGGGGCAAATGGTATACACTTATAGTGTGCTTATGGAGCCCCTGAAGTGGTCTCAGGGAACACACTTTGAGAAACTGCTCTGTTTTCTCTGATGTAATTCTACATGGGGTAATGATCTATTCTGACCAGGAGAGGGCAGGACATACCAAAGATTTGCCTTTTTTTCTTCCTAGTTTGCTTATTGCCTCTTGTCTAGTGGTTCTCAAAGTTTTTGGTCTCCCTTGCCCTTTCAACTCTTAACAATGGTCTCGGGGACTACACTGAGAAATGCTACTCTATATATCAATTTTTTTTTTGTCTCTACAGAGAGTGAAATACTTTGTTTGCTCTTTAAGCAGGTGTTATTTTCTTTTAAAGAGGAGCCAAAAATTAAAATTAAACTTATAAAGACTTTGTGGTTTCTACTGTTGAGTAAATGAATTCTTCTGCAAATCAGATATTTCATAACAGTTCAGTTGGGACATGCCTGCTTATCCAAAGAAGTAAAATGCTTTCTAGAAGGTATTTTTGAACAGTTAAGGAGAGTGGAAAGCATAAGAAAGGTGTATCACAGTGAACCCTTTCAGAAAAGAAAGCACTTTGATATTCATTCCTAAAGTCAGTTAGGGAAGTCATCCTACCTACTGCTTCGGGAGTCATTTACCCTGCATATATTACTACTTGCAAAACTGAGGCTGGCATTGTAACTCTGAGGCTTCAGCTTAATCTTCTTAGAGCTTCAGTAACTGAATTTTGTAGCACTTTTCTTCCTTCATTGGATGAACTGAAGGAACATCAACATCGTATGGTTTAAAAAAAAACAACACGTTTACTGCTGCACTGTATCTTGATAGTGCTAGTCTCAACTTAGCTACTGGGTGACTTTTAGGAGTCATTTAATAATAATAACACAGGCCTACAAAATTGAGGGTCAGACGTTTTTCCCAAACTTTATGGTGGTTTGATATGAATTTGGGGTGCCAATTTCAAAAATGGCATCCGTTTTGCCCTATCACGTCTAGTTTTGGAGATACAGTATAGCCTCATTAGTGAATGGTTCAAGCAGCTTCCTCATGAGGAAGCCATGGTGTAGGCTTCCTCATGAGGAAGCTGCTTTAACCATTCACTAAAGAGGCTATACTATATCTCCAAAACTATACGTCATAGGGTAAAATGGATGCCATTTTTTGAATCGGCACCCCAAATATACCCAGGAATTGGTGTAACGTTTAAAGAAGCAAAACGTGTGTTAGCCTGTGTAATCAGCATTGTATTATCAGAAGTGCTTTCTGAGCATGCAAAGTGTCTTACATAAAGTCTAATCACCCTGGAGGGCTTCCCCAGTCCTCCTAATGCCTTCTAAGGCATTAAAAAGTCACTTCCGATTAAACCAGAAGTCATGTGATTTGAGCTCTGAAGCTCAGTCCATCCACGGCCTATGCTGAACTCAGAAACACCTCCAGAGGCTAGGGGAGCAGAGCTCCCCTAGCCTCTGGAGGGGGCCCACCTCAGGGGGCCACACCCAATTTGAACATAACTGAATCGGCGAATACAGGGTCCATGGCTGGAGAAACAGATTGCAGATTGCAGATCACATTATCCACAGAGAACTGGCACTCCAGAGATAATGGGTCCTGTATTATTTAATTAAGATTGTCTGTACTGGGACTGCTGTCCATGTTAACAAACCTAACCCCAGCTGTACTCTGAAAATTGAAATTTCAGATTATTGCTTTTTGCATTAGCTGTAAAGTAAAAATGGATGTTGATTTTTAAATCAAGCAAATCACTGCAAATAGTTTGCATAAAAGACAGTATTTGACATTGGGGTTAATAACTTAGAAAAGGGGTGTACAATGAAAGCTGATTGACAAGCAAATGATGTCTTATAGTGCTCTGTGTATGAGGCATGACTTTCAAAATGGGTTTATTCTGTTCATGAGTGTGCTTGTCATGTTTATAGCTGCTTATTACTCAGATACCTCCTGCAAACAATCAGTTCTTGAGGGCCTATGTGTAAAGTTTCGTTTTGAAGAGTGTCTTACCAGATCTTGAAACTGCTTCTTGAACTTGGAAGAGTTTTTTTTAACTTGTAATAAAAACCCTTTTTAAAAAGATCTTTGTAATTCTAAGACTCTTGAGAACAACTCTGGAAAGTAAATGCAGGGAAAAAGCAGATTATGTGCAGTCCCACTGCTGCTAAGTCAGACTTTGACAACAGCTTGTCGCACATTTCTTTCTTTTGATTTTTAGGTAGACATAATATGCGGTGATCACCTGCTAGAACACTACCAGACTCTAAGGGAAATTCGACGAGCTCTAGGAGAGAGTGCAGTGCAGGTACGATTATGCCAATTGAGGGAAATTAAAGTTTTATATAAAGAATGCCTTTGAGTATAAAGTGTCTGCCAGCAGTGCTTTCACACATTGATAGTTGCCTGCACTGCACATATTTGTACCGTAGATCTGCAAGGAAAACTTGCTAGTGTCAGCTAACGCTTTTCTTCAGTTTGTGCATGATGGTATTTTTTATTTTTAGCATTTGGTATACTTTACTCTTGGATTTTTGCTTTTATTTTGCATCAAACTGGGATGATAATTGCTGTAAGAGCTGATTATATTAAATGTTACTGTTTTATCACTTTACAACATAGTATTAACAAATAACAGTCTTGTATATGAATACTAAACATACATTTACAGTTGGTTTAACTGTTATCCAATGCACTATCTGATAGATAGTGGTTCTCAAACTTGTGGGTCATGACCTACCAGAGAACTGGGCCATTCCTCCTTAAGGACTGCAGTGATGGCGGTGCAGCTATCGTAGCAGTGCTGCTATCAGGGGGCTTGTAAACATACCTGGGGGATAGCGCCAGCCATCTGGAGGGTGTGGGGCTCATGGCCCCCTCTGTGGACCTTCCTGCTGCTCCAAACTGTTCTTTGCCGATTGTAACCCACTTCTGAGTTGTGATTGTAAATCGGAAGTGGGTTGTGATAGCTGAAAAGTGAGGTGCAGTTTGGAGCAGCAGGGAGGTCCGCAAAGGGGGCCATGAGCCCCCTTTACCCTCCAAATGGCTGGTGCTATCCACAGGTATATTTACAAGTCCCTTGATTGCGGTGGTGCCGGCACAGCCACCACTAATACCACGGTGTCAACATCTGAGTAGGACTTTGAACTGCTGACCTACCAGATTCCTTAGAATGCCAGCTTTATTTTATTAGTGTCTATCTGATATTTTTAGAGGTTTTTTGTCCTTTGCATTTGGAGAGAGGAGCATTAAACTGTGAATATAGTAACTATGTAAGACTACCAAATGTAAAGGAGGGTTGGGTGGAGGTTTTTTCTAGCTTTCTGACCTATCCACTGCCTGCTGATATTTTATGAAACCTATTCCCTTCTTTTCTTCCCATCTACAAATCAATTGAGCGTTGTTTTGTAGTTAGGCTGATGCAAGTAAGGGCACAATCCTGAATGCGCCTTGGGCCTGCGCAAGTCCCTTGTGCTGGCCCAGGAGGGTTGCAAACATGCCCTAAAGCACATTTGCACCTCCTCAAGAGTTGGCTGGGCCAGCGCAGGAATGCGCTGGCCCATGGAAGCTGAATCCAGCCTCTGTGCCGACTTGGGAAAAGAGGGTTGCGTTGACTGAGTTTGGCTGATGGAAGGGTGGGGAGGAGGTGGGAGGGAGGCATTCAGGGGCAGGGTGGGTAGAGGGCGGTCCTGGAGGTAGGCAGGGAGCGGGAGGCGGGGCTGGGACCTGGCAGTTATGCTGGATCCCAACCCCATTACCTGAGCAGCGCGGGACAACTATAAGCTGCTCCTCTCTCCTCAGACTTATGGCATCTCCTGAGGTGGCACAAGTTCAAGGAGACCCATTGGGGCTGCAGTGGCTTATGTGGGGGTAAAGGGAAGAGTTTCCCCTTATCTCTGACTGAGCCACTTTGGGTCCCTATCTTGTGCTGGTTATAGCACAGGCCTCCTGGCCTGCCTGTTCCACTGCATGATAGGATTGTGATGCACATGTGTCATTCACCAGTTTGTTACACAAACTAATATTATCAGAATTAAGGTGCAATGCTGCACAGTAAAAACCTGAAAATATTAGACTATACAAATATTTATTTACAATTTCAGCATACCTTTCTAAATAGAAAAAACCTAGCCTGGGGCTTTCTTTAGTATTAAATAAGATGTAATGGTTACATCTATCATTATGGGTGGTATTTACTCAATAAGAATACGTAATTGTTTTCAATAATAGCAATCTATTTCAGTATTAAATATTTATATATAGCTTTTCAACACAAAGTGCACAACGCAGTTTACAGACAAAATAGCTAATGATGTACATAAATTAATTTGCAGATTTTCTTGTGGGTTGAGGAGAAGGGAGAATTAGACAGTTTTAATTACTTATTGGGGCTGGTATGCATCTGAAATCAGAGCCAACAACACTGATCATGTACTTGGTAGTGCACACACATTGCTGGATCGCTGTGCACACAGCAGATGTTAGGTGAACCTTTCACCAATGCATCTTTTTGCATGCTTATCCAGAATAGCAATCTGAATGCAGAAGTCTCTTTTCACACACAGCTGGTCCTTGTTGTGTCCAGGGGGAGTGCAGAATTCTTGTTGGTGCAGTTATCGTGTAGTTCAGGGGTGCTCAAACTTTCAAATTTAGGGATGCTGGACCTTTAACAAGTGTATAGAAGAGAGAATTTCAGCAGGTGTAGCTTGTCATCTGTGGGATGACAAGTTGCACCTGCTGCAATTCTCTCTTCTATACACTTGTTAAAGGTCCAGCATCCCTAAAGTTGAAAGTTTGAGCACCCCTGGTGTAGTTGATTAAAAAAATTGCCTGTGGCTTTTAATCCAGTGACTGTTTTCAGTAGGTCATAATGGTAACTTGCTGTCTTCATTTAAGTGACATATCTAAAGAGAGACTGTAGCATGATTTCATCAAAGCATTCCATTCCATATTAGAATGCTCCTTAAATGCTCCCTTCACACACTGATGCACAAGTGCTAACTATATGCATCTTAGACAGTGTCAATGTGAAGTGTCATTGGCACCAAAAAGTGGAGTTACAACAGCCCACTTTACTGTTAGGTAGTGTATTGCACCAAAGTATAGATCTTCTTCAACCATCTTATCTCAGGAAGCTAAACACAGAAGGTTCAAAAGAAGCTGTAATCATGATGGTCTGCTTCATATGTACAGGTGGTTCCCATGCAAACTGCGCAGAACCAGGTGAGGCTCACAGCCAGGCCATGCCTGCATAGAAGTACAATTTCTGCAGATTAGTACCTCTGTGCAGGGGATCTGTATGTGGCTGCTGTGATCTGAATATCTCTTTAAAATTCACACCAATTGCATCTCTATGAATGTAGCCCTCTGTGCTCTTGAGGATTTTGCGTGAAATTACAAGCAAGTGTGAACCAACCTTACTTCACATGGACATAGTACACTGTTTCTCGCATTCTTTACTTTGCAAGTCTCCAGTGTGGTTTTTTTCCAAGAAAACTGCCTTTTATAATTCTCTGTCCTGGGAATGAAAATGAAGCCTGTTAATAGAGAACGACTAGGTGATTTTCTCCTATCCAGATCTGTGTCACACTCAGTATCTGTGTTATCTTCCAGCAAGGCAAAGTACACACACTTGAGATCTGTTACCACTTGGGGTTCTCTGACAGAGGTGTTTAGGATGACACATCTGCCATTCACACTTGCCAAGCTTGTTAAGAGAAACACCAGTTTCACTGCAGCAAACACAATTGATTTGTAAAATGCAAAGCAATCCTTAGATTTTTGGAAAAGAGAGCTGGTCTTTGGGGATCCTCTACAAGAAGCTTAAATGAAAAAGCTGAAGATGAAGAAGCTGATCAAAGGATATAGATCGAAGTTGACCTCAGTAATTTCCTTTGTTGGACCCTGATTCTCAGACTGAAAGCCTGATTTTGGCCACTTTCCCTGTAGGCCCAGTTTCCCACCTTATATTGTTTCAGAGGGCTCCCAACCCTGAGGAACATCTTCTTAGAGGCTGCAGTGTGGAGGGGAAGTTCCCCTGCACAAGTTTCCTCCTGTTTGCACAAATCGGGATCAAAGCAAATATTAGCAAGCCCACATAATATGTATCTGTTGATGGACTACAGGTGGTAAAAGAAATGTTTAAATGTTTCTACACTTTGAACATGCAAGGATTATTTTTAAAGCGAGCATGTCAGGAAAGCTAGACTACAGATGTCTTCCTACTATCTTATTCTGGCATGTGCAGGGAGCTTTCCATATAGTGGAGCTTTTGAATGTTTGAATCCTCCACCTGCAGTCTGAAATGGTATAGTTCAAGAATACATTATGCAGCTTCACTTTCAGGGTTAGACTAGGTGTGATGTCAGTCATGTCATTTAGGTATGTGTGCCTGTTTTTAACAGTGGTCCCAAAATTGGGGGGGGAGAGATCCAAATTGGGATTGTGGCATCCCTTGAAGGGGTTCTAACGCTTTGTCCCTACAGTGGTCCTGATTCAAAAGGAGGTATTTAAATTTAAAAATAAATGCACAGCCAAATGACAAGCTTTAACATGCTATTTGGTCTGATCTTTAATCTCCATTTAAAAGAAGTGTTGAAGTATACAGATGCAACAGAGCCAGCCAATCCATGGAGCCAATTGAAGCAGTTGCTTCAGGCAGTCGATTGGTGAGGGGGCAGTCATCTCCAACCACCTACTTGCCTTCACTACCACTTTTTTTCCTTCCATTACCTGGATTCGGAGGACTGAGAGGAAGTAATGAGCTAGAACAGTGTTTCTCAAGGTTGTCCTCAGCTGTACCACTTCACATGGTCCACCTATTCGAAGTGCCACCTATTCGAAGTAACTGGCAATGATTTGAGTTGGGAGGCCAGATGTGATGCGACAAACACCAGTAAGAGGCTCAGGGTGGAAGGGGAGGGCTTTTCGAGCACCGAAAAGCATGCTTTGGAGTTCTATCCACCAAACAAACCCTTCTACTACTGCTTGTTGCATCATGTTCCTCGTCTTGCAACCGGGTGGCAGGGGTCTTGTGAGTACCACCAGACACCACCTCAAATACCACTGGTGGTACCCGTACCATTGGTTGATAAACACTGAGCTAGAATATTGGAAAGTGGGAGGAGCAACAGTAGCACATCACGTAAGGGGGGGGCAGCATTTGGCATGCCATTTTAGGAGATCTTGAGCCAGTCCTGAGATTCAAGTAAACAATGGAAACAATATACAGTGAGCCCACTATATCCACAGATTCAGGATACACGGATTTCATTATTCATGGATCCCCAAACCTGCGGGTCAGACCCACATGGACCCCCCTGAGGCAACTGGAACTGTGCTCTGGTCACCTCCAGAGGATGTTCTCAGGGCTGGGGAGGGAGGGAAGCCTTAGAAAGCCAGATTTTTCAGAAAAACCAAAAGTGGTGTTTTAAGCCATATATTGTGTGGGCTTGCTGATTACTGGACCCCAAAACTTGTGGATTTCCTTATCCATAGAGGGTCCCGGAACAGAACCCTCATGGATAATGAGGAACACACTGTATTACCCATTCAGGTGTTGTTTCCACTCCCCTAGCCAGGGTATCAAGATGGTTTTGTACTTGCATATTGTTTCCTCTTGTTGTTCTCCTGCGGGGAGAAGTGCACAGCCAAACTGGGAGATGTCTTGTACTTCACAACCAAAAAGAGCTTTTTATGAAAGGGGAAACCTCCTATTTCATTAGGTGTTATATGGAAATTTAGCTATGGCAGGACTTTGAAGCTTTTTCATTTGCTGCTTGTGTTGAATGTTTTACCAGTGTGGTTTCTTTTCTGCTTTGTAGGATGGCTTACTTGTACTTCACTATGGCCTGCTTCTTGGCGGAAACTCTACACTTCCAAGAATTGATTAAGTATCCAAAGCCTAAGAAATACAAATGAGCAAATCATCTTCAATTGTGAAGTGCACCCAAAAATGATGATCTTATTGGAAGGAATTAAATCAGTGTTCCACTGACCGCTCTAGTAAATTAGAATCTGAAAAACAAATATGAAAAGAGAAATTTTGTGCCGGTAACTGTAGCTAACTTTGTTGTTGGGTACAGTAGAGCCCTTATGTTGTCATTACTTACATAACCAAGGAACAGCAAAACCTATCAGGATGACTGGGCTTACTTTAAATGCTACTTGGGTCTTGCAGGTTTCACAGCTTGTTCCCAGGGCTTGAACTTGAAACCAGCAGTTATCTGAAAGATGTTATGTATGAACTTGCAGTGGCATTCTCAGGGACAATCTTTGGTGTGCAGTGTCTCATTGAAAAACTTGTATTCTTCAGGACACTTGACTGTACACTACTTGGTGTAAAAATCATAGGAGAGACTTTCAGATGTGTCTAGATTAAATGAGGGGATAATTCTGTTTTATAAATTACAAGCATTATGTCATGTTTTATTAGAGGTATAGCATTAAGACATGCAGTAGCAGATCAAATCAGTAATATAATGTGAAAGGAATTGGACAAATGTTAATGCAATACTGTATTATCTCATTGTTCCTAACAGTGTGGCTGTGACAGATTTTCATGCAGAAATGTAGGACTGCCTCCTAGGTTCACTTCAGAATTAAGCGCCTGATTCTAATCCTACTAAAGTTGGTGGTCAGGTTCTGTTCTAGGATGGTCCATCAGAGGGATGACAAATCTACCTTTTTGTGCAGTTTTCAGTATCCTTACTCAATTCCTTAATACTTCCCCCAAACCTATTTCCACTGCAGTTTTATTGCAGCCTCCATTCTTATTCTCCTCACCTCTATCACCATGTACCAATTCCTAGACATTCTGCTGGCATTCATTCGCCCATTTCTTATAACTGCTATTTCAAAATCTCAGTTGTTGGTAATTGTCTGGGACTTCCAAGCATGAGCTTCAGATAACACTGCCCTCTATATCCCTGCCACTAGCAACAATTCCATGTTAATAACAAAGTAGCTTTTGTTTGCATGGCAGTCCAATAAATGATTTCATTTTTAACATAGCCAAAGATTTCATAGGAACTTGCTATAATGGACAATGCATTGTCATAGAGGCCGGATCTGTGGCTATCGTATTTGAAAAATGGATGGCAATCTTGTATTATTAATACTGTTTTGATGTCTGTACCAGAAGGTGCTGGATCTTTTTTTTAATGATCTGTTGTTAAAACTCCTGGCCTGTTGTAGAACTGGATGGGTTTAAAGACACGAGAGAGATGCATTCATAATGTAAGTGCTGGCTTTTTAAGCCAAACATGTTTTGCTTGTGTTTGTAAAATAATGCCTTTAAACGTTCAACTTCGTTATAATACATTTGGAGAGGGGGTAGATATTTCTAAATGTTTACCTAGTTTATATTCAAAATAACCAGTTTATTTTCAGTATTTCTATAAAGCAGTCATTGTAAAAGGGAACAAATGATTTCTGTATATATTTTGTGTACTTAATCTCAACAATGTAACTATTAAAGACAAAGAAGACTTCCTTATGTACCCTGGGAAAACAAATGCAATCAAAAAAACTGAAGAGCATATTGCTACAAAGATTAAACAATAAACATTTATTTATTTAGGGCAGGTTTATACATGAGAAGACAGTCCTTTCCTAATTTTGAAGTCATAACCAGCATCTTCAATGGAGGTGCACTGAAAGTCAATGTCAATCTTTTAAAACCACTGTTGCATATCCAGAATGACATGTTCTAATTAGCAACCTGGCTGCTGTATTCTGCATCAATCTAAATCTCTGCACCATCTTTGAAAGCAACCTTACGCGCACTGCATTGCTGTAATCTAACTTGAATATACAGGATCATTGTAGCAGTGTATTTTCTTTTTTCATAAGGGATAATAGCCTGGTGTCATTTGTCACCCTCATCACTATAATTTCTGAATTAGTTATTTTGAGGTACAGGATTTTTAGATGGTGTATGCTTTGTAAACTAACCATAGCACAGGTGTAAGCTAATGCCTAATGCAGGGCTTTTCAAACTGGGGCATTGCGACGCCCCAGCCTGTGAGCCCTGGCCTCTGCTCCCTTAAGGGGCGGGGGCAGCCTGGAGGCAGGGAGGAGGCAGCGGTGCGATCCCCAGGATTGTGCCGCCCAGGAGGGCTGCAGGGGCTTGGGTGCTCTTACCCAAGCCTCCTGCAGCCTCCCTAGGCTGTGGGGAGCCTGGTGCGACCTGCAGCAGGGCTCCCGGCAGCAGTGAAAGTAAATGCAGAGTGATTGCACTCCACTGCCGGAAGCTGCTGCCTCCCCCCCCCCGCCACGCTGCCTCACCCACGCAAATACTTAGTGTCTCTCAAACTCTCCCAGAGAGTTTGAGAACCACTGGCCTAATGGTTTGAATCTCACCTCTGCCATGAACTCACTGTGTTCCTCAGGGCAAGCCACTCCCTTTTCCCCCTCAACTCCCTGGCTTTATGAGGGTAACAATAACTTAGAAGGTTGTTATAAGGATTGCATCAATGATAATACATAAAAAGCATTTTGCATTCTCTGGCAATTTACTCAAAAAGTGGGATACAAATAAATTTGATTACTATTACTACTAACAAGAACAATGTCATGATTAAGAAAGGGGGAGCACATGCCAAGGGCTGCCTCTCGGGTGCCCAAATTCTACCTTTTTCAAAATGTGTGCACAGCCCCTACCCCTTACTGTCTCCAGTTCTTCAAAACAGACATGTTTGGGAGATTGCTAGAAGCAGAACATTTTGCCACTTCCAGAATCTTCTCACCCAATCTGATTATAAGAAGTGGTGGGCAGTAGGAAGGAAGGAAGTAAATGGTGTCATTATGCTGGTATGATCTTTAGAAACTTTAATACTTCTGATCACTCCAGAACAGCAATCGGAATTGTATTCACAGTGAATCCCAGCCACCTTCTCTAGTTCTGTCTCTACAATTGAGGCAATGGTGCTGGAGGAGTTGGTAGTGGGCTGCTGCCACCCAAATCCTCTTCTTGAAGCATGGGACCACCCAAGCTGTGGGGCCCAGGATGGGCACCCTACTTTGCCCTGCCTGGGGGCAGGTCTGCTCATGCCTTAGCTGGAGTCTCCAGAAAGAGAGATCTTCATTTAGCAGATTTGTGGGGCCTCTTCATTCTTTTTCCCATGGTGAAAATCTAAAGTCACATGAGTGGTGTACTGAAGCATTAATTTCTTTGTTTCTCGAGTGCTCAGCCACTACCACTCTGGTTCATACAGGGCAGCCAATGAGATGTTGCAGAGACATAAATTTTTAAGTAACTGCAGAATGACTCAGTTCTGTCTTGCAACCTTGACCTTTTTTAATGCTCCGACTTGCCAAAGTTATGATTTTATGCTTAATTCTGTGGAGAAGTGGGTGTGTGTGATTTTGTTTTATGGTAATACGAAAATGCCTTCATAAAAAGTTTTTTTTGGTTTTGGTTTTTTTATTTTGTTAATAAAAACAACCTCAAAAGATTCCTGATTACATAGTATCAGCCTAGGACCTTGCTGGAGATGCCTTAAGAAAGAAAGGGAATAAATTAAGAAAAGCAGCTCATATTGCAGAAGATTAAGGGCGCAATCCTAACCCCTTATGTCAGTGCTTTCCAGCACTGGCATAGCGGTGCCAATGGGACGTGTGCTGCATCCTGCAGTTGGGTGTCACTCGTGGAGGCCTCCTCAAAGTAAGGGATTGTTTGTTCCCTTACCTCAGAGCTGCATTATGTCAGTGCTGGAAAGCACTGTACCCTAAATGTGTTAATAGGTTTATTCTTTTCAAAAACTGCCTTCATTTCAATGACTGTACAATATGAATGAGTCGAACTGTCAGTCTATAATCATTTCCAAGTTCGAACTCTTCAAACAAGCAGTAAAATGACAATCCTTTTTATGTGTGTTTGGAGACAAAACCTCAGGGGCTACTTCAATTTGCAATTAATCATGATGCAAGATAATGTTTGCAAAAACTTTTTCCGTATCAGTCATATTTCTAGGGTGAGAATGTTATGGCTTGATTTCAAGTCTGTATATCTTTGATGGCAATTCTAAGGCTGTAATTCTATTCTTGCAGTAAGTGTGATCTCTGAGCAAGAGCACCATATATATTCGCCTATAGGTCAAAAAATTTATGGAGCCTAAAAAAATATGGAGCCTGAGATCCTGGGTTGACTTATACCCGGGTCAATGCAGTAAATGAGGCAGGATCCTCTGGGAGCTTCTGGGAAGCTTATGGAAGCTCAGCAGCAGTCTGGTGAAGTGGGGGGGGCATGGAAATGGGCTGAGAAGCAGGAAGCAGGTGGAGATAAAGGAGAATTTTTACCAGTAATTACAGTATTTAGAGGCAGCCTCTTCTCCAGACAGGAAGAGAAGTGAAGGTGCTTCTGGGAACTATAGCCTCTATGGGCTGCTGCTATGGAATACAGCACATACTCCCACAAAGCCTCCCCACAATTCCCAGAAGCCCCTTTGTCTCCCTTCCAGTTTGGAGAAGAAGGGAAATGCCTCCTTCTTTTGCTGCTGCCTCTGAACATTCCTGGCAAGTCATTTGCAAAGAATTTCACCCCCCCCCCCAAATTTAGGGGTCTGGTTTTTAAAACCCCAGGATGTGATCCTCATTTCCATCTGAAACAAGGTCCCAGGCTGCAGTGCACCAGTACTTAAGAATAACACCCATGGAAAGCAGGGGGTCTGCTTCTGAGTAAAGAGGGTTGCAGCTCTGCGCAGCTCAGTCCTTGTTGCTTGTCTCCCTGCTGTGAACTGAACTGCACACTCCCAATTGCATGTTATATGTAGAATCTCTGGCTTAACACACCAGGCACCTTAAAGAAGGATTTGACTGATGGTTCTACTGGTATGCTGTTTACAGGCACTTACTTTGACACTGTTTACACAAATGTTGTGAAGACCAGAATTTTAAAAGTTAATGAACAAAAATGCATCTTATGATCTTTTATTGTATTTTTAATAAATTAGAAACTACAGTTTTTAGGTAACAATTACTGGAAGGTTATTTTTCAGGATCTGGCCTTGGGTAAAATCAGACAAAATTAGTCAGACCCCCCTAAGTTTATCCCCCGACTTATCTGAGGGTCATAGAAAATTCCATGATTTTTGGGGCTCAAAACCTGCCCTTGACTTATCTGTGAAATTGACTTATAGGCAAGTATCTATGGTGCGTAGGATTGGGTTCTAAGTACCTTTACTTGGGAACCCATTCTGTTCATTGTTAAATGTCACTTGGGGAAAAATTAGTTTAGGAAGGGGTGCTAAGATGATTTCTTGGATATTTAAAATATGTATATACAGTTTTTCACTTCAAAACAAATGTTCACAAAGTGGTTGATATAGCGAAATACATTTTTTTTTTGCCTATTCATGATCAAAGTTTACAGTGGATGCTGGGGAAGAAATTAACAGAATCCTGGAAACTTGGCTGAATTTATACCAGTTCTGGAACAAAATTGCCAAAACCCCCTCCCCAGCCCATGAAACTCAAGCTCCACAGCATCCAGAATCTTGCCAAACTGCGGCGTGTATCCTAAGGTAATTCATGACTAAGCACCATTTAAATCACTGAGCTAAGATAATTCTGACTTAACTCATTAATTTTAATAGGAATTCTAATTTTCTTAGGACACAACCTAATAAGAATTTTGAGCACCTCGCAACTGCTGTTTCCATCCATCTGGTGCTGCTGCCTCCAGTTTGAGTCTTGTAAGCATTAAGAGAGGTGCAAGAGCTTGAAATAAATTTGTGGATCTGGGAATCAGCTCATCCTGTTCTAGATTTCATATGTAGCTAGTGGAAAAATCTGACTTCCTTAAAATTCATCACATGCTTGCACATGAAGTCTGAATTCTAATGCATTTACCCTAAAGACTTTAGCGGAGTACTTTGAGTAGCAGGCTGCCTTCCTGCTGATAGTCTGGCAGCACAGAGGGAGGACCCAATTTGTTCTTACAGTAACAAGTTCCCCAGCCTCAGAAAAGATAACAGATATGGAATTTTAATATCAATTAAATATCTGGAATCAGATTGGCTCTCACTTGACTGACAGCTCAATCCTGAGCTGCCTGGTGTGCAGGGCTGCAGCAACGCTGAAAATGGCTGCTGCTGCATCCTGCACACTCCAGGCAGCCATCTCCTCCTCCTCGGGAGAAGGGAACTTTTGTCTCCTTCCCACAGGTAAACAAAATAGCCCCACAATGGGGCTACTCGATTCTTTGACAACCTGAAGGTCGGCATAGAATGAAGAGCCACCAAGGTCGGGGGACCAGCCCAACATAGAGGCTCTGGATCTGGTGGAGCAAAGCTCCACTGGTCCCACCTCCCTCCCCAGCACACCTCCTCCCCACGCCCCCACCTACCTGTCTGCTGGTTCACGTGACCACCAAACTGTGGCACTCTGGTGCTAGCCCAGCACTGAGCTAGCACTGGCAGAGTACTGGTGCTAGGGCCCACAAATGTGCCTTATGGCACGTTTGCGGCAGCGTGAGCTGCTGTGCACTCCATAGGATTGGGCCCTGACCAAGCTGAGAGGAATGCAGATGTTCCAGCTAAAATTAGATGATTTCACTGTATGTGGCTATGAAAGAGTGATGTGAGAGAGTTGTTATACTACCAATTTCCCTAGATGCATTGCATAGCAACTAATCTATATGCTATTCTGCAGTATATATACAAATTACACTATTCTGTGTGGTCTATCACCAAATACTGTATTGTAATGTAAACATTACAGTGCAACATTTGAGTGAAAGGGCTCAGAGGATTGAGAATTGTTCATATGTAATAAATTCCCTCACTTTGACACTTCCGTCCAGGTGTGAACATCAGTTGCTTTCCAGAGTTTGTGTGTCAACCATTAGCACAAGTCTTAGACATGATAGGAGTCCCAACCAACAAAAATAAAAACCTTGAGAGAATTGCAGAAGGCTGAACTAGCAATATTCCCCTTTCTAAGACTTTTCCAAAAGAAACTTCTAAAAGGTACCGCTGCCTTTTAATTGTTTCATACAGTATCTATTTTGAATTATTTCTCTAGAGTCTATTTCAAATAGAAGGAAGGGGAGTAAAGAAAACAGAGGTAAAAGGAATCAAAATTAATATCCAAGTAAAGAAAGGAGACATCAAGAGTGACTGACAGTGAAGGAACCTGAGCTTAATACCTAGGATATTATAAGCAAGCTCAACTGCTTCTATATCAATATAGGTCAGTGGTGTTCAAAAGTGGTGACAGCTGAGCACCCAGAATGCAGCCCCTATCCCGACCATATCCAAGCATTCTGCTTGGGTGTGATGTGAAGTCCTCCATATTTGGAGGGCAGGGACACTCTGGTCAGTCACATTGTCTGGCCTGCATACCAGAAGGCCATATGACAGGACATCTGGGCAGACACAACTGCTCAGAGCATCCCTGCCCTCCAATCCAGGGGGACTTTGAACAATGCCCAAGTGGAACTGAAAGGTATGCTCACTGGGCAGGCACCACACAAATGCCAGATCTGACCCCCCAGGCTACAGTTTATCCAGCTCTGATATAAATCATACAGAGCTGTGTGTGTGTTTATCACTGTATAACATAGCATCTGGAAAATGCAGAGCTTCAGAATTTTCTCCACAAAGGTCCAGGAGCCCTAAAATTAAAAAGCTGGCCTTCCCTGGACTAGATGGTTTTGTTTCTTCTGGGAAAAAGTTTAATATGAAGGGGAAAAAGGCAAAGAAGCTAACCCTCTTGCTTTGGACAAGAATTACTTAGAAAAGTGCAAGGGTAAATGCTAGCATTATGTAATCTATTCCTTTGGGTTGCCTTTTCATAGTGTCAGTACAAATATGTCATGTACTGTACTGAAGATGCTGTCAGCTGACTGGATTCATCAACCTCATGATCATGGCATCTACTGAGAGCAAGCCAGCACTACTTTCCTTAACTCAGGAATAATGGTCCAATTGTCACACTGGGAAGAGGTGTTTCCCCTCCAAATTGGTCTTTTAACATGAGACTGACCTAACCAGCAGAAAAAGCACAAAAGAGAGCAAGCCATTTTTCATGTGTGCTGCTATAAAGTAATTGTGCCCCTGGAACAAAGACAATATAGCCACAGGTTGGGTAAGAAAAATGAGACTCCAGGATCAAAGATGAAAGCTAGTATAATGCAGTGGTTACAGTGTTTGATTTGGAGCAGAGAAATCTCAGATCAAACCTGCATGGCCTTGAAATTCACTTGGTGGTGACCTTGGGCGAGTCACTATCTCTTGACCTAGCCTATATTTCACAGGATTTGTGAGAGGATAAAATGGAGGGAGAGAGACCATGTATGCTGGCCTGAGCGCCTTAGAGGAAGAGCAGAGTATACATGTGGGAAATAAATGCAAGAAGCTTCACAGGATAACACTGAAATGCCTGCATGTAACATTTTGAATCAGATTGACTGTACAAGTGCAAAATAAGATCTAAGCATCTGTCAATGGTATTATTGTTGGCTTTTTGGATGATATTGTGCCTATGGGCCAAATGAGGAACAAGCCAAAATATTGGCTATCATGGCTTTTAAGGACTTCAGAAAGACAAGATTTGGGCAAGAGGCAGCAGAGGATACCTGCATTCCCTCTAAAATCCTAGATGAGACCAACCACCCTGCAGAATTCGCTCAACTGGTATCAAAATATTTGTGATAACTTGTCAGTGAATGTTTTATGTATCCAAATGGTATTAATAAAAAAATTTATACTGTCCAGTGCCCTTAGGGTTGCCAATTTCCAGGCTCCTACTATACAGATAAATGAATCTATCAAGCCATCTTAAAAGAGTGAGACTATTTTTCCACCTACTCTGAGAGACTCCCCCCATTCTCAAGTAACAGTCTCTCTCATAAACTGCTTCCTGCTCCTTTAACTGAAAATGTCAGCGTTTGAACCTGGGCCATTCTTCATGCAAAGCATGTGCTCTACAGCTGAGCTATCACTCTTCATCTATCATGGAGATGCAGCTCTGCCCTCTCATATACAGCTCTTCCCTTGACCCAGACATCTCCCCTTGAAGCAGGCAGAAGGTTAATTATTATGCATCATTTGAAAGGAAAATGACATCAGGAGGGTATTCATAGAAGTCTTGACAATTTGTATGTAGTCCTGATGGATTTAATTCTTTACCATTTCCCTTCTTTTATCTCCTCTAGCCACTGGTCCCAACCACATTATTTTAAATTATCCCTACATCAGATGTAGGAATATGGATGATTACATAGTAATTGGTTTTGAGAATGAGGAAGATGGAAAATGCAAAGTCAAGGTGTCACAAACATCAAGAAGGCATTCAAAAGTCATGTCATCTTATTTATTTGTGCCTTACAGAAGAGGAAAGAATGTGAGCAAACAAGTTACTTTCAGTTCAAGAAATCATTGCAGTGAGACTGATCGATCAAGATGATTTTGTGTCATCACACTTTGTTGTGGCAGGCTGCATCAGTGCAAATACATCACACAACACCATCCAGTGTCTGCAGAAAGCAATTGCTGGCAATTTTAAGGCATAGAAAAAAAATTCTACAATAGTAAATGCTATATAAAATTTGGCACATTTTTAATAGTAGAGCAGAGATTAGCAGATCCAAATGAAATATGAGTTTCTACTTTAGGTGAATTCTTTTTCTTTTTTGGAAAATAGTAGGTGTGAATCCTCCCAGCGATTCATTTTTTTTGTGCTATTTACTGCAAAATACAAGTTTGTTAGAGTTTTAAAAAGGTCAGAATTCCATTTAACAATCTACAGCACCAGTTTACCACACAGAAGTGAATTTGTTTGTGCAACTACATCATTTCTAAGCCAGCAAGTATGTATTGTATGACATACTACATACTGGCCAGCAAGGCCAGACAAGCATGCTCTTCCTAGTCTATCGGAGAAGTCAGATGAGCCACTATGATTCACTTGTGAGGTTATCATGCAGCAGTGAATACATTTTGGAAAACAGACCAATGAAAAATCTCTCTCAACAGGTTGTTATGAACAAACCTTGGCTCAGCACAACACCCTATTGCTTTTCATTATAGAGAAGTTAGCAGCTGGCATAAATCTGCACTCATTTTCTAATAGTGAATCAAAAGGGAAGGACACTATGGTTTTAGGCTGCAAGTTGTAGCCACAGGAAGTTGTAGTCCTGGCTTTTGAAATAACATTAGGACTCTGCTTCTATACAACTCAACAGAGCAGGTCTTTATTTTTAGCCTCCTTTTAATATAAGCTAAGGCTAAAATCTAAACAGTAGTCACACCATATACGTGTTTATTTTAAGAACAGCTGGCACTATCAAGTCTAAACAATGACTACTTTTTATTCTGCTGGCTACTAGTATCTTATAAGGTGAAATGGACAAAATGGTGGCTCACTACAATCACAAAAATGGCTGAACATGCATCTACCAGGGTCTTAAGACCCCCACTTATTTGACCATGTAGATTTTTTTTTAAAGGGGAATAATACATCAGGATCGGCTGGTTCCTAATAGTTGTACATCTTTAACTTGGGGTTTCTCACAAGTGCCTTCTCACAATGTGCTAGTCACACAACACGAAATTTCCTTGTGCACTGCTGCAGTAAGATTATCCATGTACTGACTTCTATAGGGCAGAATTCACATCTTAAACAAGCTCACACCATATAACATCAGCAGCTTCCACCTAGCAATATTAAATGCATTGTGCTTCTTTGTAAAGTACACAGACCACACAGTAAGGCAAACAAAAAAACCCAGAACACTCCCCTTCTCAACCTCTGCAGTCCACAATGGAGTGAACTACCGTTTATTACTTGCCTTCAAACAAACAGGTAGGCATGATTAATCTATTCCTCACCGATGGGGTGTAATTTCTGGGTACAGTGGCAGGAATTAATCACAAATAAGAAGAGCCACCAAGACATATCAAGAGTGACTATACATATCATTTGCAGACCTGCCCCTTGTGCTGCCCAAAGAACAGAACAGCAACATGCCATTCCCCCCCCCCCCACTCACATTTGTTTCAGAGCCTCGAATGACAGGCCCCAGGTGCTCCTGAAGCCTCCAGGGCATCCATAAACAGTACTTCCAATTTGAAGTACTGTTTAACAGCGCTCAGGATGCCTCAGAAGGCTTTCACAGCATCTGGAGATGCAGCACAGGGCCTCCCCAGCCTGCAGAATGGCTCCAGAGGGTGCGTGGAGTCAGCAGTGGCAATGCCACCTCTGCAAGCCACACAGGCTAGGTGCCTGGAGCTTTTGCCCCCCCCCCAATTCCCCCCAAGACTACAACTGAGACATACTGCAGGTTTTATCCTTTACCCCAATTGCCCCTTTGGATCTTTTTACTTCATCTAAGAACTGTCAAGTTCTATTTTTGTAGTAGTAGAAAACAGTTTTGCCAGAGTTTCCAGGCTGAGCTTTGATCCTCCCCCATTTCTTTCCTTTCAATAACATTGAGTATGGTGCTCCTACTGACTAGTGAAACATTAGAATGTTATGTGTACGAGAGCTGATTAAGCACCTTAATCCAGGAATAGGCAATTTAAAGATCAACTAAGCTATATTGTTCCCCCTTAAAGGCTCATTGTATTTAAGGTCAAAGGATTACATTTTTTGGTTTACAATGCTACTCTCTTCCAGGTTTGTTGGTTCTGTTTTCTTAGTAGATGTTACGGTCTCCTCAATCATTTCAGCAAATGCTTCTGTAACCTGGCCAGATGAAATTTTTGAAGCGAATTTAGCTTCTTTTTCCTCTTTCTTAAAAGGGAGAGTAGAGGATATTTTGGAACTACTAACTACAGATGAACTGTAGATCCTGGGTTGGAAGGAGTAACCTGGGTTGGAAAGCGGGTTTAGAGATGAGATGCTGATGCTTGACGTGCTAAAACGCGTCTCCTCACCCTCCAGGAGCTTCCTGTAAACACCACAGAAAGAGAGATTACCACTATGACAATCAACGACATGCGTCCCAGTTTTTGCCTTCCTCAACCAGCTAGGACTAGAAAAGGGGTTTTGCCTCAAAAGTACCATTGATGGACATCACATTTGAAAAAGCAATATTCTTCTCCATGAGTCAAGCCCATATTCAAGATTTTGGATTGCACCTACACTGAAATCTTAATTAACCAGATTTACAGAGGCATTACTCCATGTACTAAAAAGACAGAGTGATGATATGTAAATATCCATCCCCTTTATCCAGTGGTTTTCAAACTGGGGAGCCTGAAGGCCCTGGCCTCTGCCCTTTTAAGGGGCAGGGGCAGCAAGGAGGCAGCGATGCGAGCAATGCGAGGGGCAGCAAGGAGGGAGCAACGCTCCATTGCCAGTTTTGGGGAAGTGGAGCACAATTGCTCCGCTTTCACTTTCTGCAGGCTAGGGAGCCCTGCAGACGCTTGCTCAGGGCTCCTTGCACCCCCAGTACGCTGCGGCAGGGACTGGTGAGTGCATCCCAGTTCTTGTAGCCCCCCTAAGTGACACAATCCTGGGGATCACATTGTTGCCTTCCCCCACCACCGCTGCCTCCCTCCCCTCCCCTGCATGGACTTACTGTGTTTTTCAAACTCTCCGGGAGTTTGAAAACCACAGCCTTTATCCAAACACTTTATTGCTAGAACTTCTAATTCCTAGACCATTTAAATAAACAAGGTTGTACTGTACATGAGATAAGGATTCATAACTGAATTTGCCTGAATGCACAAGAGTAATTCTGACCGAACTATGAGAAGCATCATATTTTGGTAGAATTTTATGTGCCTCCAGAATCTTGGCAAAGACCACGACATAATAGGCAGCCTTGAGGGTATACCCAGCTAAGAAATGAACTCCTCAGGCTATGGTAAAGATACAGTGACAGGATTTAGGATCTCTAGATCAACAAATCACAATAGAACTTGATGCTAGATGTTCAATCAAGAGATCCTGATTCAAACCTGATCAATCTGAAACAGTTCTTCAGAACAGTGATGTTCCCGGGGGGGGGGGGGCAATGCCCTGGGCACTAGGCTTCGGGGAGACACCGCAACTTGGTCTCCCTGCCACTGATTTCTGGCATGATCTGGAACCATGCCA
Source organism: Tiliqua scincoides (assembly GCF_035046505.1). Taxonomy (NCBI): domain Eukaryota; kingdom Metazoa; phylum Chordata; class Lepidosauria; order Squamata; family Scincidae; genus Tiliqua; species Tiliqua scincoides. The sequence goes on from NC_089823.1 coordinate 187,851,235, forward strand.
ACAGTGGATGCACTCTTGCAGCCACTGTCAGCATGGTTCTGTGCCAATCTGAAAGCCGCCATCTTCTCCCCTTTATTTAAAGTGGAAGAGAGGAGGGCAACCCTCAGATCTGCAGGGAACTGCACCTAGAATAACTGCACTCCTGCAGCCATTCTAGACTCAGTTTCCAACTGTGTCCTAAGGCCACTCTCCTTCCCTTTAAGAAAAAGGGAAGAGAGGAGGGTGGCCCTCAGATTGTTCCACTTCAGACTGGGTAGCCAGTCAGAAGTGGTGGGAATCGACTCTGCTTTAAGCTCCAAAGTAGCCTTTCACACCACTGCTAAGTGGTCCTTTGGAGCAATTTTGCACCACTTTTGCCTTTCACACCACTGCTAAGTGGTCCTTTGGAGTATTTTTGCACCGCTAGAAGCAAAGTCAAAGAGACAAGCACTGCTTCCAAGAGGCGGGTGGCACTCTCCTCCTGGGCACCTTCCAGTGATGTGAAAAGACTCCAATGGAGCCTGGGTTGCCTCCTTTCTCCCCCCCCTTTTTTAAAGGGGGAATGGAGGGGGTGACAGTATGGAAGCAACTGCAGTGACAATGACATCACCACAATTACTTCCAGGTCAGGGAGCAGCAAATAGGGGGGGGGTGGCCCCTGAAGGGAAAACCTCCAGGACTGCCACTGCTTCAGAAACAGTTCTACCAGTTTTAAGCCAATGTTGATCCTTAAACTGTGGCAATACAAATGCCTGAAATAAATTGTTTTTAACTCAACCACGTACTTTACTTGTTTGTGGTCAGTAGCCACATCCCTCTAGCAAGCAAACAAGAGTCAAACTGCAGCCATACTGTAGCCAAATTTTTACTTTGCTATATTTCTGGGTCAGAAACTGAAATGTGGTATTATTTCCACCGTCAGTCTTTTAATGGCTGGTGCAGGCTGCTGGGAGAGCACAGCAGCCATAAGTAGCTGGTAGAGAAAGAGCAGTGTGAACTGTAGGAACATGGTGGGTCACAGTTACCTGAATTATTCTTCAAGGTGTTTATCTAGGGACAGTATCTAAATGAGTTCCAATACAGTACAAGATAATTCATATTCAATAAGAATGGAATTTTCTTTTAAGCAATCTCTCCTGCAATCCCTCTGGCTGTATTGGTATGTTTAAGTAACCTACTGACATCTTTAATCCATTTCTTTTCTCTGAAGACTGAATAGTGGAATATGATACCACATTCATAAACAGATAAATGGGCCTGTTTAAGAGCCAGCTCCCACCTGAACCTTAAAGCTGTCATTCACTGCTAAAACTCAAGCCACTACCTGAAAGTGTTCAAAAATATTTTTGAACATTTAAATTAAACACTCAAGGCACAGCCTTGAAATAGATATGGTACAATAAGAGTTCCAAAAAGGTGTGCAAATCTGTAAATGTACTATTTCCCAGGGGGTTCCACCCCTTTTTCTGTAGGGAAAAACTCAGTGCCATATATATATACATCAGCATGCATACACAGATTGCTTATCACTTGCCATATATTGTTTTATTAATTTTTTGGTAGCTTTTGTGCAATTTGTTTATGCATTTTTCCTCTCTTTGTTAGTTATTCATCAATAAAGAAAGAAAAAAATACATCAGCATTTGACAGTACATAAGAATCTGCAAGCACCAGAAGATGGGATTCGACACTAAGAAGTTGAGGAACCCACACTTAACTGGGCACCCTTATTATACTTTGGATCTGTTCATTAGGATACATTACCCTTTTTTGTAACAGTCAGAGTAGGCAACCTGCCTACCACGAAACCTCCACAACAATATATACACCATCTCAGCTTAAGCTTGGTTTTCTGCAATTTAAGTCAACAAGAAAAGGCAGAGCTCCAAATTGTCACTGTTACCTGTATGCTGCTATCTCTATATCCAGGGCCATTTTGACATTGAGTAGATCCTGGTATTCCCTCAGATGCCGAGCCATTTCATTCTTTGTCTCTCTCAGATCATTTTCTAGCTGACTGATGGTGTCCTACAAACAAGACAGAATAAGACAAAAGCAATGAGATTTCAAAGCCAAAGGCATTCCCTTTCTCTATTTGTAGGCAACGATAAAACAAAGCTTTGTTAGTTTGCTACAGCAGACTCATCATCACAATCAAGAGCCAAACAAAAACTCCAATCAAAACAAGTGATTCCTCCAACACTAGATTCTGAAACAGAGCTATCAAGCACAAAGAGTTGGGTATGTTTCCAAGACAGTTCAGTGACAAAGCAGCTGTGAAAAACACTGAAGCAAGCTATGGATGTCATGTTAATCCACCACATATGATTTATAACATTAACATGTTTCACCAGCAAGGGCAATTATCCCAATCCTTTCTTGGGTCTGATGCTAGCCAAGTTACTTTCTACTGGGAAACACGAATCAATCAGGCACAAACAAGCAAAGACTGAATGTACATCAGAACATGTACCCAAGGGCAGATGTCTGTCAGCACTGCATAGTTCTCAATGGAATGTGTATTCTCACCCATACATAGCACAGCTCATCATGGGTAACTATGCACAACTACTGCTAGTTTGGGGCATATATAGGCAAAGTCCAATGTGCAACAATTGGTTAAAGCTTCCCCTTCTCAAGACAGTCCACACATCTGCTTGAGAATCGAATTCTGCTCTTGTTCCCTTCTCAGACTCTACATGTGCACTAACTCATAAAGACAAACAAATGGGATGGAAACCATTGTTCAAACAGCAGCATTGCACATGCAAATGCCTATCAAGACACAGGTACAGTTTGCCACTACAATCACAGTTTGTGCAACAATTTTTTTCAAATATGGAAGCCCCTACGTACAGCTGCTGATCAGAAAAATAAGGATATCCAAGATACTGGGTAGGCTTTCCAACAGCATGCTGACAGCATGAGGAGGCAAAGCAGAAAGCTTCACAAAAAGAGAGGGAGCTTGGGCAACCCCGATACCAACACTAATATACAGATTAAAAACCAACACACAGCTGGAAATGTGAATGTTTAGTATAGGCTTTAAATCATCCAAGAGTTACTCCTACCTCTTCTTTTGAGCTTTCTATAATCTTAAACTATGATAATTTTTTTTTATTTTGGCCTATTTAGAATTTCAGTCTTATTAAGATACTCTGTGAATCTGCCCTAGATCTATGAAAAATAATCTATACATTAATAGAACCCAAATTCAAACAATTATCCATTTAAAATGCTTCTACATAGTTTATAATTTGATGATTAAATAATAATTAGAGCAGTTTGCATAATGGTAAGCACTCATCTTTCTAGTTACTCGCCGTTCAGTATTTAAAATTCATTACTGCTTTGTATTCTTTGGTCACACTTGCAATGAAGCACTGAATGGCACTGGAATATGTCTACAATATTAATCAACGGACAATACTAAACATAACCTATCTTGAGCATTTTAAATAGATTTGATGTTCAGGAGTAAATACTGTTTGAATGACTACAAATCTCTGTAAATGATTTTTAAAACAGTGTTTCTCAACTGGTGGTATGTGTACCACCACTGGTACTTGAGCTGCTGTCAAGTGGTACAAGAAGCTGATCCTCCTTGTGAAGATCTGCCTCTGCTGCCTGGGTCAATTTTGGCTGGAGGATCAGCTTATGTCTCAGGGAGGATCCCACTCACCAGCTGATTGTCAGCAGCACTGCTGACAATCTGCTGGTGAGCTGCCAGCTGGTAAGAGCACAAAAATTTCTTGCCTTCCCAGGGAGATTCCACATGGTGAGATCAGAGGGGCAGAGCCATGGGCTGACATTTCCAGTATTGGTGGTACTTAAGATAAGATAGACCATGAGAAGTGATACACAAAGGTTGAGAAACACTCCTCTAGAACCTTCTCTGCCTTTATCATGCTATGAAAACCAGATGGAGAAGACCTAAGTCTCCCCTTTCCTTCTTCACTGTAATTACTATAACACTGCATATAATGTAAATTCAAGAACTGTTACTGTATCATACAATGAAATAAGTTACTGATTTTACTAAACTGTAAAGAACATCAAGGGAAACCAGAATATTGTTTCAATGTGGGGGCCTAATGGAGGAATGATGAAATTTGATCTAAGACTTGTCTCAGTAACTCCTGTGTTGAAAACCATGTGGAATTCCTCTCAAAGGCATTATGGACAACTAAATACAGGGACACATCCCTCAGAGGTCACAATCAAAAACTTCTAAATGCAGGTATATCTATATTTCAAATTCACATGCCTAGAACAACAGTTATGCAAAATATATATAAACTCCCATGATCCAGCATGTGACCAGAATAAAAATAACATCCAGCATGCATTGGTCAGTGTTGTGGATTCAGTCCCAGATCATCTATCAGACGTGTTACAGAGAAGTTTCACCCATTTAAGAATATCTGCATGCAAACCACAAAGCACCTTTTCTCACTAAAGCCCTGCCCCTGTCCAAAAGGTCATTGCTTGGGGCCACAGTCTATTTTATATCAGGGGTGCCCAAACCCCGGCCCTGGGGTCACTTGCGGCCCTTGAGGATTCCCAATCCCGCCCTCAGGGAGCCCCCAGCCTCCAATGAGCCTCTGGCCCTCTGGAGTCTTGCTGGAGCCCGCGTTGGCCTGATGCAACTGCTCTCAGCATGATGGCCAACTGTGTGACGTCTCACATGAACTGTGGGACGACAGCTCCCTCCACTGCTTGCTGTTTCACATCTGTGATGCAACAGTGGCAGCAAAGGAAAGGCTGGACTTGCTTGTGCAAGACCTTTCATAGGCCTTGAGCTATTGCCTTCATTCATTCCTATAAGTTCCATCTCTAATGTATTCATTTATTCAAATTTAAAACATAAATTCTTTTCCCCCCAACTCACAACAGTGTCAGAGAGATGATGTGGCCCTCCTGCCAAAAAGTTTGGACGCTCCTGCTTTATATTAACACCAAATTATATGATTTCCACCTCCTCCTACAGATTTGTTCCCATTCTCACTCAATATCCGTGTAAAGGTTTTTGCTAATACAATTTACATAGCAATACGTCAGGAACATCATAAAAGTCTCATGACCTTACTGAAAGTAACACATTCTAAGGAGTCATTTGGGTCATCCATCAAACATAGTGGTAGATAAACCACATGAGCCTTATGTGGGCTCAGAGTGGGATGGCAACATCAGAGGTAGGGTCAGCCATGTTACTCAATGTGAGTGAATTCTATGCAAGTGCACACTGCGGCTCATGTGGATCCCGAATATGATCCTATGCAGTCAGCTCCACCCACACAACCGAATCATTCAGACACAGACCCTAGCCATGGAAGATCTTGTCTGAAGATGCTATTTTACACACACACACCTCTACCTTTTTTTGCACTGCTGAAGTTGCTTTTCTGTTTACTTAATCTGCATACAGAACCATACTCCAAGAATTTGCTACAGCTTTGAAGCATTCTAATTCAGGCAGTCACTAGAGAAATCTTAACTGATTTACCCAATTACTGCAATTTCTGCCCAGCCCATAGGTGTACACATTTGACTGTGTTGCGTATATGCAACATTAGGCAGAAATGGCTTATTAATTTAACATATAACAAAAATAGAGCTGAAAAGTATTCCTTGCTTAGAGGATAGCTGCATGCAACATAGAAGGGACATTCCCACCTTCATGAAAGGAAGATTACTCCTCTACAAAACCAATTGCTACCTATGGATTTGTGAGAACTGTACTCCCATGAAACAAAACAAAGGCATCTATGCTTAATCAAATAAAAAATTGGTAGTTTAACCAGTTAACAGCACAATCTTATACATGTTTACACAAACTCAATCTTATATTCAATGGGGTATAAGGTAAATGTGTATAGGATTTACTTACTCTTAGGTAAATGTGTATAGGATTGTTAGCCTAGCAGCATCTTAGGCATGGCTACTCAGAAGTAAATCCCATTACAGTCATGGGGCTTGCGTCCAGGAAAGTGTGCATTGGATTGCAGCCTAAGTGACTCAACAATGCAACCCTTTCTTGGCATACATACAGCACTTTTCAAAACAGGTACAGCTTTTTAAAAAGACCCATTAGTTAATAACTGTTGAGGAATTCTGGTAAGATATTATAATCAAGGAGTTCCTCTTTTAGGCAATGCAACAATTTGATATGCTAGAATGGTCTGCTGGTTTAAATAAAGTTGCAAGCTTAAAGGGTAAAAGGCTTTAAAATAAGCCAACAAGGAGTACTAAATGGTCACAGCACATTGTATTCAGCATTCAGTACCATGGAGAGGGATGTCTTCACCCTCTCTTAGCTGCAGTTCAGGCTGTTGCCCGCACCTACCCTTCTCACAGTACCAGGGTGACCAGATGTCTTCTTTTTTTAACCTCATGCCCTGGAAAAGAACTTAAATGTCCTTTTCCCTGTGAGGAGTCGCCTGAAGGCAGCACATAGCCTTCTTGTAATTAATAAAATACATGTAATAGATTATATGAAATATAGTTTTAAATTTAACAAGTAACAGTGTTTAAATTAACCATATGAAATCAATATATGAGTGTTCTTAGCTGTTATTTTGTCATGCCCTACTATTTTCTTGGATGTCCTACATTTTGGGGTGCCTGGTCCTCTTTGGCAGTTATGACATCTGGTCACTCTGCACAGCACCTTCCCTTCTAACACCATTGGACACAAAGGAATTGATTGCAGGAGCAGTGGCGTCAGTAGGATTCACGTCACCCAGAGCGGGAGGCCTGTGCATCACCCCATGTAGTGGGTGGGGCAACGCCCCAGGTGGGCATGGTGATGTACCATTGCCCTGCCCCCACTGGTTTTTTGGCTGTACCTTTTGTTCTAACACAGATATTTCAATGTGGTTTGTTTCACTGCATTCTGCATGAAATTGCACATTGATTATAACATGATGGTCTTATTCCTCCAAATTCTGATTTAGTGATTTTGAAAACTTATAGAGTTTGAAAACTTATAGAGTCTCTCTCACACACACCCATGTCAACTTACTAACACCTTATGGCGGCAGTTCTCAAACTTTTAGCACTGGGACCCACTTTTTAGAATGACAGTCTCTCCAGGACCCATTGGAAGTGATCTCATGGCCAGAAGTGACATCATCAAGCAAATTAAATTAAATAATTATAAATAATTAAATTAAAATAAAATAATTAAATAAGGGGGAGCCAGTCCTTTTCCACCAAGTGAATCTACTCTGAAGTAAGTCCCATAGTGGTCAATGGAGCTTACTCTGTAGTCTGCCTGCAATAACACCCCCCAAAAGAATCAGTGAGATTTCCAGCCCTCCCAGTGCCCAGTTTAAAGTTCTTCTATTTCAGACACATCAGAATAAAGACCCTCCTGGCTTCACAAGTGCACAATAGAAAACTTTCCCCTTACCATTCAAGCCTCTTTTTTGTTCTTTTTAGGGGGGGGGGAGGCTGCCTTCAGGAGCAGCTCCATCAGATCAGGACCTGGTGCGGCCTGCACCCCCTAGCGACTCCAGTGTGCAGGAGACAGGGACCTGCCCTCCAATTCTTTGTAAAGCACCATATACACCATATACATGGAAGCATTAACAGGGAGCAGGAGCAAGGCTTCCATAACACAATTCACACTATGACATAAGAGGCAAAAAATAAGTAGAATGTCAAAATGAACAATGTTCAGGCTGATGGGCTGCAGTCAAATAAAGCTGTTCACATCTAATGTTTCACCTACTACTTTGGTAGGCATTTTCAAAGGATGAAGATACAGTAAGTAGCCCTTGAATCTAGCAAGTATAGTAGTAGATGAAACATAAGTTGTGAACAGTTTTATTTAACCATGACCTATCAGCCTGAACATTGTTTCAATGTCACAATACCAGTTGTGAAAGTCTTAGTATTTAATAACTAGAACCATTTATATAGTATAGAAATATATGCCTAAATGCTTATGACAGGTCAGCCAGGAGCTTCATAGTGACTATGGGCCAGCATTAAGAGGTTTCTACTACTAGGTGCTTCTTTCAAGGGGGTGGAAGACCCCAATCCTATCCAACTTTCCAGCACTGATGCAGCTCTGCCAATGGGCATGCACTTCCTGTGGTGGAAGGGGAATCATGCAGGCCTCCTCAAGTTAAGGGAACACTTGTTCCTCTTGACTCAGGGCTGCATTGCCACTGCACTAGCATTGGAAAGTTAGATAGGATTCGGTCCTACCCAATTGAGTTCCCAAGGACTCCCATGTTCACAAGCTCCAGGGCACACGCACAGTTCCCAGGATGACTATACCGAGTGTCTACCAAGTCAACTATCTCAGCATTTTGCCTACCAGCAACAGGAGGTTGAACAGAAGGAGAATTTCAAGGTGAAAGGTGCTCACCAAGGTTGTAGAAGAGGTGGGAGAGCTCCAGCCAGGAGAGCCCCAGCAAAGAATGAAAGCAGAGGTGGAACAGCACCTGTGTTTTCAGCACCATGGTCAGAGCCCAAACCTATACACGTCTACTCAAAAGCAAATCCCATTATAAGTGATAAGGTTTTTTCCCCAGGTAAGTGTGGCTAGGATTGCTGCCCCAGGCCTAATCCTCTGTAGGTTTACTCAGAAGCAAATCCCATTATGGTCAGTGGGGCTTATTCCCAGGAAAGTGTGGCTAGGACTGTAGCTTCAGGATCCAACCCTCTGCATGTTCACTCAGAAGCAAATGCAATTACAGACAGTGGGGCTTACTCCCAGTAAGCGTGGCTACAATTACAGCCCCAGGGCCCAAACCTGTGCATGTCTACCCAGAAATCCCATTACAGTCAGCGGGGCTTGCTCCCAGGTAGGCGTGGCTGGGTTTGCAGCCTGAGAACCCAAAGCTACGCGCCTGCTCAGACGCAGCCTCAGGGCCCCCTGGCAGCGGGCGGGGCGCGCCCTCACCTGCAGGCCACCGGCCTCGGCGTGGTGCCGCTCCTCCAGCTCGCGCAGCTGCCGCTCGAGGGACTCGTTGGCGCCGCGCAGGCTCTCCACCTCGAGGGTGCGCGCCTGCAGCTGGCGGCGGTACTCGCCCAGCTCCTCGCGGCTGGCGCGGATGGCCTCGTGGCTGCGCGCCGCCTGCTGGCTGAGGTCGGCGAACTTGGCGCGGTACCACTCCTCGGCGGCCTGCAGGTTCTTGGCGGCCAGCGCCTCGTACTGGCCGCGCAGCTCCCGCAGCGCCGCCGTCAGGTCGGCCTTGGCGCCGTCGGGCTCGGGCGCGGCCGGCGGCTGCTGCTGCGCCTGCAGCTCGGCGCCCAGCTCGGCCAGCTCCTCGGCGTGCACCTTGCGCGCGAAGGCCAGCTCGTCCAGCAGCGCCTCCAGCCGCTTCTCCAGCGCCAGGCGCGCCAGGGCGGCGGCGTCCGCGTCCCGCTGCTGCGCGCGCAGGGCCTGCTCCGCCTCGGCGCGGGCGCGCGCCTCCTCCTCGCAGCGGCCCCGCAGGCGCTGCGCCTCCTCGGCCAGGCGCTCGCGCTCCAGCGCCAGCTGCGCGCGCGCCGCCTCCGTGTCGTCCAGCTGGGCGCGCAGCTCGCGCAGCTGGCCCTCGAACACCTCGGCCAGGCGGCTGGGCTCGGCGTGGCGCCGCCGCAGCGCGCCCAGCTCGCCCTCCAGCAGCCGGTTGTGCTGCTCCAGCTGCCGCACGCGCTCGATGTAGCCGGCGAAGCGGTCGTTCAGCCCCTGCAGCTGCTCCTTCTCGCTCGCGCGCGTCAGGCGCATCTCGTCGTTCAGCGCCGCCGCCTGGCTCAGGTCCAGGCCGTCCGCCGGCGCCAGCCGCGGGTACGAGAGCAGCGCATGGCCCAGGCCCAGGCCGCTGCGGGTCGCCGACTGCGAGCGGTAGCCGCCGCCCAGGCGCGACGAGAAGCGCGGCGGCGCCGGCGGCTCCCCGAAGATCTTCCGGTAGGAGGAGGCCAGGTAGTGCGACTCCGAGCTGAAGCTCATCCTGAGGCTGAGTGGGCGCGCGCCGCCCCGGCGCCGCCTTATATACGGGGGGCGGGTCGCCGGCTGCGCTGCAGAGGCGGCGGGAGGGGGGGCTGTGCTCTTAGGGCGCGGTCGGGGGACAGAGCTCTTCCAGCCCAATCCTACCCAGGCCGCGGGGACTCTCGTGGAGCTTACTTCTGAGTAAGCATGCAAAGGATTGGACCCTGGGGCCATAAGCCTACCCACACTTTACTGGGAGGAAGCCCCATTGACGCTAATGGGACTCACTTCGGAGTAGACATACTGACTCGGGATTGGGTGGTCAGTCTTGCAGGGAGCCTCTCCCTTTCCTCCCTCTCCCCCTCCTAGAACGGCTCCGAAGGAGAGGGGGGCCCTTGCACGCTGCGGTGAGGCTCCCTGCAAACTCAGTGCTTTGCACCCCGTCTAGCTACGCCCCTGGGAGGGGGTCGGCGTCGGAAGGCGGCTTGCTGGAGATGGGTGGGGTGTTTGGGCGCTCTGGCAACCGCAAGCCTATTTTCACCCTCGAGAGCCTGCCTCCCACTATTTCAGGGGAACTTTTGGCTGACTCTTTCCCCGCAGAACCCAGGAAGGGATCTGGGGGTGAGGTTGGGGAGACAGGCGGCGTCTTTAAGAGTGCCGAGAACTGGGGGTTCAGTGGCTGCTGGTGGGGAGGACGCTCCGTGGGATATGCTCAGGATACTGGCCCAGGATGCGGATTAGGTGGTGATGCTAATGTGGAAACGGTAGCCGAGAGCCCAACTCTATGCATGTCTACTCAGAAATAAGTCCCGTCAGAGTCAATGGGGCTTACTCCCAGGAAAGTGTGGATGGGATTGCAGCCTGAGAAGGCAGAATAGAGAATGCGTACCCAGGAACGAGAGTCAGGGTGGTGCTGCTTCTGAAATCTTAGCGGAAGAGATGGTCTGAGGGCTTGGAGACCTCGAGGACTTGGTGATCCCACCGGATCTTTCCTGCCCCAGCCATCGGATGCATCCTCTCAACTTACTTTCCTAGCGAGCATGACTTGGGGAAATGCTGATGGAGCTGTCCATTTTGCCGCAGTGCTGATGTCAGTCGTTCTCTCCGATTACCAGGGAAGGCTGGGGAGACATCCACGTAGCACGGGCGGTTTCCGTCTCCGGGGACAGATACACTCCAGAATCATGAAGACACTTTTTGGCCTCCTTCCTTTAATCGCCTTCCCACCCCCTCCCCATTAACCATGTAGTGAGTTCTCTTTATGCACAGCTGCTGGGTTGTTTCTTTGAAACAGTGACGCTCTGTGATCCAATCAGAAGATTTGGTTTGAGATAACTATGAGATTCAGGCTGCAAACCTATAAACACTTTCCTGGGAGTAAGCCCCATTGAACACAGTGGGACTTACTTCTGAGTAGACATGCCTAGGCTTGTGCTGTCAATGAGACTGGAGTGGGGGAAGACCCAACAAATTCCTGATCGCTTCAATTGGGCATGGAGAGAAATGGAGAAGACAGTGCCCTCCATTTGCTGAGTGGGAAGACCAGCCTAGACAGAAAGGATAATAGCTTAACACCTTGCAGTTGTCCTCCTGCAGGATTGTATGTGCATCTTTAAATTGGGAAAAAGCTGATTCTGGAACAATGCAAACTGATAAGAATGTGTAAGTGTGGCTTTTGCAACAAATTCAAACAGGACTGCAGTATTGATCTTGGAGGAAAGAGTCTGCCATTGATTTTTTTTTTGTAACCTGCCCATATGCTGCATAATTCAAACTGACATGCAGCAGCAGTTGCTCTGAACACAACATCAGTAGAAAGCAGTGAGAAATCTCTGGGCCAGAGAGAATCTCTGGAGTTCTGTTTGACACATATGAACATAGGAAGCTACCTTACAACTGAGGGCCCAATCCTATCCAGCTTTCCAGCAGTGGTGCAGGCACAGTGCAGCCCCAAGGTAAGGGAACAAATATTCCCTTACCTTGAGGAGGCCTCTGTGACTACCTCCCCCAAAGGATGCAGTGCACACCCCATTGGCATGACTGCACTGGCACTGGAAAATTGGATAGGATTGGGCCTTGAGTCATTAGCTGAGTATTATCTATGTGCACTTACAGTGGCTCTCTAGGGTTGCAGACAAGGACTTTTGCAGGTCTCCCTGGAGATACTGGGGCAATCTTCAGCTTTCAACAGTGATTTACACATTTAGCACTGGGACCCATTTTTTAGAATGAGAATCTGTCAGGACCCAGCAGAAATGATGTCATGAGCAGAAGTGACATCATCAAGCAGGAAAATTGTTAACAATCCTAGGCTTCAATCCTTCCCCATTTATGCAGGAGTAAATCCCATTGACTATCATTGTTAAAAGAATATTCATAATAGCCTGTTAAAAGTACAGGTCTATGACATTTCCCCAAATGCAGTCACATACCATGGTACCATCTAGTAGCATGGTAGCATCATTAAAAATAAAATATTGAAATGAATGGGGACTCACCTGAAATTGGCTCAAGCCCCAACTAGTGGGTCCCAACCCACAGTTTGAGAAACACTGGCTTTCAGTGTTCTATCATTAAGCTATATTATCTCCACCTAATGGGAACAATCAATTTTTAAAATCACTATCGCTGATTTCAGAAAAAAAAAACACAATTAAAGTTCTGGGGTGGGGGAGGGGGAGGGAGGGCAGTCCTGGGGGTGGGGAGCAGGAGGTGGGGCCGTTCTGAAGCAGCACGGAGAGCGGCTGCAAGCTGCTCTGCTCTCCTCCAACTTATGCCACTTCTGGAGGCGGCACAAGTCTGAGAAGACCCACTGGGGCTGCAGTAGCTTACCTGGGAGTAAGGGGAAGAGTTTCTCCTTACCTCCAGCTGAGCTACTTTGGGCCCCTATCTTGTGCAGGCCCCTACTTGCCTGCCTGTTTCAGCACAAGTTAGGATTGCGCTGTACATTATATATGGAGTGGTATATTCTCTGAAAAAACAGATGCATTGCTTAGGGGAGCTTCTGAATCTGATCCTGCTGCTAGAAAGAGAGGTTACTGTCATGGCTAGGAATGCTTTTGCCTAACGTTGACTGGTGTGCCAGCTATGGCCCTTCCTTGAGACATCAGTTCTAGCCTCAGTCATCCATGCTTTGCTCACTTCTCAGTTAGGGTAGTGCAACTTCTGTTTGCAGGAGTTGACTACATAGGGCTGCCATTGAAAAATATTTAGAAAACTACAACCCATTCAGGATGCTGCAGCCACATTGCTATTGTGGGCCATGCATAGGGAGTAAAACATTCCTATTCTACATGAACTACACTGGTGTCCCATACATTATCAAGTCCAATTCAAGGTACTGGTTGTTACCTTTATACTGTAATCCTTTTACAGGTCATGCCTCGTTATCCACTGATAAAAAACAGTGGATACCAAATCAGTGGAAAAATAACTTTAGACCCACTTCCAGGTTTCTTGCTCCTACATTGTCCCCCCAGAATGCATTGGTGTAGATGCTATACCACATTCAGCCATAAATGGGGGTGAATAATAGAATCTAGTGGAATGAAATTATAATTCTTTAACAGCACCAAGGTGGGAAATTGGATTTGGGTGCTTTTTTCCTTGTTATAAAGCATTTAGGGTGCAATCCTAACCCCTTATATCAGTGCTTTCTGGTACTGGCATAGCAGTGCCAATGGGACATGTGCTGCATCCTGCAGTTGGGTGTCACTCACGGAGGCCTTCTCAAAGTAAGGGAATGTTGTTTCCTTGCCTCAGAGCTGCACTGCCCTTATGTCAGTGCTGGAAAGCACTGACATAAGGGGTTAGGATTGCACCCTTAAAGGTGGACCTCGGCATAAGCGGTAAGTCAAATCAGTGGATACCAACTGGATACCCAAAGTCCCACCTGTGCACACTTTCCTACGAGTTAGCCCCACTGAATAACAGTGGGACCTCTGAGTAGACAAGCATAGGTTTGTGTTAATAAAGACCTACACAGTCTTAGGGTCCACCTTCTGCCATAAGAATCTATCTGTCCATTAAGATCTGCAGGGGAGGCTGTGCTCCATTTGTCGTCATTGAACAAGGCCTGCTCAGCATGCATATGGAACAAAACCTTTTTTGTGATAGCCCCCCCCCCCCAGAAGTGGAACGGGCTATCTCAGGGAGTGTGAGAGATCCCTCCTCTTTTAAAAAAGTGCTCAAGAAATATCAATTTTGCCAAGCTTTGTGGCTGTGAAGCTGTGCTGCCCTATATCTTCTGTTACTGAAGCACTGCTTTTTTGTCTGTCTCTGAATATTTTCAACATAGTTGTTGAATCTGTTTTTCTTGTAAGTGGTCATGATCTTTGTTAGTTGCCTTGGATATAATTAGAGAGGTGAGACAGAAATGCCAACATTTGTGATAAGCCAGTCATCGCTTTCCAAAATGCTACAGTAACTTTTAGCATGCAAAATGTGCCACAGTACTTATCTTTATAATAACCAAAAGAAGCAGATCACACAGAGAAATAATTATTGCCAAACTATGCAGGGAGCTTTGTGACTGCAGGTATATGATCCTGTCTGTTCCAGATCTTCTCTTCACATTCATCTATTGTCAACCTTCCTTTATCCTCTCCCTTTTCTCTGCTCCTTTTGTTCTTCCACTTTCAAAATTTAAACTTTAGACTCCTCAGGGCAGGGACCTTCCTTTTTTTCCTGTAAAGTATTGTGTATGTCGATGATCCTATGTAGTTAAACAATAATAAAACACAATAAGCAAACTGGCTTGTTCATTATTAGTTAACTACATTATTTATAGCCCAATCTTATGCATTTTTACTTGGAAGTAAGTCATTTGTTCAATGGAACTTTCTCACAAGTAAGTGTGCATAGGATTGCAGCCTTACAGCGCAAGGCAGGAGATCTGGTCTAGAGGGTAGAGCCTCCATTTGCCTGAAGATAACATCTACAAGGTCGCCAGTTCGAGGCCACCAGCACCATGCGACCTTGAAGCAGCTGACAAGCTGAGCCGAGTTATTCCATCTGCTCTGAGCGTGGGAGGATGGAGGCCAGGATGGAGGCCAGATCAGAATGAAACACCTGAATTGTTGTGGCTCTTGAAAGATAGAGCCTTCTTTCAATTGTAAAAATCCCTACGGGGATTTAATAAGCCTGCCTATGTAAACCACCTTGAATAAAGTCTTGAATAAAGACCAAGAAAGGCGGTATATAAATACCTTGGAGGCAGGCTGTGCAGCATGGCCTTTCCCAGTTTGAAGAGACACTTTGCCAACAGTCTGAGGCTAAGAGGCAAAGAAGGAAGGCCCATAGCCAGGGAGACAGACCAGGGACAGACTGCACTTGCTCCCGGTGTGGAAGGGATTGTCACTCCCGGATTGGCCTTTTCAGCCACACTAGACGCTGTGCCAGAACCACCTTTCAGAGCGCGATACCATAGTCTTTCGAGACTGAAGGTTGCCAATACCATATTATTATTATTATTATTGTCTACTCAGAAGTAATCCCCACTAATTTCAGTGAAACTTACAGCCCAGTCCTGAGCTACCTGGCATGCAGGGCTGCTTTGGCACCAAAAATGGCTGCTGTGGTATCCTGCGCACACCTGGCAGCCAGCAGCAGCCCCTCCGAGGAAGGAGACATTCATCCCCATCCCTTGAGTAAGAGAAGTAGCCCGCAATGGAGCCTCTCAACTCTCCGGCAGTGCTTTAGCCAGTGCAGAATCAAGAAGCCTCATGTTGGGCTGCGAGACCCAACATGGGGCTCTGGATCCAGCGGAGCTGAGCTCTGCCAGTCCTGCCCCCCTCCTTCTCTGCTCTCTCCCCCTGCCTCACCTTCCCCACCCTCTGCCCACCCCAGAATGCCTCCTCCCCGCCTGGCGGCAGATCACCGGCCTCCAACTGGCGCTGTCCCTGTGCGGGCTCATGCTGGGCCAACTCCAGTGCTCGGCTGGCGATAATGCCCACAAACGTGGGCATGCCTTACAGCATGTTTGCAACAGTGTGCACCAGCAATGAACCAGCATGCACTGCTCTGGATCAGGCCCTTACTCCAGCACAAGTATGTACAGTATAGGATTGCAGCCTTAATATGCCATGTTGGTTTCCATAATTTAACTATCAATAAAGTTTCAGTGGGTTAATCTAGCAATTGAACTGATTAATACCAGCAGCCCTATGGAAAACAGTTATGATCTTCCTTGCATACAGGCTACTTTTGTGTGTGTAGCTTGGTAAAACCATTCCTTGCTATTTGCTCACTGGTTTCCTAATGAAAAAGGGAAAGCTTTCTCTTAGTGCCATACACCACAAATGGCCCATGGGCAGCTCATACATTTTTCAGCATGCTTTATTAAACCAGGGCTCTAACTGCATGTTTCTCCACCTGGCTGCATTGTGGAAGAGTTGCATGAGAGGACAATGCTTCTACCCTCTTTTGTGACTGTGAAGCTTATGTCTAAGGGGATGCAGATTTTTAGTATTCTTTTCTTTAGGATGTTTGTGATCTTTAACCAGATGTTAGCCAAGCTATGATAGCTAGTATATTTAACAGCATTATGGCAGAAATCTATGCTGGGCTTATGGTGGTGGATCTCATGATCCACCACTGTAAGTTCCAAGCTAGTGGCACAGCAGCCACTCTGTCGTTTGGTGAACCAGAACAAACGGCCAGAGTGTGTGGGCAAAGTAGCCTGCGGAAACTCTGCCACTTTCTGCCACCATTAACGTTGCTAAGGGCCCAGTCCTATCCAGTTTTCCAGCACCGGTGCACCCACAATGCAGTCCCGGGGTCAGGGAACAAATGTTTCCTTAACTTGAGGAGGCCTCTGTAACTGCATCCCCAACACAGGAAGCAGTGCATACCCCTTAGGCACAGCAGCACTGGCACTGGAAAATTGGATTGGGCCCCAGGTTGGTAGTAGGGGTGGTTTGGGGAGGATCATTGGTGGTTCAGGGCAGGGAGAGGGCCGAGAGCTGATCTTGGTGGCAGTGGTATGTGCTGATATCCTATCCCCCTTCAGGGCCTGGACCTGGCCCCAGGAGTCTCCTCGGACTTACGCCAGTAAACATGCATGCTTAGATTTGAGCAGTGGCATACCTAAGGTATCTACTATCCAGGGCTCAAAGAAGATTTTGTAACCCTCCCAGGAAGGAATCATATCTGATTGATTGATTGATTGAAAAGTGTGCAACATGTATGAGTTGAAAAATTTATTTGAAATAAAGAAGTGATATGAACCTTGATTGAGCTGATGACTGAAATTCTTACTCATTTAATCTTAATTCTTTGTAATTCACTCATTTAATCATAATCAAAGATATGGGGAACTCTGGGGAAATCCAGGGATTGGAGAACCAGTAGGCAATCAGGAAGAGGAGCACAACAAACCAGTCCCGGAGCAGCCGAAATGTAGGTGTCTTGTCACAGCTCCTCCCCACTGGGCCTTGTGCCCGCTTAAGTTTGATTAGTTTTCCTTGGTTGCCTCACCAGTACAGCAAGCAAAAGTCAGAGTCCAGAGTCAGTAAGCCAAGTCACAGTCCAAGGTCAGTCAGTCAGTCAGTCAGTCAGTCCAATCAGTCAAAGGTGCCAAGTCAGAGTCCAAAGTCAAAGTCCAGTCACAAGCCACAGTCTGATTCCCAATTCCATAAACCAAGTCAGTCAGTCTCCTCTCCTACCTCCAACCTGCACTCCTTCAAAACCCACCAAACCCTTTCTGCCTCAGGTGCTCCCTATATACCTGAGGGATCTCCTTATGCTCTAGTGGTTGCAGCTGTGCAGCACACCTCCAGCTACCACCTGGGCTTTAATCCTGCATTTACTCAGAGCAAGGGGAACTGTGGACACCACACCCTATCTCCTCGGTAAAATCTTCCGCAATTCCAATACAGTAGGTTGCATGGTCATGGTGGCCAGACTGTTCCCCTGCACAGGCTACTGCCTGGTGGAATTGTTACCCCCTGAACCCGTCTAGCTACATCACTGGGTTCAAGGAGACCCATTGGAGGGCAGGCAGTCTACAGAAAGCTAAGTTTAAAAGGCTTTTCCTTACCTTTCCTGGGCAATAGTGTGTCATTGTCCTCCATAGCGTGCAGCATGTGATCCATTAGTGATGCTGCATGGTACGGATAGGATTGGGCGGTTAGTGAGACAGCCCAAATTATACTGTAACATCAGGGGGAAAGGTTTAATTGGACAACTAACATGCAATGGCCATGTACACCAGTATTGCTTAATTAACGTGTGAGACCAAGGGTGGCCAACCTGTGGCATGCGTGTCACAGGTGGCATATGGACACAAAGTTGCCCTATATTTTTTGGGGAAAAAACACATTTAAATAATAACAACAAAAGCACCACAGCAGTTTATGGTTTGCTTGATTTCTTTGCTATTCCTGAAACAGCATGCCCAAGTTTCTAACACTGCAATGGGCACACTCAGAGCAGCCATACCTGTTCTGCTGGATTTCCTCTAGTTGGAAAATGGGGAGAAAGGTGGGAAGAGAAAGCCAACAGGGCAGATGCTAGTGAACTCAGCTGCATTTCACTAATTGGCGGGTCACTCACTTACCCAAGAAGGCTGGTATTGGTGGAACACTGAAGAAGTGAAGGGCAGGCTGTAGAAGGCGGCAGGGGCTGAATGAGACAGCACAGAGATGACCAATGACATCAGCAAAGCCTAGGTGGCCCAGCCAGGCGGCGATAACATCTTCAAGAAAATCATCCAGAAAGAGATCCCAGCTGAGATCATCTTTAAGGTTGAGAAGGTGGGTAGGCAGAGGGGGCTATGCTGTGCTGTGCAGAAGGGCAATGAATGCAATGAACGCACCTTATATAGTCCTTTGATCCAGTCCTGCTGGGCCTGACTAAATGTCCATACAGGCCATCTTTCTGGCCTCATCAGCAGTCAGCCAGCAGTCCCATGTTTCTTGATCTGTACCATCAGGCACCCTAAGATATACTGCCCTTGAACTTGGAGGCTCTATTTAGCTATTGTGCTAATCACTAAAAGTGACATTAAGGTGGAGAGGCACATTCAAGATAAAAAGCGGCACATGGTGAGCTGTCTGTTGGCCACCCTTGAGTTAGATGATAATACTATATTAGAAATAATGGGGGCAAGGATTATATGGACTACAATTTCCCTGCAGGGGTGGTCCATCCATGAGGCAGACTGGTCTCCCCCACACTTCCTCTTGTGTTCTTTTTTTCAAATCCAGGCAGTGGGAGAGGAAAGAAAACTGAAGGAGCATCACATTTGACATACTCCCTCAGGCACCAGGAAGTGTTGTCAGCCCTGTTTTTCTGTGACCCTGGAATCTATACTGTTTAACACCTAAAAGTCAATTTTGTTTGTGCTTCTGGTTGCAAATATGCATATGTCTATATATTATTTTAAAGCTATGTGGGCTCTACTGTCTGTTCATTGCTGCCAGAGTCCCCAGTGCTGGAGAAAGAGAGTAAAGCCCCTCTTCCAGAATGGCCTAATGAACTGCTGCAGTCTTTTTCAAGTGCCTACCACAGCTTTTCAAAAGAAACTTTGTAGGTGATGTTGGCTGGGTAGCTTCCAAGTCTTGCAGCCTTTGAGATCTTGTAAGACTCTGATGACCAAATATCCCCTGCAAGTCATCATTCATCATTGGCAACCTTCAGTCTCGAAAGACTATGGTATTGCGCTCTGAATGGTGGTTCTGGAACAGCGTCTAGTGTGGCTGAAAAGGTTGATTTGGGAGTGACAATCCCTTCCACACTGGGAGCAAGTTTAGTCTGGCCCTGGTCTGTCTCCCTGGCTATGGGCCTTCCTTCTTTGCCTCTTTGCCTCAGACTGTTGGCCAAGTCTCTCTTCAAACTGGGAAAGACCATGCTGCACAGCCTGCCTCCAAGCGGGCCGCTCAGAGGCCAGGGTTTCCCACCTGTTGAGGTCCACTCCTAAGGCCTTCAGATCCCTCTTGCAGATGTCCTTGTATCGCAGTTGTGGTCTACCTGTAGGGCGCTTTCCTTGCACGAGTTCTCCATAGAGGAGAATCTTTGGGATCCGGCCATCATCCATTCTCACGACATGACCGAGCCAACGCAGGCGCCTCTGTTTCAGCAGTGCATACATGCTAGGGATTCTAGCTCGTTCCAGGACTGTGTCGTTTGGAACTTTGTCCTGCCAGGTGATGCCGAGGATGCGTCGGAGGCAGCGCATGTGGAAAGCGTTCAGTTTCCTCACATGTTGTGAGCGAAGAGTCCATGGCTCGCTGCAGTACAGAAGTGTACTCAGGACGCAAGCTCTGTAGACCTGGATCTTGGTATGTTCTGTCAGCTTCTTGTTGGACCATACTCTCTTTGTGAGTCTGGAAAACATTACGGTAGCTGCTTTGCTGATGCGTTTGTTTAGCTCGGTATCGAAAGAGTGTCGGAGATCGTTAAGCCAAGGTACACAAAGTCATGGACAACCTCCAGTTCATGCGCAGAGATTGCAATGCAAGGAAGTGAATTCACATCCTGACCCATGACCTGTGTTTTCTTCAGGCTGATTGTTATCCAAAGTCTTGGCAGGCCTTACTGAAACAATTCATGAGCTGCTAGAGATCTTTGGCAGAGTGGGCAGTGACAGCTGCATCCTAGGCAAAGAGGAAGTCACGCAGACATTTCAACTGGACTTTGGACTCTGCTCTCAGTCTGGAGACGTTGAAGAGTTTTCTGTCTGATCTGGTCCGGAGATAGATGCCTTCTGTTGCAGTTCCAAAGGTATACTTCAGCAGGACAGCAAAGAAAATCCCAAACAAGGTTGGTGCAAGAACACAGCCCTGCTTCACTCTGCTTCGGATGTCAAAGGGGTCTGATGTGGAGCCATCAAAGACTACAGTGCCCTTCATGTCCTCATGAAAAGACCTGATGATGCTGAGGAGCCTGGGTGGACATCCGATCTTGGGGAGAATCTTGAAGAGGCTGTCCCTGCTGACCAGGTCGAAAGCCTCCATGAGATCTATGAAGGCTATAAAGAGTGGCTGTGGTTGCATTTCTCCTGCAGCTGTCTAAGAGAATACCATATCAGTGGTAGACCTGTTGGCTCGGAATCCGCACTACGATTCTGGATAGACACTCTCTGCAAGTACCTGGAGCCTCTTTAGTGCAACTCGGGCAAACAGGTTTCCTACAACGCTAAGGAGAGAGATGCTGCAGTAGTTATCGCAGTCATCCCGTCGCCTTTGTTCTTATACAGCGTGACGATGTTTGCATCCCTCATGTCCTGTGGTACTCCACCTTCTCTCCAGCAGAGACAGAGGATTTCATGCAGCTCAGTGGCGATGATCTCTTTGCAGCACTTTAGGACTTCAGTAGGGATGCTGTCTTTCCCAGGTGCCTTGCCAGAGGCAAGGGAGAACAGGGCCATGTTAAGTTCTGCTAGGGTTGGTTCACTGTCAAGCTCCTCCAACACAGGCAGGCACTCAATGTTGTTCAGCACTTGTTCGGTTACTACATTTTCTCTGAAATACAGCTCAGAGTAGTGTTGCACCCAGCGTTCCATCTGCTGCGCCCAGTCCTGGATGACCTTGCCTGTGGCAGACTTCAGAGGGGCAATTTTCTTCTGTGTTGGATCTAGGGCCTGCTTGATACCATCATACATCCTCTTGATGTTGCCCATGTCGGCTGCTATCTGTATCTGGGAACAAAGCTGGAGCCAGTAGTCATTAGCAAATCAACTGTCAATCTGCTGGATTTTGCTGCAGCAGCTCAGAGGACCTGCAGGTTGCGCTCACTGGGACAAGCTTTGAATGCTGCTGGAGCTCTCCTCTTTTCCTCAATGACTGGTGTCAACTCCTCAGAGTGGGCTTCAAACCAGTCTGCCATCTTGTTGGTCTTCTTGTTGAAAGTGGACAAGGTGGTGTTGTAAACAGCATTCTTGAAATGTTCCCATCTGTTGGATGCATTTGCATTGGCCAGGCCTGGAAGAGAATTCCTCAAGCACTTGTGCAAATTCCTCCACTTTTCCCTGATCCCAGGTCTTGCTGGTGTCAGTGCGAGGTCTTCCTTCCTTTTTCGTGTGATACAATCGCTTTGTTCGCAGTTTCACTCTGCTGCACACAAGGGAGTGGTCAGTGTCTGCGTGTTATCTTGATGCTGGGAAGGCTGGAGTGTCTGGTGAGAATCAGGTCGAGCTGGTGCCAGTGCTTTGATCTTTCTTGGGTGTCTCCAAGAGACTCTATGTTGGGGCTTCGTGTTGAAGAATGGGTTGCTGATGCAGAGACTGTGATGACAGCAAAAATCTAGCAGGCGTTGGCCATTTTCATTCATCTTCCCAGTGCCAAACTGACCTAAGCAAGTGGGCCACAAACTGATCAGCGCCAAGTCTAGCATTGAAATCGCTGAGGTTGAATAATGGCTCTTTTTTGGGAATTTTCTTGATACTGGTGGCCAGGTCATCATAGAATTTGTCTTTAGCTTCTGCTGGAGACGACAGAGTCGGTGCATATGCACTGATGAGAGTGACAAGTCCTGCTGATGAGTGGAGCCGCAGGGAAAAAATTCTTTCACTTCACTCAGTAGGTGGGATCAGTGGCGTTGCTAGGGGGGTGCGGACTGCACCGGGTGATGTGCAAGGGGGGGTGACGTGCACTGGGGTGATGTGCTAAAATCACGGTGGTTAGGAGTAACCCCATCATGTTATATACATGGAATTTAAAGCAGATGGCAATGAACAAAAACAGGAGTGAAATATCTCCCTTCTATCAAAAGTTATTGGCAAAAAACTGGAAAACAAAAAATACATGGAGCCCAATGGAAACGGAAACCGAGCCGTATCGCGCTTTTAGTCATGAGTAGGTGAACTTGCTTTAGTCCGTCAGAAAGGGCAGGCTGAGAGGAATCCAATAACACCAGAATGGTCCTGATCCAATGAACGTAGCCCCCCAAAAAACACCCAAGAAGTGGTCCCTCCCTACAAGCTGGTGAATGTATTGAGCCCTATGGAAAGCGAAACTAAGCCACATGGTCGCATTTTTTCGTGAGTAAGCAAACGTGCCTTGGCTCCTGGGCAGGTCAGGCAAAGGGAAATGTGAGCCACCAGAATGTTCCTGATGTGATGCAACTGGAGCTCAACAAATGCTCCAGAAGGCAGCCGCCCTCATAAAAAGAATGAAACAGAGGCTTGACAGGGTAAGGTGAATTTTTTTCTGTTTTAGTCTGCTCCACACTTTCCTGGGAGTAAGCCCCACTGACTATAATAGGGCTTACTTCTGAGTAGACAGGCATAGGCTTGGGCTCTCAGACTTGTAAAGGCATGTGGGTGATATATC
The DNA here is from genome assembly GCF_035046505.1 of Tiliqua scincoides. NCBI lineage: Eukaryota > Metazoa > Chordata > Lepidosauria > Squamata > Scincidae > Tiliqua > Tiliqua scincoides. Next base: position 187,874,410 of record NC_089823.1, read on the forward strand.
ACCTGCATATCACTGCATAGTGATATGCTTGTAATAGAAGAACTTTAGGCTGCAATCCTAATCACACTTTCCTGAGAGTAAGCCCCATTGAACAAAATAGAACTTACTTCTGAGTAGACCTGGTTAGGATTGTGTGCTCAGTTGAACTGGGTACTGGGTAGAGGTGAAAATCTTACTGATTCTTTTTTGGGGGGGGGGTTATTGCAGGCAGAGAAAATTCACTTGGTGGAACAGGGCTAGCTTCCCCTTATTTAATTATTTGTTTTACTTTAATGTAATTATAATTATTTGTTTTAATTTGCTTTATGATGGGTCCTGGACAGATTGCCTTTCTAAAAAGTGGGTCCCAGTGCTAAAAGTTTGAGAACTACTCCAATAAGGTATAAGTTGACACACTGGGGGAAGGTGACACCACTAGTGACCAAAATTACTAAAATCACTGTTTGTAAAAATAACACAATCATGTTATATATCAATTTCATGCAAAATGCAATGAAACATCTGTATTTTATCAAAAGGTACAGCCAAAAAACCAGTGGGGGCTGGGTGATGGTAGATCACCACACCCACCACCTGGAGTGTTGCCCCGCCCACTGCATGGGGGTGATGCGCTGGTCTCCCGCACCGGGTGACGCAAACCCTAGTGATGCCACTGGGTGGGATGATGGATTCCAGCAGGGTATTTCTGACTGCAAAGCCAAGACCATTTTCCCTGGTCTCTTTTAGTGGTTTTCCCTGCCAGAAAAGTGAGAAATTTCTCTCCTTGACAGATCCTGAATCTGGCAACCTCATCTCTTGAAGGGTAACCTGTCACTATGTCACTTGAAGAAGTAACCTGTCACTATGTCACAGTAATATGCCCTTATTCATTGATAAGGTTAACGAGACAACTTAGAACCCAATCCTATCCAACTTTCCAGTGCTGATGCAGCCGCAATGCAGGCACGAGATAATGGAACAAACATTTCTTACCTTGCATAGGCCTCTGTGACTGCCGTGCCCGCCCCCCCACTACAGGATGCTGCACATGCTCTGTTGGCATGGCTGCATCAGGGCTAGAAGCTGAATAGGTTTGGGCCCTCTGTTTTGGTTCCTCTGCCTCCTTTCCTTGGTAGCTTCCTTCATAACAGGGTTTTTTTTGTAAATTCTGAGTCCTGATTTATAAATGCATGAAAATATCTCCCAACAACAAACTCATTTGTGCACATGACAAATGAAACTTCACGCATCATCAGGCAGTAAAGGACTTTGTCTCTTTGATAACCGACATGATGGCACAGAGCAGCTATGCCTAATTAAAGATTAAATAGAAGAAAAGAACAGCATAAATACTCCTTAGATCAAAGGTTCCCAAACTTTTTAGCACTGGGACCCACTTTATAAAATGGCATTCTATTGGGACTCACCTAGATTTATGAATTTAAAAAAAATGTTTTACTTTATCAGCCACTCAAGCCTCTGTTTTAATCCTTTTTCACATGGCCTTCTGGAATGTTTGTTGAGCTCCACATTCATCATATTGGCACCATCCTGGTGGCCTTGTGTTCACCTTTGCCCACTGGCGTCACTAGGGTTTGCGTCACCTGGTGCGCAATGCCAGCATGTCACCCCCCATGCAGTGGGCGGGGCAACACCCCGGGTGGTGGGTGTGGTGATGTACCATCACTCTGCCCCCCCTGGTTTTTGGCTGTACCTTTTGATAGAACAAAGAAAGAACACATTCTGTATGAAATTATGCATTGATTGATATATAATATGACGGTATTATTCCTCCAAACTGTAATTTTAGTGATTTTGGTCACTAATGGTGTCACATACACCCCCCAGGGTATCAACTTACTAATACCTTATTGCAGCAGTTCTCAAACTTTTAACACTGGGACCCACCTTTTAGAATGACAATCTGTCCAAGACCCACCAGAAGCCAGCCCTGTTCCACCAAGTGAATTTCCACTGTAGCCTGCCTGCAATAACACCCCCCCTCCAAAATCAGTAAGGTTTTCAGCACTACCCAGTGCAGCATTACTAGTTGAATTTAAGAACTTCTGTTTAAACCAGATCACTGTCAGGATCCACCTGGCAAGTCTCAAAAAAGTTCACCTTATCAGCTGAAGCCTCTGTTTTGATCCTTTTTAATGGGGGGGGGAGCTGCCTTCTGGAGCATTTGTTGAGCTCCAGTTCCATCAGATCAGGACCATTCTGGTGGCTTCACATTCCCCTTTGCCTGGCCTGACCACCAGCCAAGGCACGTTTGCTTACTCGTGAGTAAATGTGACCGTGAGGCTTAGTTTTGCTTTCCATACAGCTCAATACATTTGTCTGCTTGGAGGGAGGGACTTCCTTCTCAGGTGTTTTTGGGGGCTGCATTCATTGGATCAGGACCATTCAGGTGTTGTTGTATTCCTCTCAGCCTGCCCTTTCCAATGACTTAGGTGACTAAGGCAAGGTCATCTACTTACGAGTACATGTTTCACTTTCTATAGGGCTCAATGCATTTTTTGTTCTCTGGTTTCTTTGGCCATAACGTTTGATAGAAAGGAGATATTTCACTCTGGTTTTTTGCATTGCCTTCTGCTGGAAATTCCACATCCAGCAGTACATAACTTGATGGTATTACTACTAACCACCGCAATTTTAGTGTGTCGCCCCCCCTAGTGCGCATCACCCCCCCATGCGCATCCACCAATGTGCCCCGCACCCCCTGCACCCCCTAGCAACGCCACTGCCGTTGCCTGCTCATAGTTAAGAGCTGAGGCACTTTGATAAGAGCCAAGGATAGAAGGAACTTCCTCCTGGAAAATTTGTTGGGGCCTGCGTTCACTAGATTGGAACCGTTATGGTGGTGTTGCGTTCTCTTCAGCCTGTTCTATCCGTACCAAACCACATTCAGCTACTGCAGCACTAGAGGTGGCTCCAGGCAGCCCTAAAGGCTTCTGTATGAGTTATGAATGCCAAAGGGTGTGACTACAATGGTGACTGGGTAACAGTCCTCTCACCCCCAAGTAGCAGCATGTTTAATCCTTGATCTGCCTTGTCAGTTTCATGACCCACCAAAAACTGAGTTGTGACCCAACTATACAATTTCTCAGTCCTAAAACCAGTTCTTAAATAAAATAAAATAAACCCTATGTAGTAGAGAGAGTGTGTTTTGAGAGATGTCTAGGGCATCATCTGCAGGACCCATTGTATCTAGCTGTGCTTGATGTGTGGACAGAATGCCAATATATAATATCCTGAAAGATTTCTGGCCAGCACAGAGCTAATTATACAAGTCCATATTTAATGACTGGATATAATATTCAGAAACAATAGAATAAGTAACAACCTAGAGTATAGCCTAATAGATTTGTCACAGGTTCCTCAAAAGACTATGGTATTAGTGCAGGGGTCAGCAACCTTAAACACTCAAAGAGCCATTTGGACCCGTTTTCCAGAGGAAAAAAAACCTCAGGAGCCACAAAACCCTTTTGACATCTAAAATGAAGATAATACTGCATATATAGTTGTTTTTTTTTACCTTTAAGCTCTTATAGGTCCCATTTTTTATAATGTAGCCCCCTCTTATAGCTTTTAGTTAGTTTTGTCATACATTCTTGTCCTGTGTTTTCAGACACCTGGTCCTCTATGGTGTTTTGCCTGATTCCAAGGCTATTCTCTGCCTGGAGAATTATGCCCACTTTAAGCAAATTAGCTCCCCTTCTTTCCCCCAACAAATGACCCTGGTTCTGCCCTGCAGTCCGGCTGGACCCCACCTCCAGAGTAGCTCGCCTGCTCAACCTGCAGAGGTCCTCTGTCCTGCCAGCAGCCTCCCACCACTACAGCAGCCCCTTGGTCCTCAGCAGGTCTTGGGCACAGCAGCCACACACCAAACTCTAGTGTCTCCAGCAGTCCCTTAATCACAAAGTTCGTCAGAGTATCCAGGGCAGAGGCCAAAGTCAATAAGCCAAGTCACAGTCTAAGATCAGATTCCAAAGTAAGTCAGTCAGAGTATTCAAGTCAAAGTCAATAAGCCAAGTCAGTCTCCTCTCCAACCTGCACTCCTTCTCCAATCCACACCCCCGCTTCCTGCCTCAGGTGCTCCTTATATCCCTGAGGGCCCTATTGCCTTCAAGTGGCTGCAGCTGTGCAGCACACTCTGCTGGATGCCCAGGCCTTACCCTTAAAGGTGCCACTGCTGACACCACATCTACCTCCTCACCAGATCTTCCAGGATTCCAATACATATGGCGGTTATGACATCTGCTTATCTTACATGGATACTAAAGAACTCCCCCCACCTTCCAGAGACACCCTGCTGGAAGGAAAAAAGGACACAGACTCCATAGGTGGGGAAGAGAAGAAGCCAGAGGTGGGGGGGCAGCCACAGGCCAGCTTCTGCCCTGCCTGCCTGCCTGCCCTCCCTCCCTCACTCAGGCTGCAACCCTCTCCACACTATCCTGGGAGTAAGCCCCATTGGCTACAATGGGACTTCTGAGCAGACAAGTTGGTTGGAGCTCTCAGGTTGCAGTCCTCTCCACACCTTCCTGGGAGGAAGCCTCACTGACTACTTGTGAGTAGACCTGCATAGGAGGGGGCTGAGGCTGCAGCCCTCCACACCTTCCTGGGAGGAAGCCTCACTGACTACAGCGGGGCTTACTTGTGAGTAGGACCTGCACAGTGAGTACCTGCACAGGAGTAGGCTGAGGCTACAGCCCTCCGCACCTTCCTGGGAGTAGCCCAGGGACTACATGGGGCTTACTCTCGAACAGACCTGTGCCAAGGCTGCCATCCCAGGCACCCTTTCCTGGGAGTAAGCTTCATCTGCTGTAATGGGGCTTACTACTGAGTAGACACACAGGATGTCTCCTCTGCTGTGGAGGAAAAGCCTCTCCTTGCACTGAGTGGGGACCTGTTCAAGGAAAGGGCGGCTGCAAGGGCTTGCAATGGCTGAGGAGGAAGGTGGCTCAGGATTGGCTGGTGGTCAGCCAGTGAAAGGCCCTGAGCCATTCCTACAGAAAAAGCCAGGAGCCTGCTAGATGCTGATTGGCTGAGCCTGCTGGAGAGTTGGGGAAGGGAAAAACAGGGAGCTTAAGCCTGCAGAGTGGGCAAAATTGAAAAGGGAAACCAATGCAGGGCAGGTGGGGGTGAAGGGAGAGGAGGGCAGTGAGCTCAGGGGGCGGAGGGAAGCAGCCTGCCCTCCCAGCATAGGTGCCTCCTGTCACCCCATTTGCCACTTTCACCTGGAGGAGCTGCAGCAGACAGCTGAAAGAGCCACATGCGGCTCTAGAGCTGCAGGTTGCCAACCCCTGTATTAGTGCAACAGATACCACTTTGTATGCTATATTGTTGAATTATTGAAGGCGTTTCTTCAAGATTAGAGTGTCGGCTTTAATTTTTATGTAATTTTAGTGTAGTTCTTCTGTCACTATTGTTTGTAATGTAGTTCTTTTGTAGCTATTATTACCAATTATTTGTAGCTCATATCCCTTTTCACTTCTGCCCATGGTGTTCACATCTTCAGCTCCAACATCCTCAGCAGACTGAAAGTGCCTGTCCTCTCAGATCACTCCAACGTTTTTTCCCTGCCCCCCCCTTATGCCTCCCAGATTATTTGTGTGTTGATCTTTTCCCCTGGGGGCTGGGGATAAGAATAGGCCCTCAGTTTGGCTGTACTTGTCCTAAGAGGCGACTAAACAGCCACCAGGTAGATGGGACTTGTCAGCCTGGGAAGGCAGCTCATCTGAGAGAAGGAAAACTCTGATCCCAAACCTCCACTGCCTTGTGGCTACATCCAGTTATGGAAAAGGCTTCAGGAGTCAACCTCGAGGCAAAATCCAGAGCTGGAGTCCCTGGGGCAGTTCATGGCTGAACACAGTCACATTCTGGCAACTCCTGCAATGCCATTGGAACCAACTGTATTGGCCTCTGCCTTTCCATTACGTGGAGAGGGGGGATTTGCTGCATGGGTAACAGCCTATCCTCCATACCTACTTTACCCAGGCTTTGCGCACTGGAGAGGACACTCTGTTCCAGAGCCACCATTCAGAGTGTGACACCATGGTCTTCCGAGACTGAAGGATGCCAACAACAAGATCTTACATCACTCAGATCTCTCTTGAAAACCCACCTTTTCCATGAAGCTTTGGCACAGCCCCCTGGACCCCATACCCTCCTACAAATAAGCCTAAGCACCTGTACATGAAATAATCACATATTCTATTCTTTGGCTGATTACCCACACTCCATTTCCCTCCTTTTCCTTTATGTCTTCCTTGTGTCTATTTCTAGATCACAGGCTTCTTGAGTCAAGTTTGAGACTTGCTCCCAAGTAAGCGTGCATATGATTGCAGCTTAAAAATAGTTAATGTTACCCTTTCAACAAAGTGAAATTTTGAGTATTCAATTAATTATCAACCAATCATGAACTGTTACTATCATCAAGACAGAGTAATATAGTGAACAAAATGCTGGACCAGCAATTGTTGGTTAGATTCAATCCCTGCTCAGCCTTGAAACTCACTGACTGAGTTTGGGTTAATCATTATTGCATCTCTTATCCTACCTCACAAGATTATTGGGAGGAGAAGAACATAAGAAGAACCCCACTGAATCTTGCCAAGGCCCATCTAGTCCAGCTTCCTGTATCATACAGTGGCCTACCAAATGCCCAGAGAGCACATAAGACAACAAGAGACCTGTTGCCACTCCCTTGCATCTGGCATTCTGAGATAGCCTACTTCTAAAATCAGGAGGCTGCCCATATCCACCACTGCCTGTAACCTGTGATGGTGTTTTCCTCCAGAAATTTGTCCAGTCCCCTTTTAAAGGCATCCAGGCCAGATACGTCCACCACATCCTGTGGCAAGGAGTTCCACAAACTAATTACACACTGGGTAAAGGGTAAAATGGGATAGCCCTGAGTTTCAGTACTCAGGAAACTGAGTAGGAAGAATGCAAATGAGCTAACTAATATTATTTCAGGAACTGCTGCTTGGGGGCCCTTTGAACCCTATGCTGTGCTATCAGATTGATTCTGATCTGCTGACCTGTTAGAATTACTGCCTGTCAGAACTGACAGTGCAGGACTGATGTCTGATCTGGCAGAAAGCAGCTGCATATCTTCTGTTGTGAATCATGGGGCTTTAATTTTGTGAGTGGATCACATTTCCAAGGGTAAGAGTCAGAAGGTGAGATGCACTTTGCAAATGTACTGCAAAGCTGTAAATGTATTGCAAATGTACTGTGAAGTTTTCTGAAAAGCAGGATAAAAATACAAATAAATATGATGCTTATCCAGCCTAATGTTAACACTGACTTTGTGGTCCACTGTCCAGCTTAGCATAAGAACATAAGAACAGCCCCACTGGATCAGGCCATAGGCCCATCTAGTCCAGCTTCCTGTATCTCACAGCGGCCCACCAAATGCCCCAGGGAGCACACCAGATAACAAGAGACCTCATCCTGGTTCCCTCCCTTGCATCTGGCATTCTGACATAGCCCATTTCTAAAATCAGGAGGTTGCACATGCACATCATGGCTTGTAACCCATAACGGATTTTTCCTCCAGAAACTTGTCCCTTTTAAAGGCGTCCAGGCCAGACGCCAGCACCACATCCTGTGGCAAGGAGTTCCACAGACCAACCACACGCTGAGTAAAGAAATATTTTCTTTTGTCTGTTCTAACTCTCCCAACACTCAATTTTGCGTTTGCATGCATCCTTTTATGGAAGCAAGAACACGACTCTGGATGTTATTCTCTTCTTTCCTAATAGCTGCTAGCATCAATGTGATGGGAAACAAACACATTGTGCAATCTGCCGGTACTGAGCCAGTGACCCAGCTGGAGCAATCCCTGCTGGGACCTGAAGTCACTAAACTTCTTTCTTTACCCTTTTCTCATTTGCTGGAGGGTTCTCCTCCCCCTTGCGCATGGCTTTTGCATTTAGTTCACTTAGGGCCGGTGTACAAATTCTTGGTGGCTTTCCTTCACTGCATCCTTTGCCTTTGGCTTTGGGTATGAAAATTGCTTCAGAAGCAAACAGAACGCAAAGCCACATACCCAGAAGAAATGAAACCAGTTGGCAGCCTCTGCTGCGCGCTTGATGCAGGGGAAGGAGAGGGAAATCAGAGGAAATGCTGCCTGAGATCCTTTTTGCACCTAGAAAAATAAGATACATGATCACAGATGTGGGTGAATGCAGTGCAGTGGCTTTCACAAGATTCTTTGTCTTTATCTACCTCCACTGGTGACTTCCCATTGACTAGTTCAGGCCACTTAACATGTAGGTGCAGGCATGTTCTCAGTAGCGTAGCTAATGATCATGTAGCCCGCTGCCCAGCTCAGAATGATGCCTTGGAAGTGACATCACGTTCTGGGCTTTTAAAAAAGTGAAAATGGGGAAAGTCCGCTCCCCCCCAGCAGCTCCTTGCCACCTCTCCCCAGGTTCCCCCCTATTAACACCTTCTACAAGTTCACAGCAGCACTCTAGGGAGAGCCACTAAGCTGCCCTCCTAAAGGTCTACCTGTGGCTGCTGCCACTTTTCTACTCCTCCTAGGTGCAGGGACCTACCTGCAATGATGAGCTGAGACTCTGATGATTCGGACTAAAGTCACAAAAACAAGTGTTTTTCGTGACTTGTACAGACTCAAGTAATGTGCGTCGAAAACTTGGGCACTGACTTGGAAGTTTTATCCTAAAAATTAAAAGCCTTGAATACATGTGAGTCAAGATTTGCTTTTGTGTGTGCTTATGACTCTGTTTTGCATGTGTGCTTGCTTGCTTGCTACTTCCAGGGCTTGACTTGCTTTTCTAAAAGACTAGTTAGACTCCAAACGACTCAAAAAATGTCTCTGGATGAGTTGCAACGGCCACCCTGATGACCTGTGGGTGACTTGAGTTAAGGGGGGGCAGAGACTTGGAACTTGACTTGAGACTCAGCACTGTGGCTCCGGCACATCCCTGCCTACCTGAGCTTTCAAAAGGCAGAGAGGGTGGGGAGAGGAGCCAAGACTGATGGTATAGAGTAACTCCTCTTCCCACTACCCGCCCTGTTTCCCCCTTGATAGGCAGGTAGCAAGAAGTCACTATCATTGCCCTTCTCCTAGTTCTCTGCCTGTGAGTTGACCAGTCTCAGCTCTTCTTCTCAGCTCTCGATCTTTCCTTCGCCTGCCCTCTCTGCTGTTTGAAATGACAGTGAGAAGGAAATGGGGGGAGGGCAGTGACAGGAAGAGGAGAAGGAGAGTGGAAGTGACCGCAGTGTCTGATGAGGAGAAAACAGAAGTAAAGAGATGTTGAATTTATAGGCAGCATCTGCAGAGCCCAGTCTCAGGTGCCAGAGGGACTTAGGGCCCAATCCTATCCAATTTTCAGGGTCAGTGCTGCCATGCCAATGGAGTGTATGCTGCATCCTTTGGTGGGGAGGCAGTCACATAGGTGCCCTCAATGTTACGGAACAGTTGTTCCCTTACCTCTGGGCTGCATTGCCGGTGCACAGATGCTGGAAAGTTGGATAAGATTGGGCCCCCAGGCTGCTGTGCCTGTTTTGAAATTGTTACCAAGAAGAGCAGTGTTTTATATGCACCCACATAAGTGAATGATAGCCCCATCCTATGCATGCCTTCTCAGAAGTAAATCACATTATTGTCAATGGGACTTGCTCCCAGGTAAGTGTGGATAGGGTTGGACTGGGAGTCATTTACATGAGGAAAAAAATAAACAGGTGCATGTTGGACTCCATGAGGGTTGGGGACTAACAGCCCAATCCTATGCATGTCTTCTCAGAAGTAAGTCCCATTGAATTCTATGGGATTTTTGCTCCTGGGAAAGTATGCATAGGATTGCAGCTTGAGGGCCCAATCCTTTCCGGTTTTCCAGTGCCCGTGCTGCTGCTGTGCCAATGGGGTATGCATTGCTTCCTGTGTTGGGAGCCACTCTCAGAGGCCTCCTCAAGGTCTGGGGACATTTGTTCCCTTACCTCAGGGCTGCATTGTGGTTGCACTGGTGCTGGAAAGTTGGACAGGATTGGGCCCTAAGGCAGCGCTCCTATCCACGTTAACCAGAGAGTAAGGCCGATTGACTATAATGGGGCTTACTTCTGAGTAGGCATGCAAAGGACTGGGCTCTGAGGCTGCAATCCTATGCACACTTTCCTGGGAGTAAGCCCATTAATGGGGCTCCCTTCTGAGTAGACATGCATAGGACTGGGCTTTTAGGCTGCAATCCTATCCACACTTACCTGGGAGTAAGCCCCATTGACTATAATGGGGCTTACTTCTGAGTAGGCATGCAAAGGACTGGGCTCTGAGGCTGCAATCCTATGCAAACTTTCCTGGGAGTAAGCCCATTGACTATAATGGGGCTTACTCCTGAGCAGACATGCTCAGTCTCGCCCCCATGTAGGGTTGCGACACCGCCACTCGCGCGCGCAGTCCCGGTCTGAGAGTTGCCTGTCTCTGCGGCGCTGCAGCGGGGCGGCACTTTCTCCCCGGCCCCTAACGGGAAAAAAAAAAAGCAAGGGGAAGTAACGTGGTAGAGCGGAGGAGGCCTCCTGCGCATGCGTGGCGTGCGAGTTGGTCCAGCGCTGCGGCAGTTCAGTCGTGCTATTTCTTTGCGAGGGGGAGCGAGCGCGAGACAGACGGACAGAGAGCGGGTGAGAGGAGCAACGGAAGAGTGCGCGCCTGTGTGGTGCGGGGGGGAAAGGCGTGAGCGCCACTGGGGGCGCCGGGCTGGCCGGGGTAGAGAGAGCCTCTCGCGCGCCTTTCGGTGCGGGGGGGGCATGACTGAGGCGGGAAGTCGCGGCGACCGCCCCCCCCCGCCTGAAGTGAACGAGGAACCGTCCCCCGCCCTGAGGGGGGAGGGGAAGGAGAGTGCTGTCTGCCGCCCTCCCCCTCAGGTGGTTCGTGCTTGGAATCCCACCTCGGAGCTGGGGGGGCGCGCCTCCCGAAAGCCAGCCAGCCAGGCAGGCAGGCAGGCAACGGAGGGCTCTTCGAACATTTCCTCACGCCTCTCCTCCACCCGCGTGGCTGGGCGGGGGAAGGGGACGAGCCCCTGGCCGGGCAAAAGTCCCGCTCTCTCCCAGAGAGGCGAGAGCGTTTGAGTCGCGAGAGCGCGCCCTCTGCCGTCTGGGTGAGGCAGTGCCTCAAGGGGGATTCCTCTGCCTGCCTGGGGCCCGGCTGTGCTCACCCGCAGCTGGGCCCCTAAGCTCTCAGGTATCCCCCTCTGGCACCCCACTACGGCTGACAGCATGACCCAGGGGCATGTGAATGTATGTGTGTGGCAATATAGATATAGTATACCTGAGTGTGAACACACACATGTGCATGTGTTATACATATATAGCTTACAAGTATGCTATGTCAGTATCTATACACGCGCACACATATACATCCACATATGTTCACATATATATGTCTGCGTGTGTGTATACACACTCAGAAGTATACTTCTTCTGTATGCACACACATCACACACACACACACATCTCAGGGTCATGCTGTCAGCCATAGGAGGGTGAAAGACTGAAATGCCAGAGGGGGCTTGGAATATCTGAAAGCCATGGGTTAATATAGCCCTGCTGCTAGGCAGGCAAAGGAGCCACCCCCTTGAGCCACTACCTTACCCTAAAGGTAGTATGTGAACACACACACAGAGAGATCCTATTCATTGAAGTCCTAAGGTGCAGGTAACAGTGCCTCAGTCCTCCCAAATGTCAGGCCCCTAGTCCCTAGTGGTGCAGTGCCCCTAGGCTTCAGCCTAGTCAGCCCTATGAATAATATGGCACTGCCTGGGGGTTGCCTGGCTCTTTTCTGAAGCACTTCTTGGATGGGTGGGTGACTGACCCCATTCTACTTTCTTAACTGAATGGTGTTGTTACTTGTGTGGTATCAATGGCAAGAAATGAAGTACCTCTTTAAGTCATTACTCTTCCCTAGAGGGGTGATCGGGAATTATGATTATCAGTTCCTTGATTTATATTGAAGGGAATACTGTAATGTTTGAGGATGGGGCTAAAGTTTACAGTGTTCACAGTGACTGATAAAGGAAATTCCAGTCTTATTTCTCCCCCACTCCACAAATATTAGGATGAGAAGAAGGGCAATGATGGTAGAATTCATTTTATTTTGCCCCTGCACTGGAATAGCTGAGGTGGGTTGGGGTGGGCAATCTTTCTGCAATATGTACAGTTCTTTCTCTCTGTTCACTATGTCTCATCTGCAGCTTGTTAAACTTCTGTCCCTCTTGTACTGTTGCTGAAAGTGTGTCCTTTGCCAGGATTTACTAAAGGAAAGTGCTTGTTGATTTGGGGCAATGGTGACTTGTGGAATCCCAATATAGATGTGCACTTAAGATAGTTAAATGTAAGACAAAGTGTAGACTGAAGCAACTTTATTTCAGACTAGAGATTTAGCAGAAGCATTCCATTTCATGCTAGGTAGGTCATGCTAAAAATCCAGTACCTTTGGCCCTTGCCCTGATCTTGGGCAGTAGTTTGGAATGAGAACTGATAGTTTGTTCTTCACATTATTTTATTACACAACTGTGAAATCTAGTGGAGGAGGAGGGGGCAGGGTTGTGTACAGATTGAGGCAGTTGGCTTGGCAGCACATCAGATATTTCAGGCAAACCTTAGACAGGGATTCGGCTGACGTTCTCTCTCACTTTACTTAAACTTAGGTGGCCTTGGCATGTCAGGGTGTGGCTGATAACCTACAAGCTGCCAAATTGAAAAAGAGTGTGAACGCACATGTTTCTTTTTCCATTCAGACTTTTAAGAACATCTGTTGGAAGTGTTGTGTTGCAACATGTAGCAATCCTTCAGTAGACATGCATGGACCAAGTGACTTAATGTGTCCTGTTCATGTTTGTGGTATTTCAACAGTTCTTGGAACTGCAAATAATTAAACTAGATGATGATGTAGCAGCTGAGTTTTAGGTATTCCAGAAATGACATCTGGCTTATTTGTTTTTGCAGTAATGCAAAATGTGTCAACATAAGGGACATGAAACAGCATGCATTACCAGTTGATACTGATTAATTAGCCTGTGTCTAATGTTTTAATAGAAATGCAAGCTTATGGATCCAGTGATCAGTGTCTTCATAAATTTAAACTGTGCATGTTGGTTAAAGTAAGGTCATAGTTTAGATTTGTTTTTCAGGTTTTCCTCTTTCTCAGATAACACTGCAAACAAAAAAAGAACTTTTTTGCTCTGCTTCTCCCAGTTTGAATTTACAGGTTTGGTAATATGTGAGAAATATAATTTATTTGTCCCGAGGTCTGCCGGCATTCTATTTACTTTTCTTTGGAATGAAAAGGAAAGTGCATTCTTGTACTGCAGGACCAAGGCATCTCAGAACCAGTCATGATTGTGGTAAGCTAAGGGTGCTGTTGTTCTCCAGGTACATGGGATAGGCAGACAGTAGAATCTGATGGTGTAGTACATGGGTGTGGAATGAAGAATGGGAAGGAGATCCATTTTCATTTCTCTGTTCTATTTTACCCTCACTATCATGTATATGTCATTGCCATGTGTATGAGTGCTTTCAGTGACTAGAAAAAGTAGAATCCATCATGAATAGGCAGGCCAACTGACCTGTAACATATCCAGTGCAGGTTAGGGGGTGGCAGCTGCGCAACTTGGAGTAAGGGAATATTTATCCCCTTACCCTTTGTAGTATGCCAGCCACCCCTATGGGGCTACTCCAGTCTGTGCCAGTGAAATCGCTGGCGTGAATCCAGGCAGCCTGGTGTAATGCTGGGCAGGCTGGGGGGGGGGGGTTAGGATCCAGCGTAAGTTGTCTAGGCTTGTTCCACCCTTCTCCTGAACCTGATCTGCTCACCAGCCTGCTCCCTGCCCCCAAATGCCCCTGTTCTGCCCTTGTGCCACCCTCTCTAACCCCCACACCAGCTGCCTTCAGCCAGCACAGACTTATCCAATTTTGGCAGTGCAGGGCATGGATTCTGCCTCCCTTAGTGAGCACACTCTGTGTACTGGCTCAGCTGACTATAAGCACATTTACCACACTTTTAGTCAGCTCAGCTGACTATGAGCACATTTACAACACATTTACGACAATTATGGCACATTTGTGACACTCTGGGCTGGCTCAAGGAATCTATGCTCTCCAAAGGGCTCTTCAGGATTGCACCCTTATTGTATTAAGTACTGAAACAAATATAACATTACTAGTTTGGAAATCATGTCTATGTATTGATTTCCCTTAATATATCTATGAGCCATTTCCAATAAATTGACCTTAAAATAATTAAATGGTGTAAAAATGTGATTGAAATAGTGTGACAGTACCAAGAATGTGTATTTTCACATCTCTGAATGGCCCTAAATGGTTCCCAGGACTGTCTGTCTATATATAGGCAGTAAGGTCTCAAAAAATGTCAAAAACAAGAAAAATAAGCTGCCACTTGAATCAGTATACAGGGCTGTTCCCTTTATCCATGGGGCTTCTGTTCCCAGATCTCCTGCAGATCAGGATGCACACGGATAATGAAATGTGCGGGTTTTGGGGCCCTATAATCCTCCACTGTTCTGGGGGCCGTGGACACCATGCGCGGCCTCCCCCACCTTCTGAAGGCCTTTTAAGGCCTTGATACATCTCTTCCGATTTTTATGAAAAACCAGAATTGGTCTTCTGAGGCCTCCCAGAGGCCTTAGAAGGCATGAGGGCTGGAAAGTGCAGTGCCCCTTGCCTCCGGAGGGTCCAGGTGGGTCGGACCAATGAATAATGGAATGTGAGCCTACCTGTACTTCAGAGATATAGCTAGTTGCATTTTAAAAGACATGCTTCCACCTCTTAAATAAAAGTAGCTGTTGTGGGAGGCTAGGAGGTGTGGCTGAGTCAGATTTGAACTGCAATGAGCAGTAGGGAGGGTTTAACCCTTTCTCCCAGTATCATTTCTCCTCTGGCAGTCCTGCCTCTGAGAGCTGCTGTTTTCCTTCAGTACAACTGTTTGTTGTCTGGAGGCACAATCAAGATTAAACACACTCCTTTAAAACACAATTAGCTACATTTCTAGTTTGACCCTTAAAGTCAGCACTTGAGTGTGAGAATTGGTAGCTTAATAGTTATACGCATTGTATTGTAATATTAATACAGTTTAATTTTTAAAAATTGTACCTTTGTCACTTTCAGTAGAACTGCATGAAGTAATATATAATATCTTTCTCTTGAGGGAAAGATGTAGGTTCTGGGCCTTGAGCCCTATGGTTCAGAAATACTTAGTATATTTCTCTGTTTTGAGTGCATAAGATTAAGCAAACAAAGGCAAGATAACCCTGAAAAGCGAGTCATACTCTCACTAAAAATACTCTCATTCTCATACTCTCACTTAAAATAATGGTAGATTACAAACAAAATTTGGAGGATTGGAAACAAGCAGTATGTTTTCTGATTTGGATGTCATGGTAAACTATGTGGTAGGTGTTAAAATATAAACTCAAAGTGAGATCAACATGCATGAGGAGGAGGAGGAGGGAGTGCCTGATCCTATCATTCATTTCAGGTCTTGACTTGGAGCAGGGGTGCCCAAACCCCGGCCCTGGGGCCACTTGAGGCCCTCAAGGCCCCTCAATGTGGCCCTCAGGGAGCCCCCAGTCTCCAATGAGCCTCTGGCCCTCCAGAGATTTGTTGGAGTCTGCACTGGCCCAATGCAACTGCTGTCAACGTGAGGGCGACTGTTTGACCTCTCATGTGAGCTGTGGGATGAGGGTTCCCACCACTGCTTGCTGTTTCACGTCTGTGATGCAGTAGCAGCAGCAAAGGAAAGGCCAGCCTTGCTTTATGCAAGGCCTTTTATAGGCCTTGAGCTATTGCAAGACCTTCATTCATTCATATGTTCATCTTTAATATATTCATTTATGTAAACTTATGTAAATTTATTCAAATTTTAAATGTAAATTAATTCTTTTTTTCCCCTGGCCCCTGACAGAGTGTCACAGAGACCATGTGGCCCTCCTGCCAAAAACTTTGGACACCCCTGGCTTGGAGGATTTACATGATTTGGGCAATGTGAAGTTTGTAGTTGTAACCATTCATTTTGAATTTGCAGAGTATGAAATTGCAGAAGTTACCAAATTAGAGAATATTCTAATATTGATTTCAGCCTTAGTTAAGCAACTCTGGTAATTTATTATCTTGTGCTATGTATTTCTCTCCTTGAAGTACTATGTCTACTTATTTTTATACTTAACAATTGTATGTCAGGCAGATCTTTTCATTGTAAGCTCAAGTCTGTTTGCATCTGAGGTAGATTAGTAATGACCAGTTATGTTACAATGTGCTACTTATCTACTGCACATGGCAACACTGCTGTCAGTAATTGAACTTCCTTTTTACATCCAGCTGAACGTTTGCTTAGTCGACCATGAGACTGAAATCTCTAATTATTTGTGCAGCAACTACCAGGTTCTGGCAAGTAAAAACGATAGGTTCCTTGTTTGTTCTCATGAGCATAATCAGCCGTTAACAGTGCACAGAAGAGGATGTAAACAAATGGGAACAAACAAATAGGGTAGAGTGGAAGGTAGGATAAAACTTATAAAATACTGATACAAGCAGCCCTTCATATCTGCTGGATATGTTAGTACTATGGATTTGAATACCCATGAGTTCTGGACCCATAAGGTGGGCCACCTGTAGTCCTCCAAATTCGGCCAGAGCTGTGCTCCAGTCGGGTCTGGAGGCCCTTCTGAGGGCCAGGAGGATGCATATGGGCTCCCCGACCCTCATGAGGCCTTGTAAGACCTCCAGAAGGCAGAAAAGCATGACTTCCTTGCTTCTTGCCAGCCTAGTGCTGTGGTGCCTGTGTGGAAGCACCAGTAAAGAATATACTGCACTTGCTCAAAAGCGCTAGTGCACCCTTCTGTAACTCAGGGAGTGTCTGTAGTACAGTTTGACCTTGGTATCTGTGGGGGATCTGTGCCCAGATTCCCTGAAGATACCAAAACCCACAGATAAATGAATCTGCGGGTTGGTTCAATATGACCTCCAGATGTGACTGGAGATGTTCTCCAGTTGTGTCTGGAAGTATTCTGAAGCCCAGGTGCCATGCATGGCCTGACCATGCCTCAGAGTACCTTTCCTCAGAGTAACTCCAGATAGGACTGGAGAACATCTCTGAGTCAGGAAACTCAGGTCCAGCCCTCCACTGCTGATTTTGAATCCACAGTGAGTTAAATCTGTGAGTTCTGCAGATAAACAGTTTGGACCTGTATTTATATAGCACTTACTGTCCAAAGTGCTCAAGATAAATTATTGCAGCAATCCTTACACTTGCCCTGTAAGGTACAGTAGCCTTATTATCACTGTGCTGTATGTAGCATCTCAATGCCCATTGAATTCTGAGTTTAGATTAGAATGGCAGTATCTTTTCCTGCCACCCTCTGCTCATGTCTTGTTTTATGAACGCCTTTTGAAACTCCTCTTGATTTCAAAAGATGTTTGTGATGGGGCATGGGGGTGGGTTTTGTTAATTGAAAAGTGAACATTCAGGTTAAAACAAACCATGATCAAATGGTGCAATTGCAACTTGTTTTAAAGTGGAAGAAGAAACTTTAAATCTTCTGCTCTTGTGCATTGTAGAAGGAGAGTTTGTGTGACCCCATGGCTCTGAGGCTCATTCTTGCAGTGCTAAACCATGGCTTAGTGTTATGTATGATCATTATTTTCAGCCTGTGCAAAGGTCCTATCAGCTTTCTTACTGAACTTCTAGTGTGCATGTACCCAGAGGACAAGAGTTAATGTACTGTTAAAACTCAACATGATTTAGACACAAACTGGCTTTATAAACTAGTTAGAAGCCTGTGAAATCTTATAGCTATGGTGATGGCCCCTGAGTTGTATCTCTTAAAATATATTAAGAATATCTATATACCATTTTTCAACTGAATAGTTCACAAAGGGGTTTTACATTGAAATAAATCAATAAATGGTTACCTGTCCCCAATGGTCTCATTAATTAACATTTATTAACATTACATATATTAAATGAATTAATTTTATATACATTGTATACATTATATGCATAATTAACATTATATATGAAAAATACTGAATTTACATTATATACATTATATACATAATTAACATTATATTTGTTAATTCAGTATTTTTATACCAAAGAGAAGAAACACTGTTAAGTTCTGAATCTGTGCTTCAAATTTGTAGTAACCTTATGAAGCAAAGATACATTTGTCAAAGATATATAAAACAATTCTGTCTGTAAGAGTTGAAACTTGTAGCATACATGTTATGCACATGAGTCAGGCTAGGAAAGTGAGAGTAGGCAGGATCAACTCATAGAACTAGAACAAAAAGTAAAAAATAACTGCTGGCAGTCTTTGTCAAACATCTATGCGGAAGTTCACACAGTGTTGCAAGGCTCTTTAGCTGTCCCCATGCTTTTGCCTGTGGAAGTAGAATGTTCTTCTAATTTTGTTTCTTTTTTTGTACAGAGTGCTTTAATATGAGATTGGAAATAGCTATGTGACACAAGGGCATCTTTAAAGCTTATTCATGGTCTACCGTGGAATAGTTCTGAAGATTTTTGAGGATTATGGAGAGAATGTTGATCTGTTGGTTTTGATTTCCCATGTTAATTGAAGGAAGTCCGTTCTTTACCTTGTTCTTTTATCCAAGACAGGTAACCGAGAATGTTCTTGGTTTGACATTAATCCATTTCATACCTCCATCTCCACCCATAAAATGGAGGCAATTGCTACCTATTTTGCAGGTCTTTAGAGAAGCTAACCCCTGGGGGCTGGGGGATAAGAAGAGGCCCTCAGTTTGGCTGTACTTGTCATTAGAGGTGACTAAACCCGGGTAGATGGGACTTGTTAGCCTGGGAAGGCAGCTCATCTGAGAGAAGGAAAACTCTGATCCCAAACCACCACTGCCTTGTGGCTATATCCAATTATAGAAGAGGCTTCAGGAGTCAACCTCAAGGCAAAATCCGGAGCTGGAGTCCCTGAGGCATTTCGCGGCTGTATACAGTCATGCTCTGGCAACTCCTGCGACACAGCTGGAACCAACCATATTGGCTTCTGCCTTTCCATTGGACCATTTCAGAAATGTGGAGAGGGGAGATTTGCTGCATTGGTAACAGTCTGTCTTCCATATCTACTTTACCCAGACTTCACGCACTGGAGAGGACACTCCAACTTCGCCATACGGCGTTGGCACAACACTGGAAGCAGCAGTTAGAGAAGCTTAATGTTTAAGTTCAAGTGAAATGTCAGCATGGACTAGACTATGAAAATTATACTTAGTGGATTTTGTGATTATTTTATTTATATACATTGAAAGCCAACTGCACTGTTAGTTTGTACAGCAGTCAAAGCACTAACTCAGTGGTTCCCAAACTTTTTAGCACTAGGACCCTGTTGAACCCACTAGCACTCTATTGAACCCACCTAGGTTTACCAGATTTGAAAAAGGAGATCTAGAGACAAATAATTTTATAAGTAATAATAACCAGAAAGACAGACCCACAGATATTTATCTCCCTATATTTACTTGCTTGCAAACTGCAGAAGCTCAGTTCCTTACAGTGCAGTTAGCAGCTACAGTATCTGATTTTTAAAAAATATCTTCAGGACTTGAGACAGTTATCTGATCTTTCCATCATCCTTTGGTAACCCACCAAAAATCAGGTTGCGGCTCACAGTTTGGTAACCACTGTACTAACTGATGATGGAGCGGAGGCATTATGTAAATAAGGCATTAATGCTGCTCACTGTTTTGTTTTGAAAGTATAGGCGTCCCTGTTATCTATGGGGGATACATTATGTTGCCTTCTCAGGGATATGGGGAAACCCTATCTTTGTGGGGGCCTTGCCAAATAACATTGTTTAGGTGCTAACAGGTCTTAATGTTTGATTAGTCTCTTTAAGCATTCAGGCTGCCTGTTTGCACATAGCACTGTAAGCTTTCATGCTTATAGTGTCCTGTAAAACGAAGAAACATTTTTGCTTGGCATCGGTGGTAAGCATCTAAATAATGTTAATGGGTGTGGAGGGACTGTAGAGATCTGCAGATACTGGATACAGGGGACAGACGTCAGTGTACTAAAACACTGGAATAGTTGAGATTTCTCATTAGCTTTTTGTGATTGTAACTGTTACTTTTGTCTCTTCCTTTAAGTCCTCCGGCACAGTACTAATTGTGAGAGAATATATATGCAGGGATAGCTTTCCACAATTGCAGTTGCTTCGAGTACAGCCCCTCTTCTCCCTGTCCTCCGCTTCCCTCGCCTATTTTCTGGAGCAATAGAGGGAAGCAGGCTGTGTGTGTGTGGTTGACTGTGCTTGTGCAAGGTGCTCTTGAATGCTTCAGCCAAGTGTGGCCAATGATACCCCCTGCCTTGTGCTTCTCTCTCCTGCAAGAACAGGAAAGAGTATGGGACCACTCTTATCTGGGGTGCTTTGGCCCGAACAGTCATATGCTTCCCTCTCCCATTCTGAAACAGAAAAGGGAAGAACGGGATTTGGTTGTGCTTGGGAGAGGTGTCCAGGATGCTTCCACTGATTACAACTAAAGCTAACTCACCACCATCATCAGTGTGTGCCAGCTCACTTGCCATAGTGAGGGTGGTGACTGTCATTGCAGAGATATGATCCTGGAGGGAGACAGGGCAAATTGTACTTGGTTTCAGAGATTAGAAATGATTTCACTATTTTGATTTTCTGGTCACTTTTGTGTTATGCAGATATTATGTCTATAGTGAACCCTGGATTTAATTGACTATTGGGGGAGAATGGGTGTCAATATGAAAGTCCATTACATCCAAATGCATTGAAACGTATATGTGCAAAATGTATATGACAAGTTTTAATGAAGCAGAAAACATCTGTTTCTGAAGTCTGTTAAATTGAGGGTCCACTTTGCTAAAACATGCATAATGCAAGTGGGAGGAAGTTACAGCAGTGGACCCTCGTGTTACAACTGACACAGCATACAATCAAATCATGTTAAGATGGTCTCTCCATAATAAAATAAGATTCACTATACAATAAGTATGCACTTTACATTGGACTTATGATTGCCACTAGTAGGAATACGCATCATGAAAATATCATAAGAACATAAGAACAGCCCCACTGGATCAGGCCATAGGCCCATCTAGTCCAGCTTCCTGTATCTAACAGTGGCCCACCAATTGCCCCAGGGAGCACACCAGATAACAAGAGACCTCATCCTGGTGCCCTCCCTTGCATCTGGCATTCTGACATAGCCCATTTCTAAAATCAGGAGGTTGCGCATACGCATCATGGCTTGTACCCCGTAATGGATTTTTCTTCCAGAAACTTGTCCAATCCCCTTTTAAAGGCGTCCAGGCTCGACGCCATCACCACATCCTGTGGCAAGGAGTTCCACAGACCAACCACACGCTGAGTAAAGAAATATTTTCTCTTGTCTGTTCTAACTCTCCCAACACTCAATTTTAGTGGATGTCCCCTGGTTCTGGTATTATGTGAGAGTGTAAAGAGCATCTCCCTATCCACTCTGTCCATCCCCTGCATAATTTTGTATGTCTCAATCATGTTCCCCCTCAGGCGTCTCTTTTCTAGGCTGAAGAGGCCCAAATGCCGTAGCCTTTCCTCATAAGGAAGGTGCCCCAGCCCCGTAATAATCTTAGTTGCTCTCTTTTGCACCTTTTCCATTTCCACTATGTCCTTTTTGAGATGCGGCGACCAGAACTGGACACAATACTCCAGGTGTGGCCTTACCATAGATTTGTACAATGGCATTATAATATTAGCCGTTTTGTTCTCAATACCTTTCCTAATGATCCCAAGCATAGAATTGGCCTTCTTCACTGCCGCCACACATTGGGTTGACACTTTCATCGACCTGTCCACCACCACCCCAAGATCTCTCTCCTGATCTGTCACAGACAGCTCAGAACCCATCAGCCTATAAGAACTCATCAGCCTATATGCTAACACATCTATATGTGTTAGCCTATATGCTAACACATAGCATGAATCCGTCAGCATTTAAAATCTTCTTTACTTGTTTTTATCATGTTTTAATATTTAGTATTCTATATGAATGTTTATATTGTAAAAATAACCTTTTAGAGAGGGAAATAGAATAGAATACTTTATTGTCATTGTGCAAGTACAACGAAATTTCAGTGCACTCCAAGACGTGGACAAAAAAAATTTATACAACAAACATACAATCAAATGATCATATAACACATTCACTCAGAGATGTAATAAATAGATAATAAAACCCAGTAAAACATTTGAAGATGTGTTAGCATATTCCTAATGATTTTTAAGTTCATTGTTCAATATGATTATTGGGATAAAAACTATTGATAAATTGTGTGGTTCATGTCCTGATAGATCTATATCGTTTGCCAGAAGGCAACAATTCAAAAAAATTATAAGCTGGATGAGAATGATCTTTAAGAATACTATGTGACTTCTGCAAATAGCGGGATATAAAGATGTTATCCAGGATTGGTAGCTGGGTCTTAGTAATGGTCTGTGCAATCTTTATAATTCTCTGCAATGCTCTTTTATTTATTGCAGAGCTACTCCCATACCACACCAGAATACCATAGCTTCATTCTGTGGCATAATTTCAACTTATGAGGGCTTGTAACAAAATACTAAAAAACAATGTATTATTGGATTCATGTTATGTTATTTTCATGATACGGTGGGATCTCTGGAATGGATTAATGATGTAAGGCGAGGGTCCACTTATAATGAAAAAGAAGTTGATGTAGTTGCTGTGTTGAGAACAGTGTCTGCAGTTGGGAATCACATTTTTTGGTTGCATAAATCATAATATTGTTACAGGGAAGCTGAGTGTGTGTGTAGGGGGGGTTTCTGTCTGAATGCTTGTTATTGTGTGGTGTTGAGTACTCATTCAGTGGCGGCGGCTTCAAGACTGCTACTAATGATCTGGTTACAAGCACATGTTGTCGTACACCATTTTGGTGGGGATTTTTTGTGTTAAAATTATTATTTAGCAGCTTCTTTGTTGAAACACATGATGCAGGAATGCACTTGTAGCTTTTTTTAAGTAGCAAAACTTAGAAATTCTACCCCCCCCCCCAAATGCCCCACTATTTTAGTGGCTTTTTCTTATCTTGTTTGTCCTTAGTATGCCTTATATTTTCCCTTTCTAGTATTGAAATGCAACCTGCGATTAAAATATTTGTCAATGCAAAACTATCCTCTTTTAGCAAGGTTCTGTTCCCAGTACAGTGTAGCTTAATACTAGTCTGTTTGCCTCTTGTGTGAGCAAAGTCTAAAAGGCAGATGGCATGTGCTTTCACCGTTCACCAAGATAAGGGCTTAGGGTGTGATTTGCGGATCCCTTGTGCTGCTCTTACCTTGTGCTTCCTTCATGTAAAGAAGTGTTGAATCCTTTTTATTTGTCTCCCAACATTATTCAGAGCAAGGTAGGTTTGTTCTTGGTTATGATATAAAAATATTAATATGCCAGATAATAAGATTCTTGTGAAGATGCAGTCCTAAATTTAGAGGTGCTTTTAACTTTGTTGTTGAATTTTGTACTTTATTAGCTTCAGTTATATATATTTTTTGTGAGAACCTTTTGTAGTAAATTGTAGAATAAAACTTTGTATTTGTATCCTTTAGCCATTGAAATCCTGTATAGTACAGTACTGTAATGAGAACATTTACTGCCCCCTAGGGGTGTGATGAGCCTTAACAGATTTCTTTAAGAGGCCGATTCCAAGAAGTTAGACAAGTATTGTACAGAGAATGCATGTTTGCATTTAATTCTGGGAGTTGCAGAGAGAAAAAGTTCTACTATAGTATTGTGGCTTTGCAACCCTGGATGTATTTGTGAGAATTTTGCAAACTGTATAATTTTTCTATGTGTATTCAAATGTTGCCCTCTGTTCTGCAGCCTCACTGTGAAGGAACTAGAAAAGCAGCAGCATCACTAAGCTTTTGTTTCTGCCACCTAATTTTGTGAGCTGGTCAGGCTAAAGTTTTGTAATCATTCCAGCTGAAAGGAGGTTGTGTACAAAAACAGCCATTTATTGTGAACAACAAAACATCCCAGCTCTAGGTTGACAAATGAAAGAGAATTGTCTGGCAAAGTTCCCCTCCCTCTCCTCACAACTGACTATCAGCTCCCTCTGAGAAGTTACTGGGTCCCTCATTGTGTGATAAATATGTGCATGTACACAAATGATTTCTCCTCTGCAAAATGATAGCCTGAGCTAAAACATTACACGTAAGTATACTGTATAGTATAGTTAGGGTTTGTTTGAAATGACCTTCATGCTGGAAACTGTTTGTATTAGGACTGTAATTAAATCACAGTAGCTCATTTCTGATATGTCTAGCATGTGCCTAGGGTTCTATATTTTAAGCTATTTACAGATGTTTAATTTTTAAAAATAGATTTGTAATTTAAGAAAGATGCCATGGATTTCAGTTGATCATAGTTGATAATTTTGGCTGGCTAGCTGCCTGTGCTGTTACATATTTATCCCACTGACTTATACTTATAAAAGTATGTCAGGGTTCAGTTCAACTTATTTTTAGCTTTTGTCCTTGGCATGTACTTGAAAAGAAACATTTCTGTATTTAAAGCAAACAAAATATTGAAAAGTAGGAAGAGGTGATACAGCAGAGATCTCTACAAGGCATCTGGATCCTTCTCTCTGATTCAGCAAAGTAGCTTTATGCCAGTTATGTCAATCATGTAATTATTATTGAACAGTGAAAGTAGGCAAGCTGAACTGGAAACAAGATGCAGCAGAATGTTATATTCACCTTGTTAACTGAACTAATTCTAGAAAGAATTCTGGTATACAGTATTGGCAACCTTCAGTCTCGAAAGACTATGGTATCGCGCTCTGAAAGGTGGTTCTGGCACAGCGTCTAGTGTGGCTGAAAAGGCCAATCCGGGAGTGACAATCACTTCCACACCGGGAGCAAGTGCAGTGTGTCCCTGGTCTGTCTCCCTGGCTATGGGCCTTCCTTCTTTGCCTCTTAGCCTCAGACTGTTGGCAAAGTGTCTCTTCAAACTGGGAAAGGCCATGCTGCACAGCCTGCCTCCAAGTGGGCCGCTCAGAGGCCAGGGTTTCCCACTTGTTGAGGTCCATCCCTAAGGCCTTCAGATCGCTCTTGCAGATGTCCTTGTATCGCAGTTGTGTTCTACCTGTAGGGCGCTTTCCTTGCACGAGTTCTCCATAGAGGAGATCCTTTGGGATCCGGCCATCATCCATTCTCACGACATGACCGAGCCAACGCAGGCGTCTCTGTTTCAGCAGTGAATACATGCTAGGGATTCCAGCACGTTCCAGGACTGTGTTGTTTGGAACTTTGTCCTGCCAGGTGATGCCGAGGATGCGTCAGAGGCAGCGCATGTGGAAAGCGCTCAGTTTCCTCTCCTGTTGTGAGTGAAGAGTCCATGACTCGCTGCAGTACAGAAGTGTACTCAGGACGCAAGCTCTGAAGACCTGAATCTTGGTATGTTCCGTCAGCTTCTTGTTGGACCAGACTCTCTTTGTGAGTCTGGAAAACATGGCAGCTGCTTTACCGATGCGTTTGTTTAGCTCGGTATCGAGAGAAAGAGTGTTGGAGATCGTTGAGCCAAGGTACACAAAGTCATGGACAACCTCCAGTTCATGTGCAGAGATTGTAATGCAGGGAGGTGAGTCCACATCCTGAACCATGACCTGTGTTTTCTTCAGACTGATTGTCAGTCCAAAATCTTGGCAGGCCTTGCTAAAACGATCCATGAGCTGATGGAGATCTTTGGCAGAGTGGGTAGTGACAGCTGCATCGTCGGCAAAGAGGAAGTCACGCAGACATTTCAGCTGGACTTTGGATTTTGCTCTCAATCTGGAGAGGTTGAAGAGCTTTCCGTCTGATCTGGTCCGGAGATAGATGCCTTCTGTTGCAGTTCCAAAGGCATGCTGCAGCAGGACAGCGAAGAAAATCCCAAACAAGGTTGGCGCAAGAACACAGCCCTGCTTCACTCCGCTTCGGATGTCAAAAGGGTCTGATGTGGAGCCATCGAAGACAACAGTGCCCTTCATGTCCTTGTGGAAAGATCTGATGATGTTGAGGAGCCTGGGTGGATATCCGATCTTGGGGAGAATCTTGAAGAGGCCGTCTCTGCTGACCAGGTCGAAAGCCTTTGTGAGATCTATGAAGGCTATAAAGAGTGGCTGTCGTTGTTCCCTGCATTTCTCCTGCAGTTGTCTAAGGGAGAATACCATATCAGTGGTGGACCTGTTGGCTCGGAATCCACACTGCGATTCTGGATAGACGCTCTCTGCAAGTACCTGAAGCCTCTTTAGTGCAACTCGGGCAAACAGCTTTCCTACAACGCTAAGGAGAGAGATGCCGCGGTAGTTGTTGCAGTCACCCCTGTCACCTTTGTTCTTGTACAGCGTGATGATGTTTGCATCCCTCATGTCTTGAGGTACTCCACCTTCTCTCCAGCAGAGACAGAGGATTTCATGCAGCTCAGTGACGATGATCTCTTTGCAGCATTTTAGGACTTCAGCAGGGATGCTGTCTTTTCCAGGTACCTTGCCAGAGGCAAGGGAGTCCAGGGCCACGTGAAGTTCTTCTAGGGTTGGTTCACTGTCAAGCTCCTCCAGCACAGGCAGGCACTCAATGTTGTTCAGTGCTTCTTCAGTGACTACATTTTCTCTGGAATATAGCTCAGAGTAGTGCTGCACCCAGCATTCCATCTGCTGCGCCCGATCCTGGATGACCTCACCTGTGGCAGACTTCAGAGGGACAATTTTCCTCTGTGTTGGACCTAGGGCCTGCTTGATACCGTCATACATCCTCTTGATGTTGCCCGTGTCAGCTGCTATCTGTATCTCGGAACAGAGCTGGAGCCAGTAGTCGTTAGCACATCTCCTGGCAGTCTGTTGGACTTTGCTGCGAGCAGTTCGGTTATGAGGTTATGGATATTCTGGCAGAACATGGAATCTGTTTTAATCCCTGGAAGGAAGCCCCTGTACTTCAGACATTTTTTGGTACTTTTGCCTTAAAAAGGGTGTTGCCCTTAACAAAGAGATTGGCCTGGTTAGTTGATAGATAGTATGTTTATTTACATAGTTAATAAACACTATTGCATGCTTGAATTTCTGTTATGCAAGTTAATGCATGAGAAAGGGATGAATCTTAGACAGAGTTCAGTCACTTAGGGACTGAATATCCTCTTCCCATGGCAAAGGAGCAAGTGCATGTGTGCCCAAAACGTAATGTGTTACTCTTGACACTCACATGAACATTTTTATTATGTGGTTCTTGCTGCTCAAAAAGGGGAGGGGCAGGAGATTGCATGATTTAGTCCTCTGTTCATATGAGTATTCTTTATGTAGGGACCCTGTGTATTGTTATAAGTATGAAGTTTGTTTGCTTACCCATCTGCTCCTCTACCAGAGGAAATGGGATCTTTGACACAAGTAAGCTGTGTGTGTCTGAAACAGTTGTGCTCCTAGGGAATTGAAACTTCTTGAGGGATATATACACATACTGTACAGAACAGATGTTCAAATTAAACTGCTGTTCTCTCCATGCCCCTTAATATTGTCTTTAGCCTGTCTTTTGCTGAATGTTGAAGTGATGTTGTTTCCAGTCCAATGGAGCACTGTTTTTCATTGGGCTTTTGTTGGTAAAATAAACAAAATATAGAATAGATGCATAAAATTGGGAAAGCTTTAAAAAAAAAAGCAAAGAAATGCTAAATTGAAAAGTTCTTCTTGGTGTAATCCTAAGTGCTGGTTCTGCCAATGCAGCAGCAACTGCACTGGCCTAGAGTGTTGCAAACATGCTGTAAAGCATATTTGCAACTACTCGTGAGCCAGCAGTGCTGGCAGGAAGGCCTGTTCTCGCCTGTTTGCACTGAATCAGAACCCTTGGCCACCACCGGAGGTGAGTAAAGCACTGAGAGGTGAACGGACTGAGAGAAGGTGGCAGGAGAGCATTCTGGAGGTGGGGAGTTGTGTGGGTTGGGGTGGGGAAGGGTAGAATAGGGGAGACATCTGCCTCTGCCACATCTTAACCCCCTTCCTGGGCCTGCTAGCATTACACTGAGCTTCCTGGGTTTGCACCAGTGATACAGCTTGTGCAGGTCTGAGAAGCTCCTTTGGGCAGGCTGGAGCTTTACCTGGTGTAAGGGGGCAAATTCTTCCTGATGCTGAGCAGACCACCAGCCCCTCCTAACCTGTGCTGGATACAGTGCAGGACATGCTGTCCAGCTGTGCCAGTGGGGCTGCCTGTTGCAAAACTAACTGTTCTAAAATTGGTGCTTATGGTGTCAATTATCTTTCATTATATCGCTGCAAAATTGATAACCTCTGCCTAACAATAATGAAAAACCCAGAGATCCAAAAATAAGGCAACCACAGTTAAGTCAGCTAAATCCATTAAAGTCAATGCTTTGAATAGAGGATGTCTGGAAAGAAGTTTTATAAACCATTATTTTATTTTAACATTTGAGAATGTTAATTGTGGTGTTCAGATAGCAAATGGTACTGAAGGAAGAAAAATCTGTTCCTTTTTTAAAAATTATAGTACAGATTTAAGGTTATGCTGTTCTGTTTTTATTAATCTTATATAATTCTGTCATTGTGCATGGTATTTCACAATGTAACAAAAAAAAAAAAAAGCCCCAAAGAAATTCCCACTTCAGTTTTGAGTCCAGTAATTTATCAACTTTGTAATTTCTTGTTTTTGGATCTCTATTTGTTTATATGTCAACCTTTCCCTTAACTGAGGTTTGTTTGTGTTCTGCTACAGAATATAATCCTTGTAAGTTAGACATCGTGCTCTAGAACAGTAGCTTTCAAGTTACCAAGAACTGAAACCTGACTCAAAGTTCAATGTGCAATTTGGGGCTCAGCTTCAAGAATCTAGCCGCTGAGAAGGATTGCCAAATGAACTGTCATGGTTCCTTATCCCTTCCCATGTGGTGGTGGGCAGTCAGTACAGGATGCTACTGGGTTGTTCTGCCTCTTCTTTCCTCTCAAGCCAGTTGGAGGGAGAGAAGAAGCAGAGAATAACTACAACAGCAGGTACTCAGTTTTGAAAGACAGAGGCTAAGACAGAGGGAGCAAGCTGAGTCAAGGCAGGAGTGCCAAAACAGGGGAGAGCTGGCAAGGCAGAGGGAGGCTGAGGGAACATCCTGAAGAGTGGGATGGCAACCTGAAGATGGGGGTGGGGGGCTTTGCCAAAGCAACCCCTCCAAAGTCAAAATCCCTGGTGAGATTTGTCTCATGTAGGGCCCCTAGCTACTGCTAAGGTTCTGCTGACTTCAGCCTCAAGTGAAAATGGCAACAGCAGCACACCTAAAATAGGTATGACCTATTTCTAAAGATTGCTGCTCTAGAACTCATTGTGATTATGGAGAGTTCTAGTTGGGGCAAGGAAATGAAGGGGAGAATGGGTGCACATTTTCATACTCGCACAACTCCAGACTAAAACTATCAGAATCATGACATGAAGTCTGTCTATTTACCATATAAAATGTTTCACAGTGAAAATTTTAAATATGCAAGCATCTATGAGTTTTTGTTTGCCTTGACTGATTAAAAAAAGTGTGTGTTAGTCTATTCATACTGTTTTCCCAAGTACTGCTGGCTTTTTAAAAACTGGAATCTGTTATACAACACTCTTGTGCAACATTAGTTGCAAACTAAGTAGACTTCTTTATCTGCCTTGCAGAGTGAAGTGACCATTGTGCCAAAAAGAAAACAAAATGACAACCTCATGGAGTGATAGACTACAAAATGCAGCAGATCTTCCTGCTAATATGGATCGGCATGCTCTGAAGAAGTATCGTCGGGAAGCATATCACCGGTAAGCTGTTTATGCAGTAAAACTATTCCAGTGACATATTACTGGGAAAGTCAAAGTTTTACAGGCTAAGGATATCTTCACATGGTTGTGAGCTACCTGTCACCATCTCTTCCCTCCGCCCTCTGCTGGTGTCACTCCTCAGCAAAAGTATTTGCTTTTTACTTTCCGTTTAATCTGGTATCCTACAACCACGTACTGTGATATTCTGGATACTATTTTGCGGCCATTGTTTTCATTTCTTCAATCTCTGTGTCAGGCTGGGAGAAGTAGGATGGTGGTTCTTAGTCTCTCAAGTTGATTTTGGGCTATTCTTATTGCTGCTATATTGCACAGATATAACCTAAGGCAGTGGTGCACAAACTGTGGGTTGGGACCTACTAGTGGGTCATGATCCGAGTTTTGGTAGTTCACGAAACTGACAAGCTGATTAGAAAATGTATTGAGCCCTATGGAAACCAAAACACAGCCGCATGTGTGCGTTTACTCATGAGCAGGCAAACATGTCTCGGTCTGTTTTGAATGGCAGGCTGAGTAGAATGCAACACTACCAGAATGGTCCTTATCTGACAAACAACCTCACAAAAAGGCTCCAACAAACTCACAAGAAGGAAGTGTCACCCTCCAAGCTGACAAAGAAAATGTATTGAGCCCTGTTGAAAGTGAAACCAAGCTACATGTGTGCATTTACTCATGAGTATGCACATGGACCTTGGCTCTTACTGAAGGACAGGCAAAGGGGAATGCAAGGCCACCAGAATGGTCCCACTCTGATGAATGTGGAGCTCAACAAACACACCAGAAGACAATCCCCCCCACCATAGTAAAAAGTGAAACTCATAAAGTGAAACTTTTTTTAGTCTTACAAAGCTAGGTGAGTCCTGATCGTGTGCTGTTTTAAAAAGTGGGTCCCAGTAATAAAAGGTTTGGGAACAACTGTCCTAAGATAATTATACAGGTTTGATACAGATAAAGTTTATGTGTTTAAAACTGTTTGATCTGGGCTTTGTTTGCTGGCTCATGCTGGTAGAATAATTCAGAAATTATTCTGAATAAGTATAAGTGAGAAGTTAACAAATGAACTTTTATTTCACCGGTCTCAGTTTTGTAGTCAAGCTTTTTTGCTATTTTTCAGGTAGGAATGAGAAAAATTAGCAGAATGTGTTGAAATACAGAAGTAAAGGTAGTGAGAAGAAATAACTTTATATGTTGTTCTTGGATGTAGTCCAAGAATACAGTCTGAGATACACCTCTGAGACACATCATGGTGTAGAGGGTGAGATGTTCCTGTGGATGCTAGCCTTCAGAAGACAGGGCATGGCTGTGTTCTGAAGGTAGCTTGTAGAGTGCTATCTCTGCCCTAGAAAATGGTGAAATTTCCTGGGCAAAACCTCAAGAGCCCAGCCTGGTACTAAAACTGGTTTCTGTACCAAAAACAGCAAATGGGCAGAAGAGATGCTTGCACCCTTATTTGCAGTTGGACTGTCTTTGCTAGTAGCGTTTCAAGGCTTGAAAGGAGAATGAGAATTCATTATTATTACCAGGTAAATAGATAATATCAAGCTTGACAAAACTGGGAGAAAATAGTGGATGAATGAGGTTTAATTTATTGTCAGTTTCCCTTCCTAAGTTCTTTTACAACTACAGGGAAAAAAACAATTGGGTTGAACTAAACCTAAATCCATTTGTCAATAGGTAACCAAGAGAACATAGTTAAACTTGGCAGCCAAGTGTATATCACTGCAGACACTCGCCTGTAAGTCAATCTCACAGATAAGTCAAGTGCGGGTTTGAGGGAAAATGAAATTTTCTATGACCACCAGATAAATCGGGGGGGGGGGGTGTCTGATGATGCAACCCTAACCCTTTATGTCAGTGCTTTGCAGCACTGGCATAGCGGTACCAGTGGGACATGTGCTGCATCCTGCAGTTGGGTTTCACTCATGGAGGCCTCCTCAAAGTAAGGGAATGTTTGTTCCCTTAATTCAGAGCTACATTGCGCTTATGTCAGTGCTGGAAAGCACTCACATAAGAGGTTAGGATTGCGCCCTGATTCTGACCAATTCTGTCTGATTGTACTGGCTGCCAGATCCTGAAAAATAACCTACCAGTAGTTGTTACCTAAGACCTGTATAGTCTCTAATTTTTTAAAAATATAGTAAGTATTAAAAACATGGTCTACATTCATGGTGTGTGTGTGTGTGTGTGTGTGTGTGTGTGTGTGTGTATATATATATAGCATAGTATACATAGCATCATAAAAACAATATTAAAAACATAGTCTCTAATTTGTTAAAAACTTTGATCTATCTCATAGATCATAAGATACATTTTTATTCATTAACTTTTAAAATTGTATTCTTCACAACTTTTTGGAAACAGTATCAGAGTAAGGCCACAGTCCCATCCATGCTTTCCTTGGAGTAAGCACCATTGACTTTAATGGGACTTACTTCTGAGCAGACAAGCCTATGATAGGGCTCTAACTGCACTGTAAACAGCATACCAGTAGAACCATTAATCCAATCCTCCTTTAAGGTGCCTGATGTGTTAATCCAGAGGCTCTACATATAATACACAATTTAGATTGCATAACTGGGAGCACGGAATTCAATTCACAGCAGAGAGACAGTCAACAAGGAATGACTGACCAAGTGCAGCTCCACATAGTTGCAACCCAATTTATTCAGAAGTAGACACTCTGCAGGAGGACGGGCAGCGGTGCCTCTTCCAGGCCTCATATGGGGTTCCCAGCAGCTGCGCCTTCCACCAGCCTGTGCTCAGCCAGTCCCCCTGTCGCGCTGGGAGCTGGAGGAGTTCCTCTCAGACCCCACCACGTGCACTCCCTGCCACAGTCCTGCTGCCCTCAGCTGCAGAGGCAGGTGTCCTGGCAGCTGCTGCTGCACTGACAGAGGGCAGGGAGTACGCGCGGGGGGGGGGGGGCGTCCTGCACTGCCCACTTCTGAGCATGCTGCTGCGGTGGGCAGGGAGGGAGGCACGCTGCTGCCATGCTAGGGAGCACCTGGCAAGGAGTGGGCAGTGCAGGACGCTCCCCACGCACTTCTGTCCTCTGTCGGTGTGGCGGTAGCTGCCAGGACGCCCCCACTCTGCTCCGATACCAGCCCCCGTGGGCAGTAGGACTACGGTGGGGAGTGAACATGGTGGGCTCCAAGAGCTTGTGGGGGACCATCAGGCCGGGAGGCTGCCTCTGCAAGCCCTGCCTCCTCAGAGGCTTCACTGGCTCCTGGTGTGATTGGGAGACCAGTCGGGTGGGAGATACAGCTGCCCGGAACTCCACACAAGGCCTGGAGGAGGCACTACCTCAGGTATTTGCATAGTCAATGCCAATGGTGTCAAAACAACTATCATAGTTGTACCACATTGCTAAACATGCTTTAGATCAGTGTTTCTCAAGTTGTGGGTCGGGACCCACTAGGTGGGTTGCGAGCCAATTTCATGTGGGTCCCCATTCATTTCAATATTTTATTTTTAAAATATTAGACTTGATGCTACCATAGCACATGACTGCATTTGGGGAAATGTTAAATGTACTTTTGACAAACCACTGTATATTCTTTTAACAATGATAGTAAATGGGACTTATTCCTGGGTACGTGTGGGTAGGATTGCAGCCTAGGATTGTAAAACATTTTCCTGCTTGATGATGTCACTTCTGGTGGTGACATCACTTCTGGTGTGTCCTGACAGATTCTTATTCTAAAAAGAGGGTCCCGGTGCTAAATGTATGAGAACCACTGCTTTAGATGTTGAAGCAATATAAATATTGAGGACATGCATTTTATGAAAGCAGCAATTAGTTCTATATTAAGTCATTATCAGTAAAAGGGGGACTTACGAATAATCTGTTTTTGTGCCAGTTACATGGCACAACATGAAGTCGGAGAATCATAAGATATAAAGTTGATAGTATAAACAAACAGAGTAGGAAAGTGATGGGATGACATAATCATTTTTTCAGTTGGGATTTTCAACCTGTTAAGGTGACCAAATGATGCAGCCAGACTTACATTGGAAATTGTTTTAATTTTCATTTATAATCTTATATTCTAGTTCTTCCCACTTTCATTTTTGTCTGTAGTCTGTATTATCTCTCAGGTTTATTTTATATGTCTCAATCAAATTTGGATTCTTCCTGAAAACCGAACTCCAGGTTCCTGAGGTCTCAGTGCGATGAAAGCTTTATAATTATTTTCCTTTTGGCAAAATATGAACCCAAAATTACCTTTTCTCTTTTGTCCTTTTTGAAGTTGTGAGCAGTATGCACTAGTGAAAGAAAAATTTTAAAATGTGATATTATAAAAATAGTAGAAACAAACAAGGCATCAACAGTGCAATCCTGTAAGAGTTACTTAGAAGTAACTTCCACTGTATTCAGTGGAACTGACTCTCAGTTAAATGTGTTTAGGATTAAAAACATGTTTTCAAGATGAAGGAACTATTCAGTGTCTGACTGGAGTATGGAATTTGGGAATGGAAGTCCTGTTTTGAAGCTATGCAGTGATTGGATTTCTGGATGGCTTCGGGCAAGTCATTGCCATGTTGCTGTCATAGTAAAATAACTAGCATTTATATAGCACTTTAACATATGGTGAGTGCTTTGAACAGTTATCTAGTTGTAATCCTTATGACTACCTTAAAAGGTAGTTTGGGCTTACTGCTGTATTGATGGACCTCAGAGGGAGAGAGTTTCACAACCTGGGTGTAGCTATGAAAAAGGCCCTGTCCATCAGCTGGTTAAAGGATCTGGAGCCTTTTGGTATGAAATACTTGAAATAGCAAAATGCTTGAATGTTTTGGAGTGGTTTTTATCAAAATTCCAAAGTTCTTAGCCCATGAGCCACATTAAAAACTGTGGTCTAGGTCCATTGATATTTATCCAAAAGAGAGGTGTAGCACTTATTAGTGGCCAGGTCTGGTTTGGTGACTGGTCAGTCTGACAACAGTGAAACAGGTAAATAGTTCTGCAAGTCATTTTTTCTTATACCTTACCCAGTTTAGCCAGTGTTCTGCCTCTTCGGTCTCAGATGGTGAAGTTGGGAGTCTTTACTTTTATCCTGACAGAAATCTGCATTTTTCTATCTTCACTTAGTCTGCTCTCCTGATACTCGTGCAGTTTCTTTTGTACAGAGTATATCCTTACAGGAAGGGTTCCCAAAGTGTTGTGAATCCTTAGGGCAGGGGTGTCCAAACAATTTCGTAGGAGGGCCACATCATCTCTGACACTGTGTCAGGGGCCAGGGAGGGGGGAAGAATTAATTTGCATTTCAAATTTGAATAAATTTACATAAATGATTTTATTAGAGATGGAACTTTTATGAATGAATGAAGGTCTTGCAGTAGCTCAAGGCCTTGCACAAAGCAAGACCAGCCTTTCCTTTGCTGCCACTGCTACATCACAGACATGAAACAGCAAGTAGTGGAGGGAACCCTCATCCCACAGCTCAGGTGAGAGGTCAAACAGTCGTTGACATGCTGAGAGCAGTTGCGTTGGACCAGCACAGGCTCCAGCAAGTCTCCAGAGGGCCAGAGGCTCATTGGAGACTGAGGGCTCACCGCAGGCCGGGGCTTGAGCACCCCTGCCTTAGGGCATTGCAGCACACAGGGTGCAGCAGGATGTCCCTGGTTACCTTCCATCTGTTCCTCAGGCTCTGCCATTTGGATCTTATGAAATCTCAAGAGATCCAAGATGGCGGCACCTGGCTGCACTGGGAAGAAGGGGCATCGTGACCCAAGAAAGTTTTGGAACCACTGCTTATAGGTATAGGAATAATGTCTATTCAGCTCCTCTGTTTTATAGTTTGACTGCTGCTACTAGTCCTATTCCAGCATTGGATAGTTTGTCTGTAAGAAGTGCTCCTTTGTACTGATAGAGGGAATCAGATGTACGTAAGTCTAGTTATGTGACCACTTGTACTCGGTTGTCCTCAGTTGAGCTCTTTGAATAAAGACATACCTGCTACATTCTCAACTGGGCTCTAGTCATTTTTCTGTTAAAGATCACTTGTTTTGTTTGTCGCAGAGTAACCTCACGAAGGAATGAAACTTGACTGCAAAAGTGGGTGAGGTTATGAAAGAACTTATGCACTGCCTAAACAATGATACTGCAATATGGAGATGAGTTTGGGTGTGAAGTGTTCTGAAGTAATGTGGAATGCTGCAAACCTAAGTTGGAAAGCTGTATGTATTGCTTGAGCTATATGCTCGTGTCCCAATGGAAGAGATTCCTTGATTGTTTCTACTGGTTGGTGCCCAGAACTTCTTGGATGTTCCAAATTCAGTCCACTCATTTGGTTAACCAAAGAAATTAAGAGTCATTAGATAAGACACCATTGTGCTTGCTACAACAAAGAAATCTTGTCTAAGATTTTCTGGATGTACAACATTCCCTTATTGTTGGTTGCTCAGGACCTTTCTCACAGACTATTTCATACTTGTCAGACTTGAGGTCCTCAAAATGTAAACTTGAGTTGGTTTGTTCCGGGTTTTCAAGATGTTCGTAGCTGATTGTTTGAAAGAGATTACTGTTGGTTATCTGTATTCATGTCTAGTCTTTAACAGCATTCAAATATTTTGTGTACAGGCTTACAAAAGATTCAGCTTCTGAACTGTACACAGCAACGTTTCTCAGACTGTGGGTCAGGACCCACTAGGTGGGTTGCGAGCCAATTTCAGGTGGATCCCCATTCATTTCAATATTTTATTCTTTTTGATACCATGGTATGTGACTGCATTTGGGGAAATGTTACAGATCTGTACTTTTTAACAGGCCACTATGTAAATACTTTTAACAATGATAGTAATTGGGACTTACTCCTTGGTAAGTGTGGGTAGGATTGCAGCCTAGGATTGTTAGAAATGTTCCTGTTGAATATTTCTTCTAGTTGTGACATCGCTTCCAGTGGTTCCCAACAGATTTTCATTCTAAAAAGTGGGTCCTGGTGCTAAAAGTTTGAGAATCACTGCACTAGGGGTTGTGAACCAATTTTGGGTTGGTCGTGTAGCACCTAGCTTAGTTGTCACTGAAAATAAGAGCTGAAAATACAGAGTACAGAGTTGCTGAGTACAGTCTCCCAGTGGAAGAGAGGCATGGTGCTTTGCCCTGAATAGGTGGAAAGATGGGATATTGGAAAGGGGGGGGAGGGCTATATGATTGGAGAAGGATCCAAGTTTGCGTTCTGCTTCCAAGCTGGAATGTTTGAATTCTGATTTATGCAAAATAACAGCACTAGCAGCTGTGGAATGGGCCCTTTGGCTGATTGTGGCTTAGGTTTGCAGCCTAAATTGTTGTCACTTCCAGCCATGACATCACTTCCAGGTTAATGACATCACTTCTGGTGGGTCCTGAGAGATTATCATTCTAAAAAGTGGGTCCCTATGTTAAAAAGTTTGAGAACCACTGTATGCAACTGGTTAGCCATGTACTGTCAACCAGGTGAATGCTAATTTCAAGGCTGACCTTAGGAGCTGTGGGCTCAAATGGAAACTTTTCTTGCAGAGCCCCAGGTTCACAGCCAAAATCTGTAGGGGAGGTTTAAAAAAATGTATGTTATACTGCCACTTAAATATTTTCTTCCAATGTCCCTTCATCTTTACTCATATTTACAAGAACCACAGAATCAAAAAAAAAAAAATACACATCACATATATATTTACATATTTGTCTTTTCAGGGAAATAAACGTGTATACTGTTCTATAATTAATATAGTAAGTAATTCAAGTAAAATAAAAATTTTAAAATATAAACAGTATAAACAAACACTACTGATTAAAATTAAAATTGCTGTTCTTTGTAAAAGCTTGTGGATGCGGGAGAACCCGTGGTCATTATATATCTGGACTTTCAGAAGGCATTTGACACGGTCCCTCACCAAAGGCTACTGAAAAAACTCCACAGTCAGGGAATTAGAGGACAGGTCCTCTTGTGGATTGAGAACTGGTTGGAGGCCAGGAAGCAGAGAGTGGGTGTCAATGGGCAATTTTCACAATGGAGAGAGGTGAAAAGCGGTGTGCCCCAAGGATCTGTCCTGGGACCGGTGCTTTTCAACCTCTTCATAAATGACCTGGAGACAGGGTTGAGCAGTGAAGTGGCTAAGTTTGCAGACGACACCAAACTTTTCCGAGTGGTGAAGACCAGAAGTGATTGTGAGGAGCTCCAGAAGGATCTCTCCAGACTGGCAGAATGGGCAGCAAAATGGCAGATGCGCTTCAATGTCAGTAAGTGTAAAGTCATGCACATTGGGGCAAAAAATCAAAACTTTAGATATAGGCTGATGGGTTCTGAGCTGTCTGTGACAGATCAGGAGAGAGATCTTGGGGTGGTGGTGGACAGGTCGATGAGTGTCGACCCAATGTGCGGCGTCAGTGAAGAAGGCCAATTCTATGCTTGGGATCATTAGGAAGGGTATTGAGAACAAAACGGCTAGTATTATAATGCCGTTGTACAAATCGATGGTAAGGCCACACCTGGAGTATTGTGTCCAGTTCTGGTCGCCGCATCTCAAAAAAGACATAGTGGAAATGGAAAAGGTGCAAAAGAGAGCGACTAAGTTGATTACGGGGCTGGGGCACCTTCCTTATGAGGAAAGGCTACGGCGTTTGGGCCTCTTCAGCCTAGAAAAGAGACGCTTGAGGGGGGACATGATTGAGACATACAAAATTATGCAGGGGATGGACAGAGTGGATAGGGAGATGCTCTTTACACTCTCACATAATACCAGAACCAGGGGACATCCACTAAAATTGAGTGTTGGGCGGGTTAGAACAGTCAAAAGAAAATATTTCTTTACTCAGCGTGTGGTTGGTCTGTGGAACTCCTTGCCACAGGATGTGGTGATGGCGTCGAGCCTGGACGCCTTTAAAGGGGATTGGACAAATTTCTGGAGGAAAAATCCATTATGGGGTACAAGCCATGATGTGTATGCGCAACCTCCTGATTTTAGAAATGGGTTATGTCAGAATGCCAGATGCAAGGGAGGGCACCAGGATGAGGTCTCTTGTATCTGATGTGCTCCCTGGGGCATTTGGTGGGCCGCTGTGAGATACAGGAAGCTGGACTAGATGGGCCTATGGCCTGATCCAGTGGGGCTGTTCTTATGTTCTTATGTTTAAAGCTCATTGTGCTGTTAAATGGTTGGCAACCTTCAGTCTTGAAAGACTATGGTGTAAGCCTACAGCACCCAGTATTGCCAGGTGGTCTCCCATCCAAGTACTAACCAGGCCTGACCCTGCTTAGCTTCTGAGATCAGATGAGATCAGGCATGTGCAGCGTAACAGTTGCTGCCAGGTGTTAGATGTTAGGTGTCCATTGCAATATGTTGTGTTCCTTGTATGAGACTGTGGCATGTTTTACTTCTATATAACTTGTAGATTTAGAGACATGAGTGTGCATGTCACTAGTTGTATTATTACTTTGATAATTAAAATTCATATCAAATAATTGTCTTGTTGAATCTTTTGTTATGTCATGCTGAGTGAGTGGGTGTTGTACGTAATATTTTGACAGCAGTCACCATTGGAAACTTGTTTAACCTGTGTAGTGATTCTGTGAAATGAATGATGACTCAATGCCTGGTAGAATATCAGAGAACTGAGTTGCACATGGAAGAGTGCTTTTATTTTCCATATGTTCTTAAAAAGTGCTGAAGTAACAGTTGAAGTTTTTAGAGTAATCGTTATTGATATACAGTGTTTATTGAATCTAAACCAAAGTGTGATTTGGGGAAAAAACTTGTTTTTTTTTTAAATAAACCTCTAATACAGTGGTTCCCAAATTTTTAGCACTGGGACCCACTTTTTAAAATGACATTCTATCAGGAGCCATTTAGCTTTATGAGACAGAAAATTTTTTAACTTTACCAGCCACTCAAGCTTCTGTTTTTATTCTTTTTACTATGGTGGGTGGGACCACCTTCTGGAGTTTTGAGCTCTGCATTCATTGGATCAGGACCACTCTGGTGGCCTTGGGTTCCCCTTTGCCTGGCATTCGAAAAGAGTTGAGGCTTGTTCACCTACTCAAAAGTAAGCATGTATGTGCTGCTTTGTTTCTGTCTCCTTAGGGCTCAATACATTTTCCCTATCAGCTATCAGCTTGTCAGTTATGCAACCCACCAAAAATTGGGTTATGAACCACAGTTTGGGAACCACTACTCTAATAGGATAGTAGACACTGACAGTAAATTCAGGGAAGATAATCCACTAAAAACCATTGTAGCCTATAGTTGGAACAGGTTTTATTTGTAGTGTATGCTGGGATTTCTCCTTCTTTATCTTTTATCCTAAGTAGAGTGCATGAGTAGGCTTAAGGCTAATAGTTGTCAACTGCCCAACTTATTATATCTTCTTATAGTCTATTTGTAGGAAATGCCTATGGTGTAAACAAAAATAGGGACCGAATTATTGCTAGCTTCTTACTGAAGCAGTTGTTAATAAGATGCTCCCTCATTCTGTATACAGATACCATAAATTTCAAAGTGGAAGTAAAACTGTATTGACATTATTAGGAAACTCTTCTTCATTATGTATGAGTAGGATGCTGCCTCCTTTACTCCATCCTTGTTGCTTTTATCTGGGTTGGGGATAATTGTGAGGCTGGTCCTTCTGTAGGAGTACAGTCATGCAACATGATTGTAGTTAGACAGGAAGGAGGTTGAGAATGAGACACCAAATTGCTGTGATGTCTATTTTTTAACTCTGAGGGAATACTTCTAGTCATCCTTTGGATTGTTGCATGCAGTTCTTTGGTGTCTAACAGCTGTGACTAGTAAAGGTTAAACAATGGAAAAAGTTGGGTTTCCATTCTCTCTTGTCACTGGCAACTGCCAAGAAACAGAACTCAGGTATTTGCATTTCTTTTATTTTATATATATTTATGATTAATGATTGTAATATTTCATGGTAGTAGGACAAAAATAGCTCTTCCATTACAATGAAGATCTTCTGTTGGTGACTATCTTTAGATACAGATGTGACATGATACAGTCCTTCCTTTTCTAGTTTCAAAGGCAACTTTACATTAGTGCAGGAAACCTGGAAGTAGGCCTCTACTTCTGAATTTTAATCCTGCTCTATACTTATTTTAGCTTCATTCTAGACATTTTTTTTCTGTCTGTAAGCTGGTCTGAAGTACTGTGGCTAAAGGGGATCAAAGAATGGGAACAAAATGGCATAGTGAATTGACTAGAATTTATTTTGCCTGCAAAGAAAATCCAAAACATGGAAATGAAGATGAACCAAGTGAATGTTAAATCTTCCGTCTTTCTGAGGACTGACTTCCATTCAGAACATCCTCTTTGCGTTGCATATCAGAATTTGAGATTCAAATCTGGTTACAGTATATACATATGTATCTGAAATTTTGAATTGAAAATTACCATAATCTTTTTCAGAAGTGATCTCTGTTGGAAAGTTGTAATCCAGATGTTTTGATATCTTTTAAAGATAGGGGTGAACAGCAAACACTATGGTTTTCTTTTACAGACGCACATGTACAATCATGGTAAGGGTAATAATTACCTTATGTATGCCTGTCATTTTTCAGTTCGCTTACAACCCATACAAGAGTAACATTCTTGTATTATGTAGTTGAAAATGCATCTGCGTAAATTGAGGATTCATTCTAATAGATGTATTCATGCTCATACAAACATGTTGAGGCCTACGATGCATCTACAAGTAAATGAAATGGACTCTAGGTCTAATTTTCCTATTCTTTACAAGTAAGACGGTATTATACTGTGAAGATTGAACATTGATAAATACTTTTATAATGATTAGTTATATTTGTTTCAAAAAAAGCATTGTCTGTGTAAATGTAGAAAAGCCAGTGAATTGGAAAAGTAGGTCGCAGCATTGCCATCTGCACGCATAGAACCCTGTTGTCCTTATTCAGTAGCATTTCTGCTGTTTCCCAGGCACACAGTTTAATTCTTGAAGATTACAGGCGCTGGATTAAAATAATTTTGCAGAACTTTACAGTTTAATCATTGATGGAAAGCAGATTAAAAGGTGGTTTTTCCCTTCTGTGTGTCTTGGTGCAGGCAGAATTTTCCCTAATGCTTTGTAATGTTAGGCCTCTTTGAAAGCTCTGCTTCATTCTTTAAAGACACCAATACCTTCAATCCAGGTTGATTCAAGGTTAGTATGGTAAGTGACCCTTTCAGGAAATTTGGAGGTCTTTTTCTTCAAATACCACTAAAGGGGTTCAGCCTCCCCTGCATATTCATCTAATAGAAGTAAAATTGTAATTGCATCTAATGGCAGTCATCTTGGTTGTCTCTTGTTTCCACTCTTGCAAGTGATATTTTAACCGAAAGGTGATACAAAATTTCATCTTCTCTTTCTAGCAATGTGGATATTACAGTCTGTAGCAAACTGCTGTTGAAAAAGGAGATTTCCATATTGACTTCTGAATAGAATATTTTTGAATTAAAAGAACTAAATGTTGCATGACATCACACTTTTAAAATAGTTGTTTTAACTGGGTTCATAGTTTTGCAAATCCACAAGAAGCATATTCCTGTAAAATCTAGACTGGCTGAGAATGACAATATAGAATACAGGAATTTTTTTTAAATGGTCGTATTGTCCATTTTTTAAACAGTAAAAAAAAAAATTGTCACTTCTATGATAACCAGCATGGTTTCTAACAGAATAATAATAAATCATAAAGCAACATCATAACAATCTCATTCTTGTTCCAACAATCCACTTAGAATTGTAGAGTTGGAAATTTTCAAATTGTCCATGTGACTAGGTGAACCTTTTGGGCTTGGCGTGTCAAAAATTCAGAAAATGCCTTGCTGCCGTGTTGTTGTCTGTCCGTCCCCCCAACCCCCGAACAAAAGAGAAACAATTCTTTATTTAAAAAAAACAACAAAGTCCAATAATGTGTGGTGATATATAAAGAAAGTAAAATAATTTACAAAAATGAAATAGAAGTAAAACTCAGTTGTCAGATGTTGGTGAATGCTGATATGTCACCCAAAATATGCCACCTTTGACACACGTATCATAGATTAGCCATCACTGATCTAGGATGTAATGCTGGTGAATAAAGATTTGACAAAGAAATGAACTTTGCAAATATTGTTCTGTTGGCAACCTTCAGTCTCGAAAGACAATGGTATCGCACTCTGAATAGTGGTTCTGGAACAGCGTCTAGTGTGGCTGAAAAGGCCGATTCGGGAGTGACAATCCCTTCCACACTGGGAGCAAGTGCAGTGTGTCCCTGGTCTGTCTCCCTGGCTATGGGCCTTCCTTCTTTGCCTCTTTGCCTCAGTCTGTTGGCCAAGTCTCTCTTCAAACTGGGAAAGGCCATGCTGCACAGCCTGCCTCCAAGCGGGCCGCTCAGAGGCCAGGATTTCCCACCTGTTGAGGTCCACTCCTAAGGCCTTCAGATCCCTCTTGCAGATGTCCTTGTATCGCAGTTGTGGTCTACCAGTAGGGCGCTTTCCTTGCACGAGTTCTCCATAGAGGAGATTCTTTGGGATCCGGCCATCATCCATTCTCACGACATGACCGAGCCAACACAGGCTTCTCTGTTTCAGCAGTGCATACATGCTAGGGATTCCAGCTTGTTCCAGGACTGTGTTGTTTGGAACTTTGTCCTGCCAGGTGATGCCGAGGATGCATCGGAGGCAGCGCATGTGGAAAGCGTTCAGTTTCCTCTCCTGTTGTGAGCGAAGAGTCCATGGCTCGCTGCAGTACAGAAGTGTACTCAGGATGCAAGCTCTGTAGACCTGGATCTTGGTATGTTCCGTCAGCTTCTTGTTGGACCAGGCTCTCTTTGTGAGTCTGGAAAATGTGGTAGCTGCTTTACCGATGCGCTTGTTTAGCTCGGTATCGAGAGAAAGAGTGTCGGAGATCGTTGAGCCAAGGTACACAAAGTCATGGACAACCTCCAGTTCATGTGCAGAGATTGTAACGCAGGGAGGTGAGTCCACATCCTGAACCATGATGGGGGAGAGAGGGATTGCAGAGGGCGAGCAGGGAGGAGGCAAACAGAAGTTTGCAGAGGGGGAGGGGGAGGGATTGCAGAGGGTGAGCAGGGAGGAGGCAAATGGAAGTTTGCAAATATATTGCAAAGGTTAAAGTGTTTTTTTTGTTTTGTTTTGTTTTGGTGGCTGAAATGTGTTAAATCAGGGTGGAAAAACATTCTGGCAAGAGGGCTACATCATCTCTCTGACACTGTGTTCGGGTCCGGGAAAAAATTATATTTCAAATTTGAATAAATTTACATAAATGA
The DNA here is from genome assembly GCF_035046505.1 of Tiliqua scincoides. NCBI lineage: Eukaryota > Metazoa > Chordata > Lepidosauria > Squamata > Scincidae > Tiliqua > Tiliqua scincoides. Next base: position 187,918,496 of record NC_089823.1, read on the forward strand.
ATATGTTGGAGAGAACTTATATGAATGAATGAATTTTACTGAACTTATTTTTAATACACATGAGAACTAAAATAAAGGTATGGAGAACCACATAAGAACATAAGAACAGCCCCACTGGATCAGGCCATAGGCCCATCTAGTCCAGCTTCCTGTATCTCACAGCGGCCCACCAAATGCCCCAGGGAGCACACCAGATAACAAGAGACCTCATCCTGGTGCTCTCCCCTACATCTGGCATTCTGACTTAACCCATTCCTAAAATCAGGAGGTTGCGCATACACATCATGGCTTGTACCCCATAATGGATTTTTCCTCCAGAAACTCGTCCAATCCCCTTTTAAAGGCGTCTAGGCTAGACGCCAGCACCACATCCTGTGGCAAGGAGTTCCACAGACCGACCACGCGCTGAGTAAAGAAATATTTTCTTTTGTCTGTCCTAACCCGCCCAACACTCAATTTTAGTGGATGTCCCCTGGTTCTGGTATTATGTGAGAGTGTAAAGAGCATCTCCCTATCCACTCTGTCCATCCCCTGCATAATTTTGTATGTCTCAATCATGTCCCCCCTCAAGCGTCTCTTTTCTAGGCTGAAGAGGCCCAAACGCCGTAGCCTTTCCTCATAAGGAAGGTGCCCCAGCCCCGTAATCATCTTAGTCGCTCTCTTTTGCACCTTTTCCATTTCCACTATGTCTTTTTTGAGATGCGGCGACCAGAACTGGACACAATACTCCAGGTGTGGCCTTACCATAGATTTGTACAACGGCATTATAATACTAACCGTTTTGTTCTCAATACCCTTCCTAATGATCCCAAGCATAGAATTGGCCTTCTTCACTGCCGCCGCACATTGGGTCGACACTTTCATCGACCTGTCCACCACCACCCCAAGATCTCTCTCCTGATCTGTCACAGACAGCTCAGAACCCATCAGCCTATATGTGAAGTTTTGATTTTTTGCCCCAATGTGCATGACTTTACACTTACTGACATTGAAGCGCATCTGCCATTTTGCTGCCCATTCTGCCAGTCTGGAGAGATCCTTCTGGAGCTCCTCACAATCACTTCTGGTCTTTACCACTCGGAAAAGTTTGGTGTCATCTGCAAACTTAGCCACTTCACTGCTCAACCCTGTCTCCAGGTCATTTATGAAGAGGTTGAAAAGCACCGGTCCCAGGACAGATCCTTGGGGCACACCGCTTTTCACCTCTCTCCATTGTGAAAATTGCCCATTGACACCCACTCTCTGCTTCCTGGCCTCCAACCAGTTCTCAATCCAGGAGAGGACCTGTCCTCTAATTCCCTGACTGTGAAGTTTTTTCAGTAACCTTTGGTGAGGGACCGTGTCAAACGCCTTCTGAAAGTCCAGATATATAATGTCCACGGGTTCTCCCGCATCCACATGCCTGTTGACCTTTTCAAAGAATTCTATAAGGTTTGTGAGGCAAGACTTACCCTTACAGAAGCCATGCTGACTCTCCCTCAGCAAGGCCTGTTCGTCTATGTGTTTTGAGATCCTATCTTTGATGAGGCATTCCACCATCTTACCCGGTATAGATGTTAGGCTGACCGGCCTATAGTTTCCTGGGTCCCCCCTCTTTCCCTTTTTAAAAATAGGCGTGACATTTGCTATCCTCCAATCTTCTGGCACCGTGGCCGTTTTGAGGGACAAGTTGCATACCTTAGTCAAGAGATCTGCAACTTCATTCTTCAATTCCTTAATAACCCTTGGGTGTATGCCATCAGGACCCGGTGACTTATTGATCTTTAATTTATCAATGAGGTCTGAAACATCTTCTCTTTTAACCTCTATCTGACTTAACTCCTCGGTTAGAAGGGGCCGTTCGGGCAGCGGTATCTGCCCGAGGTCTTCTGCCGTGAAGACAGATGCAAAGAACTCATTTAATTTCTCTGCCATCTCTAAGTCTCCTTTTATCTCCCCTTTCCCTCCCTCACCATCCAGAGGGCCAACCGCTTCTCTGGCGGGTTTCCTGCTTCTAACATATTTGAAGAAGCTTTTATTATTCCCCTTAATGTTGCTGGCCATGCGTTCCTCATAGTCTCGCTTGGCCTCCCCTATCACCTTCTTACATTTCTTTTGCCACAGTTTATGTTCCTTTTTATTCTCTTCATTAGGGCAAGACTTCCATTTACGGAAGGAAGCTTCCTTGCCCTTCACAGCCTCTCTAACTTGGCTGGTTAGCCATGCGGGCACTCTCCTGGATTTAGTGGAACCCTTCTTTCTTTGCGGTATACACCTCTGCTGGGCCTCTATTACTGTTGTTTTAAGCAGCCTCCATGCACTCTGGAGAGACTGGACTCTTTTTACCCTCCCTTTCAGCCTCCTTCTAACCAGCCTCCTCATTTGAGGGAAGTCCGCCCGTCGGAAGTCAAGGGTTTTTGTTAGAGATTTGCCTGGTATTCCTCCCCCAACGTGCACGTCAAAACGGATCGCAGCATGATCACTGTTCCCCAATGGCTCAGTAACGTTTACATCTCTAACCAGGTCCTGCGTACCGCACAAAATTAAATCCAGAGTCACCTGTCCTCTGGTGGGCTCCGTGACTAGCTGATCTAAGCCACAGTCATTTAGCACGTCAAGAAATCCGGTTTCCTTATCGTGACCAGAACACAAATTGACCCAGTCAATATGAGGATAATTGAAGTCCCCCATGATTACAACCCTGTCCTTCCTTGTCACCTCCCTGATCTGTTTCCTCATTTCAAGGTCCCCATCAGATTTCTGGTCTGGAGGGCGATAGCACACCCCCAGTATTACATCGCTGCTCAAGCCTGGTAATTTAACCCACAGAGATTCTACGGTGGAGTCGGACCCACCTTCAATCTCTACTTTGCTGGATTCTATCCCTTCCTTAACATAAAGGGCCACCCCACCTCCAACACGCCCCTGCCTGTCCCTCCTGTAGAGTTTATAGCCCGGGATTGCGGTATCCCACTGATTCTCCGCATTCCACCAGGTTTCCGTTATGCCCACTATGTCAATATTTTCCCTTGTCACCAGACATTCCAGTTCTCCCACCTTTGGTCGTAGACTTCGGGCATTCGCATAAAAGCAATTATACACGGAATGCCCCAGGATGGGCTGCTTATTCGCTCCTTTGTCCCCGCATCCTCTCATTGTGCCAAACTGTCTATCACATCCCATCTCCCTACCTTTCCCAATTTCTTCTCCTACCCTGCCTTTGTCTTGTTGTTTTCTAACCTCCCCATCCTCATCCCATAGGGATGAGGAGTCCCGAACCGGATGCCCCTCGGCTCCTGTTGGCCTTCCCCCAGGGATCAGTTTAAAAGCTGCTCTGCCACCTTTTTAATGTTATGTGCCAGCAGTCTGGTTCCATTCTGGTTCAAATGGAGCCCGTCCCTCTTGTACAGGCCCCGCTTGTCCCAAAACGTTCCCCAGTGCCTAACGAATCTAAACCCCTCCTCCCTACACCACCGTCTCATCCACGCATTGAGACCCCTGATCTCCGCCTGCCTAGCTGGCCCTGCGCGTGGAACAGGTAGCACTTCAGAGAACGCTACCTTTGAGGTCCTGGCTTTCAGCTTCCTGCCTAAAAGCCTAAATTTGGCCTCCAGGACCTCCCAGCTACACTTGCCCACGTCGTTGGTGCCGACATGCACCACAGCCGCTACCTCTCCCCCAGCACTGTCTACCAGCCTGTCTAGACGAGAAGTGATGTCCGCAACCTTCGCACCAGGCAGGCAAGTCACCATGCGGTCCTCACATCCATCGCAAACCCCCCTCTCTATGTTTCTAATAATCGAATCCCCCACTACAAGAAGCCCCCGACCCCCCTCCCGCCGAGGAGTATCCCGAGTGCGCTCGGATACGGGCCCATCCCCTGGAGAAGGGATCCCCCCTAGGGGATTGTTTCCCTCCTCTCCAGGATGACGTCCTCCAGTCCCGAGACTTCCCACCCGGGCAGCCGAGGAGCTGCACACCTGAGGTTGGGACGAAGCCTGATCGTCCCCAGAAGTCTCCCCACGGTCCTCCTCTGGCTGCCTGCGCTTCTCCAGGTCGGCCACCAAGGCTTCAAGGGAGCGGATGCGTTCCCTGAGAGCCTGGAGCTCCTTGCACCGAGGACACACCCATGACTTATGCCCCAGAGGCATATAATCATACATGTGGCACTCGATGCAGAACACTGGATAGCCCCCACCCTGCTGCTGGCTGTCTGACTGCATAGCTTTTTTGTTGTTGTTGTTGTTTTATTTAGGGGTCCTTTTAAAAACCGTACACTGGATAGCAGCCCTTTTCTCTAGGGAAGAGGAAGGGCAGTGTCTGGGGCCCTGGCCTCCTCGCCCTGCTGCTGAACTCGCCCAGATGCTAAACTCTTGTGCCTTACCTGGCACTTGGTTCCCAGAGGCCACACGCGTCTGCAGAGAGCCTCACGCGATGGCCTGCCTAGCTTTATACTCCTGGCTGGCTCCTCCCCCCTCCTTCCTTCCTGATTGAAAGGGGGCTGGCCTTCCCAGGTGAGTTTACAAAAGCTCAGGAAGGCAAATGGCTGCTGATGGGCGTGACCTACTCTGCAGGCTCCTGAATGGACTGCTTGGGGCTCTTACTGGGTTGGGAATTGGCCCTTCCTAGGTCCTTTCCCTCCTAGTTCTGTTCTCTTAGGCTGGACTGTTTTTGTAACCTCAAGCTAGTTTTTATTTGGGTTTGTTTAATTATTTATTGCTCTCTAGATCCTGTGTCCCAATTTACTGACCTGTTTAGGTTATGTTCCAACTTAGATTAGGTTTAACCTGGGTTAAGTATAGGTTTAATTTAAACAAGTAGAAAACCTGCTTTTCACTTTATCCTCCTCCCTTCCTTCGATTTAGTGCTACCTTAGGTGCAGCTAACTTTCAATTTTGATTTAAATGCCTGACCCTTGGGCACTTACTCACGAGTAGGACGCTGCTCTTACTCACAAGTAGGACTCTGCTCCTGCTCAGAGTAGCCCTATGTACCTCCCTTAGGTGCTAACTTTCAATTTTGATTTAAGGTTGCTTTAAAGGTAAGGTTAAGGTTAGAAGACAGGGAGTTAGAAAGACAAAGCGTTAGAATGAGTACACTTACCTCCTCCTCCTGCTCCTGCTCCTCTCCTTCTCCAAAACTCAGAGGTCTCCTTGCCTTCTCCTCGCCCAGATGCTAAACTCTTGTGCCTTACCTGGCACTTAGTTCCCAGAGGCACTTGGTTCCCAGAGGCCACACGCGTCTGCAGAGACATGAGAACTATGAACTGTTTGCCTTACACTTCTTGCACAGTGAAAACATACATATCAAGCCAGAAACACATGCAGACTTAAGTTGTTCTGAGACAATGTGAGGGGGGTTGAATAATGCCCAGGGAAAAGCAGAAAATACATGGAGGCTATAAAAGGCCTTACTCTAACTCAACCCGCAGTTTGCATATGGCGGTCACAACCAGCAGTTGCAGGCCAGCACAGACTCCAAGAACCAGAGGCTCATTGGAGACTGGGGCTCCCTGTGGGCCGGATTGGAAGTCCCCGAGGGCTGCAAATGGTTCCTGGACCAGGGTTTGTTCACCCCTGTATTAAATATTCTGATCATAAGAGGCATTCTAGAGCTTTAAACCTATTTAGACTTGTTATTAACATATAAAATCAGCCTTATAATGAACTGTGGATGGTATATGGCAGTGGTACTCAAACCTTTCCGGCCAGTGGCTCCCTTGACCCCCGTGGCTCTTGGCCATGACTCCCCATCATGTTCCTGAGGGCTGGAAGTGACATCATTAAACAGGAAGTGGCCAGAAATATTAACTATATTAAATATATTAATATATATGTATTATATATTATATATGTCATATTTATATTTATTTATATTTATTATATATATTTATATAATATTTATTATATTGATTATAATAATAATTATATTGATCATATCATTAATTAAACGCAGATCTTAAAAATATATTATTAATACACAGCAATATACATACTTTATAAATGATCAGCTACTGATCACTGTTGGAGACAGGATGCTGGAATAGGTAGATTTTGTCTGGTCCAGGAGGACTCTTTTTTTTAAACTTTGTAAGCATACCAGTGGAATTGTATTATCAAATGAACTTTGTGAGCAGCTAGTCTGACCAACATTACACACACGCATCCCTGTGGACCCCAATCCAACTAGTCATTTCTCCCATTCTCCTTGGATAGGATTGAACCCTTTATTCATTTAATGAAATTAAATTTTCTAGCAGCTGCTGGGGAAAACAAAAATAGACCATGAAAATATATCAGAGCTGATAAGGGTTTGGTTAGGTAGCTGATTTGTCTCCTATACTAGGAGATGCACAGCTCAAGCCTATGCATGTCTTCTCAGAAGTAAGTTCCATTAAAGTCAATGGGGCTTACTCCCAGGAAAGTGTGGATAGGATTGGGTTGGCAATCACTTTATCAATGGCTGATAAGTATTCTCTTCAAATAGCAAGATTCATCACTTTAAAAATACAGCCTTTCCTCTTCAAACAACAAGATTAATAAATCACTTTAAAAACAGTACCCTTTTTCTGCTCCTGGCCAAGTAAAGTGTGTGCTTCTCTTCCCCCCCCCCCAAACAATTTTAAGACCCCAGGTGACTGGTAAAATAGGAAGCATTTTATTTGGGGAAGGGGAGGAAAGCGGGAAGGTTTGGAGATCGAAAGTGGGAGTGGGAGAGGGAGGGTATTGAAAAGAGAGATTTCACTTTGATGAGAAGCAATCTCAGGCTAGGAACTAGGAACCAACCAGACAAGGATCAGCGAAGGTTAAGGACTGCAAGCTGAGCATGCTCGGTACTTGCCAGATGGGGGTTGAAGAGCTTTGGAAACAACATGCAGTGAACACAGAAGGCGGCAGCCTCTGAGTGAAGGGAGAAGAGGGCGGGGTGGCAGCAGCCACTCTTGCAGCTGAGCAACTCCTGTTTCTTCTGCTTTAAAAAAAAGCAGAGACGACGGGCAGAAGATGGTCTCATATTCTGCCCAGGGGTGTGACTGCGAGAGGACACCCCGTGCCTCCCCTTTGAGTTCCTGGCGCCTCCCTAAAGAGCTGCGCCGCACAGTTTGAATAGCACTGGTATATGGTATAATGAACACCATTATGTATAATAATGTAGTTGGTTTTTTCATGTACAGGTGCAGGATTGAGACAGGATTTGTCTCAACTCTAATGGGGGGAAATTCAAAGTTGCACACACCTTTGCCTCGCGCTGGCGTGTTGCTCCACAGAGCGTTTTCCTCCAGCTTGTTTGGTTTGCTTTTTCAAAGCCGAAAATGAGAAGGAAAACAAGGCACCCTCTGCCAAATTCCCCTTCCTTCAGACGCTGCAGGCTCTCTGTACTCCAGCCTACACAAGCAAAACAGCCGAGCAAGCAAGTCTTCTGAGCATGAGAAGAAGCATGAGATTTAGGCTACAAGCATGAGATTTAGGCTACAACCCTATCCACATTTTCCTAGGAGTAAGCCCCATTGACTAGAGTGGGACATACTTTGGAGTAGACATGCAGAGACTTGGGATCTGATGCTGCAATCCTCCCCACACTTTTCTGGGAGTAAGCCCCATTGACTAGAATGGGGCTTACTTCTGCATAGGAAGGCATAGGACTGAGCTCTCAGGCTACAATCCTCTCCATGATTTCCTGGGAGTAAGCCCCATTGACTACAATGGGACTTACTTCTAAGTACAGTGGTGCCTCGCAAGACGAAATTAATTCGTTTCACGAGTCGTTTCGTATTGTGAAATTTTCGTCTTGTGAATCGCGATTTAAAACAAACCCCCCCAAAAGCAAAAAATTCGTCTTGCGAAGCACGGCCATAGAAAAATTCGTCTTTTGCAATACCCTGTTTTGCAACCCAGCTGATGGGCATGGGTCTATCAAGCTTACTATTAGAAGGGACAAGTGGAGATGCTCTGCAATGTTTTGCTGTGAATTAGCTGTTGCTCTTCAGAATTTGAGATGGCCTAGAACAGGAGCCTTGTAGAAGTGGTTAGGACTTCTGGCCAGGGTTGTCTGGAGAGTTTGAACTAAAATACCCCCTTTCTTGCATTAGATGAAGAAGATTTCAGAGGAAGGAAGAAGGATTAATTTTAAAATCATATCTGCCCAACCTTAAACCCTCTCCTCCACAGTATTATACACTTAGGGGCTCAAGCAGGCCGATTCTTTCCCTATCTTTGGTCAGTCTCCCAACTGATGCCCTCAGCGTTCTGTCGGTCCTAGAAGCTTTTACTGAGCATAGATTCTTACTAGGTAGTGTTTTCATTTACAAAAAATGCATTTCGGTATACCTCCGGAGTTCCCTGGGTATGCAGAAGCTGCTACCTTATTTTGGGGTGGCCCCACTTTGGTTTGAAACTTATAGCACAGGACCACCCATGTTTGGTATTGGAAGGGGAGCTGGTAATCATGAAACATCAGTTGCTAGTTTATTTTAAGCCTGGATGGTGTTCAGTGATTTTGCTTTGCTCCTTTATTCCTAGAGCAAATCTCCAGTGAATCATGAAATGTGTAGAAGAATGTGTCTTTGTTTGGTCTTTCCCTAATCTGTTATGATGCTGGCTATTATATAACTTTAGATTGTCATCTTTAATTCCTCTATGCAAACCCCCCCCCCCCCATGTACCCAACATGCTTCATTGCAGAATGAGATAGCTTGCCAGGAAACTGTGACTAGTAGAGCAGCATGGAAAGGGTAAAACATGCTAAAGCCAGAGAAACTCTATTCCAAATAGACTTGTGTAGAACAGTGATATCCAGTGACTTGTTAAATTAGCCACAGATGTGTGTTCTCTACTGTTTAAGGAAATATGCGGCATGCTCAGTCTTGTTTCAGGCATACTGCTATTCTAAAGTAAAATCAACAGAAGTGAAATTGCGTATATATGAAGCTAGGCAGCCTTCAAGAAATTAGGTAATGTGATCAGGCAAGTTGCTGAACTGAACGGCTGCAAATTTTACAAGAGGAGCGTCTGAGTGAGATGAGGTAAGACTGCTAGTGCAGGAATATGATAGTTTGACCTTGGTTGTTAAGAGTTAGTTGCTCAAACGTTCACTTTTATAAATTGCCTTGTAATGAGAATAGCTATTGCTTAGTACTTGAGTTTAGGAAAAATATCTGTTGACTAAAGAAGCACTTGGCAGCTCTCCCTTTCTGCATGTATTTGTTGTCTTGTTTTGGTATCCTACATTTGTTTTCCCAGTTCTCTGTAAATGAAATGCTAGGTTAATTATCCACGTCCTTTTAGCATTTGAAATGGGGCATCCAAGCAAAAGCTTAAGATGTAACAATGCATACTAATGGATCTGCCATTTTTAATACTGCTGAAGGAATTAACTATGGTACAGACTATTGATCCATTCATCAGTGACTAGAAAAGGATTCAATATGGATTTAATCAACTTTGTCTTGTGAAAAGATGTCAGTTGCTGATGGTATTGTGCACAGCCAGAAAATCGGCTAGTATTTTAATGTGTTTCCAAAACAGAGGATTTTTCTGCATTACTTATATCTGTAGTAGAAACTAGGCAGATTCAATTTTCCTTTGAAAGTTAAAGCTTGTATTTGAAGAAATTTGCTGTTTGTAATTTTGACTCTGGACTTTTGGGAAGATCAGAAATGACAGAACTACAGCATAGTCAGCAACAAGATTAAACGTTTGTCCAAGCTAGGGCTTAACACAAAGCCAACCTTTTTCTCCCTGCCATCCTCTTATTCACTCATTGTTCCCAGGGAATGCATAGATGAAAGTCCCAGGCTAGTACTCTGCCAGTCCTGGAAGGAAACATGGGCAGGAAACATGTGGACTGTGATATAGTGCTCAGGTGAGTGGTGGGTCAGCTGCTGAGTGTGGACTGGATTTAGCCAGGGGTTTGCTCATTGTGTATTGTTGACCTACCTGCTTGAAAACACTCTGGGGATGTAACTAGATTTTGCATTTGACAGTTAGGTCCTCTTTTACAAACCAAATTGAGAACAGAGCTTAGATGCAGGATTAAATCTCCATTATGCAGAACACTGTAATTTAGACCTAGAAATTATTAGTGGGTGCAGCCAACATGGGATTTAACAAGCCATGGATCAGAACCAGAATATTGCAGATAAATTCCCAAAGAAGGGGCAGTTATTGAAGTTTCCCAAATCTGAGAGTAGAGGGGTAACCAGGGAATGCAAGAAGGATGGGCAGAGAGACATAAACAAGGAAATAAGTTATGAAAGGTTAACAAACCAGTGTTCTTTTTGCTGGAGAAGGAAAGCACAGTTATAGTGGTCACATAATTATGCATCAGAACACCCCAACTTTAACAGTGTTTGTATGATTAAGTGGGGGTTGCTGGCTTCAGATCCAGGAAGACCTGGGTGTAAACCGAACATCTTTGCAGAGGTCTTACACTGTTATCTGACCAATTATTTCTTCTTTATTTTTCATAAGAAGATAGTATACACATAACCTTGCTATGTGGGGGCTCACCGAGTAAGATTATTTTGAGCATAACATTAATTTTAAAAATTAAGTTGTGCATGTTTGTAAATCAGTTGGGTTGGAGTGAAATTGGCAAATGATTCTGTATCATAAGTCCTTCAGTTATGTATTACTAATACAGTATAACTCTTACTTCTGTGGGCACAGAACAGTTTTTTAGTTAACTGGGATTAGATTCATGTGTTCTGTATTCTGTCACATATATATATTTCACATAATGAAATATATATATATATATATAATGAAAAATACTGGCCCTGTTGCTTAACAAGAAAGTAAAACAGTGGATGGCATCTTGCAATGTTTGATGTTATGCTTAGATGACCAACAGCCCTATTCTATTTGGGTTTACTCAGAAGTAAGTTCACAGAGTCCAGTAGTAATTATATGTAAATATATATAGAACTGCAACAGGTTTGTTCCTTCAGTCTTTTTGTTCCTTGACACAATAAATCAGCAATTCTTGGTCACTTTGGAAAGCTTGAGGAATAAATTTGTTCCATCAGATTTTGTCAGAATGTTTACCCTTTGGTTACTTTCTTTCTGCAGGGTTTTTGTGAACAGAAGCCTAGCCATGGAAAAAATAAAGTGCTTTGGATTTGATATGGATTATACATTAGCTGGTGAGTTTGTGTGAGTATAAATATACTTTAGTAAGTTTTGTGTAAACAGATCTTATAATAATCAAGTTCTGTTTGAGGTGTCTTGCTCCTAAAATAACTGTTGATATTCCTCAAGACAGCAAATAGTCTTTCTCAGTATCATTCATCTTGTATAAAGGGAATGTAGAGTTACTTACACCATGTAGACTATATACATTCCTGATCAGTGTTGTCCTAAAAGGTCTAGGCTCAAGTCCACACTATTTGGCCCACAAAAGCTTATGTTGTGGCAGAAGTATGCTGTCATTTTGTTGAAGCTCTGTTTAATTTGGTGATCGTCAGCTTATCAAGAACTGTGACCCATTTACCTCCCCCTTTATGTGGGCTACTTGGCAGCTGCACCTCTTGCACCACCTCTTCCTCACTGACATGCATGCTATCTATAGTAGCAGCCACAGGCGGATTGTGCATGCCTCCATGATGCGACATGCAGTTCATGCTGTATCTGCCACAGCGTGGTGTGGGAAAGCATTTTGGCTGACTAGCCAGCAGGTAAGAAGGATGGGTAAATAAACTGCCATAATTATGTTTCTTTTTCTGCCTGGTGTTCATTACTGCTCCATATAAGTGCACGGGTGTGTGGGCGCATACCTGTAATAAAAACCGCACTGGCTGAAAAAAGTTTCCGCACACTTCTCACCTTCCTTGGTTCTCTTATCTCCCTCCTTTGTACTTCTATCTCAGGCCAGAATCCAGGCCAGTCTGCTTATCACAGGGTTCTCATCCCTTTCATTCTCTTACTCCACATCTTCCCTTTGCCTCTCTCTCCTGATCTCCCATTCGCTTATCCTTTCCCCTCTATTCTTTCATTATCCTTCTTTCTCTTGAAGACCTCTTCTGTCAATCCATGTCCCTTCATGCTCTCTTCTGTACCTTCTTTAGCAGCACCCTTCCTTAAAGGCTGTAACTAACTGTCCAGGCCCCTCAGCAGCTGACTTCTGTCAGCTGCAGTGCTGGCAGCATTCCCTCAGCCAACAGTGCCTTGTGATGACATCATCACCATTCACTGTCAGAGTGAGCCAACTTCCACAGCCCTGCTCTTCTTGTTCCCTGGGATCTCAGAGCTGCACTTGCCACCGCCCTCCACCTATCAGATGTTAGGGACATGGTAAGTTTTGGGACATTAATAATCAGTTAATGAGCCATCCATGGCAAGGGCCACAACCACATACCTCCCCATTCATGGATCAGCATAATCATGCCCTGTAGTGAATAACAAATCCAAGGTGTGCCTGCCTATGTGGATGGGGCCAGATTGAAACTGACCCGTGGTTGTCATAGAGATCATAAGCCACTGGAGATGTGGAGACCTCTGCAAGGATGTTGAAATCCCTCAGGACAGTCAGCCTTGGGAGATCAACAGTACCCTGGGAATCGCCTTCATTAACTCAGGCAAGGAGGCTCTTGGGCAGTGGGATAGGCAGTACTGCAACAGAATCCCTTATTTGACTCCCACTGTCAGATACACATACTCAAAACTAGGCTACAGGACAGTCTTTTGCTCATCCTTGTCCTAAACTTTTCACCTGACATTTAGCTCTCCAATCATTATGATGAGGTGTTTAAAGATGCATCTTTTGCTCAGGCATTCCTCAACATGACGTGCTCTCTCTACCCCTTCCTGTCCCCTTTCCATGAATATTGTGTCTCCTCTTAGACTGTAAGCTTATGGGTGTGAACAGTCCTTTAAGTTCTGGGAAAAGTATTTGTAGGAAGATCATATGGTACACTAGACTTACCCCATGCATACTTGCTACAAATAGTCACACCTGGCTAAATTAGACAGTAAAGCACCACATACATGAATGCACTATGTAAATATTGATTTATTGTGAAAATGCATAACCAAAGCTACTTACAGTTGAAATAGAACAATACTTCATAGTCATAGGTGTCCGTCTGAAATTTCAAGGACCCCAGGCACCAAGCCCCTGAAATGTTATCATCTCTGGTTTATAGTGCTTGTACTAGAAAAATGAGTGAGTAAATTCAGTGCTTTAATAGAGTAATGTATATGTGTCTGTTGAGTTTATATGTATATTTTGATCAGTATTAGCTGACCCCTTACTAGTAAATCCTGGAGCAGTTCTTCCTTGAGAGCTATTAGCAACTTTGAAGCATGAGAATTCTATAAACCACTTCACACTGGACAATTTCTGATTGACCTGAAACTGTTGTTGCTATTTAGATTTGTAAATTCAGTACAGTGTAATCTGTTTCTGCCACTTCAATCTTGGGTTCAGATATGTATTTTGCTGAAAATGCGTTTTGGGGGAAGGGACTGTAACTCAATGGTAAAGCATACACTTTGCATATTTAAGGCCCCAGGTTCAATCCCTGGCTTCCTCAAATAGAGCAGAGAAAAATTTTTATTTGAAATTCTGGAGAGCTTCTGCCAGTTAGCATTTTTGGTTCTGAGCTTGATGGATCAGTGATTCAACACTGCATGTCATCTTTCTATGTTTTTCCAATGTTCCTACAGTTGGTGAGCATAGGCAAATCTGTTGAATGTGCATAATTTATACAGTCAGAGTTGTTAGTTTTCTTGATGCAGAACTATGGATACCTTGGCATATGTAGCGCATCATATGTTACTTTCTGATCTAGTTGGATCTGATTCTTAGGGCAGTGTAGAGAGAGGCTCAGATTTGAGATAATAGGTGTAAAAACTAAGGTAAGATTTGCTGAGCATAGTTTTTTTTTTACACATTTTAGTTTTGCTGTATGTTATCTTAAATTTATGATGGGTAATCATGTTTAGATTAGAGGAATATATGTTTATGATAATGGAGTGGAATTGCGGGACAGGGACAGTAATTATAATGGCTTCATATCATGCATTTAAACTTTAAAAAGGTTATGATCTTAGGTTATTTCTGGTTTGTTGCCAAAAAAATTTCTCAAATGGCCACATGTCCCAACAATATCTCTGGATTTTCCTTCTATTTTTCTCAGTTTTAGAAGGACTTTTGTTTATGGTTCCGTTGTCTTCACAAGCCCATTCTGTCAAGTGACTGTGCAGTTTTACAAGGTTTGTCAGGGAAAGCATAAAGGAAAAATCTTCACTATTTTGTCTTCTCTTGCTATTTCTTCAGGTAAATTTGTAGCCTTCTGTTGCTGCTTTTCATTTTTAAAAAGTCTCAACTGTTGCCTGCATTTCCTAGGTAATGTGTAGTTTGTCCCTGCATGACTGGCAAATAGGAGGATTGAGAGATAGCTGTAAATAAAAATATTTTTGTAGCCAATTTTCTTTGAGAATAGAGCTGTGAAGGCCCAGGAAAAAATGGTGAAAATGGGAAAAATTTTCCCCAGGCATTTTAAAGAAAAAAATTTCAGTGAAAAAAGTGGAGATGTTGGGAAATTAAAAAAAATTATGAAATACTTTTAGAATGACAAATAGAATGTTTTTTTTCCCCAGAAAATGATTTTTATATATTGTATATGCCTTGAAGCTGCTTTCTTGTGACTCTGCCAGACTGTTTGTACACGATATTAGGCAGCTGTACTTCCTATATACATATGTCCCCCCATATTCATGGAGGATGCATTCCTACCCTCCACGCCCCTGCAAATACAGAAACCATGGTTAAAAGGGAACTCTGAAGTTACTGTGGTGCCAAGCACTCCTGTCTCTTTCTCTGCAGCCTATTATAGAAAGCTAGAAGAGAAACTCGAGAAGCAGCCATCTGGAACGCTGGAGGAAGGAGACTAGAGAATGCTAACAGGAAGCAGGAAGTCATTATAGGAAGTATTTATCCTATGGGATCAATTGGGTTAGGGGGCAGGGGTAGCTTACCTACCAGCAGTGGAGATCTTCAGAAAGCCAGTGCAGACTTTCAAAATAGCATCTGCTAATAGCACAGAGAGCCTTTAATGGCCATGGGAAGCTTCAGAATGCCCCCAGGTAGCTATCCACTGGCATTCTGAAGCTTCCCACTGCTATTTTAAAGCTCTCTGCAGGTGCCATTTTGAAGGCCTCCACTGGCTTTCTGAATGCAGCGTAAACCTTCAAAATGGCACAGAGACATTTTAAAAAGGCTCCCCCCAAATAGCACAGAGACATTAAAATGGCATCCATGAATAAATACATTTAGGAATGCCTCAGATAACTTTAGAAGTGTTACGAATGGTGTGGAGCGTGCAGATAGCAGAGAACGGATAGCAAATTCTCAGTCCTGCTCCCTGTGAAGGCAAATCCGCAGGAAGCAAATCCATGAGTAGCAAGGATTGACTGTGTATTAAATTGTCCAGTAGTGTAGCCAAGTTATGCACAATGTACCATATGTTTTTAAAGTAGTAAAGCAAGTTTAGATGTGGTAAGAAAAAAATTGCATAGATTTCAGATTTTTCCAATTTCCACCCCCCCCCCGAATAACTTCAAAACTTTCAGAAATTTTTGCCTATCATTACTATCTGTCATATAAAACTTGTTGAAAGTTAGTTATTGTGTGAGAGAGATTGTATATACAGTGGTTCTCCAACTGGTGGGTTGCGACCCACCAGTTCATGTAATGCTTCACTGTCCCTTTAAGGACTTGGGCTGCTGGAGGCTGCAGGAGATGCAGGGAGCCAAGCCTAGCCCTCTGCAATGCTCCCCAAGGCTTGGAATCTTCAAACAGAGCAATCACAAAGCACTTCCTGTTTGCAAGAGTTGCATTGCAATTGCTTCTAAGCCTTGGGGACTCCTTTCTAAGCCTTCTAAGCCTTGGGGACTTTCTAAGCCTTGGGGACGCATTTCTAAGCCCTGGGGACTCCTGCAGAGGACTGCATTGGGCTCCCCACACCTCCTGAAGCCTCCAGCAGCCCTCACTGAGTCCAAGTAAGTGAAAGTGCCCCCCTTAGGGATGCGATCCTGGACATCGCTTGTCCTACCCTACCCTTGTCTCTCCAGCGCAGAGACTTACTGAGGGAGTAAAGCTCCGTCAAAGTTTGAGAACCACTGGTATATAACAGTAGATAGAGTAGTTTAATTTTTAAAGCTGTTATTGCTTTTTTTAAATGGGAACTGATAGTAAAAGCATGTGTTTTGTGCATTTTGCTTTTAATCTGTGCTGATCATTGTTATAATGCAGCTACTGTTAACATTGTGTTATGACATACTGGTGTGTGTTGCAAATGGTTCACAGATATGTCATGGGAGTTTGGGAGAGGTACATTTATTAGTAGAGCTATTGGGAGTTGTGAACCCTCTGCTGGCAGCATAGTGTGCCTTGATAATATTAGTAACTTGTCAGTGTGCTGTGAGATAAAAAAGGTTGAAAATTATTGTAAATGTATAAATTTAAAGCTTTATATTTTTGAGTTAATGTATTTTACTGTTGCTATACCTTGTATTTTGTGCTTCATTTTGTAAGCTGCCTTGGGCACCCCATTTTTGAGGGGGGGAGAGGGTTTGCATTCTATTAAATAAATCATTGGGAGTTTGCATCTGCAAATGGTCTGACAAAGCTGAAATACGTGATTAGTTAACTTGCTAAAGAAACTTAGAGCCCAAGGCTATGCATGCCTATGTTATAGTCAGTGGGGCCTGCTCCTAGGTAAGTGTGGATAGGATTGCAGCCTTAAACTTGTTTCTCCTGTGTTTCTGTCAGAGCTATCTGAATATGGACCAGTTGTAAAAAGGATACAGTGGAAGGAGATATAGGGGCTTCAAAAGAAAAGAAGGGTCTAGGATACATTGGCTAGACCAGTGGTTCCCCAATTATGGGTCCAGGGCTTGTGAAACTGACAGGGCAAATAAGGCTATGTGCATCAAAGATTGAACAGACTGCTATTTGTGGGGGACGGCTAATTGCTGCTAATTGCTGTTATAGCCACACCCCTTGGCATTTATAAATCAGGCAGCTGCCTCTAGGCCCCTTAAAAAGTTGGGGAACTACGGGGCTAAACAATATATTGGTTTCCATCACAGGTGAGATAATCAGGAGAATAGCTTGGATAGTTCAGATACCGAGGCTGTTATGAACATATATTTATGGATCATACAACCATAACAGCCCTCAAAATAAGTTACAGTGAGCACAAATTAAAACAATTCACAATTAAAATTATGTACAAGCATGAAAATAGACTTTTTAAAGAATAGTTGAATGGGAGGAAAGAATTGAAGAACACAACAAAATATGGTGTGAAATACAAACTGACTTAATTTGAAGTCAGTTGAAGAGGAGTTAGGTCCCTAAATATAGGCGTGCCAAGGGAATGGAGTGTCATGTTGTCCCCACGAGTGTCATATTGACCCCATGTCAAATGTATCAAGGAAAACTGCAAACATTGTACTCATCTTTCAGTTTTTGTATTGACTTCTATAATACTGTGGCTGCATCTGCTGACACTATATCACATACCTAGTACATTAGTACATACCTTATACATAGTACAAGTACATACCTAGTACATACCTTAACCCCTGGGGGCTGGGGATAAGAATAGGCCCTCAGTTTGGCTATACTTGTCGTAAGAGGCGACTAAACAGCCACCAGGTCGATGGGACTCGTCAGCCTGGGAAGGCAGCTCATCTGAGAGAAGGAAAACTCTGACCCCAAACCTCCACTGCCTTGTGGCTACATCTAGTTATGGAAAAGGCTTCAGGAGTCAACCTCGAGACAAAATCAGGAGCTGGAGTCCCTGAGGCAGTTCATGGCTGAACACAGTCACGTTCTGGCAACTCCTGCGACGCCGCTGGAACCAACCGTATTGGCCTCTGCCTTTCCATTGGACCATTCCAGCGTTGTGGAGAGGGGGTATTTGCTGCATGGGTAACAGCCTATCCTCCATACCTACTTTACCCAGGCTTCGCGCACTGGAGAGGACACTCTGTTCCAGAACCACCATTCAGAGCGCGACACCATAGTCTTCCGAGACTGAAGGATGCCAACAACAAAGTACATTTTTAAAGTGATTATAATTTATAGTTAAAATTTATTAAAATGTGATCTTGGAATAAGAACATACAACACCATAATTTGCTATTTTAATCAAGAAATTTTGGAAAATATCCCTAAAAATCCACACTATAGCATTGATGTGTAGAGTAAGTACTTGGTGGACCAGGGGGCCTGCCCCTGCCTAGTTCACCCCAGTCCAAAGCTCACTTACTATAATATGAACATGGAGGTGTCTATGCTTAAAGTTATTTGCATATAGTAACACATCTGCCCTACAAAATATAAAGACTGGTGTATTATTGGGTATATGTACACCCATGTTCTTGCAGAAGTATGAATGGGGCATAATCCCTTTGCATTGTTACTTTACATACTTGGACAAATTTTTAACTGGAAAAGTAATGCATTTTAATTTTTGGTGTATATATATTAAACACCAAAATGCTTTGAAAAGTGTTTTTATTTGGATGTTTTAACATAAAAAATGCAGTGTTTTGTTTTTTAAAATTCATTTTTAACAAAAAAACACACCCTAACTTTAGCACTGTAAAGTACTATTGTAAAGTTTGTTGCTGAAGGGTTCATGGGTCTTGGTAAGTCTTAGCATTGTGCTTGTTAGATAGTTGCTGCAAAGGCACTTTTTTTTGTTAACTAGCTGTTCTTGTGTGGGAAGATCTTTTGTCTGAAAATGGCATGGAAGTAAATAGTTAAATATTCCCACATCTGTGCTGTAGTTCTGTGCATGGCCCCAGATGGCTGCTACTAGTATGTAAAATACAGTCCCTAGCTTTGATGCATTTAACATCATTTGGTCTGACCTGGTTTGCCTGGCTTATCTAAAAAATGAAGTTTTTAAAAAAGGTTTTAGCTAACGACTTCATACACTAAGAAGCCCAATTCTATCCTTTCCCCTGCCATAGTGCGCAGCCATACCAAAATGGGCTGTGCTGTATGCTATGGTAGGGGGAAGAGAGATTGGGAGGGGAAAGGGAAAATATTTTATCTTATACCTCCGTAAGCCTCCTGATCACCAATGGCTCTCCTCAGACTTCTGCAAGCTCTTTAGCTGCTGCAAGTCTGAGAAGACAAAGGGGGCATGACAGGAGGCTGGGAGGGGATTGCATCTGGTGCATGTCACCCACGCTCGATGTAACCCCTTCCCGTCTCCAACATGCCTCCTACTCACTCCCTGTCCAGCCTCCCTACTGACCTACCTATGTTGGCAAGTCTTCCTTGCTCTGCTGTACATAGGTCAAAACAGCCAGTTCTTGCTGCCCCAGAACAGCAAGATTCTGTTCTGGGCCTATGTGATTCTGGTGTGCTTATTCAAAAACACCACCAAAGGATGTACTGCACCTACATGAAAACACTGTGTAGCTATCCGTGACTTGGGGAGCCAGTGTACTATATTTGTTCCTTTTTTTACATAGCTAAAGAAGGGGTCAGTTGCATGTTGAGACTGATTTGGGAAGTAAAAGGAGCTTAGTCTATTTCTTCAACTTCCTGCCACACCACCCTGAGGTTGGTGATGTTCTTTAAGGTCTTGCCTTGGATCTAAAGCTGAAAGTTTAATGAGATGAGCTTCTTATTATGAAACTTGCTGCAGAAGCAGTTACCATAATTATTCAAACACTTTATCAGACAGCTTGCTATACTCCAGTATTATGTTGGATGCCATTAAAATATATTCTGAAGCTTTAGGAGTATGTCAATATTTATTAAAATATAGTAATATTATTATTCTGGATAAATATGTGGTTTGCCCCCCCTCTTGAATTCTTACCATGTTGAGTTTTTCTACAGTGCTAGTACCTTTGTTATTGGTGTCTACTAAAATGATTTTTTGGGGGGCGAGAAGCTAATTAAACCAGAGCACAAAGAGTAAAGATGTTGACATTGAATGGTAAAGATTCCTTATTACTGCTGGACTGAGGTATCTGTATTTGCCAGTTTTTATACTAGCTTTTAATTCCTCTGCGTACACATAGATACCAAAATGTACGTCTTTTGCAAACTTTCTGTTTTGAAATCTTAAACTGAAACCATTTTGTGGATTTGAAGATGGAATTTTGTCAATAGAGAACTACAAGCTATGTCTTGTTGGACAGATTTTGGTCTTTCTCAAGCCAACAGCTCCAGCAAATGCACCTTCCATTGTTGGCACACTACCACTATTGCAGTTTTAAAGTCAGTTTGATTCTTTCTTTTTGACAGGGGAGTCCAGTGTAACTCCTTCAAGCCTGGAGTGACACTCAGCATCTGCATCTGCCTCATGTGAGTTAAAATCTTGGCAGCAACATTTTGCACTAGTTGGAGCGGCTGCAGATATATATATTTTTCTTTTTCAGGAAGGCTATAAAATTGCTGCTGTATATGTTTTGATAGTAAAAGTAATACTAGGAATGCATGGGTATCATATCTTACTACATAGCTGCCTGTTCATTCCAAATTAGCTACCCTTGTGACAGGCACAGTATGTAAGGAAATGTATACGCTTTAGATCAGGGGTGCCCAAACCCCGGCCCTGGGGCCACTTGCAGCCCTTGGGGACTCCCAGTGTGGCCCTCAGGGAGCCTCCAGTCTCCAATGAGCCTCTGGTCCTCTGGAGACTTGCTGGAGCCCGCACTGGCCCAATGCAACTGCTTTCAGTTTGAGGGCAACTGTTCTACCTCTCACGTGAGCAGCGGGATGAGGGCTCCCTCCATTGCTTGCTGTTTCACATCTGTGATGCAGCAGTGGCAGCAAAGGAAAGGCCGACCTTGTTTTGTGCGAAGCCTTGAGCTATTGTAAGACCGTCATTCATTCATATAAGTTCCATCTCTAATATATTCTTTTATGTAAATTTATTCAAATTTTAAATGTAAATTCTTTTTTCCCCTGGCCCCCGACACAGTGTCAGAGAGATGATGTGGCCCTCCTGCCAAAAACTTTGGACACCCCTGCTTTAGATAAAGTTTTTAACACTAAGCGATATAAGTTTTTTGAATTGCAATTAAAGACAAAAATTTTAAATGCTTTCACCTGGTTTTTTTATTCAAAGCTTTGCCCTGTTTCCTAAGCACAAAAGCTCCCAAAGTTGAACATAAGCTATAAACTACATGAGGATCTCAGTTCATACCTTGCTGATCAATACAGCTACAATGCAGTATTGCAACTGTATTACCCTACATGCATCCCTCCAGGCAAGGGAATTTGCATCTATTTGGCTCACAGCATAACACCTTATGCATGGCACCATCTTGCAACCTGTTGAATATTTTATAGTACTAGTAATGTAATGACTGTAACTAGTGGCTTGCAATGATTCATCTCAATGTTTTCACTGTTTTCCTAACATCTCAGCAGTTTGAGAACTGGTCAGTACTAAATAGAGTTTACCTGTACTTAGATAAATGTTGCTGGTACATCTTTTATTATGATGCGGCTGCTGTTAAGGCACCCAAATGTTCATGTTGTCAGTCTTGCATAGATTTCTTGCCTGGGAGCTCATATTACCCAAACAAGCACTTTCACAGCTTGCAAGAAAATGTCAGGAGCTTGTAGCTCATCATGATATATCTAGAGAGGTCTGTGGTGTAGAGTGTTGTCAAAAAAGAGACCTGAGCTCTGTGAATTCCAGCTCCATTCCCAGTTGTCTAATTAAAGGAAAACTTATCTTGAGCTACATCACAGTAATCGGAGAGCAACATTTATAATCTGTTTCCATCCGTGGCGTCCAGCCTGCGCTCTGTCTATGTGCACATTTATATGTTTGAGCAAATGTTAACTTGAGTAGTCACTTGAGTACTCTACTAATGTGGAGTAGGAAAATTGGGTAAAGTTGTGACTTCTTCATCAAACAAAAAAGTTTCTTTTTCACATTAGTCATAAACATTTGAGGTGAGCTAATTTACTTTTCCTGAAAAGACAGGTATTTCCTATAATTTTTACATGCACTTCACCCCAGTCTTAAAGGATTTGTTTTGGTTTTCAGCATGTACACGTTTTGGAGCTTGTGAAGAATCTTGAAAGGGGGATAAACAATTGGGGAAGTTCACCCCCTCCATAGATGGTGCAACACTGTTAAAATTAAGGACTAGTGTGGTAGCTTCCTGCTCGTGTAGTCCTGAACCTTGGCAAGCAGTGTTGTAGAGCAGCAGTTCCCAAAGCAGTGGGTTGCGACCCACCACTGGAACCAGAAGTGAACCATTTTCCCTTAAGGGGAGTGGCTCAGGAATAAGTGCTCCTACAGCACAGCAGCAGTTGCAGTGCTGCAGGGACCCGGGAAATTTACACATTCCGGGGGTGTTGTGAAGCTTCCCAGACGGTCCTAGCTTCCTCCTAGCAGAGGTCCTCTCCGCTGCTGCACTGAGCTCCAGTCACCAATTGCCCTGGGTCCCCTTGCCACTGCGATTGCTGTTACGCTGTCAGGGCACACACCCCTGCTCATGCCCTACTCCCATTTACATGATTCCCGACTCCCTTGCAGGAGTTTGGGAACTACTGCTATACAGCAATAGCACTGTAGCACCAATTGTTAGGTTGAGGTTAGGCTAGCAGAAAACTACTGGAGAGTTTGGCTGGGTAGACTTTGAGTCAAAGAGTGTATGCCTCATGAGGCATATCTCCTTTTAACTTAAAAGACAATTTAAGTTTAACTTTAAAAAAAGTGAGAGACTTCTAGACGTGAAAGATCCACTTATGTGTAAAGTTTATTTTTGGGTGGCCTTGTTGCCAAACTGAGGGGCATCACATCACCCAATGTGCTTTTGAGATAGGTATTTATTTAGACCAGTACTGCTCAAACTGTGGGTTGTGTCCCACTAGGTGGGTCGTGAGCCAATTCCAGGTGGGTGCCCATTTATTTCAATATTTTATTTTTAATATATCAGACCTGTATATCAGTCATGAAATGTGACTGCATTTGGAGAAATGTTACGGATCTATACTTTTATTAGGCTGCTATGCATAAGTTTTTTTTAACAATGATAGTAAATGGAACTTATTACTGGTAAATGTGGATAGAATTTCAACCTAGAATTGTTTAAAATTTTCCTACTTGCTGATGTCACTTCTGGTCATGACATTGCTTCTGGTGGGTCCTGACAGATTCTCATTCTAAAAAGTAGGTCCTGGTGCTAAAAGTTTGAGAGCCACTGATTTAGACAACTAAAATTAACAAACACAAGCCCACAAAACTTAAACATACAAGAACACAGGCCCAAATCCTAACCAACTATCCCACACTGACACAGCTGTTGCAATGGAGCATGTGCTGCATCCTAAAGTTGGTGACAGTCACAGAGGCCTCCTCAAGGTAAGGGAATGTCTGTTCCCTTTCCTTGGAGCTGCATTGCCCTTACCCCAGTGGTGGAAAATTGGTTAGGATTGTGCCCTCACTTGCATGTCCTACAACATACAACAAACAGATAATGAAAACAGACATTGAAAGTTATACAGGTCATGGCTTGTTATCCACGGGGTTACCATCCCGGAACGGCTAGTGGATAAAAAAATTAATGGATACCAAATAAGTAGAAAAAATGCTTTAAAGACCCTCTTTGATGTCTCTTGCTCCTCCATTGTTGTCCCAGAATGCATTGGTATAGATGCTATACTGCAATCAGGCACTAGATGAGATGAATAATGGAATATAATGGAATGAAATTATAATTATTTAATAAGGCAAATGTAGGAAATGGGATTTCAATACTTTTTTCCTTGTAACAAGGCACTTAAAGGTGGACTCAAGTATCAGTGGTGAGTCAAATCAGTTGATACTGAGGTCCCACCTGTATAGCAAGTGCGGAGTCCTAAATTTAAATTACTTTGTTCTTCTCAAAATATTGATCAGTAATCATTAGACATATTAAGTATCATATTTTAAACAGTCTCTTACTTATTTCTAAAATACTTTCTTAATTGGTCTAAATTTGTTTAATTGATAAGGAGAGGAATATTTGTCAGTTCTTTTATTTTCAACAGAAGGCTTTATCTCTATATCAATTATCTACTCATCAAATCCATAATTCATTTCTAGTGTTTCTCAATGTTTGCCCCCTCTGTACCACTTTGCACAGTCCAGCTATTGGAAGTACCACCAGAAGTAACTGGTGATGTTATCACCAGTTGTTTCCAGGTTTGGAGGCCAGATGCGACATTCCAAACACCAGTATTAGATCATGTTGCTGGTCTCACTGCTGGGTAGTAGGTGCAGGTACCATCAGACACTGCACCTGGCTGTACCCTACCACTGGTTGAGAAAATTAGTGGATTTAAAAATTTTCTTTCTTGATGATGTCACTTGCCATCATGACATAACTTCCAGTGGGACCTGACAGATTCTCATTCTAAAAAGTAGGTCCCAGTGCTAAATGTGTAAGAACCACTGATTTATGTTATATATGTCTCGCTTTTAATGTGTGTGGTCTTTTTTTAGAATACAGTGGCCCCTTGGTATCTGTGGGGGATCCATTCCAGGACCCCCTGCAGCTACTGAATTCCACAGATAATGAAACTCGCAAGGGATCTGCATGACACCTTGGTTCCTTACCTGGGGGTCATGCCCAACTCTCCAGAGGTTGCATGTGGCCTCCCAGCCTCCTCAGAAGGCCTCTTGGACATTCCAGTAGTGCCTTCCATTTGCATCTGGGAGGCTTTTTGAGGCCTAGGAAGCTGCATGTGACCTCCCCACACCTCAGAACGCTTTCCAGATGCAACCAGAAGCCATTATATGTCGCTTTTCAACTGAAGAATAAATATATAGAAATAAATCAATAAATGGTGCCCCCAAAGAGCTCACTCTTTAAAAAGAATTACAGAAGAGATAACAGCAACAGCCACTGGAAAAGATGCCATGCTGGGATGAAAAGGGATCATTGCTCTCCTCCTGCTAAAAAGAAGAGGTCACCACTTAAAGTATCGCAGTCTGCAATGAAACATCCCCATGTTGCTTAAGTACTATGATTATCAAATTTTTTATTCTCACAGAAGTCTTTCCAGATCAGATAACTGATCTGAGAACGAATATTGTGGGCTTAGAACTAATGTAATGGACTTAGAACAGTGGTTCCCAAACTTCTTAGAGGCTACCTGGTTTGTAAATGCCAAGGAGTGTGGCTATAATGGTGATTGGGCAGTAGTGCTCACCCACCCCAAGCAGCAGCTTGTTTAACCTTTGATGCATATTGCCTAATCTGCCCTGTCAGTTTTGCAACCCAACAAAAATTGAGTGATAACCCACTGGTGGGTCCTGGACCCACAGTTTGGAAACTCCTGGCTTGGAGATTGAGCTACAAATATTAGCTTCCCTGGTTCAGATCTAATCTCAGCCATGAACTTAGGCAAGCTGCTTCCTTTCTGGTTCAGCTTCCCCAGCTGTGATGTGGGGATGATAATTACTCCCCTTGGAAGGCTGTTGTAAAGATTTTCTCAAGATAATACAAGTGAAGGGCTTTGCATACTTAGGAAGCACTATACAATATATAAACTCTGTAAAGACATTTCTGCATATTTGCTGTAGAACTCACGTGCATGGCAGTTTACATAGAATGTTGGCCAGTCTGTTAAACCTCATCATTGTTCCATATGATTTAGGAATTTGCCCTAGGTCACGAACAGACAACACTGTCCAAAAGGAATTTTTAATGTATTGCTTGTTGTTCTAAATGACTCTTTTATTGTTTTATTATATTGTATATTTATTTTTGGAAGTTGCCTCTGTTGTCCTACATGCAAAGCAGGATATAAATTTAATAAGTGTATAAATTTTGAGAGAAGATTGATGATGGATCAGCCAACTTCTAATTGAAGCAAATTTGCCATTATTGATATTTTCATTGAGGACTCCCTGACAACTTTTCAAAGAACCCTTGGGAACACAGTTTGAAATCCCCTTCTTTAGTAGGAATGGAATTCTGGATTAAAATTCCAGTAGAGTTGTAAATTAGAAAAAGTGGGCGAGTGTTTTTTACAATTATACTTGTAATCGGCCTTTAATTGTTTCTCTGTTGGGTATTCATTTCTCTCCTGTTTGAGTAGAGTTAATCTTTTCTGTTCTGACTTATTACTTAGTATGGATTAAATAGCTGTATTTCAAAATTTCTTAATATTTCTGATGTTCAGCTTAGGACTGAAGTAGACATGACATCCGTCGCATCGTTTGGTCCTGCATGTTTACCTTAAAAAATGCAGCTTTCTGGGCTTTCTGATTTGCGTGGTGAGATATGCTTTAACCCTTTGTCCTTGCCAGGGTCCCTGTCTGAATCCTCCCTCTCTCTTTTCTCCCAGGAGGGAAGCTTCTGCTGGCTCCACATAGCACATTCACAAGCTATTATAGATAATGGTAACTGGAAGAAGACAAATGCAATTTTAAGTGTTATCAATATAGGTGTTATATACAAAACAGCGGGAATTAATGTAATTGGTGTACTAGTAGTAGTTTTGAAGAATTTGTACTTAGGTCATTTTGACTGTGATCTGAAAGTTCTTTTAGGCATGCTTGGTGATATTTTTTTTGAAATGTGAACAGCAGACTATTATGTAAAATCAGAAGCTACTTTTGAAAGTCCCCTCAGTGTCAGAACTGGTTTGTCTTGAGGTGTAGGTGAGTGTATGGGTGCACGGTGCTACTGTTTATATAACAATCAAGTCAAAAGCTCCTTCTGAATATGCAAAATAGATTGCCTGGTTCTTTTGGACACTGGCCTATGTTATAAAGATCTAGGCAAGTTGGATTTCTGCAGTTTGTATAATTTAAAGGTGTAGAATGCAAGACACCTTAGAAAATGCATTGCTATGAAGGTAAAGATCCTGAAAGATTTTCCACCACATTAGATAATAAGCAAAAGAAAAGTGATAAATGGTAAGGACATGTTATAGGTCTCTCAGCAGCCTGCAGGTTAGATGGACTCAACCTAAGAATTCATCTTGTGATTTTACACATTGCAGCCTGATGAGAACTCTGTGATGTCTGCACTATCTCCTTCTCCTACTTTTGCTTACCATCTAGCCTGTTGGAAAATTCTATAGGCTTTGATGTTGGTTACCTTTCTGTTGGTCCAAATAAA
Source organism: Tiliqua scincoides (assembly GCF_035046505.1). Lineage (NCBI taxonomy): Eukaryota > Metazoa > Chordata > Lepidosauria > Squamata > Scincidae > Tiliqua > Tiliqua scincoides. The sequence continues at coordinate 187,945,588 of NC_089823.1, forward strand.
GGCATTGCCCTACACTGGATTATGATTTTTTTTTCTAATGCTCCACTGGGACCAGCCACTATTGTTGCTCATTACATCTGTAACATGTTATCCTTAAGACAGTGTTGAACAGCAATTTGTGACTGGGAATATAAGTCTAGGTGACATAGAAGGAATGCAAGATCTAATGGTTTACATGAACCATCTAGTCATTATTGTCTTTGCACAGAGGAAGAGTTCCCTGGAATATGACAGAATTAATATATTAGTTCAGGGCAATAACTTTATTTAATATGTTTAAAAGTAACCTGACAGCTGCCCTTTCAGAGGAAAGTAACTTAATCCATGGGCTCTTTAAACACCCCCTGACTAGAAGCTTGATCTAAGATTAGCTTTCTGAATTGTATAGTGACTTTCAGCAGGACCAGTAGATTTCAGGCTCTCTTAATATGCGCATGTAAAGGTGAAATAGGGCAAGGGTGATAATGCTGTTTAGAATATATTTCCTCTGAGGCACCAGCTAATATTTCATTTGATGCATTCTGCTGCTGAAATATGAACTGTACTTCCACTCTGCCAAGGTCTTCTAGTATAATAAAGACTTTAAGGTCACTGTAGCAAAGCCTGAAAATTCATCGGATACAAAGCAGTGACTTCAGTATTTGTAAAGTCAGAACTGAATGGCAGAATTAATGTTTATTTCTGCATTTGCTTAGATTCTCTCTGTGTGTGCACCTTATATTTTCTAACCTGAATCTTCTTATCTTGTTGCAGTGTATAAATCTCCAGAATATGAATCCCTTGGGTTTGACCTGACAGTTGAACGATTAGTTTCAATTGGATACCCTCAGGAGCTGCTCAGTTTTGTCTATGACCCTACATTCCCTACCAGGTAAATGAATGTAATCCACCAAAGAATTTATATGCTCTGTGCTGTTTTACAGTGGCATCTTTTTAGCTTGCTGTTATACAATAGGATAGAAGCACAGTGACTTGTATTTTATGGTTGTAATGAATTTTTTTGACAATCAATGTGTCTTGAAAGAGACTAGTTGAGAAGAATATTGGGAAACTGAGCTGCATACCAGGAAGACTTAAGGTGCAATCCTAACCCCTTATGTCAAAGCTTTCCAGCACTGAATTAAGGGCGATGCAGCTCTGAGGTAAGGGAACAAACATTCCCTTACTTTGAGGAGGCCTCCGGGAGTGATACCCAACTGCAGGATGCAGCACACATCCCATTCGCACTGCTATGCCAGTGCTGGGAAGCACTGACATACGGGGTTAGGATTGTGCCCTTAGATATATGACAAAGTGATGCTTTTGCTCTAATTCTAAGTTAGACAAAGTTGAACCTTAATCAAAACCAGTGCTTGAAGTCTTACATGAAGTTATTTGGAGAAAAAAATTGTTTTCCATAGATCTATAAGGATATATATACTTAGGTGTTCCTTGCACGTACCAGTAATATGTACCAGCACATAACAACTTTGTATCCTATGTCAGAGGCTGCTTCTGAGTTCCCCTTAAGTTTAGGGAGCAGCTCCCTGGCCAATGGGGGAAGGGCTTATTTTGAAATGTGATCCCTTGAAAATCTTACTGCTCACATGGAGCTCTTCAGTGTCTGTGTTTGCAGCAGAGACATTGCTGAAAACCTGTTCATGCAGCTAGAAAAAGATAGAATGATGTTGAGAAACTTAAAACGTCTGACTTGGATGCATATTTTTGTGGTGTTCAAAATACATTCTCAGTGACTTCTACTTTATTGAAAAGTGACAACTGCGTGAGAGAGCCTCCCTTGTTAGAATGAGGTAGTAGAATCACAAAAAGAAATATTGTAACACCACAAAAATAAGCTTGTGAATTGGGCCTTAATTAATAGGGCATGAAGAGAAGAAATGGCAGGGCAAGTTGTGTGATTAATTCCCAAGGTTTTTAGAATTTTTTTCCCTCCTAGTGTTGTTTTCCTGCAGTGTTGCAAAGGTTTTCAAGTTAGCAGTGGAGCAATAAAACGTTGAAAAATGGTGGTATAGGCTCTTTGAGAAGTAATTATGCCATTGTTTCACTACCTGAAAGACTAGATGCAGACAGTGCACATGCACAAACTTAGGGGACCATGTATTTGCCTTTGATTTAACTATAAAATATGAGTTAAAACAAGTAGTGTCTTTTTAGACTTTAAGCATCTTCTAATCCAGGGATGTCAAACAAGGTTCATGGGCCAGATATAGTCCCTGGAAAACTCTTTATCCAGCCCCCATATGATAATTGGGCTCTCCTAGCACCATCATCAGTTACTCTCAGCTGCAAAGTGATGCCTTGGCAGAAGTGACACTACTGAAAATGCGGCCCACATGATAATTGAGTTCTTCTATATATTGAAAATAAAATCAAGGCTTGCATGTTTCTCTTCTGGCATTTGCAGCAAATTAGTACCTAAGTGAAAAAAGTATTTCTGGTCATCACCTGTTTAATGACATCCATTCCTGCTAATGACGTCACTTATGTTTCTCAGCAGGCACTATGAATGCTATTCAGCCTGCTATATGAAACATATTTGACATCCCTGTTCTAATCTTCTTGGGTTTCTCCTTACTTGAGGGCTTTAATGTGTAGTTGTGTACAAATCTGTACAGGTGTGTGTCACTTAACAACCTTCTGCTTAATAAAGAACAGCATATATGTTGGTGGTCAAAGCGCAACAAAGATGCTCTTAATGAGGCAGTCGGCACTCCCATAGTCTGCAGCAGACTGTTTGTTTACACAACAAAGAGGCTCTTAATGCAAAGAAGAAGCAATCAGTCTCCAGTGGCCTGTGCAGCCAGCTAGTTTCTGGCAGGGTGTCTGTTTACACAACAAAAGCACTAGGTTGGGCTGAATGTTCACTTAACAGCCTAATTGCATAAAAATGGGGATTGGAGAATGTACTCCAGCCCTTAAGTGGTGCACATCTGTATATGCAAATATTAGCAGTTGGATTACATTATCTGGCTGTGTCCTTTCTGCTGTCTTACACTTACACTTACACTTAATGTGCCTTAGCTACACATTATAGTAGACCCAGGGACAGGGTGATTTTGAAAATACTCTCTCTGTGTTTTGTTCTAATTCCTTCCTCTTTCATATAGTTTCACATACCTGTGATTTGACAACATTGTGTTTTACATTTTCCCATCCCATTACCAGTGGCAGCCAACTATGCAGTATGGTCAGGGATTGCACCATGTGACAATGTTGGATCATGGGTAAATGGGGGGGGGGAACATGAAAAGGGAAGCTGTTTCAAAAGAAGTACCTACTAAGACTGCTTAGTAGATTGGAAGTTCTCCAATCTGCTTGGATTGGTTCTCCAATCGGGCTGCTTAGTAGATTGGAAGTAGATTGGAAGTCAGGAAAAAGAGAAGGGGTGATTGAAAGTAGTCTTAACTGCCAGTTACTGACATTGTCACTGAGTGGTGGCCAAAAAAGGTGCAATGGTGCCATGAGATGAAAAAGGTTGAAAATCACTGCTATAGGCTATAATGAAGTTGCTTCTGAAAAATCACTGATCAGATAAATGGCAGGTAACGCTTTATGTTCATAACACTTAACTTATACAGGTATAAATACTTTGCAGTTGTATTGTGCTGTAGTAGGTTCAGAGTGCTGCACTCATATTATCTTGGTAATCTTCCAAAGTTCTGTATTAGCTGGTAGGGTAGCCAATTGTACATTTAGATGACTTAATGTTTAACAGAGCAAGTCTTTTTTGTTTCAGTATGGCAAAGAATCTTTTACATGAGAGGAGTTTTTAGTTTCAAGTTTGTAGTAGTCTTCTTAGTCACTGGGGTAAATGGGGAAGCTAAAGCTTTGATTTTTTTTTTAAGCTATGTACCTATTCTGCTGATTGTATAATTCAGCCTTTCTGTTGAGATAAATGAGCTAATTATAAGAGAACAAATCTATTGTACATTTTAAACCAGGCAATGCAGACTATTTTTTCCTCTGCAGCTAAACAAAAGTTCAATGGGACTCTGTCAACAAAGTGTCCTCCTTAGGGTCAGATTCTAGTTTGGACAGAACATGCTAGAACTGGTTCAGGTATGCCATTCTAACAGACTATATTTCAAAGTCTTGCTGTTTGTTATGGCTTGGAGTACTTTACTTATATAAATCTTTGCATTTATTTATTTGTTAATAGAGGCCTGGTATTTGATTCCCTTTATGGAAATCTGTTGAAAGTTGATGCCTATGGGAACATTCTAGTGTGTGCACATGGCTTTAACTTCATGAGAGGGTGAGTATTGTGATTATAGGCAGTCACTTAATAGAGGCTGTAATCCATATACATATGCTGTATATAATTGTACAATTTTTTGAACATAGTAAGACTTAATTCTAAATAAATGTGTAGGTTTGAGCTATTACTCAAAAGAGATTATCACCTAGACCTAACATTGCCAAGTCTTTATGCCTAGTTTTTCATAATGTTTTAGGGGGTAAATGAATAAAAATACTTTGTTGTTATCTTTTAAATCATATTACGTTTGGAAACATAATTGGGGTAACTAAGGGAGTTTGGGAGAAATTCACATAGGATTGGTTCCGATGATATGTCTTGACTGTGCTTGCCCACCCATTACATGGAATGAAATGTGAGAGTTCATGTTCTGCTCCCTGTCTCATTGCACTAGCACCCAACTTTCAATTGCATGGGCAAATATTGATTAAAAAGTATTTAAACTGTTGAACTGCCCCCATATGAATATAACAATCTGGGATGGTGTACTGGAGGGGTGAGTGGGATGCAGGATTTCCAACGCTTCTGGATTGACCTGGGATCCCCAAGAATTAGCATCGGTTTTCAGCAATTGAAAGTAATTCTAGGACTTGAACAAGGACTGTAGGAATTTCCAAAATTGCTTCATGTTGTGGGGGGAAAAATAGCTTCACTTGGACTGATAACCCTAATGGGAAATGCACACTCACTTCTTTCATCACATGTCAGCAGTAATGGTCAGATCTATCTTTTGAACTGGTGTGTAATCTTTATTTACCAAGATCAGGGCTTTTCAGACTGGGACGTTGTAACGCCCCAGCCTGAGGGCCTTGGCCTCTGCCCTCTTAAGGGGCAGAGGCAGGGAGATGGCAATGACGTGATCCCCAGGATCACTTCACTCAGGGGGCTGCAGGGGCTTGACTGTACTTACCCAGAGCCTCCTGCAGCCTCCCGGGGGTGCAGGGAGCCCTGTGCGACTGTCTGCAGGGCTCACCGAAGATGAAGAAGTGAAAGTGGAGCAATCAAGTTCCACTTCCGGTTTTGCGGAGGCGGAGCGCAATCACTCCACTTTCACTTCTTCAACTTTGGGGAGCCCTGCAAATAGTCGTGCAGGGCTCCCTGCACCCCCGGGAGGCTGCAGGAGGTTCTGGTAAGTACAGTCAAGCCCCTGCAGCCCCCAAGCGACATGATCCTGGGGATCACATCGCTGCCTTCCCCCTGGCCCAGCCACCTCCTCCCACCCACACAAGGACTTAGAATGGCTTAAACTCTCCCTGAGAGTTTGAAAACCGCTGATCTAGGTCATAGGATGTACAGGATATACAGCTTGCGTGATTGGGTCTGTATGTCTTCTTAAAAATGTAAACAGCTGTCTGGAGCCTCAAGCCAGATTAGGACCACAGTGGAGGCAAAGCCCTCCTTCCAGTTGTAGTCTTGATTCATTTTAGAGCCCCACATGGCTCTATTATATTTAAAAAAAAAACAAAAACCGCTCAGGCCCCAATTGCAAAATCTTCATATTATCTGGTTGGCCGGTAATGTTTCTTGTATCTCATGTAACCATATTTGTTCTGTCCATTTACCCATCCAGTTCTGTCTTCAGTCTTATAAGACACTTAATCATATTCTGCTAAACACTGAAATATTGTTAAATCCATCCTGCTTATGGAATAATATAAATGCATTGTATGGAATTGGTGTTCATTAACACAGTCTCCAAATACAGCTCATTTTGTTTTTGTTTTGATTATTCCAGTTTTATTGACATTGAGTAGAGAGAACATACAAATATAGAAGTGTATTTCTCTTTTTATCAAGAGGAAAATGAGACACACCGTGCTTGACCATAGCAGAAAGAGAATAATGTCATACATTTTTAGACATTAATGTGGCCATAACCCCCCTTCTCTGACTACAGTATTTTGAAAGAGATCACCTGCCCTTTTCATAGGTCTTACTGTCTTGGATAGGAGTTAACATAGGAACTTAAAGAAATTGTTTATAATCTGACATTGTTAATTAGTGTCTTCCCTTGTCCCCTACGTTTTTCAGGCCAGAGATCCGAGAGCAGTACCCTAATAAATTCATTCAGAGAGATGACACTGACAGATTTTACATTTTAAACACACTGTTCAACCTACCAGGTAAGACACTAAATTGAAATGGGAAGGATGGGCATATGTGCAGTGAGAGTCAGGTATATGAGTGTTAATTTCAAAGTAGCAGAGTTGAGAGGCTTGTGTAATGGGTTAATTACATGAGTCTCTTCTTATCTAGTCCTTCATTTTAATGTATATTTTTAATCTTGTCTTAGTTTTGATACCTGGCTTTTGTTCTTTCCAGAAACCTACCTTTTGGCCTGTCTGGTTGATTTTTTTACTAACTGTGACAGGTATTCAAGGTGAGTGTAAGTTTTATAAGAAATCTAAAGTGCCATGCTAGCTTTTATCAACTATATTTTCCAATGAAAGTATGTAAGGAACAACATAAATCCCCCAGTTTTAACTGGAATTTCATAGTGAATAAAAATACCATTTCTGCCCAGCCCAAGAGTGTACACATTTGATCTCTGTTGCGTATATGCAGTGTTGGGCAGAAATGGCATAAGGGAGTGTTTATGTAGATTAGGCTTGAAATTTGAGCCTTGCTGGTTTCACTGTTCATAAATGAAAGAAGTACTAACTTGAATGTGTAAATATATGACCATTTAGTTTTTGGATACCACAGGGTATCTACTCGTGAACAGATGTATAACATGTAAGCAAACATCAATTAACTTCACTAGAAATTGGTGTGGGGTCCATTTTGCTTTCAGTTTGTCTCTAGTTTAGTGTTGTCATTTCCAATAGTGCAACAAATTGTCACGCTCTCTCCTTACTAGCTGCTACCCGAATATATGCAACCCCTAGGTGTTTTGTTCTTCTCACACAGCTGTGAAACAGGATTTAAAGATGGAGACCTCTTCATGTCCTTCAGGAGTATGTTCCAGGATGTGAGAGATGCTGTGGATTGGGTTCATTATAAGGTGATTGCACTTTGAGGATTTTGTGATTGTTTCTCTGTGCACTTAAAGCTATATCTTGCTTTTTAATTAATTATGATGTAGTTTGAACATTGTTATTTTTATTTTTCCACCTAGCAAGTCATTCCTAGTTGACAGCCTATCAGTGGAGGAATGTGGTGAAGAAAGGATTTATTTAATTGATTTTGATTGATTAATTTAAAACATTTATACCCCACTTTTCCAAAAGCTCAAGGCAGCTTACAATAAATACGTACAGGTTGTGTCTTGTTATCCACTGGGGTTCTGTTCCGGAACCCTCAGTGGATTAAAAAAAAGGTGGATACCAAATCAGTAGAAAAATAACTTTAAAGACCCACTTCCGGGCTTCTTGCTCAATAACAATGCATTATGGGGTGACAATGGAGGAGCAAGAAGCCCAGTAGTGGGTCTTTAAAGCTATCTTTAACCCTGAGAAGCTTGCAACCAGTGCAGTTTATCAGCACAAAGATAGGAAATTGGATTTTGGTGCTTTTTTCCTTGCTACAAGGCATTTAAAGATGGACCCCGATAGCAGTGGTGAGTCAAATCAGTGGATGCCAAATGAGTGGGTAACGAGGCACGACATGTAATAGAATATAAAATAAACATTTAAAATCTAAAACATAATTAGAAAACCAGGTCAGCAAAACAGTATTACAGTTCTAAAAATCCATAGGTGGATTTACCAACCCTTTACCTACCCCAAAAGCAAATGTAAATAAAAATGTTTTTAGGCCTCATCTAAAGCTGTCCACTGAAGGGGCAGATTTTATAGATTTTCTGGCAATTTTCTGGTGTTCCATAAAAGTAGTGCCACAATTGAGAAAGCCCTGTTCCTTGCTGCTTCACCCCTAACTTCCCTGGCAGTGGAACTCTCAAAAGGGCCCTCTAAGATGACCCAAGAGATGAGCAGAATTATATGGGAGCAAGCAATCCCTCAGATACCATGGTCATAGGCCAAATAGGGCTTTAAAGATAAGTACCAACACCTTGAATTGCACTCAGAAACAAATGGGCAGCCAGTGTAGTCTCCAGAGCAGTGGCTCAGCTGTGCCAAGCCGTTGAGACCCTGCAATCACACAGGCTGCCACACTGTGTACTAGCTGCAGTTTCCGTACCATCTTCAGGGGCATCTCGATGTAGAGGACCTCTCAGCAGTTTTCAACACATGTTTTCAGTTCATATATGGTTTCAAGGTGGCCTCTCATTCAGGCACAATTCAGGCTCACTAATGTCCCTTAGGTTCAGCTGTTCAGCAAGTACAGGTTGAGCCTATTTATCTGCACATTTTATATCCACAGATCTGGCTCAATGTGAGTCCCCCAGACCTGCATCGAGCCAAATTTGGCCTATCCTGAAGCCTACAGAGGCAACTGGAGCCGTTCCTTTATGAGATTCAGAAAGGCCTCTGGAGGTCCTAGAAGGACACTTCCTGTTTTCAGCTGAAAACTGGAAGTGCCTATGTAGGACCTCTGGAAGCTATTCTGAGGCCCGTAAAGGTTGTGTGCGTCCTCTATGGGCCTCAGAATGGCTCCAGGCATGACCAGAGCAAGGCTGTGGTTATGTTTGAACCCCAGTGGGCTGGAAAACCATGGCTTTAGTTATCCATGGTTTTTGGTATCTGTGGGAGGGTGTTCCAGGAGCAGATCCCCTGCAGATACAGAGGCATGTATGAAGTATCAAGTGACTTCATACTTATTATCTGTTTTACACTGCAGCCAGGGTTTCAGAAAAAATTAAGTTCCAGCACTTGAATTATACCTTACTTCATGTTTATTTTATATATTATGAATGAGTTCAGGGTTCTCTGCCTCTGTGTTGAGCAATTGCAGAGCAAATCTCTTGATATATGAAACTACGCAAAGAAATTTCTGTCTCAAGTGTCACTGGTTCAGGTATCACTGGCACATTCTACAGCATGACAACAATGTTGAAAACCAGTACTAATATGAAATCTGAGTAAGTATGTCAGATCATTATTTCTACCTTCTCTTGCTTTCCCCTGTTTCAGGGATCTCTAAAGGAGAAGACAGTTGAGAATTTGGCAAAGTATGTTGTGAAAGATGTAAGTATAGAGAACCTTTGCCTATTGAAAGAGGATATATGTTGATTTATTTCACACAGTCTTAATGAAGACATTATTCTGCCATTAATTATAGAAACGAGATTAAATATTCAGATCCCCTCATTCATTAACAAAAATAATTTTATCCAATATTCATTGATGATTATGCTTTCATTAACAGGAAATGGCTAGCATTTCTGTCTTTCATTTCCCATCTCTTGTTAACAGAACTGTTAAGCACCCCATCTTCACAAAAAGAATTTGTTTTCCAACATAAGTAGTAGTACTGAAGGTTCTTCTCAGTAGTAGTGAGAGCATGAGCAGTGAGTTCTGAGTTCCTTGCAGCACCAAAGCAAAGATATGAAGAACATTCCAAGGAGTCTTTTGCATTTCAGCATCCTGGAGTGCAGTGTCACTCAAAGTGGTGATCCATGGACTTGTGCTGGACTGTGAGCCATATAATATGGCATGGTACCGGTCCCTGGCACATTGGGGGAAAAAATTGCTGGTCCATCACACCAGATAATTTGAGAAGTACTTCTGTAGGGGATGAATCATGAGCTGGGTGTACTGTGTTCAGAGGCAGGGTTCTTTTGGACTGAACACTGTAAAGGCTGTGTTATCTGCCACTTGGTAAGTGGCAAACTCAGTTGATCAGAAACTTTGCCCACTGGCTTAGGAGGGCAGAGATACCAGCTGTTAAGTATACTGCTTAACAAAATGTTAGTTTTGTTCCTTCCCTAACTTATCTGACAGGGCCCCTCTGAGTACAGCTCCTCCCTTCTTCACAAGGGCCTTCTAGGAATGGAGATGTTCCACTTCCTTCCTCACAAGGCTTTCTTGTGAAGGAAGTGGAATGTCTTCACTCCTAGAGGGCCCTTGTGAAGCAGCCTTGTGAGGGAGCCCTGGGGCAGGGGGGGATGCTTGTAAATCTTGTGAAAGATTTGTTACCCAAATAAGCCTGTTAGCAGGGAACTCCCATTCTCCATATGTTCCAGATAACACAAATCTTTATTGTACTTAAAAGTGAGCATTCTGCAGGGCAGAGCTAGAATATTTCATTCTAAGTGATATCCAAGTGTTTTCTCCTAAAATAGCTATTGGCGTCCTTGCTGCCTGTGACCCCTTATTTTTAAAATCATCAAGTTTCTAGTTCTGTATAATATCCAGACTTTTGACATTTCAGTTTGAAACATCTCTTGTAGTTAGGGTTAGCCAAGTAGAAACTTAGCAGAGGGGACAAATTTGATAAGATTTTTTTTTTGAAGACTTACCAGTGTGATGAACCATTCTGAGTGGAACCTTCCTGTCTGGAAATGAGCAGACTAAAGGCAAGCACAAGACATAAATAGGTGCTCTTGGTGGCGTTATCTTGAGTCAGCTACATGTAGATACTGTCCAGAACATCTACTTTGGCATTGGTTCAGTGATTTATGGCTGTAGCTTGCAGGTTGACAGAAGGCATTTTAATTAGGCTCAAATGCACATTTGGCATTCTTCAAAGTAGCAATATGGATGTTATCTGAAGAACCTGTGAAGCTAAGAAGTTTCATTTCAATTGGCTGGTTGTTTTGGGTTTTACACAAATATTGTCATTTTAGGGGAAGCTGCCTCTGCTGCTGAGCCGCATGAATGAAGTTGGAAAGGTGTTTCTTGCCACAAACAGTGACTACAAATATACAGATGTAAGTATTATCAGAATATGAGTGCCTCCTTTAAATGTTATGTTAAAGGGTTACATAAAGTTCACTGGTATAACAGCTTGAGAGCATGAGATGGAGACATATGAAAATTGTTCCTAGCTTGCCTGCTAATGGTAACATGAACCTGGCAACTAGCATGTGGCTTGATTTCCAGGTTTTTGGAAGAAAGATATATCAGAAACATTTTTTAAAAAGCACAACACTCTGATGAAGAAATATATCCCTTCAGTTAAATTCAGTAACATGCAAATGGTTCATAGTGGACTTTGTTCAGCCTTTATTTTCTTCCTGGAATTGTATTTGAGTTTATGTAGCCTCTCGTGTAGGCCCCTGACTGCAGAAAATCATAAACTGGAAGATGCTGTGTTTTTGTTTGAATTCCTCTATGACTCTTAGAATTTGTTCTCCAGTCTTCTGCTTTGGAGTCAGATCCACTGAACTCGCTGGGATTTATTTCCAAGTTAACCATACGTAAGATTGAGTCTGTAAAAATTTGGAATATTAAGTTTAGTATTAAAATAAATATTTTAATATTAAAGTCATCTGATGTTCTATGTATATCTTCGTGTAAGGAAGGGCCCAGTGTTCAGATAAATTCAGGATTTTCTAATTGGTCATTCATTTTTCCCTGCAGTAGAAGGGGTCAGGGAGGAAGCGCACTCAGGTCTGTCATTGTATTAGCTCTTGATGGAAATAACATCTGAAGAGGCTCAGGGCCCATTCCTGTCCAACTTTTAAGCTCCGTTGTAGCCACAATGCAGCCCCATGGTAAGGGAATACATGTTCCCATACCTTGAGAAGGCTCCAGTGACTGCCCCTCCACCATAGGTTGCAGTGTACACCTCACTGGCACGACTGCACCAGCACTGGAAAATAGGATTGGGCCCTCAGTCAGCTAAAAATTGGGCCAAGTGTAATGTTTACCTAGTGGCCCTTACTCTTTTGGAGGAATTTGGGTGTTGATTAAAGAAAAAATGAAGAGGAACATGATGCCTTGTGGCATGCTTTATAGTCCTAGACAGCCATGAAGTTATATTATTTGAAGCTTTAAACTCTGTCATTTTTTTGATCTTTCACAGTCAGAAAATGAAGGCTGCAATCCTGTTCACACTCACTTGGGAGTAAGCCTTATTGATTATAATTGGACTTACTTCTGAGTAGACATGCATAGGATTGGGTTCTTAGAGATGTAAATTTTATGTTGTCCTAGGAATCATGTGGCTAATGCTGTACTTCTAATGCAGGTTATTGGAATGACATTTTAATATACAAAGGGCCTATTCTAGATTTGTATGTTTTTTGGAAGCCCCTTACAAAGGTATTAAGTATAGCATTAAAGCTATTTATCGTTAGTTGTCAATATGTTTTGATTATGGCAGTGGTGGTCAAGCTAGGGCGTTGTGACACACAGCCTGAGAGCCCTGGGCCCTGCATCCATAAGGGGTGGGGGCAGGGGGAAGGCAGCAACACAATCCCCAGGATTGCTCTGCTGTGGGTGCAGAGGGGGCATTCCCTAGCAAGCCTTACCTGCTGCCAGGGTCTGGGAGGTTCAAGGAGCCCCACAGAGGCTCTGCAGGGCTCCCCGCAGGTTGTAAACATTGAAAAATGTGATCACGACCCACTTCCAGGTTGTGAACGTGAAACCAGAAGTGGGTTGCGATTGCATTTTTTCATTATTTCCAAGCTGCAGGGAGCCCTGCAGAGTCTCTTGCAGGGCTCCCTGGACCCTTGCAGCAGGTGCTAGGAAAAGCCCCCTCTGCACCCACAGCAGCGTGATCCTGGGGATCACGTTGCTGCCTTCCCCCCTCCCTACCCCACTAAGATTTGCAGTGGCTCAAACTCTCCCAGAGAGTTTGAGAACCACTGGATTATGGAATTTCAGCTATTCTCCAAAACAGGAATATTCTTCTCCTTTTCGTTAAGAGTTTGAAATCATACCAGAACACAACCACAAGCTGTCTCTAGAGATGAAATTGTATAGTTGCTTCCCAATCTCCACTTTTATAGTGACTGCCAGAGTAGAAGGTGGCATCTCTAAGGATTATTTTGGGAAACTTTCAGAGGTGTGTTTGAGTGAAATATTTCTGTCTTGTGTGCATAGGACTTGGGAAATATAAATTCTCGTGAAGCTCAGAGCTGCTTGTGGCGAACTTGAAACACAGAAGCAGCTAAATGATCTTTCCAGTGACCCTGTCTGCAAGCCATGTACCAAAATAGTTGTTTCTTACTTGCTCTACTATATGTCCATATGTACCTGTGAGAACATTGCATGAACACATCTCATTCTGTAAGTGGAGTTTTAGAAATTGTTAATACAATGGTAGAGACTTTTAAAAAATTAAGTATTTTTAATTTGTTTTTCAGAAAATTATGACTTACTTGTTTGATTTTCCACATGGACCAAAGGTGGGTTATGAAAATGTTGTTGCTTTAGTTTTGGGCAGTGTATGCTACCTCTTCCTAAATAAGTATTGAATACAAGTTCTGGTTCATGGGTATTCAAGAAGTAGCCTTTTAAAAACAGGCTGACTGATTTTGGAACCTTTTGAAGAGCATTTGGAAACTACAATCGATTCAGAACTCTGCAACCAGGTTGGTAATGGGGGAGCTCTCATTCAGCGTGGACAGCTCTGATCCTATATGAATTGCATTGGATTTCCATCTGTTTCTCCGTTTACGTCAGAGTTTTGATCCTTGCATTTACATCCCTTATGCAGTGTGGGTCCTATGCACCTTAAAGGTTGCTTACTACCACATTGTTCTGCCTGCCCAGAAAGGCTGGAGGTGGGGTGAGGGGATTGCTTTATGTCCTGTTGGTTGCTGAGGCTCAGTTGGCATCCACTCAAGGCAGAACATCCTTCATAGGGGCGCTCAGGCTTTCTAACTTCTTTCCAGAGGAGGGTCAAAATGCCCCCTCCTGTTATCTTTTAAGAACAACCTGAAAAATGTCCTTGTGGTCATGCACAGAAGTGACCTGGGAAGTAATATGGGGTACGTGGGGCTGCCCTTGAAGACAGTCTGGAAGTTGTAGCTAGTGCAGAATGCAGCGGCCCATGTGGTTACTGGAGTTCGGCAGTTTGACTCTGTCACACAGCTGCTCCGACGACTGCACTGGCTGCCTGTTCGTTTCCAGGCCCAATTCAAGGTGCTGGTTTTGACCTTTCAAGCCCTAAATGGCTTGGGACCAGTGTATTTGAGAGACCGCCTTCTACCATATGTTCCGGCCCGCTCTCTTCGATCATCAGAGGGGGCCCTGTTGGTTGTGCCATCATCTAGAGAGGTTAGGGGGATGGTGGCCAGAAATCGGGCCTTCTCGGTGGTGGTGCCTGTATTGTGGAATTCCCTCCCCTTTGAGTTGAGAACAGCTCCTTCATTGTTAACCTTCTGGCGAGGCCTGAAGATGTTTTTATTCCAGCAAGCTTTTGATGGCTGCTTTTAATCTGTTTTAATCTGTTTTTGCTGCTGATTTTATTGCTGCTGGTTGTTTTTCACCTTTTTATTACTGTTTTAATGTATTTTATGACTTTAATGTTGTGAGCCGCCTTGGGTGCCCTCCAGGGAGAAAGGCGGATTACAAATCAAATGAATGAATGAATAATATGAAATTCCAGAGCTTTGTTGAATGTTCTGTCCTAGTTCTTGAGTGGTGAAACTCAGGGTGCATCATGTGCCTCGAGGGTGGGAAGAGTGCTCAGTTTCTCACTTCCTTTTTGACCAATACTGAAGCAGCATCATGTGGAACACTCCCCCTTGTTTTTCATCCCTTGGAAAAGTTTAAGAGCCATTTATCTCAGTTTTCATTTTTATTCTCTATTTTTGTGTTAATAGTTTACATTTTTAAAGTGGTTATTTGAGTTGTTAGCTCTGACTCATCCTATGGCAGTTGGGGGGCAAAATTCTGTGCCATCAAAGGCACAACCTCTGTCAGGGAGAGAGCCCCCTGTGGGCACCTGTATTCACTTTAAAACATTTTCCAAAGAGACAAGGAAGAACAGGAAACTTCACCTTGTGTCAGCACTCTGGGGAGTTGACTTTGGCTTGTATTTCAGAGCTGTTGGTGCCTCCTACAAATCCTCCTTGTACTTTTGGTAGTAGCTTCCTCAAAGTCAGTGAACCTGACATGCACAAGCCTTCATCAGAATGCTGTAGGGATTGAAGCAGTAGACACAAGAGGCATGGCAAATGCCATAAGTCCCATTCTGGACAGGAAGCTAGTATTGATAGTCGCCTAAGAAAAAGGGCAAAATACCTTTCAAACATCAAGTCTATGAAGAAGCCTCCTGGAATCCCAACATTGACAGCATCTACTTTAGTGGCTCATGCATCAACAGCAACAAAGTTCGTCCCTGTTGGTAAACCAGTTCTTCACTGGGCTCTTCACTGAGATTGATTTCAAAGACTCCGGGCGCAATCCTAACCCCTTATGTCATTGCTTTCCCGCACTGGCATAGCGGTGCCAGTGGGATGTGTGCTGCATCCTGCAGCTGGGTGTCACTCATGTAGGCCTCCTCAAAGTAAGGGAATGTTTGTTCCCTTACCTCAGAGCTGCATTGCCCTTATGTCAGTGCTGGAAAGCAGTGACATAAGGGGTTAGGATTGCGCCCTCAATCACTGGACTCTTTCCCTGAATTAGACATTGTTGTGTGCCACACCATTTCTAAACAGGAGATCTTTGAAACATTGCAACATTTGTTTTCTCCTAGAGACCATAACTGATGTTGGCAGCACCTAGCTGAGAATATGACTGGTTTTGAAGTAGGAACCCAGTTTACCACCATGCCCATGGTTCTCCATGCTAATAGGGTCTTGGTCTACAGTACAGCTAACATAGTTTTTGTGATTGGGATTCAGTTTCAAAACATTTGGAGAATCTATGCTCCACTTTCCCATATCATCATCATCCGTATTCGACATGAGCCATCTTGGTGTGATATGGGATTAGGGAATCATTGCTGCTGCAGCTCGTCATCATACTTGCCTGGCAACTTATGGGTCACAAGAATCACTATTGGCTACAGTATCCATGCTGTCTGTAGAAATGGCAACAACAAGCAAACATCAACTGTCCTGATGTTGATTCAAGCTTTGGCATTGAGTGTAGTTCTGGTTGCTGTGCCGTCAGCCATCCAAAGGCAAACTTTGTCATAGTGGAACATGCCTCAGCCAATGGAAGAGGACCCATTTGAGGGTAGAAAGCTGGATGCTGTGACCAGCAAGTTCTATACCATTGCTGCATCAAATATGAAAATTGACAACTTTCTCTCTTACCTGATGAGGTTTTGGTATAGTCCAGAGGTTCTCAAACTGGGGCATCACAACACCCCAACCTGAGGAGCCCCTTTGGAGCCCCTCTGTCTTTGCCCCTTTAAGGAGCCGCTCTATCTTTGCCCCTTTAACGAGTGGGGAGGGGGGAATGCAACAATGCAATTCCCAGGATTGCGCCATTGCCAGGGGCTACAGGTGCTTTGTTTTACTTACAAAACAAAGTGCCGGGAGTCCTGTGGAAGCCTTGACAGTGCTCCCCAAGCCTCAGAAAGTATAAAAATAAAGATTGCGACCCACTTCTGGTTTGTGATCGGATTCTAGAAGTCTCAACTGGAACCAACTCAGTATATTCAGGGTAACCGCAAAGTCCCCATGCACGCTTAAATGGCTTCAATCCCAAATTCACACAAACTCGTGCATAGGGACTTTCTGGGCACCCTGTATTTATTGGCCTCTACTCCAGAACTAGAATTAGGCAATATAAGTAAATTATCACTGTTTGCTGTGACATTTTGATGTGCCTTGATGTAAAATGAGAGATGCTTCTGTTTGATCTTTTCTAGCCTGGTAGCTCTCATCGGCCGTGGCAGTCGTACTTTGACCTCATTCTTGTAGATGCACGCAAGCCACTCTTCTTTGGGGAAGGCACAGTCTTAAGGCAGGTGGATACGGTGAGTGTGATATAGAACACATACTTGGAAACTTTCCTGGAGAAAAATATGGCATATAGTATACTAGTTAATTAGAATATGGATGTTCTGGGGGAAGGCCGACAGGAGCCGAGGGGCATCCGGTTCGGGACTCCTCATCCCTATGGGATGAGGATGGGGAGGTTAGAGAACAACAAGACAAAGGCAGGGTAGGAGAAGAAATTGGGAAAGGTAGGGTGATGGGATGTGATAGACGGTTTGGCACAATGAGAGGATGCGGGGACAAAGGAGCGAATAAGCAGCCCATCCTGGGGCATTCCGTGTATAAATGCTTTTATGCGAATGCCCGAAGTCTACGAGCAAAGATGGGAGAACTGGAATGTCTGGTGACAAGGGAAAATATTGACATAGTGGGCATAACGGAAACCTGGTGGAATGCGGAGAATCAGTGGGATACCGCAATCCCGGGCTATAAACTCTACAGGAGGGACAGGCAGGGGCGTGTTGGAGGTGGGGTGGCCCTTTATGTTAAGGAAGGGATAGAATCCAGCAAAGTAGAGATTGAAGGTGGGTCCGACTCCACCGTAGAATCTCTGTGGGTTAAATTACCAGGCTTGTGCAGTGATGTAATACTGGGGGTGTGCTATCGTCCTCCAGACCAGAAATCTGATGGGGACCTTGAAATGAGGAAACAGATCAGGGAGGTGACAAGGAGGGACAGGGTTGTAATCATGGGGGACTTCAATTATCCTCATATTGACTGGGTCAATTTGTGTTCTGGTCACGATAAGGAAACCAGATTTCTTGACGTGCTAAATGACTGTGGCTTAGATCAGCTAGTCAAGGAGCCCACCAGAGGACAGGTGACTCTGGATTTAATTTTGTGCAGTACGCAGGACCTGGTTAGAGATGTAAACGTTACTGAGCCATTGGGGAACAGTGATCATGCTGCGATCCGTTTTGACGTGCACGTTGGGGGAAGAATACCAGGCAAATCTCTAACAAAAACCCTTGACTTCCGACGGGCGGACTTCCCTCAAATGAGGAGGCTGGTTAGAAGGAGGTTGAAAGGGAGGGTAAAAAGAGTCCAGTCTCTCCAGAGTGCATGGAGGCTGCTTAAAACAACAGTAATAGAGGCCCAGCAGAGGTGTATACCGCAAAGAAAGAAGGGTTCCACTAAATCCAGGAGAGTGCCCGCATGGCTAACCAGCCAAGTTAGAGAGGCTGTGAAGGGCAAGGAAGCTTCCTTCCGTAAATGGAAGTCTTGCCCTAATGAAGAGAATAAAAAGGAACATAAACTGTGGCAAAAGAAATGTAAGAAGGTGATAGGGGAGGCCAAGCGAGACTATGAGGAACGCATGGCCAGCAACATTAAGGGGAATAATAAAAGCTTCTTCAAATATGTTAGAAGCAGGAAACCCGCCAGAGAAGCGGTTGGCCCTCTGGATGGTGAGGGAGGGAAAGGGGAGATAAAAGGAGACTTAGAGATGGCAGAGAAATTAAATGAGTTCTTTGCATCTGTCTTCACGGCAGAAGACCTCGGGCAGATACCGCTGCCCGAACGGCCCCTCCTAACCGAGGAGTTAAGTCAGATAGAGGTTAAAAGAGAAGATGTTTCAGACCTCATTGATAAATTAAAGATCAATAAGTCACCGGGCCCTGATGGCATACACCCAAGGGTTATTAAGGAATTGAAGAATGAAGTTGCAGATCTCTTGACGAAGGTATGCAACTTGTCCCTCAAAACAGCCACAGTACCAGAAGATTGGAGGATAGCAAATGTCACGCCTATTTTTAAAAAGGGAAAGAGGGGGGACCCGGGAAACTATAGGCCGGTCAGCCTAACATCCATACCGGGTAAGATGGTGGAATGCCTCATCAAAGATAGGATCTCAAAACACATAGACGAACAGGCCTTGCTGAGGGAGAGTCAGCATGGCTTCTGTAAGGGTAAGTCTTGCCTCACGAACCTTATAGAATTCTTTGAAAAGGTCAACAGGCATGTGGATGCGGGAGAACCCGTGGACATTATATATCTGGACTTTCAGAAGGCATTTGACACGGTCCCTCACCAAAGGCTACTGAAAAAACTCCACAGTCAGGGAATTAGAGGACAGGTCCTCTCGTGGATTGAGAACTGGTTGGAGGCCAGGAAGCAGAGAGTGGGTGTCAATGGGCAATTTTCACAATGGAGAGAGGTGAAAAGCGGTGTGCCCCAAGGATCTGTCCTGGGACCAGTGCTTTTCAACCTCTTCATAAATGACCTGGAGACAGGGTTGAGCAGTGAAGTGGCTAAGTTTGCAGACGACACCAAACTTTTCCGAGTGGTAAAGACCAGAAGTGATTGTGAGGAGCTCCAGAAGGATCTCTCCAGACTGGCAGAATGGGCAGCAAAATGGCAGATGCGCTTCAATGTCAGTAAGTGTAAAGTCATGCACATTGGGGCAAAAAATCAAAACTTTAGATATAGGCTGATGGGTTCTGAGCTGTCTGTGACAGATCAGGAGAGAGATCTTGGGGTGGTGGTGGACAGGTCGATGAAAGTGTCGACCCAATGTGCGGCGGCAGTGAAGAAGGCCAATTCTATGCTTGGGATCATTAGGAAGGGTATTGAGAACAAAACGGCTAATATTATAATGCCGTTGTACAAATCGATGGTAAGGCCACACCTGGAGTATTGTGTCCAGTTCTGGTCGCCGCATCTCAAAAAAGACATAGTGGAAATGGAAAAGGTGCAAAAGAGAGCGACTAAGCTGATTACGGGGCTGGGGCACCTTCCTTATGAGGAAAGGCTACGGCGTTTGGGCCTCTTCAGCCTAGAAAAGAGACGCTTGAGGGGGGACATGATTGAGACATACAAAATTATGCAGGGGATGGACAGAGTGGATAGGGAGATGCTCTTTACACTCTCACATAATACCAGAACCAGGGGACATCCACTAAAATTGAGTGTTGGGCGGGTTAGGACAGACAAAAGAAAATATTTCTTTACTCAGCGCGTGGTCGGTCTGTGGAACTCCTTGCCACAGGATGTGGTGCTGGCGTCTAGCCTAGACGCCTTTAAAAGGGGATTGGACGAGTTTCTGGAGGAAAAATCCATTATGGGGTACAAGCCATGATGTGTATGCGCAACCTCCTGATTTTAGGAATGGGTTAAGTCAGAATGCCAGATGTAGGGGAGAGCACCAGGACGAGGTCTCTTGTTATCTGGTGTGCTCCCTGGGGCATTTGGTGGGCCGCTGTGAGATACAGGAAGCTGGACTAGATGGGCCTATGGCCTGATCCAGTGGGGCTGTTCTTATGTTCTTATGTTCTTATGATGTTGGATTCCTAGTGCAAGTCTCCTCACTGAAGTCCATTGAATACTTAAACCTAAATGTGTTATAGCTAATTTTGGTTTATCGGACACAGAGAAAAAGTGAAAGGAGAAGCTGTAGCCGCCAAAGTAAAATAAGGCATTTTTTTTTAAAAAAAATTATTTCAACTAGATGGACTGCCTGGAACTAAACTATGAATAGCATTGACACTGCAATTATAGAGAGCCTAGAAACTCTATCATTCACTTAAATTATGTTGCAACTGCTCCTCAACTGATCATTTTACTGTGGCTCCAATGTGAGCCATGTTACCTCCCCTTTTCCTTCCTGCGACTGGTCTTTGTTGGAAGCCTCACTCCTGTGGTTTTGCCGTAACTGAGCTATCAGTAAATATGTTCTGTTGCAACTAAATTCTGATTTCTTAGACCTGGCCAAGTGGGTAGAATCAGCTGGCTCCATCCACACTGCTTGCTAGGCAATTGTCACAGCAACTTACTACATGTAACATATGGAAGCAAATGCTTAGGTTGCCCTCGGTAGCATCTTAATGGAGGCTACACAGAGGGATTGGGAGGGGAATGTGAAATTAACTACTTTTACATGGCACAGATGGATTCAAAAAGTGGTCAGGGACATTTCCCAGTATAGGTGTGGTGTTGGCTGTTGCAACTGAGTGGGCGCGAATTTTTCTTTTGCACACCTATTGGAACCTTGCTATCTGATGCTATGAGCTACTATGAGATTGCAACCATTTGTAGAGGATCTTAAAAGGTCATTTCATATTGGACCATTTTACCAAGAAAAATATCATGTTGTGAGGTGGGGAAGGAAGGGTAAACTCTAGCTGTGCTTTTGCTTCCGTGTTATGTAAGAGTCTTTTTACTTTCGCCTTAATTTATCAAAGGATTATTGCAAATGAAAATGTTTTACTGAAATTAGTTTTTTTATTGTTCAGGTTACTGGCAAACTGAAAATTGGTACTTATACTGGCCCCCTGCAACATGGCATTGTCTACTCTGGAGGTAAAATGGAAGTGTGACAATTCATTCTGTATCGGCATATGAGAGTTAGATTTTCTCTCTGCCATAACCTGGCGATTGAACTTCACCAATGACCTATGGAGAAAGGAGTCCCTGTCCTCTGAACCTTTTTTTTTTTGCGCATATCTGGGTAGGTGCATCTTTTCCCAGCAACAGGGTGCAGTTCTTACTCTAGCTTATTTTAAGACTTTTGAGGTTTCAACCTTGTTCAGTTGTATTTTAGCATCAGATCTGAGGATTCTGAGAGGAATGAACAAGGGAGTGGAATGCTGTGACAGAACATTTTGCCAAATAAGAAATGGCAATGGCCAAGAATCCCTTTGCCTAGTCTAGGTCCTCTGAGAAGAATTTTATCAGGGGATACAAAGTTTCTTTTGGGCCTCTTTGCAAAGGGTGAGGGGTGAAACAGAGCAGGGGAGGGTGGTGACAGGCATGCAGAATAGGGTCAGGGAGGGGTGAAACAGGTGGGGGGAGGGTAGAGAGAGCTGGAAAGCCCAGGTCTACCAACCCACGTGGCATCAGTAGTGTCCCCAGCATCCCCTATTGTGGTAGTGTTGCTAGCATCCCATGCGGGCAACAAGTCTGATTAGATAGGAAAATGTAAGATCCCAAGAACTTTCTGGGCCCCCTCCTTTGGCTCCTGGGCCCCCCTTTTGACCCTGGGCCTGGTACAAATTACCCCCTTTACTCCCCTCTCCTAGGACCTGGCCTAGTCCACTCATATACTTTCAGGGACTCGCTTCTCAACAGCAGAGGTCACTCATGAGATAATATTGTTGAGTTGGTGCGAGAGCCACTTGAGACTCAAGACTCAAATGAGACATTTGAGACATAAAAATGCACGTGCTGTGCATCACATCGGAATTATTTGTGTATGTATTGAGACAACTGACCACAGAAGTAAGATTCTGTTGTTTTAGTGCATGCATATGTTTTAAAGGGGCAGTACATACGTGGCCCAGAAAATTGTCTGAAGGCACATCATGTAATTCTACTGCAAAAACCAAATTGGTCTGTTTCTATAATCTGCCTGAATACAGACTGTGTGGAACTATATATAAGCTCTTTGCTCTTTGGGGTAAGAGCAGGATAGAAGTGCATTTATGGGCCATCTATAGTTTGTACTATGATATTAAATACAGGTCTACAAATATTGCAGTCTTGCATATGTAGCGCATGAATTTTACAGAGAGCAGGCCTCTATACTGCATTTATACTGCAGGCCTCTATCCTGAAACAATTTCTTCACATATTATAACTCCTTCTTTCTCAGGCTCCTCTGACACAATCTGTGACCTTTTGGGGGCCAAGGGCAAAGACATCTTATACATAGGCGATCATATCTTTGGAGATATCCTGAAGTCCAAAAAACGTCAGGGTTGGAGGACCTTCTTAGTGATTCCAGAGTTGGCACAAGAGCTTCATGTTTGGACAGATAAAAGTTGTGAGTAACAAGCTGTGTAATCCAAACCTCTCATTTTTAGTCATTGCAGTTCCACTTGGTGTAGGGCAGCTGGGAGGCAACTTGCTTTGTGCTCCAATAATTTGCTTTGTTTATGTGCCTCAGAATATGTGTCCTCAGAAAGTGTCCTCTCTTTATATATTTTGTTTTTACCACTGTGGGTCAAGGCTGTTTCTGGGAGTACTGGCTCATTCTGCTAGTCATGTCACTATTTTTGCTGGCATTGCCAGTCAGCATAGTTACGTTGGAGTGATGGCAAAATTTTCAGCTCCACTTCACATGTGTGTGGTGGAGTTTTGCAGCTTTAACTCTAGAGTCTGAAATAGATTCCCAGAGATGCTAGATCCTTCTACCAAGGGGAGCCCTCTTTCCTCTTCTACACTGAACTTGGAAATTGGTGGTGGTGATGGTTTCACTAAGGGATAGAAGATTATCTTTTTAATCATGTGATGACTCCTGCCATTCACAAAGTGAAAATAAACAGTTGTATCTGCAAATTCTATTCACCTAGGTTATTAAATTTGTTAATGTATACAAGTCGGACCTTTTTAATTTTTAATCCACAGATTAAAATTTAATTTTTAATCCACAGATCTGACTCATCTGGGGTCCCCCCAACTTTCTGGGCTCCCTCTGTACCCTCCAAAATGTGACTGTAGCTGTGATCTGGTCGCATCTGTTCTCTGGAAAAACTGGAAGTGTTATTTTATGACCCTCCAGATGTCATAGAAGGCCTTCTGAGGGCCGGGAAGGCAGCGCATGGCCTCCTGCGGCCTCAGAACACCCTCTGGACACAACCGGAACACAGCCCCAGTCACGTTCTGAAGACTGAATGCCCTGACCCATGGATTTGTTTGTTCACAGGTTTTGGCATCTGCGGGGGTTCTGGGAATGGAACCCCCATGGATGCCAAGGCACCACCTGTATGTGGTAGAGATTGCAGAATTCTGTCATAAACCAGCAGAATTATTCCTGCCAGTCTCAGGTAGCAAGTGAATTCTGAGTGTATGTCTATTGGGCTCTCTCACCATGGTGGCCAGACAGAAAATGAAGGCATGCCAGACAGACTGTTCCCTTGATTTCCATAGTTAATATATTGCATCTGTTTGATTTCCCCTCTTCAGCTCTTTTTGAGGAACTTCAAAGTCTAGACATCTTCTTGGCAGAACTGTACAAGTAAGTAGTTGATGAATCTTCCAGCATATAACCCATACCGCTACTTAAGATTTAGTAGCTAGAGTCCTTTCATTTTACTGAGTCATGTCAAATGCATGTCTGCATCTGCAATGCATCTCAAAGCATTTCAAATTAACATACCTTAGGCTAGTGGAAGAGATTACACAGGCCAACACATATTTTGCTTCCTTACATGTTACACCATTTCCTGGGTATATTTGGGGTGCTGATTCCAAAAATGGCATCCGTTTTGCCCTATCACGTCTAGTTTTGGAGACACGGCATAGCCTCTTTAGTGAATGGTTCAAGCAGCTTCCTCATGAGGAAGCCTACACCATGGCTTCCTCATGAGGAAGCTGCTTGAGCCATTCACTAATGAGGCTATACTATATCTCCAAAACTAGACATGATAGGGCAAAATGGATGCAATTTTTGGAATGAGCACCCCAAATTCATATCAAACCACCATAAAGTTTAGGAAAAACTTTTCTGACCCTCAATTTTGTAGGCCTATGTTACCTTTCTGCTGGCACAAATGCTGCCTAGCAAAACCACCCTTTCTGAAGAAGCATTTTCTTCCCCCAAACCATCTCTTCATTAGTCTTGCTCTGCTATAATGATTTTTTCTCTTCCACCAGGCATTTGGACAGTAGCAGCAATGAGCGCCCTGACATCAGTTCCATTCAGAGACGTATTAAGGTAATGGTGAAAGGAATTCCTTTTTGCTCCAAACATCGGAGACCCCACAGGTGGCCAAAAGGCCTACACAGAGATAAATAAAAATATTTTTATTTAACTCTGGTTGGATTTCTGGTCCCTGCCCTCCACCACTGAAGTGAGTGGAGGAACTCCATATAAATTATAGGATCATGGCAAGTGTGTCTCTAACATGGTTTTGATATTTCTTTTTATATTTGAGTGTGTATGTGTTCTTAATTTGTGAGTGGCTTTGTTTTTTGAGATGCAGATTAAAAATTCCTTAAATAATTAATGCTCTCTGATTGTAGAAAGTGACTCACGACATGGACATGTGCTATGGGATGATGGGAAGCCTGTTCCGAAGTGGCTCCCGACAGACTCTCTTTGCCAGCCAGGTGATGCGTTATGCAGACCTCTATGCAGCATCTTTCATCAACCTCTTGTATTATCCCTTCAGTTACCTCTTCAGAGCTGCCCATGTGTTGGTGAGTTAAAACCCGTGGAGCTGCTCCAGACAGAAAAAGCTATGTATGTACTTTCTGAATAGGATTACTATTGGAGACTTGCCCAAGCCAGCATTACTTCAGGGCATAAAACAAGAAACTCTCTGACCAGAAAAAAAAGTATGCTTATATTATGGTAGGTGGCATTAGAAATGTTGAAACCCTTTAAAGTTTGTAGAATGTAGCATCTGGCATATTGTAAAATTATAAATTTAAACAGTAGTGCAGAACAGTACAGTAATGAAAGTGGCAGCCTCCTTAAGAACATAAGAACAGCCCCACTGGATCAGGCCATAGGCCCATCTAGTCCAGTTTCCTGTATCTCACAGTGGCCCACCAAATGCCCCAGGGAGCACACCAGATAACAAGAGACCTGCATCCTGGTGCCCTCCCTTGCATCTGGCATTCTGATATAGCCCATTTCTAAAATCAGGAGGTTGCACACACACATCATGGCTTGTAACCTGTAATGGATTTTTCCTCCAGAAACTTGTCCAATCCCCTTTTAAAGGCATCCAGGCCAGATGCCGTCACCGCATCCTGTGGCAAGGAGTTCCCAGACCGACCACACACTGAGTAAAGAAATATTTTCTTTTTTTCTGTCCTAACCCTCCCCACACTGAATTTTTGTGGATGTCCCCTGGTTCTGGTGTTATGTGAGACTGTAAAGAGCATCTCTCTATCCACTTTATCCTTCCCATGTATAATTTTATATGTCTCAATCATGTTCCCCCTCAGGCGTTTCTTTTCTAGGCTGAAGAGGCCCAAACGCCGTAGCCTTTCCTCATAAGGAAGGTGCTCCAGCCTAGTAATCACCTTAGTTGCTCTGTTTTGCACCTTTTCCATTTCCACTGTCTTTTTTGAGATGTGGCGACCAGAACTGGACACAATACTCCAGGTGTGGCCTTACCATCAATTTGTACAACGGCATTATATTATTAGCCATTTTGTTCTCAATACCTTTTCTAATGATCCTTCCCTGACCTTGTTCTCTTTTCTAAACACTGAGCACTTATTAGTCTTTCTTGATAGTGGAAGAGAAGGCTTGCAGGTGATTTTTTTAAAAACTAGTTTGAAAGAGCTTGCCCATTCCATCTGCCTTTCACTTGTAATAAATTCAGTGTCCCTGCAACCCTCGTACCCTCCTTTAACTGTCTTCTGTGCCCTCTGAAGTCCCCAGCAGTAATCAGTGCACACACTATGATTTATAAACCCTAGGAAATTTTTTTTTGATTGTGTGAATTTGTCAAGTCTGTGACTTAGAGTGACTCATTAAGCATTGTATTCAAGTCATTGGCACTCTGAGGGGAAGCCAAACATGCTGTGACATCAGTACTGCCTGCAGTAAGTTGGATTAGGCTTTGTCAGTGATAGGTCAGTTTTTTATTTATATGAAATTCCAGTTATTCATCTGCAAGAAAGTAGTAAACCTTCACTGAAAGAGACCTTTACCTCCTTTTCTTGTAACCTCCATTTTATTATGTCTGAACACTCTGTGGTATATGTGATAACAGTTCCATGCCTGTACATGTTGGCATCTGTATGTGTGCTTCTGCTGTGATTGAGGGATCCTTCATCTTGTCTCTATGCAGATGCCACACGAGTCAACAGTGGAGCACACCCATGTGGACATCAATGAGACAGAGTCACCCATGGCCACACGGAACCGCACTTCAGTGGAGTTCAAAGAATCTGACAAGCGCCATCAGCTGACCCGATCTGTGAGCGAGATTAAACCACCCAACCTTTTCCCTCAAACTCCCCAAGAGATCACACATTGCCATGATGAGGACGATGATGAAGAAGAGGAGGAGGAGGAGGAGGAAGAAGAGGAGGAAGAGGAAGAATAGAAAAGAAGCTTGAATGCACCTCGATGCAAGCATGGCAGTAGCAGTGATTGGCAGAAAGATTCCTACACCAGAGTCCTGAGGCATGGGGTGGGGTGACAACAAAATTAACACTAGTCAGAAACCCTTTCTTCTTAGATCGGTTCATATTTTCAGACCTATTCTGTACGTAAAGAAGTGTGCATTGGGCAAGGTAGGGCCAGGCCCAGATCTTAACAGCATTGCTCTGGCTGTAGAACATGAGAGTAAGGGGCTGCTTGTGCATCCTTTGTCTCCTACTGGTATATTTCATTTAAACTACCACCCAGGGATGGTTTGGAATGGTTGCCATTGGATCTGAAGCAATCCCATGACCCAGTATCGGTTCATCACAGGATTCCCAAAATTTGACTTTCAGTTTTGGGGAGAAAGATATATCCCAGTATCTAATACTGTATGCATGGAAATGGCAATACTTCCAGGTCTGAACCCACCCCTCTTAAGCACAAGTTGGCTTTTTTATAAACAGTTTGATCTCTAACCTCATTCTAGTATGGTTCTGCTTCTGGTCTTTGTATTTCATGGTTTTTTAAAATGCTATTATGCCACATATTTTTCATTTGTCAGATAGTGGTCCTGCTGAGATTCCAAAGCTTATATTATTTATATCCCTGGCATGTGGCGCATGTGTTCCAGGAGTGTCTAAAACCAGTTTGAATATCATGTGATAATCTTTGGCCTTGAATTCATCTGCACTGGCAGGAGACCCCTGCACTGATGGCCTTTACTGCTCTTGATCAGGAAAGGGGGGGTATACTTTGATGATTTTTTTCTGTGTGGCCTTGGGAGAGAGCTCCTAGAGACAAAAAACACCCCCAAACTACCTGTCGAAGGGAAAATTTGAGGGTGCCACCTTTCCTAGCCTTACTGTTAGTAATATCCTGGGCTCTATGTAGGAACAATTTATAAGTCTAGGGTTCATTGGGAGCCACACCAGTCTTTGCTATGATGTCCTAGTAGTTGAAGTGTTGGGCCCTGGACAAAAGATGCAGTAGCAGCCTTCTGTAGGAGCCTTATTGTGGCTGTGGTTTTACCTCCATTCCAACTGTGAGTATTTGAAGGTCTGTTCCATTTGTGTTGTGTCTTGTTGGCAAATGGTTCTGATGATTTAGCATGTCACCCTATTTCATGAGTTCAGGCTGTTAAGTTAAAGCACATCTCTCCTCTGAACCACCCCTCAGGGAGGGCTTCTTCATTCAAACAAGCTGTATATTTAGTTTCTTGGGTCATAGCATATCCCATAC
Organism: Tiliqua scincoides; assembly: GCF_035046505.1. Classification (NCBI taxonomy): domain Eukaryota; kingdom Metazoa; phylum Chordata; class Lepidosauria; order Squamata; family Scincidae; genus Tiliqua; species Tiliqua scincoides. Next base: position 187,973,878 of record NC_089823.1, read on the forward strand.
CATTCTGTGCCATTTATGTATAGAAGGCGAAAGTATTACACCTTTTGTTTTGAATCACCTGTTTGTCATTAACCTTATTCCATTATTAAACTACATTAAATTACAAATCAGCAGTGCAAGTTGTTGCTGCTGTTGTGGTTCTGCAAAGGAATAAACCATGAGGTTTCATAATAAGCTTTAATGAAGGTGTTTAAAATGTTGAGAAGCACTGTGACCAGTATGTTGTATTGCTTTGCTAACAAGTGATGAGAGCAAGAGGCCATAATTGCAGAATAAAATATGCTTGAAACCTGTTCCAAGGACAGTAGCTGTGAGAAGTACGTGCCATAAACTGTACTTTTTCATGCAATATAGGCATACTATATTCGGGTACGCCTCCATCAGTGATACAGTTAAAATGCAAGTCCCAGAAAACTGGGTCAAAATTGGAAATTACTCATTAACTGAGCCCAGGATAGCGTTTGTTTCTGGACCAAGAGTTCAGCTGCCTACTCGTAAGGCAGTAAGATTTTTTGTAATGCTACTGCGATAATCAATATTGGAAGGTGCCCTTCTTGCTGTTGGCAGATTGTAGCATTCTCAGGTTTCCAACAGCCTAGCCAGTTCCATTCCTGCTGCTTTCCACCTGCTTCCAGAGGCTTACCCAAGGACTGCAGCACCTGGGACAGTGATGACATGATGTCACACAATGTCATGACATCACTTCTGCTTCCATCTGTGCTGATAAGGCTGCTGCTCTGTAGGCATGGTGAAAATATTACCAACTGGTGGGTGGGCTTCTGTAGGAATAAGTTTCTGGCCCTTCCCCTGCTGAATGTAGCCAAAGTTCCCAATTGGCCTAGTTTTCTTCAGCCACCTTGTCCCTGTTTGGAATTATGGACCTTTCTGCTCTGCTAATAAGAACATGCAGTTCAACTGCCACTCCTGTTGCAGATTAGCAGGTGGCATGGAGGAATAATGCCAGAGTCCCCCAATTTAAGGGACATGCAGCAACAGTTTGTTTGGCTGGGAAATACAGTGTTAGAGCATCAGTTTTACATGCTTGATAAATTGGTATTTGAAGAAGAAAATTGTTTCACTTTTCTGGAGCTGCTTGTAGTGACAGACTTCTTTTGCTGCACTGATTATGAAGAGTGAGTGGAGAACATTGTGGATGCTTCCTATTAGAGCAGCCCATTCTTTTATGGGGGAAGATGAAGACTATAAGCCACTTTTTCTCAAATTGTGGGTTGTGACCCACTTGGTGGGTGGGTTGAGACAAGTTGGTGGGTCGAGGCAAACTGGCAGCTGCCACCTTGGAAGCTGGCACACCTGCGTGCTGCCAGTTTGAAAGTTTCCAGTCAGCCCTGGAGAAGCTTCAGGACTGAAGAGCTGCTGGGTATGTGAAATGGGGTGGGGGAAATTGGAGAGTGAATTAAGCAAGTTGGTGATCTGCAGGAGTGTGTGGAATGGGGAGAGTGAATTAAGCCATTTCTGCCCAATGTTGCATATATGCAACAGGAATAAAATGTGTACACCTGTGGACTGGTCAGAAATGGATTAAGCAGTTAGTGATCTGCAGGAGTGTGTGAAATGGGGTGAAAAAATAGGGATGGGGGATTTAGCATTCTAGTGATCTGCAGGGGTATGTTAAATGGGCTTGAAACTGGCTCCTAAACTATCCGGGAGTTTGGGAGCCACAGTACGTCTTTGCGGGCAGGGGGAAATGCAGCAATGTGATCCCCAGGATCACACTGATGACAGGTGATGGGCTTTGCTTTACTTACTGGAAATAGCAGCAGCCTCCTTGGGGTTGTGGGGAGCCCCACAGAAGCCTCCACAGGGCTACCCAAGCCTCAGAAAATGTAAAAATAAAGTTCTTCTTTAAAGTTCTTAAAGTTTATTAATAAATAAAGTTCACTTCTGGTTTGCAAGGAATGGTCTCTGAAATGCAAGGCAGAAATCCTTGGCTTTCTCTTGCAGCCTTACTAGTGTGCGTGCAAGACAAAGTTTTATAAGTCTGACTTGGGATTGGTACATTAGGAAGCCCTTTCTTGCTAGTGTGGCTCTGATAAGGTGTTTGCATTTGCTTTCATTTTTCTGGGTTTCCAGCTCATGGTATTGGCTTAGTGTGGCTCTGATAAACTGCGATGCCGACATTCTTCCAAGCTGACCTTTGCATATTTGCTCTGGCAATCCTGCAGTCGAGGATATTTTGTTGTGTCAAGGTTGTAAAAAGGCTTTTTTCTTACATTTACTATTGGAAAATGTAAATAAAAGCTAATAAAATGCCATGAGATACTCACTCTCCCTTTAGCACAGTCAACACCTGTGCCTCCATGTGATGTTAACTGCATTAATGGGAGATGCCACTTTCTGCTCTAGCATCACTTCCAGCTCTGGCATCATAATGAGAGCACTTCCAGTGGGTCCCAGACAGATTGTCATTCTCAAAAGTGAGAAGCTCTGCTGTAAGCAATTGCATATTGTGATGTCTGACAATAGAATCTGGTGAACCAATTAGGATTAAGAGGATAAACAACTGAAGGTGGGGGAGAGAAGGCCACCACCTATTATGCACATTAATATTACAGCAATTGTTCCAAGCAGATACTGGTTTGGAATGAAAAGTGCAAGTGTAGGACGATGAGGCCATTAGTGAAGAATCAGCAGCTCAAAAATCAGAAACACATCATAAGTTTCTTCTTACTGAAGAAACCAGACTGGAATTAAAGTGGACATTTAAAAACGTGCTGTTGCCTTCATTAAGTGCATGCCACAAAATAAATATGCCACAGAGAAATTTAGAAGAATATCTCGTTCAAAGTACAGGCTGAATGTGTATGCCGCACTCTATAGAAAAGACTGAGGCATGTATCTTCAGCCTGTGGTTCAAAATATATAGGGACCTCAGTATCCATTGTTGGACTCCCCGATGGATACCAAAATCCATGATTTTGCCCACTTTAAAGCATCAGCTGCGGTCGCCTCTGGTGGCTTTCTGAAGCCTCTGAAGGGCAAGAGGTCTGGGTCTAGAGGGCAGAGCCTCCGTTTGCCTGAAGATAACATCTGAAGGGCTCCAGTTCAAGTCCACCGGTACCGTGAACGGCGAGACCTTGAAGCAGCTGACAAGCCTAGCCGAGTTATTGCACCTGCTCTTTGGCCGCTGTCAGCCTGTGTGGGAGGAAAATGGAGGCCAGACTGTGATACCAGATAACTAGAGACCTGCATCCCGGTGCCCTCCCTTGCATCTGGCATTCTGATGTACCCCATTTCTAAAATCAGGAGGTTGCACACACACATCATGGTTTGTAATCCATAATGGATTTTTCTTCCAGAAATTTGTCCAATCCCCTTTTAAAGGCATCTAGGTCAGATGACATCACCAAATCGTGTGGCAAGGAGTGCCACAGACCAACCACATGCTGAGTGTATTTTCTTTTGTCTGTCCTAACCAGCCCAACACTCAATTTTAGTGGGTGTCCCCTGGTTCTGGTATTATGTGAGAGTGTAAAGAGCATCTCTCTAGCCCCTCTGTCCATCCCCTGCTTAATTTTGTATGTCTGAATCATGTCCCCCCTCAGGTGTCTTTTTTCTAGGCTGAAGAGGCCCAACCGCCGTAGCCTTTCCTCATAAGGAAGGTGCCCCTGCCCAGTAATCATTTTAGTTGCTCTTTTTTGCAACTTTTCCATTTCCACTGTCCTTTTTGAGATGTGGTGACTAGAACTGGTCATAGTACTCTGGGTGTGGCCTTGTGCAATGGCATTATAATATTAGCCGTTTTCTTCTCAATACCTTTCCTAATGATCCCAAGCATAGAGTTGGCCTTCTTCACTGCTGCTGCACATTGGGTTGACACTTTCATTGACCTGTCCACCACCAGCCCACGATCTCTCCTGATCTGTCACAGACAGCTCAGAACCTATCAGCCTCTATCACATCTTCACAAAGTTTTCACATAAACTTTTGATTTTTTGCCCCAATGTGCATGACTTTACACTTACTTACATTGAAACGCATCTGCCATTTAGCTGCCCATTTGGCCAGTTTGAGAGATCCTTCTGGAGCTCCTCACAATCGCTTCTGGTCTTCACCACCCAGAAAAGTTTGGTGTCATCTGCAAACCCGGTCTCCAGGTCATTTATGAACAAGTTAAAAGCACCGGTCCCTGGACAGATCCTTGGGGTACACTGCTTTTCACCTCTCTCCATTGTGAAAATCGTCCATTGACACCCACTCTGTTTCCTGGTCTTCAACCAGTTCCCAATCCATGAGAAGACTTGTCCTCTAATTCCCTGACTGTGGAGTTCTTTCAGTAGCCTGTGGTGAGGGGCAGTGTCGTGTACACACTCACCGAAAGAGCACAACTAGAGTCAGCTACTTGAATTAAACTTATAGGAGCCATTTAAGATTTGCATACTACTTATATGAACAACTACAATGAACCTAATGCTGCCCAACACAAATTAAACATTGCCAAATTAAAACATTGAGAAGATAAGCAACTTGAACCAAGAGAACTGAACATGGCAAGTATAGCAAGGAACCATTAAACGTTTGCTTAACTGTGAGTAAACATGCACATGTAGCTCAGTTTTGCTTTCCATAGAGTTCAATACATTTATCGGCCTAGAGGGAGGGACTTAAGTGTTTTGGGGCCTGCATTCATCTGATCAGGACAATTCTGTTGGAGTTGCATTTATCTTGGACTGCCCTTTCCAATGAAGTAAGGCATGGTTGCCTACTCATGAGTAAATGCACTGTGGCTGTTTTACTTTCCATAGGGCTCCAAGCATTTTCCTTGGCAGCTTCTGAACATGCTCAGGAGACTCCAAGGGATAGAGCTCCAAGGGAGTTAGGGGATGAGAAACACATTTTGTTAATTGAGCAGAATATCACATTTTATTGTTATAAGCCCTATTTTGTATTATATTGGTGTCATTTCATTTTTACTATTTTAGACTCCCTACTAATCAGATGAATTGAGAATACATTCATGATGAGCCAGACTAAATTATAAAGATAAAGGCCACATGCACCTAATGGTTGCCAGGCTTCATTTTCTAGAAGATTATAGCTTTGAGACATGCTGCTGTATAGGATACCAGTAACATGATTCAGGAATTTCTTGGAAAGCATCTGGCACAGTCTCACTGTAGACTGCTGGTCATAGTTGATTGTTTAAACTTCTCTCCTTAGCTTTGATATTTGCATTTGGACAGAAAGGTAACAGTCTGGATCTGTGCCCTTTCCTTCATGATACTTCATGAGATTTTCTCCTTACACTTAAATATAATACCTTCCATGGTAATACATTCAATAGGGACAGTTAATCTTTAAAGTGCCACCAGATGCAGCAGATATTTGATGCAGCATACTGACACACAGGGCGCAATCTTAACCTGCGCCAGTACAGCCGGGCTGTAGTTGCCCGCTCTGTATCCAGCACAGTTTGGGAGGCTGCTAGAGGTCACTTGGGGTAAGGGGATATTTTCCCCCTTACCCCATGTTAAGCCCCAGCCTGCCCTATGGAACTAATTGATCTGCACCAGCTATTTAGTAGGCACAAATCCTAAGAACCAATGTAATGCCACCTGGCCCAGGAGTAGGAGGTTAGAATTCAGCATGTACTGCCACTGTTGATCCTGGACCCAATCCACCTTCAGTTCTGCCCTCCCCCACCCAAAAACAGTCCATTCCCATTCCAGAACACCCACCACCCTCTCCCACCCCCTGCACCACCTGGCGCAAACTTACCTTCCATGGCCAGTGCAGGGCCCAGATCTGGTGCAGATGAGCTTGCGCAGGCCTCCGCACCAGCCCAGCTGACTCCTGAGTTGGCACAAAGGTGATTTATGACACGTGCTTTATGACTCAGGAACTGGCACAGGGCGCCTGCTCCATCATAGTTTGGATTATGCTGCCCAAGTATCAACATCTGTGGACTGGAGCCCACTTCCTCAGAAACATGAAGTTAGTATTATCTGCAGTTGGCAACACTGTTTAAAACAATAAAAACTTGAACACTAGAGCCAAAGAAATCTGGAAGAGACCCATTTGTCAGCTTCTACTTAGCAACACTACATTCGTATGCATCCCAAAATGTTAAGTTACTGTTATTACACCCATTCCACAAGTAAATATGACGCAGCAGTCATTTCTACATGACTAGCCTAGAATTGGGAGAAGGAGTAAGGGGAAACTTTGGGGCCTTGCAAAGGGGTGCTAAGAGAATAAACAGTCACGATTCATATGTTCAGAAAAGTGTAAAAGGAAAGAAGCCGCATAATTGCATTATGAAAGAAACATCACCAATGCCTATATTTTAAGAAAGACAAGGGGTATACGTATTTGCCCTTCCTGCCAAGCTTCCTTATAATAGTGAACATGTTATGTACATAATAGAGAAACAAGGCAGTCCGGAATGAGGGCAGCCTGCCTAGATGGGGAGAAAACAATAGGATAAGGAAGAAATAAACAACAGCTTGTAGGGTGAGCTGTCATGACTTGATTTGGCCCCACAGGCTACCACTTTCCATTTTTTCCTCAGGCAACAAAGCTTTAGCCCCATAGGTTTAGCTGATGTTTCTGAACTTCTTTCTGCTCCTAGCAATGGGTCTATGCTAGTGGTTCTCACCGGGAGCCGCTTTTTAGATTGCGAATCTATCAGGACCCACCAGATGTGATGTCATGACTGGAAGTGACATCATCAAGCAGGAAAATTTTTAACAATCCTAGGCTGCACTCCTACCCACACTTGCACAGAAGTAAGTCCCATTTATTATTATTGTTAAAAGCATATACAGAGTAGCTTATTAAACGTATATATCTGTAACATTTCCCCAAATGCAGTCATGTACCATGGTAGCATCAAGTCTAATATATTAAAAATAAAATATTGAAATGAATGGGGACCCACCTGAAACTGGCTCGCGACCCACCTAGTGGGTCCCGACCTACAGTTTGAGAAACACTGGTCTAAAAAATCAGTAACCAGGCCAAAAACGGTCAGACGCCAGACATCCCTTCAGGATATCTCCATCTTCATTCTCCAATAATCACTGGCTTATACCCTTGTAAATTAAAGCTGAAGCATGAAGTGAAAAACACACTTAAACAGAAGTTCAACAGGAAAAAAATCATTTATCTAACAAATAAACTGCTTTTCAATAAAATCGCAAAAATATACAAATAAATCGGGTTCAAAATAAATAGAGATTGGAAATCTACAACACCGCTGAGTAATTTATACACTCCATTGGGATTCAGTTGGCTTATGAAACATACACATTTCATTTGTGCTTTTTCAGGGTTTATAGAAACAGATAGACAATGTAGAATACTGTAGGAGAAATGCAATGTACAATATAGTACCATTTAGCAAAGATTCCACAAAAGGAGCAAAATAATAATATGTAAAGGCTCTGAAATGTGGCAATACATGGAGATAAATGGTATGGCCATAAGCTATGAGGTGGAGCCATACTGGAAATGGCTGTGCAGCATACAAGGAATTTTAAGCTGAAAGGTGCATTGGGGGCAGGGAGAAATAGAGAAAAGTTACTGCATAGGAAAGCTTGGCTTGAGCCATGGCTACATTAGCCATGGCTAATGGCTTTTGTCATAGTGGAACAGTGATCTTGGGCTTTCGGGTGGACCAAAGTGTCTACCCTTTGCTTAGAGGTGCAAGCTTACATGGTGAATTTCAAGAGAATGTTATTGTTCTAAGACAACAAGACTGCCTTAAACCATCTTCCCATATTTGTATAAGATAGTGATGCTTTCCTCTCTCACAGTCCCATTTTAGGATTTGGTTGCTAGCATAGCAGTTGTTTTCTCTTTCTTGTTTTCTTCCAAGATTGAGTTATAGTCAGAAGGTAACTTTTTTTATTTAAAATGAGACATTGGGTGCAATCCTAACCCCTTAAGTCAGTGCTTTCCAGCACTGACATAAGGGCAATGCAGCTCTGAGGTAAGCGAACAAACATTCCCTTACTTTGAGGAGGCCTCTGTGAGTGACACTCAACTGCAGGATGCAGCACACGTCCCACTGGCATCGCTATGCCAGTGCTGGAAAGTACTGACATAAGGGGGTTAGGATTGCTCCCATTATCATATTTTGATAACCTGTCTGGACAGTGGGTGAGTGACCATAGTAACAGAATCAGCTCTGCAGTTCCAGGCCAATCCAAGGTGGATTATATCCAGAGAACAGACCAGGAGCCACAAAATGTCACATTCATGTACCAAGTGATCATTTGAAACAAGTGACAGGAGACATCACCCAACTCTCTCTCTCTCTCTCTCTCTCTCTCTCTCTGAGTCCAGTAAGCTATGAAGTGCACAAATGGGAGCACTCGGCCTCACTCTTTCCATATCTAAGGACCCAGTTAGATTTACCTGCACATGCAGTCCCACTGCCTTCTTTATAACTCCAAAGTAACCACAGGAGAGCAGAATGTGGGTTAGGGGGTACTTAACTCTTGTGGGTCATTTTCTGTTCAAAACCTGCCACCCAGAGGAGGAAACACAATTTGAAAGAGCCTGTTTTGAGAGGAAAAATGGCCTGTTAACAAAAACAGAAGACTCTTGGGGGAATATGCACATCACATTTAGTTTGACCCAAAGTTGGCTTTCATAATAAACTCACTATTCATCAGTCCCCCTCCAATTTTAATAGGCTAAGTCAGTCCCAATGCAACACTGCAAGGTGGACTGACACAAGAAACGGGCAAATCTAAACAGGCCCCAATGTGCCTGCACCACAATCCCACAGGCCGCAGCAAGAAAAACTCGAGACACCAGCACATTCTAATCCCAACATTTACAGGGGTGTTTCTTGCATTCCTTCCACCATTAAGCTATTCCTATTGTTAAACTAATTCAGTAAAATACTAATTCTAGAATGTACTGGAAGATTGTCTGCACTTCAAGCACAATGCCAAAAAGAAGCCCACTGGCATTAGCAGCATTACCGTACAGGCACTTGAGTGGAAAGAATTCCAGCTATCCACACCATGACAAGCTAAGAAGAGTGAACATTTGAGGCAGAGGCGGGACAGAAAGAAGATGTGGAGTTGACTGGCTTACAAAAGCAAAATCATTTCTTACAGCAAGTAAAACACTCTGAGAGGACTGTTTTTTTCCCAGAACAAGGCAATTCTCCAAAGGTAAAGAGGATGAAGTGACAGAATGGATGAGAGTGTCTCATAAGTTCAAAGCTAATAACAGAAATGGTCTCCTACCCTACTTTCTACATCATTTTATGCCAAACCTAACTGCTGCAAAGGAGCTTAGACAAGCCTTCAAGTTCCTTCTTCCACTGAAGTTCTAGTCTTTCTAGATGGCTGCTCATGACAGTGTTCATTTCAATAAGCCCAGCAGGAAGAGAAAGATGAGGTTAATCATGGTTCACCTTCCAGAGGAAAGAGGAAGCTACTGAGGATCAGTAATACATGATTGGCCTTCCTCCCTCCTGTCCAATGCACCAGACTGAAACAGCTTTTCCAGTTTGGAAAATGGTCCCGGTGAGATGCCACGTTTTTGCAGACTCAAGGATATGTTGTACTTTGTGCTAGAGAGCAGGGCATACGACATAGCAGAGGATCAAGCAAATTAATTTTAATCTAGAAAGAGGGTATCGGGGCATTTTCTCTTCTGCAATAAACGGTTTGTTTTACATTCAGCTGATCAAGAGTTCAGATACTCTTTTCCCAACAGTGCCACGAGCATCATGCCAGAGAATATTAGCACAGTCAGGCCCAAGCATTTGCTACCCACTGTTGTACTGCTCTTCAGTTCAGACACAGTAAGTCACATGTTAGATTAACATGTGGTATACTGATACTAGTTTTGTATGGCATATCTGAATTGTTAGACTGCTGACATCACCCACGACATTCACTACCTCTGGCCTGTTTCACACAAAGCAGTCACCATGTGTAGGCTTCTTCAAATTACAGCCCCACAGCAACTGCTGCATGAGATTAGCTGTTTGGCTTTAGTGACTTACCATGCAGGCTGATAACTGCCATTCATTTTGCTCCAAGCAGTCACAAGTTTACAAAAGCAGAGACCATTTGTGGCAGTGACCAGTGCACAAATATGTCTCCCAAACCCTCCCTTCACTTTGATTAGTACTTAAAAATCCTATTATCTGCAACCTCATGTTCTGAGCAGGAAGGTAAGCCCTCTTCCTCCACAGGGCAGCAGGCCTATAGAAGGAAAAGGCTGTGGTGCTATCCATCTCTTTCTCAACTTTTCATGCTTCATATGATCTTCATTACTACCTTGTTTGGAGATAAAACAATTAGCTAATTCTTCATTTTTTACAAAGCTTGGCAACAGACTTTAAAAAAACATTCACTGGTTGTTCAAAGGCATTTACACCAGCAAGTGTACAAATTAATGCAGTCGGATCCTTAAAATAGTCAAAAACCACATTTTAAATATTTTCATGTAAAACCAGTATCTAACTCCACATTAGAAAACAAAGGTTGGATGGCTACTGCTGGCAACCACATTCCTGGCTATCTTCAAGGAGAAAACAGAGAAAGAATGAAAGCAGCAGGAGCAATTGGAGAAAGAAGCCTGATCCAGTAAATCAAAATCTTATCAAGGTTTGAAGACTGGAACACTGGTTCCCACAGCTCCCAGCAGGAGAACACTACTGCAACTGACCTTTGCATGCTGCAGCTTGGTAGTAGGCAGGAAAGTTATCCAGAGGCCCTTTCTGAGGTCATTTTCTTAAATGCTGCAGGTCACACATGGTGGTCTCAAATGCACATTGACTGGTAAAGGTAATGATCTAGCATTTAATATGGGAAATGCCATTTTTAAATAACTTGAAAAATCTTAGCAGCATGGTTAAATTCAGACAACCTGATGGGTACAGATGTTTCATATTACACATTAATATCTATTGCATATCGGTTCAATCAAGTCTAGAGGGTTATGGAGCAGAGAGGTGATTACTCACAAGCAAGCAGACAGAAGATACTTGCTAGGCAGGCGCTGACTCTGTGGGATACTAAAAAACCAATTTTCACCCTCTTGCCCCAAAAGAGACACATTTGAGCTAAGAGTCCATCCCTGCATGGGCTGATGATCTTATTTAATGCTGATGGCCTGGTACTTATACACCACATATTCAGAAAGGGAAGTCACGCTCCAAAGGCTGATGTCCTGCAAGCTTGAGAGTGGTTCTTCTGGGTCAAATGCAAAATAATTATATCAATTTCAGAAAGGCACTGAATTTTTTGAGAAAATTCAAGAAGAGCCACTCAAGATAGGACAGGAGGTTATTTGGGGCAATTTTGCTTTGTCTGCAGGATCCACAAAGTGTTTTATGGGGCAAAATGCTTGGAAAGAGGCATCCAGGAACAAAATCAGTTAGGAATCTCTCTCTTACTCAAGAAAAAATTCTCCACTCACGGTGCGTTGCAGTGCATCTGCTTTGAAACATTTCCAGCAGCACTTCCCATTCCCAAATTCACATAACATTTTAGCAGTTTCCAAACCCAAAAGACCTACCTGCTTTTCTTTAAGTACAAGCTAGGCCTGCAAAAAGTGCTGTTCCCTGAAGGAAAGGGTTAGCAAAGGGCAAGCAGAACAGAACAATGAGAATAAGTTTTTGGGTTTTTTCCTAAAAACTCACACCTTGAAAAAAAATTCTGCTAATGAATGAAAACCCCATTTTTTTCTAGTCACACTGAACGTCATGACTGGAACAGGTAAGTTTCTCCTTTTATTGGAAGGACTGGATTGCTTCATAGAAATTAAAAAATCAACTATTTTGTGAAATGACTCTCATTCCTTTTTACATGAAACAAAGAAAGCAGTTGCTTCTCTTACTGCCCAGATTAAACTGCCCAATAAGAAATACTGTCTGAACCAGGATAACACTTACTGTAGGGACACACAAGGAGCTTTCTGGGGGGGGGAAGAAGTGTTTCATTTACAAAACCAAAATTAGGGAGCGTTTATACCAAGTTGGCATCTCTGTCAAACTGCTTCTGCACTTGAGTAAAGGAAGACGGGCTTACCAGTTTTCACAATATTGCAGGTAACAAAGGGTGGAAGTCAGCCCCAGAGACTCTTCTGCATGTCAGGCCCCTTCTCAATAGATTGCTATTTTTTTTACATCCATACATGTAAAATGTGATGAGGTGTGTGACCAACCCAGATTCACAAGGATGTTGTGAGGTTGTTCAATGGAGATTTTTCCTCAAGGGACACTCCAAATAATACTTCCAAAATAAATGTCAGGTTTCAAAGATGTGGGAAGCCGGACGTGTCCTGATGACTCCATAAAATTCAGTTTAAAAAAAAAATCAGAAAGGAAGCTTAAAAGGGGTTCCTAAAGAAATTCTAGAAAAGCAGAAACACTTTCAGGTGTTGAATACTGCTATTGAAACGCACTTCACCATATACAGCTTGATTTCATACTTGAATGACTTTTGTCAAAACTAGAAATGGGTAGAATAGTCCAGCATCCAAAGTGAACTTCACTGGATTGGAAGAAAGCCTCTGGGAAGTTTTCCTTTGGCCATCACCACAGCAAATGGCAACTGATGTGTCTTCCCATTCTATCCTGCTTACATTACATGATCAAAAATAAAGGACACACTGACTGTGATGGTGAATCAAACTCTGAAAACATCATATGTTTAGGTATGCACTGAGCACACTTCTTCAGGAGACAGACAGACATCTGGGGCTAAAAATGCTCTATGCAATTCTCTAGAAAAATATACTGTCTCTGAAAAATCAAAAATTCACCTTTATAAAGCATATGTTGTTTTCTTACACTCCTTAAATCTAAACATACAATCCTTTAGGAATGTTTGCATACGCAACCCCAAAATGACTCCTTCTCCAGAGATGGTTAAACATACCGGCTTTTCCCTAGTCTCACAATAGAGATATGCCAGAGGTTCCTTAGATAGCATTCATTTTTGTTCTTTACAAAACAAATACATTCTTGTACCACTTTGCCATTTCAACAAGAGGAAACAGGAAGATAAGAAACAGTCAAAAACATGAGGGCAAATTCACAAACAGTACAATACAGCTCAATTGGGAAGGTCCTGCAACATTTAAAACTGCAAAATACTTTTTAAAAAACAAAACATGATCTCTCTTGAAAAAATAAACCACAGCTGTTGGTTTAAACTTTTCTCCATACATTTAGAAGGATCAACAACACAGCTGGGAAAATAAAAGTGATTCTGCTCCACTAGGAAGAATTTTGCCATTCGCCCCAGAGGAGTGTTGCCGTTTCCATGCTTGGCTTAGGCAACTGTGGCTTTTTTCTGCATCTGTTTCGCTCTCTGAGCCCCCCTTTCTTTCAGTTTCTTCTTTCTTCTCCCAAGACAAGCATAAGGTCTTTGGTCTCAGAGCACTGGATACAGCACAGCTTAAGCAGCACATACTAATGGTGTTTGCAATCAGGTAGAAGGCAAGGGGAAGGGATGAAGACTGGTCCTGATGAATAAGAGGATTGGGGTGGAGGAAGAGGGAGATGGTGACCGTCAGTTCCTAGATGGCTCCATCACTGTGCATACTGTGGTTGGACTTGTTATGAGTTACACAGTTCTGTTCATTCAGTAGATTTGCCGTCTCATCTGGCAAACCATCATGCAGTTCTGTAAGAGTCAGTTCTATTTTAGTGGTTTCACTGTCTGAGGATTGAGGTGTTTTGTCCATCCGAGATGCCATTAGGGCATTTTGGTATTGCTGCCTTGAGATCTACACCAAGAACATGAAGGGATACAAAATGAGAAGTCCACAATTAATACCGCATTTGTTGCTTCTAGATTTAGAAGGACATTTCAACCAGGACTTTTTCATAAACCTCAGCTGATCCCTTTTTTTCCTGGTTGCCTCAATTCAAATCAAAATCAAATCATGCAGATCTCCATCTTTGGGGGTGTGATAAACATGATGATAGTTTTGTTAGCACAAAGAGAAAATGTGCTAAACCAGTAAGTATATTTTCACAGGCCTCTGATCTTCTAGTTCAGGAGTCTTCAAACCCCGGCCTGGGGGCCAGATGCAGCCCGCAGCGAGCCTCTATCTGGCCCGCAGTCAGCCTCTTGTCCCCTGAAAGTCTCTAGCCCACTCAACTGAACATGACCAGAGCTGTGCTCTGATTGCACCTGGAGGGTGTTCTGAGGGCCAGAGAGGCTGAGTGAATGAGCCCACTCATTCATTTATTCATTCATCTAAGTTCCAGCTCTAATTCATTTATTTAAATTTTATATTTAAATTTGTTTCTGGCCCTCAGCACTGCGCCAGATATTTTGTGTGGTCCTCTGGCCAAAAAGTTTGGAGACCCCTGTTCTAGTTCATAGTGAATATGGATTTTTTTTATACACCTGTCCCTATTTTTAAGCATTGTCTCCAATAGTAGAAGGTGATTGGATTCATCCTAAGAGTGAGCAATAATGCTCACATTTTAACAGAATTCCAAGTTTCTTACAACTAATTGATTCAGTACCGAGAATCTGAACTTTCGCATTACGCTGTATATTACTACTTTTAATGAAATCATAAAAGTGTGAGAAAAGTCACAAGGATTTACAACTTCGTGAAACTGTGGACTGAGGAGTAGGATGCAGAAAAAGACCACAGAGAGATCCTTTCTAAGGTCTCCTCAAACTTTTCAAATCACACATTTTTGTCCCTGATGAGACTGGTGAATATACATGTCCAGTTGATACATAACACAGGTCACAGCATTTTAAAAAATACATTGAACAGACCCATAAACATGGCTGTTTAATATAGATGAGTTGGTAGATAGGGATTTTCCGTATTACATTTGTGAAATGCTTTGAACCTTGAAATACGCTATATGTATGCTATTACCGATCTCTCAAGGTGGCCTGCATACAAAAAAATGATAGGTAGTTCAAGTTTAGTATACAATGTTCCCAAATCTTTTGATGGTTTCAGAATGCTAACATAGAGGTAGGAGTATTTGCAAGGAGTACTGACAAGTGGGAAGGGGGCCAAGGAGAGTATGTGCAGTTGATAATCAGTGAGCATTCTCCTACATGGTTTATCAGCCATAAATGCTCTCTACATTTGCATTATTTTAGCATGATCTCTTTGAGGAACACACATCAGCCAAAGTAGTATGTAATTTTGTTCAGGGCTGGGGAAGGTGGGGGGGGGTCATCTTTCAATAGAAAAAGTGAAGAGTTGCAGCAGTTAGGAACTGTCGCTTCCAGATTTTGACTGCTTTAACAGTGCAGGAGCATGACTGAGTAACAGTAATTGTGAACCTGGCCCCGGTGCCAGAAAAAAAAAGGTGGCAGGGAAGAAGGGTCGCACTTCATGGGGTGCTGCCTGGGGCATTTGCTCCCCAATCCTCCCCCACAGGTACAACAGTGAGTAGCAGCCACAGTTCATGGACAGCCTACCTCACCAGCTTCACATTTCCCCTTTCTTACCTTGACATACTGAATGTCTGAGATGGCTCTCACTGAGTAGTCTGGAACATAAACTTGAACAAATGAGGAGTTGAGCTGGTTGTTGCTGTTCCCCAGCGTTGGAGTCACTGTATCAATGCGATCCCCTCTGCTAAGAGAGTCGGAATGATTCAAGCCACAAGGACGAGGTGGTGACTTGTTTTCAGCTGGTACAAAGGGGAGAGAAAAAGAACATTCATGCAAGAAATGAAGCTTTAACACAATTTAAGCCCTAGAAACTCACACCAGTTAACAGAATAGCCTGGAGGGTTACCTGACTAATAGTCAATTCAATACTACACTCATATGATTAGGCAGATGTATTCCCTTTGGCTAAGCCTTCCTGTGGAAATGGTTGGTTGCAGGAGCTGTATCACTGCAAGGTACAACTTCAAAACACCCACAAAAACATGTCTTCTGATTTTATTGTGTTAAGCTTTATTTTTATTTGCATTATAAATATAAGTTACCATAATACAGTGGGATCTAATTTTGTACCTATTACAGGAACTTTGTTACTTGGTGAGGCTATTTCACATTCAGTGTACCCAAAGTTTTACTTCTAAAAGGGTTTCCATTTATAGTATCTATAAAATTATGAAACTTGCCCAAAGACCATCAGCTAGTTAATGCAGAAGAATGAAATGACAAGAGTCTGATCCCAGTTGCCAAGATTAAAAATGCAATATTAAAATGTACAGGTGACCCAAGAAACATAACTTTCATTTTAACTGAATGGTCACAGCCAGTTGGCGAGAGTGTAGCACTGGAAGCCTAGAGCACAAAACATTTAATATCTCTTCAGATACATCTGTTCTATACCCACTTAAGGTCACTTCCTATGTTACAGTTCCCATTCAAGATTTTGAAAATTCCTGTAGGTAGGTTATAAAAAAAACTAGGCACAAGATACCCTTCTTCATCTTGCAGGTAAAGGATAGATGCCAACCTGGCAAAACCTCAGGCCTCTTGGGCACTAGTCAGGTTTCAAGCATCATAGATATCAGAACAGCCCCATATTACAAAGACGCTCATCTGTGACCATTTTTTTTTCTTTAACCCTCTCTCTACACACATTAAAAAAATTAGACTGAAAAAGCAACAATGAACTAAACATAAGATAAGGGAATAATAATAAACAACAATGAACTAAACATAAGGGAATGGTCTGGACCTGTTTCACTTTTCCACCACAATGGTGAATACAGTACAGACTGTCTTGACAACTGTGTCTACACGGAAGCTGATGCCACATAGGAGGGGAAGCAGCTATGGTGAACCCATACAAACACACCTTCAGGTACAGAGAAAAGAAGTTGAATGGGGGGAGGATTTC
This sequence comes from Tiliqua scincoides, assembly GCF_035046505.1. Taxonomy (NCBI): domain Eukaryota; kingdom Metazoa; phylum Chordata; class Lepidosauria; order Squamata; family Scincidae; genus Tiliqua; species Tiliqua scincoides. The sequence continues at coordinate 187,990,669 of NC_089823.1, forward strand.
CATGATGTGTTAGAAGCTGTGATTTAATATTTAATATTTATAAGGATATATTTAATAGTTTAAAAACAAGCACAAGTGTTTCAAAGTTCAGTGACGACAATTGCGATCATTGTGTTGATGAGTGTTTCAGTTCTCTATTATTTCCGATTTCTGTCAACTCAGTTTCTTCTGAAACAGTTGCTGACTTGCACACACCTAATACAGACATCTCACCCAAGGATGTGTCTGAGGAAGATACATCAAGTGACAGGAAATACTCATCAATGCTGAAAATGCTTTTCAATGAGTTTTCTCATCAATCCCAAATTTGATGGAATTAAATCGATAAGATTTTTGTCCGTCTCCTAATGTAACCAACTACTTCCAAAAAACTGTAACAGTGCCTCTTTTGGGCTTTTGATTGGTCTGCTTGGTTAAAGTCATCATTCCTCAACAAAGAAACTTGAAAGGGAGAATCCAATATGAAATTGTGGAACTACTAATGCATTTCCTGACTTTGGTTGGTACATAACAGCGTTGACTCCCCCGTTTGGATGGGAAGCTTGGTGCTGCTGAGCCACCTGGAGTTTCACAGGCTTGGAAAAAACACGGTGACGTAAAGAAGCTGCATGGGTCAAAACTTGCACATGATCTTTTTCTAGGAAAGATCACAGAATACTAAAATACCTACTAATAAAGGACCCTCCCCAAACTCCTGCAACACCTTCGGACCATTTGAAGCACACCAACGTGCTACGGCACAGCGGTTGAAAATTGCTGTGCTATAGGTACAGTCTGTGACAATTCTATGTTAAGCTTACAATAAGCACAACAATCATTTATGTACGAGTAATACATGACAACACAGGAAGGTCCAAACCAAATACTTGCGAACAACAGGTCCATAATAGAGAGAAAGAAAACCAGGTGCAAAGCTAGGTGCCAACTCTGTTCCCAGATACCTCCAGGCAACACTATTTCAGAGCCAAATAAACTCAGTCACTTGATTAGAAGCTCATTCATCTTCTCATAGCCCATCACCTGCCAACAATGTCCTGTTTTCTATATTGCACAAACACTTCAGTTTCTGCACGAATCACTAAACTGATACAAATCTGTAATAAAGAAAGCAATATTCAGAACAGGTTGGGAGAACATTTTGGTTTCCCAGGACATTCTTTTGCTGACCCAGAGTCATCATTCCTCAACAAAGAAACTTAAAAGGGAGAATCCAATATGAAACTGCTGAACTATCAGTAATTTTCATTCTTTTAGGCCTCAATAATAGTTTCCTCTCCCTCTACAGCTGTTAAATTAGCATATGTTAAAACAAAAAAAGTCTGCCCTATTAAAATTTTTGCTGCTGTGAATGGTCACTATACTTACCTTGTATACATTTAATCTTTACAGAGAATTGTCACAGACTGTCCTTTGCATTGTATGGCCATTTGGGCCCACTAATTCAAACTTTTGTTCTCTCTCTCTCTCTCTGTGTGCATGCCAAGGATAACACAATGCATAACACAAAGGATAACCCAAAGCTTTAATCCTCAAAAGCTTGCTGGCATCCTTCAGTCTCGGAAGACTATGGTATCACACTCTGAATAGTGGTTCCTCTCCAGTGCGCGAAGCCTGGGTAAAGTAGATATGGAGGATAGACTGTTACCCATGCAGCAAATCCCCCCTCTCCACGTCACTGAAATGGTCCAATGGAAAGGCAGAAGCCAATACAGTTGGTTCCAGCGGCGTCGCAGGAGTTGCCAGAATGTGACTGTGTGCAGCTGTGAACTGCCTCAGGGACTCCGGATTTTGCCTCAAGGTTGACTCCTGAAGCCTTTTCCATAACTGGATGTAGCCACAAGGCAGTGGAGGTTTGGGATCAGTTTTCCTTCTCTCAGATGAGCTGCCTTCCCAGGCTAACAAGTCCCATCTACCCGGTGGCTGTTTAGCCGCCTCAAAAGCTTACGGCATGACAAACCTTTTTGTATTTAAAAAATTCATCCTTACAAAAGCCAATACCAATAAAACAATCACCAATAACTATAAACAGCATGTTTACACAATCCTTATTCATTCCCAGCTGCCACACAACTTCATAACAAAAAGAGACCAATGGAATAAAATCAGCAGATGAACCTCAACATATTACTCAGCAGAGAAGTGAGAAATGCACTCAGTCCTGATAGTCTTTAGTGCCACTCAATGTTGTCATCAATGACATTCCTGGTAAAGTGTCAGGCTAGTTGAATCAGCCCAGACCACTAAGGGCGCAATCCTAACCCCTTATGTCAGTGCATTCCAGGACTGGCATAGTGGTGCCAATGGGATGTGTGCTGCATCCTGCAGCTGGGTGTCACTCAAGGAGGCCTCCTCAAAGTAAGAGAATGTTTGTTCCCTTACCTCAGAGCTGCATTGCCCTTATGTCAGTGCTGGAAAGCACTGACATAAGGCATTAGGATTGCGCCCTAAGGTA